>NC_060119.1:255608164-256858164 GCF_021461395.2 Schistocerca americana | reverse complement strand
TCGGTGCTTTATTTTTTAATATTAATATAGGCGATAAAGAAGTTGAGTCATTAGGAAGTTCATTCAGAATGTTCTGAAAAATATGAAGATACTGATCCCACGTTCTGTGATTCTGATGACAAAGTCGACACAATTTATTGATTTCCTTCATCCATCTCTCTGAAGCGTTAGATTGAGGGTGAAAAAGTGAAATGAAAATTGGTTTAATCTTACGACGCCGTAGAGTACGAAGCCAAATTTTAGAGCGAAACTGTGATCCATTATCTGATATAACCTTCTTTAAGAAAATGTTTGATGAAAGCATTAGATACTGAACGAGCTGTTGCTTTGCGTAAAGGTGTAAAACACACATATTTTGATGTCAATTCCACTGCTACGAAAATGTACGCAAAACCATTAGTAGAACGAACCACTGGACCGAACAAATCGACTGCAGGCATGTCCTTTAATTTCGCTGGAATGATAGGAAACAACGGTGCTCTGTGAGAAATAGTTGGCGGCTTAGCCTTTTGACATAATTTGCGTTTGGCAAGAACAAATCGAATACGTTTTTCCATATTACTGATGTAGCAATTTTCTCTTAATTTATGAAAGCATTTTCTGGGACCAAAGTGTGCATAACTGAAATGTGTGTACCAAATCAATTTATTAGCCCACTCATCAGGAATACAAACTAACCAAACAGAGTTGTCGACCGATGTTCGTTTAAAAAGAATATCATTGCGAACTAAATAATACTGTCTGATCGCTACGCTTTCCTTTCTCCTCCACTTCTCCTTAATGTCCTTTCAGATTGGATCCTTATTTTGCTCCTTAGCGATGTTCTGGAGCGAAGACGAAATAAAGTTCTCAAACGCAACACCTTGAATATACATCAAACAATAATTATTTTCATTGCTGTCCTCTTCAGCACTTTGTTTCAAACCCATAGGTGCATGTGATAAGGCATCAGCAACAATACTTGAAGAACCCTGTATGTAAACAATACTAAAATCAAATTCCTGTAGATACAGCGCCCATCGTGACAATCTTCCATGTGTTAATTTTGTTGACATAAGAAATTCCAGAGCTCGATGATCGGTGTAAACCTTAGTATGTCTGCCAAACAGAAATGTCCGAAATTTTGTGAAAGCCCATACAACAGCCAAGGCTTCAAGTTCCGTAATCGAATAATTCTTTTCTGATTTAGAGAGAACACGACTTCCAAATGCAATAGTTTTCTGTACTACAACGCCGTTTTCTTCTATCTCTTGAAATAAATGTGCACCTAGGCCTTTGTATGATGAGTCCGTCGCCAAACAAAAATCTTTAGATATATCCGGATGTGAAAGAAGTGGAGCAGCAACTAAAGCATCACGAAGTTGTTCAAATTCTGACTGAGCTTCCTCATACCAACACCAATTAGAATTCTTTCCAGATAGTTCACATAAACGAGGTGTGGCCAAATTGTCCAATCTAAAAAAGCGTCTAAGAAAATTACAGACACCAAGGAAACTACGAACACCACGTTTTGTGGTAGGAACAGCATAATTACGAATAACATCTAGTTTCTCTGGATCAGGAAAAATACCTTCTGTAGAAATAATATGACCAAGAAATTTCACCTGAGAACGACCAAATTCAGATTTTTTCAAGTTCACTGTAATGCCAACTCTTGCAAAAATACGTAATAATGAATCCAAAATTTTGTTATGCTCACTCCAAGAACGTTTAGCAATAAGAATATCGTCAACATATGAAGTAATATTGTCACGAAGATAAACAGGTAAAATTTCGTTTAAACTACGAATGAATGCTGCAGAAGATACAGTAAGTCCAGATGGTAATTTCCGAAATCACTTTTGGGTAAAATAGTCATATCCGGTTATTGTTTACTGACTCTCTAGATAGATTGATAGTTGAAGAGTTATTCTGATAGATACAAAGAATAGTAAAAGAGTAGGCAGCGGTGCAGAAAACTAAAAGGGAAATAGCACCACTACAGCTCGGGGCCCTATGCACGCTACGGCACATATTCACTTAGTGTAGCGAATCCCCTGAGGACTTTAATAGCCGCACATAATTTTCAGTTTGTGACTTAGTGGCAAATTTGACGGGAGTGCGTACATGAATTGATCTAACCATGAACATGTATGTATGTGATTCTTAGAATTGCGAAAGATCTTAAATTTCCGAACAGTCAAAAAGTGTTTATAGTCAAAGTCTTCGCCTCGTGGCGACAAAGACCTACCGCGTCTGTCCCAGTCCCAATGTCGAGTATTGTCAAGTTCGCGCGCCTGGCGCTCTCTTGTTGCATCCCGTAAATGAAACAAATTACTTTCTTCAAACCCCTCTGCTATCTGTGATTCTAAATTTCTTTTGCTGTCTTTTCCTACGATTTCGCCTACAATATGTTTGACTTGCTTTTGTAATGCTTCAAATTCCCTTTTAACCCTTTGTTGCCTGACGGTACTTAAAAGTACCAGTAAGTTTTGACTTTCATTATTTTCTCCTGGTGCAGTTTCGTGATCTGAGAGCCTGTCGGTACGTAACAGTAACTCTGCTCTACTGTTTCATAGATGTTATTGTGCAATACATAGACCTCTCTGGCGGTCAGAGCTTGAAATTGTTTTTCGCGCGCTGCTGTGAAAGCAGAAGATTGTATGTGCTTGTTTCCATGGTGTTGCCTGAATTTGTGCGCAATTTATTGAAACTTCCGTTGAGTTTTTCATTGTACGTACTTACCTTCTTTGTTTTTTTATAATAGTTTGAAGAATTACGTTACATGTGAATGAGATAAAGTGGAAAATATAAGGCGGACTTATTAGTACCGTCAGGTTGTGTGAACACTTTATTGTAGCAACAATGCATTACCTCTCACTAGTTGTTCTGTCCACTTTTTCTCACACAGAAATCGGTAAATACATTTGCCTTTGGAACAATTAGAACAAACAGGAAAGGTTTGCCAGGGAATTTACCTAAAGAAAAATGTCTAAATCAAATCACAGAGAGTCATCTTTAGACCTAACAGTATTTCAATGGAAGGAAAATAAAGTAGTGTATTTTGCGTCAAACTTCCATGGCACTGAACAGAGCGTAGTGACAAAAAATCAGAAAGATGGAACTAAGATGACTATACCATGTCCAGTTATTGTATGTGATTACAATAAAGACATGGGTGGTGTGGATCATGCAGACAGATTACGTTCAACTTATGGTTTTGACAAGCGATGAATGAAATGGTGGCACCGTCTCTTCTGTGGAGCAATAGAAATTGCTTTTGTCAATGCTTACGTCATTTTCAGTGATCTACATGGGGCACTGCCACTGCTGAAATTCAGGCGTGCTGTGGCACTAGGGCTAATGAATGAACAGCAAGTGCCAAATCTCAAAAAGAGAAACTCTGGTAAAGATGAAATAACTCTCCCAAAGAGAACGAAGGATAACTTTTCTGTTCCGAAGGATGTACGTCTTGGCAACCGAGGAAACCATTTTGTAGTGTTCAGTTGTAAAATAGGACGATGCGAAATGTGTGCGAAAAATAAAATTCAGTCGAGACCACATTCACAATGTAGTACATGTAAAGTGTATTTGTGCTGCAATGAAAAAAAGAACTGTTTCCTACAATTTCATGAGGTATCACTAAATATGTGATATGTATACACTGTCAAAAATGTATAGCTAAGTAAAATTCAGAAATATCATATTTCTGTTATTTAATTTACTAATGTAAAAATATTTAATATTTATGTGGAATAAAATACAAGTTATAAAAATTGGAGCATTTTTCTGCACATGTTGTGATTCTGTCCATGGAGTCTGACGGTACTTCTGAGTACCAGGAGAGAAAAAAGTTGAGCAAAATAAAATAAAATTTTACAAAAAATCCTACCTTCATTTGAGGCCACAATAGCATAAATTCCGCAAAGAAAATGTTAAAAAGCAAATTTTTTCTTATGTCAGGAAACAAAGGGTTAATGCGTTCATTAAATTTTCTCTGATTTTCAACATGCTTATTTATGTTCTGGTACTCTTCGGTTTCTGCAAATGGTAATGGAGCTGTATCATCTGAATCTCTATCCCCATTTAAACTAAGACTTGTCAATTTATCTGAAATCTCCTCAACTCTTTCCAATAAATCACCTATTTGTTCTTTCTGTTTATTTACGTCTTCTGTAAGTGTCGCGACTCGGGTTTCGGTATTGTCACATTTAGTAGTTAACTGTTCATACTGTTGCGTTAAGTTATTTATTCTGTCATTTGGTACGGATTCCTCGATTCTTTCAAGTATTTCTTCGTTATCGTGTGCACGTTGTAAATTTAACTCTGAAAATTTTTGTACTATCACGCGATCTTTTTCTTCCTGTTCTCTGTCTTGTTCCTCTTGTCTAATTTCTGATGAAATTAAACTATTATTGTGAGCATTCAAAATCGGTTGTACTTCTTCTCTAATTTCTTTCTTTGATTCATCTTTCATGTTTTTGAAACATGTCCCTATTCGTGAGCCTAACTGTGTTTCCATTGTTTCCATCTCGGTTTTAATTGTTCCTATTTGTGAGCCTAACCGTATTGTCAAAGTTTCCATCTTAGTGTCAATTCTTCCTATTTGTGATCCCAGTGAGTCCTACCGTGTTTCCATTGTTCCCATCTCTCTTTTTAATTCAGATCCCAAATTTAATATTACACCCATCAACTGCTCCATATTAACTGGTTCAAAATTCTTTTCGCCCCTAACATTTCCCACAAAACCAGCTTCCTTCGTCATAGCTGTAAAGCTATCTGTGTTCGATACTGTTCCAGAATCTTCTGTCATTAATCTCGAATTCTGAAAATTTTTTAATTGTGAAAAGTTTTGAATTGGTTCCGGACTATTTTCCCGACTTATTAAATTGTTTTCAACTTCATTATTCATCATATTGTTCTCCTGTGTTGGCGAGTTCGCCATGTCAACAGTTTCGTCATTCTGACTATCCATCATTTTTGCCTTTTTCATCGATCGCGTAATCATTTACAAAACATACAAAACTCGTCACTATATGAAAATTACACACAATGAGACTTTATCTCCAACAATATCATTCACACGAAATGCTTCCCTCAAACACGATTAACGAACAATTGAAATAATTGCACTAAATTGTCAAACCCGTAGACAAGACAACAAAAATTAAATTCTGCAAAAAGAAAAAAAAAATACCATTAGAAGAATGACAATTACCAAAACTATACATGCAATATAGACTACAATTACTGAACTACAAATTACTACAACAATACTACTGTCTGCTATTTTTACAATCAGAAGAATTCCAAGGTACGATTCGAAGCAGCGGCCGCCACGTGCATGGGGGCTTAATTAAATAGTTTTTAATTTTTTTGTAGTTGTCTGTCCGATTACGCAGTCTCGTAAACGGTTCGCCCTGACTAGTTTTAGTACGCAATCTGACTGCATAGAATAACAACAAAGAATGAAAGAAAATTTCCGTTAACACAATTAATTAATTAAGTCCCCAGCAACTATAAAACCTACGAAACCAAAACACAAGTGTAATTGTTCTGTGTGTGGAAGTGTGATTCAACGTACACATCTGGCACGGTTCTTCTTCAATAAGACAAGAAATTTTAAATACCATTTATACTGAAGTAATTAAAAAAAATAGAAATACTATTATTGCGCAAGAAAACCAGAATTACACTCTAATACAAGAACACAAGCCAGATGCTTTGTTGACTGAACCTGTAATGACGCATTATTTAAGACATTGAAATAATAAAAAGAAAAGGGAATTTTTTTACCTTCATATATATTGACGAAAAGCACTCTGATCATTACAATATCTCCATTCGAACAACATCTGCTGTCTAGCCCATCAAAACTGCATAAAACATGGAACAAGCACTCCCTACTACAACATCTCAACACCGACTGACTCCTACTACTCCACAAGCACTGACTACTGCCACATCTCAAGCACTGCCAGTGGAGGCGGCGGAATAAAACTCTTTGGCGCAATCTCTCGCGCTGTGGCTCAGTGGAGCCACCTTTCAACTGTAAACGAAATTTTGCTGTGGGCCAAAAGGCATTTGATTAACTGGCTTTGCACAAGAAGCTTTCCCTTTAATGTTTAGTATATATTGTATCGTTATGCTAAGTTTTATTGTAAGTTTTTTGATGTAAACCTATGGGCGGTCTGCTTAATGTTTTGAAGAAATTTATTTAGAAACTGTTTTAATTATTTTAATTGACTGTTTTTAAGTATTATTTAATTTAAAATTTTTAAAAAGGCTGATATTGTTAAGGTCTTATTTCTTGAATTTGTTTGTTATTATTATTATTGTCAATCAACAGCTGCCTCTTTCACCATTTTGAACGAATTCATCCTTGTAATGGCAAATTAAATTCAAGTTTACCTAACTGTTTTTCAAATGGGACCTGTTGTTACCTCCCCTATCCCCCAAAAAGGTATAAAAGTAAATGTTCTTCTCCAAGAATAAATGATGACAGCTAAAGCGGCCTAGTCCTTTCATGTATGTAATTTCCCTGATTCTGGTAATTCCGGATTTCAGCGAAAGTGTTGCCAGTGCAGGATTTTGTGCACGAACATGCTTCCCGATTACGTTCTGAGTGGCCACATCGTTAGCTCGAATTGTCCAGAATCTTCTTCAAACCAATAGCGAACGATTATGGCTCGATGACTTGTCGCATTGTCATCCGTAAAAATTCCACTGTTGTTTGGGTAATGAAGTTCGGATGGACTCCAAGTAGCCAAAGATGACCATATCCAGTCACTGATCGGTTCAGTCGGACCAGAGGACCCAGTCTACTCCAAGTAAACGAAGCCCAGACCATTATGAAGCCACCACCAGCTTACACAGTGCCTTGCTGGCATCATCGATCTATCGCTTCAGAGGGTCTGCGCCACACTGGAAACCTCCCATTTGCTCTTACAAACTGAAATCGGGACTCATCTGACGAGACCACAGTTTTCCAGTCGCCTAGGGTATAACGGATGTGGTCACGAGCCCAGGAAAGGCGCTACAGGCGATGTTGTATTAGCAAGGAGACTCGCGTCAGTTGTCTGCTGCCTTAAGCTCATTAACGCCAAATTTCGCGGCACTGTGCTAACGCATACGTTCGTCGTACGTGCCACATTGCTTTCTGAAGGTATGTCACGCAGTTACTTGTCTGTTATCATTGTCAGCTCCACGCAAACGCCGCTGCACTCGGTCGTTGAGTGAAGGCTGCCGGCCAGTGTGTTGTCCGTGGTGAGAGGCAATGCCTTAAATTTGCTATTCTCGGCACTCTCTTGACACCGTGGATCCCCAAACATTGAATTCCTTAACGATTTCCGAAACAGAATATTCCATGCATCTAGCTCCAATTGCCATTGCCCGTTCAGAGTATGTTAATTGGCGTCGTGGGGCCATAATCGCGGCGTAAACCCTTTCACATGAATCAACTGAGTGCCAATGACAGCTCTGCCCGTGCGTTGTCCTTTAATGACATGTGTACGCGAAACTATTACCACCTGCATATGTTCATATCGCTATCCCATGACTTTCGTCACCTCAGTGCAGTACTACAGTGTGCTACATGTAGGGTCCTAAATTTCTAGATTCGATTATCGTAAGTTCTATATTGGTCGATCACAGAGAATTATGGCAGCTTACGTGACGCAAATGCGGGTAACTGCTGATAACTTATTTCTGACTCATAGTTCGTTGCGCATGCGTAGACTGGAGGTCACTGCTACATAACACAGTCTCATATCAGCCATCTAGGAAAAAAGCGTGAAAACTAAACCTGCCGGAAGACTCTGACGACAATAAACATGCTGTACGACATTGGCTCTTGATTTTAAATGGACAAACTGTGGCTGTCCCACACTTTAACCAACTCTCTTAATCGCTTATTTTACTTCAGTGTTTCAATGTCTTCTAAATTAATAGCTCGTAAATTTTAGCGTACACGTATCTGTACTACTGTCCTGCGTTTCTTCTTGCGTAAAGGCCTCCGCTTCGATTATTCCTTTATTATTTCACTGTGTTTCTTTTCCGGTCTTCAGACTACTTTTTGACATTTCTTTTTCGTCCAGCCTTGGAATCCTTCCAGTTTTAAAGCTTATTCCTTACGTCTCTCTTTCCAATACTACTTCTAACCTCTTGAATCCATATAGTTGTTAATGTCCCTTCCCTGATGCACCTGAAGACTTGCTTGATGAGTCTATTGCAGTCGGTCTTCATTTGGATCGATTCAGTCGTAGTGCGATTGAAACGTATATTTTAATTGTTCTCAAGTGAGATTGACGTCCTGCCTTCTCTTTACATTTATTCGCTGTTTAACGTTATTTATTGTACCAAGCTTTCACTGTATGGGATAATTTTAACTGCGCAAGTTGTCACCAGTTCGCTTCGGTTGTTGTATCTTCGGCAACACTGTTCACCAACATATTATCTTAGTCGGCGATAGTCGTTGTCTCATAATGGAATTGTAAGGAGAAGACAGATTAACAAGATATATTACTGTAAAACAATAGCGATTTCTTTTTCATTAATATTTATAGCAGAAAAGTTTAAAAACTGACTTCCAGGCTATAAATAAAACAAATATTCAGAAGCAGGGGACCAAGATTTGGTGCGGTTACAAACCAAAATCTGTCTCCTTTTTTTTTTTTAACAAAAATGGCTAAAAATCATTCCAGAATTAGCAAGGATTGCATTTATGAAATTAACAGAAAGTGACAGCTTTTTACTGGTAACAATATGACTCACCAAAAGTACATTACATGAAACGGTGTGTAATCAACGAATGCGATGTGAGCGGTTTTAGACTCGTTGCAATAAAGAACGAAGTGTACTCTGTAGAGAGAATTAATATTTTATTATCAGTAAAAACGATTGTGAACTACACGTGATAATGAGAGTATTTAATTTTTACGCAGTGTTGCCAAGTACAGTGTACAGTTGTGGAGCATGCTGCATTGTTTGAACTCGTCACAATCGTCATACGTGTGTCTGGCTTTCGACAGTTGTATAGCTTTCTCTGGCGTTCCTTACTGCAGCAGCGGAGCTACTGTAGATTTGCTGTCACC
Source organism: Schistocerca americana (assembly GCF_021461395.2). Taxonomy (NCBI): domain Eukaryota; kingdom Metazoa; phylum Arthropoda; class Insecta; order Orthoptera; family Acrididae; genus Schistocerca; species Schistocerca americana. Next base: position 256,849,093 of record NC_060119.1, on the reverse strand, counting down.
TTCCATATGAGCGGTTGTTTTCTTTCGCCAGGCCGCTATTCCATAGACTGGTCATGGAACTGCAGTGGTGTGAGGACAACATACGCCGAGGAAACTGGAGAAAAAGGAAATACTGTTTCAGACACATCTCAGAGATACATATCTACAAACGGCTCAGGCTACAGCTTGCAATACTGAAAATCTAAGACAGATAACGCTCTTTCCGTGGCCTGTTGGCAAGGGCGCCCATATGATAGTTTATTGGAGGGGCGGGAGCAAGACCTGTAGCAATGGAGTATTTTTAATTTTTTGGAAGACAAATCTAATTTGCAAGTATGCACAAAAAGTTCCATTTCCGACCATGTTAAAAACCTGCGTAATACCGACTTTTCAGCCATTTTCTTGGCAGAAAACACCTGTCTACACGGAATTTTTTTCTGTTCCTCGAGAGCTAGGAGGGGGGGGGGGGAGGCTGCGGGAGAAATCTTTGCCCTGGGTGTGGGCGCCCTTGCCTGTTGGTCTTACCATTTTTCACTTTTAAGAAATCAAAAAGCCTCAAACGTAAAATAATTTCTTCTTTGTTATTTGTTTCATTTTGACAGAGAGAATATATCATGGGGCTGTAACAAAGAAGGAATAATATAAATTGACGGCGTTACCAGTGACCATGGACAGAACCGTTCCGAAATTTGTGTGATTTACAAAGGCTGGAGTCAGATATCCAGCGGGCTGAAGTTTCCACCTACCAGTACACACAAATAGTAGCGGTTCTGGCTGTGTCTGCACCCACTGTGTCAACACTTCTGCTGTGCAAAGCATAATGACTGCGACTTTTCATCGAGCGGTTGCAGTAGGACATTCATGCAACGTGTAGTAACGTGCGGATTGCTATGTGAGAAGAAGAGTTGAAAGAGGGGCATATGGAGACACTATAGTGATCTACACCAACAGTGAATTTCAGGATTTTTACTTGCTTAGCCGAGAGCGCTAATGCGCTGCTTCCTAGACTCGGGTAGGCGCGCCGGCCCCGGGTCGAATTCACCCGCCAGATTAACGACTATGGCCGGTGTGCCAGCCAGCCTGCCCCCTGCGGGTTCGGGGGTTAGAATAGGCCCACGGTATTCCTGCCTGTCGTAAGAGGCGACTAAAAGGAGTCTCACATGTTTCGGCCTTATGTGATGGTCCCCTCTCGGGTTTGACCTCCATCTTTCTAAATTATTCCGAAGAGCGAGCCACTTGGGGAAGGGCGCCTTACATGGTGCATTGTATCCGTCGTGCAATTAGACCTTTATCCGTCTTTCTCGTCGTTGCAATGGTGTCCCGCTCGTTTTCGATCTCTTGGGCGATTACCACGCTGCACTCTGCAGTGTTTCTTTTAACTGCGACGACGACCTTGGCCATTTTTGCACCTAAGATCCAGCACGGTAGCCAGTCCGTTGTGGTGGGGCCGCAATGTACCCTCTTGGTTGTAGCCCCCTGACAACACAGGGATCGCTCTACTGATGCCTGCGCCGTTAACTCCCCACGTATGCCAAGGAGTAGATGCCCATCGCCCTGGGGCATCGGGACTCCCGGCAATGGCCATCCTGCCAGGTGGCCTTTGCTGTGGCTGGGTGGCGCCCGTGGGGAGGGCCCTTGGTCGGAGTAGGTGGCATCAGGGCGGATGACCCGCAATGAAGCGTGGTACATCATCTCTCGCTGGCGGCCAGCCGTCAGCAGTCTCTAAGCGTTCCAAAGCTCACTTTAAGGCTAATGTGTATGACCCCAAATCGTTCCCCTCCCTGGCCACACCATGGGAGGAACGAAAGGCTGTGAATGAGAGCGAAAGATACTCGCCCCGGTATCTCGTCTGTACCAGAGCTGACGGGGACTCGTTTGTGTCTGTGAAGCCTCAGTTCTTTGTCGAACATTTAGAGGACAAGTTCGGGGAGGTGGAGGGCTTGTCCAAGATGCGGTCTGGATCGGTGTTGATAAAAACGGCATCCTCTGCCCAGTCACGAGCCTTGCTGGCTTGTACGAAGTTGGGGGATGTGTCTGTTACTATCACCCCACATAACAGCTTAAATATGGTCCAGGGAATTATTTTTCACCGCGATCTCCTTTTACAGTCCGATGACGAGCTGCGCGCCAACTTGGAGCGCCGAGGTGTCCATTTCGTCCGGCGCGTCCACCGGGGTCCGAGGGATCGCCAAGTTGCCACCGGTGCCTTCATCTTGGCCTTCGAAGGTGACACGTTACCTGAGAAGGTCAAGGTGATGGTGTACCGTTGTGATGTCAAGCCGTATATCCCTCCCCCGATGCGGTGCTTCAAGTGTTGGAAGTTCGGCCACATGTCTTCACGCTGTGCTTCCGACCTCGTCTGTCGCGATTGCGGTCGACCTTCCCATCCTGATCATCCCTGTGCGCCGCCTCCAATCTGTGTGAACTGTGGTGCGCACCATCCGCCTTGCTCGCCAGACTGTCCGATTCTGCAGAAGGAGCGGAAGATCATGGAAATCAAGACTCTCGACCGCCTGACGTACACTGGGGCGAAGCAGAAATATGATCGGCTTCATCCAGTGCGCATGACAGCTTCTTATGCCGCAACTGTCACTCCTTCTACAATTCCATCCACTCCAGTCAGCTCTCAGAGTCGAAGTCCCACACCTGCCCCCTTGATGGTGGGGGGCACTAAACCTCCTGTTGCTCCTGCTCCATCTACTTCAGGAGCAACACCCCCCCAACCATCAGGGACATCAGTCCCCCCTTCCCAGCCGGAGAAGCGAAAGACTTCTTCGGCTACTCTCGTAAGGAAGGGGTCCCTTGGGGACCTCCCTTCGCACGTTCCGACCGGTTCCAAAGCCGACAGCCACAAGTGGCTCAAACAACCGCCAGTCCCTGGTCGTCGGGACACACGGTCATCGTCTGTCCGTGAGACTGACCCAGTGACGCCCTCCCAGCCTGAACCATCCAAGGCGCAGTGCGAGAAGCAGAAGAAGAAGAAACTCCCTAAGGCTACCGACATTGCGGCGGCACCCATTCCACCGCTTCCTACAAGCTCTGCGTCTGAGGACATGGATCTCGCCAGTCCCTCAGACGCCATGGATAGTGCTAGCACTGGTGCTCAATTGGAGGCAGCAGGTGACCCAGCGGCGTAATCTGCCTTCCAAGCCCCGTCACGCCTTTCTCAGACATGGACAATACCATCCTCCAGTGGAACTGCAGCGGTTTTTTCCACCATCTAGCTGAGCTCCGCCAACTTATCAGCCGTCATCCTTTCCTTTGCATTGCTCTGCAGGAAACTTGGTTTCCAGCAATGCGAACCCCCGCCCTCTGTGGCTATCGGGGTTATTTTAAGAACCGAGCAGCTTATGAAAGGGTGTCTGGTGGCGTCTGCATAAACGTCCTTAACTCTCTTCACAGCGAGTTTGTACCTCTACAAACAGCTTTAGAGGCTGTCGCTGTTCGGGTGTGGACGCCACAGGCTATTACTGTCTGCAGTATTTACCTTCCACCTGATGGTGCTGTCGCGCAGCATGTCCTGGCTACTCTGATAGCCCAACTGCCACCACCTTTTTTGCTGCTGGGCGATTTCAATGCCCACAACCCTCTATGGGGTGGGACTGTCTCCGATGACCGCGGTCGGGCCGTGGAGCATGTGTTGGCTCAGCTCGACCTTAGCCTCTTGAACACCGGTGCTCCCACGCATTTCAGTGTGGCCCATGGCTCGTTCTCGGCCATCGATCTCTCTATTTGCAGCCCTGGACTTGTCCCATCCCTCCACTGGAGAGTGCATCCTGACCTGTGTGGTAGTGACCATTTTCCCATCTATTTGTCACTGCCCCAGTGTCATTCTTCTGGGCGCTTGCCCCGCTGGGCTCTCCACAGGGCTGACTGGCCAGCTTTTACTTCCGCTGCAACCATTGAGTCTCCCCCACAGGGTGACATTGACGAGGTGGTGCGTGTTTTAACCACGTCCATCATTTCAGCGGCCGAGGCTGCCATCCCCCGTTCTTCTGGCCACCCTCGGAGGAGGGCTGTACCCTGGTGGTCGCTGGAGGTTGCTGAGGCTATTCGCGACCGTCGGCGGGCTCTCCAGCGTCATAGGCGGCACCCGTCTCTTGAGACCCTCATCACCTTTAAGAGGCTCCGTGCCTTCGCCCGTCGTCTTATTGCACGGCGTAAGCAGGAGTGCTGGGAGAGGTATGTCTCATCCTTGGGCTCCCATGTCTCCCCCTCGCTCGTGTGGTCCCGGATCCGGCGGATTTACGGATACCAGACCCCTATGGGTGTCCCTGGGCTCTCCTTGGACGGCGCTGTCTGCACGGACGCTGCCGCCATTGCTGAACGGCTTGCCGCGCACTTTGCTCAGAGCTCTGCGAATGCATCCTATCACCCCGCCTTTCGCTCTCTAAAGGAGCGAGCCGAGCGGACGCCGTTCTCATTCCACACGCGTCGTTCTGAAACATACAATGCTCCTTTCAGCGAGAGGGAATTCCTCGCTGCCCTCGCCGATTGCCCTGATACAGCACCAGGCCCAGACTGCATCCACGCGCGGATGCTGAAGCATCTCTCCAGGGACTGCCAGAGACACATTCTCGCGATATTTAATCGCATTTGGAGCAACGGCGTGTTCCCGTCGCAATGGCGAGAGGGTGTTATTGTCCCCATCTTGAAGCCCGGTGCGGACCCACTGGCGGTGGACAGCTATCGTCCCATTACCCTCACCAACGTTTTGTGCAAATTGCTCGAACGTATGGTGGGGCGGCGTTTGTGTTGGGTCCTTGAGTCACGCGGTCTTCTCGCTCCATCCCAGGGTGGCTTCCGCCGGGGCCGGTCTGCCATGGACAATTTGGTGCGGCTGGAATCTGCAGTCCGTATGGCCTTTGCCCGACGTCAGCATCTCGTTGCTGTATTTTTCGATCTGCGGAAGGCGTATGACACCACATGGCGGCATCACATCCTCGCCACGTTGCATGAGTGGGGTCTTCGTGGTCGGCTCCCGGCTTTTCTTCAAAGCTTTTTATTGCGCCGCTCTTTCCGGGTGCAAGTCGGTGCCACCTCTAGTTCTTCTTATATACAGGAAAATGGGGTCCCGCAGGGCTCAGTGTTGAGCGTCTCCTTATTTCTAGTGGCCATTAATGGTCTGGCTGCTGCAGTGGGGTCGTCGGTGTCTCCTTCTTTCTATGCCGACGAATGCTGCATCTCATTTAGCTCCACGACTACGGGAGTCGCCGACCGCAGGCTGCAAGTCGCCGTTCGCAAGGCAGCATCATGGGCTCTGACTCATGGTTCTCTGCAGCCAAGACTCGAGTTATGCACTTCTGCAGGCATCGGATGGTCCACCTGCTTGAAGTGGTGGACACTTGCCGCTTCTTGGGACTCGTGTTTGATGCCCAGCTCACATGGGTTCCTCATGTTACTCAGCTGAAGCAAAAATGCTGGCGGCACCTCAACGCCCTCCGCTGCCTTAGCCACACGTCTTGGGGTGCAGATCGCTGCACGCTGCTGCGATTGTACAGAGCCCTTGTGCAGTCCCGGCTTGATTATGGGTGCCTGGCCTATGGGTCTGCATCACCCTCAGTGTTGAAGTTGTTAGACCCTATACACCACTGTGGGGTTCGGCTTGCAACTGGCGCTTTTCGTACCAGCCCCGTAGATAGTCTACTGGTGGAGGCCAGGGTTCCCCCACTGCGGATTCGCCGCCATCGACTGCTCGCCGACTATGCTGTCCACGTGCATTGCTCGCCAGAGCATCCCAATCGTCGCCTGCTTTTCCCTGCCATGGTCCTCCATCTGCCCGAACGGCGACCTAGGTCTGGGCTTTCCGTAGCTGTCCGTGTCCAGTCCCTGCTGTCAGAACTGGGGTCATTCCCTCTTCTGCCTCCCTTCCGGGTCCGTACACCTACGCCTCCCTGGTGTTTGTCCCGGCCGTCCGTCCGTCTGAATTTGGCACAGGGACCTAAGGACTCGGTTCCGCCTGTGGCCCTCCATCGCCGTTTTCTTGCGCTCCTCGAATCATTTCCGGGCTGTGAGCCTGTCTACACTGATGGTTCCCTGGTTGATGGTCGCACTGCCTACGCTTTTGCTCACGTTGCCCATGTTGAGCAACGCTCCTTGCCGGCTGGCTGCAGTATTTTTACTGCAGAGCTGGTGGCCATCTTGCGCGCTCTTGAGCATATGCATTTCTGCTCAGGTAGGTCCATCGTCATCTGCAGTGCATCTGAGCAGCCTTCAGGCCATCGACCGCTGCTATCCCTCTTCTCCTCTGGTGTCCTCTATTCAGGAGTCTGTTTCCGCCATTGCCCGTTCTGGACGTTCGGTGGTCTTGGTTTGGACGCCAGGTCATGTTGGCATCCCGGGGAACGAACGTGTTGACAGGCTAGCCAAAGGGGCGCTCGACGCCCCAGCTTTGGAGATCGGCCTCACGGCTCCCGATCAGCAGCTGGTGTTGCGCCGTAAGGTGCTTGGGATGTGGTCTGCTGAGTGGCGAGGCTTGACAATGCCTAATAAACTGCGGGCTGTCAAGGAGACGACCGATGTGTGGCGCTCCTCCCTGCGGTCTTCTCGCAGGGACTCTGTTATCCTGTGTCGGCTCCGCATCGGCCATACATACCTGACGCACGGCCATCTTTTGCGTCAGGAGGATCCCCCCCCTGTGTCGGTGTGGGTCCCGGCTGACGGTCGCCCACATTTTATTGGAGTGTCCCTGACTGCGCACCCTTCGGCAGTCTTTTAATTTCCCGGGCACCTTGCCTTTGATTTTATGCGATGATGCCTCCATGGATGACAATGTTTTACATTTTATCCGTGCTAGTCCTCTTTATGGATCCATTTAGGGGGGTCCTGCACTTTTCCGTTTCTGTGTCTTTTGTCCTCGCGTCTCTCCATATTTGTTGCTGTTTTGGTCTCATCGGATGGTTGACTCTTTCCCTTTTTTGTTGTAGTGGTCAGTCAACCAGTCTCTGGCCATCTTCTTTTCTTCTATTTGTTTCTGTCTGGTGTTCGTCTGTACTCTTCTTTTCTGTAGTGTTCGTTGCCTAATTTGTGTTCTTTAGCACCTGGGGGGGGGGGCAGTCTCCTTCCTCTTGGGGTTTTATCTGCTCTGCGACTTTGTCTCGCTTGTTTTTGGAATGGGGGACTGATGACCTTAGCTGTTTAGTCCCCCTTAAACATCCCAACAACCACCACCACCACCAGCCAGCCTGGATGTGGTTTTTAGGAGGTTTTCCACATTCCTTTTGGTGAATACCGGGCTGGTACCCACGTCCCGCCTCAGTTATACGACTCACAGACATTTGAAACACATCCGCACCTTTCAATGATTTACTCTGGACGCAGACAGATGGGGTGCTCTGATTCCGTCCCTGGGGGTACAGGGTGGCGGCCACGCCTTCACATTAACATGCCAAATCCGATTTAACCTCGCCAACCCCAGGCAAAATGCGGGACAAAGGCGCAAGCGATAGAATAGACTTGAAACTTCATACTTGTTACAAGAAGTTAATTTCGGACAAAACGGTCAAAACAAGCTGTTACCCGACATAGAAAATACAAAATACGAAATTTTGTAAATGTCCATTGCCGGGCATGCTATTTTGCTAATCCACGAAAATATATAGGTTTCAGTGAGTTCGATAGTTTCCGAGGTAGAGCCGTAATTCTGAGGCTGTTTCCCCGTCGGTAATAATTCACTACTTTCAAAATAAATTAACTTCACTCTATCTCAGATTAAGATCAAGAACAGATTCAGACATACTTAGAGGCGCTATAAAGACCTGTACCAGTCGTTATTTGCTGACTTTTTACATGATTTTAGCTTCTCTAACACCAGCGAGGGTCGAGTGCCTTGGCGGCGCATTTCAAACAGTAACCGTGAGGGCGTTGCAGCTTTGAATCTTAAGGATCTGCTGTCAAATTATATCAGACTCTTGTATCTTAGATGAGTGCTAAGGATCTCTGAGAAAGCGAGCACCTAGTTATCAGGTCTTTAATGAGCTGTAGGTAAGACGCAAGTGTATAACACTTATGCCAAAATACAATTTGCCTTTGAAGGGGACATTTTAATATTTTTGATTTATGTATTATAATACACAATTTAATTAATACATTCGTATAACTGAAACATAAAGGCACTATTAAACCTAAAATCTGTATTATAGTTCATTATGAGGAATCTTCAACAAATTACCACTGCGACTTTTATAAACAAACGCTCTGTTAAATAGACTATGTAAAAGTGACATATTTTTTGGAGGTGTGTCCCAGTATTGTTAACTATAATGAACATGCACAAAAATAACTACAGAGTCAGTGACCTGCCATGAGATGAGTCTGGCATGTCTGCCTGTGCAGTGTCAAGTTGTCGAAATTATGATATCAGTATTTTTCACTGCCGATTAATACCATTCGATGAGGTTGCGATTATTAGTCTGAACGCATGGGGCATTTCGTTGGGCGACGATGAGAGCGCTTGTCATGATGTAAACGCGGCACCGGAGCTAAAATAGCGCCGATTACACTGATTCCGGTAAAACTGTAACAGCCTGTAATTCATTCACCTCAAAGCAATTACGTTAGTTCTGTATCGCAAAATGTTTTTGCCCACTAAATCATTTTTTCATTCATATTTTACACTGATATTTTATAATACACAGTTGAACACTGCTAAAATTTCACACATAGAAAATATCAGCAAAAATAAACTCTCTAAGAGAACTGATATTTGACTAACTGAATTGTAAAACTACTGTGTATTTCATTTAAAACATGTAAATAGATACCATAATTGTTAGTTGAAACTGTTGGTTGCTGTTAAATAGATGTATTTGATTAATGTTGTAACATGTAATTGTTAAGTATGAATGAGGTACGAAACTACTATTTAAATGTACACACGTCATGGTGATTCCTGGTTCATGATAGCCGTTGCTGCCGTGACCAGCTCGTGACAGGTATCGTAATCATCGTGGAAATGCCTTGGTATTCTCTCATACCAAACACTGCTTTTGTTTCAAAATCGTGTTTATGTTTTAAAGTTCCCCGATAGTTAACTTCGGTTCTTTACTTGTCAGTGGGGACGAATTTAATTTAATGAGGCCATTTGTGAACATTTCGACAACATATGAAAGACCAAATCCGATTGTCGCAAATAAATTGCGTGCTGAAAAGTAATGCCTCCGAATTTCTTCAGCGCAAAAGTCTTAAAGCTTTGATAAATAAAACTAACGTTATTAACATTCTACATCTTTATTCTACACGTCTAAACATTTTATTTTGAAAATAAGTCACCGTTGTGACGAACGCATTTCTCCCAACCAGTCTGTTGATAACGTCACTGCTGAATGTTTAATTTTGTTGACGGAGACACAACCTCATCTCTGCCTCAGTCACTGTCAAAGTGAAGTCTTCGAACATATTCTTTATGTTTTGGAAATACATGAAAATCCGTTGGAGCAAGGCGAGACGGTATAAACGATAATCGAAGACAGTGAACTCTCAAGGCGTCGGGTTAACGTAGATATTGTAGCGCTCGAGTGTTATCTAGACCGGACTGAGTGGCCGAGCGGTTCTAGGCGCTACAGTCTGGAGCCGCGTGACCGCTACGGTCGCAGGTTCCAAATCCTGCCTCGGGCATGGATGTGTGTGATGTCCTTAGGTTAGTTATGTTTAAGCATTTCTAAGTTCTATGGGACTGATGACCTCAGAAGTTAAGTCCCATAGTGCTCAGAGCCATTTGAACCATTTTTTTGTGATCTGGCACTGTCCTGCTCCACGCATGGACGAATTCGTTGAATAAGAAACTCGATTACAGCAAGCCGTTTCTTGTGCACCAACACATTTATGTTTCGTACCAGCACGATACACGCTCAAGCGGCGGAGGGCTGCCAACGTGTTGACACGAAGAAGATAGATGTAGAATGTTAATAACGTTTGTTTCATTTAAAAAGCTTTAAGAATGTTGAGATAAGAAATCCGGAGGCATTATTTTTCAGCATGACCTAGTATATTGAGTCGTTTACATTAAATATCCGAACCGGTATGTGTGTGTCCCGGTACTGGGACGATATGTTGAGCTTAAATCAGACTGATACATTGTATTCCAATGTGCTGCCTTTGGAAAGGACGCTCAACAATTAACTACTGTTTTGTTGCTTAGATAAGACAATATTAATGGCAGTGCCATGCCTTTCGTTTCAGTATAATCATTTAGAATCTTATCTGGCAGTTGATAAAATAATACTGTTGGAAGTTTCACGAGAGAGAGAGAGAGAGAGAGTCCTGTTTATTTTCTTGTTTCCACCAGTGATCACTGTCGTGTTCATTTCCTCCAGTATCGTGTAGCTGTGTCCAACTTGTAACAGTACCGAAGTGTACCTGGAGTATACATGCATGCATGTCCGAAGGAACAACACACGTACTGCAATATCGTATTTACCCGCCGATACCAGGCACCGACTGTCAGTTAAAATGGGCTCACCTTTATGGCAATTGCAAAATGTGTGTACAAGGTGTGACGTAGGACCGACGAGATAAGGAAATTTAGGTCTGGCCGTGAGTAGTGCTGCAGGCACGGTAGCTCAGCGTGTTCGGTCAGAGGGTGAGCTACCCTCTATAATAAAAAAAAAAAAAAAAAAGTGAACGGATCAACAAAGAACCTGAACGGGTGTCATCGGACGACGGCACCGAACAAATTCAACGAGCAATATAGAGCAAAATGAGATAAAAAAAGTGCGCGGACGGCCAAAGCCGTTAGGGCGACCGCTCGCGTAAAATGGAAAATTCGGGTTCGAGTCCCGCTTGGGGCACAAATTTTCATTACTGTCCTTCCGTTCTACAATTGAGGGTTTTTTTAATTAGCAACATCCATGCTCTCTAATAAAATGGTGATGTGGGTAGAGACTGTGGTTTAGGAGGGTCGCCGATTGAGAATGAGAGGTATCAGAGCTGTGGTTGTCATTTCCTTGAGATCTGTTAAGACAATCCCGTATGCTGACGTGAAAGTGCGATAAGTGCTCTCCAGGTGGGCGCCATGAATTCTGGAGGGCGACTTCAAGGTTGCGCACGTGGCAGCTTAAAATCAAAATGGTTCAAATGGCTCTGAGCACTATGGGACTTGACATCTGAGGTCATCAGTGCCCTAGAACTTAGAACTAATTAAACCTAACTAGCCTAAGGACATCAGACACATCCATGCCTGAGGCAGGATTCGAACCTGCGACCATAGCGGTCGCGCGGTTCCAGACTGAAGGGCCTAGAACCGCTCGGCCACAACGGCCGGCCCGTGGCAGCTTACGAGGCGTTGTTGGCACATGATGAAATCATGACTGGGACTTCCTTTTCGACACTGTGACAATGGATGAGGCATGGATGACGTTTATAACTCCTGAAACGAGGAAACGTTAACTCTGTGGAAGCACACAGATTCGCCACCACCAAACGAGCCATTGTTGAAGAAATGAAGATTGCATGTCACAGAAAAGTGGTGGCATGATCTTTATACATAGTGTTTCTCAAAGGACAGTACGATGACAGGTACGAGCTACTAAGGGGTTTTGAAGAAGAATCTCTTAGAAACATTTCGAGAAAAATGTTCTGAAAGTGCTGTTTCACTAAGACAAATCACCAGCGTATCGGGCGCTCGTGGTGCAGTAATTTCTTCATGAAAACGACTTAGAAGTAGTTTCTCATGCTACTTACTCAAGTGACCTGGCTCCTAGCTATTTTGTGACTTATTACAACGGTGACACATAATCCGCGGTCGCGCATTCTCCAGTCGAGCTGTTGTCATAGTACCAACTTCCCAGTGGTAAAAACATACTCCGAAAGAAGCGTTCGCAGTGGCTATGGAACCATAGTGTCGATTTCGTGAAGGTATATACAGCTGCCGGGAGATTACTTCGGGAAATGACTCAAGTATCAAATGTTTTGTGTATCTAGTTTGTGAAGAGAAAGTCAGAGGACTTAGAACTTGAACACTCCTTCTATGGGGAATCTAACACAACAGACACTCGATTAATCACTTTCATATTTGAGATAATAGCCAATTCGATGGTAAGCATGACACTGTTTCCCATTTTACATAAATTAAGCTTAAAGGTTTGCCGGCCGCTGTGGCCGAGCGGCTCTAGGCGCTTCAGTCTGGAACCGCGTGACCACTACGGTCGCAGGTTCGAATCCTGCCTCGGGCATGGATGTGTGTGATGTCCTTAGGTTAGTTAGGTTTAAGTAGTTCTAAGTTCTAGGGGACTGATGACCTCAGATGTAAAGTCCCATTGTGCTCAGACCCATTTGAATTTTGCAACGACACGAAGGGACTCGAAATTCAATACAACTACGTATTGTACGCTTACCCCAAGACATATTCGAAACAATGTCGATGTAGACGAAGACAGTGACGTGCTCGATATCTTTGTGCTCTCGGCATGTTGCAAGCTACGATCATCTCTTTCTGCACAACGGAGCACAACGAAGTCATTAAACAAAGGTGTTTCTTGTCAGAATCAACCGAGGAGTGCTGAGAGGTGTACAAAGCAACATCAGTCGAAATGGAAGCGATGACGATGCGCCAAAAACATGTGCTGGCTGACGATGTAATGCGTACCATAAATGACATTGTGCGTCGTAATTCGGAAATAAAGCAGTTTCAGACAAAACTTTACTTAATATTTTACTCTTATTTCGATCCATTCATCAGACCTACTACGTTTGTAGAGTTACTTTTGAATCACACTGTAGACAAGTTCTGTTCCAATGTCGTCAGTTGCACATTGCTCCGATGTTATCTTACACAACTTTACATTGTTAATAAATGTTATCTAAAATCGTTTGTTATCATACGACCGAACCAAACGACGTAGGGTGCTCAGAGAATACTCTCATACTCTGACAAATTTTGTTTGAATTAAGATTAACAACAATCTTGCTCACGTATAATTAATGTTCTTGCAAACTTATTTTACGTTCCTTCAACTAATTTTAAGTTAAAGAGTAGTATGTCTTTGTAATATGTTTGTCTACCAAGTTCAATAGCATTTCTGTAAAATTTTCGTGCATGCCAGAATGAATTTTCACTCTGTAGCAGTGTTTGCGCTTATTTGAAACTTATTAGCAGATTAGAACGTGTGCCGGACCAGGACTCGAACTTCCGAACTTTGCCTGTGCTATCAAAGCAAAATCCAGAGTTCAAGAGCTACAGAAGTAAAGCTGTATGGGTAGCTCGTGAATCGTGTTGTGGTTGTCAGAGGTTCGAGTACCAGCCCGGTACGCCGTTTTAATCAGCCAGAAGGTTTCCGGTTATCGTGTACGCTTTAAAGCTCAACCCTTTCGAACAGGACAGTACGCTTATCCTCATCAACCGAATGTTGTACTGTTAGGTTAGCAGCTTCCACTGCTAAGCCCAATGTGTGTCGTGACGTTTTGCTGTGTATCATAGTCCTATGGAGTGCGTTGTTAAATTTTGTATTCCCAAGACGCCTAAACAGGTTTCTAATACTACCTCGAGACAGTGTACACGAGTCAGCATCTGCAGTTGTCCTTGCCGGTGATTCTAGTGATGCTAGAAATCTCCAGTAGTGCTTCTCTTATTCTTCCCACGTTGTGAAAGCATGAGTAAGGACACACTAGTGATTTGTCCAGTTTTCGCTGTACACGTCGCCTCAGTAGGGAGAGGTATTAAAATTTTATTTCCAAATGATGAAGGGAGCAATTATTCCTTGCGATGTGTACGAAACTAATAAGAGTCGACTGTACGTTTTGTTTCAGTGGTTTCAAAAATTTTCCTTTCATTGCTAGGTTAATCAATATACAATAAAAACTATAAAAGTGTACAATGTACGTGACGCTACAGCTCCGAAACGATTCTCGGTGCCATCAAAGAGTCAAATGGTGTGTTAGCCGTTTAAACCCCCCCCCCCCCTTTCCCTCTCCATCCATGAAGGAAGTCCTGTTTTTACCTGAAGGGCGGGCTTATGAAAATGTAAGAGCTGAAAGTTTCGCTCTCCAGAACAATCGAGAGTATTGAGAAAATTCCAGAACATTCGAGAGAATTAGAGAACTTTCTACTACATTCCAGAATCGCTGCGGTAGTATTAGTCTTAAAAGTTAGTCGTAAGAAAGCGGAATTTTGTTAAAAATTCAGTAAAGGCGCGATTGGGCGATGAATTTTGGGGCCGCTGGCAGTGTGTGGTAAGTCGGTCGCCACTAGGCCAGCCGGAGTAAACAGGGCCCGGAGATGCGACGGCGTATTGCACTTACGATTTGTTTGGAGTGAAGAAACAGCAGGGCAGCGAACTGCAGCGTTGCTTGAAGTTATTGCGATGTATGAGGCGAAGCAGTAGGCCAGAGCCGGGAGTGACGATGTGTAAATTGCTGACGTATGGGAATTTAACCCTGCCATAGTTTGTCTCTCTCTGACACTACGTCAGAAGCGAAGGGAAAAGCAGTATAAATAGGCACTTTTAGCTTGAGGGGTGTGCCAAATCAGTCGAGAGTCAGGTCGGACCTGTGCTGGTCTACACTTATAGGGGCCAGCTTGGCAGCGATTTTGTAAATACTCTGTGTAAAGCTGTACTTTGTTTCTAAGTACTTGTTCGGGCTGTATTCCGCCCCTGGGGACACAACACCAGGGCGGGACGGAACGGCAGCCGGGTACTTGGGGACTGCACGTCTGCCTCAAGGTGGGCAGTGACAGTGGTCTGCAGCGGCTCCAGGACGGGCCACGTTCGCTTCCCACCTGGTGTACCGGGGTCCAGGCGACGCGTACGCTGCGGGGAAGGGGGGGGGAGGCGGAGAAGGGGGGTCGGCAGCGCTGCAGCTGCGCCAGAGGCGGCGGTGGGTGTTGCCATCCAGCAAGCACCACTAGCAGCAAGTTGTGGCACAGCATCCAGGAGAGTGTGGATTCGAGTCCGGTCCTGTCCTGGGAGCAGCAGTGGCTGAGGGCCATGGGTGACCAGTGCAACCATCTTCGTTGCATGATCGGACAGAGCAGACCGAACAGGGCGGAAGGCGGCGGGGACCAGGGACAGCAACAGTCTCCGGAAACGCGAGCAGTTACGCGGCGCAAGATGCGACACCTCGATGGGCGGCGACCGGGCAGGGCGCAGCCGACTACCTGCTGAGCGGCCTTGATGACCGAGCAGTGGCGTTGGCATACCAGGAGCTGCTGAGCCAGCCGGACTCTCGGGACAACGCTGCGGGCTGCACGCCGGCACTATGCTGCACCCATCATAGTACTGTAAATTATGTTACTAAAGCAATGCTACCGAATTCCGCTGTGTGACTCTGCTCTGCCCCTTGACGCTATTGAACTTGCTCGGCCTCCTGACGAAATACGGCGCGGTGGGTGCTGGCTTCAGCTCTGCCATCTGGAGTCCCGGGTTCGACCATCGACACTCCACAACAGAATGTTCTGGAATGTTTCGCAATGATCCGGGATGTTCTAGAATATTCGGAAATAGTCTGGAACATTCGAGAAAATTCCAAAATGTTCGGGAACATCCCGTAACGTCCCAGATCATTGTGGAACTTTCTCAAAGTTGTGGAATGCTCTTGAACTTTATGGGCCACTAGAAGCCTTTTTTGGTATGTTCTGGAATTGGTCACTGGTGGGGCTAATCATTGGTAGGCTTATAGAAAGCAAGACCTATCGTGGTTTCAAACATCAGCTTTTTATCAGAGATGAAGGGAGGAACCGAAAAAGTAGTGCAGTGAGTGCATAAAAACAAACAGTGAAGTGTCATTAGTCAAAGTGATACAGTGACTGAATATAAACCGAAAGCAAAGTGTGAAAAGAGTATAGAATATCTTTAGTGTATTGGTTAATAAAATGTTGCTTTGATTAATATTTTAGACAATGTCCAAACGTAAAACAGGCTGAGATCTTGACAGTTCTGAAGCAAAAGGGGCGAAAACAAAAATAACACCGAAAAACGAAACAGACGACGAGCGCGAAGCACGTTTAAGTTCCCAACGAACAAGAATCAGCACCATGAGAAACAGAGAAATCGAAGAACAGCGAAATGAACGGACTGAAGGATCAAGAATTGTGACGCAATCTTATAATAAAAGACTGTGAACTCAACCCAGTCATGAAAATATCACCCTGCGAGAAGTGCGGACGAGGACAAGTAAACAGTACAACCTAACAAATGAAGCATCCCACCGCGACCTGACGAAAGAATATAACAAACGCAAGTACTTAGTGATCGGAAAAATAGATAACATCAGTCATTTTTGAAACGCCAAAAATTCAGTAGAGAAACACCAGGATTCTGTTGCATGAATGGAAAAATTCGGTTACTAACTTCTTGAGCGATGTCGGGTACCCCAGCTAGTTGTTTTATAAATCCAGGAACATGGTTTCTAATAGTGGTCAAATTAGTGAAATAAAATTTTATGATATGTCACTTCCGATCTTATACGGATGTCAAGTTATACATCTAACGATACAGTTAAATAGATCCCAACAGTTTATCAGTGTTACGGGTTCACCCGACCTTAAACCGTCCCTGAACACAGTAGGTGTACAAAGCCAGTCTCACCTTCCCGCGACGACGCACATCCAACCGGAGAGGAAGACATCCAGCTTCTCCTTGAAGTCGCGCAGAACACAGGCGGCCAGGTGTCGGCAAACGCCAGACCCGCCGGGCGCCGTGGTGCAGTTCTGGAAGCTGTCCTCCATCTGGAACACACAGCCCAGGCTGCAGTCAGTGAGCCGCCACGTCTTGCACGCGTGTGTATCTGAGCAGTTCTAATATGGTGGTCAAATTATGCTATTTTAGTATGATATAGAGACGGAAATGATAAGCATTAGAAGAAATGCCGATGTTGACACAATTTCAAACACATATACAGGGTGTAAAAGGTACAAGTGCAAATGTTTCTGTTGATGACTGAGAATGGCGTACTGAACATCACATCAGTATTTTCGTAATTTGCAGACTAATAACTACTGATATTACAAGTCCTATATTTTTAGGTTCAGTAGTGCCTCCAAGAAAATGTGGCAAGAGCTAACCATTAATGCTTATCCCCCCCCCCTCCCCTCCGAATCCCCAGGCAGCAGATCAGGTGTTGCAGTGCGGATGCATAGACGCGGAACGGCTAGTTAATACTGGCAGGCATACGCCACTTAGTGGTGCTGTAACGACCATGCAGAAAACATCACGTCATAAACTTTTTGATGTGTTTGTGGGAAGACTGTTAGGTGCAGAGGAAAAACGAACAACGCACTGATGCGTGTACGTATCAGTGCGTCACATATAAAAATATCTACAGTTGTACCCGTCACACCCTGAATGAGAGTTTCACTTTGCAGCGGAGTGTGCGCTGACGAGGTACTGGCAGAATTGAAGCTGAGAGGATGGGTCGTGAATCGTGCTTGGGTAGCTCAGATGGTAGAGCACTTGCCCGCGAAAGGCAAAGGTCCTGAGTTCGAGTGTTGGTCAGGCACAGAGTTTTAATCTGCCAGGAAGTTCTGTTACACCATGTATACAAACATTGGATGCGTCAGTGCTTAGGGTTGCAGTGATCTGTGGCAGTTACAATGGCCACCTCACTGGATTAAAATAGTCATCATGTGATCATGTTTTCATGCCTTAAAGGATAATCACTGCTGGCCATTAAAATTGCAACAGCATTAAGACAGGGTTGAACAAACATAAAACTGGCATGCAGTGTAATAGATACTTGCATATCCCAATGGTTAGCATCTCAATGCAAACTCACAAAGTAGGTTGCAATAAAGGTGGAAAAGATTCCAGTCAACACGCTCCTGATGTTTTTCCTTTCAAACATATTCTTGTTCACTAGCAGAACTGTGGTCACTGGCGATTGCAAAAATCATCGTCTACATCTTCATCTACATCACTCACATCTTATTCTATCCACTGCCTAACAATTTTATCGAATTTAGGAGCGTTAAAATTGACAAGCTCCTGCGAACACATTTTGTAGTGCGCTGCACAAAACAGGTACGTAGACCATGAAGCGCGTTCTAGGAAACCTCAACACGTGTCAACAATAATCGAAGGAAACAGCAATGCAACCGACGGTAAAACATTGGTGGGCTTGTGATTTAAAGAAGGTAGGGATGACACAGCAGCATTCCCTCAAAACTCTATGCGCGGAAGCGCCGTCCTAGGTGACGTGGGCTTTAACCTTGCGCAGTGAGTTAGAAAATTCTCGCGTGGTCTGAAAGACCACGCCTCGTGTGTTAAAGGTTAAAAACGCGAAGATTAACCAGTACTGCAGGAGCGACAGCACTGCCCTGGTGCATGCTGACTGCTAGCGCCACACAGCAGCGCGAATCAGTTGGTGGTGGAGTATTTGTTAGCCTTGGTTTTTAGTGCGTCTGTATGTATCAATAAAACGAATGTCGCAGTAGAGTAATTGCCGGGCGCTCTATCCAATGGGCACGTAAAATTCTTCTGTAAGAGAAATTTTCTTTGTAATGGGAAATAAACCAGCGCTTTCCGTCCACACTGGTTGTGCTATAAAAGACGTGATCAGCAGAATTTGTTTGGGCTGAAACCAGCTACTTAAAAAGAAACACTAGCTGCTTCCATAACACTAAGTTCAACAAATGTGGTGTCACCGCCATACACGACACTTGCTAGGTGGTAGCCTTTAAATCGGCCGTGGTCCTTTAGTATACGTCGGACCAGCGTGTCGCCACTATCAGTGATTGCAGACCGATCGCCGCCACACGGCAGGTCTAGTCTAGAGAGACTCCCTAGCACTCGCCCAGTTGTACAGCCGACTTTGCTAGCGATGGTTCACTGTCTACATACGCTCTCATTTGCAGAGACGACAGTTTAGCATAGCCTTCAGCTACGTCATTTGCTACGACCTAGCAAGGCGCCATATTCAGTTACTGAATGTATTCTGAACAGATAATATTGTGACTCATGTCTCATTAATGGATTAAAGTTGAGTATCAGACTAATTATGTCCGCTTTCTGAACTCTCATTCCTTGTCATGTTCCAGACCTCACGTCAGTATAGTTCTTCCCTCCTCACGCCAGCCTGCGCGAGCTAAAAGGCATGCATTTCGGCTTCCATTCGTAACACGGTGTTGGCTCTTTGGCTAAGACAACAACAGAGATGCCGACCAGACAGCAAAATTGTAGGAGGCATTCAATAACAGTTGGAATACCTTTTTTCTCGGCCAATTTCTGTTTAAAAAATGCGGAATCAGTTGTGAGACATCGTGTAACAAGCCCCTTTAGCCCCTTTAGTTTCATGAAGTTCCGATAGGTGTGGCACTGCTTCTGTAATGGAGGTGCGTTCAAAGCAGAGAGCTGTCATTTAGTTTCTTTTGACAGAAAACGAAAGCACCGCAGATATTCATAAATAGAATGTCTCAGAGACCTGGCAATGAATAAAATCACGGTGAGTCGTTGAGTGAGACAATTGGCATCATCGCAACAAGGTTGCGCAAACCTGTGCGATCACCTGCCTGCTGGCCGGGCTCGCAAACAACTGACTTCTGCAGTGTTGGGATGTGTGGACACTCTCATTCGAGGCGATCGACGGATCACAATCAAACGCCTCACTACGCAGCTTGGCATCTATGTCGGTAGTACTGATATACTCGTACACCATTTGCGTTATTCATACATGTGTGCCAGCTGAATTCCTCTCCATCTAACATAAGACCACAAAGAGCAATGAAGGACCACCTGTGCGGAATTGCTTGTGTGTTATGATGCTGATGGTCACAATTTTTGTCGAACATAGTTACAGACGATGAAACATGAGTTCGTCACTTCGAACCGGAAACAAAACGGTAATCTATGGAATGGCGGAAATCCACCTCTCTTCCGAAGAAAAAGTTCCAAGCCGCACCCTCTCCCGGTAAAGTCATGGCGATGTCCTTCTGGGACTCTGAATGGGTTACTCTGCTCGATGTCCTCCCTCATGGTTCTTTGTGCTACTCTCAGGAAATTGAAGAAACGACTTCAGCGTGTTCGTGTCCACAAATATAGAAACGAACTTGTCCTTCTCCATGACAACGCAAAGCCTCACAGAATTGTGCGCACTCGAGAGGTGGTCACAAAACTACATTGGACTCTTCTTTCTCGCTCACACTACAGCGCGGATCTCGCAGCTTCCGACCTCCATCTGTCTTGCTCTATGGCCCAATGACGGTCAAAGTTGGCGGGAAGCAGTACGCGGATAACTGGGAGATTATTGATGCAGCAAGATGATGGCTCGGACGTCGACTGGTAGAGTGGTACCATGCCTGCAGACAGGCCCTCCTTGTAAGTTGTCGTAAGGTCGTCGCATTGAAAGGAGATTTCGTTGAAAAATGGGTTTTTGTATCCAAGAGGGTGGCAAAGAATGTGGTATAATGGAAACCTCTCCCCCCACATGAACCACGGACCTTGGCGTCGGTGGGGAGGCTTGCGTGCTTCAGCGATACAGACAGCCGTACCGTAGGTGCAACCACAACGGAGGGGTATCTGTTGAGAGGCCAGACAAACGCGTGGTTCCTCAAGAGGGGCAGCAGCCTTTTCATTAGTTGCAGGGGCAACAGTCTGGATGATTGACTGATCTGGCCTTGTAACACTAACCAAAACAGCCTTGCTGTTGTGGTACTGCGAACGGCTGAAAGCAAGGGGAAACTACAGCCGTAATTTTTCCCGAGGGCATGCAGCTTTACTGTATGATTAAATGATGATGGCGTCCTCTTGGGTAAAATATTCCGGAGATAAAATAGTCCCCCATTCGGATCTTCGGGCGGGGACTACTCAGGAGGACGTTGTTATCAGGAGAAAGAAAACTGGCGTTCTACGGATCGGAGCGTGGAATGCCAGATCCCTTAATCGGGCAGGTAGGTTAGAAAATTTAAAAAGGGAAATGGATAGGTTAAAGTTAGATATAGTGGGAATTAGTGAAGTTCGGTGGCAGGAGCAACAAGACTTTTGGTCAGGTGAATACAGGGTTATAAATACAAAATCAACTAGGGGTAATTCAGGAGTAGGTTAAATACTGAATAAAAAAATAGGAGTACGAGTAAGCTACTACAAACAGCATAGTGAACGCATTATTGTGGCCAAGATAGACACAAAGCCCAAGTTTATATGCCAACTAGCTCTGCAGATGACGAAGAAATTGATGAAATGTATGAGGAGATAAAAGAAATTATTCAAATAGTGAAGGGGGACGAAAATTTAATAGTCATGGGTGACTGGAATTCAAGGGTAGGAAAAGGGAGAGAAGGAAACATAGTAGGTGAATGTGGATTGGGGTTAAGAAATGAAAGAGGAAGCCGTCTGGTAGAATTTTGCGCAGAGCATAACTTAATCATAGCTAACACTTGGTTCAAGAATCATGAAAGAAGGTTGTATACATGGAAGAACCCTGGAGATACTAAGAGGTATCAGATAGATTATATAATGCTAAGACAGAGATTTAGGAACCAGGTTTTAAACTGTAAGACATTTCCAGGGGCAGATGTGGACTCTGACCGCAATCTATTGGTTATGAACTGTAGATTAAAACTGAAGAAACTGCAAAAAGGTGGGAAATTAATGAGATGGGACCTGGATAAACTGAAAGAACCAGAGGTTGTACAGAGTTTCAGGGAGAGCATAAGGGAACAACTGACAGGAATGGGGGAAAGAAATACAGTAGAAGAAGAATGGGTAACTTGAGGGATAAAATAGTGAAGGCAGCAGAGGATCAAATAGGTAAAAAAAGGAGGGCTAGTAGAAACCCTTGGGTAACAGAAGAAATATTGAATTTAATTGATGAAAGGAGAAAACATACAAATCCAGTAAATAAAGCAGGCAAAAAGGAATTCAAACGTCTCAAAAATGAGATCGACAGGAAGTGCAAAATGGCTAAGCAGGGATGGCTAGAGAACAAATGTAAGGATGTAGAGGCTTATCTCAATAGGGGTAAGATAGATGCTGCGTATAGGAAAATTAGAGAGACCTTTGGAGAAAAGAGAACCACTTGTATGAATATCAAGAGCTCAGATGGAAACCCAGTTCTAAGCAAAGAAGGGAAAGCAGAAAGGTGGAAGGAGTATATAGAGGGTCTATACAAGGGCGATGTACTTGAGGACAATACTATGGAAATGGAAGAGGATGTAGATGAAGATGAAATTGGAGATGTGATACTGCGTGAAGAGTTTCACAGAGCACTGAAAGACCTGAGTCGAAACAAGGGCCCCGAAGTAGACAACATTCCATTAGAACTACCGACAGCCTTGGGAGAGCCAGTCCTGACAAAACTCTACCATCTGGTGAGCAAGATGTATGAGACAGGCGAAATATCCTCACACTTCAAGAAGAATATAATAATTCCAATGTCAAAGAAAGCAGGTGTTTACAGATGTGAAAATTACCGAAGTATCAGTTTAATAAGTCACAGCTGCAAAGTACTAACGCGAATTCCTTACAGACGAATGGAAAAACTGGTAGAAGCCGACCTCGGGGAAGATCAGTTTGGATTCCGTAGAAATGTTGGAACACGTGAGGCAATGCTGACCCTACGACTTATCTTAGAAGAAAGATTAAGGAAAGGCAAACCTACGTTTCTAGCACATGTAGACTTAGAGTAAGCTTTTGACAATGTTGACTGGAACACTCTCTTTCAAATTCTGAAGGTGGCAGGGGTAAAATACAGGGAGCGAAAGGCTATTTACAATTTGTACAGAAAGCAGATGCAGTTGTAAGAGTCGAGGGGTATGAAAGGGAAGCTGTGGTTGGGAAGGGAGTGAGACAGGGTTGTAGCCTATCCCCGATGTTATTCAATCTGTATATTGAGCAAGCAATAAAGGAAACAAAAGAAAAGTTCGGAGTAGGAATTAAGATCCATGGAGAAGAAACAAAAACTTTGAGGTTCGCCGATGACATTGTAATTCTGTCAGAGACAGCAAAGGACTTGGAAGAGCAGTTGAACGGAATGGACAGTGTCTTGAAGGGAGAGTATAAGATGAACATCAACAAAAGCAAAACTAGGATAATGGAATGTAGTCTAATTAAGTCGGGTGATGCTGAGGGAATTAGATTAGGAAATGAGACACTTAAAGTGGTAAAGGAGTTTTGCTATTTGGGAAGCAAAATAACTGATGATGGTCGCAGTAGAGAGGATATAAAATGTAGACTGGCAATGGCAAGGAAAGCGTTTCTGAAGAAGAAAACTTTGTTAACATCGAGTGTAGATTTAAGTGTCAGGAAGTCGTTTCTGAAAGTATTTGTATGGAGTGTAGCCATGTATGGAAGTGAAACGTGGACGATAAGTAGTTTAGACAAGAAGAGAATAGAAGCTTTCGAAATGTGGTGCTACAGAAGAATGCTGAAGATTAGATGGGTAGATCACATAACTAATAAGGAGGTATTGAACAGAATTGGGGAGAAGAGGAGCTTGTGGCACAACTTGACTAGAAGAAGGGATCGGTTGGTAGGACATGTTCTGAGACATCGAGGATCACTAATTTAGTATTGGAGGGCAGCGTGGAGGGTAAAAATCGTAGAGGGAGACCAAGAGATGAATACACTAAGCAGATTCAGAAGGATATAGGCTGCAGTAGGTACTGGGAGATGAAGAAGCTTGCACAGGATAGAGTAGCATGGAGAGCTGCATCAAACCAGTCTCAGGACTGAAGACCACAACAACAATGGAAACCTGAATAAAGCAAAACTGCTTTCGGAAAAATGTGTTGTATTACTTATTGTACTCCTTCGTATGTGCCCCTCTGCGTACTTTCGTTTCCCGGAAACCTCGTTTCGATGTCTTGAACCGTTTGCGAAATAAAAATGGTGCTGTAAAAGAGGTGCTTTCAGTGAGCACACCGTGGGGACAAAAGTACAGTAGACGAAACGCAGCATAACTGGTCAACTTATGATTCACGTACTTATGAGAGGGGACACTATATGGAACACTGTGGACAGGTACCATAAATCACTGTGCCACTAGTGCCTATTTAAGCCTTCCATGAGGTTGGCAACGAAGCGTCCACTGAAGGATATTGGAACACGTCGTGTGTGTTTAGACGCACCGCAAGCCGCATGTTGGTATTTCACACAGAAGGTGCACTATTATAGTGTCGAGTGCTGAAAAAACTGGCACTTCTGGCTTTCTCTACGACAGCCACAGTGTGTGCCGTGGCAGTGTACAACACGGAAAGAAGGAAAGTCTTACTACGGGTGATATCACGAGTGAGCGAAAGGGAAAAGAAGTAAGAAATTAGGAAATTTGTGGTAAGCACTATGGCGTCAAATTGCTGAGGTCATCGGTCTCTAGGCTTACTCACTACTTAATCTAACCTAAAGTAACTTACGCCAAGGACAACAAACACACCCATGCCCTAGGGAGGACTCGAACCTCCGACGGGGGGAGCAGCGCGAACGGTGAAAGACGCCTCGGATCGCACGGCTACCCCATGCGGGAGGAAAAGAATGGAAGCCGCACGTCTCTTCGATGAAAACTTCTTTTAGAAAACGAATATTCATTTGCGAAATTATTTGAGGATGAGCGAAGAGAATTTTCAATTTCTACTGGATATTGTGCAATAAAAATTAACGAAACTGGTCGTCGTGCTGATAAAAAGTTTAAATCTAATAGAAATTGGCTCTTACTCTCTTGCTGTCATATTTTTGGCACGTAAACATCCTTTCCAGAACCATTTCTCTTTGAGACTTCAACAGCAAATTTTTCTCGGCAGCTCTGGACCTCAGAGGTTTTCTTTTCTTTTCAACTTCGTCCATTGCTGATTGTAGCCTACACACTTTTAAAGCAATGCAGAATTCGTTTAGCGCTTGCTACAGTTGTGACAAAGTTAATTTTTGTATAAAAATATACGGCTTCAGTTGATGCTGTTCAATTAAAACTTCTACTTGATCTTTGCACTAGGTTGCCATAATCTCCTTCCTCTTCCTGTGAAATCAGTTTGTCAGTGAACCCGCAAGCTGTGAAGGTACAGTTGTTGACTGTCTTTCCTCTCCATTCTACTAGAAAGGAAACATATCAGCCGAAGCTTGCATTGGTGATCATCGCATGTAAATTCAAACTCATATGTACAAGATGATTTAGGTGCCCCTCAGTGTGGGTTTAGTGCAACCCGTAGTGCGCTCAAAGAAATACACATGGAATGTTTGTATCTCTCGCTCGCTGCCGACAGACAGTTGATCCTAAAGAAAAATTGAACAGGAACTTTTTATAGGAACTTTAATGTAGTTAAATTTTGTACAGAGATACGTTCTCACTAGAGGCCACAGTTTTCAAATTACTCGAGAACAACATACAGAAATGACTTCCAAACGCATTTTTCTTGAATGTCTCGAGAACCGTTGCCTCTACCGAAAACGTGTCCCAGTACAAAGTTTAACTAAATTAAATTTACTACAAAAAAGACCTGTCTTTTTTCTGTAGGACTAACAGTCTGCACGTAGCAAGCGAGAAAATGTGATAATTTGGCACGTGGTTTCTGAAGGCGTCGTGGGTTGCATAAAACGCATAGGTAGTGGCACCTGAACCATCTTGTCCTGTATATCTGCTTTCAATTCCGTACAACGGGCGCAAACAGGCTGGGATTAGCAAGTTTAAACCGTCTATGCAACTGTATATCCTCTGTCGTCAGCTAAGAGGAACATGTTTATATGCACATAGTTTTCTCAGTACATGCTGTTACACATGTCCATTCTCTGTGTAGCAGCCGTAAATTTATGTATGTGCCATCAACATTGGAATGTTGCCCGTTTTAGTCACAAGATACTCTCTATTCACGTAAATCCCAAAAGAAAGGAAAGGTCACCAGCTGCATTTGGAAGGATTAAAAGCAACCCACCATTCATCAACATCAATGAACATTTCACCAAGTACAGCTATCGTTGTCTTCACAAAATTGTTTGTACACTAACATGCCACAGCACTATCAGAGAACACCGAAACGATGGAATCAGTAAGTAGTGTAGCAGGAGTATTGGTATGGAGACGATCACAGGCTTCATCCTTTGAAAACTCGTCGTCGTTTTCACAATTGGGCACTTTTGTTCACTGCAGAGGGATTATGCATCAACATCAGCGTTGGCAGTCTTGCTAAGACAGCACGCTGTAAGCGAGGACTTACCTGGCTGAGAGCGAGCTGGAAGTGTTGGTCGGTGCCGTTAATACTCAGTGTGACCTGAGATCCGTTCCGCAATGGGCCCAGCCACGATATATCAGCCAGTGTAGGGAGTGCCTCTGGAAAACAAAGACCACAAAGCGAATTCAAATAGTCAGCTCTCTAGCTACACACATAATATATATAATTTCATGCATATCTCAATGTTATTCCATTTCCCACACATGACGTCGTTTCAGTGTTGCTGAGTGACAAGAAATGACTTTTTTCTTTTACTGTTGCTTCGACCACTCGCATCATAGACGTAGGGGATGGGCTTTCAGCGACATAACCATCCTGATGTTAAGCCAAATGCATTAAAAATACATGGTGTTTCAAAAAGATTCAATCCCTTGCACAAGACTGTCTCTTCAAATTAATAAAGATAGAAACTCGAGGTAAATTTTAAATTACACAGCGAAAACTAACAGTTTACCTGATTGCCAGTAGGGATCTCCCTGTGTTGGCTACCTCCCTCACTTCTTCATTACAGAATTACGAGAGCACGACGAAAATATCATTTCTCCACAATAGGGAGCACAACCTCACTGTCACCTGTATACAAGAGCAATAATTCGAGAGGCTCGCTGGGTAGGGGCATGACTTTCACTACCACCACATTGGCACATTGCGTGGCCATAATCTATCCCAGTTATCCACGTATCGTGTCTGGCGACTGCTGACATTGTTGACAGGCGAATGCTAGATTGAAGGTAGACTGAAAGTATTCGTCGGTTGCACCATTGGGCTACAAGATGGCCTGACCTCGAGATATGCCACTTTTTTGTGTGTGTGTGGGGGGGGGGGGTTTCTGAAAGACCCCGATGGTATGACTACCACTGTAATTTTGAGGAAGTGCATCACGGCATAACAACAGCAATGATTACATTAACGCCAGACCTGCGAAGAAAAGTGTGGGAGTTTGCATCTTACATCCGATTGGATGTTTGTTGTACATCTGGTGGAGGACGCATTGAATACACTCTAAAGACAAAGAAAAAGCGTTTAACAAGAACGAATTATACCACTGGAACGGAAATGAGTAGATGTGTAGATGTGATCTACATTAAAGACAAACGACTACAATTTCAGAAAAATTAGGTAACCTGCTCATGCGTAAAGGCGTCAAAAATTGACCAAGTCAATAAAGTGTTGGCCCAACTCTGAAACTTTTGCAAGCAGTTATTCGACTTGGCATTCATTAATAGAGCCGTTGGATGTCCTTTTGAGGGATATCGTGCCAAATTCCGTCTGCAAGTACCCAGTAATCTGCTAGGAGTGAGATGTCCGTTCCTTTTAGGTACCAGGACTACTTATCGATGCTCGTCGGTATGATGTTCCGTCTGCAATCTGTGGCATGCTTTCGCATTGCATTTCCACCTTCAGCGACATGTTTTAATAGCCAGATGACACTTCTGGACGCACACATTACTGTGATCACAGTAGCGACACTTGGGCGGACCGCGAGCCGTCCAACTGCTCGTCCGCGATCTGAAACACTCAAACTCTTGCAGACATGTTGCCGCACCACACGGAATGTCACACTAATCGGTTCCACAACAACCATCATCACACACCGTACTACATGAACTGTCGTGTGGATATAGAGCTTTCGTGCACAGGCGTCGTTGCAGTTAACACGTCCCACCCCTCTACATTTCCTTTCACTACTAATGGTCGGGCGTGCCAATTGTCGGCTGTTCTGTAGCAATTGACCGTAGTACTTTAGCAAGTGTCGGTTGTTCCTTGGTAGTGGTCAAGCAATGTGGGTAAGGTAACGAGACATTAAAGATAGCAGACGAGATTTGTTATTCGAGCGACGAGATAACTGACGATGGCCGAAACAGACTTGCATTAGCTGGAAAACGATTTCTCACAGAGATAAATTTGCTAACGTAGAATATAAATGTAAGTATCAGGAAGTTTTTTCTGAAGGTATTTGGAGAGAGAGTAGCTTTGTACGGAAGAGAAATGTGGACAATAAGCAGTTCAAACAAGAAGAGAATGGAAGATCTGCAAATATGGTACAACAGGAGAACGTTGAAAATCGGGATAGATTGTGCAAAGTATGTAGAAGTATGTATAAAGACAATTTCGATGACACAGAACAAAATCTATTGAAAGACATGGTGAAGAAATGAGCCAGATCAGGTGAGAAGAAAAGCCAACAATCGGAATGTCTTGTGACTAGCGAACAGGACAGACACGCTCTCTCGATAGATGGGGTGGACAACGGAGACTGTCAGAGCTGATTCTCGAATATGTGAAAGAGAGCCAGTGCAGGACTTCCTTAATTCCGTGGACAGTCTTGAAAATGTGTCCGACGCATTTTTGTAAACGGTTGACAAACAGTGAGTGAAGAAGGATCGGTAACCTGTAAGCCCGAAACGTAAGGCCTAACACGGAGTTGCATTCGGAAGAACAGTAGTTCTCTTAACAGATATCGGTTCTAAACGATTTCTATGATAACCATGAAAGGTA
Organism: Schistocerca americana; assembly: GCF_021461395.2. Taxonomy (NCBI): domain Eukaryota; kingdom Metazoa; phylum Arthropoda; class Insecta; order Orthoptera; family Acrididae; genus Schistocerca; species Schistocerca americana. The sequence goes on along the minus strand of NC_060119.1, from coordinate 256,820,538 downwards.
CGTGGCAGTGTTAGGTGGCAAAACATAAAGCGAAGACGTTAATTAAATCAGCATGCGGTTCACTTCGTCACACTGACCAATAGGTATTGTTTATGTATTGATGGGAACTGCGGAAGGGAGCAATATATTTGCTTCGAAACTCTGAAACCACTTGAATCTTTATCATTGCTAAATCTGTCATTAAAATAACTATTGACTTTGCCATTCAGAAGTGATTTACTGACGTGTTTCGGGTTCTGTTCATAATCAGAAATATGAAATATAAGAACAGTGTATGGACTCCTGTGTATGATCCCTCATTATCGGAACTAAACAATTTTTCACTTACCACAAATCTTACTCCTACGTCGTCCAAAAATTTCCAACTGTATTTCCGTCACCGAAACAGCTCAGAACACCTTTAAGACATCGATCTCGTGGAAGTCAGCTGCCAATATCGAGAGGACGTCACTTGCCAGATCTTCGAAAAGTGAGTAACCACAAAAAGACTTCCCGGTGGCAATGAGTCCACACATAGTACATTAGATTCTTAAGAATAAAATGTAACCTTTAATCGACGTGACTATCAGAACAGCAGCTCAAGTTACTTTCTAAATGATGAGCTAAAACCACCTGCTACGAGGGGTATTCGAAAAGTAAGGAACGATCGGTCGCGAAATGGAAACCACAGTGAAAAATCTTCTGAAGCGTTCAACAGATGTGCTGGGCAGTGTCTATTATACCTGTAGATAGCGCCATTCCGCTCTTCACAGTTCTGAGCTCACAATGAGCGCGTAAAGATGTCTAGAAAACAGTGGCTGCCGCCAAGTATGGGTACCTTCCGTGAGAATTTGCTGGGTTTTATGCAACCCCACATAACCTAACTGACATGCATTTTCTTTTTCATGACATTTCTCGCCCGCACACTGCAGGGGCAAAGAAGACTTCCTTGCAGGGTTTTCGTGTTTGATCACCCACCACATATCTCGGACTTGGCTCCCTCTGATTTTCATCTCTCCAGTGGATCGCTGGTACTGAAGACATTTTGGCACAGGCAAGGAGTTGCAGTCCAGTGTAGAAAATTGTCGCAAAGCACAGGAGGCAGCCCTATGACAAGGGTATGGAAAAGTTGGAACAAAGCTACGACAGATGTCCGAGTTGGAGCGGCGACTATGTGGAGAAGTAACTGGAAGGTGTAGGTAACTGTTTCCAAACAAAACAGTTTTGATTTTCCCTGCGGTTTCCATTTCGCGACCGATCGTTCCTTACCATCCGAATACCTCTCGTATATTTGAAAACTCCTGACGAAGCAGTTTGTAGTTTACTATAGCTTAGTATTCTTAATATGCAGGGTGTCCTACAACTGTGACAAACTTCGAGGGATTTCGGAGCGTGACATGAGGAACATATCGGGGATAGGAACCCGTGTACAAACGTCATCCAACGACACTACAGAGCGTCGAAGTCATAGACGTCGTCGTCTGCCACTTCACCACCCATTCGGCAGCAAGCGTGACTTTGTACGCTGACGAACCATACGCGAAAAATCTCGTAGCATTGTTTGTTAGTCACTACACACCGGAAGCAGCTACTAGGGTAGCAGAGTACGTGTGGCGTGCACACGGGGGTTTTTTAGGTTAGAGGGACCCCCCCTTGGGCGAAACGATAAAATACCTGACGGCTTACCAGAGAGGACATTATCATCGTTGATAAAGAACGTCCGTCCTCAGAGACCAAAAACAGGAAAAGTTAACGTAATATTGGTAAACTGCAGGAGTATCCAGGGCAAGGTTCCTGAATTAGTATCTCTTATTGAAGGAAATAGTGCGCATATAGTATTAGGAACGGAAAGTTGGTTAAAACCGGAAGTGAACAGTAACGAAATCCTAGACACAGAATGGAATATATACCGCAAGGATAGGATAAACGCCAATGGTGGAGGAGTATTTATAGCAGTAGAGAATTCAATAATATCCAGTGAAGTTATTAGTGAATGCGAATGTGAAATAATCTGGGTTAAGTTAAGTATCAAAGGTGGGTCAGATATGATAGTCGGATGCTTCTATAGACCACCTGCATCAGCAACCGTAGTAGTTGAGCGCCTCAGAGAGAACCTGCAGAACGTCGTGAAGAAGTTTCGTGATCATACTATTGTAATAGGGGGAGACTTCAATCTACCAGGTATAGAATGGGATAGTCACACAATCAGAACTGGAGCCAGGGACAGAGACTCTTGTGACATTATCCTGACTGCCTTGTCCGAGAATTACTTCGAGCAGATAGTTAGAGAACCAACTCGTGAAGCTAACGTTTTAGACCTCATAGCAACAAATAGACCGGAACTTTTCGACTCCGTGAATGTAGAAGAGGGTATCAGTGATCATAAGTCAGTGGTTGCATCAATGACTACAAGTGTAATAAGAAATGCCAAGAAAGGAAGGAAAATATATTTGCTTAACAAGAGTGATAGGGCACAAATCGCAGAATATCTGAGTGACCACCATCAAACGTTCATTTCTGAGGAAGAGGATGTGGAACAAAAATGGAAAAAATTCAGAAACATCGTCCAGTACGCCTTAGATAAGTTCGTACCGACTAAGGTCCAAAGCGAGGGGAAAGATCCACCGTGGTATAACAATCATGTACGAAAGGTACTACGGAAACAAAGAAAGCTTCATCATAGGTTTAAGAGTAGTCGAATCATAGCTGATAAGGAAAAGCTGAACGAAGCGAAAAAGAGCGTAAAGAGAGCAATGAGAGAAGCATTCAACGAATTCGAACATAAAACATTGGCAAACAATCTAAACAAGAACCCTAAAAAGTTTTGGTCATATGTAAAATCGGTAAGCGGATCTAAATCCCCTATTCAGTCACTCGTTGACCACGATGGCACCGAAACAGAGGACGACCGAAGAAAGGCAGAAATACTGAATTCAGTGTTCCGAAACTGTTTCACTGCGGAAAATCGTAACACGGTCCCTGACTTCAGCCGTCGCACGGACGCCAAAATGGAAAATATTGAAATAAACGATATCGGAATTGAAAAACAACTGCTATCACTTAGTAGCGGAAAAGCATCCGGACCAGACGAGATACCCTTAAGATTCTACAGTGATTATGCTAAAGAACTTGCCCCCTTTCTATTAGCAATTTATCGTAGATCGCTGGAAGAACGTAAAGTACCTAGCGACTGGAAGAAAGCGCAGGTCGTTCCCATTTTCAAGAAGGGTCATAAATCAGATGCGAATAATTATAGACCTATTTCGCTTACGTCAATCTGTTGTAGAATAATGGAACATGTTTTGTGTTCTCGTATTATGACGTTCTTAGATAATACAAATCTCCTTCATCATAACCAATATGGATTCCGCAAACAGAGATCATGTGAAACTCAGCTCGCCCTATTTGCCCAAGAAATTCACAGTGCCGTAGACACTGGCGAGCAGATTGATGCCGTATTCCTGGACTTCAGGAAGGCATTTGATACGGTTCCGCACTGCACTTACGTTTAGTGAAAAAAAATACGAGCTTACGGAATATCGGACCAGGTTTGTGATTGGATTCAGGATTTCCTAGAAGAAAGGACACAACATGTCATTCTTAACGGTTCAAAATCTGCAGATGTAGAGGTAATTTCGGGAGTACCGCAGGGAAGCGTGATAGGACCTTTATTGTTTACAATATACATAAATGACTTTGTTGACAACATCGGTAGCTCCGTGAGGCTATTTGCAGATGACACGGTTGTCTACAAGAAAGTAGCAACATCAGAAGACTCGTACGTACTCCAGGAGGACCTGCAGAGGATTAATGCATGGTGCGACAGCTGGCAGCTTTCCCTAAACGTAGATAAATGTAATATAATGCGCATACATAGGGGCAGAAATCCATTCCAGTACGATTATGCCATAGGTGGTAAATCATTGGAAGCGGTAACGACCGTAAAATACTTAGGAGTTACTATCCGGAGCGATCTGAAGTGGAATGATCACATAAAACAAATAGTGGGAAAAGCAGGCGCCAGGTTGAGATTCATAGGAAGAATTCTAAGAAAATGTGACTCATCGACGAAAGAAGTAGCTTACAAAACGCTTGTTCGTCCGATTCTTGAGTATTGCTCATCAGTATGGGACCCTTACCAGGTTGGATTAATAGAAGAGATAGACAAGATCCAGCGAAAAGCAGCGCGATTCGTCATGGGGACATTTAGTCAGCGCGAGAGCGTTACGGAGATGCTGAACAAGCTCCAGTGGCGGACACTTCAAGAAAGGCGTTACGCAATACGGAGAGGTTTATTATCGAAATTACGAGAGAGCACATTCCGGGAAGAGATGGGCAACATATTACTACCGCCCACATATATCTCGCGTAATGATCACAACGAAAAGATCCGAGAAATTAGAGCAAATACGGAGACTTACAAGCAGTCGTTCTTCCCACGCACAATTCGTGAATGGAACAGGGAAGGGGGGATCAGATAGTGGTACAATAAGTACCCTCCGCCACACACCGTAAGGTGGCTCGCGGAGCATAGATGTAGATGTAGATGTAGATGATTGCAACTGGTTGCCACGATCGCCAGTGGAGATGATGGAAATAGCAGGAGCGTGTCCTATGAATGCGATGCTCTTTTGCCTCGGTGGATGACGGTTTCGGGCGCGGGTTTCAACCCTTTCATTCCCAACTGAAGCCATTATCAAGGTGAGCACGAAATAAGCGAAGTTTAGGAATTCTGGTACCTTGGAAGTAAAATCACAATAAAATAACACACAGCAGATGAGGTTTCCTTTACTTTACGTCTGTGGTCACAAAAGTTTTTTGTCATGAGACTACCGGTTTCGGTCTATAATGACGATCTTCAGATCTGTTCTATCAAAACATGTCCTAATGTACTGCAGCCATAGTGGCATCGTCAAATGTTATACACAAAATCAGCCGCTGACAAGACGACTCTTGCATATACTGCCGTTTATATATATTTAACGGTGCTGGTGCTAATTTTGTGTTTACCATTTGACGATGCCACTATGGCTGTAGTACGTTAGGACATGTTTTTGTAGAACAGATCTGAAGATGGTCATTATAGACCGAACTGCCGACCGGTGTGGCCGTGCGGTTCTAGGCACTTCAGTCTGGAACGGCGTGACCGCTACGGTCGCAGGTTCGAATCCTGCTTCGGGCATGGATGTGTGTGATGTCCTTAGGTTCGTTAGGTTTAAGTAGTTCTAAGTTCTAGGGGACTGATGACCACAGATGTTAAATCCCATAGTGCTCAGAGCCATTTGAACCATAGACTGAACTGGTAGTCTCGTGACAAAGAATCTGTGACCACAGACGTGAAGTAAGGGAAATTTATTGTATATTCGAGTCACTGTTTTATTCGCGACCATGTCGCAGCTTGTGAGACATAATAGATGTATCATGGAAGGCATGAAAGGTTAACTAGCAGAGACAAAGCGTGAATGCCTATACAAGAGAGTTAGTTTCATATTTCATAGATCATTTTGCACAATAAACGGTCATTTTACATTCACATTACAGATTAATTAGTAAATATACCTGCATACTCCTTGCAAAGTATCTTTCAGTCTACCGTGTACGACGACGCCTTTAATTTTGTTTGTGTGAACCTTCGACAGGAAATAATGCAGCACCACATGTTATTACAAATCCTCATCTCTAGACATTGAGTAACAGTCAGTACAGCAAACAGCGTCGCAGACGAAGCAAATACACTGCGTAAAATGTTGTCGCCAGTGTGGAGAGAGAGAAAAGAAAAAGCCAGAAACATGTTCCAATACAACGCAGGAAACATTTACAATTGAAACAAGTTTCCAGTGTATATGCACCTTTTAAAAAAATACAAATGTTAGTTAGTAATTCGTACCCACCGCCTTTTAACATTACAGTAATACAAATTCTTGTACAGAAGAGAAAGAGTTGTTAAGGAGAAACTTCTCAGTTTCTTTTGAAATTTTACTTTGCTGCCTATCAGACGTTTTGTATCTCCGGGTAAGTGATCAAAATGTTTTAGTTACAGCAATGTGCTTCACTTTTTATGCTAAATATAATCTTAATGTGGAATAATGAATGCCTTTTTCATTCTGGTATTGTAATTTGAACGGAAGTGGATTATTTGCAACGAACTTCATGTGGAAATAAATATACTGTTAAGCTGTAGTCAGGATGACCAATTCCTTAAACAGACAATTACAAGATTATCGTGGATGAGAACTACAATTATTCTTAAGCATATTTTTGAGCTTTTAAGACATTCTGCCTTGCCCCCAGAATAGTATTTCATATGACATTATTGAATGTAAATATGCAAAGTATGTCATCGTAGCTACTTATCTCTCCCCAAAATTTGCAATGAGTAAAAGTAGAAATGTGGCTGAACTACGTTGTTCTAGGGGTTCCAAAATATGATTTTTACAGTTTAAAATCTCAGCAAGAAGGGCACCTATAATTCTGTAGATTCCACCCTGTTTATTATTGCATTACCATGTGTTACACTTACCATTGGTTTAGTACTCCTGGACGTGTCTCTTTGAAAGTGAGAGTGAGACAATTCGCAGAAAACCAATCAATGACAATTTTAAGAACACTGTTTACCATTTCTTCTGTTTCTATTACTATAAAACACTGACATTGATTTGAGGAAAAATATTCCGAGTACGTGCATTTAGTAAACAGCACTGTAGATAGTGAATTGTGGACTATGAGAAAACCAGAGCACAAGAGAATTACCTGTTGTGACTTCAACTGCCTGAGGACTGTGCACTGAAACACATGGAATTGTCATTAGCATCAAATCGAAATTAATATGTTCTAATACACATCATGCACTGAACTACAATATTGCTTAACTATGTTACACCTAACTTTCTCGTCGCTTTTCAGAACACATACTTTTTACTGTTTTTAGTACAGAAAGCAGACTGCAGTTATAAGAGTCGAAGGACATTAATGGGAACCGGTTGTAGCGAAGTAAGTGAGAATAGTTCGTAGTCTATCATCAGCGTTATTCACTTTGTGCAATTAGCAAATAGTAAAGGATGCAAAGGATAACGAGGAGAAATTTGGGAAAGGATTTAAGTTCAGGGAGAAGAAATAAAAGTTTCCAGTTTTCTGGTGACACAGTATTTCTGCCAGAGGCTTGTACGAGCAGCTGAACTATAGGGATACTGCCTTGAAGAGAGGTTATATGATGACTATCAACAAAACTCGGATCCAGTGGAATTAAATTAGCTGATGATGACAGGGCTGACGTAGAAACTGAGCCTCCTAAAGGTAGTAAACGAGTCTTGTTATTTGTGTAGCGAAACAAATGACAATAGTAAGAGTGGAGAGGATATAAAATGCTGGCTGGCTATAGCTAGAACAGTGTTTCTGAAAAAGAGCCACTTGTTCACGTAGAATATATATTTAAAAGTTACGAAGTTTTCTCTGATAATATTCATGGAGGACTTTTGGACAACAGACGAGAAGAGAGTAGAAGTTCCTGAAATGTGGTCTACGAAAGAAGTAAATGGACACACCGATTAACTAATGGGGAAGAGCTCGAGCGAGTACGGGATGAAAGAAAAGTGAAGCAGAACTTGATTAATAGAAGTTATCGGTTGATAGGACACACAATGAGGCAACAAGAAAGTTTTCGGTTTGGTACTGGGAGGAAGTGTGCCTGACAAAAATTCTAGAGGGAAACCAAGACTTTAATACAGTAAGAAAGGTTCAAATATATCTTCGTTCCATTAGTTATACTAAGGTGCACTGGATAGAGTAGCAAGGAGAGCTGCAACAAATTAGTCTGCGGAGTAAAGACAACAGATGAAAAAAAAAAAAAAAACGGAAATTTGTCGTAAGGTCTAATGGGACCCAACTGCTGAGGTCATCGGTCCCTAAACTTACACACTACTTAATCTAACTTAAACTAACTTACGCTAAGGACACCACACACACCCATGACCGAAGGAGGACTCGAATCTCCGACGGGGGGAGCCGCGCGGACCGTGACAAGGCAGCCTAGACAACAGATGAAACAATTTATAATCATAAACTTATAACGTGTATGTGTGTCGCGCCTGTTCTGTCGGACATATCCGACAGAAGACCCACTACTGTTTTTTCCTATATATCTGATGTAAATATCAATATTTTGAGAGAGATGCCAACGTTATCCGCAATTGGGCATAGAGATTATTCAGTGGCAAAAGTTGAAAATTTCTGCAGTACCGGAACTCGAATCCAGATTTCCCGCTTTACACGAGCAGTCATTTTAAGCACTTCGCCTATCCGTTCACACTCTCTGCCAGGCCCCAGATTCCACGTCATCGCATACTACCAAGCATCGACCCCGTCGATTTACCTATTTGCCTCATCTGCTTGCAGAGTTTCCCGTATTTCCGTAAGAGTTTCAAACTCTATTGTGTATCTGTACTGAGGATAATACAGCAGTCAAGTTAACAGTTATACTATATGTGTGTGTGGGGTCTGTTCAGTCGAACATGTCCAACATAAAAGATACCACGTTACCTTCCTCGAAATACTCATGTTTCGCGATCTCTGTAGAGTGATCATGGAGGACGGGTGTGCAACATTGAGACACAATCGTGAATAAAATAACCTCTTCCCCCCCCCCCCCCCCCCACTCTGGCAACGCCGTCGGCGACATATGTGCATGTTTGTTGAACATTTTAAAAATCTATCTGTACTGTGACAGCCCTTGACCGATTCTTAGGTGCCTGCAGGTAGTCAGCCCCTCGACTCCCTTCAGTTAAGTGGCACTACGCTGCTGCTCTATACCTGCTTGCAGGGTTAGATGTTCGCAGGCGTCTAGCAATCGGTCATGGCTTGTCTCCATAAAGGCACATTTTTAAAGCGCTCAACAAAAGTGTGTGCGTGGGACCGAGATTGTTACTAAACTGGGAAGGTGAGAGGGCTCTTTTCCAAGCACGCGTCAATGTCTTAACCCCCTTTCCCGCCCCTCCCTCCCTCGTGATCACACCACAGGAAGACACAATACAGGAGACGTGGAAAAGCCTCAATGTCCTTTGATTCTTCACATAGTGTTCAAATTTTGTTAATGTTTTTGAACCGTCCTTAATGACTTAGGTGCTGTTGTGCCACACTCCAAAAAGGTTTGGTCACATCCATTGGTGCTGCAGCTCCTCAATGTTCTTAGAGGAGTGCTGAACCGTCCATAAGGTGTCAGCAGTGACAAACGTTGTCACGATCGTCGTTCTGTTGCACATCGCGCTGTATTCTGTATTATTTGACGGCGGATATGTGTAAATGAACGTCTCAAGAAAAGTGGTGGTCTCAGTGACACCCTGTGTACCATCTGCTGAGGCCTTTTCGTGTCGATTATGAGCGATGGTATGTCTGAGATGTCAGACACCCATAAAAATTGCATGGTTTGAATGCTGACCTCCATCGCAGGGGCGCCAGGAGAAGGGCTGAGATGTGAGTAAGGAAGGTTTGTGGACCTTCCTATTGTGAGATACCTCCACGGTGGCACTGACCAGATACGTGGGGTAATTTGGTGGCAATGTCACATCATCAATTCACCTTACAGCTTCCATGAACTTCTGATCTCTGGCCTTCTAATCGCATGTGTCGACACCTCGCCGACCGCAATGCGCGACGTCGCAGGACAGGATTTATTCCGAATCTCGTTTAGGTGAACATTAGCTCCACTGTTTAACTGAAAGAATTTCTTTAGATTTTATGTACAATGTATTGTATTTCAGGCTATAATGTATAAAAATAAATTAATTTGTTACACTCGGTATGTATTAACGATTAAAATTATTCTCCTTTTAGAAATATTTGAAATTAGAAATTCTGGCATATTTAAATTCATATTATTAAGTTTATTTCTGGACTCATTTATAAAATAATGATATAACTAGACGATTCTGCTTTTGTCATGAAAGTATGTAAACTCTTTCGCTTTGTAAATTCTTTGGAATACAGTGTGTTTCAAAGAGAATATACGTATTAAAAAGTATTATTTTGTCCAAACTATCGCTCGCTGCGCCTCGGCTCGGCTATTGGTGAAACGAATACATAATCTAGTTTATATAAATAACCGCTAGATGTCAGTTGTCTTCTGTTTTGATTGGTAACCGTCATGTGTTTAAAATGTCTACTCCACAGCACAAATTATTATGTGTTCTCGAGTTTGCGAAGTGAAATTCCGTGATTACAGTGCAGAGACGTTCCTGGTTGAGGTACCAAATTGATACTCCGAATGGGTGGAACATTCGCTGATGGTATCGACAGTTTCTAGGTACAGGATGTGTATGTAAAGGAAGGAGTACTGCCCATCCTCGTATTCCTGAAAAAAAATGTTGCACGAATTGAAACTGCTTTGCAAGGTAGTCCTTCAAAATAAATCTTCGTGCCAGTCGGGAGTTACAACAGCCTACAACAACAATTTGCCGTATTTTGAGACGTCGGTTGGTTATGAAGCTGTACAAGTTACAGCTGTTTCAATGTCTGCGTCTTGATGACGAACGCAAACGTGTGGCATTTTGTAACGAGATTCTTGATGCTACTGACAATAACATCAGTTTCACACAACGCAACATATTCAGTAATGAAGCGACTTCCATATTAGTGGTGAGGTAAACAAACACATTTGAGGCCTACAGAGCCCACATGCAGTCACTGAACATGTACGAGATTCGCCCAAAGTCAATGTGTTTTGTGCGATATCGCGATCATCTGTTTACGGCTCAATATTTTTTGATGGAAACACGGTTAACAGTCAGCAGTATCTCGCTATGTTACAAAACCCGTTGTTTCTGAGGCTGCAAGAAGACAACTTCATTTTTCAACAAGACAGGGCACCCCCCTCACTGGAATCACCAAGTGCGTGAATATCTGAATGATACTCTAACGAACTGTTGGATTGTTCATCAAAGACCTGGCGACTTAGCATGTCTCAGCTGGGCTGGACGGTCACGGGATTTGACACCTTCTGACTTCTTCCTCTGGGGTTTCGTTATAGACAACAGTTATGGACCACCTCACCCACAGAAACTGAAAGAGTTGAAGAATCGGATCCGTACTGCCATAACATCAGTGACGAACGACATGCTGGGGGTGATATTATTCGTGTCTTTGATGGAGGACATATTGAACATCTGTAATCTGAACTTGAGAAGTTCGTAAATACGTGGGTAAAGTTTCATATTGGTTTTTCTTAAAGTTTAATAAATATAAGCATTCGAAATACATACATTCTTTTTGAAGCACCCTGTATTGTGAGTAACACAGGATGTGAGTAGTAGTGGGCATGCCTCTGATGGAAGCGCACGTGTTTTTTAATTTTGTCTACAACAATGTAAAGGAATTGTGCAAATGGCTCTGAGCACTTTGGGACTTAACATCAGAGGTCATCAGTCCCATAGAACTTAGAACTACTTAAACCTAACTAACCTAAGGACATCACACACATCCATGCCCGAGGCAGGATTCGAACCTGCAACCGTAGCGGTCGCGCGGTTCCAATCAGTTGCGCCTAGAACCGCTCGGCCCCCTCGGCCGGCTACAACAATGTAATTGACGGTTTTATGAAATTAGAGATTGTGAAATCAGTGTGGTATAGAAGAATGGGATAAAATAATAAGATATTCATAGCAGCAGAAAGAATTTCATCATTTCTACAGTTCAACAACAACCTACAAAATTAAAATTTCAGCTGCAAGAATGTACCCCTAGCCTCAAGATTTGCAGCCGACAACAAGAGAAAATGAAGATAAGTAAAAAGTTTCTCCTTTGTATATCTTACGCCTCTTGAAGCTTTCAAAACTTGTGCAGAGACAGAGAATTTTAATATGATGTGTGGGAGGGAAAGATTACAAGGGGAACGATTTAGGCAGCTGTGAGCCAAATGTCAAACATTTGCGTCGCAAAAGGGGTAAATGGGATTTCAAAAAAGTGACCCTTTAATTATATTACACAGTGTTTTCATAATATGACCGCACACTCAGAATAAGCGTACTGGAGAAATTATTAGTTGCTGTCCTACTGCACACAGCAATGTAACTCGGCTGAGGACAGTGTAGCCGACAGGGAACTCAGACAGAAGGCATCCGTCGTCAATGACAATCGGTTTCAAACCAGAAAGGAATTGTGGTCAGCGACTACAAGTCCACATCAGTAAGTTTCCGAGCGAACATTGGGAAGGGAACTGTTCGCAGTTGATGGTTGCTTAGCAAAATGTCTTTTGTGACAGCGGCATAAAAAGATGCACGTATTGAGTGGGTCAAATAACACAGATATTGGACAGTAGCTGGAGGCGTGTTCTGCCAGCTTGCCTCTTCTCGAATGTCATAACTCATAAGGCATCGAGCGCACCTAGGGTCCAATGGGGCGCTTAAGTTCCGCTTTGTGAAGGACGTAGCTCAACTCCGAGGAGGGCCGGCCAGTGTGGCCGTGCGGTTCTAAGCGCGTCAGTTTGGAACCGCGTGACCGCTACGGTCGCAGGTTCGAATCCTGCCTCGGGCATGGATGTGTGTGATGTCCTTAGGCTAGTTAGGTTTAAGTAGTTCTAAGTTCTAGGGGACTGATGACCTCAGAAGTTAAGTCCCATAGTGCTCAGAGCCATTTGAACCATTTTGAACTCCGAGGAGGTTCTGTGATGTTTTGTGAGTGCGTCTTCTATAATGGCTCGGTCCATCCTTTCAGGTTACTATGGGCAAGTATAAGAATTTTTTTTTCGTATTGTCGGTGACTACGAGTTGCCCTTTATCTCACATTTTCATGTCGAGTTTAAAATAGCTAGCCGAACTGAATCCGTTACCAAAGCTAGAGATGCGCTATACCAAAACTGTAGTAAGGCAGTTTTGATACAGTACATAAATGACGCAGCAAGAATTACCAATAGTATTGACAGCACTGGTAAGAAAAGAAAGACAAATGAATCTGTGCGAGAGAATCTAGGAAAGGACGACATTTGTGATTTTTGTTTGATTTCTTACACATAATTAGAACCGCACATCGTTCAGTGTTAGTGCAATGTGTATTTTATGTCCTTACAAAACATAAATTGCATTTTAGAAGTAATATGAATTAGTTGACCAAGTAACTTTTGCAAACTCCCCCTCCATGAACCATGGACCTTACCGATGGTGGTGAGGCTTGCGTACCTCAGCGACACAGATAGCTGTACCGTAGGTGCAACCACAATGGAGATGTATCTGTTGAGAGGTCAGACAAACATGTGGTTCCTGAAGAGGGGCAGCAGCCTTTTCAGTACTAGCAGCGGCAACAGTCTGGATGACTAACTGATGTAGCCTTGTAATATTAAACAAAACGGCCTTGCTGTGCTGGTTCTGCGAACGGCTGAAAGCAAGGGAAAACTACTGCCGTAATTTTGCCCGAGGGCATGCAGCTTAGCTGTATGGTTAAATGATGGTGGCGTCATCTTGGGTAAATTATTCCGGAGGTGAAATAGTCCCGAGTACGTCGTTATCAGGAGAAAGAAAACTGCCGTTCTACGGATCGGAGTGTGGAGTGTCAGATCCCTTAATCCGACAGGTTGGTTAGAAAATTTGAAAAGAGAAATGGATAGGTTAAAGTTAGATATAGTGGGAATTAGTGACGTTCGGTGGCAGGAGGAGCAAGACTTCTGGTCAGGTGAATACAGGGTTATAAATACAAAATCAAATAGGGGTAATGCAGTAGTAGGTTTAATAATGAATAAAAAATAGGAGTGCGGGAAAGTTACTACAAACAACGTAGTGAACGCATTATTGTGGCCAAGATAGACATAAAGCCCACATCTACTGCAGTAGTACAAGTTTATATGCCAACTAGCTCCGCAGATGACGAAGAGATTGATAAAATAATTCAGATAGTGAAGGGAGACGAAAATTTAATAGTCATGGGTGACTGGAATTCGGTAGTAGAAAAGGGAGAGAAGGAAACGTAATAGGTGAATATGGGTTGGGGGTAAGAAATAAAAGAGGAAGCCGCCTGGTAGAATTTTGCACAGAGCACAACTTGATCATTGCTAACACTTGGTTCAAGAATCATAAAAGAAGGTTGTATACATGGAAGAAGCCTGGAGATATTGGCAGATTTCAGATAGATTATATAATGGTAAAACAGAGATTTAGGAACCAGGTTTGAAATTGTAAGTCATTTCCAGGGGCAGATGTGGATTCTGACCACAATCTATTGGTTATGAACTGTAGATTGAAACTCAAGAAACTGCAAAAAGGTGGGAATTTAAGGAGATGGGACCTGGATAAACTGACTAAACCAGAGGTTGTAGAGAGTTTCAGGGAGAGCGTAAGGGAACAGATGGCAGGAATGGGGGAAAGAAATACAGTAGAAGAAGAATGGGTAGCTTTGAGGGATGAAGTAGGGAAGGCAGCAGAGGATCAAGTAGGTAAAAAGACTAGTGCTATTAGAAATCCTTGGGTAATAGAAGAAATATTGAATTTAATTGATGAATGGAGAAAATATAAAAATGCAGTAAATGAAGCAGACAAAAAGGAATACAAACGTCTCAAAAATGAGATCGACAGGAAGTGCAAAATGGCTAAGCAGGGATGGCTAGAGGATAAATGTAAGGATGTAGAGGCTTATCTCACTATGGGTAAGATAGACACTGCCTACAGGAAAATTAAAGAGACCGTTGGAGAAAGGAGAACCGCTTGCATGAATATCAAGAGCTTTGATGGAAACCCAGTTCTAAGCAAAGAAAGGAAAGCAGAAAGGCGGAAGGAGTATATAGAGGGTCTATACAAGGGCGATGTACTTGAGGACAATATTATGGAAATGGAAGAGGATGTAGATGAAGATGAAATGCGAGATATGATACTGCGTGAAGAGTTTGACAGAGCACCAAGACCTGAGTCGAAACGAGGTCCCAGGAGTAGACAACATTCCATTAGAACTACTGACAGCCTTGGGAGAGCCGGTCCTGACAAAACTCTACCATCTGGTAAGCAAGATGTATGAGACAGGCGAAATATCCTCACACTTCAAGAAGAATATAATAATTCCAATCCCAAAGAAAGCAGGTGTTGAGAGATGTGAAAATTACCGAAGTATCAGTTTAATAAGTCACGGCTGCAAAATACTAACGCGAATTCTTTACAGACGAATGGAAAAACTGGTAGAAGCCGAACTCGGGGAAGATCAGTATGGATTCCGTAGAAATATTGGAACACGTGAGGCAATACTGACCCTATGACTTATCTTAGATTAAGAAAAGGCAAACCTACGTTTCTAGCATTTGTAGACTTAGAGAAAGCTTTTGACAATGTTGACTGGAACACTCTCTTTCAAATTCTGAATGTGGCAGGGGTAAAATACAGGGAGCGAAAGTCTATTTACAATTTGTACAGAAACCAGATGGTAGTCATAAACAGTCGAGGGGCGTGAAAGGGAATCTGTGGTTGGGGAGGGAGTGAGACAGGGTTGTAGCCTATCCCCGATGTTATTCAATCTGTATATTGAGCAAGCAGTAAAGGAAACAAAAGAAAAGTCGGAGAAGGAATTAAAATCCATGGAGAAGAAATAAAAACTTTGAGATTCTCCGATGACACTGTAATTTGTCAGAGACAGCAAAGGACGTGGAAGAGCAGTTTAACGGAATGGATAATGTCTTGGAAGGAGGATATAAGATGAACATCAACAAAAGCAAAACGAGGATAATGGAACATAGTCGAATTAAATCGGGTGATGCTGAGGGAATTGGATTAGGAAATGAGACACTTAAAGTAGAAAATGACTTTTGCTATTTGGGAAGCAAAATAAGTGATAATGGTCGAAGTGGAGAGGATATAAAATGTACACTGGCAATGGCAAGGGAAGCGTTTATGAAGAAGAGAAATTTGTTAACATCGAGTATAGATTTGTCAGGAAGTCGTTTCTGAAAGTATTTGTATGGAGTGTAGACATGTATGAATGTGAAACGTGTACGATAAATAGTTTAGACGAGAATAGTATAAAAGCTTTCGAAATGTGGTGCTACAGAAGAATGCTGAAGATTAGATGGGTAGATCACATAACTAATGACGAGATATTGAACAGAACTGGAAAGAAGCGATATTTGTGGCACAACTTGACTAGAAGAAGGGACCGGTTGGTAGGACATGTTCTGAGGCATCAAGGGATCACCAATTTAGTATTGGAGGGCAGCGTGGAGTGTAAAAATCGTAGAGGGAGACCAAGAGATGCATACTCTAAGCAGATTCAGAAGGATGTAGGTTGCAGTAGGTACTGGGAGATGGAAAAGCTTGCACAGGATAGAGTAGAATGGAGAGCTACATCAAACCAGTCTCTGGACTGAAGACCACAACAACAACAACATGCAACTAAATCAATTACAATCAGTCAACGTTATTTTGTACTCACTATAACGTTCTCCATCATGAACAGTGGTAGGAGTTTCCTGTTATTATTGATAAGTATGAAAGTTGTATATTTCATATGAACTCGACAACGTACTGCAGCGATGTGTGATTTGGCTTTGTTTTGCGATTTTAGTTTTCAGTTTTATATCATTTTGAGAAAATTGGGTTTTCTAACGCTAATGTTAAATCTATACGTTTCTATTAGAACATCCGTTTGTTTCTATTTACAACAGTTTTCGAATAAAACATGAATTAATGATTGACAATTTCAGTTTTGCTGTAAATACTATTTGCTTTTAAGAAACAGACAGGAGGATAGCTTTGTAGAACAAAGATATTCCTTAGGCTGCGGCAGCTCTTTGTATATCGGTTTCTAGACGGCTCACCGCTTCCAGTCTCTAGGGATATCTAGTGAGGCACTAATCGCATACACAAACAACGGAATCGTAGATAGATATGCAATGCAGCTAACTTACACATAATGTGATTAATGTCTTAATTGACCAAAGTTATTAGGGAAACTGCGATAGACTAGCTAGCTTATGGTAGTGTTCTGTACCATACGCTACGTTTACTATGTAGGTATCTGTCTGTCCGGAATCACTAATTTTATATGGGGTACATAATTTTAGTGAATGCTAATAATGGTCTACTATAATGTAACACCTTCAGTGGAAGTAGCCTATGCAGCAGCTAGTATTAGCAATACTTGTATCGCGTTTTATCCTACTCGCAGGACGTCATACCGTTAATAAAAAAGAACTCCTGTAAGTTTGATTTAAGCTCCCCAGTGCTTGAATAGGCATTCTGTTATAGGAGGTGGAGTGTTTTTGCCCTTCGTTGGGCCTTTGAACTGGCTTGCTCATTCAGATATACTATCATACAGTTTAACATACACTCTGGACTATGAGATGATGCGTACTACGGCGAAACACTTACCTGTTGTGGCTTCCTTGGTTGAATTACGCCTGCGTGCTGAAACATATAGAACTGGAATTAGAGTCACATCGAGAATACTTCGTTCTAAGGCATATCATACACTGAAATGCAATTGCTGCTTAACGATATTGTAGCTGACAGTTTCGTCACTTTTCATAATACGGACTCTTTTCTTTTCGTCTCCTAGGCTAGCCGTCTTACTTTTTTACTTTTTTAACAGTAGATGCAGACGAAAATACCTGAAAATGAGGCGAGAGCAGGGTAGGGGACTTCTATTCGAGCACCATTTTGCCACATAACCACAGGTCTAAATGCACCAGCGTGGAGCTAAGGATATAAAACGACAGTTAATCAGCGTCGATAGAGCGCAAGTGTGTGGATTTAAACTAACCTAAACCGGCCCAGCAAATGCATGTTATCTTAAAGAGCGCAGGGACTGGTCGAATTAACTTAAGTTTTCAAGCTAATCTGTCAAAGCGAGGCAAACTTTAAATTCGTACCTACGGTTGGTTTCCTACCTACTGTTGGTTTTGTTAGACGGGACTTTGTTGTTGTCTTTACTGGAGAAAGCCTGCCTGTTATGTCAATTGCAACACAAGTACTGCAACCCTATTCAATTGTTAAGGTGAATTTTTGCTTCTCATAACGTGGAGTTGTGATATGCAATTCTATGCCCATTGTATCATATAGAGAATAAATCTAAAATTGTATATAATGAAAAATAAACTTTTATATTTCCCAAGTCTCTGTTTCGAGTGTTCCTAAATTTTTTGTTAGTGATTGACTACAATGAATTTGGTACGTTCTGTTTTAAAAGTCAGAAACAAGTAATTTTAGTGAGATATGCATGTAGGTGGCATCACGGCATGAATCGTAGTAATGAAAATTTTTAATTATTCTTAAGTTTTAGAAAAAAGTCACACTTTCATTTTTAATTTAAAGCCCATTAATTCATAATAATATGCATTCCTGTATTTACATATATCCTTTATTTCATATATATTCTATTTTATTTTAAACAACTGAGACGCAGTCCAAGAACAATGACCGGTAAGACTGCGGGAATTGATGCTACCCAACGATAACGCTCACCCACATTGACAAAAATAACTACACAGAAATTGGGTTGGGATGTCATTCCACACCTACCTTATGCACCTGATCATGCGCCCTCAGATTTTCACCTTTTCCATTCTCTATCGGAAACTCTTAAAGGAACTTCCTTTCCGGATGAAAATGTGCTCCGAACTAGGCTCGACGGTTTATTCGCCTCAAAACCATGTGGTTCTTATAGTTACGAAATCGAGAAGTTACCCCAGCTTTTGCAGACTGTTGTAAATAGTAAAGGAGAATACATTATTCATGACCAGAGTCTCTGTTATGTGTGTTTGTTGTGTATATCAAACTTATGGAAAAACGTTATAAACTTAAGCACCAACCTAATATTACCGTTTTGTGTGTGTGTGTGTGTGTGTGTGTGTGTGTGTGTGTATGGACTGTAGTATGGAAGTGAAAAATGGACGATAAACGGATTATATTGAGAACAGAGGCTTTCGAAATGTGGTGCTACAGAACAATGCTCAAGATTGGATGGGTCAATCAAGTAACTAATGAGGAAGTACCGAATAGAATTGGAGAGACAAGAAACTTGTGGTGCAACTTGACATTCTGAGACATTAAGGGATCACCAATTTAGTACTGGTGAGATTTGTGTGTGTGTGTGTGTGTGTGTGTGTGTGTGTGTGTGTGTGTGTGTGTGTAGGAGGGGAGGTGGGGCGGAGGTATAAATCGTAGAGGGAGACCAAGAGAAGAAATCAGTAATCAGATTCAGAAAGATGTGGTTACACTAGTTATTTGGAGATAAAGCTTCCACAGGATAGAGTAGTATGGAGAGATGCATCTAACCAGTCTGGGAATTGAAGACCATAACAATTCCAGTAAATGACGACCCTTCCATCTGAATATGGTTATTTATCAAAATCAGATCAGTAAGGGCTCAGCTTCCAGAAATATGGCTTTTATTTAATGCGAAAAATAGTGTTTACACCCCGCATATTTTATATTGTGGCCATTGAGAACACAGAGGTGAACGATATATTAGCACTGGAAATTGTTCAGTTTCATATTACAGCTAATTTCTCCGAGGATCTGGATGTATACTATTTAGCTAGAATTGGCAGATGTAGTGCAGCTATTAGACATAAAAGTTCTGACGGTATATTCGCTTACACTTCGCACTTCGACAGTCAATAGAAATTGTAGTTATTATTGAACATACTTGAAGGTATTAAAGGTACATGGTAGGTAGTGGATGACCCATGTTAAGCACTCATAGGAAAGTGTATCCAGAGTGTGGCAAAAAGTTTCAGATTTTTTTTGTCGGAGGTGTAGACTGAGCTGGCAGGCCCACCTGGCTAGTTGGGCTAGCCAGTGGCCTGTACATGTCCGCAGAGCCCGGGACACAATGTGGATGGACTGGAACCTGCCACCTGCATGACTCTGACCAACACTCTCAACAACTGTACACGAGACTCAAGTCTGTTAGCTGAGCGTACCGGCTACTGTGAAGAAAACTGTAGTCTCCTTTTGACAAGCACCATAATCAATGTCTTGTTAAATCTAGAATTTTATTGAGGTGGGCATGTAGAGTATATGTGCAATACTCACGTGGTCGCAGCCATGCGGGTCTTGGTCTCACTCTCGATGACGACATCCTGTGACGTCCGCGTATATGGTGGAACCCTAGAGGCATTGATGCTGCAACACAAGATCAAATGTTAGATCGCAACAAGTACTGATACCTTGCGTCCTACTCACGAGATGTTCAGTCAAACGTGGCAAACAGGACCTATCACTAGTTCTGTTGGAGACAAAGATGAGGAAGGCCTCAATGTTCAGTTATTGTTGCAAAAGCAGCTGTGTCCATCAGATCCCTATTCAACGGCTTTTGAAAGGGATTGCTTTTGATGGAGTAACTATCATACTTTGACTGTACTTAATCATAATTATCTATCGACCTTAGATAAAAATCTTTGGCCTGCTGCCTCGGAACATGGACCATAATGATACAATTAGGTCGCGAAGCAAAATGCAAGCCTTCTCATAGTGATTTTCTCCAGTTTCATCTTGATGATGACAGAAATATGTACAGCTCATAATGTAATATTAGACGGTCGGCTTTAATTATGAATTGGAATAACTCCAGTCTTTATAACGAATAACTAAATCTTAATAGATACTCAGACCTTCCCCCACCTCCAACACTCACGCCCCTAATAAGTACCATAGTACATGAAGAATAAGGCAGCACAACACCTACCGTCAGATCTGCTAGTTTTCTGGAAATATGTTAATCTCCTATCTAGCTGAAGGCCTAAATTAATCGTAGTGTCAAGCCAATAGATATATGGCTGACAGCAGTCTAAGTTTCTAACTGACTCAACATCATATAATCCAAACACATTATAAAAATGGATGTACATATGTACACTCTAAGGCAAAAAAAGGCTCACCACGAAGGAATTTTCCAAATGGGGTGAAAATCGCTAGATGGGACGTACATCTACAGAAAAACGAACCATTACACTTTCAGAAAAACTGAACGATTTATTCAAGATTAAGAACTATACAAGCAGAGCAGGTCAGTAACGCGCTGATGAAACCTCTGGCCTTTATGAAAGCATTTACAGACGTGACACTGATTGACAGAGTTTATGCATGTCTTCCTAAGGGTTATCATGGAACATTCAGTCCAACTGGCAAGTTAGATCGTCAAAATCGCGAGATGGTTGGCGGGTCCTGCCCATAAGGCTTCAGATACTCTCATGGAAAGAGATCCAGCGCTCTTGCTGATAAAATAAGGGTTTGGTAAGCAGGAAGACAAGCAGTAGATACTCTCGCCATGTTTGGGCAGGCATTATAATGCTGAGATTAAGTCCAGTGTAGTTTTCCATGAAGCGCAACAATGTGGAGCGTACAATAACATCGACCTTCCGCTGTGTGTATGAGTGCCGCGGATGACAACCAAAGGGGTCCTGCTATGTAATGAAATGGCAACCCCAGACGACCACACGTGGCTGTCGGGACGTACAGCTAACGACAGTGAGGCTGGTATCCCACTACTGTTTGGGTTGTCTCCAGACACGTCTTCCCTTGTCATCGGGGCTCAATTCGATGCGGGACTCGTCACTAAAGACGATTCTTCTCCGGTCAAAGAGATTCCAGATCGAAAACGTGTATGGAGAAACTCCGGACAGAGGGGGGATACCAGTCTGAATGTTACCCGGTGTACGGCCTGTCGACTGGGAGTGGTGGTGTGGGATGCCATTTCTTTTCATAGCAGGACCGCTTTGATTGTCATCCGCGCCTCCCTTACAACACAGCGGTACGTTGACGATATTCTACGCTTCGTTTTGTTGCCCTTCATGGAAAGCTGTCCTGGGATTACATTTCAGTATGATAATGCCTGCCCACACACGGCGAGAGTTTCTACTGCTTGCCTTCGTACTTACCAAACGGTACCTTGGCTAGCAAGATCGCTAGATTTCTCCTCAGTTGAGAGCGTTTGGGGAATTGTGAGCAGTGCCTTCCAAACAGTTCTCGACTTTGACTCTCTAACGCTCGGATAAAATGTGGCACTGTATCCCTTAGGAGGACATCCAACAACTCTACTAATTAGTTCCAAGCCATTAATTGCTTTTATAAAGGCCACAGGTGGGCCAACGCGCTATTGACTTGCTCAGCTTGTGAAACTCTTTCTCTTCAATAAGTCATACAGTTTTTCTGGAAATGTAATCATTTGTTTGTCTCTACGTGTCTACCGATTTCAGCTACATTCGGATAATTCCTTCGTGGTGCGCCCTTTTTCTTGCCTTAGAGTGTACGTACGAATATGTGCTATGTATGTTTGTACGTTCCACATCTCCTCCTAAACTAGTTGACCGATTCTTACCAAAATTGGTGGAAATGTAACTTATTGTCCGGAAAGAAGTTGGAGTTAAAATCACATAGCTATCAAAGAGGTTGGGTGTGGGTGAAAAAGTAATGCAACTCAAGAAGGGCAAATAGTCAGACTATATTCATCCAGTATTTGAGGTTGAGAGAACTTAATTACTGACAACATACTTGACACATAATTTCAAACCTTTACAATCGCCAACAAAAGATGGAATGCAAAAAGTTAGCTGTTCATGCAGTTAAACTGCCGCATCAGGTATTTCCTTTAATTTACCCCTTCCTTACTACTAACGCTGTTCGGAATATACTTCGCATACGTTATTTACCTGTACCGCTGAATTGACCAGTAAAATTATATCAATGTACAATACACGGCTCAGGAAATATGATTTAATGAACACTGAAATGCTTGAAAAACTGCCGCATCATGCATGAGGTTCAAATGTATTATTTTTTTGTTATTAACTCCATTCGCAATACATTTCGCAGAAAATATCCATTAATGCCGCTGAATGTACCTACAAAAATATATCTTTGTATGAAACGTAATTGAGGAGACATGACGCCATGAACATTGAGATGTGTGAAAAACTGCAAAATCGTGCACAACTTTTTAATTTAATATTTCTTTACTACTAATTCTGTTCGCAAAAAATTTCACATGCCGTATGTAGATATACTACTGGATGTACATGCACATTATATCATAGCAGGGCTCTCAGTTCTTGAGATATGGCGTCATAAATTGGGCTGCGTGGAAACGAAATTGCAATTTCCATACAGACACAGGTGAGATACGTGTATAAATAAGCGTGAAATATGTTAAATATATGAGACATCTGCGTACGCTGGTAAAACCACAGGAAAAAGCTCTTCATATTCCTCTGGCTCAAGTTCAACCAAATTTGGAATACATATTACTCACTATCTGGAAAGAATTACTGTGGCGGTAAGAATCAGCACCTTCCTATTGGGATAGGGGAGACAACATGAAGAGAGAAGGGAGGACGTCGACAGACGCAGAGAGCTAACGAGGAGATGGTGAGAGAAAGGGGGAGGAGGAAATGGGCAGTGAAAAGAGGGAGGAGGAAATGGACAGAGAAAGGGAAGTGGAGATGGATAGAAGAGGGGATAAACAATGGGAGGGAGAGGAGTCAGAAAGTGAGATGAGGGAGGAGGAGATGGATGGATGGAGAGAGGAGGAGGAGAAGATGGACGGAGAAAGGTTTGGGAGGAAATAGATGGGAAGTGGGGAGGTGGATGAGGTGGACAGAGAGAGAGGGTGGAGGATATGGACAGAGTGGAGGGGAAGGAGGAGATTTAGTGCGAATTTTACTTACTATGTATAGAAAATGCTATGTGACTTGGACACCTCTAGTATTCCAAGGGGTTAGTGGAAATAGGGTAGTATAGGTGACAGCATAACTCCGGAACATGTGGAGAAATTTCAACCAAACTTATAGTACACATGGATTAGCATCTAGGAAAGATATTGTATTGTAAGACAACTACACGACACCTGTTAATGAGGACATGAATGATATGGAATACAAGGCGAGGGTATAAGTGTGGGTAGAGAGGTGACAGTCAGAGAGTATTGGGAAGTGCTAAGAGTGAATATATACTTGAGTACGCCTCAATGCTCTAGATCTTTATTTATTGTCTGTCAGGCGTTCACGATGCATCACAAATGAAGTATAATCATAGAAATTGTGCTTAGTACAGATGTACAACAGAGTATTACAGAAAATCTGTACTAACTAAAACATACACATATGCTCGTCAAAGCTAAGCACAAACAGAGATTTAGGCAACGTGTTGTTAGAGTCGGAAGAATAAATGGCAAAGAAAAAGCAATCAGTTTACAAACGTAGCTTGAAAGTGTTCCATAGTTTCTGCATAAATGACCTTAAGCCCTGGAAACATTGGCAATTGCCCTAAGTCACTATGATCATGTACGTAGCGCCTCATCTACGTCCCAAGAATAAACAGTTCCCGTTCTTAAAGGACCCCATATTTTCTACATGCATTTTATAGGCATCATAATAATTTGCATTCGATATCTCTATTGGGTTTAGAGCTTTGCGAGGGCGTTTCTCTTCGTGGCGACAAGAGCCACACTTCCGTTGCCGCTCACAGCCATACTATTTGTAAGTTTTGGACATCATTTTATCGTGTTCTCACGTATTATTCTACGTTGGCATCACTAAATGGCTTCCTACTGCGCCAGACAGAAGATGTGTCGAAAAATATTGAATGTGGAGCTATGGAATGCAACGTTTTAGCGATTTATCACACTCTGTAATTCCTTAGTGAATAAATTCTTAACGCTATACTTCTCGGTTCCATATGTTTAATCTTCGTTCATCCTCAAGAAAACTATGACATTTATCGCAAGTACTTACTCTGCACTTCATAAGTACTAGTAATATCATACCGTTCACTACTTCAAAAACGAGCGCAATGGTTTCGAAATATGTACAATCAAGATATAAATATTAACTGCAGGTGAAAGCTGTTCGAAACGGATTGATTGGTAGCGCACATCCACATTTCCGAAATTATCTTATACTTGTGCCATACATATGTTGTCACAGTCACATAAATTAGTCTCGATGTTTTATAACACACAATGCGCCTTCTACTGTTATGACTACGTTGACTAGGCGTCTGTGGCAGTTATTTACGATTAGTAACTTTTCCTATTTTTACGTATCTTCGGTTTCCGTCCGCGGAAGCAACAATAATTGTTTTCATCATTATTGTCACTAATAATGTGTGAAAACAGCTATACTCCAAAATGTAGACCAGGCGTCTCCAAACTTTTTAGTCCGCGGGCCACATTGACTCCTCCACGAAGTCATCAGGGCCAAGATCTACCTAGTGGGATTAAAGCAACCTAGCTTACATGATCACCGTAACGTAAGGCTAAAGGAAAGATTAAATCGCAAAAATCTAAGGTTGTGGGAATAGCTAGCACTGAAACGAACTACGTTTTTTATTTAATTACATAATTTTAATTGTTGGACGCACCTGACCGAAATTCTGGCGTATTGTATTCTGGCGAATTTCACCGACAAAGAAGCATGTCACTGCACATTCTTCACGAAAGCGTCCTGCAAAGTTAACGAAATCTCAAAATCTTTGTTAGCAACACTATTACTGCAAGACGTAACAGAGGTAGAGTATATCAACGCATTGTTATTTCAAGCGGCGCAACAGTAAGTTTAGTTATGTGGTCTTGTAGCGCGTAGCAGAGCCAGAGCATATATCTGATAGTTCTTTTGCGTGACTGTGTCTATGCTGCGAATGTCTCACGAGTTTTCTAGTGTTTTATGCGCTGTACTAGTAGGTGAGACGGCTAAGTGTTCCATTATTTAAAAAAGTTAAAAAAGTTTATTTGTTATTTAAAAAAGTTTGAATTCGTAGACACAAGGAAAATCTGAAAATCGAAATACGTATAGCACGACTTGAGTATTTTTCCACTGTATTTTTTTAGTGAAACTACAGTGTAATTGTGAGTATTTAATTTAGTAACCTTAAAAATAAATTCATTGCATTTTGTTTAGGCACACTAATGCCCAGTTTTATTAGTACTAAATAGCACAATTTTATTTTCAGGTTACAGTCTTTTGTGAAGTTCTGCACAAATATGGAAAAGAAACGAAAGGTTGACAGTGAATGTAGAATTTTTAAAGAGCAGTGGGGATGTCAATATTTCGTGGTGGAGTCAAGCAACAAACCAACGTGTATTATTTGCGATGAAGCAATATCAGTCTTCAAGGAATATAATATAAAACTTCATTATGAGACTAAGCACTGTCAGAATTACTCAAAGTTTGCAGGATGCGAACGATTAGAAATGTATGAGTCTCTGAAACGCCAGCTAAAAACCCAGCAGTCGCTGTTTAAGAAAGTAAATGCTGAACAACATGCAGCAACTCGTGCTAGTTTTCGTGTGGCTCATTTAGAAGCGAAACGGTGTAAGCCATTTACCGACGGTGAATTAATTAAGAATTGCATTAGTGCAACAGCAGAAGAAATGTGTGCAGAAAAAGTTAATTTATTTAAAAACATAAAAACAAAAAACATAAAAACAAAATATAAAATGTAGACTGGCAATGGCAAGGAAAGTGTTTCTGAAGAAGAGAAATTTGTTAACATCGAGTATAGATTTAAGTGTCAGGAAGTCATTTCTGAAAGTATTTGTATGGAGTGTAGCCATGTATGGAAGTGAAACATGGACGATAAATAGTTTGGACAAGAAGAGAATAGAAGCTTTCGAAATGTGGTGCTACAGAAGAATGCTGAAGATTAGATGTGTAGATCGCATAACTAATGAGGAAGTATTGAATAGGATTGGGGAGAAGAGGAGTTTGTGGCACAACTTGACCAGAAGAAGGGATCGGTTGGTAGGACATGTTCTGAGGTATCAAGGGATCACCAATTTAGTATTGGAGGGCAGCGTGGAGGGTAAAAATCGTAGAGGGAGACCAAGAGATGAATACACTAAGCAGATTCAGAAGGATGTAGGTTGCAGTAGGTACTGGGAGATGAAAAAGCTTGCACAGGATAGAGTAGCATGGAGAGCTGCATCAAACCAGTCTCAGGACTGAAGACCACAACAACAACAACAACAACAAGTTTGTCGGCAAACACTGTGGCTCGTAGAATGGATGACATTGCACAAAATATATCAGCACAATTGCGTGACAAAAATCAAGACTTAGACTGGTTCTCTTTGGCCGAGGATGAGTCAACAGACGTATCAGATACTGCCCAAGTACTACTTTTTATTCGAAGGATTGACAAAAATTATGGAGTGTATGAAGAGCTCCTTGATGTTCACAGTATTCACGGGGCGACCACTGGCGAAGATATTTTTAAAGGAGTTGAAAGGGCAGTTCAGAAAAACAATCTCCAGTGGAAGAAATTAAAATGTATTACAACTGATGGTGGTAAAAAGATGTGTGGGAAAAATAAAGGTGTTGTTACTCTCCTTTCTAAGGCCGCAGAAAATGACGGTGGCTCAAAACCATTAGTAGTGCATTGTATCATTCACCAACAGTTTTGTGTGGAAAACATTTAGATATGTCAGAAGTTTTAAAGCCAGTTATTTCAATTGTTAATTATGTCAGGTCCCATGCACTCAGTCATCGCCAGTTTCGCGAGTTTCTTGAAGATATTTAGGAAAACGACTTGTCATATTATACTGCAGTGCGCTGGCTTAGCTGCGGTAAAGTTCTGACCCGTTTTTTTAACTCCGGACAGTAACTGAAATTTTTTTGAACGAAAGGAATCGTGCTCTGGCTGAGTTACGGAACGGTGAGTGGCTATGAGAGCTAGCATTTTATACGGACTTAACTAAACATATGAATGACCTTAGTTTAAAATTGCAAGGTGAAAACCAGCTCCTGCCTGATTGATACACGCGTGTTAAGTCCTTTCGACAAAAGATTGCTTTGTTTCAATCTCAGTTGAACAAAGTATACTTCACGCATTTTAATACATGCCAAACATTCAGTCAGCAAACTGAGATTCCGTTTCCTGTAACTTTCGCGGTTGAAGCTTTGGGCGCTTTAAAAATTAATTTTCAATCACGTTTTTCAGATATTGATGCAAATTTAAACGAGATCAAGATATTTCAAAATCCCTTTGACGTCGATATAGAAGCGTTACCCGCAGAACTTCAGTTTGAAATTATTGATTTGCAATGTAGAGACTTTTTTAAAGAAAAACATTCAAAGTCAACATTACTGGAATTTTATGTCTTCCATCCACACACATTACAAATTTACATAAATCTGCCCGTGGCTTTTTTTTTCTCTTTTGGCACTACTTATTTGTGTGAAAAAACTTTCTCCAAAATGAACATGCAAAAAGTATTTACAGATCAAAATTAAGTGATGAGCATTTGAAGTCACTGATGATTATCTGTACCAGTAAACTTGATCCACAACTGGAGGTAATTATGAAAGGAAAGTTACAGCTACACAAAAGTCACTAATTATCACTAAGACGTTAAATTTTGTTAAATTTCTTTACGTGACTACTTTAACACTGTGAGTGTTCAAGGTATAAATTAATTACAGTTATTTTTATCCGTCAGTTATAACTAAAATATCCAATATCATTATGTACACCAGGTGTTGTATTTTCCTTAAACTGCCATTAAATAAAAATATTTTATACGATTTACTTGCTATGTGTATTTTACAACGTAATCAAAAGAAAGTGAAACCTCACTTAAGAAGCATCTTCTATAATGATTGATTACTAAAGCTAGTCGCCGAAGTGTCGTCTATTTGAAAGACTTGCACGAGACTCGTGAGAAGAATAAAATGCAAAGAATTTTTTTACTTAAAATGATTTCGCCAAACTAGTTTGTTAACCGTTCCTTTTTTTCCACTATCGCACGGAGAATGGTCTGTCTGTTTATTGTGGATAGCCTCAAGTTTAACCATGACCTTCCGCTTTGTAAAGATAGAGCTCCGACAATGTCGCGGTGTATTGGTCGCGATAGGCCTCGAAACTCAATTGCTGGCTGTATAGGTACCACCTCAAATATTTGGCGGGCCGGACACCGGGGATGTCCGGCCAGCTAACGCGGGCCGGTTTGCCGGCCCTCGCGGGCCGGTTTCAGCCCGCGGATGTGGTTTGGAGACCCCTGATGTAGACAAACAACGATGTTCGCAAGTCACGTGCCAATACCAGTTTCGTACTGGCGACATGCGCAGTAGTACGTACTCTGTCCACACTCCATAGACATTCCTTTTCTATGATTGACACACTGTGTATTACAACGAAGACAATGGACAGTTTAACCGTTCCACACAATTGTTTCACAGAAGAATGCTACATTACGCTTGACTTTTCACATTAGTGTTTCAAGTAAGTCATTGAATAAGTTTAAGACATAGTGACGATGGAAGTAGGCTAAAGGAGTAACAGGGTATTATACATTATTAGAAAAAATCGGATAGCATTTATTCCGTTACACACACCAGAGATCAATGGGTGATCATTACCTAGTCGTGGGGCAGCAGATCCATCGAGGTTGACTGCAGACGTAGCGTTTGGCTTGACTACCAACAGTGATGTAACAGGTGTCACGAAGGAGTACTGTAAGAAAGAAAATAAGAACTAAGCGACTTACTTACATAAGAGATCAAAAGATTACTTGGATACATTGTAGAGATGATGTGCTATTCTTACTGCTTACCTAGTCATTCGTAGGAAACTACATGTTGTAACCTACGTTTATAGATAATCAGGCATGAGAATCATGTACATGTACGTCATTCCAATCTTCTTTATCCATCCAATTGCACGAATGGCTATGATAAGAGCTCGGACAGTGGTATTGTGTTTGTAGTTGTGTAGGCAAATCAAAAAGTGCAGCCACGCTATCAGGGGCGTTCTGTTACGGTTCGCGCTGCTCTCCCCGTCGGAGGTTCGAGTCCTTCCTCCGGCATGCATGTGTGTGTTGTCCTTAGTGTAAGTTAGTTTACGCTTGATTAAGTAGTGTGTAAGCCTAGGGACGATGACCTCAGCAGCTTGGTCTCATAAGATCTTACCACAAATTTCCATATTTTCAAAAAGTGGAACAAACCCAGTCTCGGATACCACAAAGGATGATACCGACCTTCACGTCGCCTTTCCACAGATGAATCATCCTTGTAACATGCCATCACTCCCAGACATTTGAGGTGAGACTTATCTCAGAACGCTGTGGCATAATCTGGTGATGAGGCGCCTCCTCCGCTACTACTGGTGGAAGAATAGTGTTGATGGAAATGTCTTTTGCCACAAGGATCAACAGGCACTACTGCACTATCGTGCGTCAGTGGCATCAGCTACGAAGGACTGTGAACACTTACCAATACATTTCAGAATATCGTATTGCAAATAGAAATAATTTTCGTCTACTAGTGACGTAATCTTGTATCGTATTTTCTCACAATACACCTCTGTCCGTCATATTTTGTCAAATAATAATCCACATGTATTCAAAATGGCAATAGCATTCAGTATCACATCCTTCTCATGTAGGGTCTGAGAAAATTTTCTGAGCTGAAACGCAATGAGTCATGTCCAAAGGAATGACCACCTCAATGCCAACTAGTATGGATTTTTAAAACATAGTTCAACTCGCGCTTTTCTCACGTCACATCCTGAAAGCCAGGGAGCAAAACAGTCAGTTTACTGAAAAGGAACTTGCGAAAAGTACGATTGGAGCAGATAAGAAACAAAAATTGTAGTGGGTTGCGGATGTCTTGCTGAGGACGATGCTTCGGCTATATAAATACAGCTCATCAGCCGTGCGTTGCAACGATGATTCTCTTCCGGCATAAACAAGCGCCACGGAGAATATTTCACGGTATTAGAGAAACTTTCGCTGTGCAGTCAGTCAGTATTGACCACTCTGCGAAATGGAAACGCCACTGAAAATCAGTAGCGACAGTGGGTGAATCCAAACCGGACAGTTGTCGACTGATCACACAATGAAAGCTTTCAACGCTGGTATTAACTTCAAACTTCCAAGACGTGATTGATATGTAAAGCGTTCCCCTAAAGTTTCATCTCTGGTTGCTGGAGACAACCTCAGAGACGAGGCGTTATCTGCAATCGGAGCTCGAAAGGGCGCTGAATACACAGGGTGAATCAAAACTTACTTGGAAAATATTGCGAAAATGGAAAATGCTACTGATGTGCGGTTTTCACAGAATCGATTGGTGGTCATGGCCTTGTAGTGTTAGCCAACAAACAGAATATAATCATACATAAGAAGTGTACCTGATACGTGTTGCAAACCGGACACAATAGGAAGGACCAGGCCCCTTTGTTTTTTTCTTTTATCACTCGTTTATTACATCAGAGAAATACACATTTTAAGACAAAATTTAACTACATGAAACATTGCTCCCACTAAAGGTTAACATAGGCAGTAACAAAACTTAGTTCTCTTAAGGTTTTCTGCTGGCAACAAATTTTAAGGAGGCAATGTAAGGTTTATATCAATTTAGCTCAAACACGTAGCTAGTGATTGAATCACGACACAGACACTTTAACAACTTCGGCAAACAAATAAATTGCGTGAATTTGTACTCACAGTAACCAACTAATGAACAGCTTTGCCATTGAATAAGTAGTAGGTCATTTGGAACGAATTAGCAACACCCAGCAACTAGGGGAGTTAATACCAACAGTCTTTAAATGTCTTGCTCTCCATTAAATAAACAAACTTACAATAATTAAATGAATAACAAATCAAACACACTACGCTTCACTCAAACTCTTCATTGGAAGCCAAGACAAAATGAAGATTCCATTAACTGACTAACACTGAAGTCACACTAAAGCTCATCTCTGTGTTCCCAGACATATGGCGCAAACTTAACCAAGACAAGATTTGGAAGGGAGCACATAACTAAAATCGGTAGTGGAGCCAACTCGTGCCACTGAAAATTAAGGTACTAGACCGGGGCACAAGGTGGTATACAATGAGGTTGCCTTAGTGCTATACTGCGCTCCAAAATATTAATTCAAATGGCCAATTCAAAATTAAGTACGCATAAACCAGCATTAATTAACGAGGAGTGACACCAGGTCGCTCGAAGCGATGGCAACACTTAATTCAAAAGACGAATGCCGGAGGCGGCAGTAACATCAAACACCTTCTCCGAGTTTTAACCAGAAGTCACTTCCCGCTAGACAAGTAAACATCTAACCAAGCACAAGGAAGGAACCCCAAAGAGAAAATTCAAATAAAACCCCCAAAAGATTATAAAGGACAGGGATCCCCAACTATTTAAATTTAAAAGAATTAGCTCTCCCTAAAGGCAAACGCTAAGGCTACATTTAAGCGGCCACCAAAATTGGTTACAAAAGGTGTTATACATTTGCTCCTTTTCTTTAAAAGAAACACAAGGCTGCTTAACTTCCGCTGGACGTCCGGTACGGCTCGTGTAGGATACAACATGCAGCAACCCAAGCTAGGCGATCGCGAGGCACGGGGAGAAAAATCAGGAGAGCTGACAGGCAGGCAGCCAACACATATCCTCCATCCTGAACCGGCAGACCACGTACAACCAACTCCACATATACGTGGTTGCTTCCCACCTCGTACCTCGCGGCGTCTCAGCAGGTAGCCCGAACAAACGTCAATTGCCCCTCGCCCCGCGAATGCGGAAAACAACAAGGCAAGCAAAGATAAGAAACATCGAAGGATCGACAATGCACATCCAAGAGACTGGCGCGCCAGTAACGAGCACCACGGCTGAGTACCTTTTGTGAAAACACACTCTTCTTAAAAGTAACAACGCCTATTGACACTAAGAAGGTAAAAGTAGGGTAAATTAGAGTGTTTGTTGCAGGATTCTAGTGCGAGTCGTTTACGAGTTATCGTATTTTGAAAAGTTCCTACAACATCACCTGAACGATACCTGTCGTAGCACACGCTAAAGAATAACACAAGTGCATACATTAGTTATTTGAATTCTGACCAGTAAATAGAAAACCATCCATCACAGGTTGTATTCAAAATGACGATCAGCAGCGGGCAATACATACTTTCAGTCTGGTATGGTACGACTGTTGCACACGTGCTAGCATTTCAGCGGAGGTGTTCGAGCAGGCTGCAGTAATACGTCGTTGCATACCATCGAGTGTAGTTGGTATGCACTTCTAGATAGCATCTTTCAGCTTCATCCGCAGAAACAGTCTATAGGCGTCAAATCCGGGGAATGGGCCAGCTAAGGTACAGGTGCTCAGTGTCGAGCCCGACAAATTGGAAACTATTCGTGAATACGTGCTGTAGTACTTCGTGCACTAATAGCTGGGCAGGTTCCTTCTAGTCCGCAAAGGCACGTCTTCTAACATCCATGGAAGATGGTCTGTTAGCAGGCTGTGATAATTGTGAGCGTTCATTGTTCCGTCTATGAGTTGATGGTTCACTATCCCACACCGCTCATTTTCACTCCATAGACGTCTCCGTTCCACCTGAAGAAGCCAACGGGGATGGTCAACAGACGAACAGTGTATGTTTTGGCGGTTTATCTGGCCATACTTGGTAAATGTGTTTTCATCACTACATAGAATACATGATGATCTGGAGTACCTCGTTTTAATTCCCATGTACAGAAGTTCACACGATTCTCCTAATCGTTTCAATGCAGCTCTTGATAGAGAGAGATGTGATACCGATGAAATCTATGTCGATGGAGAATGCGTAGGACAATTGCCTGGATCATGCCACTTTCCCGTGCGACTGCGCGGGGGCTAACGTGCGGATCAACTGCAGCAGCAGCAACAACATTGATTCCCCTTCTTCTGTCGTCATATGTTTCCTTCCGTTACATTGTCTAGGTGTCCGCCCCGACAGCTGAATGGTCAACGTGACGGACTGCCGTCCTAAGGGGCCAGGGTTCGATTCCCGGTTGGGTCGGGGATTTTCTCCGGTCAGGGACTGGGTGTTGTCTTCCTCATCATTTCATCCCCATCCGGCGCGCAGGTCGCCCAGTGTGGCGTCGAATGTAATAAGACCTGCACCAAGGCGGCCGGATCTGATCCGTAAGGGGCCTCCCGGCCAATGACGCCAAACGCTCATTTCCATTTCCATTGTCTACGTTTTCACATAACTGGTTGAAGAGGTTGATAAATAACTGCCGACATGGTTGACGTGTATTGGGATATCTTGCCGCATACACTGCACGAGAACGGACTGTATTCTTCCTCTTCAAACAGCACAAACGTGTCGGCTTTTTCTGCATTGCTAATTCCTATAGTCCACTCACGACCAGCTGCTCAGACTATTACACGCTAACTGATTAGCAAGTCGCAAAGCACCGAAAGAACACACAAGCACACTGTAAACAAACGCCGGCCGAGTGGCCGATCGGTTCTAGGCGCTACAGTCTGGAACCGCACGACCGCTACGGTCGCAGGTTCGAATCCTGCCTCGGGCATGGATGTTTGTGATGTCCTTAGGTTAGTTAGGTTTAAGTAGTTCTAAGTTCTAACCACAGCAGTTAAGTCCCATAGTGCTGAGAGCCATTTGAACCATTTTGTAAACAAACGTAACAATATCGTAGCTAGCAACTACGCAGGTTGAATGGCACAAGCAAGTGTCGGTGAGGAAGCTTCCCAAAATACGATAACATCTCGTAAACTACTCGGACGAGAATCCTACAACAAACACCACTGACATTCTAATTTACTCTGATTTTAGTTCGTTAAAAACGTGTATGTTCCACAAGAAATACATTTTTAAGTATTATTACAATCTGTTTATCGTCTAATGATCCGAGCCCCTGACTACCAACCCGTTCTGTAAAACTGCACATCTATAGCTCTTTCCATTTCCGCAGTATTTGCGATGCTGCTTTTAGACAATTCACCCTATATAGGCAGTGTAGAAGGGATCACAGTCTATCATGTGACGCTGGCTTAGAGACAAACTCTGGTAGTGGAAACATTCTCACGTGAATTTGACACCTTCCTCTTACAGATCGCATTGGCAAAGTGTCGGGCAAGAATGCAGTTGAAACTGTTTCAGGAAGGTAAAAGAATATTAATAGCGTTAAAAGATACACGCATTCTGTGGCGATACCGGGTGTATATGTTATTGAAAAGTAAGATGATTGTAAATTCTAGAATTTACAAGTAAAACCTAACATTCACCACCACCGCATGGTAACATTCTGAAATTTCTTATTGTATGTGTTGCGTTGGCAGAAGAGCCAACACCGTGTTACTAGTGGAGGCCGAAATGCACGCGTTTTAGCTCACGCAGGCTGGTGTGAGGAGGGAATAACTATACTGACGTGAGGTCTGGAACATGACAAGGAATTATAATTCAGAAAGCGGACGTAATTAGTTTGATACTTAACTTTAATTCATTAATGATGAACGTCGCTCTTGACGGTACATGATTCACAATATTATCTGTTCAGAATAGTAACTGAATATGGCGCCTTGCTAGGTCGTAGCAAATGACGTAGCTGAAGGCTATGCTAAACTGTCGTCTGTGCAAATGAGAGCGTACGTAGACAGTGAACCATCGCTAGCAAAGTCGGCTGTACAACTGGGCGAGTGCTAGGGAGTCTCTCTAGACTAGACCTGCCGTGTGGCGGCGCTCGGTCTGCAATCACTGATAGTGGCGACACGCGGGCCCTGCGTATACTAACGGACCGCGGCCGGTTTAAAGGCTACCACCTAACAAGTGTGGTGTTTGGCGGTGACACCACTGTATGCATAGATTTCAAACTTCTACCAAGAGTTGCTGGTAACTCTTAAGATCTTCACATGCAAAGTGGTAAACCTACATCGAAAATTACCACCTCCATGGTGCAAGTTGAGATGTGTTTCTTTGTTGGCAATTTATTGTTCTCAGTCCGCCCACCGCTGTGTAGCTTCAGTCTGTGTCAGGCAACCTGGCGCTTACGTTCGGTCATCTTCGCGACTCGTTTTAATGATGTTGTTTCTTGTGCAGCTTTGAATCAGAATGACTGATGTTACGTGTAACAGATTTTATGAAATTTTAAGTGAATCTATGAATGACAAGGAGGACAACAACTAACTATTGAGTAATGTAATGCTGCGTTAAATGAAGTGATAAATTGAAAAACCATTGTCAATAAAAAATCTTTTCACCACAATCGTTAGAAGCGTTATGATGTTTTCAGCGTCGGAGGTGAAGGTGAGCTCACAGCACCAGTGTTTCTTGTAAAAGAAGAAATTCGTTACTACGTTTGTTTTGATGAACTTTTTGACATAATACAGGAGATCCACATTGCTAAACGTCATGGTGGCCGAACTCGGATGATTATGGAAGTAAAACCGTGACTGTTGAACCAAACGTTACTTGTCTGAGGTAATACCATGTCAGAAAAAAAAAATACTTTGTAAAGGGGTGTTGTAGTGAAACACGTCGTACATACTGAAATGAATTCCCGATGCCAAATTGACTTAATCGACGTGCTGGCGAATCCAGACGATAATTCGAAGTTCATAATTATATACCTACCACGCTCATTTGACAAAATTTGTTATTTATTGACTACTAATTTTGAAAAGAGCCGATGAAGCATCATTTCACCTTTTGGATATTTTAACCATCTTTGGTGCCCCAAATACCCTTCATTGCAATAATGGTATAGAGTTTTGCAACCAAGCCATCCAAAGTTAATGTGTATTGTGAACTGACGTCCATGGGAAGCCGAGGCATAGCCAGTTCCATGAAACTATCGACAGAGTAAACCAGGACTTTGTAAATACGTTATCAATGTGAATTGAAACAAATAAAACTGCAAAATTGTCTGAAGGGTTAAGATTTGTACACACAATGAAAAATAGGGCTTATCATGATGGAATACGACGGTCACTATATGAAGACATGTTCGGTGTTCCAATGAAAATGGGCATTGGCAGCTCAATTGTTACATGTTACTTAATAAAAAAAAATGCCAACGCTGGAGAAGATTTGGAAACGACGTTAAACATTGCAACAACTGACTCACAAGAACAGGAAGACCACGTTCAAAGAATTGATTCAAGTGAATCAAATATTGGAACAGAAGGAACGCAGGTAGAAACTGCAGTTGTACTGGGCCAAGAAGCACCAGACAACAGTTAATACCGAAACACTGGTTCTAATTGATGGTTCTGACGAGACGCTGACAAACTCCAGCAGTCCTAATAAAATTACGCGGATCCAAGAGGCTACCAAAGCTCCTGTGATGTATGTCAATTTGACATAAGACATGACTGCCACTATTCTAAGACATACTGTTTCTACAATGTCACTGAATAATTTCGATATTGTTCACCTTCAAAGAATAGGGGGTGCTTTTAATTAATCTGTTGTGCCCTACATCCTGGATGGTGGTTAATAACTGTAACCTGTAGATGATTAATGGAACAAATAAACAGCTGAGGCTTAAAATGCGTTTTATAAAATACCAAAAAAGGTCTACATTTGCAAATAAAGAAATGAAAGCTGCCTCATGTATCCAAATTCCAAAATCTTCAGCTGAACAGAATCTGAGAATTAAAGTACTGTATGTAGACCAGGCAAAAACAGATGCAAAATCAATAATAGCGGTGCTGATAAATATTCAGGATGACGGATTTTATCACCTTGGTACCAAAGTTCACGACACTTAATTTTTTTGTGGGGATGGGGAAATTACCCACGTACTATAAACAAAAATTCATCTAATGAGTAGAAGGAGTTGCCATAAAGAATTTTTTTAATTTCCTTTTAAATGCTATATGGCTATCTGTCAGACTTTTGATGCTATTGGGTAAGTGACCAAAGACTTCTGTGGCAGCATAATTTAACCCTTGTGAGCCAAAGTTAGATTTAACCTTGAGTAGTGAAGATCATCCTTTCTCCTAGTGTTGTAGCTATGTACACTGCTGTTACTTTTGAATTCCTTCAGATTGTTAATAACAGATTTCATAAGTGAATTCATATATCGGGAGGCTACAGTGGTGATTTTTAGCTCTTTAAATAAGTGTCTGCAGGATTATCTTGGATGAGCTCCAGCAATTATTCTGATTACACGCTTTTGTGCAATGAACACTCTTTTACTCATTGATGAGTTACCCCAGAATATGATGCCATATGGAACCAGAGAATGAAAATAGGCGTGGTAAGCTAATTTACTCAGATGTATATCGCCAAAATTCGCAATGACCCTAATAGCATAAGAATCTGAACTCAAACGTTTCAGCAGATCCTCAGTGTGTTTCTTGCAGTTCAACCCCTCATCAATGCACACACCTAGAAATTTTGAGTATTCTACCTTAGCTACCGATTTCTGATCGAAGTCTATATTTATTAATGATGTCATTCCATTTACTGTGTGGAACTGTATATACTGTGTTTTGTTAAAGTTTAATGAGAGCCCATTTGCAGAGAACCACTTACTGATTTTCTGAAAAACGACATTTACAATTTCACCAGTTAATTCTTGACTGTTGGGTGTGATAGCCATACTTATATCATCGGCAAAAAGTACCGGCTTTGCATCTTCATGAATGTAGAATGGCAAGTCATTAATATGTATGAAGAACAGCAGAGGACCCATGACTGAACCTTGCGGCACCCCATTCTTGATTGTTCCCCAATTTGAGAAATCACCAGTTTTTTGCGTATTATGTGAACTGTTTATTTAAACTTTCTGCACTCTTCCAGTTAGGTATGATTTAAAATATTTGAGCACTGTCCCATTCATACCACAGTACTTGAGCTTATCTAGAAGTATTCCGTGATTTACACAATCAAAAGCCTTTGATAGATCACAAAAATCCCAACGAGTGACTTCCGGTTACTCAGAGCATTTAATATTTCATTAGTGAAAGTGTATATAGCATTTTCCGTTGAAAAACCTCTTCTGAAAATCAAACTGACATTTTGTTAAAACTTCATTTTTACAAAGGTGTGAAGCTACTCTACAATACATTACTTTTTCAAGATTTTTGGATAAGGCAGTCAGAAGAGAGGTTGGGCAGTAGTTGTTGACATCAGACGTATCCCCTTTTTTATGCAGTGGTTTAACAATGGCATACTTCAGTCTATCTGCGAAAATATCCTGCTTCAGTGAGCTATTACATATGTGGCTAAGAATCCCACTTATTTCTTGGGAACAAGCTTTTATTATCCTGCTGGAAACGCCAGCAATTCAATGTGACCTTTTATTCTTGAGAGAGTTTTTTATTTTTCTAATTTCAGAAGGAGAGGTGGGTGGAATTTCAATTGTATCAAATGGTGTGGGTAAGGCCTCTTCCATTAAGTGCCTTGCTTCTTCTAATGATCATTTAGATCCTATTTTCTCTACAACATTTAAAAAATGATTATTCAAAATGTTTTCGACTTCCGGCTGGTTGTATATCAAGTTTCCATTCGCTTTGATGGTGATGCCGTCATCCTGTACTCTTGGTTGCCCTGTCTCCCTTGTAATAATATTCCAAATTGTTTTCATTTTGTTATCAGAGGTATTAATCTCAGACATGATGCACATGCTTTTGGGCTATTTAATAACCTTTCTTCATGTAGGACAGTAGTTTTTATAATATTTGGCTGTTCCTGAGTCATTACTCTTTCTTGTTGTTAGATAAAGTTCCCTTTTGTGGTTTCAAGATATTTTTATTCCTGTAGTGAGCCAAAGGTTTTTTGCATGGTTTCTTATAATTAGATGTAAATAATTTCTTGGGGAAACAGTTTTCAAATTCTCTTACAAGTGTATCATGAAATATGCTATATTTTAAATTAGCTTCGGGTTCCTTGTACACCTCATCCCAGTCTAATTGCTGAAGATTTTCTATTAAATTTCTAATTGTTGAGTCATTAATTGAACGCCCAACTTTGGAGGGTAGTTTTGAATTACTGAATGGAGCTATGTCATATACTGTAACTAGCTAAGCATTATGATCAGAAAGGCCACTCTCAACAGGACAAGAATTTATGTTTTTAAACCTATCTTCGTCTATAAAAGTGTTATCTAAAGTGCAATTGTTTAAAAAGTGTTAAACCAAGCAATGCTTGCGCAGATCATCTTTCATATTATGGAATTCTAAAGGCCACAACAGTCAAACTTATTGTAACCAAAAATATCTTTCTCACTAATTTCTCACCAGTTTCAGTGTGGGATATTGGTCATTATAATCACGTTTGAATGGAAGAATGTTTAAATAACGTAATTTTACAATCAATACAAACTATTTCAGTAACTGCTAAGGTGATTTTTTTAAATGGATACTGTTTCACCAGTTCCCATGGATAAAGCCTATGTTTTACCAACGTCTCTCGGTAAAAGTTATAAATCTTGGTATATAATAAGAAATTTCGGACTATTGTCTTACTTTCACAATAACTTATATAAAATTCGTTGTAGTTGTGGTCTAGCACATAATGTTGCCACGAAAAGAAATGTAAACATCTGTTTACACTGAAGCGCCAAAGAAACTGGTATAGGCGCACGTATTCAAATACGACATCCGTAAACAGGCAGAATACGCCGCTGCGGTCGGAGACGCCTGTATGAGACAACAAGTGTCTGGCGCATTTGTTACATCGGTTACTACTGCTACAATAGCAGGTTACCAAGATTTACGCGAAAGTGAGTTTGAACGTAGTGTAGTAGCCGGCGCACGAGCGATAGTACAGAGCATCTTCGAGGTAGCGATGAAGTTGGGATTTTCCCGTGCGACCATTTCACGAGTGTACTGAATATCAGGAATCCGGAAGAATATCAAATCTCCGACATCGCGGCGGCTGGAAAATATCCTGCAAGAACGGAACCAACGACGACTGATGGGAATCGTTCAACGTGACAGACGTGCAACCCTTCCGCAGATTGTTGCTGGGCGAACTATTCAACGTAACATCATCGTTATGAGCTTTTGCAGCCGAAGGCCCACTCGTTTACCCTTGATGACTGCACGAAACAAAGCTTTACGCCTCGTCTAGACCAGTCAACACCGACATTGGACTCTTGGTGATTGGAAACATGTTGCTTGGTCGGAGAGTCTTGTTTCAAATTGTATCGAGCGAATGGATGTGTGGGGATATGGAGATAACCTCACGAATCCATGTGCCCTGCATGTCAGCAGGGGACTGTCCAATCTGGTGTGGGGCGCGTGCAGTTGGATAGATATAGACCCCCTGTACGTCTAGATACGACTGTGACAGGTGACACGTACGTAACTATCCTGTCGATCACCGGCACGCATTCATGTCCCTTGTGCATTCCGATGGATTTGGGCAATCCCAGCAGGACAATGCGACACCCCACACGTTCAGAATTGCTACAGAGTGGCTCCAGGAACACTGAGTTTAAACACGTCCACTGGCCATCCAACTCCCCAGACATGAACATTATTGAGTATATCTCTGATGCCTTGTAACGTGCTGCTCAGAAGAGATCTCCACCTCCCTCGTACTCCTACGAACTTATGGAAAGCCCTGCAGAATTCACGGTGTCAGTTACCTCCAGCACTACTTCAGACATTAGTAGAGTCCATGCCACGTCGTGTTGTGGCACTTCCAGGTGCTCATGGAGGATGTAGACGATGTTAGGCAGGAGTAACTGTTTCTTTGACTCTACAATTTAGTTTAAGATGAATCTCTATCTGGAACACATGGATAAATCGGACGTAGTGGAACACGTGTATCAGGAGCGTCATATCGAGAACATCGCACTGTCGTGCGCGCTTGTGGAGAGAGGCTATTGAGATTTATAAACAGCGTCACAATTTTAGCAGAGAAGAGATAGGCGACAAATTAGGTAAAATATGGACGTCGACTTTGAAGCGACGATCGGTAACTTTCTATCGAGACTGTTGGCGCTGTCAGAGATAGTCTCGTAGTCAGCGTCATGTGATGATGGACTGTGGCGCCCTCTATAATACCTATATATTCGGCGCTCGCACGAGTTCTATTTCAGTTAGCTGCTTCGCCTCTGAGGATGTTTCCCGCAGCCGTCGATGAAACTTACTGGAAAGAATTTTACACATCGACCACACACTGTCAATCCGGAAGCTTTTAGTGACGTCGTCAACTGCTCATAACAGAGCACTCCACCAAGCTGCAGCTCCTGTGTGGTTCAAGTGCTGATGTCAAAGTGAGCCCTTCTTTTCGTCTTTCGCAGCGAAAATCCGATGGCAGTCATATGTACGCCACAAATGAATGTTCGAAGCCGTACAGCCATGTCACTTTGCAACTCAACTTCAATCATCGACGTGAATTCGTATAGAGACTCATTGTCTCCGACGTGCTATGCCCGACCGCTGGAGTTCTTTAGCCGTGGACACCTAGGAAAAGTTATCTATGGCGTTTCACCATACAATGACTTCTTTCGTCAGTTCCTGAAGTCGCCCATCCGTCACCACTCCAGCACCAGGATGACACTCAACTGTACTTCATGTTATCACCACGCCAGCACCACCATGTCGTGTACAGCCTCGTCGTCTGCCTCCAGTTACAACTGCTTCTGCCCGTCAAGCACGATTCAACACCAAATATCGTTGACACTTGGCAAGGAACGTCGTTGACACTTGGGAGGGAACACAGGGATTAATGTGGAAACGTAACTGCCTATTATATTTTATGTACAATGTAGATTCTTTGCTTCTACATGTTGTCTGAGGACTTTGCACAAATAAACAACATATGGCGTCATTTGCAGCTGACTTTCGTACAGTGCAACTAACTGTTACTTGCTGTGTCGAATACATTGTATTTTCATACGATACTTACAACAGATTGCTTGCGCATCGCTTGGTATCACGAAAGTGTGTCTGGTCTAATAGCGGATGGCTGTAATTTATGTGTAGCAACTCACAGAGATCCAGAGTGGGCTTTAATTATTGCATTGCAGCGAAATTTGGTAGATATTATAATACGTTAATACAGAACCGATTTAGCTAGGAATAAAGTTTAGTTCCAATCTTACTCAACAGGTGCAAATCTGTCTGTGAATGCAAGAAAAACGTATAGAAATGTTTCCGTATATAATGGATTATGAATGGGACTTGGACAGAATATACCAAGTAAGTGAGGAAGGCATAATGTTGATTTTATTACTAAACGCAGATTACACAATTTGTTCAATATGAACATCGATTGCGTCGAGGAGAAGCCACATCCATACAACGACATGATCAACAGTTTCCCAAAGGAGTTCCAATGGAATTTAAGCAACTTGTTCCTGTATGCTGGTCTTCAGATCAGGTAGAGACAGAACGTCTTCCTTGTAAAAGTCACACTGATTCAGACCAGGTGGTCTTGGAAGCCATAAATCTGGGAAACCTCTGTGGAGATAAAACGTTGTTGGAAGGTTGCATTAAGAACATCTCTCACTGGGCGAGTGACATGTGTTGCATCCTGCATGAAAACAGTGCTTTCCACACACATACTCTCTTCCAAAGGAGCGATGACATGCTGCACTAGTAGGCCTCGATAACGTACAGCTGTCAAGGAACACTTGACGGAGTGTGATGTTTTCAAGAAGAACGGACCGAAGATAAGGTGCTTATGAATCCAGATCACACAGTCACATACGGAGAGTGCAGTGGTTCTTCGCGCGCAGTACCCCCAAATGAGGCAGCTCTGTGTATTCACAGCATCCTGTAGCGTAAAATATGCGTCGTCACTCCATAAAATATTTCCCGGTCCCATGCCATCTACGGACCGTGGCAGAAACCGAAGAGAAAAATCAGAACGTTGCTGCTGATCATGAGCTTTCAGTTCCTGCACCGTCTGGATCTTGTACAGGTACCAGTATAAAATAGACCGCAAAACTTTCCGTACTACTGACCAAGAGATGGACACTTCTCGTCCAACTGCACGAGCACTAACACTACCCAAGGCACGTGCTGCATGGTCAGTTACAGCAACAGCAACCTCATCAGTAACTTCCACCGGAATAGGACGCCTTCTTCTAAAAGGTACCACACCAAACTCCGTGTTTCTTCGAATTTCATTACCATCTTCATTAAACCATATAATATTGGGCTTCTCCTCAGATATTTCCGTCGGCGACAATCTCTCAATGCAGCACTGGAATTTCTGCCTTTCACGTAAAAGAGTCTCACAGACAGCTCATGGTTTTTCTTCTTGATAGCCTCACTGTTAACTCACGTTATGGCTTGTCAGATGATAGCAAGGATGCCATGTCGTCAAACAAAAAATCTGCACCTCGTAGCCACAAGTTGAACTAATTTGTTTCCCAGCGTAAATCGGTTCCGCATTAGGATATTAGCATATTTACCAAATTTCGCTGCCTTACGTTAATTGCAGTTCACACTGGACCTCCGTGAGTTACTCCGGTTTTTATTTATAATGTAATCTCTCTTTATATTTTACTAATTATCCCTGCACAACTCTATGAGTGAATTACGTTTCCTACTTGACCATCTATATACTCGCAGAATCCATGCGCAAAGTAGTACAGGACTATTACAATTCCATGAGTGCATAATTACTCTTTGTAATATTCTCTCTGGTGTGTTGAATGGGCTTCTAGGATCTTCTCCGTGCCG
This sequence comes from Schistocerca americana, assembly GCF_021461395.2. Taxonomy (NCBI): domain Eukaryota; kingdom Metazoa; phylum Arthropoda; class Insecta; order Orthoptera; family Acrididae; genus Schistocerca; species Schistocerca americana. The sequence continues at coordinate 256,776,235 of NC_060119.1, read as the reverse complement.
AATAGCCGCATTAAATAATTGTAATTTTGCTATCGAGATTACTGGAAGAAAGAGATTGAAAATATGTTGTATGCTACTCAAGAAAATATATACTGAGCATTTACATCAAAGGTGTGTAAGGAATATCATTATATATGTATTCTCTAATTGGAAATTTGCACGGAGGTGTCGTTTCGTTGGTACTCAGAAGGGAACTTCCGATGAATTGGAAACGAACCTGCAATTATTAGATCCAAGAGCTCCATTATTTCATCGGATAATTAAACTCCATCAAAGCAAACTACCCGCTTGATCTGAGGTTTCCCGACTGACTACGCAGCGCAAGAAAACCAAGACATTTTATTTACACAGGATTGCCGATCGCTTCGAATCATCGAGACTGCGGACAAGGAGAGTCATCGTCCGATTCTGATTAAACAAGTAAAGCTTAATTATCACTTTCTTGAGCGACTGTGATAACTGTGATATTGCTGCTTATGAATGAGATCATTAATAAAATACTAATAACCTAACTTTCCTGCTCACCAGCAACCAGTATAAACACAATATTAATTAAGATTATAGTAATCACCCGTTACTTGGGAAGATTGCTGAAATTAATATTTTATACAAAGCAGGATACCAAGTGGGAGCGCGTAAATAGGATGCTGTAGTGCCAGTTAGGTATTCAGCTCTCATTGCCGGGTAATACCAGTCACGTTTGTAGATTAAAAAGTTGATGCTCTAGACCAGTGGTTCCCAACAGCTGGTCCGCGGACCCCTTGGGGTCCGTGAGCTATGCCAGAGGGGACCGCAAGATGCTATTAGAATAAAAAATATATTAAATACATTTCGTATGATACTCAATTGTTATTTTTTAAGGAGTCTGTTACACTAAACACCCAGATTTGAAGCAAAGATTTTGAGCAAAAATCAAAAATTTAACAATAGCAATGACGGCTAAATTGGAAAAGTTTTAAGCTCAATATTTTTAAAATGATGACTGTGTCAATTTTTTTCTACGTACCAAAACTACAAAACGTGTAAAAAGACTCTTAATTTGGCTCTTTTAGGTACTTGATACTGTGATGTGACAAGGTACCAATCATGCTCGATGAGGGGGTCCTCGAGAAAATTTTGTTGGGAACCCCTGCTCTATACTATTGACCGGCGTGTTACCCTGAGAGCGATGTCCTTGGCCCTGGTGCGGAGAGTTTCGTTGGGTGTGGCGGCGTCCTGGTCCAGCAGCTGGCGCACCGTCAGGTAGGCCCACAGCCTCTCTGCTGACGCCACGTTGACGGCAGCTGGCTCTGGTACGCGGTCCGTCGTGTTACGGGACGTGCTCAACACGACACAGATCAGCCGTCTGGCCCCAGGGGGCAGGCGGCCCGCCACCACTAACTCCCCGCCGTCGAACAGCGCCGAGAACTTCACCTTCGTCAGTGCGTCTTCATCCACCTGTTAAAAAACTCATTTTGTTAACCAACTTACGTACACTTCTACGTGTTAGGAATTTTATATACCGATTCTGACGTTGTGTACGGGAATAGTCATAACATTTAATTTTAACCTCCAATATCTGCACCAACATGTCTATACACTTGGAACCCACTGAAATCCTTGTGTTTCAGTATCATAGCACGCCACTAGAGGAGGCTAAACTAAATGGTGCAGCCCGTCTATAATTTACCAAAAAACTGCGATTTTCTTTTGGCTCTTGTAACTGCTTGCTACGGTTCTGTGGTGCGGGTAGCCGGCCGATGTGGCCGAGCGGTTCTAGGCGCTACAGTCTGGTACCGCGCGACTACTACGGTCGCAAGTTCGAATCCTGCCTCGAGCATGAATGTGTGTGATGTCCTTAGGTTAGTTAGGTTTAAGTAGTTCTAAGTTCTAGGGGACTGATGACCTCAGAAGTTAAGTCTCATAGTGCTCAGAGCCATTTGAACCATTTTTTGTGGTGTGGGGATTTCAGTGCGTACCAGGACTACAACAAGTAGCTGAAATCCAACAAAAATTTGATTGCATAACTTTATAAACGTACCAGCTACGTTGCCAGTTTAATGATACAGTCTAATGATATTGATTATTCATTTTAACAAAAGAACTCCTTCATCAGTTATCGCTCTCAGTACTCATGTGGTTATTGTGGCGTATGTTGACGGATAGCAGAAAATCTTAGCACCAAGAAAGAGTTGAGCAACAAAAAGGAAAGTTGGTAGGCGTCTTTTTATATCTCAAAGACGAAGTCTATTCAAATTTCGCGCCATTCACACAAGACTGGCGTTAGTACCTTACTACGACGATACAAAACAGTTTTGCGATGCAAATCATTTCTGCTTGAAATACACGCTGTAATTGTCGTGAGTGTTATTACCTTTGATTAGTGGGTTGATGTCAGTGAAGAATGCCTTTGCCGCGCGGGATTAGCCGAGCGGACTAAGGCACTGCAGTCATGGACTGAGAGACTGGTCCCGGAGGAGGTTCGAGTCCTCCTCCCTCGGGCATGGCTGTCTGTGTTTGTCCTTAGGATAATTTAGGTTAAGTAGTATGTAAGCTTAGGGACTGATGACTTTACCAGTTAAGTCCCATAAGATTTCACACGCATCTGAACATGTTTTTGAAGAATGCCTTTAAGGCGACAAAGACACCATTACCAACATCTCTCCGAGATTGAAAAAGTCGCATAACAGGGCTACGAGAAGCTGAATGTTGTTTCTGCGATATTGCAGAATGACTTGGCAGGAACTCAACCCACGGTACATGATTGCTAGCAGTGGTGCTCGTCTTACGGCTCTGGCGCGTCGTATTGCAACTGCAGCAGCAGTTTGAGCAGCAGTTGGCACCACATTGACACGACGGACTGTTACAGATCGATTACTTCAATGGCAGCTCCGAGACAGACGCTTCAGCATACATTCCACTGACCCTAAACCACCGCCATTTGCAAATTCAGTGGTGTCAAGTGAGAGCTCGTTGGAGGGCAGGTTGGAGGACTGTTGTGTTTTCTGATAAGAGCTGGTTCTGCCTCGGTGGCAGTGATGGTCGTGTGTTGGCTAGGCGGAGTCCAGTTGAGGGTCTGGAACAACCTGTCTGCATGCTAGATGCACTGGAACTACGACTGGAGCTATGGTCTGGTCTGTGAATTTCGTATGACAGCAGGAGCACTCTCGTTGTTATCCCACGCACCCTAACTGCAAATTTGCACGTCAGTCAGGTGATTCGACCTGTTGAGCTGCCATTCGTGAACAGCATTCCAGTGAGTGTTTTCCAGCAGGATAACGCTCATCAGCATACCGTTGTTGTAACTCAACATGCTCTACAGGGTGTCGACATGTTGCCCTGGCCTGCTCGATCATGAGATCTGTCTCCAAATTAACACATGTGGGACATAATCGGACGCCAACTCAGTGTCATCCACAAATAGCATTAATCGTCCCTGTATTGAATGACTAAGTGCAACAGCCATGGAACTCTATTCCACAAACTGACATCCGCACGTGTACAACACAATATATGCACGTTTGCATGCTTCCATTCAACGTTCTGGATGTTATACAGGTATTAATGTATCAGCTTTCCGCATTTGCAATTTCTTATCTTGCGCTTACATTAACTTGTGATCTTCCATTGTTAATCACTGACATATTTTACCCAGCTAATTTACTTACTTAATAACACCAAAAGCTCTCTAGCACTTTTTGTTACACAATGTCATGAGACGATTCAAGCTTCCCAGAGTGGAAAGCTAGCAACAATGCTCAGGTGGCAACAAAATCCTTGAAGATTACATTTACCCTTCCATTCTTTGTACTTAGTGAGCACAGGGGCAGAAATTAGCCAAAACATATTGTGCTCATTTATTGACAGGCTAATGCCAGATCACGGCCATTGGGCACCACTACTAGCTATGGTTAGTGTGGATCCGAACAAGTCCAATCTCGAATCTTCCAACGCATTAAAATATGTAAAATATTCCAGCTCCTGACCACACATCAACAAACATTATGCTTCAAACTCCCACATCGACAGCTGCAAAGGACTGAGTTCGGTTTTCATGCTCTTTTATCAGTGAATTCGACGTGCACCTCTCTCTTCAACTTACGCCAAAGCATGTATTGTGTCTTACTGAAAAAATATCGTGACATCAATGTTCATATCGTGAAGTCTGGTTTGTATAAAGTAGGCTTTTCTTCCTGCACGATTATTGAGCGCTTTATGGATATAATGCAATCTGCCATTCCACAGCTATGCAGTCAGAAACAATGCCTTTGAAGCATGGATCTGGAGACATCAATATCCCAAATTCTGTTCGTAACTCTTGAACTCCATACTCTGCATCTGACATCCTCTTTGGACTCTTGGAGTACACTCTCAGAAGCACGTGGAAGTTTGAAGAAAGTGCGTAGCGTTATTAGCTTCCAGAAATAGCACTGAGATAGGGTGTGGAGGGATCACATCCTTTAAAACACTTTCTACAATTATCGTTCCATAGCTTTCATTTATTTCCGATGTTAGGAGACTCTCATCCACTACACAAATAGTTCTGGTTCCATTAGCGTCGTATATTTCCTCATTCCTTGTGCTGTATAAGTTGGGAAAAGTTCTCTATTCAGTCAAACTGCAGTGTGTAAATTGGTTTTGCATTTTGGCAGCATCTGAATCTTGTGGCATTAGAGAAAACTGCCACCTCAAAACTGGAGAGCTGGGACGCATGCACCATCGACTGTGTGCTGAAACTGCATCCTGTATACACTGTTGAAAAGCACAGATGTAGCACCTTGCGTTGTATATCAGCACCATGCGTTCTCTTGCTGACATGGTAGTCAAGTGCAGCGTCCACCATGCCTCCTTCTCGTTCCCCTCCTCTCCCGTCCCTTCCCTTCCTTCCCCTCCCCTCTCTTCCCCACTCATCGCTCTCTGAAAGTATGACTGTGGCACCATGCTGGCAACGACACTTTTCCTGCCACATCTCGTGGCTCATGTGTCTTAAAGGCTGTGCCAGTCTCAGCGCTAATTACAGCTTGTAACCGCTACTCTTTTATAACGTCCCCACACCAATGACTGTGATACTGGTCTGCTATGAAGCTATGCTTATCTCTCATTTGTATCATATCACATTAATTGACAGTGGATTACTGTTCGACAGCTCGTAGTGTGACAAAATCACACCTACTACTAAGTTTTCTAAGTTTATTCTAAAGATAAGGCTAGGTCAGGCTGTTTCACATATTGCCAGCTTATGTCACTAACAGACTATGCTTACAGTAACGCCTCGAATTTCTGTTTCTACCCTCTGGATCATCTTTCTGTTAGGCATGACTGCGGAATTTCTATGCAAACAATGCTTCTTGTTCTTCTCCTTCTTCGTCTTCTCCTCCTCCTCCTTTAGCATTTGTTCCAATTGGCAGCAGGGTGCACTCAGTGGAGCCGTTGTCTCAATTTTGTTTGATCGTGGGCCATGTTTGAATGAATCGGGCCATCAGTGTCTTGATTGCCCCTTGGGTCTCTTTCTCATGAGTTACACTGTGTAGGCTGCCTTTGTTACAGTATCGTCCTGTGTGTGCACCACATGTCTGAACGATCATGGTACGCTTTTTCATATTTTCGTCTGGATCAATCTGGCTCCAAAACGTTTCCTGATACTGTCGTTCGAAACGTGATTCTGGTTTATGTCGTCACCTGGCCATCTAAACATCCTCTTCTCCATGACTGCCAGTCGTCGTTCTGACTCTATTGTAGTTGGCCAGAAATCAGTGCTGCAGAGAGCGATGGGGTGGATGATGGCAGATCTCTGAATTCACATAATGCTGCATCTGACAATAGCAGGTGATTTTTGTTGTTATTTGTCGCTTAATGCAGTTCAGACGAGAAGAGAATAGAAACCTTCGAAACGTGGTGTGACTAATGGGGCTTACTGAAACAGATTTGGGAGAAAACAAATGTGTGCCACAACTAGCTAAAATGGTTCAAATGGCTCTAAGCACTATGGGACTTAACATCTGAGGTCATCAGTCTCCTAGACTTAGAACTACTTAAACCTAGCTAACCTAAGGACAGAACACACATCCATAGGTAGGATTCGAACCTGCGACCGTAGCAGCAGCGCGGTTCCAGATTGATGAGCCTAGAACCGCTCGGCCACAACGGCCGGCAACTGGATAAAAGGAAGGATGCCCGCATCTCGTGGTCGTGCGGTAGCGTTCTCGCTTCCCACGCCCGGGTTCCCGGGTTCGATTGCCGGCGGGGTCAGGGATTTTCTCTGCCTCGTGATGGCTGGGTGTTGTGTGATGTCCTTAGGTTAGTTACGTTTAAGTAGTTCTAAGTTCTAGGGGACTGATGACCATCGATGTTAAGTCCCATAGTGCTGAGAGCCAAAAGGAAGGATCAGTTGGTAAGATAGACGCTGAGTCATGAAGGATTTCATGAATTTCATAAAGGCAGGAGACATATGGAAGTACTAAGTGAGAAGTTTCAAATAGTTGTGTATTGCAGTAGATGTTAGGAGAGGAAGAGACTTGCAAACGACAGATTATCTGGAGGGCTGCATCAAACCAGCCTTCCAACAACCTTACAACCTGAGTAACAATAGTGACGAAACGTCCTCAGAGAGTGCGCAAGCCTACCTGCTCGCCGTCGTAGTTGAACGTGACGTCTGTGAGCAGCGGCGAGGCGATCTGGCGGTAGAAGTTTCGCAGCTGCAGGTGGGCGTCGGCGGCCTCGTAGATCCTGCGGCCGACTCCGCTGTTGCGCACTGCGAGGCGGCGCAGGAAGCCGTAGTCGGCGCCGGCGCCGAAGGCCAGCGTGAAGATCGCGGCCTTGGTCTTCGAGTTGCACTCGGTGATGCGGTCCACGAAATTGTCCCCGATCCTCACCCTGCCATTCGGCACGCCGTCCGTCAGCAGCAGCAGCATGGGCGCGTGCCGGAGTCTGCCTGACGCCGAGCTGCCGTCCCCGCTCGTCGACCTCGCTTCCAACACTCGCAGCGCCGTCTTCAATGCGTTGAACATGTACGTGGCTGCCCAGCACACACGTGAGTCAACTTTTAGCATACAGCTTCCTAATCGCAGCTAACAAACTACACTACTGGCCATTACAATTGCTACACCAAGAAGAAATGCAGGTGATAAACGAGCACTCATTGGACCTATATATTATACTAGAACCGACATGTGATCACATTTTCACGCAATTTGGGTGCATAGGCCCTGAGAAATCAGTACCCAGAACAACCACCTCTGGGCATACGCCTGTGCATTGAGTCAAACAGAGCTTGGATGGCGTGTACATGTACAGCTGCCCATGCAGCTTCAACACGATACCACAGTTCATCAAGAGTAGTGACTGGCGTATTGTGACGAGCCACTTGCTCAGCCACCATTGACCAGACGTTTTCAGTTGGTGAGAGATTTGCACAATGAGCTGGCCAGGGCAGCAGTCGAACATTTGCTCTATCCAGAAAGGCCCGTACAGGACCTGCACATGCGGTCGTGCATTATCCTGCTGAAATGTAGGGTTTCGCAGGGATCGAATGAAGGGTAGAGCCACGGGTCGTAACACATCTGAAATGTAACGTCCACTGTTCAAAGTGCCGCCAATGCGAACAAGAGGTGACCGATACGTGTAACGAATGGCACCCCATACCATGACGAAGGGTGATGCGCCAGTATGGCGATGACGAATACACGCTTCCGTCGTGCTTTCACCGCGATGTCGCCAAATACAGATGCGACTATCATGATGCTGTAAACAGAACCTGGATTCATCCGAAAAAGTGACGTTTTGCCATTCGTGCACCCAGGTTCGTCGTTAGGTACACCATCGCATGCGCTCCTGTCTGTGATGCAGCGTCAAGGGTAACCGCAGTCATTCTCCGAGCTGATAGTCCATGCTGCTGCAAACGTCGTCGAACTGTTCGTGCAGATGGTTGTTGTCTTGCAAACGTCCCCATCTGTTGACTCAGGGATCGAGACGTGGCTGCACGATCCGTTACAGCCATGCGAATAAGATGCGTGTCATCTCGACTGCTAGAGATACGAGGCCGTTGGGATCCAGCACGGTGTTCCGTATTACCCTCCTGAAGCCACCGATTCCATATTCTGCTAACAGTCATTGGATGTCGACCAACACGAGCAGCAGTGTCGCGATACGATAAACCGCAATCGCGATAGGCTACAATCCGACCTTTATCCAAAGTCGGAAACGTGATGGTACGCAGCTCTCCTCCTTACACGAGGCATCACAACAACGTTTCGCCAGTCAACGCCGATCATCTGCTGTTTGTGTATGAGAAATCGGTTGGAAACTTTCCTCATGTCACCACGTTGTAGGTGTCGCCACCGGCGCCAACCTTGTGTGAATGCTCTGAAAAGCTAATCATTTGCATATCACAGCATCATATTCCTGTCGGTTAAATTTCGCGTCTGTGGCATGTCGTCTTCGTGGTGTAGCAATTTTAATGGTTGTCAATGTAATTAATCAGTTTATAACGTAATACAGGGTGCTCTAAAATTCCCCTTATAAAATTCTAGGGCTTGTGGAGGAGACTTATTAGATAATATTTTGATCTGGAACACATGTCCGAAAACGTACCATTTCTGGGTTACAACTTTCCGAAAAGAAGTTAGTAGTGCGAGTATTTTTACGAGTAATTTATTAGGCGTCACCAAGTACATCACTTTTTTTACAGTTCCCCTCATTAGAACCAAGGAGGAGAAAAAGTAAACTTAATAGGTTTTCTCAAACACTATTGTTTATAGTAAAATTTTAATCGGTTTTGTCCTTCTCAAAGAAAGATTAGCATTCAGATCCACTGTAGGTAAGGCTCGATTTGGTGACCACAAAGTTCTGTGCACATGCTGTACCTACGAATTATTTTGTGGCACACACGTTCGATCACAACTGATTTCTCTGGAATCCGTCCTGCACTGACCAAACCTCAGTCCACCAGTTTTTTCTGTCTCTACAGAAGTCTAATAAACCAAACTCTTCATTCAGTCCCATAGGAAAAAGTCCTGTAGAGCCAAATCCAGTGATCATGGAGGCCATATGATTGGACCTCCTTGACCTATCCAACTGTGCAGATCGTTGGTCCCGATGTTCCCGAACATGACTTGAAAAGTGAACAGATGCGCTGTCATGTTGAAGCCACACGTCGTGACCGACGTTCAGTCCCACAGCAACCATCAACACGCCCAGTAAATATTGAAGGAAGGTCAAGTACATAGGACCTGTGAGCTTGGATGGAAGCAGGTACAATACAGTCACATGACCATCCACAATACCTGCCCACACGTTGATACCAAATCTGTGTAGGATCCCTGGATATGCGTGGAATGTGGGTTTCCGACTGCCCAGACCGGGATATTTCGAGAATCGAGGGCACAATCCCTAGTAAATTTACGTTCATCTGTGCACCATGAAAATACTAGGGGCTCATTGATACAGCGGCGCAGAAACTACATACAGTACTCAATGCGTCATGGAAAATCGGGTGTCATTAATGATTGTACCCTTTGGAGGCGGTATGGATGTAGTTATTGGTCATACATACATACCAGACGCTCACAAACTATTTTATATTCCGGGCAACCGCAGCTGTTGAAAGGCATGATGTTAGGAAGAACTCTGCTTACAGCTGGTAAAATTGTTGTTACTTAAAACACGACAGGTTTCGCAGCTACAATCCGCTTCATCAGGGTAACCTATATACTAAAATTAGTAAAGAAATGTCTGAAAAATACTCACAACGTATAGAGATACTAGGCACACCCATTGGTCCTAATCAAAATTTACTATTCAGAGAACATCATCAATACTATGCATTCTGGCTAATTTTCATTGTTTGTATGAATAGGTGGTAGTATCTAATAAAATTCTGTACTATTCTCTGTGGTAAAAGTAACGACCTAGTCACATGATGTCACACTGTCCACATGGATAGCTTCCCTTCCGCCAGCCAGCTAGTCTCTCTTTGTCATTCATGCAGCCGCTTTTACTTTTCCCTGTAATGAGCTGTCACACTGGTAATATAATGCCACCTGATACTTTTCACATAGTAATTTCCGTGTGCCGCGACCAATCATGATAACAATGACAATTCTTTAACATCAATCCAGTCTCTTTAAAAAAAATTTGCGTCCTCTCACTATAAAAATTTTTCTTTTTGGATTCGGGCAAATTTTTAAGAATGGTGCACGTCTTCTTTACCTTTCTCTCACCATAGTATTGAGGATATTCTATGAATAGTAAATTTTGTTAGGAGTATATTTTAGACATTCCCTTGCTAATTTTTGATATCCACAAAATGTGGTGACATTCTACACCAATGCTCATAAATTAAGGATAATTGCAGAATGTGGTGCCACGCAACGTGGCACTACACAAAACGGGCGCTAATAGCATAGGCACATAGGGAACACACGCAGCACAGATCTGTAAGTCCACGGTATTGGTGATAAGTTGAGAAAACCGCCACTGTTTCCTGCGCATGTATCCCGACATCAGTATGGGAGATGATCACTGTGCGCAAGTACACAGGCCGCACAACGGGTTGGCATACTCTGGATCAAGTGGTCGAGAAGCTGCTGGGTTATTGCCTCTCATTATTGTACCAGTACGTGTCGGAGTTCCTAAAGTGTCGTAGGGGTTAGAAGACGTGCAGCGATACGACGACCGAGAGCATCCCAGACGTGCTTGATGGGATTTAGGTCTGGAGAACAGGTAGGCCACTCCATTCGCCTGATAGCTTCTGTTTCAGGGTACTCCTCCACGATGGCAGCTCGGTGGGGCCGTGTGTTATCACCCATCAGGAGGAAGGTGGGATCCACTGTACCCCTGAATAGGCGGACATACTGGTGCAAAATGACGTCCCGACACACCTGACCTGTTACAGTTCCTCTGTCAAAGACATGTAGGGGTGTACGTGCACCCCACACCATCAAATAACGACCTCCATACAGGTCCCTTTCAAGGACATTAAGGGCTTGGTATCTGGTTCCTGGTTCACGCCAGATGAAACCCGGCGAGAATCACTATTCAGACTATACCTGGACTCGTCCGTGAACATAACCTGGGACCGCTGTTCGAATGACCACGTACTGTGTTCTTGACACCCAGCTTTACGGGCTCTCCTGTGACCAGGGGTCAGTGGAATACACCTTGCAGGTCTGAGGCGAATAAATCATGTCTGCTGAGTCGTCTGTAGACTGTATGTTTGGAGACAGCTGTTCCAGTGGCTGCGGTAAGGTCCAGAGCAAGGCTACCTGCAGTACTCCGTGGCCGTCTGTTGACACTGATGGTGAGATATCGGTCTTCTTGTGGTGTTGTACACTGTGGCTGTCCCGTACTGTAACGTCTGGATACGTTTCCTGTCTGCTGAAATCGTTTCCATAATCTTGAGATCACACTTTGTGGCACACGGAGGGCCCATGCTACGACCTGCTATGTTTGACCAGTCTCCAGTCGCCCTAGTATTCTACTCCTCATAACGTCATAACTATGTGTTCTTTGAGCCATTTTTAACACACAGTCACCATTAGCGTGTCTGAAAACGTCTGCACACTTACTCACTGCACCGTACTCTGAGAGCGCGGTGGCGCAGTGGCTAGCACACTGGACTCGCATTCGGAGGACGACGGTTCAATCCCGCGTCCGGCCATCCTGATTTAGGTTTTCCGTGATTTCCCTAAATCGCTCCAGGCAAATGCCGGGATGGTTCCTTTGAAAGGGCACGGCTGACTTCCTTCCCCGTCCTTCCCTAATCCGATGAGACCGATGACCTCGCTGTCTGGTCTCCTTCCCCAAAACAACCAACCAACCGTACTCTGACATGCACCAACACACCTCTGCCTAAGTGGACTGCTGCCAGCGCCACCGTGCGACGACCGCAGGTCAAATGCGCCGCATGGTCATACCCTGGGGTGATTTAAACCAGCAAACCGCCCACCAGAGCGTTGTTTCACCAAGTATCAGCACTATCCTTAATTTATGAGCATGAGTGTGCTTCGCTTTTCACCGTGTAGGTTCATCTGATGATGCTATAAGCGGAGTTCTTCCTAACATCATACCAGATGATGATGATGATAATTGTAGCAATACCCATCGCACGAGCAATTACTCGTGCATTTATTGATGGGTGCTCTTCAACATGATGTAGTATGGCCTTTCTCAATTGGAGTACGCAGCGTCTCCTTTGAGCACCACAGTCACGCCTGCTGATGGTGAAAATATCACTTTCTCGAAGATGTTGCGTAACTGTGATGAAAAGAGTATGCGATTCAGTCAGACGTTGTGGATAACCATCTTGATAAAGGTGACGAGCAGTTCTTCCATTACCGTGAACTTTGCCGTACAGAACGAACATGTCGGTGTATTCTGCAGACGTGTACCTAACCATGTTTCTCTAAGACTCAAACACACGCAAATATGGCTCGAACCAGATCGGAAAGGTAGGATAGACGTGAAATGACATCATCCTATCCGACGTACTACCCTACTGTTTCCGGACATGAGTTCCGAATAAAAATATTGCCTACCCAAATTTCATTCAAAATAACATCATTTTATTCTAATAACTATTTGCATGGAAATGCACAAAAAATTTAAATTTCTTGCCAGAATGGTAAAATCAAACAAAAAATTAAATAATTTTTATTTCTACAGGGTTTAAAAAAGGCATTTCGTATGCCTGTATCAGATTTTAATTTATTTTCACACTGCCAGTAACTAAAATTGTGATTCAATATTTGTTATTTAAGTTATTAACTTGCTAGTAAATAAGGAATTCAAAAAAGTAAACAAGTATTAAACGCCCAATCCATGATTACAGTCTGATGACTGTACTTGCTGATCTACTGAAGAATTTGTAATTTAATTTCAAAAGTGTTAGAAATCTTTCAATTTGGGTGGCTTGTATTTTACAGTTTTTCTGAGAATGACATGTTATTCCTTTAGGAAATCGGTGTCCAGTGTGTGATCTTCATATCAAGAAAATCCGAGAGGGCAAGTCTGCAATGTCCCCTTGTCAGTCATATTCCAGTGCTCCTGACGAATGAGGCTATGCAGTGAGCGAGGTTGCGCTCAACAGGCACACGCTCTGGCTAGCTGGAGGTGGTGTTAACATAAGAAACGGGCCTGGAAAGAGCTGACTGAAACAATAAACTAATTATTTCCCACTGAAACTGAAAGTTTGGTGTTTTTTCGTGATTTAATCCCTTTTGACTTTGACACTTTACCCTGTTTAGTTTTCTGGAGATTATTGCTGGGAGTTACTAGAAACCAACTCACGGCAGTTTAATGACTGGTTGGATCCGTTTGTCTTTCTTGAAGTAACTGAATTTGTACAGGGTATTTATTAATGGCATGGGAGAAATCACAATTCTAACCGAGTCTCGCACGTAAAATCGGGGATGGTGACCATTCCTTGGACTGATTTAAAAGTGTATTAGCAGAGAGGGATAATTGTGGTCCACCAATAAATGTTTGCAAGTATACCTGCAGAGCAATACGTTGTTGCATCTGTCTCGCAACCTACACATGCCAGTCGCTATGAAATACTCTCAGTCGATTTAAAAAAAAAACTATTTGGTAAATAACATCGATTTTTTGCGTCTTATACCTTCAAATATTCACTCAAGGTTGTAGGTCATACATTGCAGTCTATGAAATGCACCTTTCCTCTTTTATTTTTTTTTTCGTCAATCTTCTGATTGCTTTGATGCGGCCCGCCACGATTTCCTCTCCTGCGCTAACCTCTTCATCTCAGAGTAGCATTTGCAACCTACGTCCTCAATTATTTGCTGGGTGTATTCCAATCTCTGTCTTCCTCTTCACGTTTTTCTCTCTACAGCTCCCTCTAGTGCCATGAAAGTCATTCCCTCATGTCTTAACAGATGTCCTATCATCCTGTCCCTTCTCCTTGTCCACGTGTTCTTTTCCCCTCCGATTCTGCGCAGAACCTCCTCATTCCTTGCCGTATCAGTCTACCTCATTTTCAACATTCGTCTGTAGCATCACATCTCAAATGCTACAACTCTCTTCTGTTTCCCCACAGTCCATGTTTCACTACCATACAATTCTGTGTTCCAGATATACATTCTCAGAAATCTGCTCCTCAAATTGAGGCCGATATTTGATATTAGTAGACTTGTCTTGGGCAGGAATGCCCTTTTTGCCATTGCTAGTCTGCTTTTGATGTCCTCCTTGCTCCGTCCGTCATTGGTTATTTTACTGACTAGGTAGCAGAATTCCTTAACTTCATCTACTTCGTGACCATCAATCCTGATGTTAAGTTTCTCGCTGTTCTCATTTCTAATACTTCTCCTTATCTTCGTCGTTCTTCGATTTACTCTCAATCCATACTCTATACTCATTAGACAGTTCATTCCGTTCAGCAGATCATGTAAATCTTCTTCGCTTTCACTCAAGACAGCAATGTCATCAGCGTATCGTGTCATTGATATTCTTTCACCTTGTATTTTAATTCCACTCCTGAACGTTCCTTTTAATTCCATCATTGCTTCCTCGATGTATATTGAACAGTAGGTGCAAAAGGTCTTACACCCTTTTCAATACGAGCACTTCGTTCTTGGTCGTTCACTCTTATTATTCCCTCTTGGCTGATGTACTTATAGTATATGACCCCTCTCTCCCTATAGCTTACCCCAACTTTTTTTCAGAATTTCGAACATCTTGCACCAGTTTACACTGTCGAACGTTTTTTCTAGGTCGACAAATCCTACGAATGTGTCTTGATTTTTCTTTAGTATTGCTTCCATTATTAACCGCAACGTGATAATTGCCTCTCTAGTGCCTTTACCTTTCCTAAAGCCAAACTGGTCGTCATCTTGCACATCTTCAATTTTATTTTCCATTCTTCTGTATATTATTCTTGTAAGCAACTTGGATGCCTGCGTGCATTAAGCTGATTGTGCGATAATCCTTGCACTTGTCAGCTCTTGCCGTCTTCGGAACTGTGTGGATGATGCTTTTCCGAATGTCAGATGGTCATGTCGCCAGACTCATACATTCTATACACCAACGTGAATAGTTGTTTTGTTGTCACTTCCCCCAGTGATTTTAGAAATTCTGATGGAATGATATCTATCCCTTCTGCCTTATTTGATCTTAAGTTCTCCAAAGCTCTTTTGAGTTCTGATTCTAATACTGGATCCCCTATCTCTTCTAAATCGACTCCTCTTTCTTCTTCTGTCATATCATACAAATCTTCCCCCTCATAGAGGCTTCCATCTTCCATCTATCCGCTCTCTCCTCTGTATTTAACAGAGGACTTCCAGTTGTACTCTTAATGTTAACATTCTTGCTTTTAATGTCACCGAAGGTTGTTTTGACTATGCTGTATGGTGAGTCTGTCCTTCCGACAATCATTTCTTTTTCGATCTCTTCAAATTTTTCCTGCAGCCATTTCGTCTTAGCTTCCCTGCACTTCCTGTTTATTTCATTCCTCAGTGACTTGTATTTTTCTATTCGTGAATTTCCCGGAACATTTTTGTACTTCCTCCTTTCATCGATGAATTATTTCTTCTGTTACCCATGATTTGTCCGCAGTTACCTTCTTTGTACCTATGTTTCCCTTCCCAACTTCTGTGATGGCAGTTTTAGAGATGTTCATTCCTCTTCAACCATACTGCCTACTGAGCTATTCCGTATTGCTGTATCTATAGCCTTAGAGAACTTCAACCGTATCTCGTCATTCCTTAGTACTTTCGTATCCCACTTCTTTGCGCATTGATTCTTCCTGACTAATGTCTTAAACTTCATCCTACTCTTCGTCACTACTATATTCTGATCTGAATCTATATCTGCACTTGGGTACACCTTACAGTCCAGTGTCTGATTTCGGAAACTATGTCTAACCATGAGGTAATCTGAGATCTTCCCGTATCACCCGACCTTTCCAAGTATACCTCCTCCTCTTGTGATTCTTGAACAGAGTGTTCGCTATTGCTAGCTGAAACTTGTTATAGAACTCAATTAGTCTTTCTCCTCCCTCATTCATTGTCCTAAGCCAATATTCTCCTGTAACATTTTCTTTTACTGATTCCCGTATAGCTGCATTCCACTCCCCCATGACTATTATACGAGCCCCCTTTGCATACTGTATCACCCTTTCAATATCCTCATACATTTTATCTCTTTATCTTCAGCTTACAACGTCGGCATCGTTGACGGTGTTGGTTTGCTGTCGATTCTGACTAGAACAATCTTGTCACTGAACTGTTCACAGTAACACACTCTCTGCCCTACCTTCATAATCATAACGAATTCTACTCGCGTTATACCATTCGCTGCTGCTGTTGGTATTACCCTATACTCACCTGACCAGAAATCCTTTTCTTCTTTCCTCTTCACTTCACTGACCCCTACTATTTCCAGATTGAGCCTTTGCATTTCTCATTTCACATTTTTTTAGTTTCTCTACCGCGTTTAATGTACCTAACATATCGAAACTGTATTGCAAGCTGAGAGCAGAATAATATCTGTTTCCATTCTCGAGATAATGATTTGTATGTCAGACGAAAAGTCGCACGCAGTGCGCACTGCAATGTTCACGTGCATCGTGAATCATATAGGTCTCATCAAGGTTTTTGCAAATTACAGCACACAAAGACGTCATTATCTTGTTGTGTGATTAACACCCAAAACTTTATACGTCAAGTAACAAGAGGTACCTGTAGTTTGTTCTGCTGTAGCGATGCACATTTTTAAAAGCATTTAATATCTAGTTCATCCAGTCAAAAAGAGTATTCAATAAAATTTTCTCGGTTTTCAAGCTGTATCAAGTCGAATTAAATATTAAAGATTTCGATGGCTATTTCCATCACCGAAATATCACTGACTGTCAGCGACGACGATGGCGAAAATAGCCATTGCAACTCGAGTATTTTATTCGAATTGACGCGGCTTGAATACTGAGACGATTTTATTCAAGCACGCTACAGCGAAAAACTAGGACAACGAAGAGCACTGTGGTATGGGACATGTTAATACACAAAAAAAGATGCACAACTAAGTAGTTATGTAAATTGGTCAAAAGCTGATATTCATACAGGTATCGACAGAAAATGCAAAACTGAAAACTTCGGAGCCCTATGGATAAATATGTGACGCTGCAGCGCAGTTTCTCCACATAATGGGCAAGGATAGTAAACAAGCGATATGTCGATACCAGAACAAAAAGTCTCTGCGAATTTCATTCCGTGACTTAGTTGAATAGTAACTTCGCAGACAGGCGTGTAATATATATATGTGTCGACGAATTGAAGAGGTATTATTGAGGTATTGAGATTGTGTGAGTTGATGATTATTGGAGATTTGGTGGACAAGAGGTAAGGTAAATGATATTGATGATAAGGTTTATATGTATCGACATAAGAGGTATTATTGAAGTTTAAGATTATGTGATGCTGATGATTATAGGAGATTCGGTGGATAAGAGGTAAAATAAGTGAGGAGCATATGTTTTTTGTTGGTCTATATGGAACAAGGAGGATGAAGATGGCAGACTAGAACACTCAAGTGGAAGGAAGATTGTCTACACACACACTTTGTTAAATCACTAAGCAGTATTTACGTGTTTTTGGAGAGAGGGAGTAATTGCATATCTTGGCACACTGACAGTTGTTCAGCAACCGTACATTTGATTTGGCTTGGCAAACATTGGTCTTGACATGATGACAATGACGTTGACTAACTATTATTGACTGTTATACATTGCTGCCACTACTACTTGATACACACATCGAACATCAAATCTTTGACAGAATTGCATTTACACAGTTATCACTATTCAACTACACAGTAGCACTTCATGTGGATGAAAGATGAGTGAGTGTGTTTTGCGTGTTTTCCTTTCCTAATCCCAAATAGTTGGTACCGACCTATCTCCTAAATATTATTTTACTTGTTTGTTGTGGCTTGCACTGACACCCATAAATATTATAGGTTTACTGTTATTTGTATATTGTAATAGTTAATATGACAATTATCTGATATCATTTGTGTGTTTCTTATAAATTGTATGTTTAGTGTAAGAGCATTGATGATAATTTTGTAAAAGCAATTGTGTGTGCATTCAAACTGTTGTTCATACCTGCACCGGTTTAACATTGATGTGGGCTACTTGGAAATGTTTAATTTCTGCTGATAAACTCTGATGAACTGTCTGATTAGTGATAGTGAATATTATGGACTGTTATCTGCACCTGTTCAACATTGCTGGGTGCCACTGATGGAACTGCTTCTACTGACATGATGTCACTTGTTGCTGTCTGCACCTGTTCAACATTGCTGGGTGCCACTGATGGAACTGCTTCTACTGAAATGATGTCACTTGTTGCTGTCTGCACCTGCTCAACATTGCTGGGTGCCACTGATGGAACTGCTTCTACTGAAATGATGTCACTTGTTGGTGTCTGCACCTGCTCAACATTGCTGGGTGCCACTGATGGAACTGTTTCTACTGAGATAATGTCACTTGTTGGTGTTTGAACCTGTTCAACATTACTGGGTGCCACTATTAGAACTGTTTCTACTGAAATGATGTTACTTCTTGCTGTCTGCACCTGTTTAACATTGCTGGGTGCCACTGATGGAACTGTTTCTACTGAAATAATGTCACTCGTTGGTGTCTGCACCTGTTGACCATTGCTGGGTGCTACTGCTGGAACTGTCAACTACTTGTTTATTGAACTATGGAAAGCATTTTATGTGAATATTTGTATAAACAGATTTTTTGTGTGTTTACTGTTTATGAAATGTTATGAGACTCTTACCGGTACATATTCGTCATTGCTGACGCTATTGATTGAATGGTTTAACCACATGATACTTGTGTAAACTATTATGTAAATTGACATGTATGAAAACATTTGTATTCCTTACCGTATTTTATATATTAGGATATGGAACGGTCAGTGCAAAGCCAAAATTTTATCTAGTTATGTGATATTTAATTATTAATATTATCCTTTATTTTTGTTTGTGTGTTTTTTTTTTGCACGAATTTGTTGGTATTTTCACCACCAATGCTGGCAAAAATACCATCAAATTCTGGCCCGTGGAGGAGGGGCATATGAAAGGTGGCTACACTGAGCCACAGCGCCAGAGATTGCGCCGAAGAGTATCATTCAGCCGCCTCCACTGGCAGTTCTTGTCGAGAAGTCGTAGTAGGCAGTGCTTATCGAGAAGTCGTGTGCTTGTTGAGATGTAGCAGTGGTGAGTCGTTGTCGAGAAGTTCCCATGGAGAGAGCTTGTTCAGGTGCTGACATATTGTTTTGATGGGCTAGACACCAGATATTGTTGGATTGGGGATGCTGTAATGATCAGAGTGTGCTTTTTGTCAATATATATGAAGGTAAAAAATTCCTTTTTTTTATTATTTCAATGTCTTAAACAATAATGCCTCTTGGTCACAGGTTCAGTCAACAAAGCATCTGGCTTGTGTTCTTGTATTAGACTGTATTTCTGATTTCTATGGGCATTATAGTATTTCTGTTTATTTTTTTAAATTACTTCAATGTAAATGGTATTTAAAGCATCTTGTCGCATTGAGGAAGAACCGTGCCAGATGTGTACGTTGAATCACACTTCCATACACAGAACAGCTACACTTGTGTTTTGTTGCTTCGTAGGTTTTATAGTTGCTGGGGACTTAATTAATTAATTGTGTTAACGGAAATTTCGTTTCATTCTTTGTTGTTGTTCTATGCAGTCAGATTGCGTACAAATACCAGTCAGGGCCAACCGTTTACGAGACTGCGTAACCGCCCAGACAGCTACTAAAAATTAAAAATATTTGCATTATATTTAATTAAGCCCCCATGCACCGTGTCCAAATACATACTCAAGGTGGAAGCACTCGACACAGGGAGACGACGGAACGTCATGACCGAGCAATCGTCAGAAAGACACACAGAGCCCCAAATTCATTATTATGAGCGATCCGACACCCCATGCATCTGGTGCTTCAGTAACCACAAGGGCCATTAATAGGCAGCTCCCAGACAGGGTCCTGAGTAGAGTCCTGCACGACCGAGTACGCGAGCACAAAATACGAGATGGGGCGAGCACACCCTAACTGGATAGGCTGCCCGCACTAGTTCTAGTGACCGAGCATAGAAGCCGTGACCGAATACGTAGCACCTAACTTCAAACACATTACACGTGTCATTATCCGTGTGAGACTGCAGCCAGTACGGGCTTCTCATTTGTGGTGTGTCTCTCTCTGTAATCATGCAGCGCGAGGAAGCCAGTGCAATAAGACGTAAAATTGAAACCAATGTTTACACATTGAAGAAACGAGAAGTTCTAAAAAGCCAAGCATGGAGTACATTTCTGTTGGTCGTAGACGAAAACAGCACGTCTACTGGGTACGTATCGTGCATAAACTGCTCCACATTATTGTGTTTCCAGTCGGGAAACACTCATTTAAAGACGCACAGCTCCTTCAGGGATATCGGCAGTAATACAAAATAGTATTACAGCAAAGTGTGTTGCAATATGTGCTAAAGATCTAAGACATTTTAATGCTGTTTCCGGTGAAGGTTTCAGAGAACTAGGCCAAGAATTAATACATCTAGGTGCGCATTATGGAGAAGTTAACGTGGTAGATGTCATGCGACATCCATCAGTAGTAATATCTAGCAAACCCCAACGTGTTCTGGCAATAAATCGCTGTCTTTAGTTTGCTTTACCCGCAGCGTTATCTGTGTGACAGCTCGAATTTAAGTTATTCGTAATTGTAATCCCTAAATATTCAGTTGAATTTACAGCCATTAGATTTGTGTGATTTAACGTGTAACCGAAACTTAGCGGAGATGTTTTAGTGCTCAAGCTGATGACGTCACACTTCTCATTCTTTTGGGTTAATTGCCATTTTCGCACCATAGAGATATGTTCCTGATCTTCATAAATAGGAGACAATCTGAGCTGCCCAATTAGACTGTTTGCAGATTAGGCAATCGTCTTTTAAAGTCGTCAGCTAATCAAACCAAATTTCAAAATGATTTAAACAAAATATCTATATGGTGCGAAAATGGCAATTAACTCTAAATAATGAGAAGTGTGATGTCATCAGCTTGAGCACTAAAACATCCCCGCTAAGTTTCGGTTACGCGTTAGATCACACAAATCTAATGGCTGTAAATTCAACTGAATATTTAGGGATTACAATTACGAATAACTTAAATTCGGGCTGTCACACAGATAACGCTGCGGGTAAAGCAAACTAAAGACAGCGATTTATTGCCAGAACACTTAGAAAATGCAAACAGGTCTACTAAAGAGACTACTTACACCCTGCCTGTCCGCCCTTGCCGGCCATAATGGCCGATCGGTTCTAGGCGCTTCAGTCTGGCACCGCGCGACCGCTACGGTCGCAGGTTCGAATTTTGCCTCGGGCATGGATGTGTGTGATGTCCTTAGGTTAGTTAGGTTTAAGTAGTTCTAAGGGGACTGATGACCTCAGCTGTTAAGTCCCATAGTGCTCAGAGCCATTTTGTCCGACTTTTCAGGAGTATTGCTGTACGCTGTGGTATGCGCGTCAGAGGGGACTGACGGAGGACATCGAAGAAATTCAGAGAAGGGCAGCTCGTTTTTTTATTATCGCCAAGTGCGGGTCAAAGTGTCACGGACATGATTCGTGAATTGGGATGGCAATCATTAAGACAAAGGCATTCTTCGTTGTGGCAGAATCTTCTCGTAAAATTTCCGTCACTCTCTTCTCCGATTGCGAAAATGTTCTGTTGACGACAACTTCCTTAGGAGAAATGATCATCATGATAAAATAACAGAATTCAGAGCAACACGAAAGACTTAAGGCTCTTTTTTCCCCGGAACCGTTCGAGAGTGGAAAGGTGGAGAAATAGCTTGATGGTAGTTCGATGAACCCCTTGTCAGGCACTTAATGGCGAGTTGCTGAGAAATCATGTACATGTATATGTAGATTACCAGTTCGTATTGTATATCCTCTCTACATCTGTCTTTTCAATTATTGTCTCCTTCGTGACATTCTGTTCTTAAAATTGAGGTTATATTTCAGTACAAGCTGTAAGTAATTTCTTGCGTCCTGTGTTTTATTCTTGATACCTTTATGAATTCAATGAATATATTCCAGTCAAATTTTCTAAAAGCTTCCTCTAATTTACAAATGCTGTAAACGCAGGTTTGACTTTCTTCAGTCTGTCTTCTAAGATATGTTGTGGAATCAATATTGTGTCGCTTGTGCAGATATTTGACCGGAATTTAAAATGGTGTTCAAGTTCGTTCGATTAACTCCCTCCCTCCTCTATAAAATTCCGTTTTCCAGGCGTTCCTCTTTTGCTTCTATATGGCTTGGCATCCGAGTTTTTCTTTATTTAATTATCCAATAATCTGCATCTATTCTTTCCTAGCAAACTTCTATAGGCTTCCACTTTTCTACTGGCCATTATGCTTTGCCAGTTTCCAGTTTCAGTGTACCTCATTCTTAGACGTATGTATTCCCTTTGCCTCGTCAGTTGTATTCAGTACCTCATAGGTTATCAAAAGATTTATACTGTACTTTATTCCACTTTCACCCTCTGCCACCTTCACTATATCATCTCTTAAAACTACCCATTCGTCTTGTAGTGCATTCCTATCTCCAGTTTCAGCCAGTCATTATTTAATGCTCTCTTTGAGATTCTGAATAACTCTGCAATTTATCCAGGTCCGATCTCGATATATTAAGTGATCCTTTTTTCACGATTCTTAAACCAAGTTTAGTTATCAATAAAATCGACTCGCGGCAAAAAACCATAACATGGTTACCTCTTTAAATCCTTTCCCTCACTCCAGTTTTTCCTTCCCGTCCTTGTTCTACTATAAAATTTTAGTCCTCCACTAAAATTAATTTTTTTTCTCTGTTAAGGCCTCAGTTTCTTCTGTTGTCTCGTTTTTTTTTTCATTTTCTTCATCACCAGTGGTGTTAATAGGCATGTAAACTTATATTACTGTGGTGGGTGCTGGTTTCGTTTCCATCCTGCCTATAATGATACATCATACGTTAATGAAAGTTTGAGTAAAGACTTGAGCATAGTACCACTGCTTCATTGACTGTTTCAATAAGTAACACTAGCTGAGTGGCTAAAATATGTGTGGTTCACACAACGAAAATTGAAAAGCAGCTATCAGATACATAAATTCTGAACAAATACCTACGATATTAAAGCTATGCACTATTTATAGCAACCAACTGAACGCACATACTGCACATCGGAACATTAAAAGCTGTACTGTGAATCATCGAAAATTTTTCTTCTAGAGTGGTCAGTTTTTTAGATTTTATTACTGTCTAATGAGACAAGGTACAGTTACGAATGATAAATCACCAGTTGCATTAACGGTAAACCAGGAAACATAAATAACGAAATACACACATCAAAAAAAGTTATGCATCACCTCAGTTTCGAGAGTTACGGAACCTGTACACAAAATTGGAATAGAGATTAACATAAACATCATTTCCGCCCTTCTGATTGCTCATGAAAACCGCACATTGCATGTTGTACGACCATACAGCGAGATCTTCAGAAGTGGTGGTTCAGATTGCTGGACACACCGGTACCTCTAATACCCAGTAGCACATCTTCTTACACTGACATATGTCTGTATTCGTCGTGGCATACTATCAACAAGTTCATCAAAGCACTGTTGGTCCAGATTGTCCCATTCCTTAACGGCGATTCGGCGTAGATCCCCCAGAGTGGTTGGTGGGTCACGTCATCCATAAAAAACCTTTTCAATCTATCCCAGACATGTTCGATAGAGTTCATGTCTGTAGAACATGCTGGACACTCTGCTCGAGCGAGGTCATTATCCTGGAGGAATTCGTTCACAAGATGTGCATGATGGCGGCTGCGAATTGTCGTCCATGAAGACGATTACCGTGCCAATATGCTGCCTATATGGTTGCACTATCGGTCGGAGGATGGCATTCGCGTATCGTACTGGCGTTACGGCGCCTTCCATGACCACCAGTGGCGTGCGTCGGCCCCACATAATTCCACCTCAAAACGGCAGGGAACCTCCTCCTTGCTGCACTCGCTGGACAGTGTTTCTAAGGCGTTCGTCCTGACCGAGCTGCCTATAAAACACGTCTCCAACCATTGTCTGTTTGAAGGCATATGCGACACTCATCGGTGAAGAGAACGTGATGCCAATAATGAGCGGTCCGGTCGGCATGTTTATTTGGCTCATCTGTACCGCTCTGCATGGTGTCGTGGTTGGAAAGATTGACCTCTCCATGGAAGTCGGGAGTGAAGTTGCGAATCATGCAGCCTATTGCGCACAGTTTGAGACGTAACACGACGTACTGTGGCTGAACGAAAAGCATTATTCAACATGGTGGCGTTGCTGTCAGGGTTCCTCCGAGCCATAGGTAGCGGTAATGCACTGCAGTAGTAGCCCTTTGGCGGCCTGAGCGAGGCAAGTCATCGACAGTTCCTGTCTCTCTGCATCTCTTCCACGTCCGAAAAATATCGCTTTGGTTCACTCCGAGATGCCTGGACACTTCCCTTGTTGAGAGCCCTTCCTGGCACAAAGTAAAAATGCGGACGTGATGGAACCACGGTACTGACCGCCTAGGCATGGTTGAACTACAGACAACACGAGCCGTGCACCTCCTTCCTCGTGGAATGACTGGAACTGACCGGCTGTCGGATCCCTTCGTCTAATAGGCGCTGCTCATGTATGGTTGTTTACATCTTTGGGCGGGTTTAGTGGCATCTCTGAACAGTCAAAGGGACTGTGTGTGTGATACAATATCCTCAGTCAACGACTATCTTCAGGAGTTTTGGGAAGCGGGGTGATGCAAAACTTTTTTGATGTATGTATATGAAATAAGATATATTTAAAAAATGAAGAACTGTGTGTCTTCTCCCAGCAATGTCTTTCATTCATATAGTCTCATGGTATTGTGAATCACATAAACTGTCACACTTGCAGCAGTCATTAACACAATATATTCGACCAACATGATCGAATTTACAATTGCCATAGCTACACGTTCTAACTCCCCATTCTGAACTATACTGTCGTGCTTACCTATGTTTGAGAGGTCATTTGTTAACCGCCTGTCACTGATTCTCCACTCACAGCTCTGTTCCGTCTATCACTGGTTACCACTGATTGCCGTTTCGGATGAGAACGCCAATTCCGCGTGCCGCTTTGAAGCTACGGAAAGCGTTTGCTGCTGCAGTACGCCATCGCACCGCACTCTAGTGTGAACCGACCGTAAGTGTGTGTGGAATCTGACGGGGAATGGGACTCCGCCCGACATCATGGAAGCTTCAAGGACGAGATGCAAGAATCGTTTGAGGCGAAATGAACCGTTTTTAATCATTGAAAGCTCCACGTTTGACATAGAGACAATGGGGTTTCTGTGCTGACTTTGTGTATTGCTTATTTAATGAAAAGCATGTTTTGACAAAAATTTAATAGTGAAAACACAGTAGGCGATATCTGATAGTTAAGTGAAATTGCTTCATTGTATCCTGATTTTTGTATGATTGAAATTCTATACTAGACTAGTACATACCCCCAATCGCTTCAAAGGAGTTAATGCAGCTTTTGGCCTTGGCGATGTTCTCACTCGTGGCTTCGACGATAGCGCTGGAGTTGAACACGGGGTCCAGAATCTCCTGGGACGTAGCTTCAAATGTGAGCGTCACATCTGGATGCCATACCTGCAACCGAGGATCACCATCTGAGTCTCACCCCAAATAAGCGTTTACAACATTCACTCATAGACCCAAAATATGTATATATTCACACATGTATAACGAGAACAAACCATAAAATAAACATCAAGAAAAGTGGAACAAGGATATTGAAACGCTGTAAAATTGCTTTCGGCGATGCTGAGAGTATTATATTAGAAAGTGACAGAATAAAATCTTGGCGGAAAAATACTTGATATAAGCATAAATAAAGAGGACAGAAAATGCAGATTGTTCTTAACAAGAAAATCATTTCTGTAAAGGAGATTTTTAAATATTAAAAAGTGTTCTCTGGTGAGACTTGTTTGTATTGTTCCCTGACACCGAGTAAAATTTCACGTTCAAGGTATCATTCATGCAAAACCATACCGTCGTTTGAAGTGGCACTGACTTTAGCATGGAGGACATAAATATAGATATCCCTGGCGTAGAGAAGCAACTGTAAGAGTTGAAAATGAATAAGTTGCCATGTCCAGATGGAATCCCAGTTCAGTTTTACAATACCTTTCGGCGCTGATCTCTTACTCTGCTTGCCTTTGTTGCGAATTTCCCGCCCAGGTGAAATCGTAGGAGGTGGATAAAAGCGCAGGTGACGGGGCCCACACATTTACCAACCAGTATCCTTAATATCGGTTTGCTGCAGAATTCTTGAACATATTCTCAGAATATAATAAATGTCCTCGAGAAAGAGAAACTTCTGTTCACTAGCCCCGGATGTACGAAATTTTCCGATTTGCTGTGCTTGGGCAGAAACTTGATGGTGGCACTTCCCCCCCACTCGAGAGTTTGAGACAGGATGATAATGATTTTAAAAAGTCGGTTTTTCAAAAATATGTTCATTTTTAGGGCACATCTTTCTAAATAGTTTGAATACAAGACATATTTGTTTGAGGAAATTTAAGACATTTATTTGGTCTTAAGTGTACCAAAGTGCAGTGCCGAGCGTCTTCACAAAGCATTCTTCTATCCCATGTCACTGTATTTCGCTCTATGGAATTCTACCGTGTATATCTTGTAATGGAAGCCATCAAATCTATATTTATGACGGTGGAAATTAAATTGTCCTGTGGTGTCTCTCCTGCTTCCAGTTGTCCGGTTTGACATCCAGCCCCCTCTTTAAAAAGAACTCACAGTTAATACTGGGTGGGATTATCTGTGACCGGGAGAATAAGAGCTCTTGAGAAAATTTGCACTCTTTGTTGCCTATTAGCTCATAACTTTCTCTTTTGTGTGTCATGAAATTAAATGCAGGAAGCATAAAACCAGTAAAGACAAGAGGAAAGCAAGACAGTACACATTTCTTCAATCCTTAGGTCGCAAAATTTTTTCCTCTCTAACCTTAATACAGCTTCACATGGCGTGCTTTCTTTTCTGCGAAAAAATGTATTATCTCGTCAAAGTTCGTCAAACGTTTTGCTACATTAAAAGTTAAAGTGTAATTGTTTAATACCGAGAAAGCTGGTTAATACGAATAGTATGCAACACTGGTGTGGTTTCTCGATTTCATTACGTCCTTTTTTTCACTGTCTGCCAGATAAAACGAAATGGGTCTTTCTAATATTACAGTAATTGTAACACACTCCAAATAAACGAGACTGTTTTGGCACAAATGGACATTTTTATCTACCTCATTTAAAATAATACGACAGAATATAATTCATGAAGTACCAGTGTCAAATGCCTGTTAGGCCCATGACAAGCAAAACGTTTTATGTCAGAAAACAGTTTTACATTTCATTCACGCGCTCCAGTTTCTCAAGCATGAGATCGAAAAGTAGCAGTATGAAATTTTATATAAATTTGGAATCGTCATATTCTTCCACATAATATCTGTGCAACGAGTTTGCCGCTCTATTCCGAGAACAGAACTTAAGTGGCTGCTAACCAGGGACTATACAACTGGCCCTTAGTAGTGTAGCGATATGGCAAAAATTTTCCGACAACGTTTCATTTTCTTGGATACACCGATAAGACTAACATGTAATCTTTCTTACCTTTTATTCCTGTTAGTCGTTTATTTCACTCTGATAGTCTGGCTCTATGGATTTCGATAGTAATTATAACAACGCTACTCATTCCCACACCTAGTCAACCACATTAACAAACAGCGATTGGCATTCACCCGTTCCGGTTTAATCGGCTCAGCTTGTTTAGCCTCGCCCACTTTTGTCTGCGGGAATGTTTTTCATTTCTAGATGCGACAGGGATTCCCCTGACAGAGACATCACGTACACTATGCGCGCATTCAAAAATCAACGTATTATTCGTTCAGAAATTAACTTAGAATGTGTTCAAAAATATTCAAAAACCAACGGGGATGCGTTTCAAAATCATATGAATAATCGATAGACCAACGTAGGCTGGATTCTAGGCGCTTTATGAAACAAGGTTTTTTTCTTCAAGAACATAAATTTGGCACCCCCTGAAATTGACCCCCCCGCCCCCCCCCCCCATCCTATATCCCGACCTACTGTTCACAAATCAGCACGGATTTAGAAAGCGTCGCTCATGTGAAACTCAACTCTCCCTTTTATCACGTGATATGCTAAAAACCATGAATGGAGGGTAACAGACAGATCCCATCTTCCTAGATTTAAGAAATGCCTCACACGCAGTGCTCCACTGCAGACTGTTAACGAAGGTCCGAGCTCACCTACAAGGTTCCCAGGTTCATGAGGGCTCGAAGACCTTTTAACTATCAGAGCTCATTTCGTTGTCCTGGAGGGTGAGTGTTGATCAAAGACAAGAGTATCGTCAGGAGTTCACCGAGTAAGTGTGATAGGTCCGCTATTACTCTTTATATAGATAAATGATGTAGTAGGCGAGTGAATAACAATTTACGGCGGTTCGCCGGTGAAGCTATGGTGTATTTCCAGGTGTTGTCTTTGAGTGACTGTAGCGGGATACAAGACGACTTAGACGAATTTCTAGTTGGTGTGATAAATGGCAACTTTCTCTGTCTGTAGAAAATCGTATGTTAATGCAGATGAGCAGGACAATCAATCTTGCGACGTTCAAATACAGCATTAGTAGCAAGCTCCTTGACACAGTCACACCAATTAAATACCTAAGCGTAACATTGCAAAGCGATATGAAATGGAATGAGCATGTTATGTTGGTAATAGGGAAGCCGAATGCTCGACTTCGTTTCATTGGGAGAGTTTTGGGAA
This sequence comes from Schistocerca americana, assembly GCF_021461395.2. Taxonomy (NCBI): domain Eukaryota; kingdom Metazoa; phylum Arthropoda; class Insecta; order Orthoptera; family Acrididae; genus Schistocerca; species Schistocerca americana. The sequence goes on along the minus strand of NC_060119.1, from coordinate 256,747,332 downwards.
AGCATACCGCATCTATAAAGGATACGGCGTATAGAACGCTAGTGCGACCAATTCTTGACTATCGCTCAAGGGTTTGCGATCCTCACTAGGTCAGGTTAAAGGAAGACATCGAAACAATTCAGAGGCGTGCTTTAAATTCGTTACCGGAAGGATGGGTCAGCTGGCAAGGAGTAAAGAAATGCTAAGTGAACTTCCTTGCAGGGACGACGACGCTCTTTTCGTGAGGCACTATTGCGGAAATTTAGAGAACCGGCGTTTGAGGTCGACTTCAGATCAATTCTACTGCCGCCAACGCACATTCTGCGTAAATACCGCGAACGTAAGGTGAGAGATTAGAGGTCGTACTGAGGCTTATAGGCAGTGAAGACAGTGGTTCTACCTCATTCTATTTGAGAATGGAACAGGAAGAAGTATCTATGGAGAAACATGGGCGATACGTCTTGTGCAATAAAGGGCAGTTGAAACTTTCTGAAATGTGGTGCTACAGAACAATGTAGAAAACTGAATGGAAATTTTGAACAAATAATGAGTAACTACTTAACTGAACTCGAAAGAAAAATGTGTTTCTGCACAGCGTGAGTAAAAGAAAAGATCGGTTGATAGGACAGAACCTGACATATTATAACACTAGGACTCTATTCACGGATATTACTTTCACTTTTACTTTTTCAGAATTATGTTTGCTGTTCCATCTATTATTTGTTTATGTAATTCGTTGAAATACTTAAGTTTAAGAATTTGTAAATCGGACTTAAACAAATGAAAGTCTTTATACTGAAAAGTTAATTTTGGAGTGGTCTATAGAGAATTGTAGAACTTTGGCAGTAACAGTATGCTGTGTTAAGATACGGGGCAGGAGATGTGTGGCTAGATAGGAAAACTAATGGTCGTGTGACAGAATGGTGAGCATCTGTAAATGAGCAATACCATAAGTATTATTTGTGTGGAGAAGATGCTCAAGGAGATGCAACGCAATTAAGCAACTGACGATTTGTTCAACGACGAAATGGGACGCGCTGATAACATCTTTCTACATACCAACAGCTACAGTAACACGCCAAAGAACTACCGTACGTCAGTTATGCCCAATTCAGATTTCGAGACTGACCACTCACTAACTTTGTAGAGATTACATGGGAGCCTACAGTGCTTCAAATTACAGTTAGATGTGTTTTTATTCGTAGGGAACATTTTATCCCGAACTTAAATTTGTTGCCTTTGTCATGATCTCTAATCATGAATTACGAGCCACTGTTGTTTCAGAAAGATCCATTTACATAATTAGTGGCTGATAACTATGTCAAAAGTAATGTGTTACACCTGGTAACTTGTACAGTCAAATGACGGTACATTTTTGTCATTTTCTTGCACTTCCGTAGGTCGTGTTGTTCTAGCTATTTATTGTCAGTGCAGGACGATTGTGAGCAAACGGATACAGTGTGATTTGCTGTCTCAAGTGTAAAAGTGAATATACTGCCACATTTCGTTAGTTGTGTCGTAAGTAAATTGGTGTGATGAATCGGCATTGCAAATTTGTATCCACTAATTACTGAATTACATTATTTGTATAAAAGTATTTTATAAAATTCGTTTGCTTTGTTTTTATATGCTCTCGTGCACGTTATTTTTTTGGAAATAATTTTATGCAATTTTTGTATTTTTTGTGTGATCACATATTATTAATAGATATCGACGCCCCATCGAGCCCCGATAACTTGACTGCATTAATTGAACTTTCGGATGAGAAACAAACTCAAATGTGTTCCTATACACTGCAATAATATAATTGGACGTTTTTCTAACATATTGCAGCAATAGCACACGATATTTAATTTTTGAGGCATTTAGCTTTACTTTAACTTGGTGTTTCTTATATTCTGATAACTATACTTTCCAACAGACATTTCTGGAAATAGATCGTGTAGTATATTATAGACGGTCGAGTCACATTACCACCTATGTTCGACATCCACATCCAATAACCACTCACAGACGGCAGGTGGCAAGCACTAGTAGTGGAGGGTATCTAAAGCTTGACGGGAGGGAGGACGCGGAAAGCAATGCAGCCGTTGTCAAACTGCGGAAACGGAACGATTTATCTAACATAGAAAACTGCCTGATCAATCGGGTCCCATCTCGGTAGCTACTATGTCAGTGCAGCGTATTGCTAAGCGTAGGTGCCCGCGTTGCATTCCTGGCCAGGTCAGACTTTTCTTCCTCTCGGTGACTGGGTATTGCGTTGTCCTGACGTTCGTATCAACATAAATGACGTTTAACTACTGAGTGACTGAATGGGCACATCTCGAAAGACAATTAAAAATAATTATCACTGTCATTCGTACCAAGGGTGAAAACATTTTCGATACAGCTAAGTTTGTAAATTGATCGCGTGGCGCCATGGTTAAAGAATGTCGTGCATTGCAAAATGGCGCTATGCAACACCGCCGGCAAGGTAACTGTGGTGCACCACGAGCCACAAATGACAGCGCTGAACGACGGCTGCGGAGATGCGTACGGGCGAGTGGAAGTGCAAATGTTGAGCAACTGAGCCTCCCGAGTAACCGAGCGCTGTCAATAGTGTCACCTCACCAATCGTTCAGCAAACGCTTCGGCATCTGAGCCTCTGCAGCAGTCCCTGGATCATAGACCCATGCTGACTGCTGTTCATCTGCGACGAAGCGTGGTCTACGCACGCAGTTAACGCAACAGGACGTCCGCTGAGTGCCGACAGGTGGCCTTTTCAGATGGGTCACTTTTTATACTCCATCGGACAGATGACATGTACAGCGTAAAACGGCTGAAAGCAAACACTCCCGCAAGAATCATCGGAAGTGTTCAGGCCTGAGGAGGGAGTATTATGGTGTGTGGAATATTTTCGTGGCATTCCCTGAGTGGTGGCATTCCCTGGGTGATCTCGTCATTCTGAAGACACACTGAATCAACAAAAGTATGTATCTATTTTTGGGGATCATATCCGTATCTACATGCAGTCTGCTCTTCCTCGGCACGATGGCATCTACAAGCAGCATAACGCAACGTGTCACACGGCTCGCCGTATACGTGTGTGGTTTTTAAGAGCACCAGGATGAGTTTACCTGCACTTCTCTGGCTGCCAGACTCCACAAAATGTGATTTCCCTAAATCACTCCAGGCCAATGCCGGGATGGTTACTTTGAAAGGGCACGGCCGACTTCTCCGTCCTTCCCTAATCCGATGAGACCGATGACCTCGCTGTTTGGTCTCTTCCCCCAAACCAACCAACCAACCAACTCCACATAATTAAACAGAATCAAGTATTTTTGGGACCACTGTTCACGCAATGGATTCACAACTGAGAAAACCAGCGCAGCTGGCCACGCCACTGGAGTAGGCGTGGCTCCACGTCCCTGACAGTATCTTGCAGAACCTCACTGACACTCTTACTCCAAGTACTGCTGCAGTCCAAACTGCGTCACAATAGTGTGATTGGACAGTGTACACTGTTTGAGAGCTGTTCTGTTACAGCTTCAAAGAATAGTCAGTTTGGTAATTTATTAATGTGTGCAGGATAAATATCTTAGAGGAAGATGAAGGTTTCAATAAACAGATTCAAACTGATGCACATTACAACCCAGAGCTGTTCATAAACATCTCTAGAGTTTCAGTAGACGACTGCACTAAAAAAGACAAGCAGAATAATAGCACTTATGAGTGGAATATCGCTTAGTAGTACATGCCGTGGCGGTGATGCAGAGGGCACTAGAAGGGGACAGCAGTGTGAGAACATGCATACAACCCTTGTTGTTGTATCGAATAATTTTTTTCCTAAAGATAGGCAAACAAATGAACATATTGACAAAGTGCACTTCTGTTGTTGTACCTTCCAGGGCAGCAGCAGTAGTAGTAGTAGTGACTTCAGTGAATTGCACGCGTGTACTCTCACTTGCCACGTCACAAACAATGAGCACATGTAATGTGAGTTAAAACTTGGAGAGCTGCTCTGTCCGTTGGTATTTGTCTGTTTTCTGTATTTCTTGTAATTTTCCTACAGTTGTCTTCTGAAACGACAAAGGTACTTATGAATAACCGTGTAGTATCCAAAGACTGAAAGGGTCGCTGATATACAGATCTCAAACCAGTCTTCAGAATGGAGACCGTAACAACAAGTACAATAGCAGAATGAATGTATAGGAGGCTTGCTGAGCAGCGACATTGCGTGTGTATTTATTTATTCCGATCTTTTATTAGATCATCTCATCCTGCTCCACTCTCCACTCATCTCCTCGTACCGCAAATTAAAATCCACCTCCTCCTCTACCCTCTGTGTCATCTCATTTTCTCCCCTCTTCTGTACATCTCCTCCTCCATCCTCTCTCTGTCCATCTCGTCCTCCATCCCCTCTCTCCGTCCACCTCCTCCTTTTCTGTCCATGCTCTCCTTGAGGCTCTAGCTATCTCCTACTCCCCATATTTCAGTCCAACTCCCCCTCTCTTCTCTCTTTCTGTCCATCTCATCTTTCCATCTCTATCTGTCCATCACATCCCTTCGTTTCTCTGACTGCCTATCTCCCCCTTTCAGCTTTATATCCATCTTATCCTCACCCTTCTCATTATCCACCTCCTCCTTCTCCTCCCCCCCCCTCTCTCTCTATCTCTCTGCTCGCCCATGCTCGCCATGCTCAATGCTCAGCAATACACATACTCTCAGCAAAGCTTTCCAAAACTACTTGCACAAGAAGCGTGACGTACAGGTCACAGGTTGCCAGCTCATTCCATCTCCACCCTCACCCCTATGGTAGCTAAGTGGTTCTTATCCCCCCACAGTAGCCCTTCCCATATGTGTGTATCAAATTTGGTAGAAATGTATCCACTCATACAGTAGGAGGTGTGGTACAGACACATACATACATATATTTTTATATATGATAATTTTCATTGATGATCGGTGTAGATATTGTGAGAGCCTCCCGTGCTTATGTAAAGACATGAGACTGATGTATCTAAAAAATTTAATAAAATAAAAATAAGGTGCACGATGCCACTGCCATGAACAAACGGAAGAAAAAACGTTCTAAATCCAGTGAATGCCGACTGTTGCCGTATTAAGTATTACATACTTGCAAATAAAATTGTTAGAGGATGCGAATGGGAATGGGAAAGTCTAGGAAACATATTAATGTTGGGTACTACAGCTTAAAATGTGTCCCTTCAACAATTTATCCACATTCACTTGCAAAAAATTTAATTACAGCCCTCGGGAGCGTACTGTAAGCATTCAGCCGTCCATCAGTAGCTCATAACGTAATTTTGCACCATCTGAGAATAACTGCTCGCGATTCGCCTTACCTGAACTTCATTAGAAAACGGGATCAGGGAGAAGACGTCACCCGCGTTGAGCTCGTCCAGGATGGTGTGCATGGCCGCCTTGAGCTGCTCGATCTTGCGGCCCATCATGGAACCGCTGACATCGAGCACGAAGACGACGTGTTTGGGCAGCGGCGGCAGGCCGGGAGGCGCGTAGAAGTGCACGAAGTAGCCGTCCTCGCTCACCTGCACACGAGTGGGAACTGGCAGGACAATGGCAAACTGCTTTGCGTCGATGTAGCACTTTATTTTTGAGCGCTATGTTACATCAGTAGCGGGGAAGTCCGCTGCTACGAAGTGATCATCAGTTTTGTCTTGAAATGTGGCAAATCGATTGTTTTCTGAGTTTAGTGAGTGGGAAACCTTCGCGTACACACTATACTGTGTACCTCGCAGAATAATGTAAATTTTAATCTTAATGTAAAATTGATATGAGTTGTCTTATAAGTGTAGACGAGAGGTGATATTTTTGTGAGGTGAAATGTAAGTAGTATACTAAGAAATGGAACAAGTAGTCTGTACAATGAAACTTCCTGGCAAGAGTATGCCGCATCGAGACTCGCACACTGAGTCACTACTGCCCTTTGTGGACAAGTACTTTACCGACTGAGCTACCCAAGAACGAATCACCACCCTTCCTCACAGCCCTATTTCACCACTACCTCATTTCCTACTTTCCAAACTTCACAGAAGTTCTCCAGCGAAACTTGCAATACTAGCGCTCCTAGAAAGAAGGATATTGCGGAAACATGCCTTCGCCACAGCTTGATGGATGTTTCCATAGTAAGATTTTCACTCTGCAGGTAGGAGATGAGGTACTGATGGACGTAATGATGTGAAGACCTCTCGTGATTCTTGCCTGGATACCTCAGTCGGTAAAGCACTTGCGCACAAAAGTCAAAGGTCTCGAATTCGAGTCTCGGTCTGGGTCTGGCTCACATTTTTAATCTTCCAGGAATTTTCTTATTGGCACCCGCTCCGCTCCTGTACCATAATTAAAGCAATACACCAGACGTCATGATGGAGAGTGGCACGTGATAAACCACTTCGTTTGCGCCTTGAGCAGGGAACAAAATTCAGAGAAAAATCAGGGAATGGTGTAAGGGTGCTACGTTGAAAGAATTTGTTACCTCCTTAGTTTCATGGTATAGCTGTAGTTTATTTGTTATGAGTTGCTTATTATTTATTTTATTGCAATGACATTTTTCAAAGAAAATATTTTTGTATTTGTAAAACTGAGTCCCATTTGTAGTACAATATTATTTAGCATACAACTTTATAACAAAACTGCTAGTTGCCACCTAGGTAACAGGCATTTTAAGTCAGTCAGTCCCCGTATTTAGGTGAAGTTACCTTGCAGATTAAAACAGTGTGCTGGACCGAGGCTCGAACGGACCTTTGCCTTTAGCGGGCAATTGCTCTACCGACTGAGCTACCCAAGCACGACTTATGACCCCTCAGCACAGCTTCAATTCCGCTAGTATCTCGTCTGCTACGTTCCAGAATTCAGAAGCTCTCCTGCGAACCTTAAGGAACAAGCACTCCTGGAAGAAAGGAATGCTGATTTTGCAACGTTCGCAGGAGAACTTCTGTGAAGGCAAGAGACTAGATACTGGCGGAGTTGAAGCTGTGAAGACGAGTCCTGGGTCCTGCTTGGGTAGCTCAGTCGATAGAGCACTTGCCCGCTAAAGGCAAAGCTCCCCAGTTCGAGTCTCGGTCCGACACACAATTTTAATGTGCTTGGAAGTTTCATACCCGCACAAATTCCGCTGCAGAGTGATAAATTAGTTCTGGCCAAATATTCAGATAATACGTGGAAAGAACGGTTAATGAAGTGAGTTTTCAGTTTTCTTTTTTAACTGGTAGGGATTCCCAATTTCTTGCCCGATGTTAGACAGGAGCTTGTTGAATACCTTACCACCAAAGTATCTAGCTCCAGTCTGAAACCTGAACAAGTGTACTTGAATTTTATTGGTGTTGCCCGTAGAGTCTCTGCGCATCTATGAAAGGAAGTGGGTACCAATGCGTTGTGTCATATTACACAACATGAATGGTTCAAATGGCTCTGAACACTATGGGACTTAACATCTGAGGTCATCAGTCCCCTAGAACTTAGAAGTATTTAAACCTAACTAACCTAAGGACGTCACACACATCCATGCCCGAGACAGGATTCGAACCGGCAGTTTTACTTATGTTACATGGCAAGTGTATTAATACTAACAAGTATCGTAGGATGTAAAATGAGAAGGTTACTTGGGCTGCGAACCGTCGCACTTGGAAATCAGTAAAGTAATTTCATACTCGATTCATGTCTCTTACTTAGCATCAATTTTCGATTTCCACCTTCGTGAGTCTGTGATGTATCTTCAGAAAAGAGTAAGTACAGGTCGCATATGGCGAGCAGGATGAGGCCAAGACATTAAATTAAATCCTGAATGGCAGGTACTGGAGTTTTCTCTTTTTGGTCCCGGCGGAGGTTCGAGTCCTCCCTCGGGCATGGGTGTGTGTGTTTGTCCTTAGGGTAATTTAGGTTAAGTAGTGTGTAAGCTTAGGGACTGATGACCTTAGCAGTTAAGTCCCATAAGATTTCATACACATTACATTATTATTAATTTATCTTTTTCGGTTGGAGTTGTGAGACTGGTATGGGACAAACAGGAGTTAGCGAGTATTACGGAGACTCACGAGTATCTGGTTGGGGCTGGCGTCGCGGTCCACGTCGTAGCGCACCACCAGCTGACCGGAGATGCCCTTTTTGCCCCGCTGCCGCTGCTCCTCCTTGGTGGGCGACCAGCGCACGATGGCAGACGACGGCGTGGGCCGCTCGATGCGCGCCAGGGGGTCCGCTGCAACAGGCAACGCTCAGGCGATTTCGGTCTTGGCCCTTCCTCGTCTAAAACATGATGATGTCGCAATTGGTTATACCCTGATCGATTGCCAAACAAAGATCACTGACCGGAATCGCGCGCAGTCCAGGCGTCTGCGGCCTCGTCCATGCAGAACGCTCACACTCGTATGTTGCATGTCTAACGGCTTGTAGTGCAACAGAGGTTTGATTTTCAATAATAATTAATACCGCTACTGACAGAATTTGCATAATTTAACGGCTCTCATAATCTGCTCATCTAGAGCTGAAATCTTGTGTTAAATGTTTTACACAAGAAGTCAAGTAGTACAGTTACAACCTGTATATGTCTTGAGGCAGGTTAAGTCACGGAACACAAATTATCCAGGCCATATTCATGCAGTACTTGAGAATGAGCTCGGCTTCCAACAAACTTCACATATAATTTCAAAGATTTATGAAACATTTTCTCCCTCACAACTCCTTTCAAACAATGACATGAAAAACGTTTATCGCTTATTACATTTTAGCTGTTGATGCAGTAAAACTTCAGCTTCAGACACGACTTTTTAATTTATTACTTCTTGTCTACTGGCACTATTCGCAATACACATCTCATACAATATTCGCGTATGCGACTAAATTTACCTGCAAAATCATATCACTGTACGACAAAGAGTTCGGGAGACGTGACGTTTTATACACGGGAGTTCGATTGTTTAAGGAATCAGGGACTGGGGTTTACTAGTACTGCATAGAAGCCAGGCCGGCTGGCTCGTCGAGCTTTGGGACTGAGTGCAACCTGCCAGGCTAGCCCTGCCTGTGGACACAATTCGCAGCACCGGTACTTCTCCAGCCAGGCGTGTTGTGTACTGTGGTTACTTAATGGGTCAGGCTGTTGTCTTTGTTGCATTACCTCCTGTGGACATCTTCAAAGCTCTGTATCTGTCCATCTGTATTTTTTATTTCCGTCAACTTAGCAGGCGAGAATATATTTGAGCTTCACTGTAGTATTTGTTTTTCCATATTCTAAACTCTACCCACTTACAGTATGCTCTTAAGTGTTTCTAGGGTTCTGTACCTCAGTGTAATAGGTATAGGATCACTTTGTTCATCCCTGTCGTTGTCTGTTAAGACTCCTTTTTCTCAGGAACAGGTAGAGGAATCAAGTTGATATTTATGACAAATTCTTCGGCCCCTTTACGGTGTACGAAATTTTACCTGCTAAACCAGATAACGGCATTTCTATTACGTATTTTGATACTCGCAAGCCCACTTATCAAGTACACTGAAGAGCAAAAGAAGCTGAGACACCTATCTAATATCGTGAAGGGCCCTCGCGAGCGTGCAGAAGTGCCGCAACACGACGTGACATGGACTCGACTAATGTGTGAAATAGGGCTAGAGGGAACTGACATATCCTGCGCTGCTGTTCATAAATCCTTACGAGTACGAGGAGGCGAAGATCTCTTCTGAACAACACACCGCGAGACATCCCAGATATACTCAGTAATGTTCATGTTTGGGGAGTCTGGTGGTCTGCATAAGTGATCCTGGAGCCCTCTGTAGCATTTCTGGACATGTGGGGAGCCTCATTGTGCTGCTGGAATTGCCCAAGTCTGTCGGAAAGCACAATTGACATGAATGGATGCAGGTGATCAGACAGGATGCTAACGCACATGTCACCTGTCACACTCGTATCTAGATATATCAGGAGACCATATTACTCTAAATGCACACGTCACACGCCATCACCGAGCCTCCACCAACTTGAATAGTCCCCTGCCGACATGCAGAGTCCATGGATTCATGAAGTTTTCTCCATAATCGTACACTTCCATCTGCTCGATACAATTTGAAACGAGACTCGTCCGACCCGGCGACATGTTTCCAGTCATCAACAGTCCAATGTCGGTGTTGAAGGGCCCAGGCGAGGCGCAAAGCTGTGTGTCGTGCAGTCATCAAGGGTACACGAAAGGGCCTTCGGCCCCGAAAGCCCATATCGTAGATGTTTCGTCGAATGGTTCGCACGCTGTCACTTGTTGATGACCCACCACTAAAATCTGCAGCAATTTGCGGAAGGGTTGCAATTCTGTCACGTTGAACAATTCTCATCAGTCGCCGTTGGTTCGGTTCTTGCAGGATCCTTTTCCGGCTGCAGCGATGTTGGAGATCTGGTGTTTTACCGGATTACTAATATTCACGGTACACTGGTGAAATGGTCGTGCGGGAATATCCCCACTTCATCGCTACCTCGGAGGTTCTGTGTCCCATCGCTCGTGCGCCGACTGTAACACCATGTTCAAACTCACTTCAATCTTGATAACCTGCCATTGTAGCAGCAGTACCCGATCTAACCACTGCACCAGACACTTGCCGACCGCAGCGCCGTATTCTGCCTGTTTACATATCTGTGTATTTGAATATGCATGCCTGTACTAGTTTCTTTGGTGCTTCAGTGTACATACAGATAAGCTACCTATGTGCCTGAATATTATTGTACCGAACCCTCAGAGGATGAGTCCTACTCGCAGTTATCTGTTCTTTTTTTTAATTTTTTGTAATAATTGGTACAATATATACGACAGCAACAAAAATACGGAATATGTTTACTCTTAATACATAATTTTAATTATATTGCCTAATTGCTAAATAACACGTAAGAAACGTCCCAAGTTAACCAAACAGAATCTCTGTTAGTGAGAGAACCCATGGAAATACAATGGGAATGAAATTCTACACTAAATGAAAAGTCATAATATCTTCTCGTAAGTGACAGGAAGTTGCAGACAGAGGCCAGACGTGAGGCAGCGAAGACAACGTGCTGGAGTAGTGAATACCATGAGCAGAGCTAGCTTGCAATAGCAGCCCAGTGTCCGCAGCACTATCCCGTGGGCCGTACAGGACAGTGCGCGAGGCATGGACTCGTTGGGAATGAAACCTGCCATACACATGACACTAACGAAGAAAGTGATGAAACATCGCACAATACAATTGTGCCTAAGTGCTATACCTGTCAGTCAGTTCACACAGGTTCCCCAATCTGGTTTCCCAGATATTGTGTTTGGTTTATAATGTCACCATTCAATTAGCTTATTTGGAAATAAGGGTTTTACTGCCGGATTTATCCTCTCGCAGTCGGTTTTCCTTCCATGTAAAACCTCTACCATAATTGAGATGTGATTTTCCTCTGAGGTTGTGCTAGCTTTTCCAAAAATTGGGTTAATGTGTATGAAGCGATCTCTTGTGGAGTAAAGTAAATGGTGGAGTACTGAACAGAGCACGAAATTTTTCATTTCCTTTACTTGAATGAGGAAAAGAACATTTTATCTTTATTAAATGAAAACTGTAATGCTGATATACTTTGTTTAGTGGGTATAAGTGCAGATATTTTTATTTGTGGTCCCTTGAGATGTACATGGTTTTTTTTTTCTCTGCGTTGAAGAGACTTCTCACAAACCTTACGACATGATGTCGCACCATTAAGTGGACAACAGCTGTCAATATAGACTAGCTGTTTGGCAACCACACAATACCTGACCTCCAGGCTACGGTAACATAAGGATTAATGGCTTACTTTTGCCAGATGTACTTGGAGGTAGTAACCAACCTAAAAATATAGCAGTCCCAGTAGCTATAATCATCAGTTCTCAAATTATGTAATGTTATTCGGTACTCTCTCCCTAATCACCAACAGCAACATCTGCTTTTATACCCAATATATCCTATTTTTACTGAAGTACTAAAATCAAACAAGTTGAGAACAACTCTATATCCTGTGTTCCTGGGAAATTTATACATTCCTGTATCTTTTAATTGCAAAGGCTTTCGTATGCAATCAGTGGTTGGTAATTACACGTTACGTGCACAGGAATAGGAATGTGTCTTTATCTTTATTAATTCTGAACTTTTCTGGCCAATAAAAAAACTCAAAGTGTTAGAGGGCAATAGTATTGCACCAATAATCACTACATACTTTGGCCATTATGCACGCCATCTTCGTCTAGGTAATTGCAGTAAAACAAGTCCTACGCTATAATTCTCTAGGATAAGATCTTTAAACATATTCATGAGCAGTCTTCGCTTCCTTCTCTTAACGAAAACACATATCGCTAAGGAAACTGGAAAGTTATTGATAACGTCACCGCCTTGTTGAAGAAAACCAACAGCTCATTTGTAGGCACCATTTATGCAAAACGTCTGAAACCGAGCTGTCGATTCAGGCCTAAAACTTGAAGGTATGAGTGCAAAAATCAGTTTACCAAATTCTGTTTCCGTCTTTCGCAGTTGTGACTGTAGAAGACTGTCGAGATGGGAGTCGAGAGCTGCAGCGAGAGGGCTGAACGGCGTCTCATTACACTAGACGGTCGAGGTCCACAGCTATGATTTCGTAAACTGCTTAACTGAGGGTGTACGAGGGGATGTGGATCATTCTACGGTATAAGATAAAGATATAGATTTTTTTCCGTGTGAACGCAATATGCAGGTGAGCAAGTATGTAGGTTAGACGCAGTAATCCATAATCAGAACAAGAAAATCAGATAATGCGAATGGTTAAGGAATGTTTAGGAAAACGAAATGGTAATCTGCTCTCTTATATTCCCTTAGCAAGCATATTCCTACTGCTTCCACAACTGATAATGAATATTGTATTATATATTGTCACCGCAGCTGTAACGTTAATTCTCTGTGGAAGTCAGAGCTTTCGACAATATTCACTGTTGTCTTCGTCAAGAAATCAACTGATTATAGCAGAATACGGAATCGCACAGGTGTATTGATGTACTAGTACACACTGCGACTTTAGTTGACACCGGCAGCAAGATCCAAATGTCATTTGCCGCATTTTTGTTTCCACAGACACATAATACGTGATATGCTTCTATACTGTCTCTCGATATCGAGTACCAGCTCACACACACTGCTGAATATGATTCTCGTATCCCTATTCATATATAAGAACTTAATCATTTCCGTCCCAAAGAAAGCAGGTGTTAACAGGTGTGAAAAATTTCATAAGTAATGGCTGCAAAATACTAACACGAATCCTTTACAGACGAATGCAAAAACTGGTAAAAGCCGACCTCGAGGAAGATCAGTTTGGACTCCGTAGAGATGTTGGAACACACAAGGATACTGACCCTACGACTTAAATAAGAAGACAGGTTAATGAAAGGCAAACCTACGTTTCTAGCCTGGAAGCCGCTCTTTCGAATTCTGAAGGTAGCAGGGTTAAAATACAGGGATCGAAAGGCTCTTCACAATTTGGTCAAAAACCAAATGGCAGCTACAAAAGTCGAGGGACACGCAAGGGAAGCAATGATTCAGGAGGGAGTGAGACAAGGTTGTAGTCTATCCCCGATGTTATTCAATTTATACAGGGTGGTCCATTGATAGTGACCGGGCCAAATATCTTACGAAATAAGCATCAAACGAAAAAACTACAAAGAACGAAACTCGTCTAGCTTGAAGGGGGAAACCAGATGGCAGTGTGGTTGGCACGTTAGATGTTGCTGCCATAGGTCCAACAGATATCAACTGCGTTTCTTAAATAGGAAACCCCATTTCTATTACATATTCGTGTAGTACGTAAAGAAATATGAATGTTTTAGTTGGAACACTTTTTTCGCTTTGTGATGGATGGCGCTGTAACAGTCACAAATGTAATAAATACGTGGTATCAAGTAACATTCCTCCAGTGCGGACGGTATTTGCTTCGTGATACGTTACCCGTGTTAAAATGGACCGTTTACCAATTGCTGAAAAGGTCGATATCGTGTTGATGTATGGCTATTGTGCTCAAAATGCCCAACGGGCATGTGCTATGTATGCTGCTCGGTATCCTGGACGACATCACCCAAGTGTCCGGACCGTTCGACGGATAGTTACGCTATTTAAGGAAACAGGAAGTGTGCAGTCATATGTGAAACGTCAACCACGACCTGCAACAAATGATGATGCCCAAGTAGGTGTTTTAGCTGTTGTCACGGTTATTCCACACATCAGCAGCAGACAAATTGGGCGAGAATCGGGAATCTCAAAAACGTCGGTGTTGAGAATGCTACATCAACATCGATTGCACCCGTACCATATTTCTATGCACCAGGAATTGCATGGCGACAACTTTGAATGTCGTGTACAGTTCTGCCATTGGGCACAAGAGAAATTACGGAACGATGACAGACTTTTTGTACTCGTTCTATTTAGCGACGAAGCTTCAAAAAAAAAAAAAAAAATGGTTCAAATGGCTCTGAGCAATATGGGACTTAACATCTGTGGTCATCAGTCCCCTAGAACTTAGAATTGCTTAAACCTAACTAACCTAAGGACATCACACACATCCATGCCCGAGGCAGGATTCGAACCCGCGACCGTAGCAATCGCGCGGTTCCGGACTGCGCGCCTAGAACCGCTAGACCACCGCGGCCGGCGACGAAGCTTCATTCACCAACAGCGGTAACGTAAACCAGCATAATATGCACTATTGGGCAACGGAAAATCCACGATGGCTGCGACAAGTGGAACATCAGCGACTCTGGCGGGTTAATGTATGGTGGGGCATTATGGGAGGAAGAATAATTGTCCCCCATTTTATCGATGGCTATCTAAATGCTGCAATGTATGCTGATTTCCTACGTAATGTTCTACCGATGTTACAAAAAGGTGTTTCACTGCATGACAGAATGGCAATGTACTTCCAACATGATGGATGTCCGACACATAGCTCGCGTGCGGTTGAAGCGGTATTGAATATCATATTTCATGACAGGTGGATTGGTCGTCGAAGCACCATACCCTGGGTCCGCAAGTTCACCGGGTCTGACGTCCCCGGATATCTTTCTGTGGGGAAAGTTGAAGGATATTTGCTATCGTGATCCACCGACAACGCCTGACAACATGCGTCAGCGCATTGTCAATGCATGTGCGAACATTATGGAAGGCGAACTACTCGCTATTAAGACGAATATCGTTACACGTATTGCCAAATGCATTAAGGTTGACGGACATCATTTTGCGCATTTATTACATTAATGTGGTATTTACAGATAATCAGGCTGTAACAACATGCGTTCTCAGAAATGATAAGTTCACAAAGGTACTTGTATCACATTGGAACAACCGAAATAAAATGTTCAAATGTACCTACGTTCCGTATTTTAATTTAAAAAACCTACCTGTTACCAATTGTTCGTCTAAAATTGTGAGCCATATGTTTGTGACTATTAGAACGCCATCTATCACAAATCTAAAAAAGTGGCCCAACTAAAACATTCATATTTCTTTACGTACTACACGAATATGTAATAAAAATTGGGTTCCTATTTTTAAAAAACGCAGTTGATATCCGTTTGACCTATGGCAGCCCTATCTAGCGGGCCAACCATAGCGCCATCTGGTTTCCCCCTTGAAGATAGACAAGTTTCGTTCTTTGTGGGTTTTTCGTTTGACGCTTATTTCGTGAGATATTTTGCCCGATCACAATCAATGGACCACCCTGTATAGTGAGCAAGCAGTAAAGGAAACAAAAGAAAAATTGTGAAAAGGAATTAAAATCCACGGAGAAGAAACAAAAATTTTGAGTTTTCCTGATGACATTGTAACTCTGTCAGAGACAGCTAAGGATCAGGAAACGCAGTTGAACGGAATGGACAGCATCCTGAAAGGAGGATATAAGATGAAAACCAACAAAAGCAAATCGAGAATAATGGAATGTAGTCGCATTAAATCAGATGATACTGAGGGAATTAGATTAGGAAATGAGTCACTTAAAGTAGTAGATTTGTTTTGCTATCTGGGAAGGAAAATAAGTAATGATGGTCGAAGTAGAGAGAATATATAATGTATACTTGCTATTTTTAAGGAAGTGGAATACAGCCACGTATGGAAGTGAGACGTGGACGATAAATAGTTTACACGAGAACAGAAGAGATGCTTTCGAAACGTCGTGGTACAGAAGAATCCTGAAGATTAGGTGGGTAGATCACGTAACTAATGAGGAGGCACTGAATACAACTGGGGAGAAGAGGAATTTGTGGTACAACTTGACTAGAAGAACGGATCGGTTGAGAGGACAGGTTCTGAGGCGTCAAGGGATCACTAATTTAGTACTGAAGGGAAACGTGGAGAGTAAAAATCATAGAGAGAGACCAAGAGATGAATACACTAAGTAGATTCAGAAGGATGTAGGTTGCAACAGGGCTAAAAACCGTTTATGCTCCAACAATGTGTTACGTTTATTAGTGAGGCAACTGCAGACCTTTCTTGGATTCCTGTACATGATTTACGACGATGCTGGGAAACTAGAGCCAAAATTATCCTTCATGTGTTAATCCCAGTTACAGATAGCCAATATAGAACTATATATATACGAAGACAGTCACTTGTTCTCGAAAGAACGGTTACTGTTGTTGACCGTGCAGCTTTTCCCTGGAATAAATTATGACTAACTGACAACCTCAGCTGCCGACAGGTGTTGTTGATATACCGCGATGTGGACAGCTGACAATGTGTGCCCCGACCGGTACTCGAACCCGGGATCTCCTGCTTACATGGCAGACGCTCTATCCATCTGAGCCACCGAGGACACAGATGAATAGCGCGACTGCAGGGACTTATCCCTTGCACGCTTGCTACCCAGCTATTGACCTTCGTCTGTGCGAATGCGCACAGGTTGCCCAAACTCTTACGGGAATCGCCAAAGCGTGCGCGAGTAATGAGTGGATGGGCAAATGTCTATAAGGTACAATACGTATCTAGAATTGTGGACAGTTGGGAATGTGAGTCTTCACCGGAAGCGCGCAACGATAAGTCCCTGCAGTCACGCTATTCATCTGTGTCCTCGGTGGCTCAGATGGATAGAGCGTCTGCCATGTAAGCTGGAGATCCCGGGTTCGAGTCCCGGTCGGGGCACACATTTTCAGCTGTCCACATGGAGGTATATCAACAACACCTGTCGGCAGCTGAGGTTGTCAGTTAGTCATAATATAGAACTGCTCAGCGACAAGATACCTTACATCTGAAACACTTTGTGTCAATATTCCCGAACACTTCGTCCAAGCTGAGCTTGCAGTTGAGTGATACTTCTGTTAGTGCACTTCATGACGACTTACAATCATTGTTCAGCGACTCCAGGACCTCGTTGCTCTGTCGCAGTGTGGGAACCTCCACCAGACGCAGAGGCGCTTTCTCCTCTATATGCACCTCAACCGCCAGGTCATTTACTAGCTGCAACAAGAAAATGTTGGGAGTCATTATTTAGTTACGCCGAAAAACACTGATAGCTATACAGAAACGCTGAAACTAAAATTCGTTAGTACTAGAATCTGACATTATGATAACACCCACTATGCAGTTTCTTGAAATAAGGGAATGTAAATCATGCATCGAACAAGGTTCTTAAGGCCGGAGAAACCATCCTCGTCAAGTATTCCGACAATTTACATAGTTTGTGGTCACGCAAAATCCGAGGTTTTACGGCGCTGTTATTGACTGTAAGGGCTAGAGGAATCTTTATACTGGATGATCTCTTCCAGTATCTCATATCTCCTCCATCGCAACGGGCAGAGCTTTTGTTGTCACTGTCATTGTGATCCAGCTGGTAGCCACAGGTCTGAACCTGGTCGATGATTGAGAATTTTCTGCATCTGTTTATTTTAGTATTATCTACTTGACTTTATCAACAAGCAAGAGATAGTACTCTCGTCTCGCTCTATAGTCTCCCAACACTCTTCGTTCACTCAGGTGTAGGAGGAGTTGGGTACAAATCTCCATCTGGCTATATAGTTTCCCTACATCAATTAAGCAAATGTCGAGGCAATTCCTGTGGAAAGAAAAAAACCGATTTCGTTCCCTGTCCCTAACTTATGTGAATTTGAACTCTGCTTCCAATAACTTCCTTGTCAAGGGGACGTATTCTCCTACCTTCCTTTATAGGTTACCTTTTTTTCTGTACTGGGTCCTGTACATTGTATTTGTTATTACTTTCACTTCATATGCCCTTTCCTATGGCCAACATCTGTGTGTGTGTGTGTGTGTGTGTGTGTGTGTGTGTGTGTGTGTGTGTGTGTGTGTACGCGGGTGTGTGTGTGAGAGTGAGGGAGTGAGTGTGTGAGAGGGGGACAGAGAGAGAGAGAGAGAGAGAGAAAGAGAGAGAGAGAGAGAGGGAGGGAGGGATGGAGGGAGGAAAGGGTGGATGATAATGGGAATGTCTTGGTCAACTACTTCTTCAATCATTCTTAAGCACATAGTCTTGTACTTAGATCTAATTATGAATGAGTACCTTCATTAAAGTGCAAGTAATGCAAAATTACAATACTAGTGATGAATGACAAGGTCTTAGGATGACGAGCAAGTACACGTAAACGAAGATTGGTCGAGCAGGTGTTTTGTAAACCTATTTTTTCATGTGTAATTAATTACGGTTACTTAAGAGTCTTCCAACAAACAGCTACATAGTATCCTATTTCCTACAAGTTATATTACGTGATTATTCTACTCAAGCTCAGTCAGGACAGTTACTCAATGGTATTATATGATAGATACTGATTCTAATGGCTTATTACCAATAGTGTAATTGACTTGGACCTATTCGCCTCATTATGCACAATATGTTACATGTATTTACATCCAGTATCTGTATCAATCGTCAATCCTCTTCAGTTCGCTGCTATCAAAGGATTGTTGTGAGGCATGTTATATTTGTTACCACAATGTCTCTGTATCTATTGATAATCCACTGAAATTCCATGCTATCAGATGGCTGTCTGTATATACCTGTGTACGTGTACTTACTCTCTTGTTGTATTATTATGATCGCTAGGTCTATTGGTTAATTTAGATGTATTTGTATCAGGGTTGTAGCACCTTTGTAACGTTATTTCAGCAAATATTGGCGAGGATAGCTTGTGACGTACAACGGAATGATTTCTTTTTCTCCCTCGATAAGACCAGTTCTGGAGAACTCTAACCTGAGGGAAAAGTAGACATCGCAGGTTTGCAGTATTTGATTGACTTGAGAAAAATGTGTGGGAAATCTTGGGACTTAACTGCTAAGGCCATCAGTCCCTAAGCTTACACACTACTTAACCTAAATTATCCTACGGACAAACATACACACCCATGCCCGAGGGAGGACTCTTATTCATTAGACTCTTCATTCCTTTCAGCAGATTCTATAATTCTTCTCCACTTCATAGCAATGTCAACACTGATATCCTTTCACCTTGAATTTTAATTCCGCTCTTGAACCATTTTTTTTTATTTCCGTCATTGGTTCTTCGAGGGAATTGTACAGGATAAAAACTATAGAGGAAGGCAGATATTGGAATACATCTGACACAAGTAATTAAGGTCGTCTGATACAAGAGTTACTCTGAGATGGTGAGGTTGGCACAGGAGAGAAATTCATGGCGGGTTGCATCATACCATTCAGAAAATGGTTCAAATGGCTCTGAGCACTATGGGACTTAACATCTATGGTCATCAGTCCCCTAGAACATAGAACTACTTAAACCTAACTAACCTAAGGACATCACACACATCCATGCCCAAGGCAGGATTCGAACCTGCGACCGTGGCAGTCGCGCGGCTCCGGACTGAGCGCCTAGAACCGCTAGACCACCGCGGCCGCCACCATTCAGAAGACTGCTGTCACAAAAAAGAGCGGCTCCCCCTGTCGGATGTTCGAGTCCTCCCTCGGGCATGGGTGTGTGTGTTGTCCTTAGCGTAAGTTAGTTAGATTAAGTCTTGTGTAAGCCTAGGGACCGATGACTTCAGCAGTTTGGTCCCATAGTAACTTACCACAAATTTCCAAATTTTCACAAAAAAGAAGTTCACTCTAGTACCAAGGAAGTTCTCTTACTCTTCTAGTACAAACATAGTTCTACATTAGAGGTAACACGGACAGTATAATAGAAGTAACAGTCGCCTGTGATACGGCATTTGCCCCCCCGTTAGCCAGTGGTGGGCATACCTGTCGAGGATTGATGTTGATGCGGAGGTTGTAGGCGCCTGTTTCTCTCTGCAACAGCTCCTCATATGTCAGGTTGAAGGTTACTTTTTTCTGCGCCTCAACATTCACCCACACGTGTACCACTTTGGAATCGCGTGCACTGCAACATTCGATAGTAACATTACGCTAACAAATAAAAATAACGTAAGATATTTGTAATACGGTGAATGAAAGTCATAAACTCGTTCATCCGCGCCCGCGCACGCTCGGGAACACACACACACACACACACACACACACACGAACACAAGGAAACACATATATCCATAAACCTTTTAGATCCCTCTTCTAGGTAACTATTAGGAGAGATATCAGTAAATCTGGATTCATTTCATTGTCAATTTCTTTCTCCAAAGTTCGGAAAACGTGACCCACTTAAGAATGGTTGAACATATCTGTGGAGGAGATTAGTGTTTAACGTCCCGTCGACTACGAGGTCGTTAGAGACGGAAGACGGAGCAGAAGCTCGGCTTAGGGAAGAATGGGGAAGGAAATCGGTCGTGCCCTTTCACAGAAGACATCCCGGCATTTGCCTGAAGTGATTTAGTGACACCACAGAAAACCTAAATCAGGATGGTCGGACGAGGATTTCAACCGTCGTCCTCCCGAATGAACATATCTGTAAATTAGATTCTGTGTCACTTACAATGGTGGTTTCAGAAGGGCCTCGTCACTGAATATACCACGTACCATGTCTCTTACCATGTATTAAGATATCTGATTTCACCTACTAGGAGTTTTTGAGATTTATCTAAGGAATTTGCCTCTGCATTTCGCAACACTATTCTGAAGAAACTCAAAGTTTAAGGCTTTCACGGAAAAATGAATAAGTGGTTCACGTCATATTTAACCGATAAGACGCAGGGGGTCATTTTACATTGCTCATGCAGCTTTTACGATGAATCTTCCGAGTGAGAAAAATTACTACGGAATACTTAATTTTATTTTAGTCTACAATTTAAAAAAAATTGTCCTCAGACTATCGATTTCCGTCAGTAGTGACCGTCTTCAGATCTGCAGAAAACAAGGAAACCAAACACAGCTGAGGGAGAGTCTATACTTTGTAATCAAGCATTATGTTACAATGAAAAGCGTTACTGTCATACATACGAAATATGTGCTTAAAATGTGATGACGCACGCCTGTTCAGAACATTTCCTGATCAATAAATTCGGTGTGGAATCGTCAAATAAATCTATTTAGTTTATAGTCTGGTGATGATACGTTGTTCACGACTGGCATTTTAATCTGAAATAGAAGGTGGAGAAGTTCCGCATTCATCAGTTTCAGCGATTTCTTTTCTAATTCTTTAAGAAGTTGGTAGCAATGTATGTTTTGCTGTTCAGTTTAGATATTCCTAGTTGGGTCTCTGTGAACAAATATTTCATTTTTTGCAAATAACTCTTCTGTTTTATCAATACAACCCCGTGTCTGCTGTAGTGGCCATTGTCTCCTCTTTGTCTAACTTCCGACTAACATCTTTACTGGCTGGATAATTTCCAGTTTCGGCATCTTTGCTGCTTAACATGTAATTTTAGTCTGAACTAAGACGCGCCCGACTCTTTTCTTCTTAACATTTATTCAGCAAAGTAAGTTCACCATCATTCAGCTTGATATTTGTTTAGTCAGTTACTTCGTAATTAAAGCAATGTTAATCAAAGGCAAACTTAGTTTTTGCAATATTTGAAATCTGAAATTTCGACAGTTTTCTAAAAGTTTTGTTTCACTTTTTTTCGATTTTGTAACATTATTCTGAACCCTATCAGAAATCTCTTGTCACAAAAGCTGAAATTTGTTACAAAAATATTCTTTACTTACTTGTAAATGTTGTTCAAAATCTTCTCTATTAAATACCTTTTTTCGATTCATGTAACTAGGCCTTCATTCTGTTAATCTCAGATTTGGTTTTAACTGATAAAGAAAATGTTGAATCCTGTTTAATTTTCACCTTGGCTTACGGCACCTGCTGCAATACATTGCTTGTTGGTCTTAATATTGATTATCTCGGAACTTATTTTCTGCTTTAGTTCACGGAACCTTTTAACTCTTGTGTAAACAAGACATGGCGGTAGTTTCACAAGCTGTAACATAATCAAAACTTATGATCAAGGATCTGTAGTATTTGTTTCGTTTAATCCAGTCCGTGATCATAACAAAGAAAGATCTTCACCTGAGGATAAAAAAAGAATTTGTGATCACTGACTGGAATAAAATAAACATAATATACATTTCCTGGATCTCTGTTTTTATTCACAACAATGTCGCGGGTAGTGAAATTATTACTGGCGTTTTGCAGGGCTTGATTCTGGGGCCTACTGACCCTCCACGTTAAAGCAATGAAGCAGAAATAGTGAACTTTCGTGGTAATACGAGCGGCATAACGAAGCTCGCTAGAGGTGCAACAGCAGAAGAAGCAATAAATGAAAAGTTCAAATGTATTATTGATTGGTTCTGGTCAAATAGTCTACTACTTAATTTATAAGCACCCTTTATTCAATGCTTTATGAGGCAAATCATAAATAACAATACGCTTGAAGGAAAGTAAACACGGAAAACTGATTGCTCTAGCCATGAGTTATAAATCTTCTCAAACGATAGAGTTCAGCGACAGTTTCTCTTGGTCTAATTGCTGATTTTGGATGTAAAAGCATTGTAAAAGTAGCTTACTTTTCTCATACGTTTGTTCATTAACGTCATGTGAAATAATTTTATGGGGCAATTTCGCGTGTAGATACAAATGATTCGTTGCAAGGAGACATCCTGTAATCATAATATCTGATGTTGGCTCTCATATTTCATTTAGGTAAGTGTTTAAAAACTAGGAAAACTAACAACTTACTCACAACAGATTTACTTGCTTAAGGAGTTTTTTGTTAGCAGTCAGGGGCAATTGGAAAATATCATGCCATCTCCCTTGTCAGCTAAACTTGCCGTGATGTAATGAAAGTTCTAGAAAAAACTTGAGATTATTTCTGCCTGACAGCTCTTTCTACTCAACAGATGAACTCCTGGGCAGACACTGTCCGTATATGATTGGGTTGTACTTACGAGAAATAGTTATAGGACTATAAAAAGTTTGTTTTGTGGGTGGCCAGCATGTAGATATGACTTCACAGAGAAAAAGTATCATGTTTGTGAATGCACTTGTATGTTCCACATCGTAGAGGGTGGTCATGAATATGGCAACTAAAGCACACATAGATATGTACACACACACACACACACACACACACACACACACACACGCACACACATTTATGACAAGACCCTAGGTTGCTTTTTTGAAGTGCATTATTAGATGAGAATCTGGTAGCTGCTTGGCTGTTGGCATGTGCCGCTGCCTCTGAGACGTTACTACAGCTGCGTGTGCGTGTATACCCCCACCTGAGAGCGACGTGTGCCGCGCCGCGGCCTTCCGCCACCGCTGCCTGGTACTGCTGGCGGGCCTCCTCTTTGCCTCGCACGAACGCCTCATACGCCACGCCGTCCATCTCTCTGCAAAAACAGTCACCCACGTCACTCACTTTCCTCCTACAAAATTTGCAGTCAGTGGGTGTGTCGAATCAGTCATTCAGAGACAATAGCAGAACAGCACGGATGCACGATAAATCTCATTTCATCAGTACAAAACCCCTCTTCACGCACAACGTAAAGGCACAGTAAATTCTCATTACAGATACACCAATTTATTTTCTTTCTTAATTTGTTATAAATTTGCTTCAAATCATCTTATTTGGTGTACAAGCTGATGTACAATCACAATAGCAATGTGATGCCACCGATGAGCGGCGTGTAAAACTAACCAACATTGTGCAAAGAACGTAAAATATCTGTATTAAGTAGTACAAAATAAAATTCTGTATTCAGTAGTACACTGAAGTGGAAAAGTCATGGGCCAGCGAATGCACATACGCAGATGGTGGTAGTACCACATACACAAATTATGAAAGGGTAGTACATTAGCGGAGCTGAAATTTGTACTCAGGTGATTCATGTGAAAGGATTTTAGACGTAATTAAGACCTCACGGCGAGAATTAACAGACTTTGAACGCGGGACGTTAATTGGAGCTAGACGCATTGGACACTCCACTTCGAAATTCGTTAGGGAATTCAATGTCCCAAGTTCCACAGTGTCAAGGGTTTGTCGAGGATACCAAATTTCAGGCGTTTCCTCTCAACACGGACAACGTAAAGGCCGATGGCCTTTACTTAAAGACCGATAGCATAGGATTTTGTGTAGAGTTGTCTCTGCTAACAAACAAGCAACATTGGGTGAAATAACAGCACAAATCAATGTGGGACGTACGACGATCATATCCGTTAGGACAAAGAGGCGAAATTTTGCACTAATGGGCTATAGCTGCAGACGACCGACGCGAGTGCCTCTGTTGACAGCACGACATCACCTGTAACACCTCTCCTGGGGCCGGCCAGTGTGGCCGAGCCGTTCTAGGCGCTACAGTCTGGAACCGCGCGACCGCTCCGGTCGCAGGTTCGAATCTTGCCTCGGCCATGGATATGTGTGATGTCCTAAGTTTAGTTAGGTTTAAGTAGTTCTAAGTTCTAGGGGGCTGGTGACCTCAGAAGTTAAGTCCCATAGTGCTCAGAGCCATTTGAACCTCTCCTGGGCTCGTGACCACATCGGTTGGACCCTAGACGCCTGGGAAGCCCTTGCCTTGTTAGATGAATCCTGATTTCTGTTGGTAAGAGCTGATGGTAGCGCAGACCCCACGATGGCACGGACCCCAAGTTGTCTGCGAGGCACTGTGCAAGATTCTGGTAGCTCCATAATGGTGTGGGTTGGGTTTACATAGAATGGACTGGCTCCTCGGAATGTTCGGCTACTTGCAGATCATTTGCAGCCATTCAGGGACTTCAAGTTCCCACACAACGAGGGAATTTTTATGCATGACAATATCCCATGTCACCAAGCCACAGTTGTTCGCAGTTCGTTGGAAGAAGTGCAAGTGTATGATTTGGCCACCCAGGTCGTCCGACATGAATTCCATCGAACGTTTATGGGACATAATCGAGAATGCTCGTGCACAAAAACCGGCACGGGCACACATTCGTTTCTCTGGATGGCTGTAGAGGCAGCAGGCCTAATTGTTTCTTCAGGGGACATCCGACGACTTGTTGAGTCCATGCCGAGTTGCTGCACAACGACGCGCAAAAGGATGTCCGATACATTTTTAGGAGGTATCCCATGACTCACTGTGTGCGACAATTCTTATTACATCATTCATACCCAACTAGTGCGAGCAAGACGGGTTGTCGTAGAACTTGGCTTTTTCCACACAAAAATCGGACGGGACAGAGCTAATCACAACTGGAAATGTTTGACAGGAGATTTCCAGTTCCGTCATTCGCTTGATCACCGAGGGAAACTTTCCTGAACAATGGGTCGACACTGCAGATTGTAAATGAATTTGTTTCTGTGGCAATGTGTTTTAAATAAAAACTGTCTGTACATGTATTGCTTGTGAATATATGATTGATTGAATATGATGTATGCATGTGTGTGAGATGACTGAAGCCACTTCATCACATGGCAAAACCTATAGAGTTATTGACAATACTGTTACAGAGGTATCTATCAGTGTGAGAGTATGAACTTTGTTCTGGCTAACGAAGGTCAATGAAATATCCTACAGTTGCTGTTTGTTCATAACGTCCTGAATCAGGTCCTCCTAGTCCTAAATCGGCTGAAGTCACTGGACTTTGCCCAACTAATATTTTATGTCCAGCCATTGCCGATGCCGAAGATCTGACAGTACTGTGCCTTTATTTGCCACAACTGTTACGAAGTGACTGTTGTACCGTACGGTGAAAAACCAGTAGGCACATGTGTAGTGGCAGCATTGCCTGACGAAAGCGGCCTGGTTTCCCCCCTCCACCACTCGGCAGCCAAGTGCTGGAAGGTGCTGTCCCCTGAGAATTTGTTCAGGATGTTGTGAACAAACTGAAAGTGACATTTCAAGTCGGCCGGAGTAGCCGTACGGTTCTAGAGCTACAGCCTGGAACCGAGCGACCGCTACAGCCGCAGGTTCGAATCCTGCCTCGGGCATGGATGTGTGTGATGTCCTTAGGTTAGTTAGGTTTAATTGGTTCTAAGTTATAGGCGACTGATGACCTCAGAAGTTAAGTCACATAGTGCTCAGAGCCATTTTTTTGACATTTCAAAAAAGGCACAAGTCTCTCTGAATTTTCATTTCACTAAAAGTGAAGTAATCAATAAAATGTACTGTTCTGACTATTATTTCAAGATGTTGACTATACTTGTTTTCATTTGCAGTACGGGGAAAGAGAGACTCTCCAATGTGTACATTGTTGCAGAGTGGATTACAACAAACAATCTCGTTATCGATAAACATACAAGAGGAAAAAATTACTTTATTAAAAAGGATGCACTTCAAACAGAGGTGACTGAAACTGACCATTATTTTCAGTCGAAATAGTTAATTCATCTGTGATTAAATTTTGAAAATTTAACTGTTGAAAATTGTGAAAAGATTTCGTATGAATTCCACAAAAGAGTAAATAAATATTTCTAGTAGGAACTCTTGTAGTCCTTTCTAAATAACTATTGGTCCTAAAATTCATTTTGAGGAGTGATTATTTTAGATTGAGGTGATAAAATTTGAGTCAGAAAACCATCACAGTCTTTCGTAACACTACAAATACTACAAATTATTTTAATTACTATTTTGATTGTGAACTCTGCATTTTTGTTTTTATTTTGTTTCCATAGTAATTATTCCGAGTGCGTCTGGGTGAATGGGTTCAGCGTTTTATTGGTATGTTATTTGTTGCACAAGGTATTACATGAAATAACAGTGTTGTTAGGCCTCATTGTAGCTTGCTGACCACACATTCGCCAAAGTTGCATCAGTTATATGTAAAAGTTACTAAAGCACAGTACTTGAACAACATGTGTTTGCATTTTATTTGCTATAACACGGTGTTGGGTGGCTGTTTCACCCACGATCAACATTCGTTATTCGAAGAGATGCTGAAGTTATAAAACACGATATCTGCATTATAACTGATATCAAATAAAAATGAAAACTCTGAAGCATTAACCATTCGGTGGATGCGCCTTTCAGATTTCTATGATTGGACACCTAGCGATCCATTTAGCAATTCAAGTAGTTTTGAAATTTTAAACGAAAATTTTTTGACTTACAGTCATAAGTATATAACAGTTCAAATCTGTCACATTCGTGAGCCCATTTGAATATCCGCCCAACAGATCCGTCACGTCTGGCGCACGTGCTGAAATAATTTAGACCTTGGTCAAACCTAAAGAGGTGGCGATCCATGGCCTCCATGGCTTCTTCATTGGTCTTCCTCAGTGGCCTTACTTCCTGCTTAGTGGTCAACGAGCTAAGGTAGAAGCGACAACCTGCGCAGGATGAGCCTGTGCTGACAGAGCGAGAAGTGGGACCTGCACACGGACCTACACACGGATTCTGCAGCCAGCATATGATTTCGAGCAATGGTCCAACCTATTTTGTTCAAATACAGATCAATATAAAGTGTATCATACCAAATTGCACCGAGTGATGTGTACTGTTGTCGAATCAAACAAAGTGAATGTGTTTACTAGTAATGCTTGTCATTCATTATTAATCGGCATTAAGGGACCTTTAGTTACCTTGTGTGGCCTACCGAGACGACATTCAAACTAGTGTTTTACCACACTTCTTTTCAGCCGATCAGAAGTTCATTTGGTGTAACTGCACGTTCCATATTCGAAATTCGAACGTTATAAATGTATTTGCTACTACTGATACTTTTGTAGGAATGCAGATGCTAGGCTACTTCTTTTAATTCTGTTCTAGGTGTTTAACTTTCTTAAAATAATTCTAAACTTGATGGCCAACGATATAAGTGGTGTTGTCTTACATTCTTTTACACAATTTTATAAATTGGGGTTGTTATAGATTGTGATGGTAAAACTGTAATTTTGAGTTCCGCTCTTGATTGAGTTTTGGATTCACATGAATGTTTTTGCGCTGATAGTAAAAAATTCGTTATTATTGCAATGTTGTTGTGCATACCTTTTGACCACTCCACTCACTACCATCACACTATGGCAGCAGAGAGTTGTTTAGATCTACAGTTCTCTCGGTTTTGGGTCCAGCGCATTTCTACTGGATGTAACGGTTCAGTTCCATCACGACGCGAGACTGTGGTGTACTGGAGCCTTTTCACCACCTCTGTGGCAGGTTAGCTACTAAGAACCAGGATCCCTTCGAAATTCACTGATATCTCAAGACAAATGGGCTTCAGAAACGAAGACCAGTCTTTCCTTCATTCCTATCGTCGTGTCCATTTTTTATTGGAACAGGGCAAGGAATGACTAGCAGTGGTAGAACGTACCCGCCACCGTGCACCATATGGTAGCTACTGGAGTATATGTGTAATATATGTGTATTTGTTGATCGAGACGTACTCTCTCCACATGGCAAGTCTCATTCTTCTGTTCTGAGCAGTTCGTCAGGTTGTTCTCTCTTGATTCCATGAAAAGTTTGAGCATGTTTTGTTGAAGAGGCAAATTCTCATTTTGCAACACGTCATCGACGGAATTGCAATAAATCTGCTGCCTCTCTTCTACCGTCATGGTTTCATAAAGCAGACACTGTAGTATGACGTGGAAAAGTGTGCTAGTGGCTCTGCACACACATCTGAGTTACTTTTTTTTCTCTCTATACCTTATAAATATTTCTGGATATGACCATGTACTGTCAGATAATGCCCATGGCCAACAGTTCGTTGAACGCAAATCATTTGTAATCTCTCCCTGCCATTTAATAGGAAATAATACTCCATCTTTCAGTACAAATTCAGTCTGGTCTATTGACGTACTTTATCTGTGCTGTGCATAACTGGTAAGAAAATCAAGGTTTTGTTCTTT
This sequence comes from Schistocerca americana, assembly GCF_021461395.2. Lineage (NCBI taxonomy): Eukaryota > Metazoa > Arthropoda > Insecta > Orthoptera > Acrididae > Schistocerca > Schistocerca americana. The sequence goes on along the minus strand of NC_060119.1, from coordinate 256,718,211 downwards.
TTAGTGACAGATGTGGTCACACAAAAATGGTCTCGAGAAGCGAAAAGACAAGATCAGACATTCCTGATTTTATATTCTGGTAACGAAGAACATGAAGCCTTTTCCAAGGATATTTTCAATCAGAGGGTAACTCCTACAGTAACTAAAAGCCTATCATTATAAAACGTATTCTCAATACAAGGTGCGTAACGACAGGATACCCAGTTTACCGAGTTCAATAGCGAGTCCACTGCTACGGGAAATTGAAGTACGTCGTCCCGAATACGCGTCCGAAGTGTTACTACTGTAGTTATCTATCGATGTACGGTCGTTGTTCAGCTGGAAGATCTTACGGCCATTTAGTTATAAGAACAGCAAGACAGTGGCCTGGATGATCCAGAATTACACTGCACTATTCGGTGTTTCTTCTATGTATTCGTCCTAAATAATACCAAAAAGTGGTGCAATCTTATGAAGAATGTTTCTTTCCTGTTGGCGGTAAGTTGCTTGTTCAATTGATGAAGAAACTGTGACACGTTACATCAGAGAGTACGCAGTGTATTTCGGTACATCTGATGTGCCAGTCATATTTTGACTGGGAATGTCTTCACCGAAAAATATGGTAAGTGCACATCTAACAAGACCACAACAAGAAACTGCACGACAAATTCCAGAAGACAGGGAACGCCACAGGTACAACCAAAAAGCGATCGGCGGAATGTGTTGACCCCAGAAAGTTTGATCGACGTGTAAGCTAATTGTTCTTCGAGTCCCATTAAGTCTGTAGGTTGAAATCCTGGCCAGTCTGACCTTCCTGTTGGTAATGGCCTCAGGACATTGCGGAAGTCTTCAACGATGCATCGTAACAGAAGTCCTACTCTTCATGAGTTGTTACCCAAAGACAATAGAAAATTCGTAACTTCCTGTCAGCGTTTGGTGTGATCTGCTACCGATGGGTAAGATCTCGGTGATTGGTTTCCATCTAACGAGTACGATTTCGCCTTGACGGATATGTAATAGTACAGGTTTCATACATTTGAGCTACTGAAAATCACAGTCAGATGCGCATGCCCTCTGTGTACGCCCAGTACTCGAATGTTTGGTATACGATATCACATAGGTGAATCCGGGTCACATTTCCTCGTCGCATTCTATCACGTCACAGCGAACATAGAGCGCTACACACAGATGCTACAACAATTTGTCAACGCTATACATGGTTTCAACCGGACGAAGCATGTTCAATTTCTGCTTTTAAGCTAACATTGTAAATTAAATTATAGAAAGTGTGACATACCAAAGATGTTATACGTGAGCGTACTAAAATCAGATTTACTGCAGGACCATACTCATTTACAAACATTAAGAAAAGCAGCAATTAATACTGCAAGCAGAGCTCACAATGAAGTGACATTGTGAACCGGCAGGCTTGGCGAGCTGGTCTGCTATTCTCCACACATCAAATATTCCATAACCTCAGTATTTCTAATTTCATAGCACAAAGAAAGAAAAACTGGCTCTGATATATGAATACATATTCATTTGCAATATGTCCGGGTCACCACGTCAAAAAAGGAAACGAAAAAAAAAAGTGTAAAGACAAAATCGTATGTTTCCAATGGGCGCTTTTTACATCAATTCTGAGCAATGCGTCAACACGTAGTGAAATGTCCTCTTACTCGAGCGCTGGCTTGAATCCGTCGTGGCATACCATCGATGCGACATCTAACCAATCCTGGTCCAAACTATCCCTGTCTTCAACGCCGATTCTGCATAAGTTGGGCAGCCTACGTGGTCGTTGTCGACATGCAAAAACAGCTCGTTTCAATCGAGCCCGCAGATGTTCGACTGGATTCGCGTTCGGGGAGCAGGCAGGCTACTCTGTTCTGGTGATCCCACATGCTGGAGCAACGAGTTCACGAGTACAGCACAACGTCCACGCGAGTGATCGCCCCTCAAGACGAAACTGTCACCATAATTGTTGGCGATACGATCGCACTGCTGGTTGCAGAGAGTCTCGTCCCTGTACCGTAGAGCAGTGCGGTTGCTCTCAACAACGAGAGGCGTACGGTGACCTCATGCAATGCCACTACAGAATATCACTTGTCTACAACGTTGTTGCACATGTCAGACAGAGTCGGTCTATGTTGCTGGGTTCTCTCCAGACATGTCTACGTTTCTCAGGGTACAAACAGATAACGAGATGCACGATGCGCTGTTGTCTGTCCATGATAGCTTACGTCCCAAACCACCCCTCCCCCATAAATAAATGCCCATTTCCCATATTCGTTTCCTTATCGCCTCCTTCTCTCTTCTATAAGTAGTGCGTAAATGCACAAGACGGTTTAATTAAGTCTCGTTTGCAATGTGGCGGAAAGACACACACATATTTTATTTACATATTTTGTACGATTTTTATGATATTTAGTGTGCATGAAACTAGTGTTTATAGATCATGAAGAAATTACTTGTAAATTGCTTTCATATCTTAATATACTATTTAACGTGCACAAACCTATAATTTAAATATTTATCAGTTATAATGTTGTGATTCTCCAGTTTCTCCCAAGGTATTTCTTGCTCGAAGAGTCCACGGGTGTACTGCCGGTCCATGGTGACAAACGGACACTGAGTATCTTTTTAATAAGACTCCATGCTGACTGTCATGCGTTGCTGAAGTTATAGCCGCAATCTCGGTTGATTAGTCCGTCCCTGGTAGCAATTTCGATAGTCTCTCTAACGACGCTGTCCCAGTACTTAGATGTCTGTGCCAAGACCCTGGTATGTTGGTAGTCCATTTCGTGATTTTCGGACAAACAGTGCTCTGCGACCGCCAACTTGTTGGGGTATCTAAGTCGAGTGTGCCGCTGTTGTTCTCGGCAACGACCTTCGATGATGCGCACCGTCTATCCAATAAAAGTCTTCCCACATCGACACAGAATCTGGTATATGCTGGCCTTCCGCAAACTGAGATCGTCTTTGACACTTCCCAATAATGCTCGTGTTCTATTGGTTGGCAAAAGACATAGGTGTTTCCTCAATATTCAATAGTGCGCCAGTATAGAGCACATAGGCTCTCTCTCTTCCTCCCTGACTTCTTTCGTCTCCACACGCTGTACTGTAGAGATCGGGTGGACAGCGCGTCTGATCTGCCATTTCGAGTACCCGTTTTACCGGAATGCAATTTTGGGGTGTTCCAGCTTATGGGCAGACTCTCTGCATCAGAGATGGTGCGCACCCTGTGCACCGGTGTTTTTAACACCCCATTCCTCTGCGAAAGGTGGTGGCAGCTATCTGTATATAAGTACAGGTCTGTGTGCGTTTTCTTCCTTTATACCCCGTGGCCCAGGGTGTCATTCGCTCTTCTTTTGACCATGACGTCCAGGAATGGTAATCTTCTTTCTGCTTTGGTCTCTAAAGTGAATTTGATGTTCGGATGTATGGAGTTCAGGTGCATATGGAAGTCTAGGAGCTTGTCCCTTCCAAGGGGCCAGATCATGAACGTGTCATCCACATAACTGGGAAAACAAGCATGTTTCCATTTGGATGACGCCGAAGCTTCCTCCTCGAAGTACTCCATATAGAAATTTGCGACCACAGATGAGAATGGGCTCCCCATTGCGACTCCTTCTGTTTGTTCACAGTATTCTCCATTAAAGAGAAAATACATGGAGGTCAGAACGTGCCTGACAAAGTTAGTCGTCTTCTCGTCAAATTTCTGCGCAATAAGCTCAACTGACTCTCGAAGAGGCACACTGGTGAGCAATGTTACAACGTCAAAACTCACCAGGATATCTTTTAACTTGAAGTTGTCGAGACGTTTTACAAGATCCACAGAATTACAAACGTGATGAGGGCATTTACCCACATAATGGCTTAGTAATTCTGCCAGGTATTTGGCCAGCAAATATGTATGTGCCGAATGTTGCTGACAATTGGGAGTAACGGCACCCCTTCTTTGTGGACTTTAGGGAGTCCATAAAGTCTTGGCGGTACGGGTCGTTGAGGTGTCAATTTCTTGGCGGGCGTGGACCGCGGAGGAAACACCTCGCAGAAGGAGGGGATTTAAGACAGGCGGCCGCCCTCAGGAACTCAGCACGGACGCACGCATTCACTTCGTTACAATCCCTCGCCTACGCCACTAGCCGCTAGATATGGCTGGTCACAAGGGAGGCAAGCTGGCGGCCGTACTGGCGCTACTCATCGACGCGATGGGGAGCATCCGCGGCAGCAAATGGCATACGAAGAGTGCTCAGAAGAAGGTGCAGTGCCAAAAGTGCCAGAAAACGGAGCACACTGCGAGTGTTTGCAAGAACGCCGTCGCGTGCTTGAAGTGCGCGGCAGTGCTCGATACTCGTAATTGCAACAAGCCATGAGAAGTGGCTTGCAGATGCGCGAACTGTGGCGGCTCACACGCCACAAAGTCGTGTAGCTGCGGCTACCTGAAAGGGTTCCGCCGCCAGCAGGCCGCGACACGCCCTGCGGCGATGTCTGGCGCCACGACAGCCGCCCCGGCTCCCCGCTCCGGCGAGGGGTGCGAGCCGCGCCACATCGAAGCCGCCATTGATGACGCCGTGGCCGGCTTCCACGCTGCCTTTGCAGCCGAAAGAGGTGCACTCAAGAACGAGCTAGCAGTTGTCCATCACCAGCTCCAGCAGCTGCCTGAGGAGACCAGGATCTCAAGAAGAAGGCACCTGTCTCCGCCCCTGCCACCCCTGTGAGGCATCCGGTGGGGCTGGACACCGCCACACAGATGGCCATCGCCTCACCCCTTGCAGAAATGCTGGAGGCAGTGCACCTGGAGATGGACGTCGAGACGCCTGCTCTGTCTCCCGCTGTGGAGACAGCCACAACAGCCAGCGAAGAGACGCCGTCTGCTTCCTCCCACGACGAGGAAGAGGCATCGGAGGACGAAGAGCTGCCCCTGTGCCTGCCGCTCCCAGATGAGCGCAAAGTGCAGCTCTTCCTCAAGAAGGCTGCGGCGTCCATAAGGGATGGGTCGTACCCACACTGGGACAACCCTTATCCCTTCGCGCCAACAGACATCCCCAAGCCTCCGCTTCCTCACCACCCGTGCGACCTCCGCCATCCCCGTTGCACGAGGTGGTGTACCGGAAGGAGCTGCGACTAATTAACGCCATCTTGACCCCCCCCCTACCACCACCACCACCGCGCAACTAGCAGCATGTCTACCAAGTCACGGAGAAATGGGTGAAGGAGTAGCGGCATTCCGACAGACGACAGCCTGCCACTGAGGACCTCGCAGCGGTAGCCTGTTTTCAAAATCTACGGAAGTAGCATGACGACCATTCCAAAGAGAGTCAACACTACCACCAGAGATGCCAACGGAAAAACAACAGCTAAGCTGCTTAGCTTCCTTTGGCGCTGGACTCGATGACCAGTCCGTGACCTAGTGAGAGCGTGAAATCAGGGGCTCAGTTCGTCAGTGCACCTGACGTTGGCGACATGTCTCATCGCAGAAATATTGTGTCAGCTGGACACTATGGACCGGGAGTATACCCGCGGACTGTTCGAATTATAATTTTGACATAATAAATTAACGCCCGAACATTAAATATCACATACGTCTTTCCGACAATATACCTATTCCTGTAACATACGAGCTGAGTTTTTCGTACCTTGCTTATTCTTAGTAATGGAACGCCAGAAATCTACAGGAGTATCAGCTGTAATGAGCCATGTAATGGAAATTACTGAGTCATACAAAATGCACCATACCTGTAGTGGATTTTTTGATCCATCGCAGCTGTGGAAATCAGTAATACCATTTCCCACATTTGTTATTTGTCAAATATTTATAACACTAGAAAAAGTAAACAACAGCAAATTTCAGTCGGATTTGGTCGCCAACTATATGAGTGCAATAGAAAAAGTTTTAAGAGTGACATTATTTTTATTATTACTCTTATCATTAAGAGTGCAGAAGTACAAGCACTGCCAGTATTAACTTTATTAGTTCTTAGTCAGTACTACTTAAACTGCCACTTCAGACATTCAATTTTAATAGTAGTTGTCATATTAAGATCATTATTTGTTGGGTAACTATGATGTAAAGCATGTACAGTATGAGTGAAACACTTGTCCGATGTAAAAGAGCCTGATGGCCCTAATCAGATCAGGTTAAACACGTAAATAATTAAAGTGAATACTATAGGTGTAATGTGGGAATAACAAGGGTGACAAGGAAATCAATTGTTTCCTCTTCAAAAATGTCTTAGGTAAATTGCGGAAAGCCTAAATCAGTGTGGGCACTCACATACGACGCTCAGACACCTTGATATTTGGCTGCAAGCAATTTCAGCATACTCCTCAAGGCCTTGATTTGATATCAGGTGATTTTCACTTCTTTCCATAATTACAGTGATAGATGGAAAGAATGACATCAGTAAATACAGTAGCACATATCATCACGCCCAACAACCTTTTGTAGCAACATCTCATAGAAAATAAACTGCACTGCAAACTATTTTGGTCTATGTGAATTGAAGTAACTGAAAAATTACACAGAATTTCTCTCCGAAGAGCCACCAGGCGCGTTATTTCTGGAATTTCCTCAGATATTTGCAATTGTATTTCTTCAGTTTGCAGAATGAATCAGCTCAGACCTGCTTAATGCGCCATCCAGTGTCAACACATTGCTTCTTCAAAACTTATTAAGTAAGCAAAATAATAATGCACTTTATTATTACTGTGAAAAAAATCTGGTCCATATCTCGAAACCGCTTATTGGTCTCAAAGTAGAGAAAATGTGTAGCACTCTGTTGCTACTACTTGCCCAGGTCTCTGTGTACTCACATAACGAAGCGGGAGATAAAAGCGTTCTCAGGCAGCACAGCGTCGAAAGATACTTCTTGTGCTTGATTTGCAGGGTTGCCAATCTTGCTGGTAATAAGCGTTTTAGCATAACGGTTGCGGACCTCGGACGACACATGCAGTTTGTACACCCTGGGTTGTTGAAGTCCCTGTAAAATAAAATTCAGTCAGTGAAAGTTGTCTTGCGGCTATACGCAGACAGAACGACGTTATTGATACTGCTATCACCCCCTGGGAGTTTCAACCCTACTCCAACGACATCGTTGGATTGCAACCTCAGAGTGTGGCAGCAATGTCCAAAGTTGTCAATAACGTCGTCCTGTTGTTCATGGCACTGCGAAATGTCGTTTGATGGAGTCAACACCCCAAGCGAAGGGATGACTTCATTGAGGTCCTTTGTGCCATCCTCCGAGGCTTTCTCGTGTTGTGGATACGCTGTTTACGTCTACAGAGCAGTCAGTCTTGCAGACACAGATGTACAGCAGGAGGTCGCAGTGCCCCTTGGATACAGCATTCGCAAAAATACAAAAAAAAAAAAAAAAAATTAATGAACTGCACTGGACTATATTTCGAAAGTTAGTCAGATTGGTAGCTAAGTGTGTATACGAATAGGCACGACTAGTCTAATGTGAAAAACAACAAAATTTTAATTTAGATAGATGCGAAATGTGAAACCCTTTACCCTATCTCTAAGACCCAAGTCCAGAATGAGGAATAAACCATTCTTACACCTCAATCGCAAATGCTAGACAGAAAAATAAAGAACGAGTTGTGGCAACAGAAACTCAGGAGTTTCTACGGAGGGTTATAAGAAACATTCGATACAATACTTTCTTCAACAGGAACATCGAAGGAAGCTGAGAACATCACTTTCCTGTCAGTCATGAATTTCCGGAACTCTGCGGGTAAAATATCCCCGCGTTTCTAAAGAAGTTCTGTTGATTCAGGGGACTTTCTTTCTTAATGTTCGTCAGTGTCGTAATAGAACTGGATGCCAACTCGATCAGCAAACGAGGTCCTACATGTACTACACTGGGTCAGAAAACATTCCTCTAGAGATAATTAAATTTGGTAGCTCACCTTCAATAGGCAAGTATGTCTGAATCCATCTGAAATCATCATATTCAGACTTCAACATCCATCCTTTTGTAATTTATTTTCATCAGCCCTAGGTGTCCCTCGACCGAAACACGAACGCACACACACACACACACACACACACACACACACACACACACACACTTACACCGTTCCTTACATTACCAAATCGACAATTTATTGATGTCTGCTAGCAAGTCTCGCTGCTTCCAGTTAGATAGATGCTACACTTGCGTCTCTCCTCCATTCCATTCAATATCTCCTCGTTAATTATTAGTTGTGTTGTGGTCTTCAGTTCAGAGACTGGTTTGATGCAGCTTTACATGCTACTCTATCCTGTGCAAGCTTCTTCATCTCCGAGTAACTACTGCAACCTACATCCTTCTGAATCTGTTTAGTGATTCATGCCTTGGTCTCCCTCTACGATTTGTACCATCCATGCTTCCCTCCAGTACTAAACTGGTGATCACTTCATGCCACAGAACGTGTCCTACCAACCGATCCGTTCTGCTACTCAAGCTGTGCCACAAATTCCTCTTCTCCCCAATTCTATTCAGTACCTTCTTTTTAGTTACACGATCTACCCATCGAATCTTCAGCATTCTTCTGTAGTACCACATTTCAAAGCTTCTATTCTCTACTTCTCTCAACTGTTTAACGTCCATGTTTCACTTCCATACATGACTACACCCGATACAAACACTTTCAGAACAGACATCCTAACACATAAATCTATACTCGATGTGAACAAATATCTCTTCTGCAGAAATGCTTTTCCTGCCATAGCCAGTCTACATTATATATCCTCTCTACTGCGACCATCATTAGTTATTTTGCTCCCCAAACAACAAAACCCATTTACTCATTTCCTAATCTAATTACCTCCCATCACCTGATTTAATTCGACTACATTCCATTATACTCGTTTTGCTTTTACTAATGTTCATCTAATATCCTCCTTTCAAGACACTGTCCATTCTCTTCAACTGCTCTTCCAGGCCCTTTGCTGTCTCTGACAGAATTACAATGTCGTCGGCCAACCTCGAAGTTCTTATTTCTTCTCCATGAATTATAATACCTACTCCTAAGTTTTCTTTTGTTTCCTTCCTTCCCATCTACTCTTATAACTTCCATTTGGTTTCTGTACAAATTGTAAGTAGCCTTTCACTCCCTGTATTTTAAACCTGTCATCTTCAGAATTTGAAAGAGAGTATTCCAGTCAACATTACCAAAAGCTTTCTCTCCGTTTACAAATGTTATAACCGTAGGTTTGCCTTTTCTTAACCCATGTTCTAAGATAAGTCGTAGGGCCAGTACTGCCTCGCGTGTTCCAACATTTCTACGGAATCCAAACTGTTCTTCCCCGAGGTCGGCTTCTAACAATTTTTCCGTACGTTTGTAAAGAATTCGTGTTAGTATTTTGCAGGTGTGGCCTATTAAACTGATAGTTCAGTCGACATCCGTCGACACCAGCTTTCTTTGAGATTGGAATTATTATATTCTTCTTGGTTCAAATGGTTCAAATGGCTCTGAGCACTATGGGACTTAACATCTGAGGTCATCAGTCCCCTAGAACTTAGAACTACGTAAACCTAACTAACCTAAGGACATCACACACATCCATGCCCGAGGCAGGATTCGAACCTGCGACCGTAGCGGTCACACGGTTCCAGACTGAAGCGCCTAGAACCGCACGGCCACGCCGGCCGGCCATATTCTTCTTGAAGTCTGAAGGTATTTCGCCTGTCTCATACGTCTTGCTCACCAGATGGAAGAGTTTTGTCATGGCTGGCTCTCCCAAGGCTATCAGTAGTTCTAATGGAATGTTGTCTACTCCTGGGACCTTGTTCCGACTTAAGTCTTTCAGTAATCTGTCAAATTCTTCACGCAGTATCGTTTCTCCCGTTTCATCATCAATTACATCCTCTTCCATCTCCATAACATTGCCTTTAATTACATCGAAATTTTATAGACCCTCTACATACTCCTTCCACCTTTTTGCTTTCCCTTCTTAACTTAGGATTGGTTTCCCATCTGAGCTCTTGATATTCATACTGGTGGTTCTCTTTTCTCCAAAAATCTCTTTAATTTTCCTGTAGGCAGTATTTCTCTTACCCCTAGCGATATATGAATCTACATCCTTATATCTCTCCTCTATCTGCTTCGCCATTTTGCTCTTTGTGTTGATCACATTCTTGAGACATTTGTATTCCTTTTCCCCTGCTTCATTTACTGCGTTTTTATATTTACTGCTTTCATCACTTAAATTCAATATCTCTTCCGTCATCCTACAATTTCTACTAGACCTCGTCTTTTTACCAACTTGATCGTCTTCTGCCTTCACTATTTCATCTGTCAAAGCTACCCAGTCTTCTTGCATTGTATTTTTTCCACTGTTCTTGTCAACCGTTCCCTAATGGTCCCTCTGAAACTCAACAAAACATCTCGTTCTTGCAGTTTATCCAAGTCCCGTCTCCTTAAGTTCCTACCTTTCTTCTGTTTCTTCAGTTTTAATCTACAATTCATATCCAATAAATTGTGGTCTGAGCCCACATCTGCCACTGGAAATGTCTTACAATTTAAAACCTGGTTCCTCTTACCATTACAAAATCTATCTGAAACTTTCCAGTGTCTCAGGTCTCTTCCAGGTGTATAACCTTCTTTCATTATTCTTAAACCAAATGTTAGCCATATTAATTTATGCTCTATGCAAAATTCAACCAGAATGCTTCCTCTTTTAAATTTTTGTCTCCCTTAACTACCTGAATAATTTATTTTTTCGCATCGTACATTTCTTCAATCGCTTCATCTTCTGCGGAGCTAGTTGGCATATAAACAAATGGTTGAAATGGCTCTGAGGACTATGCGACTTAACTTCTCAGGTCATCAGTCGCCTAGAACTTGGAACTACTTAAACCTAACTAACCTAAAGACATCAAACACATCCATGCCCGATGCAGGATTCGAACCTGCGACCGTAGCGGTGGCGCGGTTCCAGACTGAAGCACCTAGAACCGCTCGGCCACGACGGCCGGTTGGCATATAAACATGTACTACTGTGGCAGGCGTGTGATTCGTATCTATGTTGGCTACAATAATGCGTTTACTATATTGTTCGTAATAGCTTATCTACATTCCTATTTTTTATTCATTATTAAACCTACTCTTTGAAAAATAGTTCAAATGGCTCTGAGCACTATGGGACTTAACTGCTGTGGTCATCAGTCCCCTAGAACTTAGAACTACTTAAACCTAAGGACATCAAACACATCCATGCCCGAGGCAGGACTCGAACCTGCGACCGTAGCGGTCGCTCGGTTCCAGATCCTACTCTTTCATTAGAGTTATTGGACTTTGTGTTTATAACGCTGTATTCACCTGGTCAGAAGTCTTGTTCCTCCTCCCACCAAACTTTACTAATTCCATACAATATCTAACTTTAATCTACCCATTTCCCTTTTTAAATTTCCTAACCTAACTGCCCGATTAAGAGATCTGACATTCCACGTTCCGATCCGTAGAACGCCAGTTTTGTTTCTCCCGATAAGGACGTCCTCCTGAGTAGTCCGCGCGCGGAGATCCAAAAGGGGGCTTATTGTACCTCCGGAATATTTTACCCAAGAGGACGCCATCATCGTTTAACCACTCAGAAAAGCAGCATGCCCTCCGGAAAAATTTCAGCAGTTTGCAGTACCAGCACATCGAGGTCGTTTTGGTTGCTGTTACAAGGCCAGATCAGTCAATCACCCAGACTGTTGCCCCTGCAACTACCGAAAAGGCTGCTGCCCCTCTTCAGTAACCACACGTTCGTCTTGCCTCTCAACAGGTACCAATACGTTGTAGTACGGCTATCTGTACCATTCTGGCACGCAAGTATCCCCAACAACGACAATGTCCATGGTTCATTTAATCTTCAGCACACTTAAGCCTCCGTTCTCTTCTTGTATTAATTTTTCGTGGTCCACATTTCCCTTCCACATAAGGCTACATAAAGACATTCAGAAAAGTTTTCATAATACTAAAATTTATATTCAATGTTAGGAAACTTCTCCTTTTCCGAAATCCATTCTTGTTATTGCCAGTCTGAATTTTATGCCCTCTCTGCACTTTTTATGACATAAAACGAAATTAATCATTTCAAAAAAATGTTGAATTATAGTAAACTGAATTAATATCATAAATTAAATTACTTCTGATTTTTTGTAATCGGTACGCGATGTGGTTAGCACTTCATTGGATTATCCAATACGCTCTGAAGCTAGTAATCCTTGTGCAGTTGATAATACTACACTACTGGCCATTAAATTTCTACACCACGAAGATGAGGTCCTACAGACGCAAAATTTAACCGACAGGAAGAAGATGCTGTGATATGCAAATGATTAGCTTTTCAGAGCATTCATACAAGGTTAGCGCCGGTGGCGACACCTACAGCGTGCTAACATGAGGAAATTTTCCAACCGATTTCTCACACACAAACAGCAGTTGACCGGCGTTGCCTGGTGAAACGTTGTTGTGATGCCTCGTGTAAGGAGGAGAAATGCGTACCATCACGTTTCCGACTTCGATAAAGGTCGGATTGTAGCCTATCGCGATTGTAGTTTACCGTATCGCGACATTGCTGCTTGTGTTGGTCGATATCCAATGACTGTTAGCAGAATATGGACTCGGTGGGTTTAGGAGGGTAATACGGAATGCCATGCTGGATTCCAACGGCCTCGTATCACTAGCAGTCGAGATGACAGGCATCTTATCCGCATGGCTGTAACGGATCGTGCAGCCACGTCTCGATCCCTGAGTCAACAGATGGGACGTTTGCAAGACAACAACCATCTGCACGAACAGTTCGACGACGTTTGCAGCAGCATGGACAATCAGCTCGGAGACCATGGCTGCGGTTACCCCTGACGCTGCATCACAGACAGGAGCGCCTGCGATCGTGTACTCAACGACGAACCTGGGTGCACGAATGGCAAAACGTCTTTTTTTCGGATGAATCCAGGTTCTGTTTACAGCATCATGATGGTCGCATCCGTGTTTGGCGACATCGTGGTGAACGCACATTGGAAGCGTGTATTCGTCATCGCCATACTGCCGTATCACGCGGCGTGATGGTATGGGGTGCCACTGGTTACACGTCTCGGTCACCTCTTGTTCGCATTGACGGCACTTTGAACAGTGGACGTTACATTTCAGATGTGTTACGACCCGTGGCTCTACCCTTCATTCGATCCCTGCGAAACCATACATTTCAGCAGAGTAATTCACGACCGCATGTTCCAGGTCCTGTATGGGCCTTTCAGGATACAGAAGATGTTCGATTGCTGCCCTGGCCAGCACATTCTCCAGACCTCTCACTACCTGAAAACGTCTGGGTAATGGTGGCAGAGCAAGTGGCTCGTCACAATACACCAGTCACTACTCTTGATGAACTGTGGTATCGTATTGAAGCTGCATGGGCAGCTGTATCTGTACACGCCATCCAAGCTTTGTTTGACTCAATGCCCAGGCGTATCAAGGCCGTTATTACGGCCAGAGGTGGTTGTTCTGGGTACTGACTTCTCTGGATCTATGCACCAAAATTGCGTGAAAATGTAATCACATGCCAGTTCTAGTATAATATATATATACAATGAATACCCGTTTATCATTTGCATTTCTTCTTGATGTAGCAATTTTAATAGCCAGTAGTGAATTTACAGCGGTCCACTAGTAAGGATTCATTAACGCAGAACGAAAGCTTACACCAGCAGTGTTACTGTCACCAATGTTACAAGGTAACAAAAGTTCAATATATGTTTATGATGGTTCAAATGGCTCTGAACACTATGGGACTTAACATCTTAGGTCATCAGTCCCCTAGAACGTAGAACTACTTAAACCTACCTAACCTAAGGACATCACACACACCCATGCCCGAGGCAGGATTCGAACCTGCGACCGTAGCTTTCGCGTGGTTTCCAGACTGAAGCGCCTAGCACGTTTACGATACCGCATGCTTATCTGTCTGACATTCCTTAGTAACTTTCATACAGGTACAGGCGGTATGGACAATGGTATCATGCGATTTAAGATGGTCTAATACTAAATTGCTAGTATCCACTCGTGTGTTCCATTTGTTTTGATAGCCTTGTGTACTTCAAATAACTGTACAAAGCAGATTTGACGGCTTGCCAGACGATCTTTCCCAGCTCCAGTAGTCGATGCAGTAGCGTTTTCTACAGGATACTTTCGATATTTTGTAGGAGTGTCCATACTGATATGGGTAAACTATAATAATCTAATTGATATAAATGGTACTGCTGTCGCTGCCTCGAGGACACAGCAACGAGTAGTGTACTCTCAAGGGCTTTTCCCTTAGTTTATTTTTTATTTTTTATATTTTTTTTTTTAATTTCGTTGTTTGAGAGTCGTGGCTACTGCCATACGAGGAGATAGCAATCGAAGCCTAAGTCAGCTGATAACCTCGCTCCGATCATGAGTTACGAAAAACATTTTCGAGTGAAGAAAGCTTCCGTTGCATTTTAGAGTTAATGTCAGCGTGTGGAAAGAGTATTAGAGGCTCATTGCTTACTGTATCATTATCAGTGACAGTTGTTTAGGTATCTGCAATGCACGTATGGAACACCTATCAGAACATATCCTTCTCTTCAGCGGACGGGTTCTTACTCAGGTTTAGACAGAATTTCCAGTTATTCTGATTCACGTTATTTGAAGCCATATATCCGTTTCAAAAATGTGGAAACTAGGATAATATTCGTCGGATTTTGAAAGGTGCCACTTAATGGAATAATGCTTGTGTGATATTATTTGCAAAATAACGTATAGACTATACAGTATAGTTTTAGGTTGAAACTTTACATTGAGTGAAAATATCATTAGCAGTTAATAACTTCGAACAATATTGCCAACTATATAAGGGATTACGCGACACCTTAACGTGGACAAACGTATCGAATAGGAAAACCAGACAATATACCGTTTAATGTATATCCAGAGACGCAGGCCAAATAATGCAGTAGCTTTCCACAGTCACAAAATAACCTTGATAACACGTCAAATAAATTTGACACAAATGCAGTAGACACATTTTAACACCGTCCATGGCTGCTATCGTACCGCAAGCCGAAGTTACTTGGAAAGATCTATTTCTATGTAAAGACAGTCAACAGATTCAAACCTTTTATCCATTTTTTAGGACAGTCTATAGTTTAAAATGAAAACAACAGGCCGAAAGCCAAATTTTTATTCCGTTCAAAAAATTACTGAACAACGTCGGTAATAGCATTCCACTATTTGACCACTGCACATACTCACTAATGGGAGGTATTGAAATAAGCAGCTCTGGTGCTGAGAAACGACAAAGATCATTCTAGTCGAACAAGACAGCATGCTGGTCTGATTTTGTCTGCATAAAATTCACACCTGATAGGCTGCGGTGCTAGATCCTTTCCCAGGTCGTGTTTACCGAGAACGTCCCGAAAAACAGATAGTCCCGCGTGACTAATACTGTAAATGTTTTTAAAAAAAGGTAAAAAACTAATGTATAGAATTAGAAAGCAATTTTGTTGTGTTGAAGGATAAATTACTTGTTGTACAGTAATATAATTTTCCAGGTGCGTTCAATTGCATACGCGTATGTGGACACTGCAAAATTTCTTGCAAACAAAGTTAATACTAAAGAAGTAATAAATGAAAACTCATCCTCAAATATTGGGTGAATATACTCACAAGAAGAACACGGCAAGTGTCATCATAACCAGATTTCTCAGAAACTTAGCTCATTTAAAGAGAGGCCAATATAAGCTAACATGTGTCTTGGGTTATTCGTAGGTATTCGACAGTTTCTGAGAAAACATCAGTCAAAATTTTCCAGGTGCATTATATGCAAAAAAATTGGAAATTTGTGGTACGTTCTATGGGACAAAATTGCTAAGTTCGTCGGTCCCTAGGCTTACACACTACTTAATCTTAAACAAACTTACACTAAGGACAACACATACGCCCATTCCCAAGGGAGAACTCGAACTTCCGACAGAGGGAGCTGCGTGAACGTGGGAAGGTGCTTACACCGTCAGCTCCCCGCCCGGTCAGCTTTATGCAGCTTTTACCAAGTGACTGGTGACACAATAGCAAGCATCGGAGCTTCTTGCTTTTGCGCACCGTGTTCGAATCCTGATTATTATTTTTAATTTTTCCACCCACGTCCGTAGAAGATTACTACTAGAATGTTTTCCAATGTATATTGAAATATCTTTGTCCTCGTCTACTAATTATATGTCTGGCGAATGAACTTAAAATAAAGAAATAACATATACAGATGATGTCGATATTTCTGTTTTAGCACTCTATACGAAGACTGTTCAAAAAGTAACCTACTTTACTGTCTACCGTTGAAATCAACCACGGTACTGGGCGCGTATTCTGTCTATGTTTGTAGACATACTCTGTGCGCGTACCTGATTTTCTTCATGGCTGCGGGAACAGCCCGTCATTGGCTGGCTGTTGACAACTGAACGCGTGTAGGTGGTAGTCGTCAGGTTTTGTATTGTGGTCAAAATGAGAAAGTTGAACAACGTTATTGTACCAAGTTTTAAGCTTGACGATTCTCAGGGTGAAACAATCCGCAGGATTCGACAAGTGTTTTGGGAGAAACAGTGGCTACCACTGAGTGGTACAACAGCATCAAAGATGGCCGTTCATCAGAGAGGAGTGAAGCACGTTTAGGTAGGTCCTCAACATTCGCAAATGAGGTCGTGATGCAGGATAGACGAATCACGATCAGAGTACTCGCAGACATGTTTAAATTAGTACGTGATTCATTCATTTCATTTTAATGGAGCATTAGGACCTCAGAAGGAGGTATGTGCCGAAGTTGCTAACAAATGAGCAGAAATAATTTCGTTCCAAGATAACTCAGACGCTTGAATTCCCATGTTTCATATGTTTGTGCTATCGCTATCACACAAGGGAATGCATCAAATATCCCTGATGAATAAATATAAGAGTTCATGTAAGAGAGAAATACAAGAATATCATAATTTAAAATGATTGTAACCTCTGAAAATACCACACATACATATATTATATAATAAACATATAACACTTATTGTGCAACCTACTTGTAATATTATAATTAATATAATTAATAATCTGTATATTGAGCAAGCAGTGAAGGAAACAAAAGAAAAATTCGGAGTAGGTATTAAAATCCATGGAGAAGAAATAAAAACATTGAGGTTCGCCGATGATATTGTAATTCTGTCAGAGACAGCAAAGGACTTGGAAGAGCAGTTGAACGGAATGGACAGTGTCTTGAAAGGAGGATATAAGATGAACATCAACAAAAGTAAAACGAGGATAATGGAATGTAATCGAATAAAGTCGGGTGATGCTGAGGGAATTAGATTAGGAAATGAGACACTTAAAGTAGTAAAGGAGTTTTGCTTTTTGGGGAGCAAAATAACTGATGATGGTCTAAGTAGAGAGGATATAAAATGTAGACTGGCAATGGCAAGGAAAGCGTTTCTGAAGAAGAGAAATTTGTTAACGTCGAGTATAGATTTAAATGTCAGAAAGTCGTTTCTGAAAGTATTTGTATGGAGTGTAGCCATGTATGGAAGTGAAACATGGACGATAAATAGTTTGGACAAGAAGAGAATAGAAGCTTTTGAAATGTGGTGCTACAGAAGAATGCTGAAGATTAGATGGGTAGATCACATAACTAACGACGAGGTATTGAACAGGGTTGGGGAGAAGAGAAATTTGTGGCACAACTTGACTAGTAGAAGGGATCGGTTGGTAGGACATGTTCTGAGGCATCAAGGGATCACCAATTTAGTATTGGAGGGCAGCGTGGAGGGTAAAAATCGTAGAGGGAGACCAAGAGATGAATACACTAAGCAGATTCAGAAGGATTTAGGTTGCAGTAGTTACGGGAAGGTGAAGCAGCTTGCACAGGATAGAGTAGCATGGAGAGCTGCATCAAACCAGTCCCAGGACTGTAGACCACAACAACAACAATTAATATAACACTTGCATCCCCTAACGCGGTAAGAAACGTTCATGTGTGATAACATTCTATGTGCATGAGTATCAAGATAAAAAAATATAGGAAAAAGTGATCGGGTTTCGGGCACGGCTCGCAAAAATGAGACACCGCAATGTTACAGCGCCATCTATCACAAAGCGAAAAGAGTGGTCCAACTAAAACATTCATATATCTTTACGTACTACACGAATATGAAATAAAAAATGTGGTTTCCTATTTTAAAAAAATGCAGTTGATATTCGTTTGACCTATGGCAGCGCCATCTAGCGGGCCGACCATAGCGCCGTCTGGTTTCCCCCTTCAAGCTAGACGAGTTTCGTTCTTTGTAGTTTTTTCGGTTGATGCTTATTTCGTGAGATATTTGGCCTCGTCACTATCAATGGACCACCCTGTATATAAATGATATAGTAGAAAGCGTCGGATGCTCTATAAGGTTACTCGCAGATGATGCAGTTGTTTATGCCAAAGTAGCACCGCCAGAAGATAGTAAAAATTTGCAGAACGACCTGCAGAGAATTGACGAAAAGTGCAGACTCTGGCAGTTGACCCTTAGCGTAAATAAATACACTCCTGGAAATGGAAAAAAGAACACATTGACACCGGTGTGTCAGACCCACCATACTTGCTCCGGACACTGCGAGAGAGCTGTACAAGCAATGATCACACGCACGGCACAGCGGACACACCAGGAACCGCGGTGTTGGCCGTCGAATGGCGCTAGCTGCGCAGCATTTGTGCACCGCCGCCGTCAGTGTCAGCCAGTTTGCCGTGGCATACGGCGCTCCATCGCAGTCTTTAACACTGGTAGCATGCCACGACAGCGTGGACGTGAACCGTATGTGCAGTTGACGGACTTTAAGCGAGGGCGTATAGTGGGCATGCGGGAGGCCGGGTGGACGTACCGCCGAATTGCTCAACACGTGGGGCGTGAGGTCTCCACAGTACATCGATGTTGTCGCCAGTGGTCGGCGGAAGGTGCACGTGCCCGTCGACCTGGGACCGGACCGCAGCGACGCACGGATGCACGCCAAGACCGTAGGATCCTACGCAGTGCCGTAGGGGACCGCACCGCCACTTCCCAGCAAATTAGGGACACTGTTGCTCCTGGGGTATCGGCGAGAACCATTCGCAACCGTCTCCATGAAGCTGGGCTACGGTCCCGCACACCGTTAGGCCGTCTTCCGCTCACGCCCCAACATCGTGCAGCCCGCCTCCAGTGGTGTCGCGACAGGCGTGAATGGAGGGACGAATGGAGGCGTGTCGTCTTCAGCGATGAGAGTCGCTTCTGTCTTGGTGCCAATGATGGTCGTATGCGTGTTTGGCGCCGTGCAGGTGAGCGCCACAATCAGGACTGCATACGACCGAGGCACACAGGGCCAACACCCGGCATCATGGTGTGGGGAGCGATCTCCTACACTGGCCGTACACCACTGGTGATCGTCGAGGGGCCACTGAATAGTGCACGGTACATCCAAACCGTCATCGAACCTATCGGTCTATCATTCCTAGACCGGCAAGGGAACTTGCTGTTCCAACAGGACAATGCACGTCCGCATGTATCCCGTGCCACCCAACGTGCTCTAGAAGGTGTAAGTCAACTACCCTGGCCAGCAAGATCTCCGGATCTGTCCCCCATTAAGCATGTTTGGGACTGGATGAAGCGTCGTCTCACGCGGTCTGCACGTCCAGCACGAACGCTGGTCCAACTGAGGCGCCAGGTGGAAATGGCATGGCAAGCCGTTCCACAGGACTACATCCAGCATCTCTACGATCGTCTCCATGGGAGAATAGCAGCCTGCATTGCTGCGAAAGGTGGATATACACTGTACTAGTGCCGACATTGTGCATGCTCTGTTGCCTGTGTCTATGTGCCTGTGGTTCTGTCAGTGTAATCATGTGATGTATCTGACCCCAGGAATGTGTCAATAGAGTTTCCCCTTCCTGGGACAATGAATTCACGGTGTTCTTATTTCAATTTCCAGGAGTGTACAACATAGGAAAAGAAATCCACTACTGTACAGCTACACTATTGATGACAAACAGCTGGAGACAGCGTCTGCCGTAAAATATCTAGGCATAACTATCCAGAGCGACCTTAAGTGGAATGACCATATGAAACAGATAGTTGGAAAAGGAGACACCAGACTCATATTCATCGGAAGTAAGGAAATGTAACTTATCCCCGAAAGAAGTGGCTTATAAGGCGCTCGTTCGCCCGATTCTTGAGAATTGTTCGTGTATCTAGGATCCCTATCAGGTAGGACTGATAGAGGAGATCCAACGAAGAGCGATGCGTTTCGTCACGGGATCGTTTCGCTGGCGAGAGAGTGCTACGGAGATGTTAAACAAACTCCACTGGTAGAAGTTAGAAGAGAGGCGTTGTGCATCACAGAGACATTTACTATTGAAATTTCCGGACAGCACTTTTCAGGAGGAGTCGGTCAACATATTACTCACCCCCACGTATGTCTCGCGTATTGACCACGAGCAGGGTATTCGAGAAATTAGAGCCAATACAGAGGCTTACCGACAATCATTCTTCCCACGCATTATTCACGAGTGGAACAGGGTTGGAGGGATCAGACAGTCGTACCGGAAGTACCCTCCGCCACCCACTATTAGGTGGCTTGCGGAGTATGATGTAGATGTAGATGTAGACGCGACTTGCGTTGTGAGCGGTTATTGACAGTTGCCGTCGAACATTGGCGTGGTCACATAAACGTGATTGGGCGGTGTAATTAGAGAGGTCTCTCATAACTACTTCAACAATAAGCTTTACGAAGAATGTCTAACATATCGTCGACGATGAGATCGTTAGAGACTGCCCAAGCGTTGGTTTTGAAAAAGATGAAGGAATAGACCATACCCTTCCCAAACAAACCATCCTGATATTTACATTAAGTAATTTTGTGGAAAGCTAGGAAAAAAGTCTGATGCGATTTCATCGAAGTACTGAGCTCGGAGTCCACCTGAAGCGATTCATCAATCCCAAAACAAACCCATATACGGATTACGGATCGCGCGATTAGGATTCGGTCAGACAATCTTCCTGAATATGTCTTAGCCACTCGTCGCCATGTTTATGTTATCCCTTGAAATTTGTGTCAACAATGATATAATTTTGCTGGTACATTATTAGTAAAAAAAATGTAAATGTCGTGTGACTATGGCCTCCCGTCGGGTAGACCGTTCGCCGGGTGCAAGTCTTTCGTCAACTTGCGCGTCGATGGGGATGAAATGATGATGATGAGGACAACACAACACCCAGCCCCTGAGCGGTGAGAATCTGCGACCCAGGTACATTCAGTGGTATATGTGGATACTTTCTGCAAAATGAGTTACAAATCAACAAAAGCGATCTCGTCGTTCGGGAAGTCACAACGGGTCAGCACAAGTATGCACATATCCTTGCAGAGCGTGTCTACCCCTACATGCAGTTTGTTTTCCCTCGGCACGATGGCCTCTACCAGCAGGACAATGCAACATGTCACACAACTCGCAACATACATGCGTGGCTTAAAGAGCACCAAGAACAGCCTACGGTATTCCCTTGGCCACCAAACTCCCTGAATTTAAGCTCAATCTAGAATTTGTGGCACCACATCGATCACGATGTTCGTGCAACGGGTCCTCAATCGAGAAACGGAGCGAAGCTGGCAACGGCACTGGATCGGTATGACCCCACATCCTTGTCGGTACCTTCGGAAACCTAATTGACTCTCTTCCTGCACGTCGTGTCCGCCACGATAGGTGCCGGCACGGTAGCTCAGCATGTTCAGTCAGAGGGTTCAGCTACCCTCTGTAATAAAAAACTGAGTAAATGGATCAACGAACAACCTGAGCGAGTGTCATCGGACGTCTTCCACGAACAAATTCAACGAACAATATAGAAGAAAAATGAGATGAAAAAAGGATAGGTGACTGGTCAGCGTGACGGACTGCCGCCCTAAGGGGCCCGGGTTCGATTCCCGGCTGGGTCGAGGATTTTCTCCGCTCAGGGATTGGGTGTTGTGTTGTCTTCCTTATCATTTCATCCCTATCCCGCGCGCAGGTCGCCCAATGAGGCGTCGAATGAAATAAGACCTGCACTGAGGCGGCCAGACCTGCCCCCGTAAGGGGCATCTCGGCCAATGACGCCAAACGCTCATTTCCATTTCCTGCACGTCTTGGAGGGGTCCCTGTTGTAAAAGGTGGTTATTCAGCCTTTTGACAGGTCTTCAAATTAATGTGACTGGACAGGGTATATATAGAACAAACAAGTATACCGAGCTGCTGTTTTCGCTAAGTGAAGCAGAAAATGAGAAGAAAATTGTGGTTTATGCAAACAGTAGCTGCCGAATTATAGTACTGATTATTTTTTTAAAAACGATACTACATGATTTTTGTCTATGATGATGGAAAGGTCACTCAAAGAGGGCTTCAACGAGATGATGTGCTCCAAGAGGGCTTTGGAACTTGGTGAAATATTAACAACCACTTTCATTAAAACATCGAACCCCAGTGTATAAAACAGCTTCAAACGTCTGATTACTTTACAAATGAGTTAATAAGTTCAGTGTTTGATGTTAAGCTTGTAAGCGAGAAAAAATTCCGAAAAGGTTCGAAATTATTTGTAAATTGTCATGTTTATGACCTCATACCTTCTGAACTATGCATCGACAGTGATGTAATTTTGCTGATACATTCAATGGTATTTGTCGATTTGTTCTGCAAAATATGTTTCAAATGGAGCTAGCAATAAAAAAAAAAAAAAAAAGTCTTCCCTGGTGCTTGAGTTTTACTGCGTGAACAGCGGAAACGTTCATTTCATCAACTTGTGAGGAGTGTAAGCTAGCAAAAGTTAAGATTTGCAGTTTTGTGAAAAATTCGTTGAAATTCGCTAAATGCTCTCATTATCAAACACTGGCTGAGTATGAGTATCGACTACGTGATTTGAACATCATGAGTTACGTTGCCTCAAGACTTGCAAAGTTTGTCGTATTTGTCTTGTATTAAAAACTTAATGTTGAGACTGTATCTCCTAATGACCTGATAACGAAAGCGTTTTACAGTTGTAAATTCGGCCAGTAATTGATTGAAAGACAAAAATCGATTTCTTGTTGTCCCTGGAAGGCTTTAGATAGGCAACCCCCCCCCCCCCCCTCCCGGTCGGTAGTTCGAATCCTCCCTCGGGCATGGATGTGTGTGTTTTCCTTACCGTAAGTTAGTTTGTGTAAGCCTAAGGACCTATGGCCTCAGCAGTTTGGTCCCACAGGATTATTACGACAAATTTCCAAAAATCAGCGCAAGGAGTGCTCTACACCTAGCTGACAAGTCCAGCAATTCCAGGTATTCATTCTGCCAATTTTCTGTTAGAAACGAAATCTGGCAAGTATTCCTGTAGTAGACTTGGAGTGAGACGATCCCGTACAGTTTCTGTACGCTGAACGTAGCTGATTTGAGCTTTGAGAGTCTACAACAACTTTTTCTAAAAGCCCCTTTCGCAGCGCCTCTTTGTATCTCTATAGACGGCTATTGTTTCGCCTACAGCCGTTTCCACTCACTTGTTGAAAGCTCTCAGAAACGCTGTCGCGTGTCAGGGATTTCAATAAGTTGACTCAGCTGTAGGAGTATCTTACAGCAAAGAATAGATGTATTATAACTTCATGGATGATGCGACATTTTTTCACACATCTCAGTGTTTGTGACATCATATCTCTTGTACTATGTGTCGTACAATGACATATTTTTGTAGATATATTCAGCGCCATATATGGATACTGTATACGAAATATGATACGAATAGTATTAGCAGCAAAGAAGTAATAAATATAACGCCATGTTTGATGGGGAAGTTTTTTACGCGTTTCAGTGTCTATAATGTGATATCTCCAGATCTATGTGTCACACAACGACATAATTTTGTAGGTATGTTCAGGGGCATACATGGATACTGTCTGCATAATTTATTGCGAATAGAGTTAGTAGCACGGAAGTAATATATTTGAAACTCATGCATGATGCGGCAGTTTTTTTCTACGTATCTCATTATTTATGACAGCATATTTCCTGAACTATGATAAATAGATGGTTCTTGAATGACATTAAGGCATATTTGTACAAAGTTTAGTTGAAATCTGTGCTGTGGTTTAGGACATACACACATTCAAACACCCGTTTCTACAATATGCATGGAATCTATCTGATTTCATTTTGGTCCATCAACAGCTTCATGGTAATAACTTTCAAAATCGACTACAGTCCTCCGAATTGTACCTACAAAAACTGCTAAGTGATGTCTCGTTTCTATGCACGATCTTGCTTACGGATGTGACATTGTCTACGCCGTGCGAAGTGGTAGCGTGGTTTCAGGCGCCACGTCACGGACTGCGCGGCCCCTCACGCCAGAGTTTCAAGTCCTCCCTCAGGCACGGGTGTGTGTGTTGTTCTTAGCATAAGTTAATTTAAGTAGTGTGTAAGAGTAGGGACCGATGACCTCAGCAGTTTGGCCCCTCAGAAATTCACACACATTTGAACATTTTTTGACTTTGTTTACAAATGATGGGCAACTCAGTTCTCGCAAGATGCACTACTGGTCAGTTGAGAATCAACACTGGCTGGGAAAAGTGAATACACAACGATCTACTATTATTAACGGATGTGACACTACGCATAAGATAAGAATGGTATCAATACCTCACATGTGCCCCTCCACCCGCCCCCCCCCCCCCTACCCCTCCCATGGTCAAGCAAAAACCTTAGCAGAGCACTGGAGATCGTAGTCGGTTGTATCAAAATGGTTTGCCCGCCCCTCAGCCTTATCCGCTGTGCACTTATAACTATTAGGAAAATTAAACATGAAGTCTACGAAGAAACACGGGTGACTCCGGAGTACATAAATGCCATAATGATACAGGGTCGTACTGTGAGTGAAGACCAGATGAAATGCAGTGACATTTATTTTCTGCTTAACGGTTCAGTGCTAATTTAATCGAAATCGACGTAGCGCTTTAGTCGGGTAAAAGTAACAGAGTTACTTCCGCGTTTAATAATTTTAATATGGAAGAAAGGTTTAAATAAAAACGGAGCTTACTTTGCAAAAATGGCTCTGAGCACTGTAGGACCTAACATCTCAGGTCATCAGTCCCCTAGAACTTAGAACTACTTAAACCTAACTAACATAAGGACATCACACACATCCATGCCCGAGGCAGGATTCGAACCTGCGACCGTAGCGGTCGCGCGGTTCCAGACTGAAGCGCCTAGAACCGCTCGGCCACCAACGGCCGGCGCTTACTTTGCAAATGTGAAGCTGTTTAGAAAGAGTCTTGCTAAAAGAAATACAAAACTACCAATATATAACTCCCTGGTCAGCTCATTTGTCACATATTGGTCAGAAGTATGGACAGAACATGACAAAAATGCAATAACAAGCTTTCAGCGGAAAATACTATGCAATATCTGTGGTGCAACAAGGGAGTAAGAAAGCTGGAGAATACGCTCCAACGCCGAATTACACGTATTAACACAATGTAGGAGCATAGTGAATTTTGTGAAATCACAGCGAATATGACGGTTTGGACACATGGCGAGAATGGCACAGGATACAATTCAAAGAAAAATGATGAAAAGTGTGATCCATTTAGCTAGGAGAAAATGGAGACGTAGAAGAAGATGTACTGACGACGTGATAGTGGATTTCACCAGTATGGGAGTCCGATGGTGCAAAAGAGCAGCAGATAACCTAGAAATGTGGAGGAAAATCGTTGAAGAAGCCGAAGTTCACCAAGGGCTTTAGCGCTACTAAAGAAGAAGAAGAAGAAGAAGAAGAAGAAAAAGAGAATGGGTTCAACACGTTGAGGATGGTATAGGCATTGTATTCATTACATTGAATCGTATTACGTGGATCATTTCATCCAATAAAAACATTTTCGCAAATAC
Source organism: Schistocerca americana (assembly GCF_021461395.2). NCBI lineage: Eukaryota > Metazoa > Arthropoda > Insecta > Orthoptera > Acrididae > Schistocerca > Schistocerca americana. The sequence continues at coordinate 256,692,329 of NC_060119.1, read as the reverse complement.
GATAAAGCGATAAGCTCAAAAGTCAATGGATAAAGAGCCTTCTCGAGGAAGAAGTGTATTTACGCATTTCGCGTAAAATTTTTCAAATCAATGAATGTCTTGTACTGCACACTTCCTAAAGTAGGCTATGTTCTTCCTCGGCTTCAAGCTATCTCCGTACCAAATTTCATTAAAATTTGGTCAACAGTTTTTTGTGAAAATATATGAGAGAGAGTTACTTAGCGTATTTACAACATTAGTATACAAACCACGGACTATACAATTGCCGAATGATCACTGAAAATAGTCGCATTTGTTAAATGTCTGAGAGTATGCGTACTGGGCGATTTAAAGTAGAACAACCACATAAAACTAAGCGCAGGAAAGCCATATGCCAAACTGAGATTCATTGGAAGAATCACGAGGAGGAACAGACCACACACGAAGGAGGGAGGTTACAAAACACTCTATGGTGACGTGAGCATTTCTTCTCAGTCTGGTACCCTTATCCTCCTGATAGAGGAAACAGAGAAGATTCGAAGAAAACCGCTAGCGTTTCGTCACCATTGCGCGGAAACCTCACACACATTCTTATCGAGCTCCGGTGGCAGACGCAACAAGAGACACTTTGTGCATGACGGTGTGGTTCGCTGCTACAATACGCAAAGCGGTCGTTCCTAGGAGAATAAAACAACATTTTTTCCTGTTACCTCGGGAAAAGACTGAAGGCGAAATTAGAGAGAATCGAGTTCACATGGATGTTTTTCACAAACGCCTCCTTCTGTCCACCTATATCCACTCAAACAGGAAAGGCAGCAAGCTCCAGTGGTACGCGAAATACTGTCTACCACACACATTGCGGCGGCTTACGAAGTATGGAAGTAGATTTGATATAAATGACTAAAAAATCATCAACAGTTGCAGTAACAGTTAAACGTAGGCTATGAATGGTGTGCGTGATATGTGAGGTAACCTGAACAGAGACGGCGACCAGCAGCGCCGCCGACACCACGACCGCCCTGAAGTCCATCGCCAGCTCCAACTGAGGCTGCAGGCCGCGCAGCCGACCCATCGCCAGCCAGCCGCCCAAACCGTGTGACGTAAGCAAGGGACTATCGCCCGACGGCGAGTCTCTCTGCTCGCGCGACTTGTAGACAGCTATCGTTAATCAAGGGCACCACCTTCCATCAATCTGAGCAACATATAAATAATGCTGATCTGACTCACCGCATGTACACTACTGGCCATTAAAATTGCTACACCACGAAGATGACGTGCTACAGACGCGAAATTTAACCGACAGGTAGAAGATGCTGTGATATGCAAATGATTAGCTTTTCAGAGCATTCATTCAAGGTTGGCGCCGGTGGCGACACGTACAACGTGCTGCCATGAGGAAAGTTTCCAACCGATTTCTCATACACAAACAGCAGTTGACCGGCGTTGCCTGGTGAAACGTTTTTGTGATGGCTCGTGTAAGGAGGAGAAATGTGTACCATCACGTTTCCGACTTTGATAAAGATCGGATTGTAGCCTATCGCGATTGCGGTCCATCGTATCGCGACATTGCTGCTCACTTTGGTCGAGATCCAATGACTGTTAGCAGAATATGGAGTCGGTGGGTTCAGGAGGGTAATACGGAACGCCGTGCTGGATCCCAACGGCCTCGTATCACTAGCAGTCGAGATGACAGGCATCTTATCCGTATGGCTGTAACGGATCGTGCAGCCACGTCTCGATCCCTGAGTCAACAGATGGGGACGTTTGCAAGACAACAACCATCTGCACGAACAGTTCGACGACGTTTGCAGCAGCATGGACTATCAGCTCGGAGACCATGGCTGCGGTTACCCCTGACGCTGCATCACAGACAGGAGCTCCTGCGATGGTGTACTCAACGACGAACCTGGGTGCACGAATGGCAAAACGTCATTTTTTCGGATGAATCCAGGTTCTGTTTACAGCATCATGATGGTCGCATCCGTGTTTGGCGACATCGTGGTGAACGCACATTGGAAGCGTGTATTCGTCATCGCCATACTGCCGTATCACCCGGCGTTATGGTATGGCGTGCCATTGGTTACACGTCTGGGTCACCTCTTGTTCGCATTGACGGCACTTTGAACAATGGACGTTACATTTCAGATGTGTTACGACCCGTGGCTCTACCCTTCATTCGATCCCTGCGAAACCATACATTTCAGCAGGATAATGCACGACCGCATGTTGCAGGTCCTGTACGGCCCTTTCTGGATACAGAAAATGTTCGACTGCTGCCCTGGCCAGCACGTTCTCCAGATCTATCACCAATTCAAAACGTGTGGTCAATGGTGGCCGAGCAACTGGCTCGTCACAATACGCCAGTCACTACTCTTGATGACCTGTGGTATCGTGTTGAAGCTGCATGGGCAGCTGTACCTGTACATGCCATCCAAGCTTTGTTTGACTCAATGCCCAGGCGTATCAAGGCCGTTATTACGGCCAGAGGTGGTTGTTCTGGGTACTGATTTCACAGGATTTATGCACCCAAATTGTGGGAAAATGTAATCACATGTCAGTTCTAGTATAATATATGTGTCCAATGAATACCAGTTTATCATCTCCATTTCTTCTCGGTGTTGCAATTTTATTGGCCAATAGTGTAATAAGACATGTTTTATTAGTTACTAGCATTTTTTATCGTTTTTATTTTAAACACTAGCCACTACACACACAATGCACCTAACTAAATCGTTAAAATATCTCCCAGTACACTGAATGAGAGACTAATCTGGAGCCCTAACCATCTAACCACACTAAAGAAAGTCCGCAATAGATTAAACCATCTGCCCGAATACGAGGGTTAAATTTCATTAACATCATCCGCGCATCTTATCTGGCCAACCTTTATCAACAATAATATAGTTCTGCTCCTCTCATTTTTTCTCACACCCTCCAATTCCTTAAACTCCCCAGACATTTAGAATACCTTCACCCCTCCCACTGCTCTATCAACTTGCGTCCCAGCTCCCTATAGTCTCTCTCATCCTCGAGAACTCTGCCCTGTTGCCACACCCCCATAACCCCACCTTCCCTCCGTCTCCATACACTCCACATCCTTTCCTAGCGTAATTACAACTGCCTTACCCTTCCATACCATGAACTCACCTTTGAAAGCTACCCGTCTTTCCCCACTTAACACTATCCATGCCATCCCAAATGGAATGTCCCAATAAACCTTTAGTTGTCCCACCGAGCGAGGTGGCGCAGTGGTTAGCACACTGGATTCGCCTTCGGCAGGACGACGGTTCAAACCTGCGTTCGGTCGTCCTGGTTTAGGTTTTCCGTGATTTCCCTAAATCGCTTCAGGTAAATGGCGGGATGGTTCCTGTGAAAGGGCACGGCCGATTTCCTTCCCCATCCTTCTTTAATCCGAGCTTGTACTCCGTCTGTAATGACCTCGTAGTCGACGGGAGTTTAAACAGTAATCTCCTCCTCCTCCTTTCGTTGTCCAAGTGGCATCCCGTTCATATCGTAACAGCTATTTCGCACCTATTAGTTCCTTTCAGCATAAGACATCCCACTTCCTTTTCCGCATCCCAATATCTTCTCCAGTACTTCATTATAGCCCCTGATCACACTTACCACAGGCTCCACCACATTGTTTTCATAATGAAAACACTGTAGCCTACATCATGTCGCAATCATTCGTTTAGACCTCTTAAATTATAAGAAATTTGTAAGTACATTATCAAATGTCGAAGAGTAATCTGGCCGCCACTAGCCAGCCTCCAGTAGGGGGAACGTAAATAACTTTTAAATAAAAACTTATTTAAAAAAAGTAAGTGTCAGTTTTTAAATATCATAATATTTTATGAACCTAGACCCTAATCAATTTTTCAACATAATTTCCACCAATGTTGTTGTTGTTGTTTTGGTCTTCAGTCCTGAGACTGGTTTGATGCAGCTCTCCATGCTACTCTATCCTGTGCAAGCTTCTTCATCTCCCAGTACCTACTGCAACCTACATCCTTCTGAATCTGCTTAGTGTATTCATCTCTTGGTCTCCCTCTACGATTTTTACCCTCCACGCTGCCCCCCAATGCTAAATTTGTGATCCCTTGATGCCTCAAAACATGTCCTACCAACCGATCCCTTCTTCTAGTCAAGTTGTGCCACAAACTTCTCTTCTCCCCAATCCTATTCAATACCTCCTCATTAGTTATGTGATCTACCCACCTTATCTTCAGCATTCTTCTGTAGCACCACATTTCGAAAGCTTCTAATCTCTTCTTGTCCAAAATGGTTATCGTCCATGTTTCACTTCCATACATGGCGACACTCCATACAAATACTTTCAGATACGACTTCCTGACACTTAAATCTATACTCGATGTTAACAAATTTCTCTTCTTCAGAAACGCTTTCCTTGCCATTGCCAGTCTACATTTTATATCCTCTCTACTTCGACCATCATCAGCTATTTTACTCCCTAAATAGCAAAACTCCTTTACTACTTTAAGTGTCTCATTTCCTAATCTAATCCCCTCAGCATCACCCGATTTAATTTGACTACATTCCATTATCCTCGTTTTGCTTTTGTTGATGTTCATCTTATATCCTCCTTTCAAGACACTGTCCATTCCGTTCAACTGCTCTTCCAAGTTCTTTGCTGTCTCTGACAGAATTACAATGTCATCGGCGAACCTCAAAGTTTTTATTTCTTCTCCATGGATTTTAATACCTACTCCGAATTTTTCTTTTGTTTCCTTTACTGCTTGCTCAATATACAGATTGAATAACATCGGGAGAGGCTACAAACCTGTCTCACTCCTTTCCCAACCACTGCTTCCCTTTCATGCCCCTCGACTCTTATAACTGCCATCTGGTTTCTGTACAAATTGTAAATAGCCTTTCGCTCCCTGTATTTTACCCCTGTCACCTTCAGAATTTGAAAGAGAGTATTCCAGTTAACGTTGTCAAAAGCTTTCTCTAAGTCTACAAATGCTAGAAACGTAGGTTTGCCTTTTCTTAATCTTTCTTCTAAGATAAGTCGTAAGGTTAGTATTGCCTCACGTGTTCCAACATTTCTACGGAATCCACACTGATCTTCCCCGAGGTCCGCTTCTACCAGTTTTTCCATTCGTCTGTAAAGAATTCGCGTTAGTATTTCGCAGCTGTGACTTATTAAACTGATAGTTCGGTAATTTTCACATCTGTCAACACCTGCTTTCTTTGGGATTGGAATTATTATATTCTTCTTGAAGTCTGTGGGTATTTCGCCTGTCTCATACATCTTGCTCACCAGATGGTAGAGTTTTGTCATGACTAGCTCTCCCAAGGTCATCAGTAGTTCTAATGGAATGTTGTCTACTCCCGGGGCCTTGTTTCGACTCAGGTCTTTCAGTGCTCTGTCAAACTCTTTACGCAGTATCTTATCTCCCATTTCATCTTCATCTACATTCTCTTCCATTTCCATAATATTGTCGTCAAGTACATCGCCCTTGTATAAACCCTCTATATACTCCTTCCAGCTTTCTGCCTTCCCTTCTTTGCTTAGTACTGGGTTGCCATCTGAGCTCTTGATATTCATACAAGTGGTTCTCTTCTCTCCAAAGGTCTCTTTAATTTTCCTGTAGGCAGTATCTATCTTACCCCTAATGAGACAAGCCTCTACATCCTTACATTTGTCCTCTAGCCATCCCTGCTTAGCCATTTTGCACTTCCTGTCGATCTCATTTTTGAGACGTTTGTATTCCTTTTTGCCTGCTTCATTTACTGCATTTTTATATTTTCTCCTTTCATCAATTAAATTCAATATTTCTTCTGTTACCCAAGGATTTCTATTAGCCTTTTTACCTACTTGATCCTCTGCTGCCTTCACTACTTCATCCCTCAGAGCTACCCATTCTTCTTCTACTGTATTTCTCTCCCCCATTCCTGTCAATTGTTCCCTTATGCTCTCCCTGCAACTCTGTACAACCTCTGGTTCTTTCAGTTTATCCAGGTCCCATCTCCGTAAATTCCCGCCTTTTTGCAGTTTCTTCAGTTTCAATCTGCAGTTCATAACCAATAGATTGCGGTCAGAATCCACATCTGCCCCTGGAAATGTCTTGCAATTTAAAACCTGGTTCCTAAGTCTCTGTCTTACCATTATGTAATCTATCTGATACCTTTTAGTATCTCCAGGATTCTTCCAGGTATACAACCTTCTTTCATGATTCTTGAACCAAGTGTTAGCTATGATTAAGTTATGCTCTGTGCAAAATTCTACAAGGCGGCTTCCTCTTTCATTTCTTCCCCCCAATCCATATTCACCTACTATGCTTCCTTCTCTCCCTTTTCCTACTGACGAATTCCAGTCACCCATGACTATTAAATTTTCGTCTCCCTTCACTACCTGAATAATTTCTTTTATCTCGTCATACATTTTATCAATTTCTTCATCATCTGCAGAGCTAGTTGGCATATAAACTTGTACTACTGTAGTAGGCATGGGCTTTGTGTCTATCTTGGCCACAATAATGCGTTCACTATGCTGTTTGTAGTAGCTTACCCGCACTCCTATTTTCCTATTCATTATTAAACCTACTCCTGCGTTACCCCTATTTGATTTTGTATTTATAACCCTGTAATCACCTGACCAAAAGTCTTGTTCCTCCTGCCACCGAACTTCACTAATTCCCACTATATCTAACTTTAACCTATCCATTTCCCTTTTTAAATTTTCTAACCTACCTGCCCGATTAAGGGATCTGACATTCCACGCTCCGATCCGTAAAATGCCAGTTTTCTTTCTCCTGATAACGACGTCCTCTTGAGTAGTCCCCGCCCGGAGATCCGAATGGGGGACTATTTTACCTCCGGAATATTTTACACAAGAGGACGCCATCATCATTCAATCACACAGTAAAGCTGCATGCCCTCGTGACACGAATATTAAGCATTTATCATAACGGACAAGTAATGTCTCAATTCTATGCTTATCAAACTTCACCATGAGTTGTCATCCACTGTTCAAAGGGCATCTTCAGCGAGACATCATTGTTGTTGCGGAGATAGCATTTTCCTTTTGTTGGAAGAACAGAAGCTTTAATCAATGGACGCTAGAGTATTGCTATACAAAGGGTGATCAAATTGTTCCCTGCCATATGAAAAAAATGTGTGAAATCTTATGGGACTTAACTGCTAAGGTCATCAGTCTCTAAACTTACACACTACTTAACCTAAATTATCCTAAGGACAAACACACACACCCGTGCCCGAGGGAGGACTCGAACCTCCGCCAGGACCAGCCGCACAGTCCATGACTGTAGCCCCTGACACCGCTCGGCTAATCCCGCGTGGCCCTGCCATACGACTCGATGAGATATTGTGCTCTTTTATCCGTATGACGACGGGTATTGTCATGGAGCAAATATAAAAAAAAAGTTTAATGAGATTATCACGCCTTTTGTCTGGGATTTTTCGACGCAGTCTAGTTAAAAATCTCAAAATGTTTCTCAGGGTTCACTGTGGTAAAATAAGGCAGTAAATTCACAATCAACGTACACTGCCCATCAAGAATCGCAGTGCACATAATTTTTTGCGGTGACATTGCATTTGTTGGAACTGCACTTCTTTGGTGATGTTGAATGCCTTCATTTCATGCTTTGTCGTCTCGATTCTGGTGTAACGTGAGCCATCATTGTTTCAGTACAATGACAGCTAGGCTTAAAATTCACCACCTTTATTAGTGCACCGCTCTATAAAACTCCAAGCATTGGCTAGTCAATGATTTTGTGCTCCTCAGTCATCATTTTCGGTATCGAGTGTGGAGCACGATTCCCGGTAATTTAAGGATTCTGAATGAATTTCATAAAGAGCACTCCTTGAAACTTGAGAAAGCTAGCTAAATAAGGCCTAACTCATAGAGCGTTTGATTTTTTTTTAATTTTTCTTCCAACTTTCTGGAACCTTTCCGTATTGAGGATAGGTGTCCGCTCACTTCACGCCTCATCGTGAACATGGGTATGGTTATCTTTATAAATCTTTAACATAGTGTAGCGCTTCAGCAATCGTGAATTGTCCAGAAATTAAGAAATTCAGCCTTCAGTTGCAAGGTAAAATTTTATTAGTTTACCTAGGTTTCTATGCCAATAATGGTAACTTCTTCAGAACAAAAATTAAATTATTTTTAGGGCCAAACGTTGGCCATGTCACAGAATAAAATTAAAACAGAATAAAGACGCATAGTCATAAGATTTTGTCTCTCAAAACTACAAAAATTAAGACAAACGGAGACGTAGCTACGCCGGCCAGGAATAAGAGTCACACGTAAGTAACAAGGAAAGGAGCATCAAAGAACGACAGATATAATTCATAACCATTGTCGACGTCAGAGATCAAGATAAATTTGAAAATTTGTGGTAAGGTCTTATGGAACCAAACTAAGGAGTTCATTGGTCCCTAAGCCTACACACTACTTAATCTAACTTCGATTAACAATCGCTATGGACAACCCATGCTCGAGGGAGGACTCGAACCTCACACGGGGGGAGAAGAGATCGAGGAGAAATGGAAACGGTCCACAACCTTTAAATTCAAAATGATGAATAAACAGGCAATAAAATGCCTGTTAAACCCATTACAGTCTGTTTGATTTATTCGTAGATTCAGTGATCGCATTATCTTTTTTCACAAATTCTGTAGTAGCAAACAACAACATAAAGATGTTTTTCTAAATTGTACATAACAACGCATCGAAAAAATTAAATATATTTTTTAGAGATAACAACTTCAGATGTTTTGATCATTTATCGAAGTTTCCTGAAGATTAAATATCAGTTTAATAAATGACAGTGAGTATATAATCAAGAACGAGTAGTTTAAGCTTTTGTAGCTTAAACATCTTTAGTATTTTCCAGCTGTCGTTCCGACAGATCTAAAGAGATATAATAATTACTTCCTGTTCAAGATTCCGTGACAGTTACTACAGGAAGAATTTGCTTGTAGTTGTTCCACGAGCTTGGCCATTACAGACAGAAACCGTCATACAGACCATCGGCCCAGCAGGATGTTCGAATTCTGTGAATAGATATCTTAACAGTAAGAAAAGTATTGGTTCCCCATAACATTTATCGCTATGACATGGCCACACAACGCCACCTTGACCTTTTTCTGTGGAAGAGTGCACAGAGGTTGAACAACAAGGAAAAGTAACATATTCGCTAAGGAAGACTTGATACAGCGCACGAAAAAAAATCTTGACATTGAAATAAGTAAACGAGCTAATTTGCAGAATGATTAACTGACAGCTCGAAAAGCTTTGACTCATGAGATACAGTGCAATCTTTATCGGCGGCAAGTAGTATAAACAGCCAACGCTTTAAGTTTGCGAACTTGACAATGTTTCACAAACTTCGACGGAAATGGATGAAATTCAAAGGAGATTCATATCAACATGATAACAGAATGTCTTCTTGGAAGAACAGGATGACGATTATTTGTACCGATGCTGTTTCGCGCACATATTGTGAAAGAAGTGGATTTTATATTTTCAATACTGCAAAATATGAAACAAGAAGAAATATCCTTACATTTATTTAAATGTTAAATATTTAAAAGAATATCTCTTCGGAGTTAGAGTCATTGAGTTCATTAGAAGTAGAGCAGTAGTTCACCTAAAAAGGGGATCATCTGACAGATTTTGCCCATCGAGGGTCGTAACTCTGCAGCTACCACTACCCCAAGAGCGTTGGGTCCAACAAGCGCCTCGCTCAGTGTCTAGACATGGTTGAGTTAGACTGTTGAAACATGACAATAGGAGCGAACTTACTGGAGTACATACAGACGCATCGAATAAAAACGTAACTTACTTCGAGACATTTTTGTTGAGGTTCTTCGAATAGCACTTACTAACGTTTATAACTTCTTCCACTATTTTCTGTTCCGGAAACACTGATATCCTTAGACACAGACCCCTTATCAGAGAATATGATTATTATAACCGGTAGTAGAGTAAATGTGGATAGTGGATAACGCTAAAATACTGCCGGAGAGTTTGCAGCCAACACCCAGGACTCATAAGCCTGTATAAAGAGTCTCCTCCACATCCTGTCAGGGGTAGAAGTACGGGTACTTTTAGGCAACATGTGCCACATATACGGGAGAGCGAGATTAGGCTTCCCAGTAGGTGGAGTTTTCAAAGCAAGAACCACTAGCATTAGGTCGGACTAGGTCCAAAATGAATCCTATTGCAAACGCACATGGACTAAAGTAACCAGCATCGTCAATCTAATGCGTTATCAGTACCTCCTACAGGTAGCCAGATTTAGATACAGCCGACGCAGTGTCATTCAAAGGCAGCCTGAACACCATCGCATATGAATAAATTGAACATACCGTAGTAGCACTGGGTGATTGTAAGGTTTCAGATATCGAATGCAGAAATCAAGTGTACATTAGGGTCGTCATGGATAAGTGTTTTTGCGAAGTAGTACCAAACTCATTATCACTCAACTGCGCCGAATAACTAATTCGGCTACTGACAAATATCGCTACAAGCTCATATGAGCTACTCAAGACTGTCACCGATGAAAAAGGGACTAGTGATCGGGATGCTATTAGAGGGACGATGAACACCAAAAATAAGTTCATCAGTAAATTTGTGAAACGAAAGCTTTTATCGTTGTGTCGATGTTGAGGTTTTCAAAGACGTATCACAAGGTACGATGAGGGGCGGACAGGAAACGAAATAAAACTATGACGACCCTGAACCCACTACCATATCGCGTTTAGTTGCGAATGCCCGGTCACGCCTGCTAACCTACGTGCAGGGAGTGGCAACTGACCCTTAACATAGACAAATGTAATGTATTGCGAATACATAGAAAGAAGGATCCTTTATTGTATAATTATATGATAGCGGAACAAACACTGGTAGCAGTTACTTCTGTAAAATATCTGGGAGTATGCGTGCGGAACGATTAGAAGTGGAAATATCATATAAAATTAATAGTTGGTAAGGCGGGTACCAGGTTGAGATTCATTGGGAGAGTCCTTTGAAAATGTAGTCCATCAACAAAGGAGGTGGCTTACAAAACACTCGTTCGACCTATACTTGAGTATTGCTCATCAGTGTGGGATCCGTACCACGTCGGGTTGACGGAGCAGATAGAGAAGATCCAAAGAAGAGCGGCGCGTTTCGTCGCAGGGATATTTGGTAAGCGTGATAGCGTTACGGAGATGTTTAGCAAACTCAAGTGGCAGACTCTGCAAGAGAGGCGCTCTGCATCGCGGTGTAGCTTGCTGTCCAGGTTTCGAGATGGTGCGTTTCTGGATGAGGTATCGAATATATTGCTTCCCCCTACTTATAGCTCCCGAGGAGATCACGAATGAAAAATTAGAGAGATTCGAGCGTGCACGGAGGCTTTCCGGCTGTCGTTCTTCCTGTGAACCATACGCGACTGGAACAGGAAAGGGTAATAATGCAGTGGCATTAAAGTGCCCTCCACCACACACTGTTGGGTGGCTTGCGGAGTATAAATATAGATGTAGATGTAGACCTTGCTGCAATCCAGTCTGTCTTTCGTCGCGTCTAACTTCAGACTTCCAAATGAAAACAACGAAATTAGTACTTTGAGCACTGTTTTAAAATAAACTCGACTCCCTTACGATAGTTAACTACGTTTGTATGTGTCTGAATACTAACTAGACCATTGCACTTCATCCAAAGCGTCTATCGGAAAAGTTGGTTCCTTATATCTGGAAACAAAGTATACATTTTATATCGTATTATTAATAGGTTACCAATGCCGGCCCTGGCACATACACACTATAAATTAAGTAGGTATCAGATTACACATCAGGCGTTAGGTTACACACTTGGGTTCCTTTGTAACCCCCACTTCTCTTCCTCTGGGGAGCAAACAGGAACTGATTAAGGTCACTCAGGGAACCTCCCTCACAAAAGCTGTAGCGATCTGTGTGTGTTACCGATAGTGATCATGATATATGAAATTGTTGGGAAAACCCTCCCTATCTCTCACAGTCAACGGGAAGACAATAAAATGGCGGTAAACATAAGGGACCAAGGAACTGAGCTCTCCCCACCCCTCCCGCTATTCTGTTATGAATCCTGACGCCCAAGCCCCCCTCAGTCGAGATCTAATCTTCAGAGTGAGAAAATGATGAAGAGCCAGCAGCAGTACGCAGCAGGAACAAGCCAGAATCCCCATGCACATAAGGAACAGTTACATATGAAAGTAAGTAATAATAAAATTATTAATAAAATTATTTCTATCGTTCCCAGAATGAGATTTTCACTCTGCAACGGAGTGTGCGCTGATACAGTTTTAACCTGACAGGAAGTTTCTTATTTCTATTGTTATTAACAAACGTATATTCGAATACGTAGTTGTGGCTTGTTAATGTTCCAGCAGAACAACACTGTGCTGAACAAATGGCAGAGGAACTGCTGGGTGATGACAACCACAGACTACTAGCCGCAATGCTATAGCTACAGCAGAGCAGCAGCTGTCCACAGATATGCTTCCTCATTTACTGGACCTGGCGTGGTTCAGCTATGGTGTCCATGCCACAGCCACCTTCCCTTTACTGCCCTGTAACTGCGCTGCAGCCTCATCAGAAAGAGCTCACACAACTGCAGGTAGATCTCCCGTCAAGAGAGTTCGCCAGCTCACTTAACTTTACTGTGTGTGGATCTGAACGAGTAAACGTATCTCTGTCACCGGACAATGACTTTGCCCTCGTTATTGACGTTGGAAACGAGCAATGCATTAGTACAAGAGTTCAATAGTTATGGTATATGTGAGAAAATTTGTGTAATATGATGGGTTATACACCGAAGCGCCAAAGAAACTGGTTTAGGCATGCGTATTCAAATACAGAGTTATGTAAACAGGCATAATGTGGCGCCGGTCGGCAACATCTGTGTAAGACACGTGTCTGGCGCAGTTCTGAAATCGCTACAATGGCAGGTTATCAAGATTTAAATGAGTTTCAATGTGGTGTTATACTCAGCGCACGTGTGATTGGACACAACATCTCCGAGGTAGCGAAGAAGTGGGGATTTTCTCGTACGACCACATCAAGAGTTTACCGTGAATATCAGAAATCCGGTAAAACATGAAATCTCCGTCATCGCTAAGGCCGGAGAAACATCCTGCAAGAACGGAACCATCGACGACTGAAGAGAATCGTTCAACGTGACAGAAGTGTAACCCTTCTGCGAATTGCTGGAGATTTCAGTGCTGAGCCATCAGCAAGTGTCAGCGTGAGAACCATTCGACGTAGCATCATTGATATAGGCTTTCGGAACCGAAGGCCCACTCGTGTACCCCTGATGACTCCACGACACAAAACTTTACGCCTCGCCTGGGCCCATCGACACCAACATTGGACTATTGATGAGTTGAAATAAGAGGGCGGTTCAGAAAGTAACCTCCGATTGGTCACAGTGCGGGTTGTGGGGGGAGTAGCGACGCCATCTGTGCGTTCACGCACTCAACAGGTCAGTCGGCATCAAGCCGTGGTCGAGTGAACGTCGTACCTGCGCAGTTTGAAATGTGTGCTGCAATAGAAAACCCCGCCAAATGTGAAGTGCGTGCTGTCATAAGGTTTTTTACAGCCAAATGATATTCTGCAGCAGCTATTCATCGTTAGCTTTCTGCCGTGTACGGACCAAGAGTTATGAGTGAAGGAGTTGTCCGTGAATGGGTACGTTTATTTAGAAGTGGACGAGAAAACGTTCATGATGAAGAGAGGAGTGGTAGACCATCATTGGTGACTGACGAACTCGTTCAGACAGTTGATGCAAAAGTTCGTGAAAATCGACGTTTCTCAATGTCGGAGTTGTCTACTGGTTTTCCACAGATTTCTAAGACTCTCTTGTACGAGATAGTGACAGCAAGATTGGGTTACCGTAAGTTCTGTGCACGATGGGTGCCCAAAATTCTTACCGACCACCACAAAACTCAAAGAATAGCCTCTGCATTAGACTTTCTGTCACGTTATGAGGACGAAGGAGAACCATTGTTAAACAGAATCGTGACCGGTGACGAAACCTGGATTAAATACGTGAACCCTGAGACAAAAGATGTGGGCACATTCAAATTCGCCTACCAAACCAAGAAAAGCCTCGTAAGATTTTTCTGCCAGACAACTGATGGCAACGGTGTTTTGGGATGCCAAAGGGGTGTTGTTGGTTGAATTCATGGAACGTGGTACGACCATTAATCAAGACGTGTACTGTGAAACAATAAAAAAGTTACGACGGGCTATACAGAACAAACGCCGTGGAATGCTGACTTCCGGTATCGTTTTTTTGCACGATAACGCCCGTCCACACTCTGCTCGCAGAACAACGGCCCTTCTTGGGTCCTTCAAGTGGGACGTTATCAACCATCCACCTTACAGCCCAGACCTGGCGCCAAGTGATTATCACCTCTTCATGCATTTGAAGAAATGGCTCGGGTCACAGCGGTTTCATGACGACGAAGAGCTCAAAGATGCGGTCACAGGCTGGCTCCAGGCACAAGCGGGTGATTTTTACGCAGAAGGAATTTCAAAGCTTGTGAAGAGATACGATAAGTGCCTCAATCGCTATGGAGACTATGTAGAAAAATAGTGCAAAGATGTAGTTGTAAGATGTATATATTAAAATATTTTTATTTAACTTGATGTATTTTTTTAAATCAACCGGAGGTTACTTTCTGAACGGCCCTCGTATGTTGCCTGGTCGGACGAGCCTCGTTTCAAATTGTGTCGAGCGGACGGTGGAGTACTGGTTTGGAGACAACTTTAATAATCCGTGGACCCTACACGTCAGCAGGGGACTGTTCAAGCTGGTAGAGGCTTTGTAATGGTGTGCGGCGTGTGCAGCTGGAGTGATATGGGACGCACGATACGTGTAGATACCACTCTGATTAGTGACACGTACGTAAGCATCCTGTCCGATAACGTGCATCCATTCATGTGCATTGTACATTCCGACAGACTTAGACAGTTCCACCAGGACAATGCGACACCCCACACGTCCAGAATTGCTACAGAGTGGCTCTAGGAACACTCTTCTGAGTTTAAACACTTCCAGGCATAAATTATAGGTATTTTTTACTTTACCGAATAACATTAATGAAATTATATTTTTTCCCCTTCTATGTATTTATGATGCACACCATAGGTAAAGCCACAGCCGTCAAGAGAGGAACGGAAATAATGTAGTGCACGTATTTGACAAAATTCAGATTTCTTTCAATAAAAAAATTTCTCTAATAAAAATTATCGTTTCCTTTTTAAAAATTATGCTGTAAGGCCGAGTTTTAAAGTCATACATATGATAACTTTCTTCAACCTTTTGTGCTGCCACTGTGGAATGAAACTTGTATAAAAAATAGTGAGTAAAATATATAATATTTCCTCTAACCACCCATGTTCTATTCAGCTACCTTTTAAAAGAATGTAGAGACAAAATCAGGCTGTTCCTATTCCTTAATAACATTGCCATGCCATCCGATGTCTGTTTGTTAATAACAATTTAATATTTCGTCAAGCGAGAAAACAACAGAGAACATACCCAGGTAGACATGTAAACTTCCACAATTTTAAGCATTTTATCGGACTGCTTGAGTTCTGTCTCGATGTCACGTTAACGTCGCGTTGCATCGACGATATGATGCCCTTAGACATTCACAGTACAGCAGGAGTCCGAGTTATCTCTCATCTTTAAAGCACTGCGACATTACTAGTGTATGTGTGACGTCAAAGTTACGTGTTAGAAACGAACATGACCGTAGAAATAATGACGTCACGTTATATTAATAAAGTCATAGCAAATACTGTAAGCATTACCGATCTCCTGCCAACGATACTGTATTTACAACAAATCCCGCCGCCACCACCACCACCACGTTACTAGATTGTGTGACGTCATATCAAAGTTCTTACCTTTCAAACAAAGATACTGTGTGTGTAGCACAACACTACAAAATACACAACTGCTATATCAGGGATATAAATATACATCTAGTCAACCAGGTCCTCCTCAGCGCATTCGCGGAATAACGCAGGTCAAACGAACCAAACGAGATGGCGGTAGGGTATCGAACTCATCGAGTGGCCATGGCCGTTACTAAATCCCTGGCGCTTTAATAATGGGAACCAAGGCATTGCTACTAACCTGCCACAACACGATATTTATGCAAATAAATCTTGCGATATAATTAGTTTGTGGCGATGCTATAAGACAATCCTACAAGTGCACTGACTTTGGACGAGGTCCACCAGGACTCCCGGGCAGAACAAAAATACATGCAACTCTCGAAATATTAGTGTGTGACGTTACTATAAGACCAGTAAATAGAAGCGAAAATAATCTGAAGTATATACGTCGTCGCCGAATACAAATGAAAGTGAGAAATAGGCACATTGCAGCAAAAATAAACTATTTCTACGTACAAAGTGATAGACAGAGGTCACAGCACCTATCTGGCAACTTGATAAAAAGTGACCTTAGAGACAACTGCAGAGGTCGAACACCGACTATTTTCCAATCACCAATTACAGTTAACTCACCACAAATATTATTCAAATTATGAACAAGACACACACAATGAATGCTGAGAAAAGGGGGCTGCACATACCTGATAACAATAGA
The DNA here is from genome assembly GCF_021461395.2 of Schistocerca americana. Taxonomy (NCBI): domain Eukaryota; kingdom Metazoa; phylum Arthropoda; class Insecta; order Orthoptera; family Acrididae; genus Schistocerca; species Schistocerca americana. The sequence goes on along the minus strand of NC_060119.1, from coordinate 256,675,714 downwards.
ATCAAAACCATTTCTTCTCGATTTCAATGACCGCCCACAAGGTATCTCAGAGGTGTAGTCAGAACATTAATCTCCGTGTAAATGAAACGCCTAGTCCTGGGACCAGCAGCCTTAAGGCGTGGGCATTCGCTGATGGCAACTGCGAGAAAACGTCCTAGAAAAAACAGATAAATGTGGGGGATCACTGACCTATGTGTGCGTGTCGCTAACGTTAACGGTCAAGAAATTCCTTCCCACCACCGCATGTGAATCTCTATCGCACATTCCATAAACTTCTCTGCATTCATTAAATAAACAGGATCCGAGGATACTCTTCTCGGGTATGCAGCCAGATGATGCAGTCATCTTAACACAATATTTCAATGGACCATCTGGCCACCTTCTTCAGCTGAATGTGCTGATGCACAATCTCAACGGAAATGAGTTTCCAACAGATTCGGCTTCTCCTTATTACGCCGCGGCCGGCTCCTATGCATGCTCTAGCATTAGCCCTGCTGCCCTCAAGCGCAAGTGAACTGATGGTGCACTAGTGGAAGAAAACGATACATCGCTAGCAGACACTAATTAAATGAATTTTCTGCTCAAAGTAAGGGAAACCCTTGTCCCTTTTAATAATATTATTAGATAATTGAATTTCTATAAATTCCCTTATAACACATTCCCTGTAGTGTGAAGTAGGAGAGATCGTTTGCGTCTTATTACATAACATCTTATTCCCTCATTAAGACGGTGTTCTTCTATGCGGATTTCCCTGACTGGGATACAAGGAGTGTGACAAAGATGCTCCATACACCGACCCTGAATAGTACTGGCAATATGGCCAATATAAGCCATGCCACAATGACAGGAATTGTGTATACTTTGTATACTACGTGTTTCCTCAGGCCCACATCTTCCTTTGCCGATCCAAGAAGGCCTCTAATCTTAGTCGATGGCATAAAAATACTTTTAACGCCATATCTTCTTAAAATTCTCGAAACTTTCGGGCATATACACTTAGTAAACGGTAAAAAATGCAACAGATCTACAAGCAACCTCTAGTGGTTCACCCAGCGACTCGAACAGAAGAGCACGATAAATTTGTTGATCCGTATAACCGTTCTGCTTAAAAAAAAATTTAAGATAATCCAATTCCTGTATCAAGTTTCCTGCGTCGAAAATGGCGTTAGCTTTCTTCAACGAAGTCCGCAAGACTGGTGTTGTAAATGACAGCTAGTCACTTGAAGGTGGGTTTAGTATTACTGTTGTGTCACCGCCAGACACCACACTTGCTAGGTGGTAGCCTTTAAATCGGCCGCGGTCCGTTAGTATACGTCGGACCCGCGTGTCGCCACTATCAGGATTGCAGACCGAGCGCCGCCACACGGCAGGTGTAGAGAGACTTCCTAGCACTCGCTCCAGTTGTACAACCGACTTTGCTAGCGATGGTTCACTGACAAAATACGTCCTCATTTGCCGAGACGATAGTTAGTATAGCCTTCAGCTACGTCATTTGCTACGACCTAGCAAGGCGCCATTATCAGTTGCTATTGATCTTGTGATGCATGTACCGTCAGACCGAAGTTCACCATTAATGGATTAAAGTTAAGTATTCCACCAGCTACGTCCGTTTTTCTAAATTCTAATTTCCTTGTCCTGTTCCAGACCTCACGCCAGCCTGCGTGAGCTAAAACGCGTGCCTTTCGGCTTCCTCTAGTATTCCTGGGTAGGCTCTCCTGCCAATCCACAACAATTACACTATGCCGCAAAGTGCCATCACCATTTCTGTGAACCAAAACATCAAGAAAAGCAAGTTTCCCATCCTTTTCAACATTCATGGTAACTCTGATACTAGGATGGAGACAATTAAAATGCTCTAACAAAACGATTCAAAGCATGTGTTCCATGAGGCCAAACCATAAAAGTATCGCAACATATCTCCAAAAATAGGTGAGTTTAAGAAAGGAAGACCTGAATGCCATGCCCTCAAAAGCTTCCGTAAACAAAATGGCGACTATAGGGAAAGAGGACTCCTCGTAGCCACTCCGTCAGTTTGCTCAAAATATATGTCGTTAAATATGAAATACGTAGATGTCAGAACATGATGAAGTAACTTGGTTGTTTTATCGTCAAATTTTTCACCGATTAATAACAGGGACTCTTCAAGAAGAACCCAGGTAAAAAGTAACATAACATCGAAGCTAACAATTCCAATGCACATACTTCAACGGCTCGATGAAAGATCTGAGAAGAGCCCATGCGCTCCGAATCACAAGAAGCCGATGCCTGATAAGGTTCGTTGTGTACCACCTTCTGAAAGCGCTCTGCATCAGAAACCGTATGAACGAAAGCGCTGTAAAAGAAATTCTGTTACATAGCTCATGTATGTGGATGAACACATCTGTAGGCTGTGTATTTACCCACACAGAGTTTTATTTTATAGTAGTGCAATAATATCATCAGCTGTAATGTGTCGGACTTTAAGGATTTACCAGAAATCCATCTCTCTCCTGGTGCTCATATATCGTTAGATATCAGACTGTGCCCTGTATACGACATTGTCACTGATGAAGCATAAATCAGGTACTACCGCGGTGAGTTCAGAGCCTGATGCCGCCGAGAATAGAAGATTATAGATAGAAGGAAAATACTAAATCTTTTATTTCGTTGTCTTGCAAGTCGGCAAATATGACAACTCGTTTGGAAAATGCCCATAACCTTAACATGTGATGTTTTCCACTTTTTGCACTCTGCTACATAATTTGTTCAGTGGCCATATGTTTAACATAGCGTGTTCGATAATCTGTTAACCCCACCTGATATGGGTCTCAGACTAGCGAATAAATCCTGTAATGTGGTTTTATAAAATTACTGGCCATATTTTGTTGCAGTCAATCTTTTATTGCTCATGAAAATGCTGTAACACACTTATTATTAAGTACACACATCAAAAGAAAGTTTTGCATCACCTCGGTTTAGAGAGTTCCGGAACCTGTACAGAAAATTGGAAAAGAGATCAACATAAACATCATTTCCTCCCTTTTTATTGCTCATGAAAACTACACATTGCATATTGTACCACCATACAGCGAGACCTATAGATGTGGTGGTCCATTTTGATGAGCCGCGCCGGGTAGCCGCGCGGTCTAGGCGTCTTGTCACGGTTCAAGTCCTTCCTCGGGCATGGGTGTGTCTGTTTTCCTTAGTTTTAAGTTAGATTTAGTAGTGGGTAGGCTTAGGGACCGATGACCTCAGCAGTTTGGTCTCATAAGAACTTACCACAAATTTCCAATTTTCCAGATCGCTGTACACATCTACCTCTAATACCCAGTAGCACCACCTCTTGCATTGGTGCTTGCCTGTATTCGTCGCGACATACTATCCACAAGCTCATCAAGGTGCTGTTGGTCCAGCTTTTCCCACTCCTCAACGGCGATTCGGAGTAGATCCCTCAGAGTGTTTGGTTCAAATGGTTCAAATGGCTCTGAGCACTATGGGACTCAACTGCTGAGGTCATTAGTCCCCTAGAACTTAGAACTACTTAAACCTAACTAACCTAAGGACATCACAAACATCCATGCCCGAGGCAGGATTCGAACCTGCGACCGTAGCGGTCTTGCGGTTCCAGACTGCAGCGCCTTTAACCGCACGGCCACTTCGGCCGGCAGAGTGTTTGGTGGGTCATGTCATCCATTAAGAGCCCTTTTCAATCTATCCCAGGCATGTTCGATAGGGTTCACGTTTGGAGAACGTGCTGACCACTCTAGCCGAGCGATGTCGTTATCAAATCAAATGGGTCAAGTGGCTCTAAGCACTATGGGACTTAACATTTGAGGTCATCAGTCCCCTAGACTTAGAACTACTTAAACCTAACTAACCTAAGGACAGCACACACATCCCTGCCCGAGACAGGATTCGAACCTTCGACCGTAGTAGCAGCGCGGTTCCGGACTGAAGCGCCTAGAACAGCTCGGCAACAGCGGTAAGCTGTAGTTATCCTGCAGGAAGTCATTCACAAGATGTGCACAATGGAAGGGCGATTTATCGTCCACAAAGACGAATGCCTCGCCAATGTGCTGCGATTAAGACGTGTTTGTGTTTGGTATATTCTTTCGTCGGGTCATAGTGGAATGCTTCATTTGTTAGGTTGTAGGGTGATATTTTCACGGCTGGCTTGAGTTCGCAGTCTTTTATTGTAAGATTGTGTCGCAACTCTTGCTTCTTCAGTTCGGTCATTCCGTTATTCTTCGGTTTCTCTGCTTCTCACGGTACTCATTTCGTTTGTTGGGAACTCAAACGTGCTTTGCGCTCTTCGTCTGTTTCGTTTCTTCGGTGTTCTTTTTGTTTTCGTCGTTTTGCTTCAGAGCTGGCAAGGTCTCCTTCTATTTTACGTTTGGGCATTGTCTAAAATATGTATTAAATCAACATTTTACTAACAAGTACGATAAGTACACTTTACGTACTTTTCACGCTTTATTTTCAACTTATATTCAATCACTGTATAACTTTGATTACTTACAGTCCAGTGCTTGTTTTTATTCACTTACTGTGCTACTTTTTCGGTTCCTCTCTTCGTCACTGATAAGAAACTGACGTTCTAACCCACGTTATGTACCAGTGAATAGCCACACATTCTAATGTCTAATTACAGAGCATGTCAAACAGGTTTAGAAAGGGCCACTGTGTTCAAGAACATTCTACAACATTCTGGAACGTTCCACAATGATCTAGGATGTTCTCGGATGTTCACAAACTTTCTGGAATATTTCCGAATGTTCCATACTATTCCCAAACATTCCAAAACATCCCGAATCATTTTGGAACATTCAGGAACGTTCGGAATGTTGTAGAATGCTCTCGAATATTCCCGAATGTTCGAATGTTCTGGAATGTTCTAGTAATTTTTAGAGGGCGAAACTTCCCAGCCCTTTTATCTTCAAAAGCACGTCCTCCAGGTAAAAATGGCAACCTTCTTCATGGATGGGGAATAGGGGGCTTCCACACCATATAACTCCGTTGATCGTACCTAGGCTAGTTTCTAAGTTTTAACGGCACGCATACTGTACACTTACCTTTATAATATATACTGATTTCCTGTTCCTGGGTGCTAAAAATATTTCCATTCACTTCTTTGGTTTCTTTTGGTCCCATTTTAATTAATATATACTTATGTATGCCGTTTGGGCGCAACAAGATGGCTGCTGTTTCCTTGAGCCCAAATGAAACGGCGCGAAAACCATTCCCATTTGGATACTAGTTTTCGTACAAATGTTGCTGAGAAAAATGTCAAAAAAAACTTAAGCTGCTGAAAGGAAAGAACACAAAGATCTGTTATCGTTGAATCTATCCACGTAGCGCTAATGACTGCGATAACTGGTATACTTGGTCCTACCTTGCTTTCCGCTGACGTGCTCATTTACATATTTATATAAAGTTTTCGTTTCTGTTTTGTATTTCCTTTTCTTATTTTCTTTCAGGTTTCCTTCTGCGCTTTTCTTTTCCTTCTTCACTTTGACATTGTCAATTTCATGAAGGACACATACAGTGAAGAAAACACACATCACTATTATGTGAAGAATCAAATTTCTTATAACAGTTTACAGAAATTTTACTTAAAAAATGCGATAGGCACAGTCCTTGTAATTTCGCCACTTAAACTGTTAATATTGCACTATTAATCAATCAGTAAATTGTTTAAGGCACTCCCTACAGAATCTGAAAGAAAAATGAAAAATTTTCTACAAAGATTTTTATACAGTGCTAACGTTTGTATGAATTGTACTTTCAAGTGTAGTTAAAAGTGCTTATTTTCTGGAAATAATTAAAATCGACGTTTCACCTCTTCATTGTGAGGTCTTCCAGTTTAGTGGTGGTCCGCCAAAACGAATCTTGTGTTGTTCCCGTGTAGCCTTGATCCTTTTCTAGTGTCGAGTTGATGAAGAAAGTTGAATAATTCTGTTTTCATAAAGACTCACACGTTTTCCCTTTAAGAGTGAGTTCTTGTTACACAATGTCAATGTGGCTGATTCACTCAACATATTCGAGCAATGACTCGTACGAGAGAGATGAAGTTAATTAAAAAGAACTGGATGTAGCCCAATCTTCGACTTTCGTGTTTGACTTCAGAGATATTATGTTTTCTTAGTTCCTTTAACTATGTGCAATTGTATGTTGGTTGTAATCTTTGCAGCCCATCACACCACTTACGTATTTAAAAATACAGCCGTGCGATATGAAATGAATTCAGATTGCAAGATCAGTAGTAGCGTAGGCGAAAGTAAGACGTGTATGTTGGGGAAAGTGCGATATCGCTGAAAAGGAAATTGTATGCAAGAAGCTAGGGCGACGTATGCAAACTGTTCGGTGGTTTATCTAATAGACATGACAACAGCCAAGGAAGTAATTCAGAGACGCACAGCCAAGGTAGTAACAGGTCGGTATCACCCATACTGAAGTCTATCTTGAGGTTTTGAGGGATCTTAAATGCTATGTCTGGAATGAAGGCAACGATTGCGTAATTTTGAGAACCAGCATTGGAGGAGACTGCAACGAATCTGCTCCCACCATGGCATCTGCCGAGTGCGGATCCTTAGAAGAAGTGAAGGACGTGCACAGAGGCTGTGTTACGTTTCTCTTGTGTTCTGGTTCTACTAGATTCTTGGTTTTTATCTTTCCTCGGTACGTACGTGTTCTAAATGTTTCTTCTGAGAGCTTAAAGTACGCATTCGTACGTCAGTCACAAAGAGTCTAGTGTGTCTCCATAACTGACTGGTCAGTGCGGTGCAGCCGTGGTCACTTCGTGGTACTGACAGGAACTCACAAAAAGACAATCAGACTCGTTAATCACGAGTTTTTATGAGTATTACGTATGTTGTAGATGGAACTGCTCTGAGCATCTGCCTAGCGTATTTTCATGCGACGGCTTCTAGTTTAAGAGGAAAATTTTATGCGTCCCCCCTGTAACTGTAATGTTAATGTAACTTCGAGCAACTGAGAGTAGCCCAGTGGCTAAGGTTCACGAATACCGCGCTGACGCTACAGTCCAAATCCTTTCTGTATTCTTTTTTCAGTTTTACGGTATATCATTAAATAGTATATGTCATTACAGAGACTTACGAAAATTCTCATCTCTAACTTTGATTTCATCTCTAATTTTGATCTCGACTATGTAATTAATACCGATCAAACCACCGGCCAATACCAATCGACGCACAGCAAACCCCTTGCCGAACAAGAAGTGCTAAACGTTCCTTTGCAGAAAATAGATCGAAGCAAGATTAGTTATTCCTTCACAAGACAGTATACTATAACTACGTCAGCGAAGATATACTTTTCCCTTTTCTTATGCAAGTAAGAACCGTCCGAGAATTGTGAGAAATTCCTGAAAAAACAATTGACAGAGCTGACTAATTAAAAAATGTGTTCGTGACCTGATCGAAATCAGGGTTAACGAAGGTGCCGTACGAGAAGTTGTTAAAGTGTGTCATTCTGTTTTACATGAGGGATAAGAAAAAATTTTTGTAACTTTAGCGGGGAGAGCAGACTGCTCAGATAGTTTATTTTGTCAACGCTGTGAAGTTTAACGTTAATTATAATCCGTCTTGATTGCAATCAAGACGGATTATAATTAACATTATATAAAAAGTGATTGCAGTATCCATGCAGACATTATGCTGTTTTTGCAAAACCTGTGATCTTTATTTTTATAGCCAGCTTAAAATTATTATCAAAAATTTAAAATGGTGCTGACTTATTGAAGATTGACATAGAAATCGCTTCTAGGGAAGATTCCATAGAAATACCTTCTTAAATTCTGCATCAGTTTAGCGCACCCGATTTCACAATAATGATCATACATTTGTGATCTCATTCGAAGTTTTTCGTAGTCAGAACAATATTTTTGAATCTAAACGGTGTTTTCCAGCATCGCTTCCGAAAATCCTGTATGTCTGCAAGCCAAGAACTTTCATTAAATGGACGTGGTGCTCCGCGAAATAGTGTTTCGGTTGTTTCTACGACATATACCATACGAAATACTGTTCTTGCTCAACTAGCGGTACTGTAATCTATTCTGTAACAAACGGAATACATATATTAAGAAAGTTTGTTGTAGGGATTGTACTGGTACCGTCACCGTGATAGCCGACAGCATTAGTCGCTGCCTTACTCTCGTTCGGTCAAAACACGATTAACATTGCAGGTATTGGAGATTTGCACACAAGTTCAACATCGATTTGCTCGGAAACTAGAAGAGCATCGCTTGAAAAGTCGCTTGCCAGGTATTTAGGACAGGACCCTTTCCAACATACATATGACTCAACAGGCCTGACGGTCCCCTCGTGATTCCAATTGAGCAGCTACTTGAACAAGAAGTAGCGGCTCGAAGGCTTGGAAAGCCGCCAACGACCGGGAGAGCGAAGAGCATATGCCAGAGCAGCCAGAGCAGCCTGTCACCACAGCGCTTTCTTTCGGGCCGTTTTCTTAATGCGAGAGCCAATCTAACGGCTGATGTGTGCCTTCGGAATTTATTTCTACATGGGCAATCGGTTTTGTAAAATTATTGCATATTTTCTTTTGTTACTAGTCGTGTACAGGCCTCTAAGTAGGACCAGTGGAATCACATACCGAATTTGCGAATTGTCCCATGCATGCTAACTAGCTATTCGATTGACATTGGCGAACGTTCGGTGATTTTATAGTCTGAAATAAAATTTGGAACTCGTCCATCCGAGCTGCTTCCAGTTAAGAACACGAAATTAAAATTGAGGATGTGCTAGGTGGCGACCAGTTTGGCCTTACAAAAGAGAGGGTAAGTTTGAAAATTTGTGGTAAGTTCCTATGGGACCAAAATGCTGAGGTCATCGGTTCCTAGGCTTACAAACTACTTAATCTAAAGTAAGCTAACTTACGCTAAAGACAACACACACTCATGACTGAGGGAGGACTCGAACTTCCTACGGGGGGAGCCGCTCCAACCGTGGCAAGGTGCCCTAGACCACGCGGCTACCCAATGCGGAGTCTTTCGCCTTACTATTCAATCTGTACATCAAAGAAGCAATGATGCAAATAAAAGAAAGCTTCAGAAGCGGAATTAAAATTCAAGGTGAAAGGATATCAACGATACGATTCGGTGATGATATTGTTATCCTTAGTGAAACTGAAGAAGAATTACGAGACCTCCTGAATGGAATGAACAGTCTAATGAGTTCAGAATATGGATTGAGAGTAAATCAAAGAATCTCGATAGTAATGAGAAGTAACAGGAATGAGAACAGCGAAAAACGTAACGTCGGGATCGATGGTCACGAAGAAGATGACGTTAAGGAATTCTGCTACCTGGGCAGCAAAATAACCTATGACGGACGAAACAAGGAGGAAACCATAAGAGGACTAGCACTGGCAAAACGGTCATTTTCTGGTCAAGAGACGTCTACTAATATCAAACATACACTTTAATTTGAGGAAGAAATTTCTGAGAATGTACGCCTGGAGAACAGTATTGTATGGCAGTGAAACAAAGACTGTGGGAAAACCGCAATAGAAGTGAATCGAAGCATTTGAGATGTGGTGCTACAGACGAATGTTGAAAATTAGGTGGACTGGCAAGGTAAGGAATGAGGAGGTTCTGCGCAGAATCGGAGAGGGAAGGAGTATGCGGAAAACATTGACAATGAGAAGGGACAGGATCATAGGACATCTGTTAAGACATCAAGGAATGACTTCCATTGTACTAGAGAGAGCTGTGGAGGGCAAAAACTGTAGAGGAAGACAGAGATTGGAATACGTACAGCAAATAATTGGGGACGTGTGTTCCAAGTGCTACTCCGTGATGAAGAGGTTCGTACAAGAGAGGAATTCGTGGCGGGCTGCATCAAACCACTCAGAAGACTGGTGACCATCGATGGGCGGAGGTGTTCTCCCGGTATTTCTTAGTGAATATTTTACATGCGATGTAAGTACGTCAAAAAAAAAAAAAAATTGGAACAGCAAATTTCAGATGAAAGTGGTTAGAATTGTGTGGCAGAGTCAAGTGACAGGACGCATAACTCTTTCGTTAACTGTATTACTTGGAGAAGCAATTGAAAGAAACAAAGAAACATCATCGACGTCGTGAGAAACGGAATAGGCAAGGAAATCGGCCTTGGTGTTGTCGAGGAAACAATCCCGGTGTCCGGTTGAGATGGTTGAGACCAAGAATGAATAACTTGATCGGGTCGACGTGACGTGTTACGAACCTATCGATTTCCAGGTAAGTTTGCTCAGATAAGCTGCTGAGGGATAACAAGAAGTCAAATACTTTTCTGGATGCTCGGCATCTCACACATTACGAGGGCCGCCGACTCAGCTTTTCAGCCAACCGGCTAGGACATAATATGACATTTTATATGATTCCAGCCAAGCTACAAATAATTTAATTAGTAGGGTTTCTTCCTTGCTACAAAATTGCTTCGGCTATAGTGCCGTTCTCAAATAAACCTATAGATGTTACATTTGATGAGTCTACTTTCGTTTATAAAAGTCGTATATATATATGTGTGTGTGTGTGTGGGTGGGTGGGTGGGTGGGTGTGGGTGTGTAGTTAATCCAATCACCGCTATTATCGATTACAGATTGGAAACTTTCTGGCATCCTTTCACGAAATTTTCTGAATAGTCTCTCGGTAATGGGCTCCATATTATCCTGATTTTATACGACAGCTGCGTCAAAGTATATGTTGGTTTTCCTCTAAGCTTCATCCTAATATACGACCAAACATTGGCGATCGAATTTTTATCCGGAGATATTGCAGGCCAGTCTATCGTGGACATTCCATTGTCTTGTTTCCTAGCTGTACAGAGACGGGAGCGATGTTTCATACCATTATCCTCTTGAAGCACCAAGTATGATTCGTTCGGACCAAATAGCTTCTTGACGAACTTCAAAAGGAATTTTTGATAAATATTGTACATTTTTTCAGCGTTTAAATAGGCTGTAAATAAGTGCAAATAAGCAAACCGCAACCGACAAAACAAAACATTCAACTCTTCCACTGTTTATCTATACACTGCAAAAGAGTATTGAGTACAGATTCGAGACCATTACCAGAGATGTCGCCGCGGACGTTACGCTTTCTTGCGGAACTGACTGTATATACTTAATTCTCGTTGGAATAGCAGACATATTGCATTAGTGAGTAAACTTCTGTGTTTAGTTGTTAGACCGTTATAAGTTACGTAATTTCTGTTTGTATAGAATTTTTTTTCCGTTAAGTACTTTTGACAGTTTATTCTCTCTGATGCTTTGTGTATAGAGTGTAGTCTTTGCTAGTCAATAATGATAGTTGTGTTTCATTGATTTTATAATTTTGTTATGAGTTGTGTCTGTGGTTATCTTTTGTTTTCGTTTTATCTGTTCTTGTTTTCCAGAATGTCAATAATTGTGACTATATAACTTTTTGTTTCATATCTATTTGTTCATTAAGAATATTGTTTGAATGAGTTTTCATGTGCGTATATATATCTATAATTGTTCCAAACTGTTCATAGCACGTCCTTTGTTATTTCCTGTGAAACTTGCAATGAATTTTCCATATGTTCTGTGGGCCGGGTCGAAAAGGAATCAAATAGGGTGTTGCTATACACAAGATGGAAGCCAAACATTGTCAACATGGTGCTGACGTCAGCTGACAGTGTGAATAATGTGTGTAGAGCGTGTATAGTGTAGGCTGTAATCGGCGTTGAGAAAGGAATGAACAGGGTAGTACTAAATAGTTGCTTTTCTACACTGAGGACGAACCGAATGAGATTACGCAGCTTTATATCTATCTTCCTTTCCGTGTATTTGGAAGGATGGAGGCTCCAGCCTCTATCTGGTCATTCTGATATGGGGTTTCCGTGGTGTCCTTAAACTACGCCAGGACAATGCCAGGATGGTTCCTGCTAAGGCCACAATCGACTACATAGCTCATCATTGTCAAACCAGGGCTGTAAGCATGTGAGTACCTGTGTGTATGAATTATATTTTTTGTTCTCAATTTTTAATACCATAAAAATGAATAAGGCTACTACCGTAACTAATACTGCTACCGTCACTGCTATAGACGGCATGTCATGCACACTGCGAGGATATTACAATAAAGACACTCAGAACCGTGAAATACTTGCTTTGTTCACGAAGCACTTTTCGCCCGATGTCTCGCGCACCAGCAGAGATGCGACAGTGGGTCATCGGTGTCAGCAGATTACGTCTGCTGTGGTCGAGGTCGTGGCCCGCCTGGACACGCAAATACGCTCACTACGGCTGCACGCAGATTGCCAACGTATGGCTCCCTGGCTCCCACGCAGAGATAAGTGTTGTAATACAATATGCTCAATAGACCAGTGTCACATCGGAAAGTGAAAAAGTGTGGGAGATGACATCAAGACACAGACGCCCTATTAATGAGAATAATTCTCTTTCGGAGACTGGCAGATTACGAAATCTTTCCCTGAATGTGAGAAGTGAATTACAAAAGTTGCCGTTACTCGGAAGCTGTACTGCTAGAACTCCAGCACAGTTATTTATATTTTTTGGCAATGGGATGCAATGATGAAAGTTTTTGTCTAGAAACGATTCTTTACACACAAATGGAAAATAGGCGCGCTGAAGCAATGATAACATAAAGAAAGACAAAATTAATGAGAAGTAGCACCAAGTTAGATTAGCGAAAAACGGAAAAATAAATCGGGGATCTCGTAGTAGGTGAAATTATTTTGGAAGAAAGGTAGTGCTTGACTGATGTAGCAAGGAGGACATGAGAAGCAGACAAGCATAGACAAAGACAGCATTGCTGGCCAAATAAAATTTACTGCCACCAAAGATGGGCGTTAAAGTTATGAGAATGTACGTCTAGAGCACAGATTTGTACAGACCCTGGCGTTGACTCGTGGACTGTCGAAAGACCGGGGAATACATTATCTAAACGACTGATGTCTGATCTTACATAAAAGTGATAAAAATTAAATAGATTCACAGAATACATAATGAGGCGCTTTAAAGCGGAAAAGGAGAGGAAAGGCCTTAGTGGTTGCGGGAACCGTAGTAACTGGACTTCAAGTACGGGTTATAAGTAAAATGAAATGTGTGAAATATCTATACCACCTGGTTGATAAGGCAACGAAAAAGTTTTCAGTTCCGCCTGCTTCGCCCTTAGAAACTGTTGTTTTACTGACCTATAGAGGGAACGGAGAACATCCTTTGTTTACCATCACTCAGTACTGTTTTATGGTATAATTTTCTCAAGTACTGAATCTAGGTTCAGTAGGCATTCAGTTACAGATACCTATGGTAAGTTTATTATGTAAAGCTGAAAACCGGGCGTAGTGCGAAAGTCTTCAGGAAGCTTGTGCGTTAATACATTTACCACTTGATAGTATTTGTGGTTAATAATAGGAGTGAATTTGAGGTAAATAGAGAAACTCAATACCAGCCGTAAAAATAATTTCCATATAGACTAAGCGTCCATGTCTAGCGCTGGAAATGAAGTATCAAATTACGGTGCTTAAGCCTTTGGCAGGTTGCCAGCAGGCACTGGACATTCGCCAACAGGCATTGGAGATCCGCAGAAAAGCTTACATTATCAGAAGTTCTTTCAATTTATTATAATATTTGGACACACGAGTGTCCATTCCAAGTAAATACTAATGTTTATATTCAACAGCGTTTAACTTTTCCTCCAGTGTTTGAACAGCTGACGGCATTGGCACTAACTGCGCTGCACGCAGTGTGACCTGGCGGCTAGTCTCTCTGGCTGACGGCAGTGTCAGTTCAAACCCAGCACTGCCAGTTCTTTGCCATCTGCTTCTTGCTATTTCTCGAAATTTCTTATGTTTGTGGTGTTTCTATATTCGATGTTTGTATAAATAGCTGCACTTTGCGTCCGCGATGTCAATTCTGTTCTGTCTGTACTTTGGTGTACGTCATAAGAGGGCTTCCAGTGCTAGGTTCTGTATTTCATTAACGACCCTGCTTTTGTATTTGACTTTGTTTCTGGTTACGATGTGATATTGTTTGGTGGAAATACCGACTACTTAAAAACATCTACATTACCGTGAAAGGTGTCTGTGATGGAGCCACCCTACATTTGGATTACGTGTTTTTCGCATAGATTACGGGAGAGGTCCCCGCCTTTATTTTCTGATCGCACGTTGATCGTTTTAGATATTTATCTCAGCTATATGGGAAATACTTAAGTTTTACTCGTGGTTTTTGTAGACGACAGCTTGGTCAATAAACGGCTAGGGCAAAGTCACGTCACATGAGCAGGTAGGAAAGAACGAATTGTATGGAGCAAGTCTAGTCTGTTGTGGTCAAACGTGGGCAGTCGTTAATGGTCATATCATGTAATGTAGTGCATGATATTGATACTCGGCGCTGAGCAGTTTTACGTGTGAAGTGCCTGTTATTGTGACTCTTTGCAAGCAGGCAGACCTAGGCCGGAAGAACCCATTTGAAAGTTGTTTGTATCAGACAAGCTGTGGTCTGATAATTCTACTGCTACACAGTGGAAGAGAAAGTGCATAATATAGGATTTGGTATTGAGAGTGGCTACAATATTATATTTTGAGAGAGAGAGAGAGCTATATTTTTAACTGACTACGACAAGCACATGAAGCACCTCTCTTTTTATTCTGCTGAGCAGTACGAATTTAATTGAATTGTTTTCCTCGCAGTTTGATGTGTTATGTGGAGGCAGTATGACTGATTAGATTTTCATATGAACCGTCTACTAAAGTGATGGCTGGACTAAAATCAACATGCAGTATTTTGATTACTTTCGCGTCCCATATTTACCACTGATCGGGAGTTATTAAGTCATTATTTCATTCACCAAACAGACTGGTTACATTTATGTGCATTTATTGTAACGTTACCTATTCAAGAGTCGAGCAGAATCTGTTTTTACTGAATGTCGCAGATCGTTTCTGTTGTATTAATCTATTTGAATGCTTATCACAGTAATTATTCTAATAAGTAATAAATTTATTTAACATTTCCAATTTCATTGCCTTAATCAGATTGCTTTTCCCATTTCACGGGTTTCTAAAGTAGTAAAAAAATACCTTTTATGATTACGCATTTTTAACTTATTCATGCCTAATTAAGATGTCTATAGAGACTCACTGTTGTATAATGGGCTCAATTTTGTAAACGTATGGTATCACACACTGCAGAACTACGAAACTCCAGCTGCCTAGTTATTACGTAATTTTTTGCAGGTCGTGTGGCATTTTCAGTCCCTGTTTGAGTAACCGTACAACAGATTTAGTTTCTTTATCCCATATATAAGAAAAGAACTGGCCTTTCGCGGCATACAGAGTTTATTTATCATTTGATGTACGCCAGAATATCTTCAAAGTAATGTATATTGTATATACATACCAGGGTCTGTCTAAACGGGCTGTGATACAGATGCCTCTCAATACGATTACTAGACGAGTACATCTCACTATTTACAGATGCCTTTCGATAAATGTACAAGTTCACTAGGGCGGCACAGCCGAGCAGTGGTTCGAGAACAACGAAGAGCAGCTCAATACCTGATATAAAAGGAACGCCGAACTGAAGGAAATGTTCACCGACATTTTATCAAATGGTTCCAGTGACTAGAGGAAATTCCACAAAAAAAGTAGACTTCCGATTGTGGTCCCTTTCCCCTATCTTACGCCAGGTTTTAAGTGAAATACAGTATGTTAAGGCAACCAGAACCACCTGACTGAGTACGTGAGAGGCAGAAGCCACAAGTGTCTACCCCACACATCTGGAGGTAAGGAGAATGTTGAAGAAGAGGTATTCGATCTTTACCAGCAGTCTTCGCCAGCAGCCGATCGCTAGTAGAAGAATGGACTTAGGCGAAGTCGTTAAACGGCAACCCAGCATCCGGCAAACTTAGCTACAGCTAACTCCTCGGCAAAATATAACGCTCCGCAGAGGAACAGACATTGCAATGTCTCCACTATGGACGACCTGAGGACGTTGTGCGCTACCGCAGGGAAAGAAGACCAGTTTCAGAGACTATTATGCCACCAGACGTCAACCATCACAGCAGTCCACATCATTTCAGTCAACTGCAGACGATTATAGTCGACGTGTGGGACGAAGCCCACCGCCTTACCCTGGACAAGTCCGATCTCCAACACGCCGAAGCCACTCTCAGTCGCCGTACAGAGTAACCAGCCGCTCGGCTACGGCCGAATTGAGAAAAACTAAGTGAGGCGGGCACTATGGTGGTCAGACTACCACAGACAAAAATCCTCAATGGGCGACTACTACGAGGATGTCGGCAAATATCATTGCATCATCAACGACCAACGTGTCCGGGTAGTAGTCGACTCAGGGGCTTCCTTTTCTGTAATGTCGAATGCTTATCGTCGTCAGCTAAAGGAACCGATTATGCTGAAAGTCGGAAATAGAAAATACGTCCAGTTCACACGAACATGTATTACAAAAAGTGTATCAATGACAGAATTCGAGCCCTTCGAATTGATCGTTTTATGAAGTTGTAATAGTAATGTTATTCTCGAATGCGACTCCTTGTAGACATTACAAGTAGTTACACACTGTGGAAAATCTGAGGTTCAGATTGACGAAGCTATTTCAACAAGTTTACACAAAAGAGACTGCTCTGAGCACTTGTTTTGCTGTTAAAGACGTTGTTGTTCCGCCGTGCAGCGAGAGGAGTTCCAGCAGTCAATCGAGATGTTCAGATAAATTTTTGGAGCTTTTGTCGACTGCAAAAATTTATATGCCGGTTTTCGGATATTTTCAGATCTAGAGGGAGGATACAACAGACAAAATGGCCCTGGTAAAACACTGTATCAACGCTGGGAATCATCCCCCACTTAGCCAGCGATCGTAAAGTGTGTCGCCATCCGAACAATTCGTAATTCGAGAGAAAGTGAGGAACTTAAAAGATGACGTCATAGAAACTTCGGAGAGTCCTTGGACCTCTCCCGTGGTCCTCGTGGAGAAGAAGGATGTCACATGGCGGTCCTGCGTAAACTAACGACGATTCAATCACATCACGAAAAAAGACGTCTACCCTTGGCCCTTAGACTGCTTGAGAAGAGTGAAGTATTCTCAGCTCTGGACATGCAGACAGGCTACTGATGAATTTAGATTGATGAGACTGACTGGGGAAAGACTGCTTTCATAACTCCTAATGGAACCAATGACTACGTAAGGATCCAGCCACCTTCGAGCGTTTGATGGACAACTTGCTTCCACCTTTGAAACGGACGATGTATCTCTGCTATCTATATGACATTTTCATTGTTTCTAACACATTTAAAGAACATCTAAGCTACCTGATAACCGTGATGAAGTGTGTTCAAGTTGTAGGCTCCTACCCGAATCGGAAAAAGCTCCTCTTCGCCGCCCAAGAAATAAAAGAATTGGCGTACCTAGTGAATTGCATTGGTGTTCGAACCAATGCAGAGAAAACAAGAGCACTCACAGATTTTCCGACTGTTGGCCACAGAAGTTTTCCAGGAATGTGCTCATACTGCCAGCGACTCATCAAGAATTTCTGTAGCAACGCACGTGCCTTGCAAGAACTACTGCATGGATACGCCAGATTTTCCAGGAACGAGAAGCAAGAAAGATCTTTCCTTGTACTTAAGGAGGCGCTAAGGTTTTCTCCAGCCATAACTTAACGAGAATGCCGAGACAGATCTTCAGCTACTGGTTACGGGATAGATGCAGTTCAAGTTAAAACCCAGTAAGGTGCTGGAAAGGTGAGAACTTATGCTTCCAGAATACTCTAAAAGCCCGAAAGCAACTATCCCACAACCAATAATGTGTATTTCGCCGTTGTTCGGACCATCTACTTTTTCCGGCTGTATTCCTCTGTCATAACATTAACCGTTGTGACGGACCACAATTCCCTATGCTGGCTAACTAACCTGAAGTATCTGTCAGGTCGATTGGCGAGGCGGTCACTGAGGCCCCGGGAATACAGCACAGGAGACACAAGGAAACCTTTGGCGGAATAGAACAGCGTGGACGAAATCTGAGTCATTCCTCCATTAAACGACATTGCTGCTGAACCGAGGGAAGAACCACCATCGCCAGAAACCTTAGAAGCCTTGAAAAACGTGGAACCAACGGAGAATTTCAATTGATTAACGGATCATTGTATAAGAGGAACTATGATCTGACGGGGTGAAAACGGTTATTCAACATCCCAACACATCTACGTCCTATTACCCTGACGTTTTCCCACGACGCTCCAACATCTGGTCACTGGGGATCCATGTAGACTCAAGACAGACTCAGACGCAGATATCACTGGGCAGGTGTCTACCGATCGATTAGTATGTGAGCCACTTTAAGGCAGGTGTCGTTGTTACCTCAGAGGCTTCTTGTAACAACCCCACCTGCAGGAGCACCGTTCCACTGAACTGGAATCGACCTCGTTGGGAGATTCCTAAAATTCGACAAACGGTTATCGACCCGTAATGGAAACGGAAATGAACGTATGGCGTCAGTGGCCGGGAGTTCCCAGGCGGGAAGTTCGCCCGCCAAGTGCAGGTCTTATTGAGTCGACAATGGGGATGAAATGATGATGAGAACAGCACAACACCCAGTCCCTGAAGGGAGAAAATCTGCCACCCCAGCCGGGAATCGAACCCGAGCTCCCGCGCGTGGCATTCCAACGCGCTGACCATTCAGCTGATGGGGCGGGCATCGACCGTTAGTAATCCGCACTGACTGATATGTCATCAAAGCTGTGCTGACAGCTGAAGCTCCAGAAATTTCAGGGTTGCCTGTACAAGACATCATTTTGAACCACGGACTGCCCCATTTTACGATCTCTGAGCTTGAAAAAGTTTTTCAGTGGAGACCAGTATCAGAGGTTATTTCACGTCGCGATATCACCCAGTTGTGTATAAGACCCGTAATAGATTCCTCGTCCTGCATGCAGATAAAAAATACCATACAGATGCTCCATTTGCATGTAATGTTCGGATAATTCAATCATTGTTTACGTCCCGACAGATGAGAAGTGCCTACCAGCCACCTAAGAAATTGGCAGCTATACGATGCAGGTTGATGTCGAAAAGTGAGATTAGGATACAGTACCGCCCATCGTGACATTCGCATACAACGCAGGGAAGCCAAACATTACAAGCTTCACACCGTCGTTTCCGCTCCACGGTCACGAGACTGAAACGATAATGTATACCCGTCCCCCTTCCCGTCGTACAATACTCAGGATGACCTCATGAAACACCTCATTGCCGAGGCCGAACAAGTAAGACAGCTGGTTGCCATACGGAGCCTGGACGGGTGGGAGAAAGACTGAGATCGTTGTAACGCCAAGCACCTTTCAGTGAGGTACATCCCGGAAGACTTAGTATGGATTGGTGCGCCTGTGCGGAAAGTTGAACTATAGCAATTTACTAAAGCACTACTTTGGACTTATAGCAGTCTTCTCGTTTGTTGGTAGTCACTTACAAAGTTGAGGATTATGACTCACCATCAAGAAAACAAAAGCGCAGAGACGTTGTCCATGTCCGTATGATGCCCTACGACAGTCCAGAGATGCAAATCGATGGTAGGGTCTAGGTAAGACGCCTTGCTATACTCCTGAGGCTTAGTACGGTGATGGGGTCTTCTTGTTCAAGTAATCTGAAGGCTCACTGGACGATCGCGAATCTGCGATGGGAGGGGCTAACTTCGATGCGCTTCATAGTGAGTAGGACGTGACAACACGACCAAAACGCGAGGATCCGCCATCGCTGTCATACAGAGGATCATCGACAAAATTTAGGTCCAGAGTGGTGTAGCTGGCTTTGCAACAGCGAGTCTCTGATCCTCTAGGAGAGGGAACAATCCCACTATCTGTGGAACATGCCTTGTGATGTAGCGGTTAGAATCGCTCCCTGGCGTGATGTTTAGTACCAGCAGTTTTTTGTCGTTTAGTACTTATTATTTCTGGAAGGTTCTCGAAATTTCTTCTCTTTGTAATTTCTGTATATTCTGTGGTTTTCAGTATCTGTATAAATAGCAGCACTCCTCATCCAGAGTTCAGTTCTGTTCTTTCTGTATGACGGCGTTCGTAATAAACGTACTCTCAGAGACATTTCATTGACGATTCTGCTTTCAGATTTGGAATTGAATGTGGTTAAGTAGTGACAATATTCTGTGGTACCAGTTAGGTTACATGAATGCTAAGTGTGAAGAAGGTAGAACCACCACCTGAGTAGTGTGGGAGAAAGCGTTCTAGTTTTTTCCCAAGCAGATGCTTCTCTATTGATGTAAGCGTATAATCCACAACTAATTCCCGTGTTAAACAACGTGCTTAGGTTAGCATTGGCTAGACGTTTCTCCACTGCGCAGACGCAGCTCACAATGCTTGTTTCTGCCTGTAACTGACTCGATTCACAATCCACGAGGAATTTTGCTGAACGACATGTCTGAATGAATTAATTTATTGGATATTATTCACATACTATCAAACTGTAGTGCGTTGTGTACTATTTATTTACTGAAAATTCTCTTGACATAAATGTACTGAACAAAGGTTTCTAGAAAGTTAGGTTACTGAAAGCTCTAATCCTCTTTGACCAAGCGTAGACACAGACGCATAGCGACGGCAGAAACAATAAATTCAACTTTAATATTATTACTTTTTAATATTTCTCCATGCCACCCCTTTCTCATCCTCGTCACTACATCAATGAGTGTTAATGAGTTTCTTGTTGAAAAACTACGTCTTTTCAATCAGTATTGCTCGATGTCTAAATGATTATCAAATTAAAATCCAAATATCAGGGGTCTGATCATCTGTCGGTCCAAGGTTTCTTCTGGCGTTTATCGCTTCTTTCACCTCGTGCAATGATTTGTATATGTAAAAAACTACCTAACTGCACAGTAGTCCGTAGTGCATGTTACAGGTGCACGCCCCTCTACAATTAGTTGGGTACATCGTTTCAAAGATCTATGCCAAGTAACGCACTTCGTCTTTAAACCAGACGGCGATACCTAAGTCATATGTCTGTCAAGTTGAACTGAATTAGCTCCAGGTATTCCACAGTTACGCATCGCTCTTCTAACCCTTTCCTGTCTTCAGCCCTCCCTACGGGGGTGTATAGGTTTTTATACATTATTTGTTTCCACTTACAAGGGGTCTGCGCGTACTCACCAATTTTGGTCAAATTTATAGCCACAAATGAAAGTAAAATAAATATCAGCTCCAGACCGTCAAACGTTAAGGAAAAAAGAGTTTTCGATCGAGACGGGATAGGCATGCGTGGTGTCCAGATATCGCTTGGCACAACGGAAGGAGTGAAGAACGGTAGGTCGAGGGTTGTGTGGTCGAGTACCAATGCGGAAAGTTTTTTTTATTTTCAACAAAAAATACGTTTCTTACACTCAAATAAAAGGAAATAATGCTCAGCATATAGTGTTGTTTGAATTTTCATAAAAAGAATGAAAAAACGCAAAGAAAAAATATGGTATCGCAAATAAATTTCCGAGAAAGGATTATAGTTACAGCGACAACGAGGGTTCTGCAAATTAGTTTACAAGAAAGCGCTGTAATTAAGTGTACAGCACTTCGTATTCCGTTAGTTTCACTTTGACCTTCGAGTAATCCTTGGCAGCTAATGTAACCCTTTGATGTCTATTTTCGTTATAGGTAAATAATTTAATGAAAAAGTTTCGAAACTGCTTTTATCTCATCGACCGAGAAAAAGAAATTACATCCTGGGAAGACTACATCATTAAAATACATTTCACTGCATATTTCCACCTATCCTCGCAAATATTTGGCAAAATGACGCGTTGCACATAGATTAAGGACAAACTGTGTGACGAAAGACAGCTTTTTATGGATGTAAACAAAATCTGTTTCTCTACAGAAACTTTAAAACAGCCATGCAATTGTGAAATGCAACGTTTATAGCGTGTGCAGCAAGCCGAGAAAATTACAGTTTTTTTGGTGTTCTTAAGTTTAATGTCACCTCCGGCATGTGCAAGCAGTCAATTGTAAAATAATGAAAGTACCAAATTTTACATTCGAAGTTCTTGTGTACGCCTTACAGTTCCTTCCTGGAAATTTATTAGCATTCCCAAATTTTCTTTTGCGATTCCTTTCCTTACTTATTTATTACATTATTAATAACTACGATACATTTAGCAATATTTGGGTTTATGTGCAGTATAACGTACGAAAAAATCGTAAATAAGAATTTTCTAGACAGGGACTCGACGGCACGACTTTCTGATACCGCTTTACACTTTTTCAACTGCCCCAACGGCTGCCTCGACACAAGGCTAAAGATGATAGCTCATGCCTCCCTGATCCACATCAAAAATACTTCTTTTTTCTTAAACGCTTGGCCATCTGGAGCTCCGACTTCATTTTTGGCCAAGCCCCGAATATAACACAAATTTGGTTGAAATGGCGATGATGAGTAGGCGCGTTCCGCTTCTTACTATCTAATACATGTACCAGGTTTGGTCGAAATTGATACAGGAGTTCCCAATTTCTCACACCACGTCACCCTTCTTGGATTGTTAATAAACGAAAATGCGTGTATGCTAAATTAAAATGGAAGCAGAGAATGTAAGAATAAACCTGATGAGGCCGGCCGGTGTGGCCGTGCGGTTAAAGGCGCTTCAGTCTGGAACCGCGTGACCGCTACGGTCGCAGGTTCGAATCCTGCCTCGGGCATGGATGTGTGTGATGTCCTTAGGTTAGTTAGGTTTAAGTAGTTCTACGTTCTAGGGGACTGATGACCACAGCAGTTAAGTCCCATAGTGCTCAGAGCCATTTGAACCAAAACCTGATGAAACTGAAGAAAATAACTTTAAAGTGAAACGAAGACAGAAGAATAACCAAAATATATGCAGTCTAATCGAATTCTTTGACAGAGAGCCTGCTGACGTAACCCAGTGTGTAACGGCAATTCGGTACGCAAGGCAACAGCGGGCAGTGCAGTAAAAATGGTTCAAATGGCTCTGAGCACTATGGGACTTAACATCTGAGGTCATCATGCCCCTAGAACTTAGAACTACTTAAACCTAACTAACCTAAGGAAATCACACACATCCATGCCCGAGACAGGATTCGAACCTGCGACCGTAGCGTTCGCGCGGTTCCAGACTGAAGCGCCTAGAACCGCTCGGCCACAGCTACCGGCGGCAGTGCAGTACTCACCAGCGAAAGGTGTGGGATGCGGCTTCGAATTCTAGTTCCATACCAAATATTAAATCGTCGCAAATGGTCATAGCATCCTACACCCCACTAGAGAGTTAAAAAAGTCTTCTTCTTCTCATATGAGTTCCAAAATAAAGTATGTGATCAAAAGCATCCGGAAACCTGGCTGAAAATGACTTACAAGTTCGTGGCGCCCTCCATCGGTAACGGTGGAATTCAGTATGGTGTTGGCCCACCCTTATCCATGATGACACCTTCCAATCTCGCAGTCATGCGTTCAATCAGGTGCTGGAAGGTTTCTTGGGGAATGGCAGCCCATTCTTCACGGAGTACTGCACTGAGGAGAAGTACCGATGTCGGTCGGTGAGGCCTGGCACGAAGTCGGCGTTCCAAAACATCCCTAAGATGTTCTGTAGGATTCAGGTCAGGACTCTGTGCAGGCCAGTCCATTGCAGGGATGTTATTGTCGTGTAACCACTCCCGCCACAGACCGTGCTTTATGAACAGGTGCTCGATCGTGTTGAAAGATGCAATCCCAATCACCGAATTGCTCTTCAACAGTGGGAAGCAAGAAGGTTCTTAAAACACCAATGTAAGCCTGTGCTGTGATAATCCCACGCAAAACAACAAGGGGTGCAAGACCCCTCCATGAAAAACACGACCACACCATACCAACACCGCGTCCGAATTTTACTGTTGGCACTACACACGCTTGAAGATGACGTTCACCTGGCATTCGCCATACCCACACCCTGCCATCGGATCGCAACATTGTGTACCGTGCTTCACTCCAAACTCCACTGTTCAATCGTCCAATGTTTAGCTCCTTACACGAAGCGAAGCGTCGTTTGTCATTTATGTGGCTTATGAGCAGCGGCTCGACCATGAAATCCAAGTTTTCTCACCTCCCGCCTAGCTGTCATACTACATGCAGTGGATCCTGATGCAGTTTGGAATTCCTGTGTGATGGTCTGGATAAATGTCTGCCTATTACAAATTATGATCGTCTTCATCGGTCGGCGGTCCCTGTCAGTCAACAGACGAGGTCGGCCTGTACGATTTTTTGCTGTACGTGTCCCTTCACGTTTCCATTTCACTATCACATCGGAAACAGTGGACCTAGGGATGTTTAGGAGTGTGGAAATTGTGCGTACAGACGTATGACACAAGTGACGCCCAATCACCTGCCTACGCTCGAAGTCCTTGAGTTCCGCGGAGCGCCTTATTCTGCTCTCTCACGATGTCTAATGACTACTGAGATCGCTAGTATGGAGTACCTGGCAGTAGGACACTTTTGGTCACATAATATAGAAATAATAAACGAAATTAAAAGTTACTCGTCGGAATAGTACTCAACAGTTGGAAACATAGTGCCTAGAAACAGAGATGGCTACCTAATTGGGAGAAGCCGTACGTACTCATAGCGTTTTAGTAATGTTGCCGAGTGGGAAAATACAAGAATACCGCATTATAAAGAAGTATTGGTATCAACAAAATGAAGGTTTATTCTGCGAACAAGATGAAAACGGTACTAACTTAAAAAGAAAGAAAAAAAAACAGTAGAACGTTTGTCAACAGCGTAGTCCTACTGTCAGTATTATCCGGGTTGCGTCAGGCTAGCCTTGTTTGTGTACTAAAGGAAAATGGTGCTGTCCACTAACGGAAGCTAACTGCAAGTCGCGCGAACAGCGTGACGCGCCGGGGGACAAGGGTCGCTTGCTGACGTCACACGGTTCGGGCGGCTGGCTATAGATGGGACGCCGGCGTGGTCTGCAGCCTCAGTTGCAGCTGAGGATGGGCTTCAAGGCGGTCGTGGTTTCGGCGGCGCTGCTGGTCGCAGTCTCTGCTCAGGTTACTTCGCTTAGCTGGCATTCCATTAGTATGAATTAATATACACCGCAACAGTCACTTGTCACTAATACTGTGTTGGAACGATGCGTTTCGGGAGCTTGCTGCCATCATTAGGCGCATTTACTTTTACATTATAGTTAATATGAAGTGATGTCAGTTTCTTCTGCTAATGTGCCAGTGAGGTTATGTGTAGAAAATGACGCCTGTTCAGGAAGATAATTGTGTTACGGTGTGCTCATTATATTGTGATAGGCATAAGTAGTCGTTTTCTTAGCGCATTTACTTACATTTTTATTGGTAAATTCTACGTCTACATCTACATGGATACTCTGCAAATCACATTTAAGTGCCTGGCAGAGGGTTCATCGAACCACCTTCACAATTACTATTCCAACCTCGTATAGCGCGCGGAAAGAACGAACACTTATATCTTTCCGTACGACCTCTGATGTCCCTTATTTTATCGTGGTGATCGTTTCTCCCTATGTAGGTCTGTGTCAACAAAATATTTTCGCATTCGGAGGAGAATCTCGTGGGAAGATTCTGTCGCAACGAAAAACGCCTTTTTTTTAATGATGTCCAGCCCAAATCCTGTATCATTTCTGTGACACTCTCTCCCACATTTCGCGATAATACAAAACGTGCTGCGCTTCTTTGAAATTTTTCGATTTACTCCGTCAGTCCTATCTGGTAAGGATTCCACACCGCGCAGCAGTATTCTAAAAGCTGTGTCTGGGACACAGAGCACAGTAACAAGTACATCACAACTTAACGCTTTCACAATCATTTGTTTACATCAATCCAAAGACACTTGAAAGCTAAGATAAATTGATTTCTATTGCTGAAACAGTAGTATACAGTGAAGATGTAACATTTATATCTAGATATGTTTATGTCATGGTAAATATATTTTTTATAATGAAATAGGCATTCAGCATTGGAGAAGTTTTAAAGAAGCTAATATATTTACAAGTTTATCATTTAGTAACATGTCTTCATGTGTTATGCCATCAATGAATATTTCCAGTTCTTCATACGACTTCATCTGGTACCTCTTGATCATTTTATGTAATACCTAAATATCGTGCACCATGTCAAGGAGTCTGTGGCTTGTGTTTTTTATGTGGGTGGCTATTGCTGATTTATCATAGTTGTTAGTGTGGTAGGCAAATATTATTAACAAGTGACTGTTGTAGTATACATAAATATCATGCAATATGTCACAGCATGGGTGGCCTGTGTTTATGTGGGTGGCTGTAGCTGATTTATTATAGTAGTTAGTGTGGTAGACAAACTTTAATAACAAGTGACTGTTGCAGTGTACATTATTTCATAAAAATCCTACAATACAGTCGCAGTCTCCAAATCACATCCATGTAACATGCATAAATTTGACTCCATTGGCAGCCTAGATCTCATAGCAATTGCAACTATTTTCACCTCAAAGGAATATTCAGGGATACGATTTTCTAGTTATTTACATCTAAACCCATTTATATGCTCCACAAGCCGCCATAACGTGTGTGGTAGAGAGTATTTTTCACACCACTGCCACTCCCTATCTTTCCTGCTACAGGCGCGAACGGTGTGTACCAGAGGAGTCACTGTTTGTAAGCCTCCATGTGAGCTCAAACCCATCTAATTTGAATTTCACGGTCTTTTAGCGAGATGCCTGTAGCAGGAAACAATATGTTGGCTGATTCTTCTAGGAACGCACACTCCCGGAAATGTAACAGCAAACCACACCGTGGTCCAGCACCGACTTTCTTGTTGCATCTGTCACTGGAGCTGTATGAGAATTACGCTTTCACGCTTGCTTAATGAATCCGTGACGAAACACTCGACTATTTCCTAGGTCTTTCCTATTTCCTGTATGGAGCCGTAGGGTTAAGGATCCCGGACTGAGGATAAACACTCGTATGCCGATAGAATGAGCGCTTTGTAAGCTACCTACTTCGTGGTTGGTCTCTTCCTCCTCACGACCCTTCCAGTCAATCTCAATAGAATCTGCCTTTCCTATGCTAGGTTTTATGTGGCTGTGCTGCTTTAAATAATTTTGTACGCTTACTCAGAAGTATTTAACGGATGTGACTATTTCCAATGATTAATCAGAAGCTATGTAATCAACCAATAAATAGATTTTCTCCACTTATGGTCAGCTTCTCGTATTTGTATTGAGGCTCAACTGCCAATCCCTGCACAACATGGTGACGGGCTGCAGGTTTTCCTGCATTTCACTACAATATTCTACCTTCGAATTTTCTCGAAATACAACAAATATCATCAGCGAAAACGCAAGTTGTTTCCTACGTGAACAGTAATGCATCTACAATACTGTTATCGAAGTGAGTCGAGATTGATGCGTTTTCGGACGAACGGCTGGGTGGTCGTGGTAATGATGATGATGATGACGATGATGATGTTCAGTTTGTGGGGCGCTAAGCTCGCGGTCATCAGCGCCCGTACAAAGTCCCAAATTTTATTCGGTCCAATTTTTTCAAATGGTTCTGAGCACTATGGGACTTAACAGCCCAGGTCATCAGTCCCCTAGAACTTAGAACTACTTAAACCTAACTAACCTAAGGACATCACACACATCCATGCCCGAGGCAGAAATCGAACCTGCGACCATAGCGGTCGCGCGGTTCCAGACTGAAGCGCGTAGAACCGCACGGCTACCCCGGCCGGCTCAATTTTTTCACAGTCCATTGTAGCCACTATCACAAATGATGATGATGACGATGTAATGATAAGGACAACACAAACACCCAACCCTGGGCAGAGAAAAATCCCCAACCCGGCCGGGAATCGAACCCTGGACCTAGTCGTGGTAAGGAAATACAGTAAGTATACTACTGAAATGTCTTTCACGACCACCTTCATGCTTTCCTGAGCTATTCGCCACTTGAGAAATACGTGAATGAAATAACTATCTCTTGTCAAAATATTCCATTCGCTACAGCGAAACGGTTGACCTAAACTTGTTGCCACACGAAATGATGTAAATACTTTAGCTGACTTCATTAACCACTGCGAAATACGGGCACACCTTAACGATGGAATGTGAAATACATACTCAGACTGCGCCTCGATAATACGGCACTGCTTTATGCCGTCCGATAAAGACCCAGAAGATGGCTCGGCAAGGTGTTTACAGTTATTAAAACGCTTACTGCTTCCTTTATGAAGTCGGCACCTGATGAATCTTTGCTCCATGTCGATCTGAAGTTTCTTTTCTTAGCTGGATGGCCATTTTAATGGTAAGAAATTGAACTGGGGGGGGGGGGGGGGGGGGGGGGGTGTCATCAGTCTAGAAATCAAGTGCGCTCTGCTCGTTTGTTGTATTACAGCAATATTTGTGCCCAGTTTCGCTACCACGTAAAATGATACGCAGATTTCTCGATGTATCGACCGGTGGTGGTCAATTCAGGGAGCTGATTCGATTCAACTCTGGCTCTCCTGCCAGTGTTCGGAACACTGTCTATGCAGAGTGGGGCAGATAAGACAAGTCTTCCCAAACATATTCAGAGGAGTAGATTTATCGAGATGCGGTTATCGCTAAGTTGTGGAGCACTGTCTGACGCAAATTGATAATTTTCAGCATCTCAACTTGCCGAACCAAGTCACCGACATTTTTTTTAATTATATACTTTTTCCTTGGAACTGGAAAGCACCTTTGAAGTGGACAAGGACGTAACATGGAAAGTGACCAAACGGTAAGAAGACAACAGAGCCTCCAACCTCTGTCCTGTTGTCAGCGACTGCTACGGTCGCAGGTTTGAATCCTGCCTCGGGCATGGATGTGTGTGATGTCCTTAGGTTAGTTAGATTTAAGTAGTTCTAAGTTCTAGGGGACTGATGACCTCAGATGTTAAGTCCCATAGGGCTCAGAGCCATTTGAACCTCTTGTCAGGAGAAGAGGTTCCACAAACGTGTGCGCCCTTATACCAAATGCAAGAAAACCCGTAGCTCAGGCACGGTTCATGTGTCTATCATTGTCACTGTCATTAAGGGCTGGAAATATTGATCCTGAGCATTCATACTTGATATAAAACCGTTACGGACACAAGATTCTTGTCGTTGAGTTTCGTCTGGACTAATCGAAGCACAATCCTTGTTACATGGTATTAATAATGTATTCTTTGTAGATTTCTTATTTAAGTTTGCTTACAAACAACAGTTCAGATGTGCTTTGATGGATGAGCGTGTAGGCCATTTTGTGTTTCCCGAACGACCGATTACAAACTCCAGTGTTCTGTACAGGACTGTAATTCTGCGAGAACGATGTGGGTTACCTTCTGTTCAGTGCTGTGTCTTTCAGGATATCTGTTAAGAATTGTAGATTCTTGCGGATGTTTAATGTCCCTTCAATGAGTGAGGAACCAATAAAACCGTTCCTGCCGCCCGTTGTGGTCGAGCGCTTCTAGGCGCTTCAGTCCGGAACCGCGCTGCTGCTACGGTCGCAGATTCTAATTCTGCCTCGGGCATGGGTGTGTGTGATGTCCTTAGGTTAGTTAGGTTTAAGTAGTTCTAAGTCTAGGGACTGATGAAAAATGGCTCTGAGCACTATGGGACTCAACTTCTGAGGTCATCAGTCCCCTATAACTTAGAACTACTTAAACCTAACTAACCTAGAGACATCACCCACATCCATGCCTGAGGCAGGATTCGAACCTGCGACCGTAGCGGTCCCGCGGATCCAGACGGTAGTGCCTAGAACTGCACGGCCACACAGGCCGGCTGGGACTGATGACCAAAGATGTCCTGTAGTACTCCGAGCCACTTTAACCATTTTTTGAAACCGTTCCTAAGAAGCCTGCACTAAACGTCGACCAACCTAGGTTTGTACCCTTCTCTCAACCAGAGTTCTCCTTCAAGTCATCATTAGTGAGTGTGGCGAGGACTGATTCGCCCATAGTTTATAAATGACGTCCCATCTGTAAACACGAGCTTGCACAGAAATGCTGCACCACTTTGCAGTTTTTGTAGACAAAATTCGCCGAAATTTGGTAGAAGTTACTACCTTGAACGTGTTGATGGACCCAAAAGTGGAAAAGATTAAGTTAGATGATCCCACTTGTATACTGAAGCGATATGTGATTGTGCCTTATCGTTGCTAGAATAGTTTCCCCGTTAGCTGCTCTTCCTTTTCTGTGTCGTATTTTGTTGTCCGCCCATCTAGTTTCTACATATTTTTATAATAATGTTTGTAAAGACAGGTCGTAAGGGCTTAAGGTCACATCAAGATACTTTACAGGAAACAAAAGCATCACTGCTCTGTTTTCCGGCATTTAACCCAAACGAAAATCATATCCACCTCATATACATTGTGAAAGAATGTCTCCACGAGTAAGTTATCTGATCGCTACAACAGGATGGTACAGAATGAGGGACTTCGAGACTATTGGTAAAAACACGTACCGCACCTGAGTTACAGGATACAACAGGCAGCTTACATGGAACGTTTTCTGGTGACTGTCGAACATTGGATTGCGGTGCTGTTTCATTGTTTCTACGCAATCGAAGTTCGAAACATGTCATGCCATAGAAGTCCACTTCGAAGGATTTTTCGAACGTCATAGCAAAAAGCTTACAAGAAGAGAAAACAGTGTCGTAATTCGGCTCCTATAAGCGCTAAAAATTACTCGTGTACATCGAACGGGGTACACTCAGCCTCGTGAAGCCAAGAGCGAAAGACATATTGAATAAAGAAGCAGAGGTATCACCAAGATTCACCTACTGGCAATAGCGGATGGAGGAACTGGGGACACGTTGATCAAGATCACCATAGATCTTGTATTGCCTTGCAGGCAGCAGTCGCCTAGTCGGAACAAGTCTAATGCGTAATCTGTGAGGTGTTTACATCAGAATATCCCCCCCCCCCCCTTGCCCCTCGTCCGATATAATTTAGCGAAACCACATATCACTTTATTTGTTCCTCCTTGATAGATTTTGGAAGGCATGTCACAGCTGCTTCGCCCTTAAACTACATCAAGAATTACAAAACATTTTATATCCCGGGCAGCCAAAGTCGTGGAAATACATTGTGTTAAATGAGGAATCGTGACAGCTGTTAAATAATCCTTTATTGATCGGTTCCGCAGTTTGTAGCTGCATCCTCAGGTACATACAATGAAGCGCTAAACAAACTGGTATAGGCATGCGCATTCAAACACACAGATATGTAAACAGCATAGGACGGCGCTGCGGTCGGAAACACCCGTATAAGACAGCAAGTGTCTGGCGTAGTTACTAGATCGTTTACTGCTTCTAAAATGGCAGGCTATGAAGAGTTAAGTGAGTTTGAACGTGGTGTTATAGTCGGTGCACGAGCGATGGCACACAACAAATCCGAGGTAACGATGAAGTGGGGATTTTCCCGTATGACCATTTCACGAGTATACCGTGAACATCAGGAATCCGGTAAAACATCAAATATCCGGCATCTCTGCAGCTGGTCAAAGATCCTACAAGAACGGGACCAACGACGACTGAAGAGTATCGTTCAACGTGACAGAAGTGCAACACTTCCGCAAATTGCGTCAGATTTCAATGCTGGGCCATCGACAAGTGTCAGTGTGCGAACCATTCAATGAAACATAGTCGATACGGTTTTTCGGTGCCGGAGGCCCACTCGTGTACCTTGGATGACTGCACGACACGAAGCTTTACGCATCGCCTGGGCACGTCAACACCGACGTTGGACTGTTGATGTCTGGGAACGTGTTGCCTGGTCGGATGAGTCTCAAAAATGGCTCTGAGCACTATGGGACTTAACATCTATGGTCATCAGTCCCCTAGAACTTAGAACTACTTAAACCTAACTAACCTAAGGACATCACACACATCCATGCCCGAGGCAGGATTCGAACCTGCGACCGTAGCAGTCGCGCGGTTCCGGACTGAGCGCCTTAACCGCTAGACCACCGCGGCCGGCGGATGAGTCTCGTTTCAAATTGTATCGAGAGGATGGACGTGTACGGGTATGGAGACAACCTCATGAAACCATGGACCAGGCACGTTTATAGGGGGCTATTCAAGCTGGTGGAGGCACTGTAATGGTGTGGAGCGTGTGCAGTTGGAGTGATATGGGACTCCTGATACGCCTCTGGCAGGTGACCAATACGTAAACATCCTGTCTGATCAAATGCATCTATTCATCTGAATTGCGCATCCCGACGGAGCTGAGCGATTCCAGCGGGTCAATGTGACATCCCACACGTCCAAAATTGCTACAGAGTGACTCCAGGAACACTCTTCTGAGATTAAACACTTCCGCCCGCACCAAACTCCCCTGACATTAACAGTATTGAGCATATCTGGGATGCCTTGCAACGTCCTGTTCAAACGTGATCTCCAACGCCTCGCCCTCTACGGATTTATGGACGCCCTGCAGGATTCATGGTGTCATTTCCCTCCAGCACTACTTCAGACATTAGTCAAGTCCACGCAACGTCATGTTGCGGCACTTCTGCATCCTCGCGGGGGCCCTAGCTCTTTATTGTATATAAAGGGTGTCTCAGAATGTGGCGACAAACTTTAACTGTACTTGAGAAACAAAACGAGAATGGTAACCTGTGTTCAGAAACGTCACAAAACTACGCTACAGAGCGTCGAAGCAATATACGCCGGCAAAATCCAGATCAGGATTAAATGGACGCCACTACATCCTGAGTTTTATTTCATTTGACTGATAATACTGGATCGTCCTTTAACCCTGTTCTGAATCCTCTATGAATTGATTATATAGACTAGAGGATGCAGCTATAAGTTGCGAAAGCTGTAGTTTCAATAAATGATTGTTTAACAGCTTCTGCGGTTCATCATTTAGCAAGATGCACACAAGGAATGATGTCTAACGTACCGCCAACTACATGATCATTAGAAAGGGAGCAGAAGATCGGTTTTGACAGGGATGTAGAACGAATAGGTCGAACTCTTTCCAAACAAAGCATCATGTCATTTATGTTAAGCGATTTAGGGAAACTACGGGAAGAACTTAGTTCTGTACGTCAGAATGTGTATTCGAAGTGGGGTTTCTCAGGGACGCTGGTTCTGTGCCATCTCATTTGTTTCGGCACTGTTTAAGGCGTCATGTTAAATCACAGTTAATCATGTTTCACATGAAATGACTGGCTTGGTAAATAAAATCTGATACACTTTGTGTTAATTCTTCGCCATTTTGTAAGTTTAACCAGAACGGTATTAGGGGTGGAAGCAATGCGGTACCTTTCGTGAAATTCCGAAGGTGTCTTGGAAGTCTGAAGCTTATTGTCCTGTCAAATGGTTCAAATGGCTCTGAGCACTATGGGCTTTAACATCTGTGGTCATCAGTCCCCTAGAACTTAGAACTACTTAAACCTAATTAACCTAAGGACAACACATACATCCATGGCCTAGGCAGGGTTCGAACCTGCGACCTTAGCAGTCGCGCGGATCCGAACTGAGCGCCTAGAACCGCTCGGCTACCACGGCCGGATATTGTCCTGTCCGCAACAAATTTATTAAGGACGGAGCTTCAACGTCGGAGAAAACCTAATTCGACTTCAGCTTCAGCAAACGCAAGGGAAACCCAAATCTGAATCGCTTGCCAAGGATTAAGCTAGAGCCTCCTCCCGAGCATACATTACCCACAGCATGTCCTCGCTCCGCTTAAAGAAATATCTTAATATAGAGGGATGTGCGGAAAATCCGTAGGAGTGTCACTGTTTATTTATTGGTTTGTATGGTACTGAATTCAATTTAAATAGTACCACCATCAAGTAAAAATGAAGGCTATTATCTTCGTAATGTAAGCAAACTAGATTGTGAAGATTATTTAAAGATATTTCTATATGTTCCTCTTGCTAGGACATTCACAACTGTTTTATAGATCATTCACGATTGATAACATCTGCATATAATTGTATTAAATTTCATTTTCAAATGAAGTAAAGCACAGGCAGGTTTCAGAGCAACAGTCTTCTCTTCAGGTGCAACTGAAAAATTACAAGTGACCAAGTTATATTTCACTCATGTGTCACTCTATTGTTTTTACCCTCTACACTCCCTTTACTACCATGGAATTCATTCCCTGATGTCTTAAAAGATGTGATATCATCCTCTCCCTTCTTCCTGTCAGTATGAAATTAACTCGGAACGACAATACAGGGTTCTTTAATCTGGAAAGGGTTTTTGTAATTCGTCGTCCTACTACAGAGCAGCTCATCGCGGCCAGTTATCGGCTGACTTATGTTCCGCTTGTTGTCATCTCGTTTGGCAACAGCCACGGCTCTCAGAGGAGGAAGCTATACAGCCTAATCAAGGTGAAATACCCTGAGAGGCTGACTCCTTGCGCACTGCTGTGTCCCCGCGGCAGCGACAGCAATACCACACGTCAGTTTGCCGTTGTAGCGTAGTTATTAGACCGTGATACTCCTCCTGAATGTATCCTGTAGAAAATGCGGCTGCATCCGCTACTGTAGCATGCAAGGGTCGTCTGGCAAACAGCCATATCTGCCGCCTACAGCGTATGCAGAAGCACAAGGGCCACGAGATTTCCCAAGCACGCAGGTCCTTCAGCTATTCGGGGTACGCAAGGTTATCAGAACAACGGGAACACCCGCGTGGAGATGAGCAATACAGCGTCGGACAATCCTTGGTCGCGTGATACCATGGTCTTTCCCGCCTGTATCTATATGAAATTTACGCATGAATGCCTGATAGATACGCGTGTGATTTTGCGAACACGTACAGAAGTGCCCTTTACCCTGTAACTGACAAGTATTCTGTAGGCTTAGGCCTTCGTTTTACCTTAAGAAATTCGCACTAATGTGCAACTATAAGTAATATCCCCAATTACATAAGGGTTTATTAGGTACAGAGCGCAATGCAGCGTAAGCAAATGAAGCGCTAACCACATCCCACACTAGATATAAGAGTTTCAAAAGTTATGTAATGTACAGTATTACCTCAGTTGACTGCATCTCATCATTTCTATAGATTCATTAAAGTAGTTTATTTTATGCCGTATAAAAGGGCAGAGACGGTATAAAATTCTGTCAATATCAAACAATGGAAAATCCAGGATGAAATAATGCAATATTATGAAAATGGTAGTTTGTTACTCATCATATAATGGAGAAGTTGAGTAGCAGATAGGAAGTTAAATAGCAGATAGATTAAAAGGGTAGTTTGTTACTCATCATATAGCGGAGAAGTTGAGTAGCAGATAGGAATAACAAAAAAACTGTCAAACAAGTAAGCTTTCGTACACTCACGCAAACGTTACTCACACCCACACATACACACACACACACACACACACATACACACACACACATGACCAGTCTCTGGCTGCCTCGGCATAAGAAGAGGCGACAGAAAAAAAAAACGAATAAACAGACAGGGCAATTAACAGGTGTTTTGCACGTGATAGAGATATTTTTCTTCAAAATCATTTAGATGGGACCCATCACGAATTCAAGTGGTTCATCTCAGAGTAGCACCTACAGCCTATGTCCTGAGTTATTTGCTGGATGTATTCCAATCTCTATCTTCCTCTATTGTTTTTACCCTCTACAGCTCCCTCTACTACTATGAAACACATTCTCTGAGGTCTTAAAAGATGTGATATCATCCTCTCCCTTCTTCCTGTCAGTGTTTTCCATATATTCCTTTCCTTGTCGATTCTATGGAGAATCTCTTCGTTCCTTACCTTATCAGTCCATCCAGTTTTCAACATTCTGTAGCACCACATCTCAAATGTTTCGACTCTCACATGTTCCAGTTTTCCTACAGTCCGTATCTCACTACCATACAACGCTGTACTCAAAACTTACATTCTTATAAATTTCTTCCTCAAATTAAAACCTTTGTTTCATACTATCAGACTTCTCTTGGCCAGAACTGCCCATTTTGCCAGTGTTAGTCTCCTTTTATGTCCTCCGTTCTAGGTCCGTCATTCAATGTGTTACTACCTAGATGTTCCACTACCACACAATGCTGTGTTCCAAACGTACATTCGCAGAAATTTCTTCCTCAATACAAGGCCAATGTTTGATACTAACAGACTACTCTTGATTCCTCGACTTGCGCCATAGGGTGGTGGGGTTTCGGGTTCCGCTGGATAGGTCAGGAGTCCACTACACGCAACAAGCGGCTACACGGGTAGCAGGGGTTGTGTGGCGTGGGCTGGGCGGTTTTTTAGGTTAGATGGCCTTGGGCAAGTACAGAAAGGGCAACAGCCTCAACGGGTGTGGGGCAAAGTCAGGACATGCGGGGACCAAGCAGCAATCGGTATTGTAATTGTCAACTGTCGAAGCTGCGTTGGTAAAGTACCGGAACTTCAAGCGCTGATAGAAAGCACCGAAGCTGAAATCGTTATAGGTACAGAAAGCTGGCTTAAGCCAGAGATAAATTCTGCCGAAATTTTTACAAAGGTACAGACGGTGTTTAGAAAGGATAGATTGCATGCAACCGGTGGTGGAGTGTTCGTCGCTGTTAGTAGTAGTTTATCCTGTAGTGAAGTAGAAGTGGATAGTTCCTGTGAATTATTATGGGTGGAGGTTACACTAAACAACCGAACTAGGTTAATAATTGGCTCCTTTTACCGACCTCCCGACTCAGCAGCATTAGTGGCAGAACAACTGAGAGAAAATTTGGAATACATTTCACATAAATTTACTCAGCATGTTATAGTCTTAGGTGGAGATTTCAATTTACCAGATATAGACTGGGACACTCAGATGTTTAGGACGGGTGGTAGGGACAGAGCATCGAGTGACATTATACTGAGTGCACTATCCGAAAATTACCTCGAGCAATTAAACAGAGAACCGACTCGTGGAGATAACATCTTGGACCTACTGATAACAAACAGACCCGAACTTTTCGACTCTGTATGTACAGAACAGGGAATCAGTGATCATAAGGCCGTTGCAGCATCCCTGAATATGGAAGTTGATAGGAATATAAAAAAAGGGAGGAAGGTTTATCTGTTTAGCAAGAGTAATAGAAGGCAGATTTCAGACTACCTAACAGATCAAAACGAAAATTTCTGTTCCGACACTGACAATGTTGAGTGTTTATGGAAAAAGTTCAAGGCAATCGTAAAATGCGTTTTAGACAGGTACGTGCCGAGTAAAACTGTGAGGGACGGGAAAAACCCACCGTGGTACAACAACAAAGTTAGGAAACTACTGCGAAACCAAAGAGAGCTCCACTCCAAGTTTAAACGCAGCCAAAACCTCTCAGACAAACAGAAGCTAAACGATGTCAAAGTTAGCGTAAGGAGGGCTATGCGTGAAGCGTTCATTGAATTCGAAAGTAAAATTCTATGTACCGACTTGACAGAAAATCCTAGGAAGTTCTGGTCTTACGTTAAATCAGTAAGTGGCTCGAAACAGCATATCCAGACACTACGGGATGATGATGGCATTGAAACAGAGGATGACACGCGTAAAGCTGAAATACTAAACACCTTTTTCCAAAGCTGTTTCACAGAGGAAGACCGCACTGCAGTTCCTTCTCTAAATCCTCGCACAAACGAAAAAATGGCTGACATCGAAATAAGTGTCCAAGGAATAGAAAAGCAACTGGAATCACTCAATAGAGGAAAGTCCACTGGACCTGACGGGATACCAATTCGATTCTACACAGAGTACGCGAAAGAACTTGCCCCCCTTCTAACAGCCGTGTACCGCAAGTCTCTAGAGGAACGGAGGGTTCCAAATGATTGGAAAAGAGCACAGATAGTCCCAGTCTTCAAGAAGGGTCGTCGAGCAGATGCGCAAAACTATAGACCTATATCTCTTACGTCGATCTCTTGTAGAATTTTAGAACATGTTTTTTGCTCGCGTATCATGTCATTTCTGGAAACCCAGAATCTACTATGTAGGAATCAACATGGATTCCGGAAACAGCGATCGTGTGAGACCCAACTCGCCTTATTTGTTCATGAGACCCAGAAAATATTAGATACAGGCTCCCAGGTAGATGCTATTTTTCTTGACTTCCGGAAGGCGTTCGATACAGTTCCGCACTGTCGCCTGATAAACAAAGTAAGAGCCTACGGAATATCAGACCAGCTGTGTGGCTGGATTGAAGAGTTTTTAGCAAACAGAACACAGCATGTTGTTATCAATGGAGAGACGTCTACAGACGTTAAAGTAACCTCTGGCGTGCCACAGGGGAGTGTTATGGGACCATTGCTTTTCACAATATATATAAATGACTTAGTA
The DNA here is from genome assembly GCF_021461395.2 of Schistocerca americana. Lineage (NCBI taxonomy): Eukaryota > Metazoa > Arthropoda > Insecta > Orthoptera > Acrididae > Schistocerca > Schistocerca americana. The sequence goes on along the minus strand of NC_060119.1, from coordinate 256,637,479 downwards.
GATAGTGTCGGAAGTTCCATGCGGCTTTTCGCGGATGATGCTGTAGTATACAGAGAAGTTGCTGCATTAGAAAATTGTAGCGAAATACAGGAAGATCTGCAGCGGATAGGCACTTGGTGCAGGGAGTGGCAACTGACCCTTAACATAGACAAATGTAATGTATTGCGAATACATAGAAAGAAGGATCCTTTATTGTATGATTATATGATAGCGGAACAAACACTGGTAGCAGTTACTTCTGTAAAATATCTGGGAGTATGCGTACGGAACGATTTGAAGTGGAATGATCATATAAAATTAATTGTTGGTAAGGCAGGTACCAGGTTGAGATTCATTGGGAGAGTGCTTAGAAAATGTAGTCCATCAACAAAGGAGGTGGCTTACAAAACACTCGTTCGACCTATACTTGAGTATTGCTCATCAGTGTGGGATCCGTACCAGGTCGGGTTGACGGAGGAGATAGAAAAGATCCAAAGAAGAGCGGCGCGTTTCGTCACCGGGTTATTTGGTAACCGTGATAGCGTTACGGAGATGTTTAATAAACTCAAGTGGCAGACTCTGCAAGAGAGGCGCTCTGCATCGCGGTGTAGCTTGCTGTCCAGGTTTCGAGAGGGTGCGTTTCTGGATGAGGTATCGAATATATTGCTTCCCCCTACTTATACCTCCCGAGGAGATCACGAATGTAAAATTAGAGAGATTAGAGCGCGCACGGAGGCTTTCAGACAGTCGTTCTTCCCGCGAACCATACGCGACTGGAACAGGAAAGGGAGGTAATGACAGTGGCACGTAAAGTGCCCTCCGCCACACACCGTTGGGTGGCTTGCGGAGTATCAATGTAGATGTAGATGTAGATGTAGATCGGGAATGCCCTTTTTGCCAATGCTAGTCTACTTTTTTCGCCCTCCTTGTTCCGTTCATCATGGATTATTTTGCTGCCAAGACAGCAGAATTCCTTAACTACGTCTATTTTGTGTTCCCCAATTCCGACATTAAGTTTCTCGGTATTCTTATTTCTGATGCTTCTCGTTACTTTCGTCTTTTTCGATTTACTCTCAATCCATGTTCTTTACTCATTATATTGTCCATCCTATTCAACAGATCCTGTAATTCTTCTTCACTTTCACTGCGAATGAGAACGTCACCAGGGAATCTTATCACTGATATCCTTTAACCTTAAATTTTAATCCCACTCTTGAAGCTTTCTTTTATTTCGGACAGTGCTTCTTCGATGTAAAGATTGAACAGTAAGGGCGAAAGACTACATTCCTGTCTCACGCTCTTTTTAATTTTAGTCAGTGCCTTCTACAGATCTCTCACCTATTGAAAACATGCTGATGAGCGATATTTAGTCCATCCGCTTAATAGCAGGTGCTCCACCTTTGGAATGCAATACAGTACCGACCCTACGTGACACGAGTTCGACAAGTTCTTAATAGGTTTCTTCAGGTATATGACACCTGATGTCAATTGACAGATCGGGCAGTTCTAGTAAGCCAGTGGTTTGTGAGACGCTGCTCTTGTACCCATTATGTCCCAGACGAGTTCCATAGGATTCAGGTCAGTCGATTTTGGTATCCAAGCTGTCAATCTGAGTTGACACTCATGCTCCTCGAACCACAGTACGGTTCTGGCTTTGCGACACGGATAATTATCGTTTTGAAAGTTGACACCGCTGAAAGTGAAGACATCAGCCATGTTGGAATGAAGATGGTGCGCAATAATGTTTACGTGGTCCACAACTGTTCTGGTGCCTTCAACTATTGTCACTGGTACAATGGAGGTCCATACTAATGTCCCCCATAGCATAATATCGTGCCTATCTTCCTGCGTCCATTGTGTGGCGCTCGTTTTAAGCAAACGTTCGTCTAGATGATGGCAGTTACGGACATGACAACTGATCTTTTATAACAAGAAACGTGATTGATTTAAGCAACTAACATGTGTCCGTTGGCCCACAGTCAAATTAGATATTCCCATTGTCAGTGCAATTAATCATTACTGACTACATATACATAAAATGCCAAATGGAGACAAATTATTAAAAAACGATCCCCGAGAGGATAAGGAGCCAAAAATATGTGTTGTTACAGTGTCTGCACGTCCGTTATGGCCTCTGCAAGCACGACGTCTTTTAGGTATCCCCACAGGCCATGCGACTGTACCACCTCATATGACCCATCGTCCAGAGATATCTTTGCATGGGAACGTGGAAGTGAGATAGAGCACCATCATGTAGCAGCCACATTACACTTTGCACTAGCAAAGTCATTTGTTCCAGCAGGTGAGGTATAGTCATGACCAGGAACAAATATATTTGGTCTGTGAGGTGTTCTAGAAGGCTGACTTGTTACACGAGATGGTCGCCAACGATACCTGCCCATACATAAAGGCTGAATTGTTACTGCTGGTTCACTACCATCATACCTTGAGGATCTCTGTGCTGCATAGGTGAGTAATTTAAGGTCGACGATACCGCCCCTCATACAGGTAGCCTCATCTGCGAATAGGATGGGTGACAGAAACCCCAGCACCATGGTGGCCTGTGCAAAAACCAAGTGACAAAAGTGTCACTGTGTAGGCAAATTCATGGGTATTACGGCATGCACGGGTTGTAAGTGATACGGTTGGCAGCAGTTGTCGCAGACAATGTGACACATTCTCCCCTTGGTTGCTCTGTGTTTTCGGGCCATCTGCCTTGTGCTGACCCTGGACTCTGTTCCTTAGTAAAGTCAGCCAGAGCGTGTAAAACTTCACGCATACATCGTGTGCTGCAAACATACAGCCCAGGGCTGTGTCTGACTCGGCACTACTCGGTAAGTCTCGGCTTTGCTCGGTTCTCCTTGGAAATAATAACTACAGCGCGACATTTCACTTGGCGTGCTATCCAGCAATTTTTCTTGCGACATTTGGTGCGGCATTTTCCGGTCGGCACGACATTTTTCAATTCGGTAGAATATTAGTATAAGCGCTGTTTATCCTTCGTTATTCGTTCGTGGAATGAAGGACATTCAGTAGTCAGTGGCTACTTGCACAAAAAGAGGCTATCTGGAATTACTGTCCTTTTTCGAAGACTAGGGTGGGACTCGTAATATCTATATTTCAGTCGAATAATCGAGGGTACCATAAATTTGCTAAATAGTGTCTATACAACAAAGCATTTAAAAGCTTAGTTAATGATGGAAAAAAATATTGTTTTATGTGTAGTTCTTCATTTGTATGGCCATAGTATCCGTAGTTGCTTTATAATTCTTGAGGGTATTTTGTGTTGTATAAGTAGACTAAAAAAAGGTTCATCAGTGTTAACATCAATCATTTATACATATCCTGTGAATTGACTTCTTTCATGTCGCATAAGAATCGTTCAAATGATCTATGGAACATGCAACTAACTAACTAAAAAACCCTGTTGAAAGAACATTTGCAACTGAACACTATACCAGAGGTTGAAAATACCGTTCCAGTTGTAAATTCCTTTATTATCACGACCGGTTTCGGGCTCTCATAAGCTCATCCTCAGTTGTGGAAACTGTGCTGTGGTCCCCGAGCGCCGCGGTGGACCTGTACTTAAGCCCATCCTCACCTGAGGATGACCTTATGAGAGCCCGAAACCGGTCGTGATAATAAAAGAAATTTACAACTGAAGCGTTATTTTCAACCTCTGGTAACTAAAAAAGATCAACAGACGATCTGACTGGATTCATTGTCGTGTACATCAAAATGCACTTTGTGACCAATTTGCGGGCATGCTGCACATAATGAAATTGGTGGTGTGAACAATAAATTTTCTGAAGTCACACTCGTTATTACGCCGTCAGTTTTCAACAGTTTTTGATTGAACTGAACAAAGATTATAGAGAGGTTATATGCTACTGCGACGTACCTAACTCAAAGGGGAGACATCGAACGATATTTCGATTTAAGGCTCGCTATTGTCGAATTTATGAAGCAGAAAACAGATTTAGAAGATCCAGAATAGATTGCTCACCTTTCACTTTAAGTAGACTTGACTGCCCACTGGCTTCCCTCTGTAACAGACTGCAAGGCGGAAGGCAGCTTATTTTGATTTTGTGGGGACTGTGAATGCATTTAAAGAGAATCTCATACTGTAGAAGGGATGACTTCTGGCAAAGAGCACCACCAGTTCCCCTGAGCCCAATGACGTTAAAGAAAACGAAAATTTAAGAACTAATTGTGGATATGAAAGAATTACTGGAACTGTTTTATAAACATTTTAAGAATACTACCAGTCTACCGCCTGTTTTTGAGCCGTTTTCGAGACCATTCGCTGTTTCAGCTGAATGCCCCGTTTTGCGTATGAAGATGGAACTGATCGATCTCCAGCGTAATACGCGTTTACAAGATAGATTATTTGCGCTGAAATTGTCCAGGAGTTCTGCAAAGTTTTCCTTGCGAACAGTTTCTATATCTACACAGCTGCAAAACTGATATCAATGTTTCAATCAACTTATGTGAATGAAGGGCGATTTTGGATATGAAATTGAATAAGTGGGGATTACATGGCAATATGGGTCATGAAAATCTGCGGAACTATCTGCTTTTGTTCAATTTCCAATAGTTTTCGGAAGAAATAAATTTTATTATATCGTCAGCGAACCAAAAATAATTAAATAATAGTGAAAGTTGGTTTTACTTCGGATGTATGTGGTTGAGCAGTATGAAATATGAAACCAAGCTTTTGAATACTCTCCATGTGACTGCACTGTGATCGAATGCTCAAAGTCCGCAGTTTCCTCGTCTTCTGGCTCAAACAGTACACGTGGTAGTGGGGGGAGTGTTCAGTCAGGCGAGAGAGACCTGCACGCACTCAGAGTTCTTGGCCATCCCTGTTCGACATCATTCAACACCTGTTCTCCCAAGACCACGCCACGCTCACTCTCCTTTCATTGTTACTCATTCTTGTTAACGAGCCTGTCTTAGACGAACAACAAAACACAGTTACCAGTAGTTTGTTGTGTAATTGCTGTCGGCACGCATACTTTTCCGGTACAGATATGATATCACCCACCCATTGCCAGTTACCTGTCAGTTTGTAAAGACCACGTTGTCCTGTTCCTGGCTGATATACCTGGCGATCGTCTCTCAGCGCTACACTACACAACTCACGTCCACATCAGAGAGGGCGACTTCAGCGGTGGTGCTGCTACTCCCTAGGGCTAATGTGTGGGCGCGGCACCATCAAGATCAACATTAATACCTCTTGAATGTGCAGCTAAAGCACTAGTACAGATTTCCACTTGTCTGATACATTCACATGTGTGCTTTCAATCATTGAGACCTAAGCTCAGAAAGATCTTTTGCCTCCATGTTCAAGTGATTGTACATCCCATGGAAAGCACTTCCGAGAATACGACAACGTGACCTTTATGTTCCTTATCCTCTCGGTAATGGTGAATGAATTACCAGTTCTGATTTAGCCATTATCAAAAATGGTTCAAATGGCTCTGAGCACTATGGGACTTAATTAACATCTGAGGTCATCAGTCCCCTAGAACTCAGAACTACTTAAACCTAACTAATCTAACGGCTTCACACACAGTCATGCCCGAGGCAGGATTCGAACCTGCGACCGTAGCGGTGCATCAACACATCCATGCCCCGGGCATGGATGTATGTGATGTCATTAAGTTAGTTAGGTTTAATTAGTTCTAAGTGACTGATGACCTCAGGATTTAAGTCGCATAGTGCTCAGAGCCATTTGAACCACACACACACACACACACACACACACATATATATATATATATATATATATATATATATATATATATATATAAGAAGCATCAAATGAAAACGGGACACCTGCCACAACGAGACCATGGAACGATTCCATTGAAAATTAATCAGCGTATGTGTTACGACATTTATCCCAGTGGGAGACGCGACGACCAATTCCTGTCTCCTAGAACGCGATCGGCCACCGACGTGTCCGCAACTGCACTTCCTTGTCCAGCTAAAACCGAGTCCACGAATGTATCTGTTCAAGTTCCCAGAGAAGTGAAAAACCACGCAGAGAAAGTTGCAAGGTGTCGCTGAAGCGTAGCCTTCGTCCGATTGGCAGTACGGAAGCGGGTGTTATCGTGCAAAAGGATGATTCCATCCAACAGCATTCCAACATCCAGAGAGCAACAGTAGAAACATCGAACAGCTCTCCCCCCCCCCCCCCCCCCACAGAAATCCAAAGTTGTTCACACAAGTTCCGGTAAGGTCGTGACGAACTCCTTCTTCGACTGCAGGGGATATCAGCCCTTTAATTTCCTTGAGAGTGGAACCACAATCAATTTGCAGCGCTATGAAGACGCGCCATAAAATCAAAAACGCCAAGGAATGCTGTCGGATGGACTAATCCTGTAAAACGATATTGCCCGCCCCCACACTCCAATCGGACGAAGACTCCGCTGCAGCGATTTGGTTCGCAGTTCCTTCTCAGTTCCTCATGCGACTGTTAGCAAATGGAATCATACTACACAAAATACTACTGAGGACTGGCCATAAGTTACACAATGTATTTCGAACTAGATGTATCTTACGTCTTCCATACTTTCCAAATGTCTTCAATTTTTCTTTTGTGCTTATTGTTGTAATCATATAGGTTTGGGATATGTCTGTAACTTTATTCCACGTATAGTATTTAATATTTGGTAAATGGTTCAAAGACATTGCTTTATAAATTGTGCTTCACCACCAAAAAACTAAATTACGAGGGGATATCAAAATGGGAAGCACAGGAGTAACAGCTCTGTTGTGTGCAACCCACTGTCAAGATTATTAGTGACTCGTTTCGTTAATGTGCCGAAGTAGTTTCATAAACAAAATTTGTACAATAGCTCTAAGATGTCTTCATGTGCTTTACCTGTTATTCTTCGACGATTTATAACGTCTTTCACGTCTGCAGAGCGAACTAGTCTAAAATATTGCTCTGTCATGTGGGGTTGCATAAAATGACATCGGTAGGGACAGCTGAATCATCCCGCATGTAGAGGGTGTTAGGGGCAGAAGTGGTGATATTTCTACTGATGACTGACGACAGTAGGCTCCACAAGCTTACATCTGTATTTACTTCATTTTCAGACTAATTATTATTATAGAAATTGCGAGTAGTATGTTTAAAGGTTGGTTAGCACTGCCAAGTATGCGTGGCACAATTAAGACATTGTCAGGGCGGCTGGTCAGTTTCGAAATGTGGACGTGTGGGCAAGGAACGAATAGTCTATACTGACAGGTGTAGTAGACTTAGTGGTGCAGTTACGATCATGCAGAACATCGGGTAGTAAATTATTTGATCTGTTTGCGGGAATACTGTTACAGACGCAGACAAAAAACAACACTGAAGTTGGTATATATTAAGTTACCAGTTACCACGATGTCTGCATCGGCCAGCACCGCTTCTCTATACAGCGTGATTTATGTGTGTGTGTGTGTGTGTGTGTGTGTGTGTGCGTGTGTGTGTGTGCGTGTGTGTGTGTGTTTGTCTGTGCGTGTGAAAGAGACAGAGAGAGAGAGAGAGAGAGAGAGAGAGAGAGAGAGAAAGTCAGACTGCGTAAAGCCACAAGACAACTTTCTCTTACTGATCCTTCTTTTCCAGGGAATTCAGCAACCGAAGGTGCACAGACTGCATGTGTTGTCCGAGGTCCGCAACCGTTATGCTAAAACACTGATTACCAGCAGGGTTGGCAACCCTGCGGATCAAGCACAGGAAATATCCTTCGATGCTGTGTTGCCTGAGAACGCCTTTATTTCCCGCTTTCTAATGTGAGTATGCAGCGATCAGATCAAATCCCAGAGAACATGTGCTGCAAGCATCTTTCTCACATTGCATTTTCTCTACTTTGAAGTCGATAAGCGATTACGAGATATCAATCAGATTTATTCGCATTATAAAGTAAAACTGAATTATTATTTTATAAGCTTAGAAAATACTTAGAGCTGTTTTCAGTACACTGGGTGTCTCTCCTAAGAGACACCGGAGCTTTTCCTCTGGTGTTTCCGCAAACAGCTGCACGTTCATCGCCGGCCCCTGTGACCGAGCGGTTCTAGGCGCTTCAGTCCGGAACCGCGCTGCTGCTGCGGTCGCAGGTTCGAATCCTGCCTCGGGCATGGATGGGTGTGATGTCCTTCGGTTGGTTAGGTTTACGTAGTTGTAAGTTTTAGGGGACTGATGACCTCAGATGTTAAGTCCCATAGTGCTTGTAGCCATTTAAACCATTTGCACGTTCATTTTCGTAACTTGTCAATTCAGCCAAAGCATATTGTTTATAGAGTATTTCGTGTACTATCAAATATCAAAAGAAAAGAATCGGTTCGTTTACCATTAGCAATAACAGATTTTTGAGTGAAATTTTACGTGCCTATTCAATAAAACGATCCGAAATTAGCCAAGGGCTATATTTGATTTAATGGTATGTGTTAACAGGAACAGCAAAACACCAATATTCTAGCAAAGACTGAGTAGCAGTGTTACATGACAGTACATTACTCAAAAACTGGTACATGAGAAGAATAACTGGGGTTTGGAACTAGCTGTAGCACGTCATTCTACTAAAACGTCTTGACTGTGGTAATCTTCCGACCTGTATCGGTAGTGCTCTGTAAATTCAACCGATAACAACAACAGACAATTGAAGATTGGTAAATATTTGATTGCCACGTCCCCTTTCTACCAATTGCCCATTGTCGTGAGCCGGCAGTGTCGAGTACCACCGCCATGCAGAGCGAAAAGGCTGCGCTTTCGTCACACAGAACTGGGACTCCACGTGTGCTTACTGGTTCGGCACAGCACGCCACGACAGTCACGTCGTAACAGTTAAGTCACACATTGGCACCCTAGTGTCAGATCGTCAATGTTGGCTGTGTGCGGACACAAAACATTAGTGGGCCGAAGTCATTCGACTAGTCCCTACTCAGAACTGGGGAGACATGATTCAGGACGTTGTGAACAAATAATACGTTAGCATAATTGAAAGCATTTTCGATGGCCACAACGAAGTTTATTCTCGCTCACTGACAGATATCTCCCTTGCAGCATTATCAACGACTCCGAATGTGTCGTCAGTGCTTGTGATCAAATGGCTTCAGTTATGTCACCTCTCTCTCTCTCTCTCTCTCTCTCTCTCTCTCTCTCTCTCTCTCTCATTCACTCTCTCTCCCCCTCCCTTTCTCTCTCTCCATCCTTCCCTCCCTCTCTTTCTCTCTCTCTCTCTCTCTCTCTCTCTCTCTATCCCCCCCTCTCTCTCTCTTACACACACACACACACACACACACACACACACACACACACACACACACACACACACACACATACAAAAATGTACATAGTGGTATATATTGCTTTACTTTTTGCCTGGGGTAATCGGAAACGTTGTCCCAGAAACAATTAAAACGTTTCCGACCAGGTTTTTTGGTAGATTTTCCGTTGTTTGTCACGTAAATATCGGAGCTGACAATCCCGTTCCAGTTAGTCCCAATTGAGAAACCCGCTGCCCCACAACCAGCTCTCCTGGTAATTGACTGAAAAGTTCCGAGATTCTGTGATAGACCGGATCTAAAGATTAAACAATCGAAAGTGAGGAAAGAAGTCTCTTCGTTCATAAAATTAAGACGATTCTGATCCAAGGCGCCAGCCGCCGCCGTTCACAGACTCTACACACCCTAACTGCTTTCTCTCTGTCCTCGCCATTGCGAAAAAACGAAATTTATCTTTGACATGTGTACCAACTTAGCGCGTCTCTCTGAAAAGTTTATAGAAGTTTCACAAACATCTTTCTATGCGTTGTAAACATTCTCTAGCTTACATTACAACCAAATATTATACAAAACAACTAATTACATACAGCTGGAATACTGTGGAATACTGTGTGGTTATAATTAAAGTGCAGGTACTCACGGAGGTCCCATGTGGGCTGTAATTATCATATGGCAGCGACACTTGGTAGCTATACCAATACATTAATGAGGAACCGATTTATGGTGGAGAATTATTTCCAGTTTTGGCCACCAGGTTCAAATCTGGCGCTGCGCAATGTCTGTCTGACAATAGAACTTCCACACTGTTCCACACTGCCATTTGTCAAGCCATAACGTGAGTGAACAGTATGAGTATCGAGAAAAACGTGCCATGTTAATCTAAATCTTTGCCTGTATTGCAGTAATTACAGTGCTGCATTGAGAAAGTATCACCGACTGAAAGGTCTGAGGAGAGGCTCCATGTCATTAAATGATTTAAAGGAGCTGATAATGAAATTCGAATACGTGGGCGAGCTCGGTATGGCACCTGGAAGAGATTGGCGTCCTAGCCTGATGGAAATGATGTCCGAGGATGTAGTCGCCTTAGGAGAGAGCTAGTGCTCGTGCAGTTTCACAAGAATTGTCCATCCCGCGGTCAACAGAATGTAAAAGTTTTGCGGTCTGTTTTCTACTGGTACACGTACGAGATCCAGCAACAGAAACCTCAAATGGTTCAAATGGCTCTGAGCACTATGGGACTTAACAGACATGGTCATCAGTCCCCTAGAACTTAGAACTACTTAAACCTAACTAACCTAAGGACAGCACACAACACCCAGCCATCACGAGGCAGAGAAAATCCCTGACCCCGCCGGGAATCGAACCCGGGAACCCGGGCGTGGGATGCGAGAACAACAGAAACCTCATCGTCAACGTTCTGAATTTGCTCTTCGCTTACTGGCACTAATAGAAGTTGATGACATGTAGCCAGGCAATATTGCATAGAGCTAAAAAGCTCATTTTACTCTACAGAGTGCAGTGAATATACAAAACGACTGATTTTGGATTACTTTTAAACCATGTTTTGTGCATGAAGAGCAACTGCACTCTTCGTATGTGACTGTGTGTTGTGGGTTCACAAGCAACGTTATTCTCGGTCACTTCTTCTTTGAAGTGAAAACACTGAGAGAGACTGTCAGATGTATCTCTACGTCTGCACGTTATCGAATCCTCCCTGTACACCATTCCTGCTTTGAAGGAGTGCAACTGTGTAGAAACCAATGTTTTCATGCAAGATGGGGAATCACCTCATGTCACTTACTCAGTGGAAGATATGCTTAATGCAACCTTCCACCAAAGTGTTATCTCCAGAGATTTTCCACATGCACTGCCTCCAAGATCACCTGCTCCGAATCTATGTGACTTAAGGCTCCGAAGGTATCTGAAAGAACACGTTTACCAGGTACACATTCAGTCTACACCTGATTTGAAGGGTAGTATACAGGAACATGTTGCAGAGATTCGACTAGAACTGCTATGAGCAACAACTGACCACGTCGTTTTATGGGTGCAACATCTTGTCAATGTCTTTGGTATTCATATTGAACAAACTAACGCGAATTATTTGCAGACGAATAGAAAAACTAGTAGAAACCGACGCGGGGAAGATCAGTTTGAATTCCGTATAAATATTGGAACACGTGAGGCAATACTGACCCTATGACTTATCTTAGAAGTTAGATTAAGGAAAGGCAAACCTACGTTTCTAGAATTGTAGACTTAGAGAAAGCTTTTGACAATGTTGACTGGAATGCTCTCTTTAAAATTCTGAAGGTGGCTAGGGTAAAATACGAGGAGCGAAAGGCTATTTACAATTTGTAAAGAAGCCAGATGACAGTTATAAGAGTCAAGGGACACGAAAGGGAAGCAGTGGTTGGGAAGAGAGAGAGACAGGGTTGTAGCCTCTCTCCGATGTTATTCAATCTCTCTATTGAGCTAGGAGTGAAGGAAACAAAAGAAAAATTTGGAGTAGGTATTAAAATCCATGGAGAAGAAATAAAAACTTAGAGGTTCGCCGATGACATTGTAATTCTGTCAGAGACAGCAAAGGACTTGGAAGAGCAGTTGAACGGAATGGACAGTGTCTTGAAAGGAGGATATAAGATGAATATCAACAAAAGCAATACGAGGATAATGGAATGTAGTCGAATTAAGTCGCGTGATGCTGAGGGAATTAGATTAGGAAATGAGACACTTAAAGTAGTAAAGGAGTTTTGCTATTTGGGGAGCAAAATAACTGATGATGGTCGAAGTAGAGATGATATAAAATGTAGACTGGCAATTGCAAGGAAATTGTTTCTGAAGAAGAGAAATTTATTAGCATCGAGTATAGATTTAAGTGTCAGGATGCCGTTTCTGAAAGTATTTGTATGGAGTGTAGCCATGTATGGAAGTGAAACATGGACGATAAATAGTTTGGACAAGAAGAGAATAGAAGCATTTGAATTGTGGTGCTACAGAAGAATGCAGAAGATTAGATGGGTAGATCACATAACTAACGAGGAGGTACTGAATAGGATTGGGGAGAAGAGAAGTATGTGGCACAAGTTGACTAGAAGAAGGGATCGGTTGGAAGGACATGTTCTGAGGCATCAAGGGATCACCAATTTAGTATTGGAGGGCAGCGGGGAGGGTAAAAATCGTAGAGGGAGCCCAAGAGATGAATACACTAAGCAGATTCAGAAGGATGTAGGCTGCAGTAGTTACTGGGAGATGAAGAACTTGCACAGGATAGAGTAGCATGGAGAGCTGCATCAAATCAGTCTCAGGACAGAAGACCACAACAACAACACATTGAACAAACTGTTTAATCTGCAGTTAATAACAAAATCAACATTATGCCTTTCTCACTTGTTCGACCTTTTCTGCCCAGGTCACATTTCTAAAACATTACATATGGAAACCTTTCCATACGTCCTTCTTGCAATCACAATGCCAGATTTGGACCTGCTAGCCGAAGTTAGAACTATTTTTTTCCAACATAAATTAGTTACACATTAACAAGTTAGAATATCTGCCAAGTTTCGCTGTCATATGACAATTACATCCCAAACTGGACCTTTGTGAGTAACTGGACTTCGATTAAAACCGAATGGCACATACACAAATACATAAGGTTGAACAAAATTTTAAATTTAGTCTGATACAGAGGATAATGTTGTCCCAGAAATAATTTAAAACAGTTTCAATCTCATGGGCTGACACAGATTTCTGAGAAGTTTCTCCTGGTCATCAAGCAAATGCCAGAACTGGAAACCCACTGCTAAACACTTCCTATTGGGATTCTGCCGATTCCATTCACAGGCAGCTGGGATATTTGAGTGGAAAGAGCCAAGTTCTACAACATATAGCATTCGTCACATGAGCTGGGATTGAAAGATGTAAACAGACGTTGCATGGTATTGAATCCAGAGAATTATTATCTGCACCGATTACAAATTGAGTTGGTTAGTTTTACATACTACTCACTGATGTCATCTCATTGTTAATGGTACTGTATGTTGGTATGTATTTTAAGATGATTTAAGGTAGATCTCCTATTTACACTCCTGGAAATTGAAATAATAACACCGTGAATTCATTGTCCCAGGAAGGGGAAACTTTATTGACACATTCCTGGGGTCAGATGCATCACATGATCACACTGACAGAACCACAGGCACATAGACACAGGCAACAGAGCATGCACAATGTCGGCACTAGTACAGTGTATATCCACCTTTCGCAGCAATGCAGGCTGCTATTCTCCCATGGAGACGATCGTAGAGATGCTGGATGTAGTCCTGTGGAACGGCTTGCCATGCCATTTCCACCTGGCGCCTCAGTTGGACCAGCGTTCGTGCTGGACGTGCAGACCGCGTGAGACGACGCTTCATCCAGTCCCAAACATGCTCAATGGGGGACAGATCCGGAGATCTTGCTGGCCAGGGTAGTTGACTTACACCTTCTAGAGCACGTTGGGTGGCACGGGATACATGCGGACGTGCATTGTCCTGTTTGAACAGCAAGTTCCCTTGCCGGTTTAGGAATGGTAGAACGATGGGTTCGATGACGGTTTGGATGTACCGTGCAATATTCAGTGTCCCCTCGACGATCACCAGTGGTGTACGGCCAGTGTAGGAGATCGCTCCCCACACCATGATGCCGGGTGTTGGCCCTGTGTGCCTCGGTCGTATGCAGTCCTGATTGTGGCGCTCACCTGCACGGCGCCAAACACGCATACGACCATCATTGGCACCAAGGCAGAAGCGACTCTCATCGCTTAAGACGACACGTCTCCATTCGTCCCTCCATTCACGCCTGTCGCGACACCACTGGAGGCGGGCTGCACGATGTTGGGGCGTGAGCGGAAGACGGCCTAACGGTGTGCGGGACCGTAGCCCAGCTTCATGGAGACGGTTGCGAATGGTCCTCGCCGATACCCCAGGAGCAACAGTGTCCCTAATTTGCTGGGAAGTGGCGGTGCGGTCCCCTACGGCACTGCGTAGGATCCTACGGTCTTGGCGTGCATCCGTGCGTCGCTGCGGTCCGGTCCCAGGTCGACGGGCACGTGCACCTTCCGCCGACCACTGGCGACAACATCGATGTACTGTGGAGACCTCACGCCCCACGTGTTGAGCAATTCGGCGGTACGTCCACCCTGCCTCCCGCATGCCCACTATACGCCCTCGCTCAAAGTCCGTCAACTGCACATACGGTTCACGTCCACGCTGTCGCGGCATGCTACCAGTGTTAAAGACTGCGATGGAGCTCCGTATGCCACGGCAAACTGGCTGACACTGACGGCGGCGGTGCACAAATGCTGCGCAGCTAGCGCCATTCGACGGCCAACACCGCGGTTCCTGGTGTGTCCGCTGTGCCGTGCGTGTGATCATTGCTTGTACAGCCCTCTCGCAGTGTCCGGAGCAAGTATGGTGGGTCTGACACACCGGTGTCAATGTGTTCTTTTTTCCATTTCCAGGAGTATATATATATATATATATATATATATATGTGTGTGTGTGTGTGTGTCCAGGATCTCCTCCAAAACCCCTGGATCGCTTTCACCTAATTTGTCACACAAATAGCAGGCATCATGAGGGTCAGCACTATAGGGTTTATAACCTCCCACCTCCAATAGGAGTGCAGATGGGGCAAAAATGTATTTGTGCACCGCTTGGTGTATAGGTTGCCCTCCATAAAAGGTATATGATGTAGGTAGAGTATCAGCTCCCTGACCGACCTGCTTTGCAGACAGATGTCTGGGGCAAGAAACAGGGGAAGGAGGAGAAGGACAGAGAGGGAAGGAGAAGACAGACACAGAGTGTGGACGAGATGGCGGTCACAACAGAGACCGGGCAGAGGAGGTAAAGAGAGAAGGGTGAGGAAGGGACAGAGAGAGACAGGGGTGAGGAGGAGGGGTTGGGCAGAGGGAGGGGGAGGAGGAGATGCGAGGTTCAAGTCCTCCCTCGGGCTTGAGTGTGTGTGTGTGTGTGTGTGTGTGTGTTTGTCCTTAGGATAATTTAGGTTAAGTAGTATGTAAGCTTGGGGACTGATGACCTTAGCAGGTAAGTCCCATAAGATTTCACACACATTTGTACATTGGAGATGCGAATTGAGGGGGAGGAAGAGATAGAGAGAGGGGAAAGAGGATATAGACAGAAGGGTGAGGAGGATATGACAGAGAGAGAGGGAGGAGGAAATGATCAGAGAGAACAGAGAGAAAGGAAGGAGGCAATAGGCAGACAGAGGGAGGAGGAGAAGGTGAAGAGAGACTGATGGAGGTGGGAGGATGAGGTGGAAGAGTGACAGTGGAAGAGGTACAACCAGAGGGGGGGGGAGGGGGTGGAGGAGTCTTGTGCAATATTGTGTTGACTGCTTATGCTGGCGAAGGCACGAGGAAAAGGCTAGTTTATAATAAATTAAAAAGGAAACTTAACTGATGTACCAGTAATCACAAATTACTGTGTCATTACACAGTACATGAAGATAGGTTTTTTACCAGTGAATTGGTGGCCGAGCGGCTCTAGACGCTTCAGCCTGGAACCACGCGACCGCTACGGTGGCAGGTTCGAATCCTGTCTCGGGCATGGATGCTTGTGATGTCCGTAGGTTAGTTAGGTTTAAGTAGTTCTACGTTATAGGGGACTGATGACCTCAGATGTTAAGTCCCATAGTGCTCAGAGCCATTTGAACCAATGAAATGATATTTGTCATGGATGGTGCGCCGTTCTTCTATCAACAGAGATGATTGTTTCAACAGACATACCGGCTGCGAACTTTGTAAAATGGAAGTGAGTGACTTGATGACTGTTGTTGCAGAGAGATGGACAACGTGACATACGAGGCCTACGTGCGAGGCAAAGAGGAGGCCCGCCAGGAGTACGACGCCGCAGTGGCGGAAGGCCGTGGCGCGGCACACGTCGCTGTCAGGTGGGTATTCACACCAGTAGCAACGCCTCAGGAGCTGTGGCAATGCCAACAGGCAAATACAATATTTGCGTCTAACAATCAATCGCAGAAGTAATGCACTTCAATGTGAACTACGGAATTGTGGTAAGTGTGTGTGTGTGTGTGTGTGTGTGTGTGTGTGTGTGGTGTGTGTGTCCGTGTGTTTCAGTTAGTTTGTTAGTTATGTTTTTGTATATTCCGCGAATCATATTCACAACCACTAGCCGTGTTGTGGAAGTATCAGTATAGTCATAAAAAAGATACTTTTTCTCTGTAAAAAGATCTCTACATACGGGTCATTTACGTAACTACTTTTTTTTTAGTTCTACGACAAATTTTTATATCTGCAGCAAAGCTACAAAGATATGCTATATACCCAGAAATCAGTGTATGGAGTACAAGTAGTTGCCTAGTAGAAATGATTTCCAGTTCTTCAGAACTTTCATCATCTGTCGGCACCTTTAATTCACAAGGAACGTGGTCAAATAGTTTCATATTACCTCTAATACTTCACAAAAACTCTGTAAGATAGTAAATATATTGTAGTTAATATTCCTAATCGTCACACGCTTGCCTACATGAAGTACAGGGATGGCCATCAATTATTATCGTTATAACACGCTGATGAGCAGTGCATATTTTATATTTGCGTGTGAAACCGGTCGAGAACATTATTCCATATATGGAATGTAAGTTAACTTTCTAATATTTCAATCTCCAAAATCAATAATTACTGACATCAAGCATTTGATGTCTTGGATGTCTTGATGTCTTGGACAACCAGTTTCACCTTTCCCCCGTGCTGTATTTTTATTGATCATTTGCCAATTACACAAGTGAATGAACCGTGTTTTTTAAGTTAAGTAGTATACCAACTGTAGTGGACTAATCGATATCAATTTACTGCACCTTTTCTCTTGTTGCCGCCCCCAAGGGGCTCTGTTGTGATGCCCACATCATCAGGAAAGACACTTTTTCTCATTCTTCAGTGTAAGACGGATATTCATTAATACATAGCATGTACATGGGTGGTCTCAGAATTGAAATCTGTGGAACAAAAGAAGTAATTTTTGCTACTCAGTAGAACATTCATCAAGAGAGCTCCATGACCTATGTAACATGATTCATTGCTTCTTATCAATGAACAACTTACACATTGTACCTCGAAAGCTATAAACTTTTCAGTTCCTCCAACAAAAGATGCTACACTCAAATGGTTTAGACAGGTCACAAAAAACGCCGGTGTCGGAAATCTTCTCACTTAGATATTTTAGCATATGGTCACTGAAAAGGTAGATGTGATATTTAGTAGAGAGGCCCTTGTGAATCTAAATTGTGGCTGACAAAGGCTCTCGTATTTTCAGATGTGTTCATCTGTTCTTAAATGCATTGTCGTTTCAAAAACGGAAGTCAATAGTGAGACGAGTAGGGAGTAATTAATATCTGTCTTAGTATTTTCCTTAAAGTGAATTTTACAGTTTGTTTCGTGTGTGTGTGTGTGTGTGTGTGTGTGTGTGTGTGTGTGTGTGTGTATGTGAGTGTGTGTAATGCATTGACACGTGTTTGTAATTTTTATTGCCAGCCGCTGTGACCGAACGGTTCTAGGCGTTTCAGTCTGGAACCGCGCGACCGCTACGGTTTAAATTTAAAATTTAAATATTTCTACGTTCTAAGGGACTGATGACCTCAGATGCTAAGTCCCACAGTGCTCAGAGCCATTTGAACAATTTCTGATTTTTTGTAATTTTTATTCACAGTATTATAAATCTCTTACGCTAGTTCTATTGATTTGCATAATGTCGTCGTTGAATGTTGCAGCGCACGCGATTCCAACGTGGTGCACGTGTCCGTGAACGTTGAAGCGCAGAAAAAAGTAACCTTCAACCTGACGTACGAGGAGCTGCTGCAGAGGGAGATAGGCGCCTACAACCTGCGTATCAACATCAACCCTCGACAGGTACGTCCGCCAAGGTCTTACACAGTACCACTGCTACACCACGAGTGATCTTTGCTTCTGTCCTACATTCCTTGAAACCTCTGTTGTTGAACCAAGGATCACACAGATCCTAAGACACCGTAAGAGAGGGAAAAAAAAGACCGACTTCGAAGGCATGATCCGGATGCAAACCGATAGATGTAAAGGATACACAGTAGCATTTTGGTTGTGAAACGTACAGCTAGAATATTTCACCGTTTCAGTTTCACATCATTGGCGATCTGAAGAAAGATATGTGTGGACGTCTGTTTCAGTGGAACGAGGAACTGCAAGAGTGGTTGCGGTTGTGCATCCATCAGCGGCCGACCACGTTCTATGAAACAGGAATTGATTATCTCGTTTCCCAGTGGGATAAATCTCTCAACGCGTGTGGTGATTACTTTTGAATGCAACCATTCCATGGTCCCGCTTTGGCGGGTGTATGGTTTTGAGTATGCTTCATATGTAGCTATAGGTGAGACAGGTATAAGCAAAACGGATGCGACCTAAGACCGTAGCTTCTCTCGGACTGGAATGAAGTGACAATTTCAAAAAATTGGATGATTTGTTCAAGAGAAAGAGATTTACAAACTGAGCAAGTTAATAACGCGGTGGTCCTTCTCTGGCCCATAAGCAGGCAATTATTTTCGCCTTGGCATTGATTGACAGAGTTGTATGTCCTCCTGAGGGATATTGTGCGAAATTCTGTCCAAGGGGCTAGTTATATAGTTAAAGTCCAGAGATTATTGGGTGGGGGGTGGGGGAGGGGCTGTCCATAATACTCCAAACGTTCTCAATTGGCGAGAGTTTCAGAAAACTTTGCAGGCCATGGTAGGATTTGGCAAGCATGAACACAAGAAACAGAAACTTTCGTCATGTTCAAGTGTGCATTATCCTGCTGAAATGTAAACCCTGGATGACTCACCGTGAAGCAGCTGTAGTGTAAGGGTGCTGCAGATGTCAAACCAATGTCCTGCTATGAAATGAGATGGCACCGCAGACAATCACTCGTGGTTGTCGGACTGTATTGAGCCGAAATCAGTAACAACACAGAGCTATCTCTCTTTGTAGTTTAAAGGCGTTTGATAATTACCATCCGACCCATTCGTTTGTCTCCAATTCAAGAACATCTTTGTACAACCTCAGAAATACACCGGACTTTCAGAATCCCCCTCCAAATCGAGCCACGTAGGTGTTCCTGTCAACGATCATGCTGAAGCATTAGCTAGGGAACCTGAAACGTCCCCTTAGAAAAATTATACAGGACTGTGCTTAACCTGACACACAATATTTTTAGCGCAACGCAATCTGACTTTCAAAAATCCCTACAAAAGAATGGCCCTGACTAACATTAACCTATACATTTCACAAATCACTTACCTCACCAAAAATCTTCGTTACTCGAACTACTGCAAAACAGTGAGCGCCACTACTGCCAGCTAAATAAAAGATTCAAACTACGGAAGGCACTAAGTACTGATAGGCATAGTTAGGAAATGAAAGATTTTAGTAGAGAACAAACAATGTATTTACCTTAATAGTGTTGAAAAATCATAATATACATAACAGATCATGACATCAAGCTCCGCCATCTCTCTCGCCACATCCACCACTGCTGGCGGCTCACCTCCAACTGCGCAACGCTACGCGCTGTTAACAGCCCAGCTGCCCAACACTACAATGGCAGACAACAATGCAAACCAGCCACAGATTGCACACAGCACAGCCAGTGATTCTCACACAGAGCGCTACGTGGCGTTACCAATAAGAAAACCTAAACAGCCTACTTACAAACCTTACACATTAAACCAGCTGTCAATAAAAATCCCCCACGATGACTTGCGTGCTCTCTTAAGACGCCTTATCTTATAAAAAAAAAAATATGGAAGAAGAGTGTGTGGCGAACATCCTTTCGAAAACTACTGGTTCCATTCAAAAGTAATCACCACATGCGTTAAGAGGTTTCTCCCACTGGGAGACGAGACGATCAACTCTTGTTTCGTAGAAAGCGGGCGGCCGCTAACGGATCCACAACCGCAGTCACTCTTGCAGTTCCTCGTTCCACTGAAACCGACGTCCATAAGTATCTTTCTTCAGATTGGAGGAAGTCGTTATTAGCACAGTTACCACTGGGTGACTCTCTCACGCTAGAACTGACATCTTGATGAACTATACTGACGGAAAAAATTCGCAACACCAAGAAGGAATTGAGCGACATAACGTAAGTTGGTACGCGTTTTTCTACATCTGAAAGATAACGCCTACTCAGATTTCGAGCTAGTCGCATGAGAGAGGCGCTAGTAGCACCACTATGAGGATCCATATCATGCTTGCTTTAAGTACACGGTGTAAGGGGGTAATTACACTACTGGCCATTAAAATTGCTACACCAAAAAGAAATGCAGATGATAACTGGGTATTCATTAGATAAATACTAGAACTGACATGTGATTACATTTTCACGCAATTTGGGTGGATAGATCCTGAGAAATCAGGGCTAGGGCAGCAGTCGAACATTTTCTGTATCCAGAAAAGACCGTACAGGACCTGCATTATCCTGCTGAAATGCAGGGTTTCGCAGGGATCGAATGAAGCGTAGAACCACGGGTCGTAACACATCTGAAATGTAACGTCCACTGTTCAAACTGTCGTCAATGCGAACAAGAGGTGACCCAGACGTGTAACTATTGGCACCTCGTACCATCACGCCGGGTGATACGCCAGTATGGCGGTGACGAATACGCGCTTCCAATGTGCGCTCACCGCGATATCGCCAAACACGGAAGCGACAATCTTCATGCTTTGCCGTTAGTGCACCCAGGTTCGTCGTTGAGTACACCATCGTAACCGCAGCCATGGTCTCCGAGCTGATAGTCCATGCTCCTGCAAACGTCGTCGAACTGTTCGTGCAGATGGTTGTTGTCTTGCAAACGTCCCTATCTGTTGACTCAAGGATCGAGACGTGGCTGCACGATCCGTTACAGCCATGCGGATAAGATGCCTGTCATTTCGACTGTTAGTGATACGAGGCCGTTGGGATCCAGCACGACATTCCGTATTACCCTCCTGAAGCCACCGATTCCATATTCTGCTAACAGCCATTGGATCTCGACCAACGCGAGCAGCAATGTCGCAATACGATAACCGCAATCGCGATAGGCTACAATCCGACCTTTATCACAGTCGGAAACGGGATGGTACGCATCTCTCCTCCTTGCACGAGGCATCACAACAACGTTTCACCAGGCAACGCCGGTCAATTGCTGTTTGTGTATGAGAAATCGGTTGGAAACTTTCCTCATGTCAGCACGTTGTAGGTGTCGCCACCGTCGCCAACCTTGTGTGAATGCTCTGAAAAGTTAATCATTTGCGTATCATAGCATCTTCTTCCTGTCGGTCAAATTTCGCGTCTGTAGCACGTCATCCTGGTTGCGTAGCAATTTTAATGGCCAGTAGTGTACCTTTGGACGTGGTGAGTTGATTTTGGTCAAGAATGCCTTTAAGGCGACAAATGCCCCTTTATCAATGCCCCACCGAGTTTGAACGAGATTGTGAAACAGGGTTACACGAAGCTGGATGTTCCTTCTGAGTCTGAGGAGTAATACTTGGCAGAAATGTAGTCACTGTACATGATATGCTGGTAGCGGTGGTCACGAGAATGTACGGTCACAAGAAGACCGGACTCCGGACGGGCACGTGGCACTACAGAGAGGGACGACCATCGTGTTCGGTGTATGGCTCTGGCGCATTGTACTGCATCTGCAGCAGCAATTTGGGCAGCAGTTAGCTCAACAGTGATAGTGTTACAAATAGGTTACTGCAAAGACAGCTCCGAGCCAGGCGCCCTGTAACGTGTGTTTCAATGACACCAAACCAGCGACTCAAGCGAGAGCTTATTAGAGGACAGGGTGGAGATCTGTTGTTATGAAAGCTGGTTCAGCCTCGGTGTCAGTGATGGCTGCGTGTTTGTTAGAAGGAGACCAGTTGAGGGCCTGCAACCAACCTATCTGCGTGATAGACGCACTTGAGCTAAACCTAGAGTTATCGTCAGAGCAGGAACAGTCTCGTGATTCACACACCCTGACTCCGAATTTGTACGCCAGTCTGATAATTCTACCTGTCTTGTTGCCATTCATGAACAACATTCCAACAGGATAACGCTTGTTCACATACCGCTGTTGTAATCCAACATGCTGTATACAGGGTGTTACAAAAAGCTACGGCCGAACTTTCAGGAAACATTCCTCACACACAAAGAAAGAAAATATGTTAGGTGGACATGTGTCCGGAAACGCTTACTTTCCATGTTAGAGCTCATTTTATTACTTCAAATCACATTAATCATGGAATGGAAACACACAGCAACAGAACGTACCAGCGTGACTTCAATCACTTTGTTACAGGAAATTTTGAAAATGCCCTCCGTTAGCGAGGATAGATGCATCCACCCTCCGTCGCATAGAATCCCTGATGCGCTGAGGCAGCCCTGGAGAATGGCGTATTGCATCACAGCCATCCACAATACGAGCACGAAGAGTCCCTACATTTGGTACTGGGGTTGCGTAGACAAGAGCTTTCAAATGCCCCCATAAATGAAAGTCAAGAGGGTTGAGGTCAGGAGAGCGTGGAGGCCATGGAATTGGTCCGCCTCTGCCAATCCATCGGTCACCGAATCTGTTGTTGAGAAGCATACGAACACTTCGACTGAAATGTGCAGGAGCTCCATCGTGCTTGAACCACATGTTGTGTCGTACTTGTAAAGGCTCATGTTCTAGCAGCACAGGTATTAAATCATGATAACGTGCCCCATTGAGCGTAGGTGGAAGAACAAACTAAAATGAGCTCTAACATGGAAATTAAGCGTTTCCGGACACTTGTCCACTTAAAATCTTTTCTTTATTTGTGTGTGAGAAATGTTTCCTGAAAGTTTGGCCGTACCTTTTTGTAACACCCAGTAGAATGTCGACACGTTGCCTTGCCCTGGTCGATCAGCAGGTCTGTCTCTAGTGCTTATAAGACATCACTGGACAACACCTCCAGCGTCAACAATCTGGCCGTTACACCGGTTATTAATGTAGCAGCATTTAACATTTGCAATTGCTTATATCGCGCCTACATTAACCTGTGATCTTGCAGTGTTAATCACTCAAATATGTTACCTAGACAAGTGTATTCCCGAAATTTCATTAGTCTATATTAATTACCTCTGGTGTTGTTTTTTTTCTGTGAGTGTATTTATGCCACTAGTGCAAAGAAAATTCACGGCGCCGTTAATGGTGCTATTATTAATATTCGTTAAGTGGCTTAACATAAGTATCGTGACGTAGTTCGCGTTAAGGCCATTTCATATTATGTGACGTTGGTGCGTGTCTTTTCGGGATGCCCTATAAGTGTAGTGCGGTAGTGAAAGAAGTGACCTTTTGTGATGGATGAACATCACTGCCGCAGTATTTTAAAGATTTCGAATAGAAGAACAAGTCCATGTGGGGGAGATGACACGTGAATAGCTGCGAAACTAAACTGTTTCGCCACGGGATTCACACGATGGAGATACCGACACTAAGGCAAATATAACCATCGCTTCCTTACTAACCAACGTAGTTGTAGCAACTAGTTCCTTATACATAGGTACTATTCAAGAAAAACTTCGCTAACAGGAATGTGATGTATTTGCAGCATAGCTGAACTCAGCTCTTAACCATGCTTTAAAGTAGATCCTGTCGCCACTATTGTACCCACTTTTTCACATCCACTGCCACTTTGCATGTGTCAGGAAATCCTTGTCCGAGAAAATTATGTTTTATTAGGCTAAACGTTTGAGTTTGGTGCATGGCAAATCAAGGCTCCATGATGCATTTGCACATTGTTATAGTGAATTTATCGGTCTCTGATACTTGTGCACTTTCTAATGACCTAATGACAGCTCCAACCGATAGGATTGTCTCAGTGTACCACGCATTGTTATATGCTGCGAACACGTCTAAGAAATTTAAAAAGACTGGCACTCTTTTCATTAAAAAAATAAGCACCACGGCTTTCTCTGTTCATCGCTGACTTAAATTTCTCAGGCCATTGGTAAGAGGTGTCATACCATCAGCTGAATTAAACTCTGTCTCCCGGTTCATAAAAACACGTTCACTTTTCGTCTTCTGTCATTGACTTTGAATGTTTCATGCATATCAGAGAGGACTACAACCTGCTCTCCCTCAAGCTTCGTCAAAAACAAAGTGCCCACCTGCCCAGCCAGCTAGCCGCGCGGTCTAACGCGCTGCTTTCCGAGCGGGAAAGCATGCCGGTCCCCAACACGAATCCGCCTAGTGGATTAGTGTCGAAGTCGAGTGTGCCGGCCAGACTGTGAAGGAAGAGGTAACTAATATACATGGCGTCCACAATTTAAATTCTAGTTTCAAGACGCTGTAGAAAGAGAATCATCTCTCAGAATGACGTCAAATTGTATCAGTGTACGAGGGGGGGACCCAAAAGAAACCGGATTGTTGTCATAAAAAATTTATTGAAGATCCTTTTTACAAAATTATTTCAGTCACCATCAAAATCTCTCCATTACGTGCGATGCACTTGTCAAGTCTCTTTTCCCACTGTTGGAAGCGTGTTTGGAACTCTTCAAGTTTGATATTGTCCAGTGCCCTTTGCGAAGCTGTTTTTACCGCCTCCACATCATCATAACGCTCCCCTTTTAGCGTTTTTTTCATTCGTGCAAATAGGAAAAAGTCGCACGGGGCTAGGTCCGGCGAATACGGAGCGTGGGGAACGACAGTCCACCTCTGAGATGCCAAATAGTGGGTCACTCGTAAGGCCGTGTGTGCTGGAGCGTTGTCGTGATGCGGAAACCAGTCACCTGATACCTGATCGCCAAAGTTCCGGGCGTTTCCTCCTCACATCCTCTCGCAGACGCCTTAAAACATCCAAGTACAAATGCTGGTTAACAGTCTGGCCAGGGGGTACGAATTCCCGATGCACAATTGCACGAACATAAAAAAAGATAATGATCATCGTCTTCACGTTTGACCTCACTTGCCTTCCTTTTTTTGGTCTGGGAGAGTTGGGAGTCCTCCACTAACTTGACACTTGCTTGGTTTCTGGGTCATACCCGTAACACCAACTCTCATCCCCTGTAATGACTTTGTTCAAGAAGTTTGGATCACGTACAATCTCTGTTTTCAAGTCCTGACACACATTCATGCGGATGGTTTTCTGCTCCTGTGTGAGACGGCGCGGAACAAATTTAGCAGCAACACGTCTCATGTGCAAATCCTCACTCAAAATCCGCTGGAACGAGCTCCAACTGATTCCTGTCTCTGCTGAAATTTGGTCGATCGTTTGGTGACGATCCTCGTTGATCTTTTGGCGGACCTTTTCAATGTTCTCCTCATTTCGCGATGTTGAAGGGCGTCCATGAATGATCTTGGTCTTCAACATACATGTCACCACGTTTTAAGAGCCCAAACCACTCGAAAACCTGTGTGCGTCTCATAGCGTCCTCCTTGAAAGCTTCCTGAAGCATTTGGTGTGTGTCCGTTACAGTTTTATTTAAAGCAGGAAACAAAATTTCACACACACTCTTTGTTCTTTTAAAGTTGCCGTAACGACTTCGCAGAGGTAACCCGCCAACAGTCAGAGAAACACAATACCACACTTCCACGTTCAGCTCTACACTGACGCCGTCTGCACAGCTGTTTCATGAAGGTCTCCACTACACCATCTAGCGTGAGAACCCTGCACTACGTCTACGAGTGGCAGCGCCCACGGAGTCCGGTTTCTTTTGTGTCCCAACTCGTATTATTGGCGCAAGAAGAAAAGTCATGGAACAAAAAAAAATTAAAGAAATTTGTACTAACAGATGGCGCTGCGACCAACAGAGGCGTGGCACACGGATCTTCCTCAGTTTGCATCCGAGAAGCCCAACATGGCTGTCTCCGTGAAGGGTCCCGTGCTGCTGGTAAAGCTCTTTCGTAAGAACGATAACTGAGCGCCAGTGGCCCTGCGGAAGTTCCGAATGCAAGAGTATGAAAAAAGGCAGTTGTCGGATGTCTACAAAGGGTCTGAAGAAAATGATTACAAAACTAGAAAACACAGATTCTTTTGTAGTGCAACGTGGCAGAGGAAGGAATGTAGTTGAACCGATGTTTGTCGAAGATGTGACCACAGCACTGCAAGAGGGGTCGAGCGGTGGTGTGCAAACATGCACTACACGGGGCACTGACCGAAAGTCGGTCATGCCTGCGAGCAAAGTGCATAAAATCCTACGAAATATTCTGCAGTACTATCCATACAAAATCACCCATGTTCTGGAGTTGCTTCCTGTTGACCTACCAGCTAGACAAACATTCGTTCTGGAAATTCTTGTTCGCATGGGAGTGGGCAATGAACGGCCGTGGAATATTTTGCGGACAGACGAAGCCCATTTCCATGTAAATACGCAGAACTACAGAATTTGGGCAACGGAAAATCCGCACGCACATCAACCGGTACAGTTTCATTCTGCAAAGGTGACGGTGTGGTGTGTTTTGGGGGCATCGTGTATCGTACAGTCGTATAGTTTCGAGGAGATGAGTCCTGCCAGCCCTATTACCTGTACCATCATTGGTAAATGACCTGAGATTGTTTTGCGCACCAACATCATTCCAACCTTCCAACAGCGTGGATCTGTAGATACGATCATTTTTATGAAAGATGGCGCTCCTCCGCACACTACACAGTTATCGAAGCGGCTGCTGCAGAAGTATTTCGAAAATACTAGAGTTATCAGACATCATCCCCC
Source organism: Schistocerca americana (assembly GCF_021461395.2). NCBI lineage: Eukaryota > Metazoa > Arthropoda > Insecta > Orthoptera > Acrididae > Schistocerca > Schistocerca americana. Next base: position 256,610,495 of record NC_060119.1, on the reverse strand, counting down.
TACAACCTGGACGTCCATGTCACCTGATCTGATCAGTGTGACTTATGGCTGTAAGGTTCTCTGAAAGACTCTGAGTTCACTGCTCCAATTACTTGCTGAACTGACGGCAAGCATTGCTCCACGCGTTTGGAACGTGACCCCCGTGACACTCCGGTCTGCTGTGGAAGATGCTGCTTCTCGATTTCGACCTGTGGTAGAAAACGGGTGATAGCATATTGAACATGTCTTGCACCTGTCTCACGAAATTATAATTCTATATCATTTTGCTTTTTATCCGGTTGTTGGCCTCTAATTAAAACCTATGTTTCCCATGCGACGTGGTACGACCTCGCCGTGGTGGATGGGCTTGCTTAACTAACCCAAAACACTGGCATCGTATTGCAGTCATCTGTCATTTGAAGCCGGCCCTATTTACGTTATGAGGCTTATGGCTAAATCTATTGGTACGATTTTCGTTATTTTTTCTTTGTTTCATTGATGTTTACCCCCTACGTCAATAATACGCAGTACTAGTTTGTGCCATTCTGATCAGTGGTTTTCTTTCTACAGGAACTTTGGTTATGTACACGCTGTATGAAAAATACTTACTAAATTTCTGTAGCCCTGTTTAACTCATACAACTCTTCTGTAATTAATACTGGTTTGGCATTTATTGGTTAGTCAGCCGATTAATTTATTTCGGTATTTAGTTTATTTGCCAACTTCTGAATAACTCCTTGATTTTCATTTCTTCATCTCACATGAATAGCGGATTCCAAGCAGAAGCGATGTGCCAGTCCGTGGCGGAATACAAGCGAATAACGATCGACAGCCACAGATAACTACAGAATATCTACAGTTTTACTGGTATGTGTAGTAACTTTGTGGAATAAGTTGTCTCCAGCAGCTGTTACTTCTTCCCGTCCTATTGGCCAAGTATTATTACAGAAAGATGTAAATCAGTACACGTCTTCATGCTCTGTCACACATGTTTCCTAGCGCTGCATGTGGTAATACTTATAGCAACAAATCCTATGCCCCAAAACATTCCTGAAACAATAACAAATACCCTTTCTCGCATTACATGAACATACAGGTTAATGAACTACAAATCATTGTTAAGACTGGAAGCCATACGAACCGATAAATAATCTACAAGTCTTACATTACATAGCTAATGGCAGAAGAAGATGGGAGTTGCTTCAAAGCATTTAATAAGCTGAGGAAATATCAGACTGCACAAGTTACTGTTGCATATTTCTTGCGATTGTCTGTTGTCTTTAGTGTTATCGTTTTCGACATCTTCCCCACCACTGAAGGTTCTTATTCATAATTAAAACTAGGGCCAAGATTATGTTGTTGATAGTGTGTGACGAAATAAGTAGCCAAAATAGTTATTGCCCCACACCGAGACAACCTCACCGTTATCCTTTCTCCCCTTTCCCCCCCCCCCCCCCCTCTCTCTCTCTCCCTCCCCCGTCTCTCTCACACGCGCACACTCATACATAGACAGAGATGTTGCCGTCAGGAAAGGGCATAAGTACAGATAAAAAGTAAAGATGAAAGGTTAACTCTCTTAGACGTCTGAGGCATTGGATGTGGTGCTCAAACTCGCATAGGACAGTGCTGTAATAGTGAAGAATATTGATCATGTTCTTCCCACAGGAACTACCTCGATATTTGCTTTTATTGGTGTAGGAAAGCCATGGAGAACTTAAGCCTAACGGTTTGGACCCAACCCCTCTCATAACCATATATGAGTGGAGTGTCTTAACTAGTGTAAAAGGAAATAGAGAGAAAAAGATGACACAGTAGATACTGAAGATTCTCATTACACTATCGTAGATCTGATTCACACGGGGACGAAGCAGGTAATAATGGCAGTGACAACAAAAGGTCTTACTGTCGCAGTGAAGAAAATATTATAAACGATTTTGCTTGCTCTTAGAGAAGCACCAGATTTTTCATAGACACAAACTGTCCATATTGTTGTAATACGCGCAGAGAACGTATGGTTGAGGACCCTGTTGGTGCGTAACTCGCCAATAAGTTACATCTGAAATTGCGTAATGTAAAACTTCGGCTGTAATCAGTTATTGTTTCAGCTTTACTGAGTAGCGGTCAGTGTTTTCCGGTGGATCTGAATGCGACTGCCAACTGTTATTTGTTGCAGCCCGTAGATGATCTGGCGGTGGAAGTGCGCATAGAAGAGCAGGCACCCCTGCGGCTGGTGGAGGTGCCCAGACTGCAGGAGACCAACGAGATCCTGGACACGCCGGACAATGCCAGTAAGTCGTCATTCGCGTCAAACGACCTAAAGTACAAGGCAAACGAGATCTTCTGCTACAAATTTGGGAGAGTGTTCAGGGAGATTTGACTTTGTGTTTTGATGTAAGTGATCTTGTTACCGAGCAGTTTAATAATTACTATCCTTCACTAGGCTCAACGTCTGAGGAATAATCATAGCTCCGGAGTCCCAGGTATTTACTATATTTCATGTTAACATGGCAATAGCTATGTGGAACATTATGTTCCAACCGTTTTCCGGCGCTGTACCGAACGTCAGCAGCACATAAAGTAAGGGAGACTAGGGCTAGTTGGTTGTTGTTGTTGTGGTCTTCAGTCCTGAGACTGGTTTGATGCAGCTCTCCATGTTACTCCATCCTGTGCAAGCTTCTTCATCTCCCAGTACTTACTGCAACCTACATCCTTCTGAATCTGCTTAGTGTATTCACATCTTGGTCTCCCTCTACGAGTTTTACCCTCCACGCTGCCCTCTAATGCTAAATTTGTGATCCCTTGATGCCTCAGAACATGTGCTACCAACCGGTCCCTTCTTCTTGTCAAGTTGTGCCACAAATTTAATTTAATTTTTTTTATTTTTTTTATTTTTATTTTTTTTTTTTTTTGCAAATATGGAGCCACTTCCTTTTCATAGTCTACATTCTTCAAAAAATAAAGTCCTCATGAAGATATAATATTTTAACAAACGTAAATTCTACTTAAGTGTATGAACAACAGTATGTATTTAAATGTATGAACTAAAACTGAATTCATCATGAAAAATAATTTTGTTTTTATTATTATAGCTATCAATATCTACAGTTATCCGAATAAAATTAGCTCAATGTTTTAAATAAGCCACGAGTGTGGGCGTAGGGCATCTCTTCATTTGAACAGATGGGTTCAATTTCCGCACAATTTTACTTTACCTTATCAAACTGAGCCATCCTCGTCTGTCCACTATCAGTTTTACCTTTTCTGGCCGTAGTGGACACGTGAATCTCGTTGCCATTTGTTTCGACATCTTTCCAGGGTGCTAGCGGACACGGTACTTCACCAAAAAGTCATTTGAGTGGTATTGCTGGTGATAAGGAAGTTCTTAATATTGTGGGATATCCGTTGATGGTCTTGTTCAGGGTGATCTGTTAGCATCTTTTTGCGGTTCTCCATGGTTCGTTGAAACTGTGGAGAACCCTCACCATAGTCTTGGTAGGAGTCTGAGGGTAAAACCTCTTCGCCACGGGGAGGTTCAGTCTCTGACTGTCAAGGAAGGACTATCTTACGTCACTTTCAGCATAGCTAATGTCTGACATGCTGTCATCAGAATACATAGAGGAAAAGTGAGATCGACGAGTTCTAGGAAGTCTTTTCTTCTTACACTTGTCAAATCTAGCCATGTCACCCTTCTTGATTGTTGATGGATTTTTCTTCTTTTTGACTTTTCCAGCAGTGATTCTGTCACTGATGGAACTGTGTGCTAGAACAGCAGTAAATCTTTTTCGGTCACGGTTGGGCTGCTTTCATGGCCCGCGCGAAAGGGAGATTTTTTAATGGAGTGACCAGTATTTATTCATTTTCAAAAAAAAATTGTTTCCTTTTTAATGAACAGTAATATAGTGTATGTCCGCTGCTCGTGGTCTCGCGGTAGCGTTCTCGCTTCCCGAGCATAGGGTCACGGGTTCGATTCCCGGCGGGTCAGGGATTTTCCCTGCCTCGAGATGACTGGGTGTTATTGTGTCGTCTTCATCATCATAATTCATCCCCATTACATTCGGAGGAAGGCAATGGCAAACCACCTCCACTAGGACCTTGTCTAGTAAGGCGGTGCGGGTCTCCCGCATCGTTCCCCTATGCTCTGTAAAGAAACATGGGACTTCATTTCATTTCAATATGGTGTGTAGTTGACGTAGGTTTGGAGAGCGAGTTGCCATTGCTATGCCAACTCACCCTATGCCTAAATGTAATCAGCAGCGAGCCAGGGTGTGAATCGGACGTTCAAAAGAAGTTATGATTCCCCTTGAAAATCGCAGATGGGGACGAAACGTTGATTTATAAGGTGACATTCATTCGACCACGGCATAACAGCCTGGAAAATTTCATTAATTGTAGAAGATTATATACACACATGCAACAACGGTTAACCAGTCTTTCCAAAACTACCATCAGTGGCACGATATTTCGATCTACGGGTTCAGCAGAACAAAGAAGTTTCAGTCAGAAAAAGATGAAACAAAGGTACTGCCTCCGTGACTCTTCTAAGCAGACTGAAGATACGGTGGATAACGCATCTTTACATAACCCCCACCTCCCACTAGCAGCTCTCTAACCTCACGGTGGAAGGAAACACATGTTGTGTGCCAAGTAGCCCCTTACCTTGTGCCAACTAACCCCAGTCTCCCCTACAGAGATCTAGAAATCTCACCTGTTGCCGATAATATCCTTACGAATAAGCACCAAATCTCTTTTGAACAGCCACGTGTTCCAGCCGTCAACAATAGAGATACGTATCCTAATGTGCTTGTGGAGTCATATTGACCCCAGTGGTATTAGGAAAAGTAAAACAACAGCTGATGCAGGAAACACTAATATGGATAAAAATAAGCAGAAAATAATATTTTCATTCTTGCAGGTGTTTCATGTAAAGCTGTTCAGCTCAAAATTCATCATTCTGTTTTCATAAATGTTACATTCACGAAACAAACAAACAATTAAACTTTGGGTCACATTGATCCCAGTGGTATTCAGTGCAAAAACTTTTAATGTGTTGTAAATATAAAAATGAAGGAAACATCATAGGATACAATGGATTCAGAGGGAAAAATTATAGATTTTGAAAATAATAGTTTTGAAAACAAGGGAGATACATGGCCCAAAGTACTTATGGCGTCATAATGACCCCAGAGCCAATTGGACAGTTACGATTGATAAGGTATTAGCAGACGCTGAAAGGTAAATGCGAAGTATACCGTTAAAGACCACTTACCAAGTTTTAAGAAATAGTGTTAAGAATCTATATGTATATTGCAATGGTGCGTGATACCGATTTTATCCTGCCCAGCCCTTACCGCGTGCTGGCCTGTATGGACCACGCGGTTGTCGGGCTAGCTAGCTGCGCAGTCGACAGCGTGCTGTATAAAATAGCATAAGACCCCGCCGAGACTCTTCTCGCTGTATTCACTGTCACATTCCGTTGTCTGTGCTATATGCACTTCGCATCTGTCTGTAACTTCTCAAAATGTATAGACAAAATGGTTCAAATGGCTCTGAGCACTATGGGGCTTAACATCTATGGTCATCAGTCCCCTAGAACTTAGAACTACTTAAACCTAACTAACGTAAGGACATCACACACATCCAAGCCCGAGGCAGAGAAAATCCCTGACCCCGCCGGTAATCGAACCAGGGAACACGGGTGCGGGAAGCGAGAATGCTACCGCACGACCAAGAGCTGCGGACGAATGAATAGACAGAAAATATGACTTTTATATCATCTACAGCGTCATCTGCGTCATTCCCACGTTGTGCCACGGACTTTTACAATGTGATTATCAGCGATTACACCATACAAACGAGAATGCTTACAAAACTCTTGTGTATCCCATCTTAAAATATTGTTGTGTGTCCGACCGAGACTCGATCTCGGGACCTTTGCCTTTCGCGGGCAAGTGCTCTACCATCTGAGCTACCGAAGCACGACTCACGCCCGGTCCTCACAGCTTTACTTCTGCCAGTATCTCGTCTCCTACCTTCCAAACTTTACAGAAGCTCTCCTGCGAACCTTGCAGAACAGTTTTAATCTGCCAGGAAGTTTCATATCAGCGCACACTCCGCTGCAGAGTGAAAATCTCATTCTGGAAATAGTCACAGGTTTCTTCGATTCTGAGAAAACTATCAGGAAAATTCTCAATAACTATAATTAGTACACCCTTGAAGATAGATCGAATTATACCGCAAAGCCCTACTTACCTATCTTTTAGAGCCACTATAAGATGAGAAATGCAGATATGCACTGCAGCCCACTATGTATCACTCCCAAATGCATTGCAGAGACAAAACCTAATTACATTGCCCATTGAGGCACTGAACAACACATTCTTTCTCCATTTCATACGCTTTTGTAGTAAGCGGAAATGACCTAATATGTGGTACAATTCTTTGTGCCTTCTGCTAGCCATCTAACAGTGCTTTGCTGAGTATGTTATTTAGAAATGGGTATAAGAACACATTGCCTTTAATTCTGTCAAATTATTGTGATTTGCGATATTTTGAAATTAAGAATTACAATTAATAGAATGTCAAAGGTAAATATATTCTGTAATCTTTTTGCTGTGACACACACTGTTCTAATCACAAAATATTACGTATGTGCACACTCTTAACGTGACGAGGTAAAAAATAAATGGATAAACAAGCACTACAGTGAAGCTCGAACATTCTTCAAATCGCTGCTCACCTCCTCCGTTGTCAGTGAAAATAACAACACCAGTCGACAGGTACAGTGTTTTGATAGTCCCTCTGTCTCCGTAGTGAGCAGGAGACACAGTTTCGAAACCCATGTTTGGCACTAATTTTCACTCGTCGCTTCAATCTGTGTATACACCGGGTGATCAAAAAGTCAGTATAAATTTGAAAACTGAATAAATCACGGAATACTGTAGATAGAGAGGTACAAATTGACACACATGCTTGGAATGTCATGGGGTTTTATTAGAACCAAAAAAATACAAACGTTCAAAAAAATGTCCGACAGATGGCGCTTCATCAGAATAGCAATAATTAGCATAACAAAGTAAGACAAAGCAAAGAAGATGATCTTTACAGGAAATGCTCAATATGTCCACCATCATTCTTCAACAATAGCTGTAGTCGAGGAATACTGTTGTGAACAGCACTGTGAAACATGTCCGGAGCTATGGTGAGGCATTGGCGTCGGATGTTGTCTTTCAGAATCCCTAGAGATGCCGGTCGATCACGATACACTTGCGACTTCAGGTAACCCCAAAGCCAATAATCGCACGGGCTGAGGTCTGGGGACCTGGGAGGCCAAGCATGACGAAAGTGGCGGCTGAGCACATGTTCATCACTAAACGACGCGCGCAAGAGATCTTTCACGCGTCTAGCAACACTATTTTTTTTTGGTTCTAATAAACCCCATGACATTCCAAGCATGTGTGTCAATTTTTACCTCTCTATCTACATTATTCCGTGGTTTATTAAGTTTTCAAATTTATACTGACTTTCTGATCACCCGGTACATCAAAGATATTTGTGACTCGAAAAAATTCAGGAATAATGGTGTGTTTCATTTGATTAAAGCACCTATGCCGTGGTTTCAGGCTGGCTCTCCCATTTCGTTCGATGTTGGATTGGAGAGCTTCTGAAATGCTGTTGGAGTTTAGGGGGAATACCAAGTGGGCCGAGGCGTGAATGGAAATGGGAGGCGTGCTAGGGTAGCCCGGACAGACGTGCAAAGCCGCTGTGTCAGGGTAGCGTAGTGGTTAGCGCATCTGCGTACTGAGCTGGGGACCTAGGTTCGAGTTCCAGCCTCGGTACAAAGTTTCATTCATCACTTGAGTCTGCATACATACACCTTTGTCTAAAATGTTACCATGTATGGGAATCCAACCTAGGACATTCTTATGGCAGGTAAGCTCTTAACATAGAGCCACCTTGCCGATTAAATAGATACATTTGCAACGCTCTGAAAACTTCAAAGTCGATTTTCTTGAGAATTTTTAAGAGTTTCATAGAAGTGCTTTGACAAACTGATATTTGAGTTCTGAACTTCACCTAGCACAGATACAGAAAAACGCAAAAATCCGATTGTTGTGTGGTATCCTTGTCTGCCCCGCAGATACACAGAGCAGCCCACCAAATACCTGCACTTGTGCAACTCCAGTCGGTGACCTAGGTTTAGTGATCGATCAGCGTACAAACAATGGTACGTGGCCCTGATTCGAAGGAGAGAAGGCATAGCCCGAGAGTACCGAGTGTTACCTGTTGCAGCGGACCCCCTGGCTCGCATCGTGCGGCCCACGCCGTCGTCTGCCATCGTGCGCTGGTCACCCACCAAGGAGGAGCAGCGGCAGCGGGGCGAGGAGGGCGTCTCCGGCCAGCTGGTGGTGCGCTACGACGTGGACCGCGACGCCAGCCCCAACCAGATACTCGTGAGTCGCCACTTTGCTTGCTCACAGTGCTAAGCCCTATTTGTCCCATACCAGGTTCAAACGGTTCAAATGGCTCTGAGCGCTATGGGAATTAACGTCTGAGGTCACCAGTCCCCTAGACTTATAACAACGTAAACCTAACTAGCCTAAGGACATAAAACACATCCATGCCCGAGGTAGGAGTCGAACCTGCGACCGTAGCAGCAGCGCAGTTACGGACTGATCCGCCTAGAACCACTCGGCCACCGCGGCCGGCTTCATTCGTTTTCAATCAATGTTTGAAGTTTAGTGAACCTAAGAAAACAGTTATGTTAACCGTTGACCTAGAAACGACGGAGAGGCTCCGTCCCCGCTGCAGCCGCAGTGGTCCACAACTCCACGACGACTATCGCAGTCCACTTCACCCCTCCGCCGCCCCACACCGAACCCAGGGTTATCGTGCGGTTCCGCCCCCGGTGGACTCCCCACCCTCCAGGGAACGTCTCACACCAGACGAGTGTGGCCCCTACGTTTGCGTGGTAGAGTAATGGTGGTGTACGTGGAGAACTTGTTTGCGCAGCAGTCGCCGACATATTGTAACTGAGGCGTAATAAGGGGAACCAGCCCGCATTCGCCTAGGCAGATGGAAAACGGCCTAAAAGCCATCCACAGACTGGCCAGTTCACCGGACCTCGACACAAATCCGCTGGGCGGATTCGTGCCGGGGACCAGGCGCTCCTTCCCGCCCAGAAAGCCGTGAAGCCGTGCGTTAGACCGCACGGCCAACAAACAGTATCATACAACCATGCAACAGACAGTATGACCATATGATTTTCAAGAGCCATAAGTTGGTTTTTATTCAGCAAAAAAGCTTGCTTGAAACAATGTATGATTCCACATGGAGTATTAACAGAGCTATATTTCCGAAAATACAAATTGTTTTCGTGTCGTAACTTCTTCACTTACTTGTCATCAAAGTGCAAACACGAAATTTCAATGAAAAAGATAGCTGTCGATACTGCAAGGTGGGTACACCAATAATTCCAAGTATTGCTCTTGTCAAATGGGCATATGCTTCGCTTCCACAGGGTTTTTAATTACTTCATTCTAATTTTTTTGGACTTTCTCCTGTATCTTCATGGGGTAGACAAGTTAATTACTGTATTAGGCCTTCGTAGTGGTAGTATAGGTTAGCCGGGTTTCCTTCCCATCTCCCCAGGACAGAATTTGTGTACCCCGACTGTCTTCTTCTACTGTTATCCCACTTGAAAGTGTGCGAACGTTTACTAAACGTTTTTGAATTATCTAACTGAGGCGGGAAATGGGTACCAGCCCGGTATTCACCCAGTCAGAGATGGGAGACTGCCTAAAAACCACATCCACGCAGCATGGCACACCTGCCCTCGCCGAATCTCAGAAGGGACGTAATAACGCACGCAGCTGTCCAGGCCTCATTGAAACTTCGCATTTACATTTAATAACGAATAAGGAATGAACATTTGCTTATACAGCAACTTATATTTTGCGAAATATGATGCTGTACCTTATCTAAGGTTGGATACTGGTTAAGAAATGTTGTAATTATGGACGGGTACCACCTGACAACTTCAAGCATTCCTTAAACAGCTAAACTATAAACACAACAGTATCAAATTCACAATGGAGTTTAGGGATAACTCCATAAATTATTTAGATCTAACCATAAACACCAGTGATCACATTCATACTTTCAAGACTTATAAGAAATCTACGACCACATACATTGTAATACCTGCCAATTCTCAACGTCCAGTGACCAACAAATATGTTGTATTTCATTCCATGACAATATCCCTAAGTGATGACAACTCCCAAACAGAATTAAATACAATCAAACAAATAGCATCAAACAATGGCTACACTCGTGCCTTAGTGAACCCCGTAACGCACTAAAAAAAAGAAAAAAAACAGATCTCCTCTCTTCTTTAGCCTGTCCTCGACGCACTATCTCAAGTTCTTAATAAATGTTTCAGGATTCCATTTTTAGGAAAATTCTCTCTGAATGTGGCCAGAAGGCTGAAATACGAGAACTACAAAATACCATTTAATGTGGACAACACTATTGCTCACTTTTTGCCCAATGAAAAGAAAGCGCTTCAGTTTTGGAAAAGCTTGGAGTACACCAAATCACTCGCAACTGCGGCAAATTCTCTATAGAAATTGACGAATGCAGCGATCAATCGCGAATAATCTGCTTTTATTGCATATAGATTTCGATTACACAATAGCCATTTTCAGCGCATACGTCACCGAATGCGCTCACGTCAGACTTGTGCTTAAACACATACACCTTTCAAATTTGAATGCATAGTCACGCCTGTAAACATACTGAGAAAAGGAAGCACCATAACTGACAGAATACGAACATGAAGTACAAGTTCGCATTCTGTCAGTTATGCCACTTCTTTTTCTCAGTATGTTTATAGATCCGACTCTGTATGCAAATTTGAAAGATGCATCTGTTTAAGCACAAATCTGATGTTACAACATTGGGTGATTTATCCGCTGATGACGGCTATTATATACTCGAAATCGATCTGCAATAAATTGAGATTATTTGCCGTCGAAGACAACATACTGTAACAAGTCTTAGAGCCCCTCGTATACCTGGGAACATTTCGGCACGCTTCTATCTTCGTTAACAGTCGGCAGCGCACCACCGTGTCAAATGCCTTACGGAAATCTAGGAATATGGAATCCGCCTTTTGCCCTTCATCCATGCTTTGCAGGATCTCATGTGGGAAAAGGGGAAGCTGAATTTCTCACGGAGGATGCTTTCTAAACGTACGCTGATTTGTGGACAGAATCTTTTCCATTTGAAGAAAATGTGTTGCATTCGAATTGAGAATATGTTCAGTGATTCTGCACCAAGCCGATATTTAAGATACTGGTCTGTAATTCTGATGGTCCGCTCTTTTACCATTCTTATATAGTCACATGCGCTGGGAGAGAGATTGCTGATAAATGCAAGTTAAGAAAGGAACAACTGCTGTAGAGTACTCTTTGTAAAACCAAATTGGTATTCCTTCAGGATTTGGCGACTTATTTCCTTTCTACTCTTTCAGTCGTTTCTATACACTTACGACATTTATCACTATGTCCTCCATATGAGAGTCTATACGATAGTCAAACGACGGTATGTTTGTGTGATTCTCCTGCACGAACGATTTCTTAAACGCGGAATTTAAAACTTCGGCTTTGCTTCCGCTATCTTCTACTGGCGCTCCAGACTTTACTTACGGCCGGAATTTTCTCAGGTTCACGGCAAAATCTATTACTAAGATGTGACGGTGGTATTTGTAAGCTAACACTTTGACTTTTTACAGACTCATTAATTTCTGTTCAATTTTATCTGGCGTCATTTGTGCATTCTCTTTTGGAGCGAGAGTAGAGCAGTCTCTGCATCCTCAGTATTTTTCTAATTTCGTTGTTAAACTACGTCCTCAATCTACTTAATGGGTACATACGTCTCCAGAGTACGACTTGCAATCCGTTAAAACGTTGCCCATTGTAGCAGGACTAAATGACGTCAATTCGTTGTCTAAGAGGGATGCTAACAGATCTATCTGCTCTTCCTAGCAGAAACACTATAGTAGCCTTCTTGACTGATTTATTAACTTTGGTAACCAAAATTGCTACGATAACATCTTGCTCACTAATCCCTGTATGTTCTAACGCCGTCGATTAGGTCAGGCCTTTTTGTAGCTACGAGGTCTACAATATTTCCTTTGCGCGTGGGCTGTCGAACTAGGTACTCAAGGCAGTTTTCGAAAAGGTGTTCAAAGGAATTTCACAAGACTGCCTGCCTTTCGACCCTGAAAATGATCGTATGGCATTGTTGGCTGGGAGGTCCCAGTCCCAGTGCAAGTCTTATTTCAGTCGGCACCACATTGGGTGACTTGCAGTCGATGATGAGGACAACACCGAGGGAATCGAACCCCGGCCCAGTGCATGGGAGGCAAGCACGTTACCGCCCAGGTACGCATGAGGACGCCTGTAGCCCCTAAAATGAATCCATAGACGTCCCGGTCTGTACTCGGTAGGGTAAGTGTCCCTCCCCTATCCCAACTAATATTACAGGATCTGGATATTTTCACACTACTGACCGTAGAAATTCTGTCAATGAGTCTAAAATCGGCACAGTGGAATCGGATGGCCAGTGAAAACCTCCAACAGTTACCTTGGTTTCACCTAGACTTTCCATTCACATGCCCCATTTTTCCTTTATTCCAGCTACTATAGTTTCAATCGCCCCGTTAAAAAAAATTGCTACTTCTCTTACCGGCTTAATCTCACTTCTACATCTCACCCTGTAAAATTGAACCTTTCAAAGGCAAGATTATTTTGTTCAGCGACTCACTTGGAACATGTTCATCAAAGTTCACCAAAGTTAATTATTCAATTTATTTTCCTCTCAGAACAATTGTAATCTGTCATATAGTTCATTAGCTTTTCATCGCATTTTCACTGAAATAATCCCTCTCGTGTTACTCGTAAATCAGGCATTAACAGTTTACATCCTTGGAGACGAAATGAGATACTCTCTAGATGCACCAGTTTGAAATCTTTGACTCTATAAAAAAACTTCACAGCCACACATTTTTGTGTTTGTACCTAACGATGGCGTGACGGCCGGAGACAGGTTTGTAAAAGAAAATAACAGATATTTTCGACTATTACACCAGTGGCATATGTTCTTTCAGTCATAATGTGTTAACATACATTGTTTCAAGTAAATGTTAGGCTTTTTCCATATAGTACCTCATTTACGAGTCTTAAGAATTAGAAAGTCATAATCTTCTGCTGTACGGCACTGTCACAAGCGGCAACGTAGACGCGAGTAGAACAATGATCCAGAAAGTGTAGAATAAATTTCCTTTATCTCCGTCTATGATCACAAAATTGTTAGGTCCTTAAACTGCCGATTGCGGCTAGTGATGATCATTTTCGGATCTGTTTTAAAACGCGTCCTACTATGTCACTATAGGACATTTTTAAAACAAGTCTGAAGATGGTCATCGCCGACCGAAACCGGTAGCCTAGGGACCTAGTAATTTTCTAATCATAGACGGAAATACGAACTATCAGTTCAATAAATCACAGCTGCAAAATACTAACGCGAATTCTTTGCAGACGAATGGAAAAACTGGTAGAAGCGGACCTCGGGGAAGTTCAGTTTGGATTCCATAGAAATGTTGGAACACGTGAGGCAATACTAACCTTACGACTTATCTTAGAAGAAAGATTAAGAAAAGGAAAACCTACGTTTCTAGCAATTGTAGACTTAGAGAAAGCTTTTGACAATGTTAACTGGAATACTCTCTTTCAAATTCTGAAGGTGGCAGGGGTAAAATACAGGGAGCGAAAGGCTATTTACAATTTGTACAGAAACCAGATGGCAGTTATAAGAGTCGAGGGGCATGAAAGGGAGGCATTGGTTGGGAAAGGAGTGAGACAGGGTTGTAGCCTCTCCCCGATGTTATTCAATCTGTATATTGAGCAAGCAGTAAAGGAAACAAAAGAAAAATTCGGAGTAGGTATTAAAATTCATGGAGAAGAAGTAAAAACTTTGAGGTTCGCCGATGACATTGTAATTCTGTCAGAGACAGCAAAGGACTTGGAACAGCAGTTGAACGGAATGGACAGTGTCTTGAAAGGAGGATATAAGATGAACATCAACAAAAGCAAAACGAGGATAATGGAATGTAGTCAAATTAAGTCGGGTGATGCTGAGGGAATTAGATTAGGAAATGAGACACTTAAAGTAGTAAAGGAGTTTTGGTATTTAGGGAGTAAAACAACTGATGATGGTCGAAGTAGAGAGGATATAAAATGTAGACTGGCAATGGCAAGGAAAGCGTTTCTGAAGAAGAGAAATTTGTTAACATCGAGTATAGATTTAAGTGTCAGGAAGTCGTTTCTGAAAGTACTTGTATGGAGTGTAGCCATGTATGGAAGTGAAAAATGGACGATAACTAGTTTGTACAAGAAGAGAATAGAAGCTTTCGAAATGTGGTGCTACAGAAGAATGCTGAAGATAAGGTGGGTAGATCACGTAACTAATGAGGCGGTACTGAGTAGGATTGGGGAGAAGAGAAGTTTGTGGCACAACTTGACTAGAAGAAGGGGTCGGTTGGTAGGACATGTTTTGAGGCATCAAGTGATCACAAATTTAGCGTTGGAGGACACCGTGGAGCGTAAAAATCGTAGAGGGAGACCAAGAGATGAATACACTAGGCAGATTCAGAAGGATGTAGGTTGCAGTAGGTACTGGGAGACGAAGAAGCTTGCACAGGATAGAGTAGCATGGAGAGCTGCATCAAACCAGTCTCAGGACTGAAGACCACAACAACAACAACAGACGGAAATAAAATAAATTTATTCTACACGGTACATTTACTTCGGTGAGGTGAGCTACTGGAACATTTATATTCCAAATATTGGTTTAAAAGAGCTGAATTTTACAAAAAAGGTCATTGATGGACGGTAAAACATAAAGTTCTCGAAATATTAAAATCAAATTTACTAGATTTTAGCAGTTAGGGCTGGGATATTTTCCATGTAACGTCACTGCTACTCAATTATCGATGTAATTTGATAATTTTGTCTCTTTTTAATCAATATATGTGTTACAGCACAGAATCAAGATTGTGGATATTGAGAACTGATGCTAAATAAAAGAAATGACTTTTAAGTATGAAATTATTTTCTTGATTTACAAGTGTCTGTCTTTGAAGTCCAATTAATGTCGTCGTTTTACTTGAGACAATACAACAACAGGTTCTCTAGCTGTCTTCGTAGTTTGAAGATAGATTTCTTTACACGCTACTTGGACTCCAACCAAGCTGTGAACGGAACACGCTTCGCACCACCCAAATTTTATTTCCAGACGCCATCAATGAAAAAACAAACACTGTAAAATGATTGTATTCCATTTGCGTTCTACGTCTCACTGAATTTTATGAAAATTTTCGCCACTGAGTGCATATACTGTCGAGTCACATTAAAGTGACCACCACCTATATATGACGTCAACGTGCAATAACTAGTCCAAAACCGCAGTTAGTAGCGCTAGCAATGGAGAGTATTTAACGTGCGTCCGGGATAAACGGATAACAGTGCAGTCGTTGCCGTAATGGGAAAACGGAGCGATGTATCTGACGTCCACCATGGCGTAATTATTGGTTTCAGGCCTAGGATGAAAGTATTTCCGAAACGGCTAAGGCTGTAAACTGTTTGCATGCCGCTACGGTTAAAGAACACAGCGCATGGCAAAATGATGACATCCAAAAACGGCGCCGAGGCAAATGTGGTACATCATAGAGCACGAATGACAGCAATGAACAACGTCTGTGGAGATGTGTACGGGCGCATACATTTGGAACTGTTGAGCAGTGACTGTCCACATAAACCAAGGGCTACCAGCAGTATCTTATCTTCAATCAATCAACGATAATTGTTGCGTACGTGCCTCCATAGCAGGCGCCTCGTTCATTCACCTATGCTGACTGCGCTTCGTTGACGACGGAAACTGGAATTTGCACACCTGTACCGCAACAGGATGTGCAGTGAGCGACGAAAGGTGGCCTTTCCAGATGAATCACGCTTTACGCTCCACAAGCGTGAAATATCTTAAACAAAACACACCGAAACAATCGTTGGAAGGGTTCAAACCGGTGGTGAGATCGTTGTGGACTGGGGAATGTTTTTGCGGCGTTCCCTGGCTGATCTCGTCGTTCTAGAAAGCACAATGGACCAACACGAATATGTTTCTGTCTCTGGGGACCATGTCAACCCCTACATGCAGTTTTTTTGTCTCAGACGATAGCATCTACCATCAGGATGTAGTATCCTCGTCGCCACCACTGAAGCGTCTTGTACCATGGAAACAATGGAGAGGATGAAATTTCCTGGCAGATTAAAACTGTGTGACCGACCGAGACTCGAACTCGTGACCTTTGCCTTTCGCGGGCAAGTGCTCTACCATCTGAGCTACCGAAGCACGACTCACGGCCGGTACTCACAGCTTTACTTCTGCCAGTATCTCGTCTCCTACCTTCCAAACTTTACAGAAGCTCTCCTGCGAACCTTGCAGAACTATCACTCCTGAAAGAAAGGATACTGCGGAGACATGGCTTAGCCACAGTCTGGGGGACGTTTCCAGAATGAGATTTGCACTCTGCAGCGGAGTGTGCGCTGATATGAAACTTCCTGGCAGATTAAAACTGCGTCGGGCACACAGTTTTAATCTGCCAGGAAGTTTCATATCAGCGCACACTCCGCTGCAAAGTGGAAGTCTCATTCTTAAAGGAGAGGATGTTATTGGTAGTTGGTATCTTCTCTTCAAAACACAATTGCACTTGTGGAGTAACATGTTTTTTATTTACATGAGCTATAAGTTTTCACGTAACTGGAATGGAGTCCATGTGTTGTGGTACAAGCCAAACTGGAGTGCGAATTAGTGCGTCAGTGACTGAGTGAGTGCATGATTGTAACCCTCCGGCTTGCGGCGGCCTAAACGATTGCAGTCGAGAGGGCGTTGGTGGCCTGTTGCTTGCGAGTCTGTCTTTGGCCTCTCTCGTGGTCGGCGCAATTGCTCCTGCGCCTACTATCGATCTTCTTGCTACATCTTTGACGATCGGTGTGCTGGTGACAGCTTATGTAGGCACATTCCTCCCCTCTGAAATGTCGCACCGTGGAGGAGGGCGTACTCCAGACCGTGCCCCGTCATCTGGCTTGCGAGGCAAATGGAAAATCCTCCTGTAAATTGCTGCCAGGGCACACGACCAGGCCTGAGGACGTGTCCTAGGGTGATGACGGCGACAGCGACGGAAGGTCCAAATCCATCAGGTCGGCGAGCTGGGATGGAGGAGCGGTTGCGCATTGTCCATCCACTCCTCCTGGTGTGCCTGGTGGCACCAGAAGGCGGGTGCGAAGGCCGCGCGGTCCAGTAAGGCCATGAATCTGTTGGAAGAAAAGAAGCAGAATTAAAGAGCAACTGACACGCACGAATTTAGTTCTGGTGTCGGCGCTGCAAACCATCGGGACCTGCAATCAAGTACTGGCCATTAAAATTGCTACACCAAGAAGAAATGCAGTTGATAAACGGGTATTCATTGGACAAATATATTATATTAAAACTGATATGTGATTACATTCTCACGCAATTTGGGTGCATAGATACTGAGAAGTCAGTGCTCATAACAACCACCTCTGGCCCTAATAACGGCCTTGATACGCCTGGACATTGAGTCAAATAGAGCTTGGATGGCGTGTACAGGTACAGCTGCCATTGCAGCTTCAACACGATACCACAGTTCATCAAGAGTAGTGACTGGCGTATTGTGACGAACCAGTTGCTCTGCCACTATTGATCAGACGTTTTCAGTTGGTGAGAGATCTGGAGAACGTGCTGGCCAGGGTAGCAGTTGAACATTTTCTGTATCCAGAAAGGCCCATACAGGACCTGCAACATGCGGTCGTGCATTATCCTGTTGAAATGTCGGGTTTCGCAGGGATCGAATGAAGGGTAGAGCCACGGTTCGTAGCACATCTGAAATGTAACGTCCACTGTTCAAAGTGCCGTCAATGCGAACAAGAGGTGACCGAGACGTGTAACCAATGGCACCCCATACCATCACGCCGGGTGATACGCCAGTATGGCGATGACGAATACACGCTTCCAATGTGCGTTCACCGCGATATTGCCAAACACGGATGGGACCATCAGGATGCTGTAAACAGAACCTGGATTCATCCGAAAAAATGACGTTTTGCCATTCGTGCACCCAGGTTTGTCGTTGAGTAGACCATCGCAGGCGCTCCTGTCTGTGATGCAGCGTCAAGGGTAACCGCAGCCATGGTCTCCCAGCTGATAGTCCATGCTGCTGCAAACATCGTCGAACTATTCGTGCAGATGGTTGCTGTCTTGCAAACGTCCCCATCTGTTGACTCAGAGATCGACGTGGCTGCACGATCCGTTACAGCCATGCACATAAGATGCCTGTGTCATCTCGATTACTAGTAATATGAGGCCGTTGGATCCAGCATGGCGTTCCGCATTATCCTCCTGAACCCATCGATTCCATCGTCTGTAAATAATCATTGGACCTCGACCAACGCGAGCAGCAATGTCGCGATACGATAAACCGCAATCGCGATAGGCTACAATCCGACCTTTATCAAATTCGGAAACGTGATGGTACACATTTCTCCTCCTTACACGAGGCATCACAACAACCCTTCACCAGGCAACGCCGGTCAACTGCTGTTTGTGGTCGCAGGTTCGAATCCTGCCTCGGGCATGGATGTGTGTGATGTCCTTAGGTTAGTTAGGTTTAAGTAGTTCTAAGTTCTAGGGGACTGATGACCACAGCAGTTGAGTCCCATAGTGCTCAGAGCCATTTGAACCATTTTTTGTTGTTTGTGTATGAGAAATCGGTTGGAAACTTTCCTCACGTCAGCACGTTGTAGGTGTCGCCACCGGCGCCAACCTTGTGTGAATGCTCTGAAAAGCTAATCATTTGCATATCACAGCATCTTCTTCATGTCTGTTAAATTTCGCGTCTGCAGCACGTCATCTTCGTGGTGTAGCAATTTTAATGGCCAGTAGTGTATATAAAAGAGCCAAAGCGTTCCTGGATCACGCCTCTTTCTCAGCACCCATGGTTGCCATAAACCCTGAAAACAACAAGATCACGCTGCACAAAGCGATATTTACTGATTATTGGTCGCGCCAGATGCTGCGATGGGTGTATCCATGCAGAAGATCCGCGGTGATCGACCGTTTCGTGGTTGAGGGAGCGACAAGAGGCGCGAAAGTGTTGCAGTGCCTGTTCCCGTGTGTGGATACTGCGAAACTTGGCCATCTGTTGCTTTAAAGTACTACGAAGCGTCCTGCTTCCCAATTGGACTGCGGCTGAAACGGAGCGCTTGTTAGACGATGAATGCCATTTCGCTCACAAAACTGTTCCAAATCACATGAAGTGAACTGTTGTCCGTTGTCCGACACAAGTGCTTCTGGCTATCCTTCAATGCAAAATATGGAGGATAATGCTTGAATGGTGCTATGTGATGTGGTAGAAATCACAGGGACCGCAAATAGGAACCTGCTAAAAGAGTCTACCACTATGAGCTAACGACTGTTCTAAAATGCTCCTGCAAAGATATTGTGCACTCGTTGCCACGGCAATTGAATCTTAGGCCAAGCTGAGAATCTCTGTGGAGGAACCGACTGGTTTTCCGCGCATGTGCGACACTGTGACGTCACCTGTTCAATAGGGGCGTCCATGACCTGCCAAGTGCTCGCGCTAACTGTCTAGTGCGAACAACTCCCCAATGTCCTTGGTGGGCAATCGCAACACATCCTTTCACAACACTGTGGGAATAAGCACACGCGACTGTCCACTGCCATTTTGAATTAGAATCACACACTGTTGGATTGCAAAGTTAAGCCGACGTCCAAAATATCGGTGCACAACTGAGTTCTGAATACTGTTTAATGAACGAGTCCAAGACGTGTCAATGTAATGCAGCAAAATCTGGGTCTAATTCCATGGCCTGTGCAATTCTTCTGTAGTGCAAGGGAAAAGATTCCAGCAATTTAGAGTCCTGCGTATCTATTTGGTAACAAGATGCAGCAGATGCATCAAACTCAGCCTGGGCCAATAGGAAGGCGAGATAGGGCGTCTGCATTCCCATACTTCGTCGTAGGTCTGTACACAAATTGATACTGATACTGCGAAAGCAACAAAGCCCAACGTTGCAAGTTCTGAGCTGTGCGTGTAGGAACCGGCTTTGATGGATAAAACAAGGACTGCAAAGGCTTGTGATCTGCGACCATACAACTAGTGATGGAATTTGATCACACCATACAGAATAGCAAGAGCGTCTTTAATTTGACAAGTATTGCACGCAGTTTGAGTTAACAGCTTTGAGCCAAAAGCGATAGGTTCGTCTCTTGCACTAATTTTGTGCGAAAGCACAGCGCCAATTCCGTAGGAAGAAGCGTCGACTTGCAAAACTACTGGCTTGGCAGGGTCAAAATCCACTAAACATCTGTCACTAAGCAAAGCATGGTTCAAATGGCTCTGAGCACTATGGGACTTAACATCTGAAGTCATCAGTCCCCTAGAACGTAGAACTACTTAAACCTAACTAACCAAAGGATATCGCAAACATCCATACTCGAGGCAGAATTCGAACCTAAGTAAAGCATTTTTGAGTTTCTGAAATGCGTCTTGACAGTCTTCAGTCCATACGAAAGGCTCATTTTTCCGACGGAAGCGATGCAATGGAGCCGCGATCTGAGCGACGTTCAGTATGAACCGAATGTAGTATGTCATCTTGCCAAGTACTGACTGCAGTTGAGATACATTTCGAGAAATAGGCAGGTCAAGGATTGTAAGCAAATGAGATTGGAGGTGGTGCACACCCTGACTGTTTACCACTTGACCTAAGTACTGTAGTTCAGTTTGAAAAAAGTCACACTTTTTGAGACGACACTCGAGTCCTGCTTCTGACTACAGTCGAGAAATAGTACGCGAACTGGCGATGTGTAGGACCTGAAACGACAATATCGTCGAAGTACCGTAGTTTGAACGAAACATCACTGCTGCAGTGAGCTGTTCCAAGTAATGTTGAAAAGTGGCGGTTGCGGAAACACCGCCGAAGGGCAAACGCATATACTTGAACAGTCTTAAGTGTGTGTTTACAATAAACACTTTCTGTAATTCTTCATTCAATGGAATTTGCAAGTAGACATTACGCAAATTTATTTTAGAAAAGTAACGTCCTGCACCAAACCTGACCATGAGTTCTTCAGGGCGAGGTAGCGGATGAACGTCAACTGCTGTCTGTGGGTTGAAGTCAACACAAATGCGAATGCGACCAGAAGGCTTAGGAAACAAAACGAGAGGACTTGCCCCTTGACTAGGTTGCATGGGAGCAATTATACCATTATTTTGCAATTCTTTCAATTCACTGGCTACTTTGTCTCTCAAAGCAACTGGAACGGGGCTGGTCCGGAGAAACTTAGGCTGTGAATTGACTTTCAGTGTAACGTGCGCAACAAAGTTATTAGCTTTTCCCATTTTGTCTGAAAGTAGTTCAGGAAATTCTTTAAGTAAGCTTGCGGCACTGTCTTTTGGTGCAAAAGCCGACACTGAAAGTACATTGTCTTGGATGTTAAGTCATAACAAATCAACGGCTTCTAAACTGAATATGTTCTCACTGTCTCTTGATTTCAACGCAATAAAATTCACTGTCCTAGTGTGAGATTTGTAAGTGGCAGGCAAACTACACTGTCCAAGCACTAGAATTTCAAAAATGGTTCAAATGGCTTTGAGCAGTGGTAAAATGTTCAAATGTGTGTGAAATCTTATGGGACTTAATTGCTAAGGTCGTCAGTCCCTAAGCTTACACACTACTTAAACTAAATTGTCCTAAGGACAAACACACACACACCCATGCCCAAGGGAGGACTCGAACCTCAGCCGGGACCAGCCGCAGAGTCCATGACTGCTGCGCCGTAGACCGCTCGGCTAATCCCGCGCGGCCTCTGAGCACTATGGGACTTACTGTCTGAGGTCATCAGTCCCCTATAACTTAGAACTACTCCGGCCGGCAAAGACAGGATTACACATCACGTAACGCAACGTGACACACGTGTGGAAAAAAGGCCTTGTCCTAGCAGTTTGTTTGCAACGGCAGAAAAACGCCAATTTTGCCCGCTCCCAGAAAAAACAGGCTCGTGCACATGCAGTGAACGCTGTGTTTTCTAAACCCACAACAGGTTTTGACCAAAATAAGATTTAGGTTGTGCCTCCTTCTCGCTCTAGTGATGTGTAACGACGATCTAACAAACTATTTGTGTCATTACGAATTGCTGGCCGTCGTGTGAACTTTCAGTTAGATACAGGTGTCTCAGTAACTTTGCTTAATCGTGCCGCGTACGAACAGTTAGCCTCATCACGCCTTTTTAAATCTAGCGAGCCCCCACTGCATACAACGCACAGGAAATTCCAGTGGCCGGCCATGGTGGCCGAGCGGTCCTAGGCGCCCCAGTCCGGAACTGCGCGACTGCTGCGGTCGCAGGTTCGAATCCTGTGTCGGGCATGGATGCGTGTGATGTCCTTAGGTTAGTTAGGTTTAAGTAGTTCTAAGTTCTAGGAGACTGATGACTTCAGATGTTAAGTCCCATAGTGCTCAGAGCCATTTGAACCAATCCTGTCTTTTATGGCGGGCAAAACATCTAGGGCAAGACTTTACAAGCCTGTTTACATGTCTACGTGGCTGTACGCGCGGCTGTGAAAGCGCTCTTGTTGTGGCTGCTTGGGGCAGTCGTGAACAAGGGGCGACTCGACCCGACGAATCGGGGTCTGGTATGGGGTACTACTTTGCATATCAGCACGAGCACTCACTTGGTTATCCCACACACCCTGACTACCAAACTGTAAGTCAATCTGGTGATACGATCTGTTGTGCTGCCATTCACGAGCAGCATTCCAGGGGATGTTTTCCAACAGGATATAATTCGCCCACATACCACTGTGGCTGCATATGCTCCACGGAGTGTCGACATGTTGCCTCGGCCCACTCGATCATGAGATCTATTTCGGTCGAGCACTTATGGGACATAATTGGACGACAACTCCAGCGTCATAAAGGAATAGTATTAATTCTACCCGTACTGACTGGACGAGTGCAACTGGTATGGAACTCCACCCCACAAACTGATTCCGGCACCTGTACAACACAACGCCTGCACATTCCGATGCTTGCATCCAACGTTCTAGCAGTCACGCCGGTTATTAGTGTACCAGGGTTTCACATTTTCAGTGATGTATCTCACAGTTACATTAACCTGTTATCTTGCAATTTTAATCACTTATGTATGTCAGCTCGACAAATGTAGTTCCTAAATTTAATTACTCTACAGCAATTATTTTTTGGCCTTGTGATTTTTCTTCTGCCAGTGTATATTCTCGCAAACACATACACTCAGTGTTACCTTCTTCACTGTGTGTTGGAAGCTGCCACTGGAGATTGTATGCTCATCTAATAATACTGCAGGATTTTTAATATA
The DNA here is from genome assembly GCF_021461395.2 of Schistocerca americana. Taxonomy (NCBI): domain Eukaryota; kingdom Metazoa; phylum Arthropoda; class Insecta; order Orthoptera; family Acrididae; genus Schistocerca; species Schistocerca americana. Next base: position 256,586,963 of record NC_060119.1, on the reverse strand, counting down.
TCTGCTGAACATTGCTGCGATATTCATTGAACCACCGTGTAGGTAGTGCCACTCATTTCTGCATAACATCATTCCATTACTACAGTATAGGAAATTGTTTAATACTGCTACTGACTTCAACTTAAGTTCTGACGTCATTCCCACAATAACTGGCTTACTCCCTCTAACATTCAAACTGTACGTTGTATGGACAATGATACTGAAACTTCAGGCTGTGAATACTCAATGACATCACATACAAGAAAAATACCACGGCGATTACAGTCTTACACACACGGATACACGTACATCAATAATATAATGTGAGTACCTAAATAAGCTTCTTTTCTCTCACTGGCCTCCTTAGGTGGACAGGAATATTGTGCCATGTTTCAGTTTTTCAGCACGGTAGCTCATACACAGCTAAAACTTTTTTTTTAGTATGCGCTAGCTTGCAATGCACGCAGTTACCATAAACTTCAAAAGTTCAATGCACTCTTCTTGTTGTACTCTGAGTGTATAAAATGGCAGCATCCAGACACGTTTGTCCCATTAGTCAACAGGTAGCAGAATGCGCTTGTCGTCAAATATTAGTAACTGTTTGTATAATCCCACGCTACAATATTTTTACTCTGCTCATCATCCAATCACTGCAACAGCTGATTATTTACCTCTGAAAACAGTATTTACTTTTCAGGTATCCCACATCCTGGTCAATACCAGTATGGCCAATAACTTCACCAGTTACCATTTATTTTGGTTTGGCAAAAATTTTATTAGCATGTGACAGTCTTAAGTAATACACATTTGGAACATATGCCTGTAGATGTATGTGGTACCGAATGTTAAAACATCATGTGGGTTCAGTGTGTCTAGCATGCAGACAGATTGGTTACAGACCCTCAACTAGTCTTCTTCTGATCAACTCACTGCCATTACTGGCATCGGGGCAGAACCAGCTTTCAGCAGCAAACACAACTGACCTCCACCCTGGCCTGCAATGAGCTCTCGCTTCACACCACTGAAGTCGCCAACAATGGCGGTGGTTTGGGGGTCAGTGGGATGCAAGCTACAGGGTATTGGGCCCTAAACTGTCCTTGAAGTAACTGATTTGTAACAGTTCACTGTATCACTGTAGTGCCAACTGGTGCTCAAATTACTGCTGGAGATGTATTAGGATGCGCCAGAGCCACATACCAAACACAATGGTCTTCCCTTTCGGTAGTGCCACGCGGACATCAAAAGCCCAGTCTTCTTACGACTGTACATTCTCGTGACCATGTCTACCAGCAATCGTCTGTAGTGGTTACATTCCTGCCTAGTCTTTCTGCATTACAGAAGAAGAAACATCCATCTCCTCATGGCCCTATTACTCGATCTCGTTCAAACTCAGAGAGGTGTTGATAATGGCTTCTTTGTCGCCTTAAATGCATTCTTCACCAACATCTATCTACTCACTGCGTCCAGTCTCAAGACTATTACTGCGTATATTTAAAGGCAACCTGATTTGCATCCTCATAATTGTGCTACTCTTATGCGATTGGCACAAAATTTGAATAGATATTATCCAACAGACGTAGAAACACGCCTATCAACTTTCATTTATGTCACACAACTGCTGCTTGTTGTTTCTATTTTTGTTAGTGTATTTAATCTTAGCCAACGGGCTTACCGCAGTGCTAACACCGGTTCCCGTCAGATCACAGAAGTTAAGCGATGTTGGGCTGGGATAGCACTTGGATGGGTGACCATCCTATCTGCTGAGCGCTGTTGGCAAGCTGGCTGCACTCAGCCCTTGTGAGGCAAACTGAGGAGCTACTTGATTGAGAAGTAGCGGCTCCGGTCTCAGAAACTGTCATCCTGCCGGGAGAGCGGTGTGCTGACCACATGCCCCTCCATATCCGCATTCAGTGACTCCTGTGGGCTGAGGATGACACGGCGGTCAGTCGGTACCTTTGGGCCTTCATGGCCTGTGCGGGAGAAGTTTAGTTTTTTAGTTTAGTTTCATTTAATCTTAAGTATGCGACTTATGGACCTGGTGAGGGATAATCACAAACAGAAAGACACGGTACATAAGATTTTTGGAACCACTCACGGCACAGGTTTTTGGTTATAGATAAAACACAGTTGAAGGAATGACAATAACATGAAAACTTCAAGGATTTTTTAAGGCAATTTAATGGTATATAAGGCTATTTGTAAAAAACACACCATCAAGAAATACAATCATGTGATGCATCCCCGAAGTTAATACATATAACCTTCTGAGTTGAAATAATGAATATTTTTCACATATCTGTACAAAAGTGTTAACTAAATATTGACACAAAGCATGAAATCAACGCTGTAACCTATAAAGCACCGCAGAAGAATTTAATACGTTAACAGATGGGTGATGTATCTTGAAATTCGTCAAGCAGCTGGGATTTAGTAAATAGTAAAGGGAGGTAATTACATAATTATTCATTACACTATGGACAAATTCACATACGCCACGTATTCAGTCAGAGAACATCTATCTATATATTGATGAATAATTTGGAATGAAGAATGACGATCTGACACATATGAATGCGCAAGCAGAAACATGTGCAAGTGTTAGCATAAAATTCGAGAGGGCCGTTCACCAGACCAACACAAAATTCGAGAGACTCTGTGAACGGAGTAAATATGTTTATCAGAATGTTTATTAGAGTATCATGTAAAAATCTGAAGTAAATCGGTCAAGAATGTTCGATGTTTTTGGAAACAATGTTTCCTCTCATTTCTCTTTTACATATTATTACAGATGAAAAGTGCTATTTATCGCAAAATAATGGGGAATGTTCGGAATCACAGCGACAGTAAAACCTACAGTCATTGTAATGGCTTTGGGGGCCTAGACAATTGATCGCCAGTCCAAATTTTAAGTGGGCCACCAACTTCCGTGAAGTATTTGTTGCTCTGGAGAAGGCGACAGTTGCAATATAGTTCACGAAATCTGTTTATGTTGGTATGTATGTAATGGAGCTATTAAATCTCCACATGTACCATTTTCATTATGAGTTTGAGAAAACTCATTTTGGAGATCCAAAGTTGCTTGATATAGACACAGACAGCTTCATTTACTGGGTGGAGAACTGTGGTCCATACGAAGTGATCAGGTGTCAACTCAGTGCATTTGACATTTCTGAATATAAAACAAATAGACCATTTGGTATAAAGGCAGCCAACAAGACTGAAATTGGCTTACAAATGTTTATGATTCCTGAGGTAATTAAAAGCAGAATGAATGATTTGTGGACGAGTGTCAAAATTCCGCTTGATATTAATTGACTGCAACTCTTCTGTGATCAGGATGACGCCTTCATCCATAAGGTTGCTTGGCAGTTGCTGAATACTCCCTCCGCGATTTTTGGGACGTGAGGAAGACTCTTTTTTCTTCGTCTAAGTTACACTGTGATCCTTTTGGATGTAGATAAATGTGTGGAATGATGCAAGAAGACGCTTTACCGTGAATGACGAGTCACTGAAGATAGATGGCACTTCTTCCAATTTTATTTTGTTGCAGTTTGCCTCTGAAGGAATACGATTACCGATCAATGATTTACAGCATCCTTTGCATGATTGTCCATCATTATAGGCAGGCATATCATTATGTGCAAGCAGCTTATGTATCCTGATGATACCCACACACCTTACCAAAAGAACGATTTGGCGATCACAAACGTAGCAAGATAGGTCAAGAAAATGTCAAGGTCTGCCAAGAATTTTCCCACTCTTCTTTCAGGCAACTCTGCGAGCCTGGACAAACTTTTCCGTTGTCATTTCTTCTCACACACTTATCTGCCTTCATTGTTCCCGGAATACCAGGCATTTTTGGTCGCTAGCCAAGCTTGCACAACTGATATGATGTTTGAGACATTCTGCAGTCGAATTACCATAAGAAGATTCCTGACAGCTAACAGCCCTGTTACAAAGTTTCAGGTGTGAAGTGATAATGGTTGCACGATAAACGATCGGCTTCGATATAGCTGCGACAAAGCCGAGAAATTACAAAGACGTTCACAAAATCGGTTTCCTAAAGTATTTTTACCCCGAAATGGCGGGAATTTTGTAGTTTGTTCGAAAGAACCATATTGACAGTCAAATATCATACAGGGTGACACACGGGAGAAGGACGGTTTTGAACTGCGTAGTACTGAGGGCGCGGTGGTCGGAGGTGGTCGTGGTGAGGATAGTTCTGATCCACACAAGCCGCCATTTCATTTACTCAGTCACCATGGAGCAGTGGGACTTGCAACTTCGAGTGTTTGTCTATGAAAGTTTCGTGAAAAGTGGCGAGTCTGTTATTGCTGCGCAGCGATTGTTTCGTGCATGGTTTAATGTCTGTCGACATGGAGGTGTTCCGACCCGTAACACAATCCTCAGATGGGTGGAAAACTTCAGATCAACTGGAAACATACTGGATAAGAAGCATCCTGGCCCGAGATTCAGAGTAACGACACCAGAAAATGTTGAAGGGGTAAGGCAAGCGGCAGTCAGCTAGACGTCATACCAGTGAGTTACGAATCAATCGTGAATCAGTTAGACGAATTTAGCATAAAGAATTAAAATTCCATCCCTACAAAATGCTCATTGTCCAACAACTTAAGGAAACTGATTTTGCTGTATGAGAAGACTTCGTTTACAGAATACAAGTGATTTTGGGATCGAAAAAAATGAAATTTTATTGATTAGCGTTGAAGCTCATTTTCGTTTAAACGGGACTGTGAATAAGCAAAACTCACGTTACTGGGCTCTAGAGCTTCCACACCTTATCCACCAGGGTCCTCTACACTCAGAAAAAGTAACAGTCTGGTATGCTCTTGGCTCTGTTGGCATTATTGGACCTTATTTTATTTTAAGAGAATGAGGACACAGTTATTGTTAATTCGTTTCGTTACATTCGTATGCTTGAAACATTCTTGAAACAAGAACTAAGAAGATGACGAATCCCTTTAAAACAAGTTTTGTTCCAGCAGGATGGGGCAACATCGCACACCACAAACACTTCAATGACAGTTCTTAGAAGCATGTTTCCTGGCCGGATTATCTCACCCTTTGGCAATGTTCCTTGGCCTCCCAGGCCTGCCGACTTGTCAGTGTGTGACTTTTTTCTTTGGGGGTACCTTAAGAACTGTGTCTATAACCACAAACAACGAAATTTGGACGAGTTGAAGAATGCAATCATTGAAGAAATTGCTGCCATTCCTGCAGAGATTTTAATCCGTTTAATGGAGGATTTTGATAAGAGACTTGAGTCATGCATTCGAAATGGTGGACATCACCTTGAGGACATTATTTTTTACAAATAACTTTGTTAACTAAAATGGCAAATATTGAGCTCTGATTTTGTGTAAATAAACATGCTTAATTTTAAAGTTGTCTGAGTATTATTTCCTTAAAAACCGTCTGTCTACCGTGTGTCACCCTGTACCAGTACAACGTTTTATGTACAAAATTAGATCTGAAACTGGTCAGTTTCATACCCCATTTGTCCATTTCCCACTCTTAGTTTGGCTACGTAAATTCGGACAAAACCCCATTCTGTAGTTTATAGGGAGTCGTTTGACCTAAAGTATTTCACGCGAACTATGGCTCTGTCAGTAATGTAATAGTGACTCAGGAATACGTACGAGGGACGTTCAATAAGTAACGCAACACTTTTTTTCTAAAAGCAGGCTCTTTTTGTTCGGGATTCCAATACACCACATTTCAAAGTCTTCTGGCTACAAAACCCTATTTTTCACCATAATATCTGTTCAATGTGACGACTTTTCGCCACGTTTATTGGGCGGGCCGGTGTACCCAGCTGGTAGCACTCTCCACGTCGACTTCGGAGCCATCATCCTGCAGTGTCAATGATCTCTCCACACACGTATTGCACCAAATAGATGGAAGTCGTAAGATGCGTCATCCGGGCTGTAGCATGGACGTGGAAGAACAGTTCAATGAAGTTGCCAGCTCCTCTTTGGTGCACAGACTTGCGTGAGGTATTGCGTTGTCGTGGAGAAGGAGAAGTTCGTTTTCATTTTTGTGGCGACGAACATGCTGAAGTCGTTTCTTCAATTCCCTGAGGGTAGCACAATACACTTCAGAGTTGATCGTTGCACGATGAGGGCGACATCAAACAGAGTAACCTCTTCAGACTCCCAGAACACCGTCGCCATGATCCTACCATCTGAGTGTACAAGTTTGAAATTTTCTTCTGAGGATTGCAGTTTTGTTTCCAATGTGGCGATGTTCGACAAAAAATTGTGGCGATCAGCCTCGTAACACGCAAGCAATTCCGCACTATTGGTCCTTCCGTTAGAAGGCGAGGAAACCAGTAGGTACACATCTTTCAGTACACCAACAGGTGGACGAGTTTGTCAGCACTACTAAGCGGGTGAGTCAAATGAAAACTTCAGATTTGTAATAAGAAATCGAAATTTCTCGCCGTTATCCCGTAAGTTGCTAAGCGTGCTACAAACAGCGTTCAGCATGACCTGTAGGTGGCAGCATAGTGCAAATGCACACATACCATCGCAGTATCAGTATAAAGATGGCCGCCCCACTTGCGACTTGGACCAGGGAAGAACAGCGTTCCGTTATTCAAAAAATGGTTCAAGTGGCTCTGAGCACTATAGGACTCTACTGCTGAGGTCATTAGTCCCCTACAACTTAGAACTAGTTAAACCTAACTAACCTAAGGACATCACAAACATCCATGCCCGAGGCAGGATTCGAACCTGCGACCGTAGCGGTCTTGCGGTTCCAGACTGCAGCGCCTTTAACCGCACGGCCACTTCGGCCGGCCGTTCCGTTATTCGGTTTTTGCGTAGTGAAGGTGTGAAACCTATTGAAATTCATCGAGAAATGAAGGTTCAGTACGGTGATGCATGTTTGTCACAGCAACAAGTCTACGAATGGAGTAGGAAGTTCGCAAATAGTGTGACTTCAGTGTAAGATGCTCCTCGTCCAGGTCAGGGACAACGAGTTCTGACTCCACAGTACATTGCAGCAGTTGAAGCCGTAGTGAAGGAAAAACTGCCGAGTGACACTGAATGACATTGCAGCATGTTTACAGATTAGTCATGGGTCAGCACACCACACTGTGGATGATGCGCTCCAGTTTCACAAAGTGTCTGCAAGATGGGTGCCACGGCAGCTGACTCCTGAAATGAGAGAACAACGTGTTGATGCTTGTGCAGAACTTCTTCCCCGCTTTGAATGAGAAGGTGATGGCTTACTTGCAAGAATCGTTATTGAGGTCGAAACCTGGGTTCACTTCCACGAAGCGGAAACGAAGAGAGCGAACAAGGAATGGCGCCATACCTGATCACCAAAACCAGAGAAGTTTGAAACAGAATCATCAGCTGGGAAGGTTATGCTGACTCTCTTTTGGGAAGAAAAAGGCGTCATTTTGGAGCATTACATACCTAGAGGGACCACTGTCACCATTGCATCATGCACAGGTCTCCTAAAAAATCATCACCAGCCTGCAATCAAATCAAAGCGACGTGTATTGCTGTCAGCAAGGCCCCATACTGCCCGTACAACAGTTGCAACAATCACAGACCTGCATTTTGAGTGTCTTCCTCATCCATCATACTCACCAGACCTTGCCCCAAGTGATTTCCATATGTTTGGACCACTCAAAGACGCAATGGGAGAAAAAAAGTTCCGTTCTGATGAAGAGGTACGCCACGCCGTACATGAGTGGTTGCGCGGACTACCAAAAGAATTTTTTTCTAAAGGAATTTATGGACTTTGTAAGAGCTGGAGGACGTGCATTGATCGTGGCGGAGATTATGTTGAAAAGTGATACAGCTTTGTACCACTTCTGCTCAATAAATAATATTTAAAAAAATATTTGTCATTTGACTCACCCTCGTAGTTCGAAGTTCTAGGGGACTGATGACCTCAGATGTTAAGTCCCGTAGTGCTCAGAGCCATTTGAACCATCTTTTAATCCTATTTACTGGTATCACTAGTTTGCTGGTTTGCTTGCCCATGAGTGGCAGCAGCAGCGCTTATCGATAAGTGCACTGTCGTACTATTTCTGGCGCGACCGTTAGTATTTCTGGGTCGTCGCCTGTCGGGAGGTCAGTCGGGGACGGTTAGCGCCAGTGAGGCGCGGACAGCCAGTACTTGCCGACCGCTGGCCACACACATGAACTGTCCGACGGGAGCAGATTGGAGCGGGAACAACCGCTGGTTGGTCGTTCGGTTGGTCGTCTCATTGGGCGACGTGTATTTGGTCTTCTGATCGTTTCTGGGCCTCGTAAGTTGGTCATGCCGGACGTGGGTCGGTTCCTTCCTCGTGCAGAGATGTCGTCGCCGATGGGCAAGAGTTACTTCTGCATGGGTGGGTCCGAGCCAGTGTACCCGGGTCGCCGTGTCCCCGAATTCCAAACGAACAACGAGTTGAGTCGGGTTGCAGCTGCAGTGAGCTCAGGACAGCCAAGACTCGCCCGACCATTGCCGACACTCATAGCTTGAGTGGGGATGACCTTTATTGGTCGTTCGTCTAATCGGACGACGTGTATTTGGTCGCCGACCGTTTATGGAAACTCTGTGTGTGTGACTTGTCATTTCTCCTTGTTGTTCCATGGTGATTGGTTTTTAGGATTGTCAGAGTTCTTGGTGCAAGTGTTTACGTGGAACTGTGTGTAGCTTCTTTGATTTCCGTTGAGCAGATTAATGTAGTTGGTGTACTGGAGTAGCCAGTCGATCGGTTGTCGCGCCTTTAGTTGGGTGGAAGGGAATTCAGTAGGTTGTTTGTTGGTTCTTCAGCCGTCCCTAGGCCGTGTTGCCACCGATTATTTAGTGTTACACTTGACTGCCTATCTCGCCTAAATTGTTGTTAGAGTTTCCTCCCCAGGCCGACCTTCGGAACACTTCTGAGCACCACTGTTCTGCTCTTTGTGTTTGTGATTTTCTTTTGTCGCAAGTACTGTGCCAGGCCTTCAGCCGTGTATTAATTTTGTCAGTTCTGTGTTCAGTATATGGCCTTCAGTCGAACATTATGTGAAGTATTTTAAGATAAGGCCTTCAGCCATGTTTTATTTAAAATCCTTGTTTGCTTTGTATTTAGGCCTTCAGCCGCGTTTGTTTTAAAATCTGTGGCTTTCAGCCCGTAACGTGTAAATTCCTTTCTGTAAGGTTTCTCTTTAATCATCTTGAAATATTAAAATAGCCCTCAGCCGTATTTTGTAAATGCTTATCTTAATGTTTGTCTTTAATTATTCTGAATAATTGTTTGGGCCTTCAGCCGTCAAGATATTTCAAGTTTTCTTAAGATGGTTTTATGTTGTACTGTTTAAATGCTTGTCTTTAAAGGTTCCCTTTTATTATGTTGAAATATTATTGGGATTTCAGCCGAGTAATTAATTTAAATATTCCATAATATGGCTTTTAGCTGAAATTGGTTAATGCTTGCCTTTTAAGAATTTCCTTTGCTGATCTGAAATATTATTTGGGCCTGTAACCGAGAATATATTTTAATTTTATTTAAGTCAGGCCTTCAACCGTTTGTCTGAATTCTTATGCCTTAAAAGGAGCCAGCCGGGGTGGCCGAGCGGTTCTAGGCGCTACAGTCTGGAACCGCGCAACCGCTATGTTCGCAGGTTCGAATCCTGTTTCGGGCATGGATGTGTTTTATGTCCTTAGGTTACTTAGGTCTAAGTAGTTCTAAGTTCTAGGGGACTGATGACCTTAGAAGTTAAGTCCCATAGTTCTCAGAGCCATTTGAACCTTAAAAGGAATTATGTAAGGATATTTCAGTCTTACTTAAGTAAGGCCTTCAGCCGTTTCTCTAAATCCTTGTGTTTAAAAAGGAATTATTTAAACCTTACTATTGAGAAGTTACTTCGGCCCTCAGCGGTGAACTGATCCTTGTTGTTTTAAAGAGAAAACTGTACATTGTGTTTTCAAGGATTAAAATTCTGTGTACTTGTGTAACTAACAGTAACTGATCTTGGCCCCTTTCCACACCCTGATCCGCTCTGTCCTGCGATACCGGATTTCAAACAGAATTTTTCCTTTCACAAACAATAGATTACCTATCAGCGTCTGTACACATTTAACAAACTGTAGCAGATTAGTTGCACTGTGCTCTGCAGTATCTAATCTTGTGTGTGTGTGTCTGTGTGTGTCACAACCCCACCACTTTGAAACCCAAAATTCGTGGAAAAACAGGTGAAATTTAAGAAAAATTAACACGACGAAAAAGGGACCCACAACCTTACTACTATCGCTTGCGCCTTGTCCTGCGGTTACGCAGGGTCGGCCATGGTTAACCGGATTTGGCATGTTAATTGTAAGGAGTGGCCGGATGCCCTTCTTGCCGCAACCCCGTACCCCTCCCCCCCCCCCCCCCCTACCCCAGGACGGAATTAGTGTACCCCAGCTGTCTGCGACTTGTGTAAATCGTGAAACAGTGTGAATGTGTTTCAAATGTCTGTGAGTCGTGTAACTGAGGCGGGAAGTGGGGACCAGCCCGGTATTCATCTTGTAGGAGGTGGAAAACCGCCTAAAAACCACATCCAGGCTCGCCAGAACACCGGCCGTCGTCTTTAAACCGCCGGGCGGATTCGATACGGGGCCGGCGCGCCTACCCGAGTCCAGGAAGCAGCGCGATAGAGCTCTCGGCTATTCTGGCGGGTACCGACAACCTTACTCACTACTATCAAATTTTATCTTATACTGTGGGGGTACAGAATTCACCGTACACTCAACTCATAAAACGATCGAGCAGCCACGCTTCAATACAGAACATAAAGTAATCACTCTGTAGCAGCGAATTTCTCTGCAACTGACGTAACATGGCCCTCAACAAGTAAGTGCTATGTGGGCATAAAGCACGTTGCCATTGCCCTGTTATTTCCCGCTCGCCTGCCTCTGTACCAGCTGACTCGTGTGCAGGTGAGCGAGGACGGCTACTTCGTGCACTTCTACGCGCCTCCCGGCCTGCCGCCGCTGCCCAAACACGTCGTCTTCGTGCTCGATGTCAGCGGCTCCATGATGGGCCGCAAGATCGAGCAGCTCAAGGCGGCCATGAACACCATCCTGGACGAGCTCAACGCCGGCGACGTCTTTTCCTTGATACCTTTCTCTTCTGAAGTGCAGGTAAGCTGAACCGCCACTAATTGGAACGAAATGGTGGAAAACTACGTTGTTGGTTGATAAGTACAATTATAATTGCTCTAACTAAAATGTTTTCTGACGATCGCGGGTAAAAGATCTGAAGTAACATATTTTAAATTACAGTATCTCGCATTAGTATGTTGTCTAAGCTCTCCCATTACCTTTCACATTCTCTAACACTTTCATATGGAAGTATGCAACACTTAATTTCGCTACACCATGATTTCATTGGTTTTAAAGTGTATTCCTTCCTTTTAGTTTATGACAGTGCTACTCATTTTCATTTCATTAAATTTTCTAGGCAGATCTCACCTTTCTTCTTCCTGTAACTATAGCAGCTGCTAATCTGAACCAATGAAAACTGCGTATCCTATAAATTTATTTTGTTGTTGTTTTGTGGTCTTCAGTCGGAAGGCGATTTGATGCAGCTCTCCATACTAGTCCGTCCTGTCCAGTCCTTTCAATCTATGGAAGACTACTCTAGGATTTCAGAAGATACTAGCACGAAAACTATAAGAAATATAGAAAATAGACACATATTAGTGAGTAGTGCATCTCTGAGAGTTTTTAACTCACATTATGACACTAGGTTGCAAGTGCTACTCTGAAATGAAGAATTTGGCACAGGAGACTGATGACAAAAAAAGGGACACTAGATCGAACACCCTTCCTCGTGTTGTGGGAAATGTCATTAAAGTCAGCGTTGCATATGCCAGGGAAGGTGCAACGACAGTGCAACAATATTAGATACAGACTCCCAGGTAAACGCCATTTTCCTTGACTTCCGGAAGGCGTTCGATACAATTCCGCACTGCCGCCTGATACAGTAAGATCCTACGTAATATCAGACCAGCTGTGTGGGTGGACTGAAGAGTTTTTAGCAAACTGAACAGAGCATGTTGTTCTCAATGGAGAGTCGTCTACAGACGTTGAAGTAACCTCTGTCGTCCCACAGCGGAGTGTTATGGGACCATTGCTTTTCACAATATATATAAATGACCTAGTAGATAGTGTCTGCGGATGATGCTGTTAGTATACAGAGAAGTTGCAGTATTAGAAAATTGCAGCGAAATGCAGGAAGATCGGCAGCGTATAGGCACTTGGTGCAGGGAGTGGCAACTGACCCTTAACATAGACAAATGTAATGTATTGCGAATACATAGAAAGAACGATCCTTTATTGTATGATTATATAATAGCGGAACAAACACTGGTAGCAGTTACCTCTGTAAAATGTCTGGGAGTATGCGTACGGAACGATTTGAAGTGGAATGATCACATAAAATTAATTGCTGATAAGGCGGGTGCCAGATTGGGATTCATTGGGAGAGTCCTTAGAAAATGTAGTCCATCAACAAAGGAGGTGGCTTACAAAACACTCGTTCGACCTATACTTGAGCATTGCTCATCAGTGTGGGATCCGTACCAGGTCGGGTTGACAGAGGAGATAGAGAAGATCCAAAGAAGAGCGGCACGTTTAGTCACAGGGTTATTTGATAAGCGTGAAGGCGTTACGGAGATGTTTAGCAAACTCAAGAGGCAGACTCTGCAAGAGAGGCGCTCTGCATCGCGGTGTAGGTTGCTGTCCAGGTTTCGAGAGGGTGCGTTTCTGGATGAGGTATCGAATACATTGCTTCCCCCTACTTATACCTCCCGAGGAGATCACGAACGTAAAATAAGAGAGATTCGAGCGCGCACGTAGGCTTTCCGGCAGTCGTTCTTCCCGCGAACCATACGCGACTGGAACAGGAAAGGGAGGTAATGACAGTGGCAAGTAAAGTGCCCTCTTCCACATACCGTTGGGTGGCTTGCGGAGTATAAATTTAGGTGTAGATGTAGACAGCAGTCCACTGTGGGCGTTCGTTCATTCGTTTGTCTGTCTACAGGCGCGAAATATAAGTGGCCATCAAAACTTTTCTTTTATAAGGCCGTACTGTTCAGAATCGGTATGCCAGTGAAGCAAAATCACCGTGAGTTCTGAGGCAATGGTCTTATCGAGCCACCAGTATGAACATACCCGTTTTCTGAACCACTATGTCCTGCTCCTTGGATAAGTCTGTAACTGCCATACTCACATCTTCGTCCAACAGGACTCGACGACACTCCAAGGCCGTCTTTAAGGGACTGGAAGGGTGGTAATTGCATGGGAATAAATCAGGGTATGTTCTAGAGTGTCCCAGTGTCCTACTGTCGAGTGTACAATCGCACAGATTGACCGGCGTCTTGTGTGTCGAATCGTGGCCAGCACTGACTTGGTACACAATTCGCCAACGGTGGATTAAGGCAATTATGCTGCCCCATACACATTATCCGCTCTCCGATGGAAGTCTACCGATGTTTCTCCTTCAGCAGCCAAGAAAATAATAACAGCACGTTGGTCCTGTTTGGTCGCATTTAATAATAACGTCGCCATACCACAGTTTTCCATATTTATCGCGTGTACTTCGGAAAAGACACGAATGTCACACTGACATCTTGCCTACATTTCGGTGCTTATATACCCGCATCGGAGTCGCGCTACATTGAATCTGAGATGTAGCAACGCCCTCAAACGGAGCGTTTTTGAGCGCCCCTTTTAATTCGAGGCAACGATAAGGAGCGGATGATTAGTTCATATGTCCTGACACACCTGCCCTCCAGTAGTGAAATCTGCAACTTTGTCACGGTGCGTATTACGAATGGAAACTTGAAGAGATGCTCTCCCCATCGAATGATATGTACCACGAATCAGTATTTCTTCCAACTTTCATACAGTCATCGACAGAAACTCCAGAGGCAAGTGTGAATAAACCTACATTGCAAACTACATACATCAACTTGAAAGTGTCAACTGTACTCAAGCCTTGTTCATGTTCTACAATTTTTCTCCTCACACTTCCCTCCCTTACGAAACTGCCTCATCCTTGATGCCTCAGATTGAGTTCCACGAGCCGATCTCTTTGTTTAGGCACATTGTGCAATACCTAATTTTTCTCTCCAGTTCAATTCAGTACCTCTTCGTCAGTTATCCTTCAATCTTCTCCATTCTTCTGTAACATCACAAACTTCTATGATCTTGTATATATTCTTGCCGTCCATATTTGATTCCATATAAGGCTATAAACAAAACAAATACCACCATAAAACAATTCCTAAGACCCAATTTTATGTTACATGTCAGCAAATTTCTCTTTTCTCGACCGATTACCTTGTAAGGGTGAGTCGGTATCTTATACCCTCTTTACTTCTACTATTTTCAGTTATTTTCCTGCTAAAACAGCACAACTCTCTTACAAATTTTAGCCTTTCATTTGCTAATCTAATTCCCTCAGCATCACTTCACTTAATTTTTCTGCACTGCATCACACTTGTTTCACCTTTGTTGATGTTCATTGCGTCTAAGTTGGTCATTTTCTAGACATGTCACACTTCAAGAATTAAATTTTGTAGGTGAATCATGGACCTTGTCGTTGGTGGCGAGGCTTGCGTGCCTCAGGGGTATCTGTTGAGAGGCCAGACAAACGTGTGGTTCCTGAAGAGGGGCAGCAGCCTTTTCAATAGTTGCAGGGGCAACAGTCTGGATGATGGACTGATCTGGCCTTGTAACACTAACCAAAACGGCCTAGCTCTGCTGGTACTGCGACCGGCTGAAAGCAATGGGAAACTACAGCCGTAATTTTTCTCGAGGGCATGCAGCTTTACGGTATGGACAAATGATGATGGCGTCCTCTTGGGTAAAATATTCCGGAGGTAAAATAGTTCCCCCTTTCGGATCTCCGGGCGTGGACTACTCAAGAGGACGTCGTTATCAGGAGAAATAAAACTGGCGTTCTACGGATCGGAGCGTGGAATGTCAGATCCCTTAATCGGGCGGGTAGATTAGAAAATTTAAAAGGGAAATGGATAGGTTAAAGTTAGATATTGTGGGAATTAGCGAAGTTCGGTGGCAGGAGGAACAAGACTTTTGGTCAGTTGAATACAGGGTTATAAATACAAAATCAAATAGGGGTAATGCAGGAGTAGCTTTAATAACGAACAAAAAATAGGGGTGCGGGTAAGCTACTACAAACAGCATAGTGAACGCATTATTGTGGCCAAGATAGACACGAAGCCCACGCCTACTACAGTAGTACAAGTTAGTATGTCAACTATCTCTACAGATAACGAAGAGGTTGATGAAATGTATGATGAGATAAAAGATATTATTCAGCTAGTGAAGGGAGATGAAAATTTAATAGTCGTGGGTGAGTGGAATTCGATAGTAGGAAAAGGCAGAGAAGAAAACGTAGTAGGCGAATATGGAATGGGAGTACGAAATGAAAGGGAAAACCACCTGGTAGAATTTTGCACAGAGCATAACTTAATCATAGCTAACACTTGGTTCAAGAACCATGAAAGCAGGTTGTATACATGGAAGCGGCCTGGATATAATGGAAAGTTTCAGATAGATTATATAATGGTAAGACAGAGATTTAGGAACCAGGCGTTAAATTGTAAGACATTTCCAGGGGTAGATGTGGACTCTGACCACAATCTATTGGTTATGAACTGTAGATTAAAACTGAAGAAACTGCAAAAAGTTGGGATTTGAGTGAGATGGGACCTGGATAAACTGACGGGACCAGATGTTGTAAAGAGTTTCAGGGGGAGCATTAGGGAACGATGACAGGAATGGGGGAAAGAAATACAGTAGAATAAGAATGGGTGGCTTTGAAGGATGAAATAGCGAAGGCAGCAGAGAATCAAGTAGGTAAAAAGACGAGGACTAGTAAAAATCCTTGGGTAACAGAAGATACATTGTATGTAACTGATGAAAGGAGAAAATATAAAAATGCAGTAAATGAAGCAGGTAAAAAGGAATACAAACGTCTCAAAAATGAGATAGGCAGGAAGTGCAAAATGGCTAAGCAGGAATGGCTAGAGGACAAATGTAAGGATCTAGAGGCATATCTCACTAGCAGTAAGATAGATACTGCCTACAGGAAAATTAAAGAGACCTTTGGAGAAAAGAGAACCACTTGTATGAACATCAAGAGCTCAGATGGAAACCCATTTCTAAGCAAAGAAGGGAAAACAAAAAGGTGGAAGGAGTATACAGAGGGTATATATAAGGGCGATATACTTGAGGACAATATTATGGAAATGGAAGATAATGTAGATGAAGATGAAATAGGAGATACGATACTGCGTGAAGACTTTGACAGAGCACTGAAAGACCTAAGTCGAAACAAGGCCCCAGGAGCAGATAACATTCCATTAAAACTACTGACAGCTTTGGGAGAGCCAGTCCTGACAAAACTCTACCATCTGGTGAGGAAGATGTATGAGACAGGCGAAATACCCTCAGACTTCAAGAGGGATATAATAATTCCAATCCCAAAGAAAGCAGGTGTTGACAGATGTGATAATTACCGAACTATCAGTTTAATAAGCCACAACTGCAAAATACTAACGCGAATTCTTTACAGACGAATGGAAAAAACTGATAGAAGCCGACCTTGGGGAAGATCAGTTTAGATTCCGTAGAAATGTTGGAACACGTGAGGCAATACTGACCCTACGACTTATCTGAGAAGGTAAATTATGGTAAAGCAAGCCTACGTTTCTAGCATTTGTAGACTTAGAAAAAGCTTTTGCCAATGTGGACTGAAATACTCTCTTTCAAATTCTGAAGGTGGCAGGGGTAAAATTCAGGGAGCGAAAGGCTATTTACAGTTTGTACAGAAACCAGATGGCAGTTACAAGAGTCGAAGGGCATGAAAGGGAAGCAGTTGGGAAGGGAGTGAGGCACGGTTGTAGCCTCTCCCAGATGTTATTCAATCTGTATATTGAGGAAACAGTAAAGGAGACAACAGAAAAATTTGGAGTAGGAATTAAAATCCATGGGAAAGAAATAAAAACTCTTAGGTTCGCCGATGAGATTAAATTCTATCAGAGACAGAAAAGGACCTGTAAGAGCAGTTGAACGGAATTGACAGTATCTTGAAAGATGAACATCAACAATAGCAAAAAGGGGATAATGGAATGTAGTTGAATTAAGTCGGGTGATGTTGAAGGAATTACATTAGGGAATGAGACACTTAAAGTAATAGATTAGTTTTGCTATTTGAGGAGCAAAATAACTAATGATGGTCGAACTAGAGAGGATATAAAATGTAGACATGTAGGTAAGCGTTTCTGAAGAAGAGAAATTTGTTAACATCGGGTATAGATTTAAGTGTCAGGAAGTCGTTTCTGAAAGTATATGTATGGAGTGTGACCATGCATGGAAGTGAAACATGGACGATAAATAGTTTGGGCAAGAAGAGAGTAGAAGGTGTCGAAATGTGGTGCTACAGAAGAATGCTGAAGATTAGATGGGTAGATCACATAACTAATGAGGAGGTACTGAATAGAACTGGGTAGAAGAGAAATTCGTGGCACAACTTGAGTAGAAGAAGGGATCTGTTGGTAGGACATATTCTGAGGCATCAAGGGATTACCAATTTAGTATTGGAGGGCAGCATGGAGGGTAAAAATCGTAGAGGGAGACCAAGAGATGAATACACTAAGCAGATTCAGAAGGATGTAGGTTGCAGTAAGTACTGGGAGATGTAGAAGCTTGCACAGGGTAGAGTAGCATGGAGAGCTGCATCGAACCAGTCTTTGGACTCAAGACCACAACAACGCCGATGTTCATCTTATAACCTGTTTCCAAGACGGTATGCATTCCGTTTTACTGATCAACCAAATCCTTAGCAGCGCGTATGTGGGGAGGGTTTTTGGACATTTGAGTGAATTTTGTACCATGCTGAATGAAGTGGGACTCAGGTGATAATGCTTGGTTGCAGGTATGGCATCCAGACGTGCCGCTCACGTTTCGACACTGGCAGCCGGGCGTGAGCTCTGCGTTCAACGCCAGTGCCATCGTCGAAGCGACAAGCGAGAACATCGCGAAGGCCAAAAACAGCATTAACTCCTTTGAAGCGAACGGACGTATGTACAAGTCTCCCCCGGGACTTTAAACATATAAAAATCACAATACAATAAAAGAGCTGTAGTTAACTTCCAGATTTCATCTTCTCTGCTTTTCCTAGAAAACAGTTACCAATGTACGTGTGTGAAACGCATTTGACAATTGGCACCTCAGACAGAAGAAAATACTTCGAATTAGTATGCATTTGCTGTATTTTTAATGCGCCCATGTAGTTCAAAGATTGTAGGATTATTGTAGCGACTGCTGCAAATAAAGCAGTGGATATGATTCACTATAATATGAAACTATAAAAAAAAGAAACACGAAGCTGGCTGGAGACATATCCCTTTTTTATTGTCATTATGACATATTTTTTCTCACATTTCATTACGCACGTTTTCCTGTTTAACACAAGCACATTTGATGAATTACCGTTCATGATTATGCTCTGTCTCATTAGGCAGGTGAAAACATTTAGAAAACTGATCACCGTTGAAGAACTTGGTATGACTCTAACAATAGCTTTTAACATCGCAGTTTCCAGTACATAAATCCAGTCTACTACCACAAATATTTCATTACCCTATGTACATTAGGCATTTGCTTGTAATTTCACATGTCTGATAGTTGCTTCTCAGTATGTGTTATATGAATCTCAGAATTTTAACTACTCTACAAATGTTAGTTATTGATATAAGCACTAGGTAGTGTCACAATACTCAACTCTACCTCCTAACGTCAAGTAATTTCATAGGTAAGATAGAATCAAAGCCAACATCCACCTGAATAGCACAAGTTTATATGCCTACTAACACCATAAGTGATAAGGAGTTGGAGGAATGTATGATGAGATAAAAGACATTATTGACGTCCTTAAGTAGACGAAAAATTAATTTCTATGCGAGAATGGATTTCAATAGTAGGAAAAGGAAGCATATCAACAAAGGGGAACTGAGAAAAAGGAATAAACTCTAGGTGCAGTTGTCCACTGCAGTGAAGAGCTATTAATGTCGCTTCTTTGACTTTTTTAATGGATCCTAAGGCTGTAGAAGCCGAAAGGGCACAGCACCAGTAGATTGTGTCTACTGCAGTGAACTACATACATTTGTAGCCGCGGGACTGATTAAAACGCCGGAGTAGCGACATTGGCAGCTGTCCACTCCAGTGGAGAACTACACATCAGGGTTCAAGACGAAGCCTTCTTGTGGAAGTTAGCGCAAAGGGTTTTTTAATAATTGTTAAGAATCATGAAAGACGGTTACGTACGTGGAAAGTTTCAGATGCTTTATGTATGTAATGAGCTCTCCGAAACTAGGTTCAAAACACTATAACATCTGCAGTGACAAATGTGGACTGAAGATAATTCATTGGTTATGAAGAGGAAATTAAGTCTGACAAAATTAGAAAAAGATAGTACATTACTGTGATCGGATCTGAACAGATTAAAAGTCACACAGGTCGTAGAGAATGTCAAAGGGGCCTTTCTGCAACGACTGACAGAAACTAGAGAAAGGAATACCCTACAAGACGAACCGGTAGTTTCGAGAGATGAAGTAGTGAAGGCATCAGAGAATCCATGTAGGTAAAAGGTACAGAATAAATCCTCGGATAACACATGGGATATTGAATTTAACTAAAAAAATGGAAAAATACAAAAATCCAGCAAATGAAGTAGGTTAAAGGGATTACAGACGCCCAAAAAAATGAGACCGACAGAAAGTGGAAAGTCGCAGAGCAAGAACGGCCAGACAAAAAGTGCAAGGCTGTAAAAGCATGCACGGAAAAGGTAGGGGTCGCATGTCGGAAAATTAAATTAAAAGCTTAGCGGAAAAGAGAAGCAGCAGTATGAATGTACGAGCTCAGGGGGGAAGCCCGAACTAAACAACGGAGAAAAGGCTGCAAGGTGGAAGGAATACTCGTATGCAGAAGAGCGGTGGGTGGTAATAAATACGAACATGAATACAGTGTTAGACTCTGGTGAACGCGCATGGTAATACTGATCCCACAATTTATCTTAGAATATAAACTGACGAAAGGGGAATCTAGGTTTGCAGCGTTTGACTGGAACAAATTCTTTGAAATTCTGAAGATAGCAGGAATAAAACACCGAGACGCGAGGTTACCTATAACACAACCAGAATGACATGAAAGGGAAGGATGTGACGAATCTGTCATAATTCAGTGTACTAAATAAAATCCCTGGGACGAGATTAAGCACTGAAATGTACGGTTCTTTTTAGAAGTGCGAGTCGGTATAATCATGGCCGCGTGGGACTAGCCAAGCGGTCTGGGGCGCTGCAATCATGGACTGTGCGGCTGGTGCCGGCGGAGGTTCGAGTCCTCCCTTGGGGCATGGGTCTGTGTGTTTCTCCTTAGGATAATTTAGGTTAAGTAGTGTGTAAGCTTAGGGAATGATGACCTTAACAGTTAAGTCCCAGAAGATTTCACACACATTTTTTTGTATAATCATAATTTCGAGCCATACGTGTCTGCTTTCGTTCCCAGCAACTAAACTCGATGCAAGAAACAGTGTAACCAGTGATCCTTCAGTCTCTGTATCCAAGCATTGGCATGTGATGCGAGTTTTAAAATAAAAAGCAATATGTATTCAAACAGAAGAATAAAATAATGAAAATGATATAGAAAACGGAACAGCATTCAGAATATACATGTTACAAAAACGCATATGTCAAATGAAAGGTCTTTCTCTCTTAACCTCATCAGACCATACACATTACACTATTTCTAAAAGTTTAACGATGAACAATTTAATCATGAATTTTGCACATGTGCAATAACGACAAATAACACAGAACAATTTGTTAAAAATACACAGCAATACATTTAACATCCTCAGTATATGTGCTTTTTACACTCTATTCAGTGGTGCTAACAAATTTTACGTGTAAAATTACCATTTTCAAGTTGCAAGTGTCTTTAATGTAGGCCAAATTACAATTTAATTACATAAATTATAAATGAAGTAATAACGTAAACATATGTTGTACAATGAAGTAGGGAAAGGTTTAAGGAATACCATGCTGTATTCATTTGATATGCGACTAGAGATAATACAATAATCTGACACAGCTACATAATTAAATTATGTAAAATACGAATTAACTCAATAAATAAATAGGCTTTTACTGATGATAGTGCTAGTGCCCTAAGGTATCATCTGTTGCCTTCTTTGTCAAGATTACATGAAATGTTCAACAGTTATTAATGTTTAATGGTCCTTTGGAAGATTATTCATTTACCACGACCAATTCTTGCAACATGCTCTTAAGGGTAAATCATTCGTAATTTAATTACAAATTCGTTGAGACCTCAGCAAGTAGATTAATGAGATTGTAATAATGAAGTTGTTGGTTTTAATTTTGATACTAGCACCCATTTGTACTTCATATTTATTAAGAAAAGATGTTAACTAACAAAAAACAAATGACTTTTTTATTAAAAAAATCTTACTACTTTTGATTGCCAGTTGCATTATAAAAAATTGAATTTTCGATACAGATACGCGAAAAGACTCTTCACTAAACGAAAAGATTATATACATCAACAATACCATTCACTCTAAAAAAAAAAGTATTTGTTTTTTTTTATTTGATGTTTCCACTTTTAAACAAAATTTTAAATTTTCATATATTTTCTGCAAATAGTAATTAAAAAACCCATGTTATTTTCAAGAATTACTATGCTTCCACATTTGTTAACTAACATTTTCATTTTCAAATAAATATCGGATCCAAAAAAGTGAAAAAAGTATGCCACTAGAGAAATCCCAGGACTGATATCTTTACATGTATTACCTAATTATGCTATGTGCTACACTACCGATCAATTTGTTATTAATCTGTTTTGTGCTTCACAGAATTTAGATATCTTCCAATCTTCAAAGGAGATTTTCTTCGAGATATTGTGTGGTACTGCTTCAGCAAATTGATGTCTGTGCACATAAGGCGCCTTTCTAAACCACATTCCACACCTGCATAAGGGAACACACACTTTAATACTCCTACGCGCTTCAGTACCAGTAGAATAACTTTGTGACTCAGTAAGGCTCACTCACCCTCGACTACATACACACAACTAATTTACTGTCACCTCCACACTATACTTTGACAAACACGTTGCCACAGTCATAAGGGGTGCCAATGACCCTCGATTTCCTTAGCTCCGAGAATCTCCATGAAAATCATTTTACGTATAAACATTTCAGCCATTCAGATTCAGAAGCAGACTACAGACATTTTCCTTGGCCTTTTCTTGCTCGTGCTAATAACATTCTTCTACAAACTGCTGCACCTGCCAGCGCATTTCAGAGTTTAATTTCCGGCAGGCATTAGAAAACATCTGCCATCATGCGAGAATCACTCTCTCTTGATCCATAATAGATAGGAGAGAACAACAGAGAACAAGAATAAAAAAGTATTGGAAAGCCAAAAAAAAGGAAAGAAATACGATGTCATAAACCAGGTGTCTCGTGTGCTCCTGTGTCAGCCTGATTCGAACAATAATAATTATAATAATAATACCATTAAATCTCTATAAATAAGGACTATTTTATTTTCTGCATGCTGTTTTGCAATTTTGTACTAAATTTTAATTCATGACCAGTAGTGGCATTTTCCTTGCTGTTAGAAACGAGAATGAAAAATGTTGCTGCCATAGTCCTAAGAAAGGCGAATATGTTCTGCACAGAGTTAGGGATCTAAAAGAAGGGAACTAACTTTTCGACTTCTCTACCAGCTTCAAAGACACTTAATGCAAAACATCTTGCGTATTTGTGCTTTTTTACTTGTTATGATGGGCACCCATGTCATGTAATACAACGCATCATGTCATGTAAAGTAACATGTTACATGATGCCGTGCCAGGTAACATGACACATGCCATCATGTCATCACCAGGCAATATGCAATATCACACAACAAGAGATGAAAGTTTAGGATACATGCATCCCCACTATGGGATACTTCCTATTGTAGATGTACCCTGCTCTTTGATATTTCCCATTGTAGATGCGTCCCACTCTCTAGAAGCACACAAATTTGTGTCTGTTTGTTCTTACGCCCTGCATTGTACATTTAATATGGGATGGGTTTGGGGGTGAAACCATCTACTCTGGGTAAAATCAACCCGTCCCACCTAAAAATAAAACTGTTACAGCGTAGTCCAGAAGCAAATCCACTCCCAAAAATTTTATCACCCCCCCCCCCCCCCCCCGCAAGAAAAAAGTTATTAAATATTTCCTATGCCTGGTGAATTTCCTGGATTTTGGTCATAGGATAAGGGACTTGTAAGATGCAGGTGTGCCAGCATCTCGCTAAGAAAGCTCACGGCAGCGAGGAAGCAGTATTAACGTGTAAAATAGTGCAAATATTTCAAGATGTTTGGATTCAGAAGTCTTCGAAACTGCCGGTTATGTCGAAAAGCTAGACCTTTTCTTTCCATCCCTAACTCTGTCCAGGACATATTCGTCTTTTTTTTCTTATCATAGTAGCACTTTTCCTTGTGGTCCGCAACTTTTACTCTACAATAACTTTGACATTAAACCACCATTGTTTGGCAACCGATGTAAATTTTTGTTGACTCAGTCAATGATGATCTGGTATAGGTTTTTTTTATCGTCTTATGAACCACGTTTCTTACATCCTGGCAAAGGATTATTTCTCTATTTTCTTACAAAAACCTGTTTTTTGTACATGAAATCCGAATGAAGCTATATATTATCAATTTTATGGTAAGAATGCGTTTTTTTAAATTTATTTTATTCACTTTAAACCGACTTGAGATAAAGATTACTGGACAACAAAATTTCATTTTGACTTTATCCTTTTACCTACTTTGATACAAAGTCTGAACTATTCGTACAAGTTTAAAGTACAGAAGCGGTGCACTTCAGAAATCTCATCATACAACGTGTTTTTGCGTTTTTTTAAACGTAAAATCTGAAGGATGCCTATACAAATGGTGCCATTACCTGAGCATTAATATCTTTAAGTCAGATGTTTGAGTGGCTATACAAATGGCCACTGGCGGGAGGGGGGGGGGGGGGGGGGGGGGGTAAACCAAACAGCTTTTAGCCCCATGTTCGTAGTTCACATAATAGAACCCCAAGAGCCGAGGCCCCCTCCAAACCAGGATTCTGAGTGCAGCCTTTACAGACTTATTTGTTACAACACTCCCGCATTGTAACTATTAATACCAAAGGGTGTTGCATTTATTTTAAATAGTATAAGTAAATATTTTTAAGTTAATGTTTCCATTTGCTAATAAATATGAAAATTAAATAAAATCCTATAAAAGGGGCTACAACAGAAATTTTAATCGTTCACTTTATGTTCACATAACTTTCACATTGAACACTCAGCTGTCAGCGACTACGTTAATAAATGAAAAAAAATTTCATACTTAACCCAGCCTTCTTCGGATTTTTTGCGAAATACTTATTTAGGAACTGATGTCTGGGTAGTGAACTTTCAATTGCACAAGCGTGAAAAGGAGAGGACCAGTCCTTAAGGTTTCTTTCTTTTTTAGAACTGTGTAAATACAACCATCTAAACTAGTTAATTAATTCACTACTGGCCGTTAAAATTGCTACACCAAGAAGAAATGCAGATGATAAACGGGTATTCATTGGACAAATATATTATACTAGAACTGACATACGATTACATTTTCATGCAATTTTGGTGCATAGATCCCGAGAAATCAGTACCCAGAACAACCTCCTCTGGACTTGGTATACCTGGGCATTGAGTCAAACAGAGATTGGATGACGTGTACAGGTACAGCTGCCCATGCAGCGTCAACACGATACCACAGTTCATTAAGAATAGTGACTGGCGTATTGTGACGAGCCAGTTGCTCGCCCACCATTGACCATACGTTTTCAGTTGGTGAGAGATGTGGAGAATGTGCTGGCCAGGGCAGCAGTCGAACATTTTCTGCACAGGACTTGCAACATGCGGTCGTGCATTATCCTGCGGAAATGTATATTTTCGCAGGGATCCAATGAAGGGTAGAGCCACGGGTCGTAACACATCTTAAATGTAACGTCCACTGTTCAAAGTGCCGTCAATGCGAACAAGAGGTGACCGAGACGTGTAACCAATGGCATCCCATACCATCACGCCGGGTAATACGCCAGTATGGCGATGACGTATACACGCTTCCAATGTGCGTTCACCGCGATGTCGCCAAACACTGATGCGACCATCATGATGCTGTAAACAGAACCTGGATTCATCCGAAAAAATGACGTTTTACCATTCGTGCGCCCAGGTTCGTCGTTGAGTACACCATCGCAGGCGCTCCTGTCTGTGATGCAGCGTCAAGGGTAACCGCAGACATGGTCTCCGAGCTGATAGTCTATGCTGCTGCAAACGTCGTCGAACTGTTCGTGCAGATGGTTGTTGTCTTGCGAACGTCCCCATCTGTTGACTCAGGGACCGAAACGTGGCTGTACGATCCCTTACAGACATGTGGATAAGATGCATGTCATCTCGAGTGCTAGTGATACGAGGCCGTTGGGATCCAGCACGGCGTTCCGTATTACCCTCCTGAACCCAACGATTCTATATTCTGCTAACAGTCATTGGATCTCGACCAACGCGAGCAGCAGTGTCGCGATACGATTAACCGCAACCGCGATAGGCTACAATCCGACCGTTATAAAAGTCGGAAACGTGATGGTACGCATTTATCCTCCTTACACGAGGCACCACAACAACGTTTCACCAGGCAACGCCAGTCAACTACTGTTTGTGTATGAGAAATCGGTTGGAAACTTTCCTCATGTCAGCACGTTGTAGGTGTCACCACCGGCGCCATCCTTGTCTGAATGCTCTGAAAAGCTAATATTTGGATATCACAGCATCTTGTACCTGTCGGTAAAATTTTGCGTCTGTAGCACGTCATCTTCGTGGTGTAGCAATTTTAATCGCTAGTAGTGTATGTTAGCTGCCAGTAATTTGGAAGCAGGACGATAACTAATTTACTCACGTGTGTGCCGTGCAGTCACGTACATGTTCAGTGCACTGAAGACGGCTCTGCGCATGTCGGATGCCGGAGTGCACAGCGGGGGCGGCGGCTCGGCGCCGGGGTGGCGCCGGCACGCACCCATCATTGTGCTGCTGACGGACGGCGAGCCTAACGGCCAGGTCAGCGACACTGACGAGATCGTTCGCCGCATCACCGAGCGCAACGCAGAGTCGGGCGCGGCGATCTTCACGCTGGCCTTCGGCACCGGCGCCGACTACGGCTTCCTGCGACGCCTCGCGCTGCGCAACAGCGGCGTCGGCCGCAGGATCTACGAGGCCGCAGACGCCCACCTGCAGTTGCGAAACTTCTACCGCCAGATCGCCTCGCCGCTGCTCGCTGACGTCACATTCAACTACGACGGCCAGCAGGTAGGTTTTCGCACCACTGTCTGCAAACCCCTCATCAATATTGAAAGGTTTAAGCAGCCATTGTTCATGTGTTCCATTTTTATCTTATGGATTACTGATACGCACTTATTCCTTTTTGTGTCCGCCGCGATAGCTGAGGGGTCAGAGTGACGGATTGCTGTCCTGCGGTCCCGGGTTCGATTCCTATTTCTACATCTACATTTATACTTCACAAGCCACCCAACGGTGTGTGGTGGAGGGCACTTTATGTGCCACTGTCATTACCTTCCTTTTCTGTCCCAGACGCGTATGGTTCGCGGAAGAACGACTGTCGGAAAGCCTCCGTACGCGCTCGAATCTCTCTAATTTTACATTCGTGATCTCTTCGGGAAGTATAAGTAGGGGGAAGCAAAATATTCGATACCTCATCCAGAAACGCACCCTCTCGAAACCTGGACAGCAACCTACACCGCGATACAGAGCGCCTCTCTTGCAGAGTGTGCCACTTGGGTTTGCTAAACATCTCCGTAACGCTGTCACGCTTACCAAATAACCCTGTGACGAAAAGCGCCGCTCTTCTTTGGATCTTTTCTATCTCCTATGTCAACCAGACGTGGTACGGATCCCACACTGCCGAGCAATACTCAAGTATAGGTCGAACGAGTGTTTTGTAAGCCACATCCTTTGTTGATGGACTACATTTTCCAAGGACTCTTCTAATGAATCTCAACCTGGCACCCGCCTTACCAACAATTAATTTTATATGATCATTCCACTTCAGATCGTTCCAAACGCATACTCCCAGATATTTTGCAGAAGTAACTGTTACCTGTGTTTGTTCCGCTATTATATAATCATACAATAAAGGATCGTTCTTTCTATGTATTCGCAATACATTACATTTGTCTATGTTAAGGGTCAGTTGCCACTCCCTGCACCAAGTGCCTATCCGCTGCAGATCTTCCTGCATTTCGCTACAATTTTCTAATGCTGCAACTTCTCTGTATAATACAGCATCATCCGCGAAAAGCCGCATGGAACTCCCGACACTATCTACTAGGTCATTTATATATATCGTGAATAGCAATGGTCCCATAACACTCCCCTGTGGCACGCCAGAGGTTACTTTAACGTCTGTAGACGTCTCTCCATTGAGAACAACATGCTGTGTTCTGTCTGCTAAAAGCTCTTCAGTTCAGCCACATAGCTGGTCTGATATTCCGTAGGCTCTTACTTTGTTTATCAGGCGACAGTGCGGAACTGTATCGAGCGCCTTCCGGAAGTCAAGGAAAATGCCATCTACCTGGGAGCCTGTGTCTAATATCTTCTGGGTGTAATGAACAAATAAAGCGAGTTGGGTCTCACACGATCGCTGTTTCCGGAATCCATGTTGATTCCTACAGAGTAGATTGTGTGTTTCCAGAAATGACATGATACGCGAGCAAAAAACATGTTCTAAAATTCTACAACCGATCGATGTCAGAGATTTAGGCCTATTGCTTTGCGCATCTGCTCGACGACCCTTCTTGAAAACTGGAACTATAAGTGCCCTTTTCCAATCATTTGGAACCTTCCGTTCCTCTAGAGAGTTGCGGTACACGGCTGTTAGAAGGGGGGCAAGTTCTTTCGCGTACTCTATGTAGAATCGAACTGGTATACCGTCAGGTTCAGTGGACTTTCCTCTGTTGAGTGATTTCAGTTGCTTTTCTATTCCTTGGACACTTATTTCGATGTCAGCCATTTTTTCGTTCGTGCGAGGATTGAGAGAAGGAACTGCAGTGCGGTCTTTCTCTGTGATACAGCTTTGGAAAAAGGTGTTTAGTATTTCAGCTTTACGCGTGTCATCCTCTGTTTCAATGTCATCATCATCTCAGAGTGTCTGGATATGCTGTTTCGATCCACTTACTGATTTACCGTAAGACCAGAACTTCCTAGGATTCTCTGTCAAGTCGGTACATAGAATTTGACTTTCGAATTCACTGAACGCTTTGCGCATAGCCCTCCATACGCTAACTTTAACATCGTTTAGCTTCTGTTTGTCTGAGAGGTTTCGGTTGCGTTTAAATTTGCAGTGAAGCTCTCTTTGCTTTCGCAGTAGTTTCCTAATTTTGTTGTTGAACCACGGTGGGTTTTTCCCGTCCCTCACAGTTTTACTCGGTACGTACCTGCCAAAAACGCATTTTACGATTGCCTTGAATTTTTTCCATAAATACTCAACATTGTTAGTGTTGGAACAGAAATTTTCGTTTTGATCTGTTAGGTAGTCTGAAATCTGCCTCCTATTATTCTTGCTAAACAGATAAACCTTCCTCCCTTTTTTTATATTCCTATTTACTTCCATATTCAGAGATGCCCCAACGGTCTTATGATCACTGATTCCCTGTTCTGCGCTTGCAGTGTCGAAAAGTTCGGGTGTGTTTGTTATCAGTAGGTCCAAGATGTTATGTCCACGAGTCGTTTCTCTGTTTAATTGCTCGAGGTAATTTTCGGATAGTGCACTCAGCATAATGTCACTCGATGGTCTGTCCCTACCACCCGTCATAAACATCTGAGTGTCCCAGTCTATATCTGGTAAACTGAAATCTCCATCTAAGACTATAACATGCCGGCTTCAGCTAGCTTTCCGTACCTATAACGATTACAGCTTCAGTGCTTTCATCAGCGCTTGAAGTTCCGGTACTTTATCAACGCAGCTTCGACAGTTCCTGGCAGGGTCTGAGATTTTCTCCGCTCAGGGACTGGGTGTCGTGTTGTCTTCATCATTGTTTCATCCCCATCCGGCGCACAGGTCGCCCAATGTGGCGTCGAATGTAATAAGACCTGCACCAAGGCGGCCGGACCTGCCCTGCAAGGGGTACCCGGCCAATGACGCCAAACGCTCATTGCTTTTGTATCGGTAACACATTGATCAATTTCCGCATTTTCTCTACTACATCGGCTACATTTAGGTCTTTGCCTGTGCTCTTTCGAGCGACTTTGACTCAGCCAATGAATAGAGGGCATGGTCGCTTTACTTGGGTAGGCTAGTTTTAGAAACAAGGAAGAGACACGAAACTTCCTGGCAGATGAGAATTTCATGCTTGATCGAGAATCTAACCCAGGGACTGAGCTACCCAAGCACAAAAAAATGGTTCAAATGGCTCTGAGCACTATGGGACTCAACTGCTGAGGTCATTAGTCCCCTAGAACTTAGAACCAGTTAAACCTAACTAACCTAAGGACATCACAAACATCCATGCCCGAGGCAGGATTCGAACCTGCGACCGTAGCGGTCTTGCGGTTCCAGACTGCAGCGCCTTTAACCGCACGGCCACTTCGACCCAAGCACACCTCATTAACCGTTTCCACAGCTTTATTGACTGCAATACCTCATCTCATACATTCCAAACTTCACAGAAGTTTTCCTATGAAACTTGCAGGGATAGCACCACTAGAAGAAACGATATTGCTGAGACGCAGTCCAGAGTGCTAGTCCTACATGTTTCGCAGGAGAATTTCTGTGAAGTTTGTAAGGTACTGCCTGAAGTAAAGCTGTTAGTTTGGGTGGTGAGACGTGCTTGGCTAGCTAAGTCGGTAGAGCACTTTTTCGTGAAATATAAACGTCCCGAGCTCCTATCTCGGTCTAACACACAGTTTTAATTATCCAGAAAGTTTAATATCAGCGCACACTCCGCTGCAGAACGACAAATTTCGTTTGGGAAGTGACAGCTGGAGTGTTGCAGTCAGTTGGAGTGTTTGTTGTCGTGGCTGCACACAGGTAACAATGCTGGCCAGGGAGCGGTCGCTAGAAGTCGTATGTGATGGTCAGACAGTTGTCTGATGCATTCTGTTTCGCTAGTGCTGTGGACAGAAGGCGAAGCATTATAAGAAGTGGTAACGAGCGTCGCTACAGTACGATGCACTGAAAGGAAGAGAGACAGCTATGCATGACTGCAGTAATAAGTTCGTATTGAGGACGCAAGAACAAAAAGTGTATACCACTACTCGCTATTTGTCTGCACATCAACACAAGGTAATGTGTACTTGTCCTTTACATCTTGGCGTGTTACTGTACATCGGTGCAGTGTGGTTGCTAAGGTCTTCTAGTAGAATGTGTTGCAGACTGGCACAAACAGCTGCGATCAGTTTGTGGCTGATCTTGCTCTGGCTGTGAACTGAATTTAATTCTTGATCAGGTGTAGTAAGTCTATGCGTACTCAGCAAACAAATCTTGCACTTTTCATACCACTTTCAAACGTGTGTTATGAAATCGATCTTTCTATGGTTGCATTTAGAGGAGGAGGTGTTTGTAAATTGGTTCAAATGGCTCTGAGCACTATGGGACTTAATATCTATGGTCATCAGTCCCCTAGAACTTATAACTACTTAAACCTAACTAACCTAAGGACATCACACAAGATCCAGTCATCACGAGGCAGAGAAAATCCCTGACTCCGCCGGGAATCGAACCCGGAAACCCGGACGCGGGTAGCGAGAACGCTACAGCACGAACTCGAGCTGCGGACTTTGGAAATTTATCAGTTGAATTGTGTAAGGCATTTGTAAATTTTCAAGTACAGTAATAATTATCACAGTGCAATCCTTGCACCTTTATTAAAAATGTTCAATTTCTACAGATTTAATTAGTTGAAGCATTAATTATATCAGATCAGGAGAGAGCAAAAGTGCGGTGTAGCCCACTACCTGCACAGAAATACTCAAACTAAATATTCTCATAAACTGCATATGAACAGGCCTCATAAGGCCCGACGTTGCCGACAACAAATATATCACTGGATGCGGATGTGGAGAACCATGTAGGCAGCACATCGCTCTCCTAGTCGTTGACACCTTTCGTGACCAGAGCCGCTACTTCTCAATCAAGTAGCTCCTCAAATGGCATCACAAGGGCTGAGTGCACCCTGCTTACCAACAGCGTTCGGCAGACCTTAACGGTCACCCATCCATGTGCTAGAGGAGACCTAAAGCTCTTAACTTCGCTGATTTGACGGGAACTGGTGTTACCACTGCAAATATTCTCATATCTACTCCAAATCAGTAGTTATCCAACTAAAGATTAAAAATCGTTCAACGCCAGTGATTGGTAACGTTAAACGAAACCCAACAACAAATTACGAAATTTGGCGCACCTACAAAGCAAATCTCAAACTCAAGTTATGCAAAGAGTATATTCAACAGAGAAGCTGGCAAAAATTATGACTTGCACGAAACAGATGTGTGGCATTGGTTCGCACTGGAGAATAGTATACAGAGCGCTGTTTCGTAAAAGAAACAATATAGTGTGCTTAAGGCTGTGAAGTATCGTGCACTTGGGGTTAATGTTCTTTTCTTTCTTTACAATATCACCAGGTTCTAGTGTAAGAGTTGAAGATGCGTTATGTGGTCAGTACCATACATGATAATGAGGTAAACGTACTTTGGAAGGAGGATAAAGAAATACTGATAGTGCTGAAATAAATACTGGTCATGCTGTGACTAGATGACTCTACCAGCATCCGCCCATAACTGTAGATTCTTTCATTGTTCTAGGAGAAGGCTGATCGATCGAACTAGAATACATGAAATACTAGTTCACAGTCGACACACTTCTTTGCCACAGGAGAACTTGATAATTTACTTCTGTCTTTGACTATAAAAGCATAACTTGATGCACTTGATAACAAACTGTTCTCTTGATGTTCGAAGTTTACGGCAGCACAAGTTCATGTGAAACCTTAACAACTCGTTGGTTCTACACTAAGTTATCGTCTCCTTCAGATGAGGTCAGAAACTCAGCGTCAGGGCAATGCTTTGCTGAAAGGGAAGTGTGGTCATCTTAAGTGCCTCCCATTGGTTGTTGCAGACAATACCGAACCCTTGGTGCCCGCCGGAGTGGCCAAGTGGTTCTAGGCGCTACAGTCTGGAACCGCGAGACCGCTACAGTCGCAGGTTCGAATCCTGCCTCGGGCATGGATGTGTGTGATGTCCTTAGGTTAGTTAGGTTTAAGTAGTTCTAAGTTCTAGGCGACTGATGTGCTCAGCAGTTAAGTCCCATAGTACTCAGAGCCATTTGAATCATTTTTGAACCGAACCCTTGGTAATGTTCGTGGTATCGATTCACGCTGACAACTTTGGCATAGCACCGCGATCTTCAAACGACAGTAATATTCGCTGTGACATCACTGAAGACTGTGATTAGAATATTTTTATTTCTGTGTAATTTATCTACATTACAACATAAAAACAAGTGATTAAGAACGACCATTCGGTGGAAGTTTTTATACACTCTTAATTTGACGTAAAAGTTTCTCGTTTGGTCTTTTCTCTTTCTCCCTGTTCAAAATTAACTGTGCAGCTTATATTCAAGTCATTGTGATATCTGTGGGCAAATATAGTCTTTTTGTGATTGTACCTGGCCTGTGGCTGTCTTCTGAGATGGCACAGCAACCGTGGTCTGTGTTAAATAAAAGCGATAACTATAAAAATATACAAAGCCCTTGCTTGCACACGATGGGATTATCACCACGCTTGTTAGAGTGTGCACGAATTAACTTGGCCCATTGCTGCCACATGGTGTGATAGGGCA
Source organism: Schistocerca americana (assembly GCF_021461395.2). NCBI lineage: Eukaryota > Metazoa > Arthropoda > Insecta > Orthoptera > Acrididae > Schistocerca > Schistocerca americana. The sequence continues at coordinate 256,553,936 of NC_060119.1, read as the reverse complement.
AAGACAATGATAGTATTGGGAGTTCTGTTGCACGCAATTGCTGTGCAATACTGGAGGTGTAGTTCGACACATGAAGCTTACTCACAAGCAAAACAAGCTGCAACTAGGAAGTCTGCAAATTACCGTATTAATGGGTTATGCCAGTATGAGCAATAACTTCAGCTGTCAATAGTCTCTGACTTGAATACCAATATAACAAAATGAGTGTATTAACAACTGACATGGCCTCTTCGGCAAGTGATAGCAGACTAAGGTGGCGACCACTCAGAAACAAAGGGATGGACTTGCCCATCGCTGAGAACCAGCATGCATTTCTGCACTCTTGCAAAGGTATTTTGCTTGAGCTCTACCGATCTGGTCGCACAAATTTTCAGTTGATTTTACTTTTCATATTGAGCATTTCTGCCTAATTTTCGAAGATTATTATTGCATTGTATTGATTTTATCCTCATTGACTCCATTTCATTTCAGTAGATTTAGTTCATGCACATCCTTTACGGCAGGGTAAAACCTTAGTCCTCTAAAAAATCCATTCCACTACCAATCCTCTAAAATTCCATTCCACTAGCGATGGTATTTCCACATTCTTACCTGACCTCTGTGTCCTGTATTCAGGGATCATTGGTGGAAACTTTCAGCGACAATGAAAGTTTGAGTGGGGCATCGACGCATGCTCCGACAGCGTAATTGTTAAGGCGACGACCCATAGAAAGCAATGGCTTTTGGTTGGGATCCCAGACTACCATGATTTTCCAATTACCACAAAACATCCATTAAATACCGATTTCGCTGTCATTTTCGTATCACATATGTTAGAGTGTTTTTTCAGTAGGCCTTCACAGTTATCAGTAATCTAAATAGTTTCTTGAGTAACAGTTCAGCAGATTTTAATTTATCATCTAAGAATGCCCTTGTCTCAGATGTCATAGAGAAAGTGAGAAAACATTTTATTAACATTTCTATACAGTGGTATTAGTCTCGTTATTGAGCTGAACATTCCTTCTTCATTACTTGTTTACAATGGTACACTAATTTAAAATATACAGATTCAGGTTACTTGCTCTAGAAATTTTAAATCGCTTGGGTGAAGGCAAGCAGTTCGTTGGAAACATAATATTGTCTTAATAATCAGCTTAACTTTTAAATGACAATGTGAATACATAAAACTGTCAAATTTTGGAAAATTTGCAGTAATCCTTAAAACAGGTGTATAATAAGTGAAAATGGATGTTTACTACACCTTAAGCAATAGCAAAGTTCCTAGACTTTCTATCCTAAGAGAACTATCAGTAATTAGTGTTCTATGATTGTAGAAAAAATATTTAATTCAAGAAATTTATGAATAATCCAGTACACACATTCTACGAGGTAGGTGCATCATGACTCTATGGAGGGTGATACCTAGATTTTTGTGATCTTCGATTAGCGAACTTTTTTTTTATTTTTGATCCCTGATGTTGATCTATATGATCATCATGAGATATATCTGTCTCCCTACATTAATATATAAATCACAAAACAATTGTAGCCCAATAGGCACTGTCAGTAGCCGTAAAAACAATAAACTATATGATAAACCAATACAAATCACCATAGCATTCCAGAACAGGAAGTGTGGGAGGCACTCACTCTCTCCTTGAATCTGCAGGTACGGACGTTCTATTCATTACAAAATTCTCATGCATTTTTAGCAGGAACTGTTTCCAGTTCTACTTAACGTCAGACTTGCCAATGCCGAGCGCAATACAATCAGCTGATATGGATGCATAATGATGTGGCCAACTGGCGAGAAGAGGATGGCCTTGTTTCTACCCTTAGTTTCACAAGTCGATCCTACCTGCTAATTTGCTTGTGGTTTCGAGAGATGTCCAATCTTCAGCTAGTTGAATGTTAGTCCTGGCATTCACCTTATCCAAACAACCCATTAAATTGTAGCTGTGAAATAAACATTGTTCAACTGTAATTATTTCTGTCAACATTAAATGAAGAAAACATAAAAATAAATCAACATATCAATTAATGTAGTTAGATGTAAAGTTTTGTGGTAAACAAGATATCATTAAACCCTTTAAAGTTGAATAAGTTTTTTCTGAGGTTTATGTTCCGTTTCTCCACATAGAGGAACATTAAAGTGTTATCGTTTGCTGGTAGTTTTTGTTTTTATTCAATTACATTTGATCAATTATTCTCAGTTTTTCTATTGGTTTTCAGATATTTAAGTTTCAGAGTCTACCTAATACACCATCTGAAATATTTTTTTGTGGATAACTCTTTCGATACCCTGAATTTATTCACAAGAATGATGTTGTTTCAACAACTTACTCAAAATGGCAGCTTTCAAATTTATATCGATAATATAACAAAATTTAGTTTTGACTGCTAATGAAATTGACTATTATTTAAATGTCAAAGTAACCACCATTAAAAACATTAAGTTGATACCTATCAGTCTTTTGCAGTACAATAAGCTATCTGTACTTCCGTCAAATTTATTTCTTGAGGCATAATACATTAGCAAATTCATTGAATCAATGGCAGTTGTAGAATCTAGCCCACTTCTGGATAGATTTCTATGGTTGCCTGTACAAATGATCCATAAAGTGGGTCATGTCAGCATATTGACTCAAATGTTTAAGGTTAACAACAATTAACAATCACACATGCATGATAAGAAACAGTAATTGTGATATATGATGTCTGATTTAAGCTTTAGTAATTTTCAAGACGAATACTCCAGCAGCACTAATCAGAGTGCTGTCAAGAATTGATACCTGTGAGTGAGAACTGAAACTTACTGGGGTGCAATTTTTGGTTGATTAACAGTAACTATAATTAAAATGCTCGTTCTTAATTACTAACAGCTGTGAAAATGAAGAACTCATCAGAATATATTAAAAGATCAAAATTAAGACATCGGACTGCTAACAGGAAGACAATCACAGCTCTTGGACTTCCTTTGTTTACCTGTAAGTAAGATATTCACGCTCTACCCCTCCTCCTAATTGAAGAAAGTTTGTTCGCTTTTAATTTCACTTGAAACTGCTAATGGCAACAGAAATGAGTGAGAGAGAGTGGAAGCTTATAACATGAAGGGAAAAGCAGAAAGATGTACAAAGGAAGATGAGGTGTATTACATTCAGAGATTTGGTGAAAACTGTAGAATCTCGCAATTTTGGCGAAAGTATGAATAAAATGGATTAGGCTTTTGTTGATTCAGAGCTTGTTCCAACACTGCCGAGTGAGGCACAAATACCTGCGATCACCCACCAGCAAGCCCACAAGCAGGAGCAGGTACTGTAGGCTACCTGGCAGCTGGTCGTATGGCATGCGTTCTTTGCATGCGTGAGCCATTTGGTTAACCCTGCCCTCCTAGGTGCTCAGCCTAGGTAGCACGATCCCATAGGCTATAGCGCAGCTGGCTGTCTCCTCATGCTAGTCTGTTCACCCACCTAAGCCCACTGCTGCCCACAGACGCCCGGCTACCCGTCATGGCCACAAGTACTGGAACAGCCTGGTTTAGAGAATGATGAACTGTAAAATCTCTATGATCAGCAATTTAATTCCACTACGTTTCGGGACTGCAGTCGGATATCGTCGAGTTTTTGACATGATATTTCGGCTGACAATCATTCAGCCAACTTCAGGCGAGTGTTTTGCACGGTACATTGGTAGTTAACGTGCAAAGACGCATGCGCGAAGACAACCAGTACATGACCGACTTCCGTCGAGTTACATGCTCTTTTCGAATATTGTTCCATCTATGGTTCGCAGAAGCATGCGTAATCGCGCTCTCTGTCGGAATGCGAACTCGTGGAGTTAAAACTCTGGTGTCAAAATGAATAAAATTAAATGTCGCTAGACGTGTCACTAGCCACAAAAATATTTTCTTTCTGGAGAAATTGGTGATATCACCGGGTCCCACGCCTCATCTAGCTGAAAGCCACCATTACGATTAATAAGATCTTGCGCAAAACGTATTTCCACCCCTGAATCCCTGAAGGATCTCGTCGGAGCCATGATTTCTGTGGAATCAATTGTCCTCTCCTCAAAAGTCTTCCATAAAAAAGTTTGGTACCAGAGGGGAGAGAGGCTACTCATGGCATCAACGTTAATTTGCTTAGTTATTCACTGTTGAATATGAAGTAGGTTGAGGAAACAGCATGATGAAATAGCGCTGTTATATCAGCTTTGAACTTACTTCGGAATGAGTGACAATGAATCCGTGAGAAGAACCAGAGCGTGTGAGAAGACGTGGAAGCTCACTAATAAGTCCTACTCGTTCGAAGTGACTTCAGGCTATTAATAAAGTCACAGGAGTTGCGAATATAATGTAAACACTTTCCCGCAAAAAGTCTCAATAATGACGCAAGATATCTAGCTAAGTCATACTTCGGCAGAGTAGGAAGTAATGGAAAACGTACTTCGACTTTTTTATAGAAGACGATATAAGCGTGGTGAAACCGAGCTGTGAGGTCTTAATCATCTCGCAGATTCTTGCGGAAGGGAAGAAGAATTCAGCACCACTGTCGTTTTCCTTTCTACTCTTCCTGTGGAGTCTTCATCAGCCTTCCTGTATATTGGTTCACTCAAAAAGCTATAAATCTTCTGATTATAGAGCTCAAGTGGTAACAGTACAGTGGCTTTTCCCTTATCCGCTGGAAGATCCACCGTGTGGTGATCTTTCTGTACTTGCGGAGGGCGGCCCTTTCCATCGAGAAAATGTTACTCTTTTGACATGGAGCTCTCGTAAGTACGCGGCACGTTTCACGTCTCATTTCCTTTGCAGCATCACTGAGAAGAGCTCGAAAAGCTTCTTCAACAGGAGCAATAAAATCAGTTAAGGGCAAGGCTGCCGCCGTAGGCACGAAATTCAAGCCTTTCCAATTCACTGACAAGAGTAACAGAAATTTAATTGTTTGGACATCTTCATCAATTTTGTTTAGTGGTGAGTAGACGATTGTGATGCATCGAAAGTGGTTATTTAGTTGATGGCATTTTATTCTTACATGTTGTACCAACATGGAATCCCCTACATCTACATATATACTCCGCTAGCCACTAAGCGGTGTGTGGCGGAGGGCACAATTCGCGCCAAAGTTATATTCCCCCCCCCCCCCCCCCCCACCACTGTTCTTTCGCGGATCGCGCGAGGGAAAACGACTGTCTGAATGCCTCAGTACGAGCTCTAATTTCCCTTATCTCTGAATGGTAATCATTGCGTGATTTGAAAGTTGGTCATAATAATAGACGCTCTACATCCTCCGCGAAGACCGGATTTCGGAATTTAGTGAGCAACCCCATCCGTTTAGCGCGTCGTCTATCTGCGTGTCCCACTTCAAACTTTCAATGAGATTTGTAACACTCTCGCGATGGCTAAATGTACCAGTCACGAATCTTGCCGCTCTTCTTTGGACCTTCTCAATCTTTGGAATCAGACCCAACTGGTAAGAGTCCCATACATACGAACAATACTCTAAGACTGGACGAACTAACGTATTGTAAGCAATTTCCTTTGTTGAAGAACTGCATCGCTTGAGCATTCTACCAATAAACCGCAATCTAGAGTTCGCCTTGTCCGTTATTTGTGTAATCTGATCATTCCATTTAAGATCATTTCAAAGAGTCACACCCAGATACTTGACGGATGTTACCGCTTCCAAAGACTGGGCATTTATTTTGTATTCGTACATTAATGGGGATATTCGCCTTGCTATACGCAGTAGGTTGGACTTCATAATATTGAGAGATAGCTGCCAGTCATTACACCACGCATTTGTTTTCCGCAAATCCTCACTGGTTTGTTCACAGCTTTCGCGTGATACTACTTTCCTGTAGACTACAACACCATTGGCAAACATTCTAATGCTGCTGTCAATACCATCAACCAGATCGTTTATGTAAATCGTAAAAAGCTGCGGACCTATTACGCTGCCCTGGGGCACACCTGAAGTTGCGCTTGTTTCTGTTGAAGTCACCCCATTCAGGACGACATACAGCAGCTCTCTGTTTGTTAGAAAATTTTCTATCCAACCGCATATGTCATCGGATAGACCGTAAGCGCGTTCTTTTTGGAGCAAGCGACAATGCGGAACCGAGTCGAACGCCTTTCGAATGTCGAGATATTTCTCGATCTGGAGGCCGGTATCTAGAGCCTGTTGTATATCATGCACAAAGAGGGCCAGCTGTGTCTCGTATGACCGCTGTTTCCTAAAACCGTGCTGCTTTCTGCACATGAGCTTTTCAGAGTCTAGAAAGGCCATTATGTCTGAACACAAAATACGTTCCATGTTATTCTACAACAAATCGACGTCAGTGAAATTGGCCGGTAATTATGTGCATCCGAATTTCTACCCTTTTTATAGATTGTTATGACCTGGGTCTCCTTCCAGTTGTAGCATAGTCAACATATAGTCTTAGGGGGATACCGCCTGAGCCAGATGCCTTCCTGGCGTCCAAGGAGCTTAACTGTTTTACAATCCCAGATACACTAAACACTATGTCAGCCATCCTTGCGTTTGTTCCATAATTAAAAGGGGGAATGGCACTGCAGTCCTCTACCGTAAACGAGTTTTTGAAAGCTAGGTTTAGAATTTCTGCCTTCTGTTTATCATCATCCGTTACATTAGCCGTACTGTCAGCAAGAGAAGGTTACCTCGAGCAATTAAACAGAGAACCGACTCGTGGAGATAACATCTTGGACCTACTGATAACAAACAGACCCGAACTTTTCGACTCTGTATGTGCAGAACAGGGAATCAGTGATCATAAGGCCGTTGCAGCATCCCTGAATATGGAAGTTAATAGAAATATAAAAAAAGGGAGGAAGGTTTATCTGTTTAGCACGAGTAATAGAAGGCAGATTTCAGACTACCTAACAGATCAAAACGAAAATTTCTGTTCCGACACTGACAATGTTGAGTGTTTATGGAAAAGTTCAAAGAAATCGTAAAATGCGTTTTAGACAGGTACGTACCGAGTAAAACTGTGAGGGACGGGAAAAACCCACCGTGGTACAACAACAAAGTTAGGAAACTACTGCGAAAGCAAAGAGAGCTTCACTCCAAGTTTAAACGCAGCCAAAACCTCTCAGACAAACAGAAGCTAAACGATGTCAAAGTTAGCGTAAGGAGGGCTATGCGTGAAGCGTTCAGTGGATTCGAAAGTAAAATTCTATGTACCGACTTGACAGAAAATCCTAGGAAGTTCTGGTCTTACGTTAAATCAGTAAGTGGCTCGAAACAGCATATCCAGACACTCCGGGATGATGATGGCATTAAAACAGAGGATGACACGCGTAAAGCTGAAATACTAAACACCTTTTTCCAAAGCTGTTTCAAGAGGAAGACCGCACTGCAGTTCCTTCTCTCAATCCTCGCACAAACGAAAAAATAGCTGACATCGAAATAAGTGTCCAAGGAATAGAAAAGCAACTGGAATCACTCAACAGAGGAAAGCCCACTGGACCTGACGGGATACCAATTCGATTCTACACAGAGTACGCGAAAGATCTTGCCCCCCTTCTAACAGCCGTTTACCGCAAGTCTCTAGAGGAACGGAAGGTTCCAAATGATTGGAGAAGAGCACAAGTAGTCCCAGTCTTCAAGAAGGGTCGTCGAGCAGATGCGCAAAACTATAGACCTATATCTCTGACGTCGATCTGTTGTAGAATTTTAGAACGTGTTTTTTGCTAGAGTATCATGTCGTTTTTGGAAACCCAGAATCTACTATGTAGGAATCAACATGGATTCCGGAAACAGCGATCGTGTGAGACCCAACTCGCTTTTTTTGTTCATGAGACCCAGAAAATAATAGATACAGGCTCCCAGGTAGATGCTATTTTTCTTGACTTCCGGAAGGCGTTCGATACAGTTCCGAACTGTCGCCTGATAAACAAAGTAAGAGCCTACGGAATATCAGACCAGCTGTGTGGCTGGATTGAAGAGTTTTTAGCAAACAGAACACAGCATGTTGTTATCAATGGAGAGACGTCTACAGACGTTAAAGTAACCTCTGGCGTGCCACAGGGGAGTGTTATGGGACCCTTGCTTTTCACAATATATATAAATGACCTAGCAGATAGTGTCGGAAGTTGCATGCGGCTTTTCGCGGATGATGCTGTAGTATACACAGAAGTTGCAGCATTAGAAAATTATAGCGAAATGCAGGAATATCTGCAGCGGATAGGCACTTGGTGCAGGGAGTGGCAACTGACCCTTAACATAGACAAATGTAATGTATTGCGAATACACAGAAAGAAGGATTCTTTATTGTATGATTATATGATAGCGGAACAAACACTTGTAGCAGTTACTTCTGTAAAATACACTCCTGGAAATGGAAAAAAGAACACATTGACACCGGTGTGTCAGACCCACCATACTTGCTCCGGACACTGCGAGAGGGCTGTACAAGCAATGATCACACGCACGGCACAGCGGACACACCAGGAACCGCGGTGTTGGCCGTCGAATGGCGCTAGCTGCGCAGCATTTGTGCACCGCCGCCGTCAGTGTCAGCCAGTTTGCCGTGGCATACGGAGCTCCATCGCAGTCTTTAACACTGGTAGCATGCCGCGACAGCGTGGACGTGAACCGTATGTGCAGTTGACGGACTTTGAGCGAGGGCGTATAGTGGGCATGCGGGAGGCCGGGTGGACGTACCGCCGAATTGCTCAACACGTGGGGCGTGAGGTCTCCACAGTACATCGATGTTGTCGCCAGTGGTCGGCGGAAGGTGCACATCCCCGTCGACCTGGGACCGGACCGCAGCGACGCACGGATGCATGCCAAGACCGTAGGATCCTACGCAGTGCCGTAGGGGACCGCACCGCCACTTCCCAGCAAATTAGGGACATTGTTGCTCCTGGGGTATCGGCGAGGACCATTCGCAACCGTCTCCATGAAGCTGGGCTACGGTCCCGCACACCGTTAGGCCGTCTTCCGCTCACGCCCCAACACCGTGCAGCCCGCCTCCAGTGGTGTCGGGACAGGCGTGAATGGAGGGACGAATGGAGACGTGTCGTCTTCAGCGATGAGAGTCGCTTCTGCCTTGGTGCCAATGATGGTCGTATGCGTGTTTGGCGCCGTGCAGGTGAGCGCCACAATCAGGACTGCATACGACCGAGGCACACAGGGCCAACACCCGGCATCATGGTGTGGGGAGCGATCTCCTACACTGGCCGTACACCACTGGTGATCGTCGAGGGGACACTGAATAGTGCACGGTACATCCAAACCGTCATCGAACCCATCGTTCTACCATTCCTAGACCGGCAAGGGAACTTGCTGTTCCAACAGGACAATGCACGTCTGCATGTATCCCGTGCCACCCAACGTGCTCTAGAAGGTGTAAGTCAACTACCCTGCCCAGCAAGATCTCCGGATCTGTCCCCCATTGAGCATGTTTGGGACTGGATGAAGCGTCGTCTCACGCGGTCTGCACGTCCAGCACGAACGCTGGTCCAACTGAGGCGCCAGGTGGAAATGGCATGGCAAGCCGTTCCACAGGACTACATCCAGCATCTCTACAATCGTCTCCATGGGAGAACAGCAGCCTGCATTGCTGCGAAAGGTGGATATACACTGTACTAGAGCCGACATTGTGCATGCTCTGTTGCCTATGTCTATGTGCCTGTGGTTCTGTCAGTGTGATCATGTGATGTATCTGACCCCAGGAATGTGTCAATAAAATTTGCCCTTCCTGGGACAATGAATTCACGGTGTTCTTATTTCAATTTCCAGGAGTGTATCTGGGAGTATGCGTGCGGAACGATTTGAAGTGGAATGATCATATAAAATTAATTGTTGGTAAGGCGGGTACCAGGTTGAGATTCATTGGGAGAGTGCTTAGAAAATGTAGTCCATCAACAAAGGAGGTGGCTTACAAAACACTCGTTCGACCTATACTTGAGTTTTGCTCATCAGTGTGGGATCCGTACCAGATCGGGTTGACGGAGGAGATAGAGAAGATCCAAAGAAGAGCGGCGCGTTTCGTCACAGGGTTATTTGGTAACCGTGAGAGTGTTACGGAGATGTTTAACAAACTCAAGTGGCAGACTCTGCAAGAGAGGCGCTCTGCATCGCGGTGTAGGTTGCTGTCCAGGTTTCGAGAGGGTGCGTTTCTGGATGAGGTATCGAATATATTGCTTCCCCCTACTTATACCTCCCGAGGAGATCACGAATGTAAAATTATAGAGATTAGAGCGCGCACGGAGGCTGTCAGACAGCCGTTCTTCCCGCGAACCATACGCGACTGGAACAGGAAAGGGAGGTAATGACAGTGGCACGTAAAGTGCCCTCCGCCACACACCGTTGGGTGGCTTGCGGAGTATAAATGTAGATGTAGATATATTGAATTATCTGTAGCTTTCATAGATCTTACGTGCGACCAAAATGTTTTGGGGTTACTTTTAGAATCTGCAGATAAAATATTGCTTTCATTTCGTTAAAAGAATCTCTCCTTGACCTTTTGACAGCTGCTTTCATTTCGCATAATTTCTGTTTGTCAGCGGGGCAGTGACTATGCTTAAAACAACTGTGCAAAATTCTCTGCTGTCTCAGCAACTTCCTAATGTGTTTGTTCTACCAAGGTGGAGCCTTTCCCTCCCCTATATTTTTGCTAGACACATACTTTTCTAGTAGTATGCGAAGGAAAATCCAGCCACATTGATCTAGGCAGAAGTTTTTTTTATTTATTATGCCTACAAAGGATATCTTGTGCCCAGATCTACAGGTAGTCAGTGGGTGTCGAACATACAATCCACTGTCGTCATCTGTTTTTGTGTAGTCACCTATGATACCAAGCGAGTGGGTGACCCAAGAACAAAGCAACCTTGCATGGTATGCATTCCTGGTCTGCAGCAGGGCAACATCAAGTGCTGGTGCTGCACAAGAGTATGGCTGTGATGAGAGCAGTGGATTTTGGTGGCGCGGCCCAGCAATCGGCGGTGACAGAAGTAACGGCATCTGGATAGCGTACTCTGATATTCACAGTACCTGGCAAAGGCAGATGGCAAACGAGTTGGTGGCTAAAAGTGTACTTGTCAGACTCTCAGCCCATTAGAGCTGATGCTAAACTGTAAGACACTTGGTCCCGTGATAGATGGTGATGTGCTGCTTCAGTACATGGTGACAGAGTGATGATTATTCTGTAGGTCACACAGCAGTAGCCTGCTCCATGGACGTCAACAGTTCAATGCCTCCTGTTCACCTGATTACCAATATTTGTACACACCAGTGTCTTTGTGCACCCCAGGCATCATGAAGCTCTGCTGTACCAAACATTGCAGAAGCGTCCTGGACTCTGGTAACACGGCTGGTTATCGACGAAGTAGTGCAAGCAGCACGATTATGGCAACGATCGCTTGCTCTGGCCAGCATTGCTACATTCTTCCCCTCTTTGAAAAATTCCACCTTCTGAATTCCTTGCTGTAGTAGCACTGACTGCTTTAGACACAGTTCATACTGGACACATATATTACCTTTATTTCGCTAGTTACACTGAACACAACTTTGTTGTGTAGCCTGTACAGACAGGCAGGTGTCTCAGTCTTGCTGGTACTGCTGAATTCTTACCACGCAATTTCTCCAGACGGATGACATGGTTGGCGTAGACCTGCAGATGGAGTGAAGTTTGAATTGTTCAATTTTTGTTGGTAGCAATATGTAGAGCCTATCAATATCAAAACTAAGAGAATGGCTGTAATAAAAGTTCTTAATGTAAGGAGACGATGCTGATACTCTCCGCGTCGTTGCCTTACATGTACCAGTAGCTGTTCCATTGGAACTGGATTATTCTGAGCTGCTATCATTTGGTCCAGGGGACGAGAATTGTCGGAATTTAGGCATTTTAGTTTTTCGGTGGGCAGGGTCTCAAAAGAAAGGTAGAGCAGATAAAGCAGTGAATAGATTGTGTTCAGTATCAACTCATATTTATCAATGCTGATTTCACAATCTCAGTGCTTATGGAGGGGCAGGTATAGCTGTAGGTGGAATTTACTCGCTTTGCTGGATTTTACCTTACTCTTCACCTGCCTCCATCTCCTTCTTCCTCTTTGAGGAAGCTGCTAACAACTACGGCAGAGCTTCTGCGGCACATTTGAATGGTCGAACTTGCTCTATGTGCACTATGATAATAGGCATAAGAAGCTGTAATTTCACAGTGACTGTAGACGTCATCTTGACCATCTGATAGGGTCCCTGATGCCATGTAACGAATTGATTCGTTTTGCCCATAGGAATGTTAGGGTAGGATAGCATCATGCAATTACCAGTCTATAATTTAGGCAGTTTAACATTTATTTGTCTTCTTGCTGCTCCAGGGCTTTGGTATTTGCTTTCTGTACCTGACGCCACCATGTCTCTTACTCTTTTTGCAAAACTACGTAAGGTTGACACATCGTACCCAGGGGATCATTTGTATAGTTTGAAAGGGATCCTCCACCCATAGACGGACTCATAAGATGACAGCTCAGTAATCTAATACACTTTCGAGTTATATGTTTCTATAAAATAAGACAGCAAAGTATGCCAACTACTATGGTGACTGTTCACATATTACTCAACATTTCATTTATGGTCTTGTTTATGTACCTACCTTGTTCTTCCATAACCTTGCAGATCAAATGTTCATGTCTTCCAGATTTGTAGGAACTGAGATAACTGCTTCTTAAGTTAGATATAAAATTAGTTCCCTGATTGGCTATCATGGCTTCCAGTGTCCAAAATTAAAGCTCCAGTAGTTAGCCATTGCTTGCACTACTGTTTCTGCTTGTCGATTTGGCACAGCAATCATAGACACAGAGCATGTGAAGTGGTCATTAATAATTAAAATGTCCTAATTCCCTGCTATTGACACATCTTAGCTCAATAATTTTCACATCAATCATTAGGAACGGTTGGCTGGCTTCTGGTAACCTCTGTTTTCCATGTCTCACTTGTGTGTCCATCACAAATGCTTCTCTGTAATACATCATTCTGTAATTTCTTTGCCCCTTTGTGCTGCCAAGATGGAATCATGGGCCGTCTCAACATCTCATCATGTAAACTTTATAGTATGATTATATGTTATCCACAGTTCGTTTATTTATACAGCACCCCTTCATCAGCGCTAGTCTGTTGGTATTACAAACAGATGACAATCTGGGTCACTGCCCTGTGCATTCTGCTATTCGTTTACAGGAATGCCAAAACACTCTATTACGTGCACTTTCTGACAGAGGCTGTCGACATTATTGTTTCTCCCAGGTTATGGATACTTCAGTGTCAGAATCACAGAGCTGTAATTCCCGTTGTATCAAGTAGATCCTTCAGGTCCGTAAGCCATTTTAAGGCTGCATGATCTGCTACTATTTTGGACCATCTGCTGTACAAAAAAAACGACAGAAATATGTGATACCACAAATCAGGATGATCGTCTCTTTTTTTTTTTGGTCGAATAATTCTTCTCCACCTTATTTACTTGCTTGGAAGCACAGGCTATTGGACTCTCTACTCCATCTACATCTTGACTTAATACGCAGCCTAAGGCATGGTTGCAAGCATCACAAGACAATATGAACCAGGGATTAATAGGTCCTTTAACTACACAAAGGCTTCTTCACAGTCTAGTCCCCAGTGAAATTTCTCCCCTTCTTTAGGTGTGAGAGATCTCAGTATATCTGCAAGTTTTGGCACAAACATTCTATAATGCATAACCAAAGCTAGAAATGAGTGCAGCTCTTTTTCTATATTACAATCAGGAAATTCTCACATGGGTGATACAGGAAAGGGGTCTATTTACACACCATACTAGCCGATAACATGGCGTAAACAGCGAATTTAATTCATGACGAAATGGTATTTCACCGAACCCAGTGTTAGCTGTGTTGCTTATAATCGACTAAACATATCCAATAACCTTACATCACGGTTTTGGATATCCTTGAAAACACTGAATTTACCATACATTGTCTCGGTTTTAAGCCTTGCAGCACCCTTCTGAAACATCACTAGTGCATTCTTCAGTACAAATGGCTTTCAGTGCTACCAGGTGCAAACATAAATGTGGTCTTGAGTCGATCTTCCAAGTGATGGTACCCACTTCGCAAATCCATAGTTGTAACATATCGGCCTTGTCTCGGTTATCTAACGTATCAGTACTATATGGCTCTGGCTACGCACCAATCACTGAGCTGAATCAAATACCAGCACTTAAACAAAACCGATATACCTCAATCCCATTTATTTTTTGCTAGGGTACCGTTGCTGTTGCTGCCCCCCTCCAAGTGCTGATCCTTTCTTGTTTAATGCTATAATGAAACTGTTGGTTTACATACTTTTCCATCACCGATTGGAAGTGATGTGGAACTTGGTATGGTTTCTTGTACATCAGCAGCCCATTCCAGTTGGAATCCTTTACTTCATTATACGTGGTACTGAAAATGGTCTGGGAGCGTTAAACAACTCTGCTTTTTCTTCTAACAGTTTTTCCATTTCCCCCTTATCCCTTCCCTATAAATACGATACTTTCTCCCACATTGTAGCTAAATTGGCAGACTTGTCTGGCTTAGAGAATTTTATATTTAACTCCCTACGAAAATATTTATCTTCCAGCCAATCTTTGTCTTCCAGATTGGCTCTCAGTGCACTTCATAACAGCTCTACTTCTAATAACCGGAATTATGCTTCGTGACAATCACTATCCAGCTTTCATCAACCTCTTGCGCACGCGATATTCTACAGCACACTAACCATTGCACTTTGTCCAGTTCCTCATTCTCTCCTGAACTTGAACCACACACAAAATACTGAATGGCAAATCTGAGAAGACTTCCCCTGGTCTAGGAATGTGCCTCACAGTAGTTCACTTTTCTTGGCTGTAATGCCTCAGTGGTACAATGCATCATCTGGCTCTATTGTTTGGCATGTCAGATCGACTTCAGCATGATGTCTACTCAGAAAACCCAGCCCCTTTAAGACATGACAATTGCTGCCAACTCGAGGAAGCATTTCCACACAAGCCTGGAAATCTTTCCCTCTCACTCAGAAGTTCACTAATGTCAAACTGAGCAAGTGGACACTATCTCTATGACACTCAGTCTACAAGAAGGTGGGTATATATTTCATACTCCAAGTACGTTTTGACTCGCCATAAATACCTGTGACCACGTATTTTGCATAGTCTGTCACACAATAATCTCCCACTGATTACACACAAGGATTTTCGGAGCTCATATTTACAGTAACACCACACAGTGGCCACAAGTATCCTGCTTCTGTTTAACGCTGGAATTCGAATTCCACCTTGCATCAATCTATCTTGTGCATGTAAAAACCTCGTTTAACATTCCGGATCCTAATGTCCAACCTGCAGATGCGCCAAATGTAACTTAGCTGACCACACCGATAACATGTAACTTCTGTATTAAATACGATTTCTCTCTCCCTAGGTCTGGCCACTGCATTTATTTCTGTCAAATAGTGCATACATTGCCCTTTTCTCTGCTTCCTGTAGAAGCTGAAAGGATGATTATTTACTGTCCTAATTCTGTCCACAAAATTTTCTGTTTATTCATTATTCAGCTGTTCCTGGAACTACCTAGAAGCGTTTTTACTCAAACAGTGGTCCAATAACACTTCCCACAGTTCGTGGAGGGGATGAGTACCCCACAACTGTTGGCACAAAACACATGCCGTTTCGTCCCCTGTTAACCACAATCGAGCCATACTCAACAACTGCTCATCGTTCTAGCCTCCTAATTCTGAATCCATGTGTAGGTTGCTCATGAACGCCAAAACGTTTTCTCCCATCTTAATCAGAACCCAATATGGCAGTGCTAGCGTCTAGGACGGGCAGGGACACACTAGGAGGTGGCTGTTCCCTTTTCTCTTCCAGTAAGCTATCTAGTTTCTTAAGTAATTCTAAATTATCTGCTCCTACTTTAGCGACTTGATCAAGTAAAGGCTGGGTTGCCCCCTGGGCACATACCTTCTCGCTCAAAATCTGTTACTCCAGAAGCTAAAACAAATGTGTGTGAAATACAACCACATTAAGAGAAAAAAATGACCTTACGAACCCATATAACGCTTCTAATCAACACTTACTTGCACCCTTCTGCTAAATGCTGTCTCTGAACTGTTGCTGGATTTGCCTATCTTGCTCCGCAGCCACAATGTCGTTAGCCCCCAGTAGCTCTTCTGATTCCAAACCTAACGACACAGGGATCTTTAGTGGATAAGTAAGGGCAAATCAGCCACAAGCAGGTTGGAGGCAGTTGATTTATGATTTAGTAACTTCAGCCAACAATGGATATCCTATGCTCACGCTCTCAAGCGGATGGGGGGCGACGAACTCACGGCACATTGAGGCTATGTTTTGCTATATAATCACTCAGTGGAGACTGGGAATGGGGCAACCCTTCATGGTAGGCACTTCTGGACAGTGACAGAGCTGTATCACGTGTGGTGCTTGTAAGTGTGTGGGTGTTATGTTGATGAGTTGCGCAACGGATAGATCTGAGAAGTACCCTTTGGCTCCTGCAAGAAGCAATTTCCACCCCACACTACTACAGAAGTCAGACAGATGCTCCTAACGTACCAAAAATACCTGAAAACCTTTCAGCAATAAATATCTTCCGGAGTCGTCCGCTGTAAGGAAAAGACACAAAAATATTCTGTTTTCTTACGTAACTAGTGGGATTCTTGGGTACTGGAGGATTGCTAGTTAGTGTGAGCAAAACATTAAATGAACGGCAAATATTATTTGTAGCAAAATCTGAGAAAATGAAGTGAAACTTTTATTTATAAAATAATACACAAATTTCTGGGTTCTTTTCGGAATATGAGGTTACCTCTTATGGATAGGAATTCTGTTAATGAAATTTATATACCTTTAAAAATGTTATTTACTCAGCAGAATGGCTGAGAGCCACACCTACGCAACTTGAATAATTATCCGATTGAATTTTTCTAAGTACAATCGAGGCTGTCGCGTGAGAAATGTAATCGAGTGACGTGAATGAAGTACGTTATTTCTAATGGAGGAAAGATGGGGCTCGTCTGCGCTGTAGCTAACAATACCGTGAGCTGCAACAACTGCTGCCTGCGTCGTTCGCCGCTCAAAATTAACAAAATTATCTCTTTCTATCTCGATTGACCTTAGCCAAACGAACTCTCACTACACCTTGATGAAGTCAAGGACTCCTATCGGCCCCTGGTCTAACTATTGGCGTGGTACACCGATCAGATAACCAGTCCACTGCGATGCCACTCAATGTTCGCTCACAGGCGCTAACTAATACTCTGTCTGTGTTCACACCGCACATTAAGTGTCGCGGCCAACACAGTGAACAAACGCTTAATCACGAGTGACTCAAAATAGAGTATCACTCCAATTCATTAGCGACAGAGGTGCTCTCTCAGTGCAGTACTGAGTAGATACTTTGTTCCTTGCTCTCTGCGTACACGCACAAGCCTGCTCACTTCCTCTATATGTTCCCGCTTCAAGAGCGTCACTGGAACGATCCCTCTCCACGCAAAAATCGAAAATGTATATCATCAACTGTCTTTCTCTCACTCCTCCAGCTCATTGCGTCAGAAATAGTCCGCCAATCAGCGTTACTCCTACAAACAGGAGAATGGCGCTCCGTTTAAGCCGACCAATCCGGAAATATATAGCATCTGCATTAGGCGTTTACTGTCCACCTGTGAGAACTCTGAAACTGTGCACTAGGTCCATCAAAAAATGCATATGCTGGTTCTCTCCCAAACAATCCAGCGGGGTTTGCTTTTAAGATGAACACGAAACCCATTATCCCTTTTCTCTGGCAAAAAACTGTTTTGGTCCATGGGTGGTCAGCCTGCCGGCGCAGCTGTGTGCTAAATCACCCTCCTACGGACTTTCCAGCGGGCTGGTTGCCTCCGCTGAACAAAAACTCCTGTGGCTGTCGTGTTCTGAATGTTTGTGTATGCCAGCCTCGACTTTTTAATCTTGAGGCGCACTTGCTATTTATTTATTAGATTTACATATCGATTAAATGGAAATACGTAAAATTGACTCTACCCTATCGAGTTTGGGCTCGAATGAAACGTCTTGTCATGCAGGATACGATGGTGAGGTCGGAATATGTAAGAAATTAAGGTCAAGAGACCACACCATCCTACATGCTGCTGACTAGCATAACTATACCAAGTGCAGGTGTAGTTGGTGGCTTGGACCAGCAGTGGCAGATGATGGAAGAGATTTCATCTGGGGAGCAAATCTGGTTCCCAGTGTTTGGCTGACAGCACCTGGCACTAGTCAACACAAAGAGAGCTGGTGGCTATAAGGGTACTAGTTTGACTCTCAGCCCATCGGAGTTGATGTTGGAACAAACAGCAGGCAGCTGTGCGGGGTTACAGATGAAGATGGCTCCTCCAGCAGACAAAAATTCCTGCGCCACCCAGCAGTAGCCTCCCCGACAGCGGTTACAGATTCACTGCATCTCGTCAGCTGCATGGCAAGTATTTATACATGCCAGGACTGAGTGAGTTGACCAGCAGATCAACAGACACTCCAGGCGTCACACAGCTCCCTGGTCACAACACGCCAGAAGTCCTGGCTTTCGGTAACACATCTAGTTGCCCACAGAGTGGTGTTGTAAATGTACGGAGGCAGATGTGATGACGAAATGCAGTGCCCCCTGATTACCGGAAACTGCATACACTGTGGTGACAAAAAACAAAGGCGAGGGATACCTCCTAATATCCTGTTGCATCTTCCTTTGCATAGTATAGCGCAGCTAATCGTCATGACATGGACTCAACAAGTCATTGGAAGTCCCCTGCAGGAATATTAAGCCATGCTCATCTACAGCCATCCATTACTGTGAAGGTGTTGCCAGTGCAGGATTTTGTGCACGAACTGACCTCTTGATTATGTACCATAAATGTTCGATGGCTGGCCAGATGATTCGTACGAATTCTCAAGAATGTCCTTCCAACCAATCGCAACAGTTGTGGCCCAGAGATGGGGCGCTTCGTCATCCATAAAAATTCCATTGTAGTTTGCGAACATGAAGTCCATGAATGGCTGCAAATGGTCTCTAAGCAGTCTAGCCTATGATCGGTTCAGTTGGATAAGAGAACCTTTCGATCTAATCCGACACCACTATGGAGCCACTACCCGATTTCACAGTGCCTTGTTGACAACTTTCATCCATGGCGCCGGCAACGGTGGCCGAGCGGTTCTAGGCGCTACAGTCTGGAACGCGTGACCGCTACGGTCGCAGGTTCGAATCCTGCCTCGGGCATGGATGTGTGTGATGTCCTTAGGTTAGTTATGTTTAAGTAGTTCTAAGTTCTAGGGGACTGATGACCTAAGAAGTTAAGTCCCATAGTGCTCAGAGCTATTTGAACCATTTTTTCATCCAAGGCTTCATGGGTTCTCCGCCACACTCGAACCCTATGATCAGCTCTTACCAACTGAAACCGGGACATATCCGACTAGTCCACGGTTTTCCAGTCGTCTGTGGTCCAACCGATATTGTCACGAGCCCAGGAGAAGCGCTGCAGGCAATGTTAGCAGGGACACTTGCGTCAGTTGTCTGTTTACACAGCCCATCAACGTGAAATTTCGATTTCCAAACAGGTACGTTCATCGTACGTCTGACATCAATTCTGCGGTTTCCTCACGTAGTGTTGCTTGTTTGTTGACACTAACAGCTCTACACAAAAACCGCTGCTCTCGGTCGTTAAGTGAAGGCTGTCGGCCATTGCGTTGTCCGTGGTGAGAGGTAATGCCTGTAATTTGGTATTCTTGGCACACTCTTGACACAGAATATTGAATTTCGCAACGATTTCCGAAATGAAATGTACCATGGGTCTAGCTAGCTCTAACTACCATTCTAAATACAAAGTCTGCTAATTCCCGTAGTGCGGCGATAATTACGTCCGACACCTTTCCACATGAATCACCTGAGTACAAATGATGTGCGGTTGGTCCCGGCGGAGGTTCGAGTCCTCCATCGAGCATGGGTGTGTGTGTTTGTCCTTAGGATGATTTAGGTTCAGTAGTGTGTAAGCTTAGGGACTGATGACCTTAGCAGTTAAGTCCCATAAGATTTCACACACATTTGAGCATTTTTTTTTTTAGGTACAAATGACAGCTCTACCAAAGCCCTGCTCCTTTATACCTTGCGTACGCGATGCTACTTCCATCTGTTCGTGTGCATGTTAATGTCGCATGACTTAGGCGACGTCAGTGTAGATATGAATATTGGGTTGTTTAAAATATCTGTTTTTGAACAGGTGGACGAGAACTCACTGACGACGGTGAAGTTCCCGACGCTGTTTGGCGGCGGGGAGCTGGTGGTGGCGGGCCGGCTGTCCTCCGGGACCAGAGAGCCGTGGTGTGCCGTGAGGAGCAGGGACGGCAACGCGACAGACGCCGTACCGGCCCCCGCCGTGGTCAACGTGACGTCAGCAGAGCGGCTGTGGGCCTACCTGACGGTGCGGCAGCTGCTGGACCAGGACGCCGCAACGCCCAACGAGACTCTCCGCACCAGGGCCAAGGACATCGCTCTCAGGGTAACACACCGATCAGTAACGTACACCGAAAAACATTTTTAGCTTGCACACTGACTGTTACTAGGCGGAAAGAGCAGCTGAATACCTGTCCATGATGACAGTGCCGTACTTATGTACCCCTTATTTGGATAAAGTCTTCGTATTAGAAATTAATTTTAGCAATCCGTCCAGGTACTGAGCTGGCTCAGCTTCTAAATACACTACTGCCCATTAAAATTGCTACACCACGAAGATGACGTGCTACAACGCGAAATTTAACCGACAGGAAGAAGATGCCGTGATATGCAAATCATTAGCTCTTCAGAGCATTCACACAAGGTTCACGCCGGTGACGACACCTGCAACGTGCTGACATGAGGAACGTTTCCAACCGATTTCTCATACACAAACAGCAGTTGACCGGCGTTGCCTGGTGAAACATTGTTGTGATGCCTCGTGTAAGGAGGATAAATGCGTACCATCACGTTTCCGACTCTGATAAAGGTCGGATTGTAGCTTATCGCGATTGCGGTTTATCGTATCGTGACATTGCTGCACGTGTTGGTCGAGATCCAACAACTGTTAGCAGAATATGGAATTGGTGGGTTCAGGACGGGTAATACGGAACGCCGTGCTGGATCACTAGCAGTCGATATGACAGGCATCTTATCCGCATGACTGTAACGCATCGTGGAGCCACGTCTCGATCCTTGAGTCAACAGATGGGGACGTTTGCAAGACAACAACCATCTGCACCAGCAGTTCGACGGCGTTTGCAGCAGCATGGACTATCAGCTCGGAGACCGTGGATGCGGTTACCCTTGACGCTGCATTACAGACAGGAGCGCCTGCGATGGTGTACTCAGCGACGAACCTGGATGTACGAATGGCAAAACGTCATATTTCGGATGAATCCAGGTTCTGTTTACAGAATCATGATGGTTGCATCCGTGTTTGGCGACATCGCGGTGAACGCACATTGGAAGCGTGTTTCGTCATCGCCATACTGGCGTATTACCCGGCGTGATGGTATGGAGTGCAACTGGTTACACGTCTCGGTCACCTCTTGTTCCCATTGACGGCACTTTGAACAGTGGACGTTACATTTCAGATGTGTTACGGCCCGTGGCTCTACCCTTCATTCTATCCCTGCGAAACCCTATATTTCAGCAGGATAATGCACGACTGCATGTTGCAGGTCCTGTACGGGCCTTTCTGGATACAGAAAATGTTCCACTGCTGCCCAAGCCAGCACATTCTCCAGATCTCTCACCAATTGAAAACGTCTGGTCATTGGTGGCCGAGCAACTGGCTCGTCACAATACGCCAGTCACTACTCTTCATGAACTGTGATATCGTGTTGAAGCTGCATGGGTAGCTGTACCTGTACACGCCATCCAAGCTCTGTTGTACTCAATGCCCAGGCGTATCAAGGCCGTTATTACGGCCAGAGGTGGCTGTTCTGGGTACTGATTTCTCAGGATTTATGCACCCAAATTGCGTGAAAATGTAATCACATGTCAGTTCTAGTATATTTGTCTAATGAATACCCGTTTATCATCTGCTTTTCTTCTTTGTGTAGCAATTTTAATGGCCGGTAGTGTGTTTAGTCATGTCACAAAAGATGTACAATCTTTCTGTTGTATGTATCGTATGAAAACGAATTTTATTCGACCCAACAAGCAATAGTTCGCTGCGCGCACAGTCAACGGCAAAGAGAGTCATGTATCATTTATTTATTCTAAGTTCTGGGACAGTATCATTAATCAAAGGATCTACACTGCACGTGAAATACTACAGACGATTTACTTTCCACGTTACTTCCTCCGTCCGCTCTCAAGTGTCAACGATATTTAGAGTTGAATCGTAAGTGACGGACGGAACAATCTGTAACTGGAGTCAGACGATAGGGCTGGTGGTCCTGGCGAGACGGAAATGTGAGATACTGTTCTGTGTTATGCTGGTTCTGGAGCGGGAGACTGGTGGATGACTTCAGGGGCCTGGTGAAGGAAGTCATCATGTGGTGACTCTCCAGCAGCGGCTTTGCATACTATTAGGTGTCCTTGACTATACAACTCCATCAATCGCATATAGCTAGTCAGAGGCAATGAATCTCCATGCAAATGCAAGTCGAAGATTGAATCTCAGATGGTGCGTGACATGGCCGTAGGTCTTGAAACGTCCATTTGCAGCAGAAAGGTGACTGTCATCGATGTTTTTCGCTTTGGAAGACGAAGAGTACATTGGATCTTCAGCATCTGTATCATTGAGGAACTGTAGTTTGTTAGAGTGCTCTGTCGTGAACAGTCGACGCATGTCCGGTTCGAAAGTAGCCTTGTCGCCATTGATACCAAGCGGTGTTTCCCATGTCGCCTGCTGGTTGACATTACCTGGCTGAATAGCAAAATTTTCTGTTATACCAGCACACGTTCTCCCCGTTCTCTCTGGCTGGCGAACAATTGCTCCTTCTGCGAGGGAGTTGCCTTTGTGACGCTTGTCTGAAGCGCTATTACTTGCTCAGATAGTTCAGATAGTTGCATTCGCAGCGCTTCTAGGAGACACTGTCCCGGCAGGAAATGTTACAACGCCCTAGTGTGGTTACTACTCGACTATTCGGTTACCAATTTGAGAGTTTTTCAGGGTTGGCGTACATTACGCGACGAGGTTGTCACGAATAATGTTGCGAGACGCGGCTGACGCGAAAACTTTTGCTACTATGCGCTTCGTTGCTCCTAATGTTCCGTATTACTTTATAATTGCCACCAATGATGCTACTTCACCACAGCCATTTTGGTATACCGATTATTCAACTGAAATCTGTCATCACGTATAAATAAAAACTAGCGGAAAAAGGCTCACATCGGAGTGAAAAAATGGCAGATATGCTCCTGTTTCATAGACTGATGGAAAAATAATGTTCCAGCTGCCTCACGTTCTACCTTCACTGCACCTTTAAAAATTTTACTGAAGATTTTGGCGTGCGAAAATATTTGTGTTCTTTTTAAAATGCAACTCGCCTCTCACTTCCACAAGCTACCCGAATTGTAACTCGCTCACACCCACTTGTCCACTGCTGTAAGTCGCTCACACCCACTTGTCCACTGCTGTAAGTCGCTCACACCCACTTGTCCACTGCTGTAAGTCGCTCACACCCACTTGTCCACTGCTGTAAGTCGCTCACACCCACTTGTCCACTGCTGTAAGTCGCTCACACCCACTTGTCCACTGCTGTAAGTCGCTCACACCCACTTGTCCACTGCTGTAAGTCGCTCACACCCACTTGTCCACTGCTGTAAGTCGCTCACACCCACTTGTCCACTGCTGTAAGTCGCTCACACCCACTTGTCCACTGCTGTAAGTCGCTCACACCCACTTGTCCACTGCTGTAAGTCGCTCACACCCACTTGTCCACTGCTGTAAGTCGCTCACACCCACTTGTCCACTGCTGTAAGTCGCTCACACCCACTTGTCCACTGCTGTAAGTCGCTCACACCCACTTGTCCACTGCTGTAAGTCGCTCACACCCACTTGTCCACTGCTGTAAGTCGCTCACACCCACTTGTCCACTGCTGTAAGTCGCTCACACCCACTTGTCCACTGCTGTAAGTCGCTCACACCCACTTGTCCACTGCTGTAAGTCGCTCACACCCACTTGTCCACTGCTGTAAGTCGCTCACACCCACTTGTCCACTGCTGTAAGTCGCTCACACCCACTTGTCCACTGCTGTAAGTCGCTCACACCCACTTGTCCACTGCTGTAAGTCGCTCACACCCACTTGTCCACTGCTGTAAGTCGCTCACACCCACTTGTCCACTGCTGTAAGTCGCTCACACCCACTTGTCCACTGCTGTAAATCGCTCACACCCACTTGTCCACTGCTGTAAGTCGCTCACACCCACTTGTCCACTGCTGTAAGTCGCTCACCCATCCAATCCCACTTGACCATTCTCTCACTCTTTCATTCGTCCCAAATCATTGCCATTATCTCTTTGTATCTCCGTAAGTGTCATTGAGCCTGTCCCACAGCCATAGTCTCCCTCGATCTGTGCTACTAATACTGACACTTCTTACTGTCACGATCTCGCTCTCGCTGACTCTCTTGCCCTTACTGTCTCATTCATTCCTTCCCACTGCTGCTGTCTCTTCTGACTGTGCCTCTCTCTCTCCTCCTTGTTGGTCATAGACTGTCTCTCATTACCATAAGCTCTCGCGAGCTTGCGCTTTCTCCGTCTCTTTATTTCTCTCCCATAAGCACTGTTTCCTTGACACTTTTCCTAGTACTGTTCTCTCCCTGTCAACTATGTGCCATTGTCGTTGTCCCTCTATCTTCTCCTCGCACAGCCATTGTCTCCTTCGTCCTTCCTATACCACAACTAGAGTCTACTATCTACCAGTATTTATAATTTTTCCGTCTCTTTCCCATTGTCACTGTCTCCTTCTCTCCCAGTATGAAAAAAAAAAAAAACATAATATCTTCGCACGTCAGAATTTGAGAAAATTTTAAAGCTGCAGGGAAAGGTAGAATGACGCAGCTGGTACCCCAATTTTCAAGTCAGTCTTTAAAACAGGAGCATATTAGCCTTTTTGCGCTCCGGTAGGAACGTTATTCCACTGCTTCTTGCTTTTTCCTGCTGCAGCAGGGCGTCACGCACGTGAAAAGAACTTTACGGTTCAGTAAAATTTTGATAGTTTACTTACGTGGAATTTATATAATCCAAAACTAATTTTACACTTTAGGCAGAATTTTACGTGCACAAAAATTTTCTTCTACAGCGTGAGGTTGCCGTAACTCTGAAATATTTTACATCGTACTTCTCCGTTCTACATCACTTTATACAATACGTTTTCGTCTCACTTCGGATTTTACCTGTGTATCTTGGTGTACAAGTAGAGTAACTTTGAACCTCTGTAACGCGGAAACGGGTGAAAATATCAAGAAAATTTTCAATGCTTGTTCGAGACTGGGCTGTTAGGAATGTATCCCAAAAATTCAAGCCATTTGCTGTACATAGTCGCCTTCGAATCCGCGACTCGACTTTAGTACGATAAAATGGAAAAATAATTGAGATAGCCTAAGGAACTGCCCATGAACTGATGGTGCATGAATAAATCCCTTAAGGTACATTGTAGAGCACATCTAATGCAAGAAGAACGAACCGATATGCTCCATTTTCCTAGGCAGGAGGAAGTGTGTAATATTCCTACTTTGACCCTGTACAGTAGAACAGTAACAATAAGACGCTCCTTATGTTGGGTATACAATTGGTACCTAGCTCAAGGGCTATCGAAAACACTTGACCCTGCCTTTCTAACACAATAGAACGCGGGGTATGAGCCCCGGAAGAATCCCGTTTTTATGCGCGGCGTGCTCGAACATATTAGTTAGATCATGCTGTCGCATGCGTTCTGATTCGACATGGGTAGTTTCAACTGCAGTTTTTAATCATCAATCGCAGTTGTTCCACAGATGCTACATTTGAAATTTTTTATCATGAATACGATTGCTAGTTACGGTACTGGTTTGTGTTACTTGTTGCTACAGGGGAACTGTTGTTAATTATGACGATTGTACGGCTCTCATTTGATACGAGCCTTTCTAATTTATTACATTTGCGAATGATGAAATTTCCACTTAAATTATTATTATTATTCTTCAGTCTTTCCAAACTCACGTCTAAAAAACATGTCTCCTAAAGCTTTTTTTCTTTTAATCTAAGAACAGTTTCTCAGATTTTATAAAAGATATCATATTTACGCCAGTAACTGTAACTTTCTTTATTTCACAAACAGTCACTGGCGTAAATATGATGTCATTTATAAAGTTCTACGTGACTGTAAATCCCAGGTATAAAAATTTAGTTTCTCAAACAGTGCACAGTCAAAGGTCACTAACACACAAATTTCCTTACGTTTAATATCCGCTGTTATTTGTATATGGATATGGTTCCACATAGTTTAACAATATTCTAGGATTGCACACACGAACGTTTTGTCAGCAGTCTCCTCCGTAGACTGGTAGTATTTTCCCAGTATGCCTCTAACGAGCTGAATCTATGTGTTCATTACATTTCACGTTCACACAAAATGTTACATGCAGGTATTTTTATGGGTTGGCTGATTCCGGCTGTCACTCACTGATATTATAGTCAAGGGTATTACGTTTTTTAGACTGCCATGCCTTATACAGTAAAAATGGAATCATTATAGGATCACTCTGTCGTCCGTTAAGACGCCCTCTCAGGAACGGATAGAGCTGTCTAGTTGCAATTACTATCAAATACTAAAGTCGGCAGTCCGTTGGAGGTGCACAAAATTCTGCCTTCTAAGGCAATTCGGTCAAAAGATCACATATTTTGATATTCGCAGACTCACTCACCAAAGGCTATGCATGAACAATCTACAGGGTGTTACAAAAAGGTATGGCCAAACTTTCAGGAAACATTCCTCACACACAAAGAAAGAAAATGTGTCATGTGGACATGTATCCGGAAATGCTTACTTTCCATGTTAGAGCTCATTTTATTACTTCTCTTCAAATCATATTAATCATGGAATGGAAACACACAGCAACAGAACGTACTAGCGTGACTTCAAACACTTTGTTATAGGAAATGTTCAAAATGTCCTCCGTTAGCGAGGATACATGCATCCACCCTCCGTCGCATGGAATCCCTGATGCGCTGATGCAGCCCTGGAGAGTGGCGTATTGTATCACAGCCGTCCACAATACGAGCACGAAGAGTCTCTACATTTGGTACCGGGATTGCGTAGACAAGAGCTTTCAAATGCCCCCATAAATGAAAGTCAAGAGGGTTGAGGTCAGGAGAGTGTGGAGGCCATGGAATTGGTCCGCCTCTACCAATCCATCGGTCACCGAATCTGTTGTTGAGAAGCGTACGAACACTTCGACTGAAATGTGCAGGAGCTCCATCGTGCATGAACCACATGTTGTGTCGTACTTGTAAAGGCACATGTTCTAGCAGCACAGGTAGAGTATCCCGTATGAAATCATGATAACGTGCTCCATTGAGCCTAGGTGGAAGAACATGGGGCCCAATCAAGACATCACCAACAATGCCTGCCCAAACGTTCACAGAAAATCTGTGTTGATGACGTATTTGCACAATTTCGTGCGGATTCTCGTCAGCCCACACATGCTGATTGTGAAAATTTACAATTTGATCACGTTGGAATGAAGCCTCATCCGTAAAGAGAACATTTGCACTGAAATGAGGATTGACACATTGTTGGATGAGCCATTCGCAGAAGTGTACCCGTGGAGGCCAATCAGCTGCTGATAGTGCCTGCACACGCTGTACATGGTACGGAAACAACTGGTTCTCTCGTAGCACTCTCCATACAGTGACTTGGTCAACGTTACCTTGTACAGCAGCAACTTCTCTGACGCTGACATTAGGGTTATCGTCAACTGCACGAAGAATTGCCTCGTCCATTGCAGGTGTCCTCGTCGTTCTAGGTCTTCCCCAGTCGCGAGTCATAGGCTGGAATGTTCCGTGCTCCCTAAGACGCCGATCAATTGTTTCGAACGTCTTCCTGTCGGGACACCTTCGTTCTGGAAATCTGTCTCGATACAAACGTACCGCGCCACGGCTATTGCCCCGTGCTAATCCATACATCAAATGGGCATCTGCCAACTCCGCATTTGTAAACATTGCACTGACTGCAAAACCACGTTCGTGATGAACACTAACCTATTGATGCTACGTACTGATGTGCTTGATGCTAGTACTGTAGATCAATGAGGCGCATGTCAACACAAGCACCGAAGTCAACATTACCTTCCTTCAATTGGGCCAACTGGCGGTGAATCGAGGAAGTACAGCACATACTGACGAAACTAAAATGAGCTCTAACATGTAAATTAAGCGCTTCCGGACACATGTCCACATAACATCTTTTCTTTATGTGTGTGTGAGGAATGTTTCCTGAAAGTTTGGCCGTACCTTTTTGTAACACTCTATATATGAGGTCTGTTCAAAAAATTCCGGAGCTTTGTTCATAACATTTTTCTACACTTACCTTTTACTTCTTGCGTATGGTCTCCTTCGAATTACTCTCCTCCAAAATTGATACACCACTCCCAGCGCCGTATCGATTTACGGAAACAGTTTTGGCACACCTCTTGATGGATCGCGTGAAGCGAAGTCTGCGAATTTTCTTTTACCTCGTCTATCGTTGTAAATCTTCGTCGTCGCGACGGCTTTTTCAACTCTGGAAATAAAAAACAAAAAAAACGTCCGCAGGGGCCAAGTCTGAAGAGTACGGAGGATGAGGCAGCACAGTGATGTCGTTTTCTGTGCAACGGTCACGCACCAACGTGGATGAATGTGCGGGTGCGTTACAGTGATGCAGGAGGCAGGAATTGTCTCGCCAAATTTCAGGCCGTTTCCTTCCCATATTTACGCGCAGATATCGTAACACATCCCAGAGGTACCATCAATTAACAGTTTGTCTCTGTGGCACGAATCCATGATGAACAAATCCTTGAAATCAAAGAAAACTTCAGCATGGCTTTCACATTTGATCTGACCTGACGAGGTTTTTTTGCTCTTGGAGAACCTTTCCCGGCCCACTGTGAAGTTTGAACCTTGGTCTCAACATCATAACAGTAGACTTATGTCTCATTTCCATATATGATTTTCTTTAAGAACATCTCGTTCTCATTTGCGCAATCCAAAAGCTCTTCTCAGACTGTGAGGCAGGTCTTTCTGGTCTTGACTCACGAGCCGTTGGACGAACTTGGCGGCAAAACGACGCATTCCAAGACGCTGTGTCAGGATTTCATGACACGATCTAGCTGAAATGTTACGTACTTGGAAGGAGAGACAGCATTGGTCGTATATTCTTGTTTATTATCGCAAAATCGATTTTCGGTCACTAAGTGACTCTATGTGATCGCCGTAAGCTTATTGACACCAGTGCTTACTAATTTAAGTTATAATTACAGCACTGAAGATGGTCACTAAGTGACCGAAAATCGATTTTGCGATAATAAACAAAAATATACGACCAATGCTGTCTCTCCTTCCAAGTATACCCATTATCTGGTCGTAGTGCACAGGACACTATGGAGTCGCCAATCAATGAAATGTTACATTCTCTCGGGCAGTCAGTCTTCGGTTGGAACGCACAATTTCGTTGACGTTCCTGAGATGATCGGCGTCGATAAACCGCGAAGGGCGTCTTGAACGAGGGTCATCTTTAACTTCCGTCCGCCCATTTTGAAACTGTGTAAACCACTCGTATCACCGACAACGGCTTAATCACTCATGGCCATAGGCATCTTGAAACATTTGGTGTTCCTCTGTAAAGGTTTTCCTGAGTTTAACGCAAAATTTAAGGCAGACGCGTGCTTCTCTCTGTCATCTCGAAATTCATAAACTGTGCGACACAACGTTCTTCTCAATACAGCACTGAACAAAACTAACAGACATTCAACAATGAAACTCCCAGGCGGTTATACATTAAACACAGGCGTGTGCAAGGGTACTAACCGCATTTCGCTCCAACACAACATTGGCACGAAATTATGAATTTTCCGGAATATTTGGAACAGATCTCGTACACATAATTAAGTTCGCACGGAACTCTCACATCGCATATCCCATTTGCGCTCTCTCTTCTTTTCTTTTCCTTTCTCTTTTTTTTTTTTTACGAAGTGCACGATTTTACATCTCTTATCGTTTAACATAAGTTGCCACTATCTGCACCGTTTTGAAATTTTATTAAGGTCTGACTGAATATTTGTGCAGATTTTTTTCAGACATAACTTCATGATGGACAGCTGTGTCAACTGCAGAAAGCCTGAGGTTACGATTAATATTGTCTGCCAGGTCCTTAATAAACAAAATGAACAGCAAGGGTCCTAACACACTTGCCTGGGACACACCTGAAGGTACTCCTAGATATGTCGATGACTCTCCATCCATAACAACATTCAGCTTCCTCTCGCCAAGAAATCGGCAATCCACCCACAAATTTCGTTTCATATCCCATGCGATCGTAATTTTGTTAATAACCGTTGGTGCGGCACTGGCCACTTTTCGGCAGACAAGATATAATGCATCTGCCTGATTGCCTTGATCCATAGTTTTCAGGATGTCATACGAGAAAATCGCGAGTTGGCTTTCGCGTGACCGATGTTTTGGGAATTATATTGGTTTGCGCCGACCCATGCGGCCGAGCGGTTCTAGGCGCTTCAGTCCGGAACCACGCGGCTGCTACGGTCGCAGGTTTGAATCCTACCTCGGGCGTGGGTGTGTATGATGTCCTTAGGTTAGTTAGGTTTACGTAGTTCTAAGTCTAGGGGACTGACGACCTCAGATTTTAAGTCCCAGTGTCCTTAGAGCCATTTGAACCGTATTGGTTGGTGTGGTGAAGGTCAGTTCGCGACGCCACATTACCTTTGAGCTCAAAATATGTTCTCATATTTTACAACACAAGGATCTCATTGGTATTGGTATTCTAAATCAATGTAGGTTTGGTTTCAAAAATTTTGTCACGCTCAGGCTTGTGGTCCGAAAATACGATCGAAGAATACAAAATTAGTAGAAAAAAAATTATCTGTTCGCAATACGATGTTATGAAATATGTTAGTAAGTGCTCACAGAACTTCGTAGCTGATGTCTCTGTCGCCTGATAGTGCAATGACGTTTAACGATGAGCACACCAGCTCGCATCCTAGTGACGAAAGACATTTCTGTGAATAATATTCTTCCCCAATAAGAGGGGAGAAGGCATCTACCGTTTCCGATCACCAGATTATGCATCGGTGTTCTGAGTTAAAAACCTCCTCGATGTCTCTAGGAGTGAGGGCACGCGATATCCTCTAGGATGATTCAACTGTGAAAAGACGACGTCAAGATCGACATTGCCCTTAGTGGTATTCAAGGATAGTAGAGAAGCAAGACTTGTCACTTGTTTTCATTTGCGTGCTGTACCTTAGCAACATAAACGCAATACCACTGTCCGAGCTCTCACCACAATAA
This sequence comes from Schistocerca americana, assembly GCF_021461395.2. Classification (NCBI taxonomy): domain Eukaryota; kingdom Metazoa; phylum Arthropoda; class Insecta; order Orthoptera; family Acrididae; genus Schistocerca; species Schistocerca americana. Next base: position 256,522,404 of record NC_060119.1, on the reverse strand, counting down.
TTCGCGCTACATAGATATAATGTTCGTGGATGTGTGTTACGTCCATGCAACTAATTGAAGGCAGTTTGATTATTGCCATAAGCGTTTCACTTCTTTTATTTGTGAAGCGTCTTGAGTGGTGATGGCGATTTCCAGAGCTGTTAGCTCATGCATGTTGTCCTGTAGATGTGTTGTTAACCATCACTACACACAGAAAATACACACATGCTGAACACAAAGTGCAAACTGGAAGTAGTGTATCCGATGTGTTGAATCGAATGTGGGTGGAAGAGCGCAGGAAATCGCCCAACTGGAGCATGGAGACTAACGAACACATCTCCAGGACAACACGCACGAGCTAACAGCGCTGGAAATCGCCATCACCACTGAAGTTCCACAAATAAAAGAAGTGGAACACGTATGGCAATAGATAAATTGCCTTCAATTAGCTGCGTAGACGGAACATACATTCACGACTTTTGAAGCAACTAGGGAAAGACGGTTAACAGAAAAAATAAGGTAAAGTCTCTGTTGATCCATTATGGATGTGGGACAGCGGCTGGTCAAGTATTCAACAAATAAATTCGCCAAACATCCGTGCAAATTCCAAACAAGTATGTAACATACAGTAAACCTGCTCGACTTTGTCCACTGATACTGTAAAAGACTGGACAAGTTTTGAAAAAAACTGCGATGTTAAGAATACTGCACTTTCATCTAATCCTTTTTATGTTATAATATTGGTGAGTGGATCAGAAGCGAAAGCTGCTGATAACATTCCAGCAGAAGCTAAATATTTTTCGGTGGCAGGAGGAACAAGACTTTTGGTCAGGTGAATACAGGGTTATAAATACAAAATCAAATAGGGGTAATGCAGGAGTAGGTTTAATAATGAATAAAAAAATAGGATTGCGGGTAAGCTACTACAAACAGCATAGTGAACGCATTATTGTGACCAAGATAAACACGAAGCCCACGCCTACTACAGTAGTACAAGTTTATATGCCAACTAGCTCTGCAGATGGTAAAGAAATTGAAGAATTGTATGATGTGATAAAAGAAATTATCCAGGTAGTGAAGGGAGATGAAAATTTAATAGTCATGGGTGACTGGAATTCGAGAGTAGGAAAAGGGAGAGAAGGAAACGTAGTAGGTGAATATGGAATGGGGGTAAGAAATGAAAGAGGAAGCTGGTAGAATTCTGCACAGAGCATAACTTAATCATAGCTAACACTTAGTTCAAGAATCATAAAAGAACGTTGTATACATGGAAGAATCGTGGAGATACTAGAAGGTATCAGATAGATTATTTAATGGTAAGAAAGAGATTTAGGAACCAGGTTTTAAATTGTAAGACATTTCCCGGAGCAGATGTGGATTCTGACCACAATCTATTGGTTATGAACTGTAGATTAAAACTGCAAAAAGGTGAGAATTTAAGGAAATGGGACCTGGATAAACTGACTAAACCAGAGGTTGTAGAGAGTTTCAGGGAGAGCATAAGGGAACAACTGACAAGAATGGGGGAAAGAAATACAATAGAAGAAGAATGGGTAGCTCTGAGGGATGAAGTAGTGAAAGCAGCAGAGGATCAAGTAGGCAAAAAGACGAGGGCTAGTAGAAATCCTTGGGTAACAGAAGAAATATTGAACAGAAGAAATATTTTGAATATCAAAAATGAGATCGACAGGAAGTGCAAAATGGCTAAGGAGGGATGGTTAGAGGACAAATGTAAGGATGTAGAAGCTTATCTCACTAGGGGTAAGATAGATACTGCCTACAGGAAAATTAAAGAGACCTTTGGAGATAAGAGAACCAGCTGTATGAATATCAAGAGATCAGATGGAAACACAGGTCTAAGCAAAGAAGAGAAAGCAGAAAGGTGGAAGGAGTATATAGAGGGCAAGGGCTATGTACTTGACGACAATATTATGGAAATAGAAGAGGATGTAGATGAAGATGAAATGAGAGATACGATACTGCGTGAAGAGTTTGACAGAGCACTGAAAGACCTGAGTCGAAACAAGGCCCCTGGAGTAGACAACATTCCATTAGTACTACTGACGGCCTTGGGAGAGCCAGGCATGACTATACCATCTGGTGAGCAAGATGTATGAGACAGTCGAAATACCCTCTGACTTCAAGAAGAATATAATAATTCCAATCCCAAAGAAAGCAGGTGTTGACACATGTGAAAATTACCGAACAATCAGTTTAGTAAGTAACAGCCGCAAAATACTAACGCGAATTCCTTACAGACGAATGGAAAAACTGGTAGAAGCCGACCTCGGGGAAGATCAGTTTGGATTCCGTAGAAATGTTGGAACACGTGAGGCAATACTGACCTTATGACTTATCTTAGAAGAAAGTTTAAGGAAAGGCAAACCTACGTTTCTTGCATTTGTAGACTTAGAGAAGGCCTTTGACAATGATGACTGGAATACTCTCTTTCAAATTCTAAAAGTGGCAGGGGTAAAATACAGGGAGCGAAAGGCTATTTACAATTTGTACAGAAATCATATGGCAATTATAAGAGTCGAGGGACATGTAAGCAGTGGTTGGGAAGGGAGTGAGACAGGGTTGTAGCCTCTCCCCGATGTTATTCAATCTGTATATTGAGCAAGCACTAAAGGAAACAAAAGAAAAATTCGGAGTAGGTATTAAAATCCATGGAGAAGAAAGAAAAACGTTGAGGTTCGCCGATGACATTGTAATTCTGTCAGAGACAGCAAAGGACTTGGAAGAGCAGTTGAACGGAATGGACAGTGTCTTGAAAGGAGGATATAAGAAGAATATCAACAAAAGCAAAACTAGGGTTATGGAATGTAGTCGAATTAAGTCGGGTGATGCTGAGGGAATTAGATTAGGAAATGAGACACTTAATGTAGTAATGGAATTTTGCTATTTTGGGAGCAAAATAACTGATGATGGTCGAAGTAGAGAGGATATAAAATGTAGACTGGCAATGACAAGGAAAGCGTTTCTGAAGAAGAGAAATTTGTTAACATCGAGTATAGATTTAAGTGTCAGGAAGTCGTTTCTGAAAGTATTTGTATGGAGTGTAGCCATGTATGGAAGTGAAACATGGACGATAAATAGTTTAGACAAGAAGAAAATAGAAGCTTTTGAAATGTGGTGCTACAGAAGAATACTGAAGATGAGATGGGTAGATCACATAACTAATGAGGAGGTATTGAATAGAATTGGGGAGAAGAGGAGCGTGTGGCACAACTTGACTAGAAGAAGGGATAGGTTGGTAGGACATGTTTTGAGGCATCAAGGGATCACCAATTTGGTACTGGAGGGCAGGGTGGAGGGTAAAAATCATAGAGGGAGACCAAGAAATGAATACACTAGGCAGATTCAGAAGGATGTAGGTTGCAGTAGGTACAGGGAGATGAAGAAGCTTGCACAGGATAGGGTAGCATGGAGAGCTGCATCAAACCAGTCCCAGGACTGAAGACTACAACAGCAACAACATGGTTAAAAATGTTGTACATCTAACGTTCTGTAAGAGGAAAGGGAAAACAACTTTCCGATTAAAGTTTTTGTATTGCTGATGTCCGCGTTGGCGAATTTCTTTGTTAAACAGATATAATGTAGATGGATGAGAAAGAATCCTTTACCTGTATACTTCATCTCTCTGACTGTTACCCACAAATATGAGCCACAACATTCGGTATCGTACGGATGACTAAGCAAGCAATAATAATAGTAATAATACATCCTCTTTACAGCGTTTCCGGTTAATTATTCTTCCACGAAGCACTGGTATTATGTTAGTAAGACTCTTAATTCTTACTTTCTTCCTTACAGTACTCGTTTGTGACGTCTGTTACGTCACTGGTGGTGGTCAAGCCGAATGCTACGTCTGCAGTCAATCTCGATGAGCCCAACGCGCCAGGAGAAGGTAATAATCTTGCATTGATCTCTGTTTACAGAAATTATGACATAAATGCGATCTGACTTTTTCGAATAACATATCATCATCATCATCATTTAAGACTGATTATGCCTTTCAGCGTTCAGTCTGGAGCATAGCCCTCTTATAAAATTCCTCCATGATCCCCTATTCAGTGCTAACATTGGTGCCTCTTCTGATGTTAAACCTATTACTTCAAAATCATTCTTAACCGAATCCAGGTACCTTCTCCTTGGTCTACCCCGACTCATCCTACCCTCTACTGCTGAACCCATGAGTCTCTTGGGTAACCTTGCTTCTCCCATGCGTGTAACATGACCTCACCGTCTAAGCCTGTTCGCCCTGACTGCTACATCTACAGAGTTCATTCCCAGTTTTTCTTTGATTTCCTCATTGTGGACACCCTCCTGCCATTGTTCCCATCTACTAGTACCTGCAATCATCCTAGCTACTTTCATATCCGTAATCTTGTTGATAAGGTAACCTGCATCCACCTAGCTTTCGCTCCCATACAACAAAGTTGGTCGAAAGATTGAACGGTGCACAGATAACTTAGTCTTGGTACTGACTTCCTTCTTGCAGAAGAGAGTAGATCGTAGCTGAGCGCTCACTGCATTATCTTTGCTACACCTCGCTTCCAGTTCTTTCACTATGTTGCCATCCTGTGAGAATATGCATCCTAAGTAATTGAAACCGTCCACCTGGTCTAACTTTGTTCCTCCTATTTGGCACTCAATCCGTTTATATTTCTTTCCCACTGACATTACTTTCGTTTTGGAGATGCTAATCTTCATACCATAGTCCTTACATTTCTGATCTAGCTCTGAAATATTACTTTGCAAACTTTCAATCGAATCTTCCATCATAACTAAGTCATCCGCATATGCAAGACTGTTTATTTTGTGTTCACATCTCACCCAGCCAATTGTTTTCAACATATGATCCATAAATAATATGAACAACAGTGGAGACCATGAACCACCGAATAACATATAAATAATGTAAATCTCTGTTATTCCTTCAGCCAATTATCATCATCACAAGGCCTTTACTTTATCCCATAGTTGATGCACTTCTGTTAAAAGTTGGAAATTACCTAGCATTGTTCTAAGACACATGTACGTTAAACTCACGAATTGTCCACAGTCTGTTTCACTAAAAACTTCGTGAATCAATATAGATACAGTTATTCTGTAATGCAAAGAGAGTTAATCAAATAATAGGAATGTTTATGGAGTGAGAACAACGTCCGATCTGCGCACGCCGCCAACATCAGATCGGAATTGTCACGTGACGCGATTATAAAGCTGTTTGTTCATATTTTGCACGATATTTTTATACATTTATTTATTAGTTACAGTAATGGTGAATAGTTGTTGCTACTAGGAATGCAGATCGTGCTACATCGAAAGTGGAAATGTTACTTATAGTAAGTACCATTGAGATCTAGTTACAATAATCATACCAGTTATGAGCTGAAAAATAGCGAGAAGCAGTTTAATAAAGAACTGATGTCGTCAGGCTAATTTCTGCGACTGTATGGCCACAGATTTATGAGTCAATGACAGATAAATTCGGTAGTGTGCGAGTGTACAGTTAGTAAACCCATTGGACGTATACACACATTGAGCAAATTTCACCTCCAAATCTTTATTCGCATTAGACAGGCATCCAAACTATTGTGCTAATTTAGTTACGATTAGCTATGGCGTGCAAAATGAGTATATGCGATTAACATTTTAGTTTCTCTAAAAATAAACGAATATTAAACATTTGGAGCGAGAAAGTGAAAACGGAAGAATTTTCTTCCTAAAAAAATTTGGAAGTGCGATAAATTGCTAATTGCTGCATTCAGTAGCTCCAAATTCGATGTTTTCGCGACACTTCCCCCTCACCCCTCCCCTCCCCCCCCCCGGCATGCTAGGAAACCGTTTCGTGATACCATCGTAGCATTCGAATAATTTGCGAAAACAGGGACTCGATAATACGACCAAATGGATATTTCAAAACCTAGGGATAGAGAAGTCTGGCAAGAAAAAGGCAGTGGTGTAAGGTGCTATCTTTATTCTTTTTGGTGAGAAACAAGTTCAACTGACGAGATGCTGGTGTTGGACAGCACTCGTAATGAATGAGTCATAAAGACAGCTATCCCAATCGAGGGAGAGCTGCGGGCTGTTAGTGAACTCGCCCGCAGCAGCCCTCTGCTATGTGCGGGACTATTTAACATCAAAGCGACTCCTATAATAAGCAAATACTACACTTCGCATCTCATTATTTTGTGGGTTGGGTTAGGTTGTTTGGGGGAAGAGACCAAACAGCGAGGTCATCGGTCTCATAAGGATTAGGGAAGGATGGGGAAGGAAGTCGGCCGTGCCCTTTCAAAGGAACCATCCCAGCATTTGCCTGGAGCGATTTAGGGAAATCACGGAAAACCTAAATCAGGATGACCGGACGCGGGATTGAACCGTCGTCCTCCCGAATGCGAGTCCAGTGCATTATTTTGTGACATCCACCGAAGTGTACCGCCAGCAATTACAGATGATCAGCAGAGACATGTCCACCTTGCGTAAAACCAGGAAAAAAAAGCTTCGACTATTTTGTTGCGAAAATTACCAGTCACCGCAGAAGTCCTCGTTATCTCGAAACCACCATCGGAGTAAAGAAAAAGCGAGAATTTAAACTAGAAAGAATAAAATCTATATTAAGCTAATTCTATCAGCTTGTTGAACAAATTACACTACCTGAGACCGTATCTCGCGTTCAGTGTCTGCAAATACACTGCCATGCACGTGTGTATTACAACCATTTCAGACAATCTTTCACGACATTGGCACACATGTCGGAAAAAAAAATTCAGTTTACGTTTGACGACAACACTCTATAATTCAAGAGAACGTTGCTGTTTTATACACTATCACAGGTCCCCTTTTACCAATGAGATGCTATATCATACTAGCATTCACGAAACGAATAGTGAGAGCCCGTTTCGCCCTGTATAGTTGGGAGTTTGAAATTTAGTTAAAAGATATCGCTGCAACGGAAAAAAAGAAACACCAGTCAAGAACCACTCCATGGTGCAATATTCATCTCTTCCACCCACCAGGCGACAAGTCGTTGATATCCGTGTGATAGCTTAAGCAATTATATTGATCATGAGAGTCAGTTTGCATGGCGAGTAATTTTTTTTTTCCAGTAGTTGGATTCCACTCGCAACGTAGGCCAAATGGGAATTCATAGAGAAAAGGTGACGTTCTTTTTGAGGAACATTATTGTGAAATGATATCTGAAGCTGACCACAGAGTGATTCTACAGCCCACAACATACATTTTGCGTAAGGAGCGCGCCATTAAAAACACGATCATAGCGCCTGTTACCATCACCCTGCATAAAAAGCTTTCTTGAGTTTACAGGAACATATGGGTCACTGATAGTGTTAACGCTTTCTAGTAGAAATGCTGTCCACAATTTGGAATCAAGTCCATCAATTTAACTACATATTTGTGTCTCAGGGTCCATTCACGGATATCACCCAAACATTCGTTATTCTGTACCATCCAACAGAGAAAAATTACGAACTATAAAAACTCCGCTAACTTGATCCAATACATTTTTACCACATCTGACACTTACGATATATATCGAAAACGAATACCATCTACATGTTAGCATCGGGCATACGTGGCGATCCTATTAAATATACAGGTATTTATCCGTCGGAGCAGGTGGCCAGTGATCGAAGCCACTTGCTCAGATCGGTTTAAACTTTAATTGCCTGTACTGTACGAGAACCATCTACCAAGGTTATCAGTCGCAGGAGAGGGTCCCTGTTTCGTTGTTTGCTACACCACTGTTTCTGCTGTAACACCCTTTGTACACTGCATTACAGTTTTTTTTCTGCCACGACTACGATGTCAGATTCTAAACTGACATTAACACGTTTTTGTTCCCCAAAAAACAAGACATCGTACGGTGTAAATCTTACAACACACCCACACAATGGGTAATTTAAATGAGAGACAGTCACAAGAAAAGGAGCCTGGAAAAGTTTTGAGGGATTGTGGAGCGTTTCCAAACTGCTAACCGTAAGTGATTGAAGACCTCTACATTTCAAGTCATTATTGACAGTGGCGGGATAGCAGATGTCGCTGTGTTCCATTTGATTGATTCCTCATATTGTTGCCATGCACTTGATCACTGTTTTGTTGTCAGCCATCCCTGGAAGGTGTTGCCCCCTCCACCCTTTCTCCATCTCAAACAAGTGATGTCAGTCAATCATTATGTGGTAATCAACAGCTTACCAGTGGACTGCTAGGATGGAAAAGGCACCATCGATATACTGTAATAATAAGCAACATAAATGATAGTGCGATCAAGTTTAGCAATTTTGTCGTAATTTTAATAACGACCAGTGATGCGGCAGGATGCGTACCAATTTCTGTATCATCACTAAACAGTCTCTCCACGACTTAGCGAGTTCCATAGCGAATGCAAATAGCCAACTGTGTGGTACGTTCATTCTCCGTTAATTCTCGAACATATACACCAAAGTATACCAGAGAGTAACCTGAATATCTCTAGTACTTCGATCATAGTGCGTAATTTACGATCTTTCTCTATGTGGATGGGAGTCACAGGGCATTCTCGTATTCTTAGGATAAAGTTAGGGACCGAAAGATCTCCTCATTTTGCCTTTGACCAACGCTCCCTGCAGTACTGGCATCGATTTAATCTGCTCTTGATCAGAAGTAGACCGCTACATTCTACATTTTGTGTAGGAACAGTGTGGACCGAGGCTATAACTGCTGGACGGCACCCACCCAAGAGTACAAGATTTCTCAAGATGCGTGAATGTCAAGGAAATTAGCTCTCTCCGACTTCTGGGTACAATTGATCTCGCTAGCTATTGCAGTGTGTATTATCAATGGTATCTTTCAACCCCGACCGTCCACTGGGTAAGCTGGTGATTACTGCATAATGGTTAACTGACACCTCTCGACTAAGATAGAGGGATCCTTGGCGGAACACCAGATAACTGCTACTTGTCGCTGTGAAGCATGGGATTAAATGTAGAGGACATCACCTCCATACAGTTGTTTGGTAGTGTTCCTCCATGCTAAAGTATGGTTCAATTTCCATATGCTGCGATGCCCTCCATACGTTTTTAATCAATTTTTTTTCACCAATAAAGCGCCGGTACCTCTTTTTCATTGTACAACCCCATGCGTGTTGTGAACAGCACCTTCCAGCGATGGTCGACTCTGGAACAGTAACCATGTACATGACTGCAAAATGAAGGAACAATGCTTTCCGAAATGGAACACCGAGACATCCGCAACCCTGTCAATGAGGAAGATGAGATTAAGTGTACAGGAGAATAAGTGTACCTTCCAGTAGCTGTTGGAAGGGCTTTACAATGTCACAAACTCTTCCGGTCTCCATATGTTGCGAATTCTTCCACATTTTTGTCAATGAGAAATATCGCCTCTGTGTTTTATTTACACCAACCTGTGTTGTGGTAGCTGTGTAGTATATGCCATGCGATGTTCAGCTTTCTGTGAGAGCCAGATGGTCGAAACATGTTAATGTCGGTTTAGCAGCAGCTGACACGGATCTCTAAGTCATGGTAGAAAAAACAAACTGTATGGCAGTGTACACTGATTGGGTGTGTTACAACCGAAAAACAATGTGTTAAATTGCCTATGAAGGAACAATAGAGTAGGCCTGTCATATGATTGGTAGTTTGTTGGATTGCTCACCATACAGTATAGGTGATGAAACTTTACTATGGTTTGTGGAAGCGAGTACGATAATGACCACCTGACCCAATGAACCAATACCTGTATATTTAATGGGATTGCCTTATATGTTTGGGTGATAGACACGAATGTACCCTGAGAGACACAGAGATAAATTCTGCCGAAATTTTTACAAAGGCACAGACGGTGTTTAGAAAGGATAGATTGCATGCAACTGGTGGTGGCGTGTTTCTCGTTGTTAGTAGTAGTTTATCCTGTAGTGAAGTAGAAGTGGATAGCTCCTGTGAATTATTATGGGTGGAGGTTACACTCAACAACCGAGCTAGGTTAATAGTTGGCTCCTTTTACCGACCTCCCGACTCAGCAGCATTAGTGGCAGAACAACTGAGAGAAAATTTGGAATACATTTCACATAAATTTTCTCAGCATGTTATAGTCTTAGGTGGAGATTTCAATTTACCAGATATAGACTGGGACACCCAAATGTTTAGGACGGGTGGTAGGGACAGAGCATCGAGTGGCATTATACTGAGTGCACTATCCGAAAATTACCTCGAGCAATTAAACAGAAAACAGACTCGTGGAGATAACATCTTGGACCTTCTGATAACAAACAGACCCGAACTTTTCGATTCTGTAAGTGCAGAACAGGGAATCAGTGATCACAAGGCCGTTGCAGCATCCCTGAATACGGAAATTAATAGGAATATAGAAAAGGGAGGAAGGTTTATCTGTATAGCAAGAGTAATAGAAGGCAGATTTCAGACTACCTAACAGATCAAAACGAAAATTTCTGTTCCGGCACTGACAATGTTGAGTGTTTATGGAAAAAGTTCAAGGCAATCGTAAAATGCGTATTAGACAGGTACGTGCCGAGTAAAACTGTGAGGGACGGGAAAAACCCACCGTGGTTCAACAACAAAGTTAGGAAACTACTGCGAAAGCAAAGAGAGCTTCACTCCAAGTGTAAACGCAGCCAAAACCTCTCAGACAAACAGAAGCTAAACGATGTCAAAGCATAAGGAGGGCAATGCGTGAAGCGTTCAGTGAATTCGAAAGTAAAATTCTATGTACCGACCTGACAGAAAATCCTAGGAAGTTCTGGTCTTACGTTAAATCAGTAAGTGGCTCGAAACACCATATCCAGACACTCCGGGATGATGATGGCATTGAAACAGAAGATGACAAGCGTAAAGCTGAAATACTAAACACCTTTTTCCAAAGCTGTTTCACAGAGGAAGACCGCACTGCAGTTCCTTCTCTCAATCCTCGCACAAACGAGAAAATGGCTGTCATCGAAATAAGTGTCCAAGAAATAGAAAAGCAACTGGAATCACTCAACACAGTCCACTGGACCTGACGGGATACCAATTCGATTCTACACAGAGTACGCGAAAGAACTTGCCCCCCTTCTAACAGCCGTGTACCGCAAGTCTCTTTCGTGGAAAGAGAACGTTTATTATGGCCGCGATTGCATGTTTCTTTTTTAATACTTGCTTATTACAGGAGTTGCATTGATGTTAAATAGTCAAGCACAGAACGGCAGGCTGCTACGGGCGAGTTCCCTAACAGGCCGCAGATCTCCCTCGGTCGGGATAGCTGTCATTTATCACTGTTCTGAGGGATGCCGGTGTTAAGGTATGTTGTCCAAGACGCGACGCACACTAGCGACTGCGACGGGTCGCTACGTGACGTCAGAAGTTGCCTGCTGGCGCATGCGCAGTTCGAGTTTGGGATGCGACGCGCGACTGTTGCGGCAGCTGCCGCAGCACTGCACCAGTGAGCAGTGTTGCGACGGAAGTCGCACGACACAAAGGCGTACGGCTGCCAGAAAGATGTCGAGCCAGTCAAGGAAAACTGAAATGAGCCACTCACAGGATGTGATGATCTGTGAGCTGGTCTCGCAACATCCTTGCCTTTACGATTTGAAGAACCCTAAATATAGAGACACTATGTTCAGAGACAGAATTTGGGAAGAAATTGGTGCACAGTTGAAACTGGCAGGTGAGTGAACTATATAATATTTTCCCATTAATGCAAATTTTTCAGGCCTGTTATGAAAATCAGTATAATCCATGCAGATGTAGAATTAGAATGATGAAAATAAACTTGAAGGTCAATTTTCGCATTACTCTTTTTTGTGACGATAAAAATTGAAAACGGCAAGTACATTATAAAATGAACAATGTAAAGTACAACGAGAAAGTTACGTTTTACAATACCTTCACTTTGAAAGTAAACGGTAAATTGGTGTCTTGATGATACCTTCTAGTTGTGAAAAACCACCAACAGATTGTTGTACAGCTTTCTATAATCAATAGATGTTCGTTTTTGAGGAAGGCGTTTCTCAACAGATTGCGCAAACAGTATGCTGCAATAAGTAATTTGTCACATTCACTTCAATTCATTGGTAGAAGATGGTGCTCAAAAAACTTGTGCCAAAAGTGCACTACTGTTTTACAAGGCCCTTCTGGTCTGACACAATTCACAATTGAAATTCGTCTTTTGTAAATCCTGGAGTCATTTTTTGAGTGCAGCTTGGCAAGATTAAATGTTCATGTCATCCATAACGATGTATGCTGTCAGAATATAAGAATATGGAAGTTCATTTGGATGGGAATAAAGAGTCAGTCGGCTATGAAAGTTGCCTTAGCTTGTTCCAAAAGTTTCTGCATGGGAGAAACCGACAAGTGTAATTTGGGGAAATTTTGTGAACAAGCACGGACATTATTTCTTCCACATTTCTGCCAGTGTATACTGTAGACGTTCAGAATGAAAATTCTAGAGATGTTTAAGGTGTAACTCTATCTTATCAAGAACTTGAAACAATGCAATGACGCTATCGTGCGCTTATTGTTAATAAACTTATCTTTCATTGGAATTTTAGGTGAAATGTGCAAAAACAGATGGAGGTATATTCGGGACTCGTATCAGAGAAATAAACGAGAAAGAAAGCTTGGAACAGGTTCAGATGCCTCAGCAAAACCAAGAAAATGGGTTCTGCTTGATCACTTGGCTTTAAGAAACCTACATTTCGTGGCATTTTAAATGAAATTGTCAAGAGCATATGGAGAAATATTAGTAACTCATACCGGAGAAGTATATGACATAAAATGGTTTCATTAGGTCCAAATGTGTCAGCGAAACAAAACAAATGCATTCTCTATCGTGTGATGACCACACGATTCTCGTTGCGCGTCGACTGAACTGGCGGCTAGTCGCGACGCTCCCGGAGATATATGAGCCCAAATCTCGGAAACGGAGATCGATATCATTCTGATCTCAACTTTAAAAATAATTTCGATAAGTTAGCTTCTTTTCATCGGCAACGATGTATGACCTAACGTGAACCATACGTAAAGTAGCCAGCGACCACATTTTTCACTGTACACAATTTAAAATTTAATGCAGTAGGTTACTTGTGACGAATATCGGAAAAATAGACACCTCATTATCAAGCTGTGATGTGAAACTGTAAGATACGCAAACATCAATTTTTTGTGCCTTTTACTTTCCTCACAATTGATAGAGAAGTAATATACAGCGAAAAAAAAACACGCAAAACCGGAAGAGATACTTTTCAATTTTTTAAAGTAAAAGGAGAATCTGTATCGAAAAACTAACTCTGGGAGCCGATGTAACTTTGTTGCATTAACATACAGTATTTTTTACAGCAAGAAAATCGGAATTCTTATTTTTTTTATTATTTGAATCCGCCGCCGCCGACCGGAGCTTGGGAAACAGCGACGACTCCAGTCGTGTTGCGGCCGTGTCGCCGTCTGCCAGGGTGGGAAAAGAGGAGGGGCAGTGTCGCAGTCGCAGCCAACTGTCGCGTCTTGCACAACGTAACTTTAAACAGCGCTCGCTTTAGGCGGCAGGGTCTTCCTGTTTCGCAAGCAGCTGACTTCTGAAATAGCCTTCTGGAAAGTTCTCCGGTTGGTGAGGGGGGGGGGGGGGGGGGGTATGCTAAGAAATTTCCCTTTTGCGCTCCCTAGGAGCGTTGCGTCCAGGCATACTGCATATCGCTACGGAACGCAAAAGGCGTGATGAGGCCTGCGGCCATAGAGGGCTCGGTAGAAAAACAGCAGAGGGTGGACAGCGGGCTGTCCATGCGCTGCAAGATGGTCGGAGGAGTAGCCGGCCATTTGAAGAAGCATGTGATCTCCATGTAAATCGGTGGATGGTGGAAGGCAGGATGGGGGAGGGAGGGAGGGAGGGGTGAGGGCCACGGTTTCTGGCAGTTTGTGGTTGTACATTGAAGAGAATGCACGTTCAATTACCAATCCCTCTGTAGTCTTTTAGGACGACGATTTTCCCAGTACATATGCTGCATTATGATCCGTTGATTACGAATACTGGTTTTTTCATGACAATTTCGAAGTGTAATTCGAGCTGTGACGCAATTTTTTTCATCAGTTGTGATAGCGGTTATTGGGTTCGATTACCTGGGCCGCAGGTGGGGTTTTGACCAGGCATCTATCTGTAGCGAAATCTGACGTCAAGCAGCGATAGGTACTGTTTGCTTACAGGTAATACACTTTTTAAAGTCCTCTCTGTCGAAAACCAGCGCCTCGTCAGTTGAACGTATTTCCCACTAAAAATAACAACGTTAGTACCTTAATCCCCTGCCTTTTTCCTGCCAGCTTGTGGGTTAAGGGTAGGGTTTGAGTGCGTCTGTCTCTATTTTCGAGTGGTATTCGGAAATTTTTTCCCAGCAAGATAACACCAGTTGTAAGGTGTCGCCAATTTTTTACATGTATTTCGCTTTTATGCCGTCCTTGTGTAGCGCTATGCATATGGTTGTGTAATTAGGCCCATTCTTTGTGATGAATTGTGTAGTTAGGATCAATCTTTGGGTCAGTTTCCCGGCCAAATTAAATAAATTACAATAATCTAATCTTCCTCTCTAGCCTGTGGTGGTTCAATTGTATTATGGGAGGTGCACTTGGGCTTTCCACCCAGGACGACCAGGGTTCGAGTGCCGGAAAGGTCACCACCAATTTTAATTTCCCGTCAGTCCCCAGGTGGGGGATGGATTGGATTTTCAGCACAGCCATGGGACAACGAAATTTCCGCCAAAATTCGAAATTACCACCAAAATTCGAAATTATCACCAAAATGTGAAATTACCACCAAAATTCGAAATTACCACCAAAATTCAAAATTTCCACCAAAATTCAAAATTTCCACCAATAGGGTAGGATGGGGTAGGGGGGGTGAGGGAGGGGAGGCGGATGGAGAGAGGCAGGGGCCGACGTGCAGGCTGAGAAAAACATGTGATGTCATCCAGGGGGTGGGCATGGTCAAGGACGGGGTTGGGCGGGTGTGGTCGGGAGTGGGGGGCGATTAATTGATCAACTTAAATAATTTGCATATAAATTCGATTTCAAAAGTGCCCTCGTAACCCCAACTCCCTACTACCGCTGTGGTTCTTCAGTGCTGTATGCTAAGCCCTCATTACACCATATGACACGTCAAAGTTATAAGGTAGGAAGATTTCCCTGTGCAGGATGTCAGAAACAATCTGAAAAGCTTGTAAGCTTGTTGCCAGGTAGGTTTCGCTTGGAAATAACTCTTTAGAAAAAAAGTCGATACGTTGCGCCGTTCCCGAGTTAATTAACGTTGGATTTATGCAATGACGCCGTCGCGCCCGCAAACTCAAGTGGTCCACCAGATACAGTTAGTGTTCAGTTTGAAGCGTTCCTATCACGGCTTGCTTACCTTTGCATTATGTCTTAGGAAATACAAGATATTTCTCGAAATGAAGCACTTCATGAATTATGAAACTGTCTGTTATTCGGTACAGGATGATGAAAGCATTTAATTTTGAATACTTTTCCTGTAAAACTAAATTTTTTTAGTATACGTAGTTTCATATTTTGTAAATCCAAAAGTGCAATGGTGGTTGGCGGCACATAAGATGTTTCTTGACCTTATAAGTTAATTAATCTTACTACACACAAGAGAAAATTACTTTAAAGGACAAGACTGTCGGAAAATGAGTGGTCAGTTTAAACAATCTAACAATTAACGATATCTCACTGAAACACTAGATCGTTCCGTCATGAAACTACCGATCTGAACTTAGTTTGAACGGTTAAACGATATTATCTGTTATTTTACATGATAGGAAAGGCTTATTGATTTAGTTCTTACTCAAATAAAATCAGTTAAATTCATATAACAGTCATTATTTCAGATAATGAGTGCATATAGTGGACTTACGAATATCCTAGCTCATGTCTAGGTTACGAAGGGAAGAAATTAACAATATACAAACCGTTTCTGAACGCTTTTGAACATCAAACATTTAATTTGCATAAAGCTTACTTGTGTGAACATTACATAATTCATGCATAATTTGATAATTGACACAGAGTATTTCACATGTGATATTCGTTCTTCTTTACTGACAAGGGGGCCTATGTGTAAAATAACCCTCTAAGTAGTTCTCATAGCATGGATGTGTTGTGTACATAGTTCTGCGTAGTCAGCGTGTACACACCTTTCCCACTAGAGCGTGCCCCGCTAAGCACAACAGTGCAGGCACAGCGCTCGTCCGTCTCCACATTACGAGATGGCGCTGCCATAGA
This sequence comes from Schistocerca americana, assembly GCF_021461395.2. NCBI lineage: Eukaryota > Metazoa > Arthropoda > Insecta > Orthoptera > Acrididae > Schistocerca > Schistocerca americana. Next base: position 256,506,154 of record NC_060119.1, on the reverse strand, counting down.
GACGGACCAAATTCTGCTTCCGCCGATCCATGTATTAATATGTAACGCAGCCAATGAGATTGCTGCTAATGTAGAACCTTTTCTCCTCGCAGATCACACTCGCGCAGTGAGACATGAATGTGCGAGGTATTATAACAAGTGTACAGACCTCCAATTTGTCAGTCTGCATTTGCCTGCACCAGTCTGTATCAGTCTGGATTTGTCTGTACCAGTTTATAGTCAAGTTTCAGTCTGCGCCTAATAAGAATATCATATTCCTGTACATAGCCATGAAGATAAATGTATAGACACTTTTGTCAAGTATCAGAGATATATGTGAGAATACGGTTAACGTACCAATACGAAAGGAACTTCAGATTGTCAATTTTGGTCACCATCAATCTGCTACTCTAAGCGTGCAAGTGGCATTTCTATCGTCTGACCTAACGGCAGAAGATAAACACGCCACAATAAGACCACGAGACATATTGCTGACACTCGCCTACTTCGTTAGAGCGACAAGTCAAATAATCTGATGGTGTGTGTACTGAAGGTCTTACAGTACGCACACCACAAGATGATAGTGCACGCGAATGGTGAGCCCTTCGTTCGGATTCGATCCTTACTAGTGTCCCACGTCTAAGTTTTGGTACCGCTCTCTTATTCATTAGTTTTATTTTTTTTATAGTTATAGTTTTTATTTTTTATTGCAAAGTAAATTCCCATGCACTGTAGCCGACAGTTAAATAATTACATAATGGCCTTTAGGTACGTCTGACCTCATGAAGAAAAATCTAGACAACCTCTCTGATGAAGCTTCCATTTTGCTTCGTGAGCTGATTCAACCATTCCAGACCAAAAACTTTTTTTTCTCATCCTCGTTAAATAATTTAGATTGTAATTCTATACAGACCAAGTAACACAGTCCCACCATCACTCAAACTTTAAACAAACCATTTTTTACTAATGCCGCTAATTAAGGTTAAGAATCTCACGGGCGCAGTGCTATGGTGCTGCTGCAACATAAACTAGACATTGAGACCTTCCTTATCTTTAATCCCAACAGAAATAGTCGTGGTTCTTATTGGCCACGCTGTACTAAAGCTCTCTTGCCTATGACGCAAGGTATCAGCACTTGTTGCAGTGAAACATGCGTTGTGTTGTTGTGTTGTAGCAGCGTATGCTCCGGTTTCCTCCCAAGGACTACCGCCGTCTCCTGGGCTTCACGCAATGCATTCGTTCCCACTGAGCTGGCCGCAACTCATGTCGCACCGTAAGTTCTCATTCCGTCAGCAATGTAAGTACCATACGCATGAACTACTTGCTACCAGAAATAAGATACAAGTGTAACAGGAAACTGGTATTGTTGCTTGTCCAAAGGATGTTGTGTTTCTTTCCCAACAGCTGTCAGTGTCCAGTAGTAGACTTCGGCCTCATGTGCAGATGTTGATGTTGGTTAGAGTCGAGTAGGATGCAGTTTTAGGCCTATCTAAATCGGGCCTCGCGCTTGCAGGGTAGCCCACGTGGCCCGCCAGAGTGGCAAGTTGAGACGACAGCCGCGAGAAACATCTGAAGCATTTGGCCGTAGTGTGACATAAACTTTGTTTTAATTGCTTGGCGCGCTTTGCTTACTACCTTCCATGTATTTCGTGATATCCTAAAAAGACTGTTGAGTGTCAAGCCATAAAGTCCAAGCAAAGATATTGTCAATACTTCTACTGCCGCACTTGTGATACCTATTCTAACAAGGACATGCCACGACGTTGGGATCACGCAGTTACTTTAGACTTTGTAAACCTATAATAGGCTATCAAAACAACATAATGCGCAAATAATAAGGTATACTACTCTTGCAATTCCGAGAAAATCTCAAGAAAAGTCTTATGCGTCTACTATGAAAGTGATGTATTTGTGCGGATGTTCCAGCAGCAAGAAGTCATTGTGGTCAAGTGGTTTGGCGGCACAGTAGCTCAGCGTGTTCAGTCAGACGGTTAACTGCCTTCTGTAATGAAGAAACTGAGTGAACGGATCAACAGTGAACTTCAATGGGTGTTATGGGACGTCCGCCCCGAACAAATGCAACGAACAAAATGATATAAAAAAGTGGTTGGAATTCGCTAACAGCAAGCGAGGCGTGGAGAACGCATTAGTTCTAAGGGAAGAAATTAGTATACAAACCATCTCTGAATGCTTTTGAACATCAAACATTTAATTTGCATAAAGCTTACTTGTGTGAACATTACATAAATTCATGCGTAATTTGATAATTGACACAGAGTATTTCACATGTGATATTCTTTCTTCTTTACTGACAAGGGGGCTTATGTGTAAAATAACCCTATAAGTTGTTCTCATAGCGTAGATGATAGTGCACGTGAATGGTAAGCCTTGGTTCGGGTTCGATCCTTACTAGTGTCCGACGTCTAAGTTTTGGTATCGCTCTCATATTCGGCTTTAGTTTTACTTTTTTACAGCTATAGATTTTATTTTTTATTTTCTTATTGCAAAGTAAATTCCCATGCACTGTCGCCGACAGTTAAATAATTACATAATGACGTAATGAACCCCGCAAACGCTTCTTTTAATCTATTTTTTCTTCATCACTGATCACTTGATTTAATTTATGTGAGGAAAAAAAAACATGAATTTTCATGAAGTTATAGTTAAATTCGTATTTTACTTGGCTATTTACTATTTTTAATTAAATTTTCAACGACGAGGGTCAGGCTTGGATCGCTCAAGTCAAACCTCGATAAATAAGGATGCGAATGGAGTTATTCGCAATCAGTAATATAGTAAGTCTCAATGTGACAGACCACAAGAGTAATGTACAATCACTTGTCGTATGTGCTCTCGACATCACACTTTGCAGGATATTATTTGTCATACAGACACGGAAAACAAATTGAAACTACATGCAAATACTTAATGCAAATCCAAGTGGTTTTCTTTTTCATTACATTACGTCTCAAATGTCACATAAATTAAATAATATGACCAGTGATGAAAAGTAATTGATTGGTAATTATGCTTGAACGGAAATCGAACCGTCGCCTCATACACGATCATCTTATGAACCTTGAGCACTAATCACTTTTTTAACTCATTTTGTTCATTATCGTTCATTCTGTTTGTTCGGGGCGGACGTCCCCTGAAGCTTGTTCAGTTTCAACATTGTTCCATTAACTCAGTTTTCAGACACGTCATACTTCCTTTCAGATTTTCTACGAATAGCCAGAGTAGTGCACAGTTATACTTGCACATTATGTTGTTTTAATGGCCTACTAAAGGTGTACAAAGTCTGAAGTAAATCCTTGATCTCTATGTCATGGCCTCCCCTTGTAAGTAAATAATGCATCCAAATTCTCGTACAAATTAGCTGCAACACGAAAACCGAAAATTTTTCGGTGCTCATGTATAGTTCTCTCGGATTGCAAGGCCAGTATCTTAAGTCTTCGTGACGTAATCAGCATTTTTCGAACTAAAAACTACCTTTCAGAAAGCTAAATCTCTGCTGATCTGATAAAAATAACCACATTCAAACGAGAGGTATGTCAAAAACTGTAGTTTTTCATTGGTAATGAAGAATAAAAGCGCAGGAATTAAACGCACCATCGCAATTTCCTTGAGGTATCCCGCAACCTAGTGACCAAGGTCAACAGCCCTCACTAATGTTGCGGTTTACGTGGAGCGCTAAGCATGACGTCACGTATTTGCTGGCAGGCCTTTCTTTCGTCGGAGGCAGCTCACCGCGCCTCAGGCAGCTGACTGTTATAAGGAACGATTAACAAGTTTCTGTTCAAAGACCGTACACTCTAGGGTCGCTATGCCAACCAGTCAAAATCTCATCCGTTTGGTAAACTGCTGCGTGAAGAGCTCCGTAACTGTCTGCTGTACATCGTCTTCCGACAGGAATCGTCAACACTTCGAGGTCATTTTTAAGCGACCGAAGGCATGGTAGTCGCATGGAGAGAGATCAGGACTATAGGGCTGTTGCTCTAGTGCCTACCACTAGAGTTGGCGTAACACCTACGTTACGACATTTGCGATATGGAAACGTGAGTTATCACGAAGCAGTAGCACCCGTTGCCACAACCAAAGATAAATGTCAGCGAATACCACATGGTATATCTGGAGTTGTATTTTGGATGGTATATTCTGTTGTATATTATGTTGTATATATTTGTTGTATATTCTGTTAAATTTTCTACGGTATACCACATGGTACCCGCTGACACTTTTTTCGGATGTATTTTGGATGGTTTTCCAGTCAGTTGGCAGTTGATGTTGGAGTGCTGACATCACAGTTACAGGTAGCGTAAACCAGTTATGTTGGCAACTGACGCAGCGTATACATGAATCGTGATAACCCCTTCAACATCAACTAAGGCCTGAAGATAGCGCACTGAAGCGCCGAAACTGGTAGCTACACAGTAAATTAGATCACAATGTCGTGGCCTCCCCTTGTAAGTAAATAATGCATCCTAATTCTCGTAAAAATTGGCTGCAACACGAAAACCGAAAATTTTTCAGTGCTCATGTATAGTTCTTCTCTCGGATTGCAAGGCCAGTATGTTAAGTCTTCGTGACGTAATCAGCATTTTTTGAACTAAAAAGAAAACTACCTTTCCGAAAGCTAAACCTCTGGTGATCTGATAAAAGTAACCATATTCAAACGAGAGGTACGTCAATGACTATAATTTTTCATTGGTGATGAAGATGAAGGGAACCAGCGGAAAAATGATCCTATCGGAGCACAGAAAAGGTTGTATGCTCCTGCTTAAAAGACAGACTGAAAGTGGGTACTAATTGCATTATTCTGTCTGCCTCATCAACTTAAAACATTTTCTCAAGCATTATGCGGTGCGAATATTTTGTCACTTTTTTATGTTGAGAGAGAAGGAGACAGTAGCAGTAGGAAAGACACGCAGAAGTAATAAATACTGGAAGATAGCAGACAGTGGTTGAGGTACTGAAAGAGCGAAGGAGCCAATGGCTGCGTCTGTGACAGAGAAAAGGGACACAGTGGCAGTGGAACATAGTTGACTGTGACAGAACAGTGTTAGAAAATTGTAAGAAAATGAAACACCTACAGCCATCCTTGTGATCTTATTTATCCTATAGCTATCAGTTTCGGCTTCAGTACGCCATCATTCAGACCTTAGTTGATGCTGAAGGGATTATCACGATCCATATATACGCTGTGTCAGTGGCCAACATAACTGGTTTGCGCTGACTATCTGTAACTGTGATGCCAGCACTCCAACCATCTACTGGAGAACCATTTAAAATACAACAACCATAGACAAATGTCAGCGAATACCACATGGTATCTTTGGATGTTGTATTTGGATGGTATATTCTGTTGTATATTATGTTGTATATATTTGTTGTATATTTTGTTATATTTTCTATGGTATACCACATGGAATCCGCTGACACTTTCTGTGGATGTATTTTGGATGGTTTTCCAGTCAGTTGGCAGGTGATGGATGGAATGCTGACATCACAGTTACAGTTAGCGTAAACCAGTTATGTTGACAACTGACGCAGCGTATGTATGAATCGTGATAACCCCTTCAGCATCAACTAAGGCCAACTAAGGCCTGAAGATGGCGCACTGAAGCGCCGAAACAGGTAGCTACACAATAAAAAAGATCATAAAGACGGCTGTAGGCGCTTCATTTTCTCACAGTAGTGAACTGTCGTGGTCGCCAAGACCGCAGGCAAAATAATGGACATACCAAAAGTGCTAGCAAATGGTTAAAGAAGACAATACCATTGGAAGAGGCATAAAGAGAAGGAGAAAGTGGAAGTGGGAGAGAGCCAGAGACAGAGGATGTGACAGTGACAACGAGGAGGTGTGAGAGAGAGAGTGACAGTGGGAAGAGGCAGCAGCAGTGCAAAGAATGACATAGTAGCAGTATGATATAGCAAAAAAAAAGCGCGAATGTGTTCGCCTGCCACAATTTTTGGGGAAATTTTACAGGTGCTGAGGAAGGTAGAATGAGACAGCTGGTACCCCAATTTCCAATCAGAGTCTTTTGAATAAACAGGAACGTATTGGCGTATTTGGTGCGAGTATAGGAGTATTTTTCCGCTTGTTATACACTCGCATTCAGGAGAAAACAGAGCACCTTGGACGTCTAGAGATAGGACGTTCGTATTCACAGGATACGTACACTATTATGTTCCGCACAAATGATCAGCATTTCAGTCGCCACGGGTCAGCATGTGTCCTGTTGCCTAACAGTCAAAGGGTCTGCCATGAGCCACGATAACTTGTTCCAAGTGTGATGACATCGACGCATATGAGGCGCAAATGGCACCCTGTGGTACAGCCATCCATGCTGGATTCACCTGGTTCCAAAGTTCAGCTGTGTGGTTGGCATTGGGTCACAGCACTGCACCTGTCATTTCACCATGTCCCATACATATTTGATTGGCGACAAGTCTCGTGATCTGGCGGGCCAGGGCGAAACGCTAACATACTGTGACATCAAGAGGGCACATGTTCGTGCAGCAACAGCATACCACGTCATAAGAGATTGAGTTGGCGCTGTATGTCTTGTGCGAATGCAGTCACTGAGATGCCGCTCCCCCTGTCTGCGGTGAACCAAAATGCGGCCTTCGTTTCCCAAGAAACAGAACCTGTATTCGTCCGAAAACACTATCTGATGCCATTCCTGTCTCCAGTGACGTCGTTTCATACACCATTGCTGTCTAGCATGTTTCTGCGCATTCGTCAAAGGTAGGCGGAGATGCGGATGACGCGCACGTTACCATTGCCGTAATAAACAGCAATGGACTGTCAGTCCTGATAGTGTAAGATGTGTTCCACTTTTGTGCCAGAGCCGAGAAGAAAGCAGATGTGTCCTGCAATGCCATTCGGAAGAGGTGTCGATCTTCACGGTGTTACGTCGGCGCCATTTGTTACGATATTATATAAAAAATTATATATATATATATATATATATATATATATATATATATATAATATATTTTTAATTTATCAACATTAATTTTTCTTTTGTTAGAGCATGATTCTTTCTCTCAGGGATATTATCTTTTGTTATCACTTTTACGGACGTGCATAAGTACATATGAAACGGGTTCTTGAAGGGCAGCTGTTATTCATGTACCAACTTTGGATTTTGAACGTGATGACTAAAATATAGTTGCCGCAAACTAAATTGAATGTAATTTTGTTAATATCTATTTATTGATTGCAATGCAAGGCTCGAGAGAATTTCGATTGTTGCCGTGGAGCGGCAAAGAAAAAACTTACTGAACTCATGGAATCTGTATAATATAAAAATGAGTTTTAACGTAAATTAATTATCTGTTGCAATTTAAAATGGTTCTTACAACGAAATCTCTCGCATTTACAGTTACTGTTAACACTGAAAAATGAATTAATACTTCGGCGCGTAATGGCCGACCAGAGGCTGCATCGGAAGATGAGCTTCCCGCAGCGCAAATTAATGAAAAAATGCTTATTAAAAATAATTAGCCACTGTGAGCATTTGAGGTGACAACTACTACAAAGAAATTCATTTTGTGATAATAATAATAAGTTTATTTTAGTAGAATACAGAATAACTTACATAAAATATGTGTAGCTGCTCAATGGCTGCCTTCCGTATCGCGAAACAAAACATTGTATGTACCATAAAGTACGTCCTTCCTCCTCCGCCGTACAATCTCGTCTCTTTCGATCCTTTTTTTTTTATTTTCATAGACATTAAATAAAGATGCTACTCTTAAATTATCGCTGCATATCAGTTGTTTCAAGAACATTAACTGTATCTTTTATACTAATTATATTCATAAAATACGTTAACTACGGTTTACAACCGATAAAAACGTCAATATTTATGTGACGTACCGTCACAACGGGGCACGGGCGGGGGGGTTAATCTGGGTGGTGCAATCTGAGCCGTCTTGTCGTGTTGTACGGCCTTCCGTGAACCATTCTCGATCCCCCTCCCTTGTTCTGCAGAAACACGAGCAGCAATTTCCCGGATGGATGCATCACATTCCCTCATGCCAAAAATGCACCCTCTTTCAAACTCATTGATTTGAAGGTACGGTTCGTGCATTCAATTTGCGAGGCATCCTGCACGTCTACTCAAATTACACTGACCCGTTACCTTCGGTTTATAGCGACAACTATAGCCGCAGGCACACTCTACCGATAGGTGGTGTTGCCCCACGATATCGATGTTGACCTTGAACCGCGGGCCGACATGGTTTAAATGATTATATCGTTTCTGCAGAATATCCTAATATACATGTCGGGTGAATATGAACGTCCTGTCTCTAGTTATTCAAGGTGTTCTGTTTTTTCTGAACGTGAGTGTTCGGTAGCAGGCCAGCCTGCTGCTGTGTGTGGTCTGCTCCCGTTAATCACCGCCTTTGCTGCGGCGAGCCCTGCCCTCGATCAATATCGATGTTCATGAGCGAAACCAGTCATAGTCTGGTTCTTCGGCCGTGATTCTGCAACGTGTAAAGGAATTGGAAAGACTATCACATTATTGCATTTACTGTACGTTGGAAGATTGCGAATACTGATGGCCGCACCTGGAGTAAAAAATTTCCGAGGTGTTACTGCTCCCCCATTCGGATCTCCAGGTGGCTATTACTTCAGGGAGTGTCATCAAATCAGGATCAGGATACTGAACGTAAGACCATTTCAAAGAGCAGGAAAACTGAAAAATCTGAGGAGAGAAATGGACAAACCTGGAGTGAACATAATTGGTTTATACGAGATTGCAGTGCCTGTGTTATTCTGCTGACTGCGGCGACCACAGCCGTTACGAAACACATCAGATGAATTCTCAATTGCGAATAATGACTACCATCAGCTATAGAATGGAATGACGGCAGTGAAAATCTGTGCCGGACCTGGACTCGAACCCGGTAATCCCGCTTATCGCGATTACGTCTGATCTGTACGGGAATGCGCGAGTACAGATCGCAGACGTATGGTTGATGACATATGGAAGTTTCGGTCTGGCCGTGAATCGTGCACGGATAGCCAAATGGTAAGGCGACCGCTCGCGATAAGCGGGATTACCGGGTTCGAGTCCAGGTCCTGCACAGATTTTCACTGCCGTCATTCCATTCTATAGCTGATGGTAGTCACTATTCGCAATTGAGAATTCATCTGATGTAATTGGTTTAAGTGATGTGAAGCAGGCAGATAGTGGTGAAATAGTGTCAGATAATTACACAATGTTTTACTTCGAAGGAATAGTACGCTATCTATGAGGTTGACCAAGGGCAGAGTCTGATGGCCCGGAGGCTCGGCACGAACGCTTCAGCAACTGCACGACTTGTTGGGTGTTAGAGGAGTGCTGTGGTGAGTGCCTTCAACACATGGCGAAACCAAGGCCAAACCACATCAAAACGTCGTAAGGTTGGGCGGTCATCCCTCATTATAGATGTCGGACGTTGTATGTTGAGCAGAGTGGTAAAACGAGACAGGAGGCGAACTGTGACCGAAATAACACCAAACTTTAATGGTGGGCAATGTACAAGTGTGTCTGAACACACAGTGCACCTAACACTGGTAGAGATGGGCCTCCGCAGCCGACAACCCATGCATGTGCCAATGTTTACACCACGACACTGTCAACTACGACTGAAATGGATACGTGACCATCGGCACTGGACGTTGGTGCAGTGACAGAGCGTTAATTGGTCTGATGAATCCCGATACCTTCTTCATCATGCCGATGGGAAGGCACGAATCTGTCGTCTTCCAGGGGAACAACTCCCTGACACCTGGACTGCGAGACGGAGACAAGCTGGCTGGCAGAGTCGTGTCTAGACGTATCAGGGGTCCATATCACTCCAACTGCACACGCCCCACATCACTACAGAGCCTCCACCATCTTGAACAGTCCCCTGCTGGCATGCAGGGTCCAAGGACTCATGAGGCTGTCTCCATACCCGTACACCTCTATCCGCTCGATACAATTTGAAAAGAGTCTTGTCCGATCACTCAACATGTTTCCAGTCATCAACAGTCCATTGTCGGTTGTGACAGGCCCAGGTGAGGCTTAAAGCTTTGTGTCGTACAGTCATCAAGGGTACACGAGTGGGCCTTCGGCTCCGAAAGCCCATATCGATGATGTTTCGTTGAATGGTTCGCAATCTGACACTTGTTCACGGCCCAGCATTCAGATCTGCAGCAATTTGCGTGAGGGTTGCACTTCTGTCACGTTAAACGTTTCTCTTGAGTCGCCATTGGTCCCGTTCTTGCAGGACCTTTTTCCGGCCGCATCGATGTCGAAGATTTGATGTTTTACAGGATTCCTGATATTCACGGCACACTCGTGAAATGATCGTACGGAAAATCCTCACTTCATCGCTACGTCGGCGATGCTGTCTCCTATCACTCGTGCTCCGACTATAACACCACTTCCAAACTCACTTAAATCTTGATAATCTGCCATTGTATGAGCAGTAACCGTTCTAACATATATAGGCGTTGTCGACCGCAGCGCCGTATTCTGCCTGTTTACGTAGCTTTGTATTTGAATACGGATGCCTATACCAGTTTCTTTGGCGCTTTAGTATATTTCCACTGTATTCTGCATTGCAAACGCTGTTATCAATTACTAAAAGCCTATTTGGCATATCATTTATAAATATGTAATTTAACGAATGGCTTCATGCAGAGCTAGGTGGGACATATAACTAAGGCTCCTATATCATGAAAAGTATTGTTTGTCTCTGTTCCCTACTGCGTGTCACAAATACAGACATTTTTTTCCGCTGACTAGTTTCACCTGAAATCATTTTGTCTATTATCTATCAATCTGTTCTTATTAAGACCATTATACAATTTGCCATATACATTTCCCTCAGTTACAATTGCGCCATTCTATGATTTCTGTGCCATATATTTGTAAGGTTACGCAAGAATGTACGTTTTCTGTACGGTTAATAATTTCTTTTTGGATAATAGCAGGCGAAGACAGTGGTTTGATATACAGTTTACTCATAGCAATAGAATTTTTTTCTGTTGCTAATACCTCTAAATAAAAAATTACACAATGTCCACTAATGAAAATTTCTCCTTGATTTGATTTACATTTATTTTCAGTTGCATCTGTTTCGGTTATATGTAATTATAAAATTGTTGATACATTTTTGTTGCTTTTAAAACTGGCATTATTGTGTCCAAACAAAGCTGTTAATTTTAAAGCCAGAGTTATTGCTACATAAATATTTTAACGCACACTTATCGAACTAAAAAACTTTTCATTGTTAATAAAAACAACAGATGATATAAAAATGATATGACATTATGGTCCCTTTCTGCTGATTCTCGTGTTTGATTTTTTAATATAATACTTTATCCACCTACTCTCTTACCGCCAGCGAAGCCCCTGATGGACATTAGTTTAATACACAACTGCTTACAATAAGTCTCTTCTGATTTTCACCCATATTTCGTCCAATTATTCCAAAGTTCCAAGATCACAGGCTTTTTAACTCAAAGGATAGGCCTTTATGTACTTAATATTACAACGCTATAATTTGCTACTGCAATCTATAATTAACAAATACTGACACACATTTGGAATCTGTTTCAGATATCCCAATGTCAATCGATGCGGCATTAGGTAAGTGTAGTAACACCTTTAATAGTCTGTATATATTTTAAATGAAAATGATGTTCCAGATCAGTTTCCACAATCTCTTATTACTCACAGTACATGCAGATGGACCTAACCCAACATCGTACACCAACATGTCTGCCTCCTCAAAATCGTGTTAATCTTAATATAATTATTGGATAATCATTGTATATATAATCATTGTATAATCATTTATTATTATTATTTCTTTCCTTTCTAAGACGCTATGTCTGGTTAAAAATGGAAAGTGACACAGACCTTGATCAAGCGTGACTTCATTTTAACTGTACGGTATATGTTACATTGCATTTAGGAACTTTTGTGTAATTGAACATGTATCAATAATTACAGATTTCTGTAGTTGTACATATACGTTTGGATGTAGCTGTATTGCGTTGATGTACTGGTGGATATTATGTGGTATGACTCCTGTAGTTGATAGTATAATTGGTATAATGTCAACTTTATCCTGATGCCACATGTCCTTGACTTCCTCAGCCAGTTGGATGTATTTTTCAATTTTTTCTCCTGTTTTCTTCTGTATATTTGTTCTATTGGGTATGGATATTTCGATTAGTTGTGTTAATTTCTTCTTTTTATTGGTGAGTATGATGTCAGGTTTGTTATGTGGTGTTGTTTTATCTGTTATAATGGTTCTGTTCCATTATAATTTGTATTCATCATTCTCCAGTACATTTTGTGGTGCATACTTGTATGTGGGAACATGTTGTTTTATTAGTTTATGTTGTATGGCAAGTTGTTGATGTATTATTTTTGCTACATTGTCATGTCTTCTGGCGTATTCTGTATTAGCTAGTATTGTACATCCGCTTGTGATGTGATCTGCTGTTTCTGTTTGTTGTTTGCAAAGACTACCTTTATCTGTTGTGGTATTGGGATCTTTAATAATATGCTTGCTGTAATATCTGGTATTTATTGTTTGATCCTGTATTGCAATCATGAATCTTTCCGTCTCACTGTATATATTGCCTTTTCTTAATCATGTGTTGGATGCATCTTGATCGATGTGTGGCTGTGTTAGATGATACGGGTGCTTGCCGTGTAGTGTTTTCTTTTTCGAATTTACTTTCTTCATATCTGTTGCTGTTGTGTGATCTAAAGGGTTGTAGAAGTGTTTATGAAACTGCAGTGGTGTAGCCAATGTATTTATATATGTGATTGTTTTGTGTATTTTGCTAGTTTCTGCTCGTTCTATAAAGAATTTTCTTAAATCGTCTACCTGTCCATAATGTAGGTTTTTTATGTCGATAAATCCCCTTCCTCCTTCCTTTCTGCTTAATGTGAATCTTTATGTTGCTGAATGTACGTGATGTATTCTATATTTGTGGCACTGTGATCGTGTAAGTGTATTGAGTGTTTCTAGGTCTGTGTTACTCCATTTCACTACTCCAGATGAGTAGGTCAATATTGGTATAACATAAGTATTTATAGCTTTTGTCTTGTTTCTTGCTGTCAGTTCTGTTTCCAGTATTTTTGTTAGTCTTTGTCCATATTTTTCTTTTAGTTCTTCTTTAATATTTGTATTATCTATTCCTATTTATTGTCTGTATCCCAGATATTTACAGGCATCTGTTTTTTTCATCGCTTCTATGCAGTCGCTGTGGTAATTCAATATGTAATCTTCTTGTTTAGTGTGTTTTCCCCTGACTATGCTATTTTTCTTACATTTGTCTGTTCCAAAAGCCATATTTATATCATTGCTGAATACTTCTGTTATCTTTAGTAATTGGTTGAGTTGTTGATTTGTTGCTGCCACTAGTTTTAGATCATCCATGTATAGCAAATGTGTGATTTTGTGTTGGTATGTTCCAGTAATATTGTATCCATAATTTGTATTATTTAGCATGTTGGATAGTGGGTTCAGAACAAGGCAGAACCAGAAAGGACTTAATGAGTCTCCTTGGTATATTCCACACTTTATCTGTATTGGCAGTGATGTTATATTATTTGAATTTGTTTGGATATTAAGTGTGGTTTTCCAATTTTTCATTACTGTGTTTAGGAACTGTATCAATGTAAGATCTACTTTGTCTATTTCCAATATTTGTAGTAACCATGAGTGGGGTACACTATCAAAAGCTTTTTGGTAATCAATGTATGCATAGTGTAGCGACCTTTGTTTAGTTTTAGCTTGATATGTCACCTCTCCATCTATTATCAGATGCTCTTTACATCCTTGTGCTCCTTTGCAGCAGCCTTTTTGTTCTTCATTTATAATTTTGTTCTGTGTTGTATGTGTCATTAATTTCTGTGTAATGACTGAAGTTAATATTTTGTATATTGTTGGTAGGCATGTTATGGGGCGATATTTAGGTGCTTGATCTTTAGGTTAAAGATAAGTTATTCCGTGTGTAAGTGTATCAGGGAATGTGTATGGGCCTTCAATGTAACTGTTAAATAATTTAGTTAGATGTGAATGTGTTGAGGTGAACGTCTTTAGCCAGAAACTTGCTATTTTATCTTTTCCAGGGGCTTTCTAGTTGTGAGTAGAAATAATTGCTCGGGTGACTTTATGTTGCAAAATTATCACTTCAGGCATTTGTGGTATTATCTTGTATGTGTCTGTTTCTGCTTGTATCCACCGTGCATGTCTGTTATATTGTACCGGATTTGACCATATGTTGCTCCAGAAGTGTTCCATGTCTGTTATGTTTGGTGGATTGTCTATTTTAATGTGTGTGTTATCTATTGTCTGGTAAAATTTCTTTTGGTTTGTGTTGAATGTTTGGTTTTGTTTCCTTCTATTTTCGCTTTTTTGTATCTTCTAAGTCGTTTGGCCAATGCTTTTCATCTATTTGCTCTATCGCTTCTTGTTGTGAGATTTTACCTAACCTTTTTCGTTTTTTTGTCTGATATTTCATTTCTTATAAATTGTGTTAGCTGACCGATGTCTTTTCTCAGTTGTTCTATTCTGATCTGTAGCCTGTGTTGCCATGCTGGTTTTGTCGGTTTCTTCTGTGTGTTGGTTGGTTCTGATCTCTGCCTAGTGTGTATATTTAGTGCAGTGAGTGCTCCTATATAAGCCAGTAGTTGTAACCCTTCCATAGTTGTATTTTCATTTATTTTGTTGTGTATGATTGTGTTGATAGTTGTTATTGTTGTTTCGACTTGTGGGTTATTTGGTAGTCTATGTAAAAATGGTCTAATGTCAGTATTTGTGTCTTTGTATTCTATATATGTCAGCTGAGATTTTTGTTCTATATCTAACATGTATGTCACTTTGTGTTCTATTTGTGCCTGTTCTGGTGGCTGTCTTAAGATTTCGTTTTCCTCTGATTGCTTCATTGATGCGTGTTGTTCTCTGTTTGTTTGCTCTGGGATGTTTGAGTCCATTACTGTATTTTCTTCTTCTTCTGATTGCATATTATTTTGTTCCGGTATTTGTCGTACTTGTTGTTTGATGTTTTCTAATTCTGGCTGGGGTATCCTGTTATTTTTTATTATTACACGGATCTGATCAGCTAGTCGTTGTTCTGTTAAAAATTTTAATTCTGGGTATCTGGTAATAAATGTTGTATATACTTGTGATCTGTATCCAGTTGTGTTGGTTCCTAAGTTTGTTGCTTGGTAATAACAGAACATGAGGTGTCGGCTAACTTGATCTGACCATCTCATCCTCTGTCTTTGTTTTCCTTCTAGAGTGGTTGCAGGAAGCATATCCTACAGAACACCTCTATTTGGATTTAAATCATTTTCCGTGTGGCTAGTAGTGTCGTTACCATTATGGACGGGCATAGGGTTCAAGCGTCGTCCCCGACCATGACAGCACTTTTCCGAGGCTTCATTAGTTCTGTCCTGAACCAACTAATCACACTAAAAGGGGGGTTAGCCCTATTAGTGGTTTGTTCTTCTCGTCGCCTTTTACGACAGGCAGAACATACCGGAGGCCTATTGTTTTCCCGGGCCTCCACGGGGTTTATTATTATTATTATTATTATTATAAAATAGGGATACACTCATGAATTTATTAACAACTTAATAAGTTTAATTCACTGTAGAAAATAGACATTACAGTAATAGTTTAAAACAAAATAACTCTACTCGTAATGTAACACTTGAGAATGCTTTGCTGCACACAAACAGCTGATTCGTGACAGAATCGTGGACAAAGCAAGCTTCATTTCTTTATCTATTATTTATTTATTTTACGCTTCTAGTTCTGTAGGATGAAACTGAACACAAATCTCCATGTTTATGGGAAGTGTCAGTACATTAAATTACAATAGAAAAGAAATAATAGGTAAAATAAAATGCTTATGACTTCTATTTAGACGACAAGTTATACGTTTATGCAAATGCAATCAACAGTATAGCACGGAAATAAGCTTAATTTTTCAAGGAACTCCTCGACAGAATAGATGGAGTGACTCATGCGGAAATTCTCCAGTTTAGATTTGAAAGCTCATGGATTACTGCTCAGGTTTTTGAATTCTTGTGGTGGCTTATTGAAAATGGATGCAGAGATTACTGCGCGTCTTTCTGCACAAGAGTCAAGGAGGTGCAATCCAAATGTAGATTGAATTTCTGCCTAGTATTAACTGAGTGAAAGGTGCTAATTGTTGAGAATAAGCTCGTATTACTAGTAAGAAAAGACATTAAAGAATATATATATATATTGAAAGGCCAATGTCAGAATACACAGACAAATGAACTGGATTCGACAAGAAGTTCACAAACGTACACCACTTATTGCCCAAACTGCCTGGTTCTGAGCAAAAACACCCTTTGACAGTTACCACATAACACAATGCTGTACGCCATAAGTGAATGAAAATAAGCAAAGTCGACTACTTTTCGTGTCTATCACTCTCTCTCTCTTTGATGTTTTAATTTCAGTTAACATTGGGGAGCCCATTTAACACAATTATATACTTCAAAGTGGTGATAACACATGAACTGCCTCTCAGAGATAGCCGGGGTTTATTGGCAACCGGAAAGTATCCAAAGGGACTTCGAGAAATCTTGTTTTCAATGACCCATCTGCAATCCTACTAGATTAAATCATTACGGACCAAATAATAGTCACACGGGATATTTCCTCACCGGTTGCTCAATCAGGTAATTATTTGCAAAAAAAGAAATTACTTGCAATTCCATCCCCATCAACGTAACTTATGAAGGAAAGAAGTTCTGTGTGACTGACAGTATAGGTGGACTCGACCATCTGAAGTGAGAACTTACGGGTGGTCTTAATTTTTTCCTTCAAAATGTCTTCCATGTCACTGGATGTGTCACTAACTCGCCAGCTGATTGCGTCAGCTTAGAAAGACATTTTTGAAATTTTAATAGCAGCTCCTGAACCAAGGACTATTTTTACAGTTTCTTAACATGCATACATTAACAACTTTTCTGCCATTGCATGTGGTTTTTTGGCCTTGGGATAAGTTCGGCTACCTATCCAACTTCATGTACTTTCTACAAAACATGTACCGATGTAGTCACGGGCTTCACTTTTTTTTTAGTCCAACAACCGACGAAAATGATTTACATCTTTACTTAACCGAGAGGATTGTTTTATTGACAAATGCCGTTTCAATTTACGCAACAACACTTTCGGGTTTTGGGCATGTTTTGTCATCTCACCAAAAAACCCTTTAGATAAATAATTATCACTGTATTGGCTCTGAATTACTTTACTTTTCTCGGCCTCGACGGTTTCACTACTTGCACTCGAGGACGGACCACGCTGCACAATGAACTTATATGGATAATTTCGGAAAAATGCAGTTTAATAACAGTTTAACAGAAAATACTGGCGCAGCAATCACAAAATTCGGACAACTGCAGAGCACAGCTTTGATAAAACTGAACTGAATATTTAAACAATGGGAAGTGCAGGATGTAATAACAGTATTACTGTTGACTGAAATAATGTGTTGTTGTCTGACATGTGCAGAAGGGCGACCAGCACACCCTGTTCTGCGACTGACAGTTAACGGCCTTATTCTTATTACACAATAAACTTTCTTGAGACTGAGAAGCTTATGTACACGATTCAGCATGGTTTTAGAAAGCGTTGCTCGTGCGAAACTCAGTTTTTCTTTTTCTCATACGACATACTGAGAACTCTGGATGAAGAACAACAGACAGATTCAATATTTCTATATTCCCGGAAAACATTTGACATGGTGCACCATTGCAGTCTGTTAACGAAGGTATGAGCATATAGAATAAGTTTACAAATATGTCAGTGGCACGAAGACCTCTTAAACAACAGAACCAAGTATGTTGACCTCTATGGCGAGTGTTCATCAGGGACAAGGGTACCATCAGAGTGCCGCAGGGAAGTGTGGTAAGGACCGCTGTTGGTCTCTAGACATCTCTAGACACATAAGTGATTTGCCTGACATGTTGGGCAACAATCTGCGATTGTTTGCTGATGATGCCGTCGTGTACGGTAAAATGTCGAGTGACTGTGGAAAGACACAAGACGACTTAGACAAAATTTCGGGCTGGTGTGATGAATGACAGCCAGCCCTAAATGTGGAAAAATGTAAATTAATGGGGATGAGTAGGAAGATCAAACCTGTAATGTTCAGATAAAGTATTACTAGTGTCCTACTTGACGCTGTCATATCATTTAAATATCTGGGCATGGCGTTGCAAAGCGATACGAGGTGAAACGAGCATAAGAGAATTATAGTAGGGCAGACGAATGTTTGACTTCGGCTTATTTGGAGAATTTTAGGAAAGAGTGGTTCACCTGCAAAGGAGACCACATGTAGGACGCTTGTGCGACCTGTTCTTGGGTTCTGTTTGAGTGTTTGGGATCTGTACCAGGTCGGATTGAAGAAACACATCGAAGCAATTCAGAGGCGGGCTGCTAGATTTGTTACCGGTAGGTTCGAACAACACGTAAGTGTTACGGAGATGCTTTGGGAACTCAAATGGGAATCCCTGGAGGAAAGGCGAAGTTCTTTTCGAGAAATACTATTGATAAAATTTAGAGATCCGATATTTGAAGCTGACTGCCGAACGATTCTACTGCCGCCAGCATACATTGCGCGTAAGGACCACTAAGATAAGATATGAGAAACTAGGACTCATAAGGAGGCATACAGACAGTCGTTTATCCCTCGCTCTATTTGCGAGTGGAACAGGGAAGGAAATGACAAGTAGTGGTCCAGGGTACCCTCCGCCACTCACCATACGGTGGCATGTGGAGTATCTGTGTAAATGTATACGTAGATTCCACCACGACCGCCACTTTCCCTTCAGGTAGCTCCTTAACTGTTTATGCTCTGCCGAATGCATCTCTTTCAATTCCTACCACTAAGAAAACTTCTGAATAGTATCGGGAATCTGTCCGAGCTCCTACGAGTGACAGACGTGACAACTCTGGTAAGGCGTAGTATCTATTCCTTGCATATCCTCGTCCAAGAATTTAGAAAACTTTAGCTACATTTTCTTCGACAGGTAATAGTGTTACTTAAAGCCGGTCCTATCCGTTGCTGCCTGATCTCAGGCATAATGTGTAGGTGTTCCACCCTTCCTCTCAATCTATGCCTACAGCGTTTACGGACGACTGCAAACGTCACGAACTACGAAGACTTGCACGACCCATACACATTACCCAGCAATACAAGTGCTGACAAAGTCACAAACGCAAAAACTAATTGTCAGGTGGAACTAAGAACTCTACAGTTTCAGATTTATCTCTCCCTGAGACCCAGGAACTTGACGTCCAGTTTCTTTCTTTTTTACAATTAAATGAACACCCTTAGCTGTTCACAGACGTTGACATACGTCAACGGGGACAGATGAAAATGTGTGCCCCAACAATCTTACAAGGGAACATCCCCATCGCACCCCCCTCAGATTTAGTTATAAGTTGGCACACTGGATAGGCCTTGAAAAACTGAACACAAATCAATCGAGAAAACAGGAAGAAGTTGTGTGGAACTATGAAAAAAATAAGCAAAATATACAAGCTGAGTAGTCCATGCGTAAGATGGGCAACATCAAGGATAATGTGATCTCAGGAGCCGTTGTCCCGTGGTTAGCGTGAGCAGCTGCGGAACGAGAGGTCCTTAGTTCAGGTCTTCATTCGAGTGAAAAAGTTTAATTCTTTTTTTTTTGGTTTCAGACAATTATCACACTTCAGGCACTCACACATAACCAACTTCGCTCTCCAAAATTCCAGGACATGTTCAGATTTGCTTGGACATACGCAGGATTTGACGGTTTACACACGGAAAAATTTGAAAACGTTAAAAACATATGTTTTGACAAAGCACAGGGGAAACTGTGTGACTGTGAAACTGTTGCATTCATTTGTTGCAGTTTATGTGACAAACTCTTATGTTTTCATCACTTTTTTGGGAGTGGTTATCACATCCACAAGAAAACCTAAATCGGGCAAGGTAGAAGAATCTTTTTACCCATTCGCCAAGTGTACAAGTTAGGTGGGTCGACAACATATTCCTATCATGTGACGCATATGCCGTCACCAGTTCCGTATAGAATATATCAGACGTGTTTTCATGTGAGGAGTCGGTTGACCTATGACCTTGCGATCAAATGTTTTCGGTTCCCATTGGAGAGGCACGTCCTTTCGTCTACTAATCGCACGGTTTGCGGCGCAGTCGCAAAACACAGGCACTAAACTTATTACAGTGAACAGAGACGTCAATGAACTAACAGACAGATCATAACTTTGCGAAAATAAAGAAAGTAAACTTTTCACTCGAGGGAAGACTTGAACTCGTTCGGCAGCTGCTCACGCTAACCACGGGACCACGGCGCCCCTGTGCTGACACTGTCCTTGATGTTACCTATCTTGCGCATGGACTACTCAGTTTGTATATTTTGCTTATTTTTTTCGTAGTTTCACACAACTTCTTCCTGTTTTCTCGATTGATACGTGTTCAGTTTTTCAAGGCCTATCCACTGCGCCAACTTATAACTAAATCTGAGGGGGATGCGATGGGGAGGTTTCCTTGTTAGTATATATATATATCTTTCTTTTTTTCCCCACACACGGCTCCTCAGATACAAAGCACGTCACATTTTCTTCTTGCATGTATAGGTCTCAAGACTGATACCGAGCTAGGCAGTGAAATGATTAATAAAGTGAACATGTGTACGGGATAAATCTCTGCTAGGCCTCCAATGTAGGTTTCAGTTGTTTTCCTAAACTTGTGGGGATCCTTATTTTTTGACAGACAAGGCTGGTCCAGTTCTCCGTTGATCTCCTACCTGAGCTTGTGCCCCAGTACTAACGACTTCGTCATCGATACAACTGAATCCTGAGCACGAAAGTTCAGTAAGAATTCGTGTTATTCATGTTATCTTTGGAGAACCATCGCTACAAGAGACTTAAAATAAATAAACCCTGAAAGTTTTAAGATACAAGCGTAAGTATCCTAACTGAGGCTCTGCTTTGAATTATGCTCCGCTGTTCCTGGGTACCCAGCGCAAAAAAATCCCTGTATAAGGCGCTATAAGTACATTACTGGCCACTAAAATTGCTACGCCAAGAAGAAATGCAGATGATAAACGAGTATTCATTGGACAAATATGTTATACTAGAACTGACATGTGATTACGTTTTCACGCAATTTGGTTGCATTGATCCTGAGAAATCAGGACCCAGAACAACCAACTCTGGCCGTAATAATGGCCTTGATACGCCTGGGCATTGAGTCAAACAGAACTTGGATGGCGTGTACAGGTACAGCTGCCCATGCAGCTTCAACACGATGCCACAGTTCATCAAGAGTAGTGACTGGCGTATTGTGACGAGCCAGTTGCTCGACCACCATTGACCAGACGTTTTCAATTGGTGAGAGATCTGGAGAAAGTGCTGTTCAGGGCAGCAGTCGAACATTTCCTGTATCCAGAAAGGCCCGTACAGGACATGCAACGTGGGGTCGTGCATTATCCTGCTGAAATGTAGGGTTTCGCAGGGATCGAATGAAGGGTAGAGCCACGGGTCGTAACACATCTGAAATGTAACGTCCACTGTTCAAAGTGCCATCAATGCGAACAAGAGGTGACCGAGACGTGTAACCAATCGCACGGCGGGTGATACGCCAGTATGGCGATGACGAATACACGCTTCCAATGTGCGTTCACCGCGATGTCGCCAAACACGGATGCGACCATCATGATGCTGTAAACAGAACCTGGATTCGTCGGAAAAAATGACGTTTAGCCATTCGTGCACCCAGGTTCGTCGTTGAGTACACCATCGCAGGCGCTCCTGTCTGTGATGCACCGTCAGGGGTAACCGCAGCCATGCTCTCCGAGCGAACTGTTCGTCCAGATGGTTGTTGTATTGCAAACGTCCCAATCTGTTCACAGAGGGATCGAGACGTGGCTGCACGATCCATTACAGCGATGCGGATAAGATGCCTGTAGTCTCGATTGCTAGTGATACGAGGCCGTTGGGATCCAGCACGGCGTTCCGTATTACCCTCCCAAACCCACCGATTCCATATTCCGCTAACAGTCATTGGATCTCGACCAATGCGAGCAGTAATGTCGCGATACGATAAACCGCAATCGCGAGAGGCTACAATCCGACCTTTATCAAAGTCGGAAACGTGATGGTGCGCATTTCTGCTCCTTACACGAGGCATCACAACAACGTTTCACCAGGCAACGCCGGTCAACTGCTGTTTGTGTATGATAAATCGGTTGGAAACTTTCCTCATGTCAGCACGTTGTAGGTGTCGCGGCCGGTGCCAACCTTGTGTGAACGCTCTTAAAAGCTAATCATTAGCATATCACAGCATCGTCTTCCTGTCGGTTAAATTTCGCGTCTGTAGCACGTCATCTTCGTGGTGTAGCAATTTTAATGGCCAGTAGTGTAGCTTTCAAAATGACGTCTGTAACGGAGATGCGTTCGAAGCTGTTAGCTGTCATTGAGATTCTTTTGGGGGGAAAACAGAGCATCGCAGATATTCATAGACGCTTGCAGAATATCTGTGGAGACCTGGCAGTGAACAAAAGCTCGATGAGTGAGTGCGCTAGGCGTCCGTCATCATCGCGACAAGAGTGCGCCAAACTCTACGATCTCCCGTGTGCTGGCCAGCCGCACAGCTGTAACTCCCGCAATGCTGCAACGTGCGGACAGTCTCCTGCGGGATGATCGATTGATCACAATCAAACACCTCGCTGCGCGACTGGACGTCCCTTCTGGTAGCGCTAACACAATGTCTACCAGTTGCGGTGCTCAAGTTGTTGACGTCGACCAGTAGAGTGTTACCCATGCGGGCATACAGGTCCTCCCAGCAAGATGACGTAGAGCCGTTGCATTGAGCGGAAATTATGTTGAAAAATAGGGTTCTGTAGTTAAAACAGAGGGGAATAATATGGTGTATTGGAATCCTGAATAAAGCGAACCTGCTTTATGAAACAAAATGTTGCGTCACCTGTTGAACGCCCCTGATATGGTCTTGAAATAATGTTACAGGCAATGAGCCACATATTAATCACTTTCCAAAAAGTCTTTCAGAAGAAGTCTATTATAACTGCAATCCTGCAGCTCTGACGCAGACATGCGGGGAGATTTTGTAGTAAACTACACTCCTGGAAATGGAAAAAAGAACACATTGACACCGGTGTGTCAGACCCACCATACTTGCTCCGGACACTGCGAGAGGGCTGTACAAGCAATGATCACACGCACGGCACAGCAGACACACCAGGAACCGCGGTGTTGGCCGTCGAATGGCGCTAGCTGCGCAGCATTTGTGCACCGCCGCCGTCAGTGTCAGCCAGTTTGCCATGGCATACGGAGCTCCATCGCAGTCTTTAACACTGGTGGCATGCCGCGACAGCGTGGACGTGAACCGTATGTGCAGTTGACGGACTTTGAGCGAGGGCGTATAGTGGGCATGCGGGAGGCCGGGTGGACGTACCGCCGAATTGCTCAACACGTGGGGCGTGAGGTCTCCACAGTATATCGATGTTGTCGCCAGTGGTCGGCGGAAGGTGCACGTCCCCGTCGACCTGGGACCGGACCACAGCGACGCAAGGATGCACGCTAAGACCGTAGGATCCTACGCAGTGCCGTAGGGGACCGCACCGCCACTTCCCAGCAAATTAGGGACACTGTTGCTCCCGGGGTATCGGCGAGGACCATTCGCAACCGTCTCCATGAAGCTGGGCTACGGTCCCGCACACCGTTAGGCCGTCTTCCGCTCACGCCCCAACATCGTGCAGCTCGCCTCCAGTGGTGTCGCGACAGGCGTGAATGGAGGGACGAATGGAGACGTGTCGTCTTCAGCGATGAGAGTCGCTTCTGCCTTGGTGCCAATGATGGTCGTATGCGTGTTTGGCGCCGTGCAGGTGAGCGCCACAATCAGGACTGCATACGACCGAGGCACACAGGGCCAACACCCGGCATCATGGTGTGGGAAGCGATCTCCTACACTGGCCGTACACCACTGGTGATCGTCGAGGGGACACTGAATAGTGCACGGTACATCCAAACCGTCATCGAACCCATCGTTCTACCATCCCTAGACCGGCAAGGGAACTTGCTGTTCCAACAGGACAATGCACGTCCGCATGTATCCCGTGCCACCCAACGTGCTCTAGAAGGTGTAAGTCAACTACCCTGGCCAGCAAGATCTCCGGATCTGTCCCCCATTGAGCATGTTTGGGACTGGATGAAGCGTCGTCTCACGCGGTCTGCACGTCCAGCACGAACGCTGGTCCAACTGAGGCGCCAGGTGGAAATGGCATGGCAAGCCGTTCCACAGGACTACATCCAGCATCTCTACGATCGTCTCCATGGGAGAATAGCAGCCTGCATTGCTGCGAAAGGTGGATATACACTGTACTAGTGCCGACATTGTGCATGCTCTGTTGCCTGTGTCTATGTGCCTGTGGTTCTGTCAGTGTGATCATGTGATGTATCTGACCCCAGGAATGTGTCAATAAAGTTTCCCCTTCCTGGGACAATGAATTCACGGTGTTCTTATTTCAAATGGTTCAAATGGCTCTGAGCACTATGGGACTCAACATCTTAGGTCATCAGTCCCCTAGAACTTAGAACTACTTAAACCTAACTAACCTAAGGACATCACACAACACCCAGCCATCACGAGGCAGAGAAAATCCCTGACCCCGCCGGGAATCGAACCCGGGAACCCGGGCGTGGGAAGCGAGAACGCTACCGCACGACCACGAGATGCGGGCTCTTATTTCAATTTCCAGGAGTGTATATCTGCGAAGATAAGGAGCAGAAAAGATCATATGGCCCTTTGGTCCATCTGAAGGTGGAAATTGAATGTGCATTTGGCTGTTTTTGCAGGGAATTCCATTCTGGGGAGTTCGGCTAGCTGGTGTAGGTCTTCTTTTATTTGACACCACCTCGACAGAAATGATTATGAGGACAAAACACACACACCCAGTCCCATGCGGACAAAATTCTCGACTCTGTCGAGAATCGACCTGGGGTCACGTGATTGAGATTCAGCAGCGCTAACCACTGGACCACGAGCTACTGACTCTTGAAGGTGGAGGTACAAGATTTTTGACAATGGCCCTGGTATCGTCAACAGGCAGGTGGCCCGCCAGCATGGGGTAAGCCAGACGAGCGTGCCGGTTCGTCGCACAGACTACCATGGTGCTGGGAGTTCTGTCATGCACCCTAGTCACAGATGAGGATACCTTTACGAGGTTCGGTATCGACAACCTCATCAACCACATGTGGGTTACGAAGGATCCCTATGGTATGGTGGCAGCGAACCATCAGCACCCGTTCAGCCTCAATGTGAGAGCCGGGATTATCGTCGAACGCCTTGTGGGAACAATCATCCTTCCACAAAGCCTCGCAGGCGAGGCATAACCGCACTTGCTGTGCATGACTCTGGCTCTCCTGCTGGAATACATCCATTTAGCGGTACTAAACGTAACGTGCTCCAGGTCACTGCCGATTTGAGTGTGAAGCTAAGACACCAGCACAGACATAACAATCTATCCTTCCAGCCGGTGTGCATCCATTGGAATGTATTTATGCCGGCGATATGTTCACATGAACTTTTTTGTTTCGTATCCTTTAGAGATCGGTTCCTGTAGTTTCGCTAATTCAGAAAAAGTACCTTGTATATCGATCAGTCCAGAATAAAAAGCATTGACTGACTCAGTAATTTCGTCCTGATCTTCTTTCCGCAATACAGTGGTCGGTCGTAGACTCCGTGCCTCTTATTACATTGTTTCACGCCTGCGCCGCGTGTACACGTTCAGTTCTCCGGCTGATGTTTCAAACATTCTTTCTCGATTACGTGAAACAAATTTATCCAAAAATAATTAATAAACGGGTTTTCTCCCACTTGTTGCCCTTCTCCCACCGCTTATAAACACTTGAAAATGGATATTTTCCTACGTTTAGATTTGGAACTAATAGCGTGGAATAAAAATACACGAGAAACTGGATCATTACAATACCCGCACTGTGCTTCGCACGATAAAGAAGCCTAAACGTCAGCCATCACTGAACGACATCTCTATCTCCTACCGTGAACTCAATTTCCGTGTGGGATACTTGCTTTTTGAAAGCACCTGCAGCACCAAGTGGGAGCGCTGACGTGTTTGATGAAACTAAGGGTTACACCAGTAATGAGGTATAAGGGGCAGCCGAATGAAAACGAAACAAATGTAAAAAAGTAAGTAAAGTGTTTATTATTTCAAAAGTATTCTTTCATCCAACTGTGAGACAAGACTGCCAGTGCCTTCACGAAAAAAGTGTTGCTGTTGCCTATGGAACCATGATCGTAACCAGACGCGCACCTCTTCGTCTAAAGGAAATCGACGGGGACGAAAGATTTTTCCGGGTGGTAAAAGGCGGCCGGGGCGTTGGGATCGCCACCCTCCCCTTCCCAGTGCCACAGCGGGGAGAGGCTGTAAAGTACCTTCACGAAGGACAACTGCCCAGTAATTGACTTGCCCCACATACTTTGTTTCACACCTTATAGTTCCACGTACCAACTACGTTACTGCGCTTCTGTTTCTGAGGTGCGACTTTCTATCTTAACAATTTGAAAGAGTTATGGGACGTGTATTGTAACTGTGCAGGAGACACACAGAAAAATCGTGTTTAACGAGATCAACCGCAAGTAGGAATTTAAACTGTGCATAGCTTTGACTGCTCAGATTCAACAACAATATCTGGTTAATTCAACAAGCAATAGCGCTCTTTATGATAACACACACTAGCTGTGACATGTGAGATTAGGTCAAATATGCGAAATGATGGTCGATTTCAAGTTCCCTACCCTCCTCTCTCCTTATTCTCCGCTATTTTACTCCGCACCCTCTATTAAAAATATAGTAAAGTACGAGGTCTAGCCACAGGGATGAAAAGCAAAAAGTCTACATTCTGAAAAGCAACGAGAATGTAAGCTTATACTATAATACAGTTAAGCGACAGTTCAAGGAGTTCTCTGGAACAACGGCTTAACTGAAAACCAAATCAGTAAGTAATTCGTACATATTACACTATCACATCATGTATTCTGAACCATGACATTTCATTCATATGTGCCTGAAATATAGTCCTTACACAAGAGTTTGAAATTCATAAAAATACTATTTAAAACGTTTGATGCTCCATATCTCGATCTCAACATATTCCAGTTAAGTCGCTGTTCCAAGGAACCTCTAAACTGTATTTCATTGCATTGTGTGTATGAGAGCAGGGTGCTTTGGACCTTATTCTAAAGCCAATTCCATATGTTTCAGATTTGAGTTTTGATGACTATGACGCCCTAGATATCGACCCAGATCCTGTCGCAGGTAAGTTTATCGGCATATAGCGCATCATTTCGTGGTTCAGACTGCACGGTAAACGGTACCTGCCCGGATAACTGAATGGGTGAGCCAGTTCAGAGGGCCGAGGAAGATTAATGCACGCACCTCCTCATTAAAGCATTGTGGGGTTTCTACCAAACTTCGGATTGCGGACGCTCTATTTCTTCTTTTTTTTTTTTTAGTTTCGACTGAAGGAATAAGCCTCTTCTTTCTTCTACTTCTTCATCTACATAGATACTCTACAAATCACATTTAAGTGCGTGGCAGAGGGTTCATCGAATTACATTCACAATCCTCTATTATTCCAAACTCGTACAACGCGCTGAAAGAACGAACACCTTTACCTTTCCGTACGAGCTCTCATTTCCCTTATTTTATCGTGGTGATCGGTTCTCCCTATGTAGGTCGGCGTCAACAAAAATTTTTTCGCATTTTTGAGGAGAAAGTCGATGATTGGAATTTCGAGAGAAGATTGCTTCTCAACGAAAAACGCCTTTGTTTTAATGACATCCATCCCGAATCCTGTATCATTACCGTGAGACTTCTCCCATATTTAGCGATAATACAGAACGCACTCCCTTCTTTGAACTTCTTCGATGTACTCCGTCAATCCTATCTAGTAAGGATCCCACACCGCGCAGCATTATTCTAAAAGAGGACGGACAACCGTAGTGTAGGCAGTCTCCTTAGTAAACCTGTTACATTTTCTAAGTGTCCTGCCAATTAAACGCAGTCTTTGGTTAGTCTTCCACACAACATTCTTTATGTGGTTCTTCCAATTTATCGAGTGGTTCTAGGCGCTACAGTCTGGAACCGCGTGACCGCTACGAATCCTGCCTCGGGCATGGATGTGTGTGATGTCCTTAGGTTGGTTAGGTTTAAGTAGTTCTAAATTCTAGGGGACTGATGACCTTAGAAGTTAAGTCCCATAGTACTCAGAGCCATTTCAAGCATTTTTTCTTCCAATTTAAGTTGTTCGTAATTGTAATTCCTAGGTGTTTAATTGAATTTACGGCCTTCAGATTTGACTGATTTGTCGTGTGACCGAAGTTTAACGGATTCCTTTTAGCACTCGTGTAGATGACCTCACACTTTTCGTTATCTAGGGTCAACTGCCAATTTTCGCACCATATAAATATCTTTTCTAAATCGTTTTGCAATTTGTTTCGATTTGCTGATGATGTTACTAAACAACAAACGACAGCGTCATATGCAAACAACCCAAGACGGCTGCTCAGATTGTCGCTCAGATTCTTTATATAGATAAGGAAAAAAGCAAAGGGCCTATAATACTACCTTGGTGAACGCCAGAAATCACTTCTGTTTCACTCGATTTCTTTACGTCAATTACTACAAACTGTGACCTCTCTGACAGGAAATCACGTCACATGACTGAGACGATATTCCATAAGGACACAATTTCACTACAAGCCACTTGTGTGGTACAGTGTCAAAAGCCTTCCAGAAATCCAGAAATACGGAATCTATTTGAAATCCCTTGTCGATGGCACTCAGCACTTCATGCGAGTAAAGAGCTAATTGTGTGTCACAACAACGATGTATTCGACATCCTTGTTGACTGTGTCAATAGACCACTTTCTTCAAGGTAATTCATGATGTTCGAACACAATATATGTTCCAAAATCCTGCTGCATATCGACGGTAATGATATGGGCTTGTAATTTAGGGGATTACTCCTACTATCTTTCTAGAATATTGGTGTGACCTGTGCAACTTCCCAGTCTATGGGTACGGATCTTTCGTAGAACGAACGGTTGTATGTGATTGTTAAGTAGGAATTATTTCATCAGCATACTCTGAAGAGAACCTAATTGGTATACAGTCCGGACCTGCTTTTATTAAGTCATTTAAGTTGCTACACTAATCCAAGGATATCTACTTCTCTCTTTCTCATGTTGTCACCTGTTCTTGATTCGAATTCTGGAATATTTACTTCGTCGGAATTTCGGAAGGCTGAGTTTAGTAACTGCCTTGGCAGCACTGTCTTCGATAGTATTTCCATCGCTAACGTGCCGAGAAGGCATTGACTGTGTCTTGCCACTAGCATACTTCACATAGCGTGGCCCCTCCCGCCGGAGGTTCAAATCCTCCCTCGGGCATGGGTGTGTGTGTTGTTCTTAGCATAAGTTAGTTTAAGTAGTGTGAAAGTCTAGGTATCGATGACCTCAGCAGTTTGGTCTCTTAGGAATTCACACACACATACTTCACGTACGACCAGAATCTCGTTTGGATTTTCTGCTATGTTTCGAGACAAAGTTAAGTTGTGGAAATTGTTATAAGCATCTCGCATTGAAGTCAGCGCTAAATTTCGAGATTCCGTAAAAGATCGCCAATCTCGAAGATATAGCGTCTGTTTAAAGTTGGCATGTTTTTTTCGCTGTTTCTGTAACATGGTTCTGAAACGTTTTGTGTACCAAGGAGGATCAGCTCCGTCGTTTGTTCTTTTATTTGGTATAAATCTCTCAACAGCTGCCGATACAATTTCTTTGAATTCAAGCCACATCTGGTTTACACTTACATTGTTAATTTGGAAGGAGTAGATATTGTCTCTCAGGAAGGCGACAAGTGAATCGTTATCTGCTTTTTTGAATAGGTATATTTTTTATTTATTTTTGGAATATTTGGCGGTTACAATATTCAGCCTCGCTACGACAACCCTGTGTTCACTGATTCCTGTGACCGTTTTGATGCTCGTTATTAACTCAGGATTATTTTACTATTCGCGTGGGCACATGAACTAACTGCTCGAAATAACTTTCAGAGAATGCATTTAGCACAATTTCGGATGATGTTTTATGCGTACCTCCGGAATTAAACATATATTTTTGCCAACATATCGAAGGCAAATTAAAGTCACCACCAATTACAATTGTATGAGTCGGGTACGTGTGTGAAATCAAACTTAAGTTTTCTCTTAACCTTTCACCAACTGTATCTTCTGAATTATAAGGCCGGTAAAATGATCCAACTATTATTTTATTTCGGTGGCTAACAATGACTTCTGCCCATACTAACTCACAGGAACTACCTACTTCAATTTCTTGACAAGATAAACTACTTCTAACAGCAACAAACAGGCCACCGCCAACCATGTTTAGCCTATCTTTTAGGAATACCGTTCGCAAAAATTTCGAGTGAGCTTATCTCCGGTCTTTGTCAGCTTTCAGTGCCTATAAAAATTTGAGCATCAGTGCTTTCCATTAGCGCTTGGAGCTCTGGGACTTTCCCAACACAGCTATGACAATTTACAGCTGTTATACCGAAGGTTCCTGTGTCTAAGTTCTTTCTGTTTTCGGCCTGGATCCTTTGTGACTGACGCCCTTTTTGTGTTTTTCCGTGACCCTCTAACCTAAAAAACCGCCCAGTCCACGCCACACAGCAATTCCTATCCGTGTAGCTGCCACCTGCGTACAGTAGACTCCTGACCTACTCAGCGGAACCCGAAACCAAACCACTCTATGGCGCAAGTCGAGGAATCTGGAGCCTACACGATCGCAGAACCATCTAAGCTTCTGATTCAGAGCCTCCACTCGGTTCTGTACCAGAGGTCCGCGATCGGTCCTGTCGACTATGCTGCAAACTGTGAGCTCTGCTTTCATCTTGCAAGCAAGACTAGCAGCCTTTACCACTTCTGTTAGCCTCTCAGAGAGAATCCCTTCTGATCCAAAGTGACAAACATCATTGGCACCGACGTGAGCCACCTCCTGCAGTTGGCTACACCCTGTGCTCTTCATGGCGTCCGGAAGGACCCGTTCCACATCTGGAATGGCTCCACTCGGCATGCGCACGGAGTGCACATTGGCTTTCTTGCCCTTCTTGGCAGCCATGTCCCTAAGGGGCTCCATGACGCACATAACGTCGGAGCTTCCAACTATCAATAATCCCACCCTCTGTGATTGACCGGATCTTGCAGGCTGAGAGGTGTTCTCTTCGGTGTTACCCACTGGAAGCCGGATAAAACGCGATACAAATATTGCTGATACCAGCTGTAGCATTAACCACTTTTACTAAAAGTGTTCCATCATTGTAGGTTATTGTTAGCATCCTGTAAAATTATGTCTGACGAACGAAAAATTAGTCACCCCCACGAGTCATAACCTAGTACCGTGTAACACGGCATCCACCCTTGATGATGGCTTCAGTTCAGCGAGGAAGGAGTATCCACAGCCCACTGATCATGAAGATGTGGTAGAAAGGGCAACCTACAACTTTTAAATCATCATACGAGAGATATTCCCAAAAATTATAGAACCACCTACAGGCGGAACTACATGTTTTATGTATCTTGTTGCGAGCCTAGACAACAGTTCAACTGGCACATGTACGCAACTTTTTTTTTTTAACGACAACAGTAGAGAGTCTCTTGAGAGCCCTCCTCAGCGTCTTTAGCGCTCAACGTCGACGAGTCTGCAAGTTTAAAACGGTGACAAATATTATGCCCGGTGAGTTTATTCTGACAAGCAGAGGTCACTGGCGGTGGAATCGCCTTTTTGAAACCATCCCAGCTATCACACGCTGAAATCATTCACCTTTGTGGGCCTTCATTTGCGATTAATCGACGAAAACAAAATCGGAATTTCGCGTGATATGGCATTAAGAAAAAAAGGACAAGTTAATCCATTTACATGTGCAATAGTGCCAATAGTGTAATTTAAATTACAAAAATGTACATTTTCCTGTTGGCACTCTTTTTTTCTTTTTTTTGAGTCATCAGTTTTCTGAGTGGTTTGATGCTGCCCGCCACGAATTCCTCTTCTGTGCTAACCTCTTCATCTCAGAGTAGCACTTTCAAACTTACGTCCTCAATTATTTGCTGGATGTATTCCAACCTCTGTCTTCCTCTACAGTCTTTGCCCTCCACAGCCCCACCTAGTACGATGGAAGTCAGTCCCTAATGTCTTAACAGATGTCTTATCATCCTGTCCCTCCTCCTTGTCAGTGTTTCCCACACATTTCTTTCCTCTCCGATTCTGCGCAGAACCTGCTGATTCCTTATCTTATCAGTCCACCAAATTTTTAATATTATTTTGTAGCACCACATCCCAAATGTTTCGATGCTCTTCTGCTCCGGTTTTCCCACGGTCAGTGTTTCACTGCCATTCAGTGCTGTGCTTCAAGCTACATTCGCTGAAACTTCTTCCTCAAATTAAGGCTTGTGTTTGATACTAGTAGACTTCTCTTGGCCAGGAATCTCTTTTTGCCAGTGTTAGTCTGCTTTTGAGGTCCTCTTTGCTCCGTCATTGGTTAATTGGATGCCTAGGTAGCAAATTTCCTTAACTTCATCTACTTAGTGACCATCAACCTTGATATTTAATTTCTCGACGTTCTCATTTCTGCTACTTCCCACTACTTTCGTCTTCCTTCGGTGCCTCTCAATCCGTATACTGTGCTCATTACATTGTTCATTCAATTCAACAGATCATATAATTCCTCTTCACTTTCACTCAGGATAGCAATGTTATCAGCGAATCGTATCGCCGATATCTGTTCACCTTGAATTTTAATTCCACTCCTGAATTTTTCTTTTATTTCCTTCATTGCTTTTTCAATGTACAGATGAAACAGTAGGGGCGAAAGACTATATCTCTGTCTTACACCCTTTTTAATCCGAGCACTTCGTTCCCTGTCGACCACTCTTATTATTCCCTCTTGGTTCTTGTACGTATTGTATATTACGCGTCTCTCGCTATAGTTTACAGCCCTCCCCGCCATTTTTCTCAGAATTTCGAACATCTTGCACCATTTTAGACAGTCGAACGCTTTTTCCAGGTCGGCAAATGCTATGAACGTGTCTTGATTTTTCTTTAGTCTTGCCTCCATTATCAACCGCAACGTCAGAGTTGTCTCTCCGGTACCTTCCGAAAGCCAAACTGATCGTCATCTAACACACGCTCAGTTTTCTTTTCAATTCTTCTGTATAATATTCTTGTCAGCAACCTGGATGCATGAGCTGTTAAGCTGATTTGTGATAATTCTCTCACTTTTCAGCTCTTCCAGTCTTCGAAATTGTCTGGATGATATTTTTCCAGAAATCAGATGGTATGTCACCTGAGTCATACATCACATACACCAGCGTGAATAGTCGTTTTGTTGCCACATCCCCAACTGATTTTAGAAATTCTGATAGAGTGTTATCTATCCCTTCTGTCTTATTTGATCTTAAGTCCTCCAAAGCTCCTTAAATTCTGATTCTAATTGTGGATGCAGCATCACTTCTAAAGCGACTCCTGTTTCTTCTTGTATCACGTCAGAAAAATCTTTCCCCCTAATAGAGACCTTCAATGTAGTCCTTCCAACTATCCGCTCTATCTTCTGCATTTAATAGCAGAATTCCCGTTGTTACTAACCTTGCTCTTAATTTCACCGACAGTTGTTTTGATTTTTCTATAAAGTCAGTGCTTCCAACAATTATTTCTTTTTCGATTTCATCACATTTTCCGTGAGCCATTTCGTCGTAGCTTCCGTGCACTTCCTACTTACTTCATTCCTCAGCGACTTGTGTTTCTGTATCCCCGAATTTCCGTGAACATTTTTCTACTTCATTTCTTCATCGATCAGCTGAAGTATTTCTTTTGTTACCCATGACTTCTTCGCAGTTACCTTCTTTGTGCTTATGTTTTTATTTTCGACTTCCGTAATTGTCCTTTTTTGAGCTGCCTATTCCTCTTCAACTGTACTGCCCATTGAGCTATTCCTTATTGGTGTTCTATAGCCTTTGAGAACTTCAAGCGTATCTCGTCATTCCTTAGTACTTCCGTAACTCACTTCTTCGCATATTGATTCTTCCTGACTAATCTCTTAACCTTCAGCCTACTCTTCATCACCACTACCCGTACACTGTGATCTGAGTCTATATCTGCTCCTGGGTACGCCTTACAATCCAGTATCTGATTTCGTAATCCCTGCTTGCCATGATGTAACCTAACTGAAATCTTCCCATATCACCCAGCCTTTTCCAAGTATACCTCCTCCTCGTGAACAGAGTATTCGCTATTACTAGCGGAAATTTATTACAGATCTCAGTCTTTCTCCTCTCTCATTCCTTGTCTCAAGCCCATATTGTCCTGTAATCTATTCTTCTGCGCCGTCCCCTACAACTGCATTCCAGTCCCTCATGACTGTTAGATTTTCATCTCCCTGTACGTGCTGTATTAGCCTTCCAATACCCCCATACACTTTCTCTGAACTATCGTTATCGGTGTTGGTTTGCTGTCGATTCTGATAAGAACAACCCTATCACTGAACTGTTCACAGTTACACACAGTAACACACTACCTTCCTATCCATAACGAATCCTACTCCCGTTATACCATTATCTGCTGCTCTTAATATTACCCTATACTCATCTGATTAGAAATCTGTCTTCTTCCCAATTCACTTCACTGGCCCCTACTATATCTAGATTGAGCCTTTGCATTTCTCTTTTCAGATTTCCTAGCTTCCCTACCACGTTCAAGCGTCTGACATTCCACGCCCTGACTCGTAGAACGTGACCCTTTCGCTGGTTATCCAATCTTTTTCTCATGGTCATCTTTCCCTTGGCAGTCCTCTCCCGGAGATCCGAATAGGAGGACTATTCCCGAATCTTTTGCCAATCCAGAGATCATAATGACACTTTTTCACTTACAGGCCACATGTCCTGTGGATGCACATTACAGGTCTTTAATGCTGTGGTTTCCATTGCCTTCTGCATCCTCATGCCGTTGATCATTGCTGATTCTTTCGCTTTAGGAACAGTTTCCCACCCCAAGGACCAATGGATAAGAGAGTGCCCTGAACCTTTGTTCGCTCCTCCGCTCCTCCGCCCCCTATGACAAGGCCGTTGGTAGAATGAGGGTGACTTCTTATGCCATAAGTCTTCGGCCGCCAAAGCTGATTATTAATCAGAATTTAAGCGGCAGCTGGTTTCGAATCTGGGATCCAGGAAGCCAGGAAGTTTTGATAACTAATCAAGTACGCTACCCTAGAACATGAGGTTACAACGTCAGACAAGCGTTTAGGACATAAATCCTTGTTGCACTATGGAGAAACTAACTCAGATGAAGAATTAAACGGAAGAAGGGATTGTAAGTAAAATGAAGTCGAGCAATATAAGGAACAGTAGTAATGAATGCAATAATCGTGGATGAAAATATAGTATCATGAAACAGAAGAAATAAAATCGACATTGATACATGAAAATAATTACAACTGTAGTATGCTCAAAGGTTCCAAGCGGAAAGAAGAAAACATTACAGCTATTGAAAAAGCTAATATGGCGATTAAAATGATATGACAAAGGACCAGAAAAAATTAAACTTAAACTAATTAACTGAATAAAAATAATGTTCAAAGCTATTTCGATAGAGATTTAAAAATAAAAAAATTGCATGTACCAAATGAGATTGGAACTCACGACCTCCTGTACATAAGGCTTGTATTATAGTCATTACACTACACAACCACCCTCAGTAACATTTTTTGCTTAACGCTGTAGAACATCACGCGAAACTCCAACATTTTTATTCGTCGTTTACTTGCAAATGAGGGCCCACCAGACTGAATGGCTGCAGGATTTCATACCTGGGACCTTAACCTTTATCACCGTACAGATGGTTTCAAAAAGTCGATCCCATCACTGTGGAACTCTCTTTATGAGTGTATGACCGCGTTACAAAGTAAAATCGAGCAACTTTCCGAGTACTATTGCATGAAGCAGGTCGTTTACCTGTGGTGAAGTTTCTGAGTCGCAAACAGAGATAAAATTTAGAATTTTACATTAAGTATGACATCGGGTTACGCCACAGCGCTACTGATTCCCTGCCAGCAAGACTGCTGGTAGAATCCAATGGCTACAGGCCTCTAGGCGGTTGTGCGTCAGTGAAGGTCCCATTGGCCGGTAGCCGCGTCCCATTCGTAATGAATTGGAGTCATGTCTGCAGGACGTGCAGACCGAGGGAACATGCAGAACACAGAGTACCACAGAACTGCTCGCCAAACTTCTAGCGCGAAATTTATTCATGTGCCAGTTACGGGAGGGAATAAATTACTCATCTTAGGATCTCCTGTAACGTATTATAAAATATCAAATTCGCAGTAACCGATATGACCTTTTTCCTTCGCGTTTTAATTTGCTGGAAAAATTGTATTCACACCCAAGTTTTTTCATGTGTAGTTTAGAATACAATTCTCGCTTTCAAACCAACAAGCCGTAGTCAAGAATTCCGTAACTAAAAGAATAACACATAACTAAAATAACATGAAATTAAAAAAATCTGTCATTGTAAACTTGTAAGTTTATGATTATTATTAGTTCTTTCTGTTGTTGTCTCTATTCCAAAGACTGGTTTGTTGGACTCTCCGTGCTCGACAATACTGTGCGTTCATCTCTGCAGACTACTGCAAACTACACTACTGGCCATTAAAATTTCTGCACCAAGAAGTGCGGATGATAAACGAGTATTCATTGGACAAATATGTTATACTAGAACTGACATGTGATTACGTTTTCACGCAATTTGGTTGCATTGATCCTGAGAAATCAGGACCCAGAACAACCAACTCTGGCCGTAATAATGGCCTTGATACGCCTGGGCATTGAGTCAAACAGAACTTGGATGGCGTGTACAGGTACAGCTGCCCATGCAGCTTCAACACGATAACACAGTTCATCAAGAGTAGTGACTGTCGTATTGTGACGAGCCAGTTGCTTGGCCACCATTGACCAGACGTTTTCAATTGGTGAGAGACCTGGAGAATGTGCTGGCCAAGGCAGCAGTCGAACTTTTTCTGTATCCAGAAAGGCCCCTACAGGACCTGCAACATGTGGTCGTGCATTATCCTGCTGAAATGTAGGGTTTCGTAGGGATCGAATGAAGGGTAGAGCCACGGGTCGTAACACATTTGAAATGTAGCGTCCACTGTTCAAAGTGCCGTCAATGCGAACAAGAGGTGACCGAGACGTGTAACCAATGGCACCCTATACCATCACGCCGAGTGATACACCAGTATGGCGATGACGAATACACGCTTCCAGTGTGCGCTCAACGCGATGTCGCCAAACACGGATGCGACCGTCATAATGCTGTAAACAGAACCTGGATTCTTCGGAAAAAATGACGTTTTGCCATTCGTGCACCCAGGTTCGTCGTTGAGTACACCATCGCACGCGCTCCTGTCTGTGATGTAGCGTCAAGGGCAACCGCCGCCACCTGCAAACGTCGAATTGTTCGTGCAGATGGTTGTTGTCTTGCAAACTTCCCCATCTGTTGACTCATGGATCGAGACGTGGCTGCACGATCCCTTACAGCCATGCGGATAAGATGCCTGTCATCTCGACTACTAGTGATAGGAGGCCGTTGGGATCCAGCACGGCGTTCCGTATTACCCTCCTGAACCCACCGATTCCATATTCTGCTAACAGTCATTGGAGCTCGACCAACGCAAGCAGCAATGTCGCGATACGATAATCCGCAATCGCGATATGCTACAATCCGACCTTCATCAAAGTCGGAAACGTGATGGTATGCATTTCTGCTCCTTACACGAGGCATCACAACAACGTTTCACCAGGTAACGCCGGTCAACTGCTGTTTGTGTATGAGAAATCGGTTGGAAACTTTCCTTATGTCAGCACGTTGTAGGTGTCGCCACCGGCGCCAACCTTGTGTGAATGCTCTGAAAAGTTATTCATTTGCACATCACAGCATCTTCTTCCTGTCTTAAATTTTGCGTCTGTAGCACGTCATCTTCGTGGTGTAAAATTTTAATGGCCAGTAGTGTACATTCATTTCAACCGGCTCACTGTATTAAAGTCTTCGTCTCTCTCTGTAATTTTTAGCCCTTACTCTTCCTTTCCGTACCAAACTGACAAATACTTCATGCTTTAGAAGTGCCCTGCCAACCGCCCCGTTCTCAAGTTGTGCCACACAAATCTTTTCTCCCCAATTCGAATCCGTACCTCCTCGTTCCTTATACGATCCATCCATACAATTTTCAACGTTGTACTGTAGCACCAGATTATGATAGCCTCTATTCTCTTCTTGTCTGAACTGGTTGTCGTTCACATTTTACTACCATACAAAACTACTCTCCAAATAATAAACTCAGATTTCGTCCGAACAGGCCGCAGAAGGCCCAACGGTACAAGCGGACCGCCGAGTCAACCTCAGCCAAGAGGCGTGATTGGATGCGGATAGCGAGAGGCATGTGGTCAGCACATCGCTCGTCCGGCCGTTGTCAGCTTTCGTGAGTGAAGCCGCTACGTCTCAGTGTAGTTCAGTGATTCCCTACCAGGGGTAATTACTCCTTGAGAGGTAAAACAAAATTTTCTAAGGGATACAAAAAAAAAGGTTCGGTAGCGTTTGGGTCTCGAAACTAAGCTATTTTCAAACGATCGTTATCATTATTATCACTATTTCGTAAAACTGTAATGCTAATAACAAAAGTTACCAATAATTAGATTTTTTATTTATCGTCGTTGTATCCAATGCAAAGGGTATTCTAATCAGATTTTCACTTGTGCTATCCACACTGTACACACACAACAAAAATCAGTAACATGACTGGTGTATACTTCCATCGGCTGAAAGCATGAGGTAACGATATTTAGCTCACACAAAAGGAGCATCTGTTGAAAGGTGAGTAGCAGTGTACAGAGAGCCATGTAGGCTGCTCCACCTATGGAATATCGGAGCTGTTACATCTGTACATCTGTCACATCGCCACTGCATGTCACAAATATAATTGCAATTTCCTTACCTGTTGTAACGCATATGTGCGATTATACCAACGCACAACTTCCCAAGCCCAAGATCCTCCGATGTATAGATACTCGTAAGAGCGAAAGTTATTAACTGTTGCTCTTTTAAACTTATAATCATGAACAAAATGTTCTATAACTTTTAGCTGGGGCCAATGTTTGATTACAAAAGGATGAGTAACATCAATCACAGATGAATCCGATCGAGATGCAAATTTGCACAACTGATAATAGAAACTTAATCCACTTTCTCTAATATTAGTTATGCAGTCCTCGTCTTCTTTAGTAGTGTACACTAACCACTTGTTACGATATTTAACTGACTGCAAATCAAAACTTGCCCATACGTTCTAACAAGAGCCGTTACCGTGTTCATTCGTATCCTTGTTGCCAAGAGTGAAGTTCAAAACACCGCAAAACACCAATGGCCCATGCAAGATGACTTGGGCACCTACGTTGTGGTTTGATAACTGGCAGCTATATAAGTAATGAATCTGTAAAGACAGGGTCAGTCGTCGAGCAGCCGCAAGTGCAGTAGCATCGAGACAGATTAATTATGCCGCCTTATTTTAGGAGGAGTGGGCGTTCGCGTTTTACAGTTTTTAATGCAATAGACAACATTTCTATTACTACCAAGGATTACGTAGGTGCCCAAGTCATCTTGCGTGAGTTTTGAACTTCACTTTCGCTAACAAGGATACGAATGAACACGGTAACGGCTGGGTCACCGTTGCTCTTGTGCGTGGACCAAAAGTCGATAAAGTAAAAGGGCTAGTTAATTTCAAGTCACGTGATGTCGTCGCTTATCGGACATTTCAGATTTGTGAAGTTTACAACAGAGATAAGGGTTCATCGTATTACATGTCGACTATGCCTTTGGTTCTCAGGACCAGGAATCATCGTAAAATAAATGAATCGGAATCAGTCTCAGTGTGGGTGAAAGGCGTTAACAACTGCAGTTTGAATACGTCAGAAAGATGTGTCATCTTATAGAGTACGCCCGTTGTGTCAGGGTACATAGCCAGTATTGGACAAAAGCGAGGGATGTCGATCTGTATTCCTAACCCTATGACGTGGCGCTGGCTGCTCCAGACTCATAGGTGAAAGCAGCCTCTCTGTAGCTGTGCATTCGCGCGCAACGTGACATTACGCTGTGTGCTCTGATCGATACCAGTGCTCAGTTTTGTGTGGTCAGCTGGTATGGGTGGTTACCTCCATGCGGTCCAGGACAGCACGAGGCAGAACAGCGTGCAATGAGCCGGATTTGGTGCGAGTCAGCGCCCATGATCCCTCTTCTGTCTCAGTGTGGTGTGGCCTCCAAGCCAATAAACAAGCAAGCGAATATCTGTTCTATTCGTTATCTCACTACACATGACGGTGATGAGTGTTTGACAACCATACAGGCTTCATCAGTGAGTTACACAATTTTAAAGTTAGAAGAGCTGCCTGATACCGGTAGTATCCTAACAAGAGCTACTCTACAGTTCTAACAGTCAGCGGAATTCATAATTTTGCTTAAGGTAGTTTGATTTTTAATTTCATGTCGTTTTTAAACTTACAATATGTGCATTTGGTGATTTTTTCCCGCCATTATAATTGTAGGAGAAGTGAGCTCTGGCGTGTGAAATTTAATGTAGCCTCTGAGGTGTTTAAACAATTAAACAGTGGTGGCAGCATGATGAGGAGGGGAATTATTTAAACTTCAACATTGTCTAAAAATAGCATTAGCGGATTTAGGATATGTTACAGCACGTGATACTGACAACTATACGGTTTAAAGTAAGCTCCAGGACAACCTGTTTCAACTGTAACATCAGAAGGGCACTTATTAAACTCAGGGGGAAAGGTGGGCTTTCGGGTAGGAATTGGAGTTACATGGTGCTCTGTGACATGACCATTTTGAATTTCCTACCAAACTTAAACTTAGAATGATAACTGTTTAAATGTAACTCTTCAGGCTTTCCCGGCGATCTAATGACATCTTGGGTTGTCGGGTGTTCTGCCGGATATCAGCGTCGTACTTGCACGATATTTCGGTCACGTAGCTCGTAACCTTCATCAGGTGCGACCTGAGACTGCTCCTCGAGTGGACCTGGTCCAGTATTTATGCCTATGGCCTTCCTCCTCCACCAACGGCTGCAGGCGCTTCCTCTGTGGTCCGCGCCCATTCCCTGCGACCCGCTGAAGCGTTGCTGCTCCGATTTCCGTCCGCTGCGGTTCTAGGTGTTCCCTCTGCGGTCCGCGTCGACCAAACCCGCTCCTTGGGGTTTCATCTACGGTCTGGGGTACCAAGCGTTCCCCCTGCGGTCCGCGCTCGCTCACCACGACCTGTTGGAGCGTTGCCGCTCCGTTTTTCGTCCGCTGCGGCTCTGGGTGTTCCCTCTGCGGTCCGCGCCCACCAGTCCCACTTCTGGGTGTTCCATCTTCGGTCTGGTGCGCCTGGCAGTCCGTCAGGGGCTCGTTTTCCATCTCCATGTCTCTGGTTCTTCTGTTTGTGTAGTGTTGTAGCTGGCCCCGTTGCTCTGGAATTGTTAAAGGAGCAACGGGGCCAGCTGCAACACTACACAAATTAATTTCGGTGATCCCGTAGTGGCCCAGACAGGTAAGGGTTTCAGAAAAGACTTGCTCGTGCTCCCGCTCCTTTAAATAACCCCAAATATTTTCTATAGGATTAATCCTTAAAGTGACAAAATGTTTCATCCAACAAGACAATCAAAGGGTATATATCAGGATGTGTTCTAGGGAGTAGTACTAAATACAACTGCTCAATTTATTATCTACTTCTACGCCAATCATGAGTTATGGGGTGGTGAATATTCATAGAAAGGAATCAGAAGCTCATAATTATACTTAGTAAATAATTCACTGTTAATTACGAAAGGAATCTGTTGAAAATTATCAGTTTCAACTTCTGTTAGTACGCATCTGTCCACAGAAGGAAGACAGTTCCCAAAAGATTGGGGTTCGACTTTAGACCATGCATACAAACACACATTTTCAGCCACATCAGTATTAGAGTGTGTTTTGACTTGTTTTAAAAGCTTTTTCAAGCATAGGCAAATAGTCTACCCAACCTGCTCTGTGTGTAACAAACGTTGCACCCACTGGTCCACTTGGCACTTTGTTATTCATACTCTCGTCAGTTACTGTAGTAGTGTTTGAAACTGTGGAAATTTGAGTAGCTAAACGGTCTGCTTCAGTGTCTCCTCTAAATTTTGATTCTTCTCCTTGCTCTTCTGTAGCCCCAGCATCAGACGACTCGCATTCGGGGGGACTACGGTTCATCATGATTTAGGTTTTCCTTTATTTCCCTTAATCGTTCCAGGCAAATGGCAGAATGGTCTCTTTCAAAGGACACTGTGCCGATTTCCTTCCCCATCCTTCCCTAATCCGAGTTTGTGCTCCGTCTTTAATGACCTCGCTGTCGACGGGACGTTAAACTCTGATCTACTCCTCCTCTCCCAGTATCAAACAGTCTTTAACTGCCACGTAACTACTCCATCTCCTTGACATAATTCTTATAGACAAAAAATATACTAACGAATGTCAATATTATCCCTGTAACTCTAAAAACCAAACAAAAAAAGTAAACAACATGCCTGTTACATTCAAGAGTGTGCATAAACTAATTGTGTTCCATATTTTAAGTAATCGTACTATATGTTCACTGTCAGCGAAAATATTTTACATTGTCTCTAATGTTTTCGAAAACATTTATGAAAGTATTTATTTCTACATCAGAAGAAGCATTTCTCAGCACGTAACACGTGAAGCAGGATTTAACCAAGAACTGACTACACGACAATTTGTTTGTTGACATGTACGGTGCAGGACAAAACTAGCTGTAAGTTTGCTTACAAACATCTCCCATACCGATTTTAAACTTTATAATGTAGTAAATGTTACTGTCAACTGAGCTTAAGATACCAGAAGACAAAAATCCACATGTGACAAATACCAGCTGACAGGAAACCAGAAATGTAGACGAGCGCCTCCAAGGCCACTTCTAACTTGTTCACTGATAACTCACGCCTACTAACTTAGGCACATAAGAATGGTACTCATATTTATTATAGAAACTTGTGAAAATATGAATACCAATAACATCGATCATCTGTACTAAATAAAGTAATACACAGCATGTAACCCAGTAGTATATACACTGAGGTGGCAAAACTTATCAAATGCCTCCTAATATAGTGTCAGACCTCCTATGGTCCAGCGTAGAGCATAATCTCGACATAGCATGGACTCAATAAGTCGTTGGAACCACGCAGAAATATTGAGCCATGTTGCCTCTATAGACGTCCGTAATTGCAAAAGTGTTGCTGGTGCAGGATTTTGTATACGAACTGACTTCTAGTTTGTCTCCCATAAACGTTCAATGGGATTCACGTCGAGAGATCTGGGTGGCCTGATCATTCACTCTAATTGTCCAAAATGGTCCTTAAACCACTCACGAACAACTATGGCCCGGTGACATCGTTGTTTGAGAACATGAAGTCCGTAAGTGCGAATGGCTCCAAGTAGCCGAACATAACCCTTTCCAGCCAATGACCGGTTCAGTTGAACCCGAGGACCCAGTCCATTCCGCGTGAAAACAGCTTACACCACCACCAGTTGCACAGTGCCTTGTTGACAACTTATTTCATGACTTCGTGAGGTCTGGCCCATACCCAAACCCTACCATTAGCTCTTACCAACTGAAATCGGGACCCATCTAACAAGGCCAAGTTTTTCCAGTCGCCCACATTGATTTCTGTCGTTATTTAATGCATTGTTCAAATGTTCGAACGTGTGTGAAATCTTATGCGACTTAACAGCTAAGATCATCAGTCCCTAAGCTTACACACTACTTAACCTAAATTATCCTATGGACAAACACGCATACCCATGCCCGAGGGAGGACTCGAACCTCCGCCGGGTCCAGCCTCACAGTCCATTACTGCAGCGCCTTAGACCGCTCGGCTAAATTTAATGCATTGTTGCGTGTCTGTTATCACTGATAACTTTAAGCAAACCTCGCTGCTCTCGGTCGTTTAGTAGAGTCCGGCCAATATGTTGTCCCAGGTGAGATGTAATACCAGAAATTTGGTGTTCTGGGCGCTCTCTTGACACAGTGGACCTCGGAATATTGAATTACCTAACGATTTCCGAAATGGAATTTCCCGCGAATCTGGCTACAAGTACCGTCCCTCATTCAAAGTGTGTCAATCCCCGTCGCGCGGCCATAATCACGTCGCGAACCTTTTAACATGTATCACCTAAGTACAAATGACAGCTCAGCCAAATCGCTGCCCACCTTGTGTACGCGATGTAACCGCCATCTGTATAGTTATGTCTTCGTACATCCATATTTAAATTCGACGAAGGTGGGACACAGCTGGTACAATTTTTATTAAAAATGAAACTCCTCCAGCTGTACTATAAACATAAAATCTTAAGTACAGCTGGAGGAGTTTCATTATTAATAAACATCTGTGTATGTGCATATCGCTATGCCTTCGCTTTTGTCATATCAATGTATAT
Source organism: Schistocerca americana (assembly GCF_021461395.2). NCBI lineage: Eukaryota > Metazoa > Arthropoda > Insecta > Orthoptera > Acrididae > Schistocerca > Schistocerca americana. Next base: position 256,461,445 of record NC_060119.1, on the reverse strand, counting down.
TTACCACTGTCACTTAGAGGTTTCTGTAGAGTGCCTGGGTGTTCGTCAGACCACGAAAATACCCGTGCAGCCCTGTGATTGTAGCTGTAATCATCTTCGAAGTCTCCACAGAAAACTCATGAAGAAGATGTAGAGGAAAGGGTAGCACCTCGTCACAAGTGACACTGAAATAAACATTCCGGTTCATTTTCACGGCAACTTGAAGAAGTGGGCCAAAGTCGTGGTACTAGAAACACCTCCGAAACTTCACAGAACCACCTCCGGGCCGAACTACACCCTCCACATCTGGTGGTCAAAGGCCACAGAGAACCTTTGGTGCACACCACGAGGCAAGATCACCACTCGTCCGACCACACTCGGCGTCTAAAATCAACTTCTGGCCGTATTTTGTGTTTGGTGCAGCCTTGTGTATCGCTGTGAACAAAGGTCTTTTGCGAAGCAATCTTCTTCCGATGCCCTTAGCATCCAGTTCTCATCGCAACGTTTTCTCGGAAACTAATTGACTTGGACCTGTTTTTAACATCAGTTATTATTATAGGATTTGAGTCAGACAAGGAGTTCCCCGTCGGTTACCATGACCAGTGTATATACACTGTACTACGTGGCTGCAAGTGATACATCATTCCTTGTAGACGAAAGTAAAACTACCATAGTTTTCATTAACTGGTGCTGTGTCTCAGGTGTGTCACAGGTCTCCAAAAGTTGTTGAAAACGGAAACACGTCAGCAGAGTGTTCGACGAACCGGCACGAAAAAAAAAAGAAAAAATCTCTTAGCGTGAGATCAGGTGACATACAAGACCAATGGTGCAATGCAGTTCTGCATTTAGGCAGTTTATTGTTAAGAATGTCCGCCCCCGGTAGCTGAGTGGTCAGGGCGACAGAATGTCAATCCTCAGGGCCCGGGTTCGATTCCCGGCTGGGTCGGAGATTTTCTCCGCTCAGGGACTGTGTGTTGTGTTGTCCTAATCATCATCATTTCATCCCCATCGACGCTCACGTCGCCGAAGTGGCGTCAAATCGAAACACTTGTACCCGGCGAACGGTCTACCCGACGTGAGGCCCTAGTCACACGTCATTGTTAAGAATTATCAGGTCTTGTGGTTTAGCGGTAAGGCGCATGCCTGGAAACCGAGAGGTCAGAGGATCGAATTCCTATCAAACCACGGAAGTTTTCAGTCTGTCTTTAACCTAAACTTCACCGTTTAACGACGTGAGAAGTCGTCAGCAGCGACACATAGCTCGGGTCCCACGGTAAACTGTAGGTTTCCCGTCCCCAGTTGTCCATCTGGAGTGGATTAGAAACACGGACGTCGCCGACGTGGTGACCGTGCTGACCTTGCAATCAACCATCGAAATACACTGAATTAATGTTATTGTTAAGAAATGCCCTCACAAGCAACTGCCGGTCTAAAACTGAAATTTTCGGCACGTTCTAGCAGTTGCGCCGGGGATACCTCCACTGGCGGCCACATGAATCGGCACTTTTTCTTTTGCTTTCGATGTGCCAGTTTAAATTCATCTCAAGTTTCTATCTTCATTTATTTACACTACTGGCCCTTAAAATTGCTACACCACGAAGATGACGTGCTACAGACGCGAAATTTAACCGACAGAAAGAAGATGCTGTGATATGCAAATGATTATCTTTTCAGAGTATTCACACAAAGTTGTTGCCGGTGGCGACACCTACAACGTGCTGACATGAGCAAAGTTTCCAACCGATTTCTCATACACAAACAGCAGTTGACCGGCCTTGCCTGGTGAAACGTTGTCGTGATGCCTCGTGTAAGGAGGAGAAATGCGTACCATCACGATTCCGACTTTGATAACGGTAGGATTGTAGCCCATCTCAGTTGCGGTTTTTCGTATCGCGACATTTCTGCTCGCATTGGTCGAGATCCAATGACTGTTAGCAGAATATGGAATCGATGGGTTCAGAAGGGTAATACGGAACGCCGTGCTGGATCCCAACGGCCTCGTATTACTAGCAATCGAGACGGCAGGTATCTTATACGCATGGCTGTAACGGATCGTGCAGCCACGTCTCGATCCATGAGTCAACAGATGGGGACGTTTGCAAGACAACAACCATCTGCACGAACAATTCGACGATTGCAGCAGCATGGGCTATGAGCTCGGAGACGATGGCTGCGGTTGCCCTTGACGCTACATCACAGACAGGAGCGCGTGCGATGGTGTACTCTACGACGAACCTGGATGCACGAATGGCAAAATGTCATTTTTTCGGATGAATCCAGGTTCTGTATACAGCATCATGATGGTTGCTTTCGTGTTTGGCGATATCGTGGTGAACGCACATTGGAAGCGTGTATTCGTCATCACCATACTGGCGTATCACCCGGCGTGATGGTATGGGGTTCCATTGGTTACACGTCTCGGTCACGTCTCGTTCGCATTGACGGCACTTTGAACAGTGGACGTTACATTTCAGATGTGTTACGACCCGTGCCTCTACCCTTCATTCGATCCCTGCGAAACCCTACATTTCAGCAGGATAATGCACCGCTGCATGTTGCATATCCTATACGGGCCTTTCTGGATACGGAAAATGTTCCACTGCTGCCCTGGCCATCATATTCTCCAGATCTCTCACCAATTGAAAACGTCCGGTCAATGGTGGCCGGGCAACTGGCTCATCACAATACGCCAGTCACTACTCTTGATGAACTGTGGTATCGTGTTGGTGCTGCATGGGCAGCTGTACCTGTACACGCCATCCAAGCTCTGTTTGACTCAATGCCCAGGCGTATCAAGGCCGCTATTACGGCCGGAGGTGGTTCAGGGTACTGATTTCTGAGGATGTATGCACCCAAATTGCGAGAAAATGTAATCACATGTCAGTTCTAGTATAATATATTTGTCCAATGAATACCCGTTTATCATCTGCATTTCTTCTTAGTGGTCAGTAGTGTAGAAGATATTGTCTTGCGAAACTGAATCAAGCTTTTTGAAATACACCGAGTTTTCAATGCATTTCGCTTGAGAGTGTGGCGGTTATGCCGCTGAAAGCCCAACCCTTACTTCTGTGGCGCGAGGTGTCGAGTCAACAGTAAAGGAACGAAAATATTTTGGTCTGTCGCCAACACAGAAATAACATAGTGCATATGAAGTACAATAATACGGAAATACGCATGAAGTATCACATATTATATGTTTGCCTAGAGAGATAACCACTGGCATTCGCTTTGTCGTCTTTTGCAGAGGTAGTGCCAACGCTGGCCGACATTACGTGGCTGAGCCCTCTGCGGAACGGATCTCAGGTCACGCTCAATATTAACGGCACCGACCAACACCTCCAGCTCGCTGAGAACCAGGTAAGTCCTCGCTAGCTATGCCTTACCTTAGCAAGAGTGTTACCGCTGGCGCAGATGTGTAGTACCTCTGCAGTGGACCAGTGCCCAGCTGTAAATACGATGCTTAATTTTTGAGGGAACTGATCTGTGACAGGCTCCGTACCTGTACTCCTGCTACAGCTATTGTTAAAACCTTTTTAGGTTTTCCTTGATAGACCCCTACTATGGAAATACGCAAGAGGCGGTATTGAACACAACGATAGTTGCACATGCGTAAAGGTTCGCTAATCTCGATTAATAGCACGTCCCTTCTAATCCTTCGAAAAATCCCCGCTGGCTTTTCTTTATTTTGAAATTTAAGTGTTTATGCGACTAAAGTGAATAACATTTTTATGTTGACAGTATGTACGGAAATAAAATATGCGGCTCCTATAAAGAAAAAGGACACGTGTAATAACATATTGTGGGAAACCTAACTGTATATTTATGTGTTCCCTTTAGATCACTACAGAGACCGCAGAATTACACAGACTGTCTAAACTTACTAACTCCACCTTGCTTACGCATGTTACATGGAAATGAAGGCGAGCATGTACTGGTGCTTGAACTCGCAACCGATAATACACGAATACAAGCTTTCACTGATATGTTTTCTTTCAAGTTGAACAGAGAGAGAAAGCTGTCGGCATCTGCGTGCTTTACAGCCCGACAAAGTGTTTTCGAGGGAAAAGAAGGCAAAATATGGTAACTTAGTGCAAAGCTTAAATGAGAGTTTTAATCAATACTTCCACAACAGGAGCAAGCACAAAGTAAAACTGCCATGTAAACTGCTATCAACAGTGGAGGAAATTAAGAACAATAGAAAAACCGTCTCAACACTGCCGAGAAAGCTTTTCCATTACAGACTCAAACAGAACTGATCGTGGAAATAATCTTGAAGTATCAAAAAAGTGGTAGCAAGGGATCTGCAGGCAACAAATACTTTCTGCTAGGTGTAAAGGATTTTATCATCACGGTGCAATAGAACATGACGTAGGTCCAACGGAAGTCAGTCACCAACACGTACAACAAGTTATCGTATTCGGGATAAATTTGAAGGCGACGGCACTGTTCAGTATGTGCCTAAGGAAAGATCTGGGTGACCAAAATCATTAACAAGTCTAGCTTCCAGCACTGTTGTGTTGCAACATTTTGCTAGGTAACCTACAAAATCTGTGAAGCGGGTTGGACGTGAGGGCGGGGTAAGCCGATCAAGAGTACGATGAATTCTGAAGGCCGCAAAGTGGATAGTGTACATTCCAAGATCGCCGCACGCTAAGAACGAGGTCAGCCCAAATCGAAGGATGGAGTACTGCGAGTGGTTTGGATGCATGCTTCGCGAGGGTAAACGGTTTGCAGCTATGATTATCTGGTCTGAAGAGGTGCAATTCAAACTGAATTCTACAGTAAACCGTCAGAACTGCGCGTACTGGGCTCCAAAAAATCCTCATGTTCACATGGACAAACATGTTAATTTGCAGGGTGTTACTGTGTGGTGTGATCTGCCATCACGCGGTTTGATTGGTCCATTCTTCTTTGAAGGTAGCGTACCTGGAGAGGTGAACCTTCATATGCTGCAAACATCGATGTCACCTGCTAACCGAGAGGTGTTTGGAAATGAAACAGTTTACCTAAAACAAGAAGGCGTTCCTCCTCACTACCATAGAGACTTCAGAGCCTACTTGGACGAAAATCTACCTGTACGATGGATAGGCGAATGGCAGCTGTTGAGTACCCTACCACGGTCTCCAGGCCTTACACCTCTTGACTTCTACCTATGGTGGACCTTGAAAAGTAAAGTTTATCAACAGAAGCCAACTACACTGATAGAGCTGCGGGTAAACGTTGAGGCGTCCTGTGTGGCTTGTAATATTAGTAATTTTCGCCTCACAAACATTAATATACGCTCAATAGTAAACGCCTGATGGCCTAAAGTTATCGAACAATTGTAAAGTAAAAGAAATGAACCATCGCATAGCAGCGACAGAATCTATTATTCTTTGTCTTTGCCATTCTTGCGCGGTGCCAGTAAATCTCTATGTACATTTATCGATTAATGGTATAAAAAAGTATTCTGTTGTTTGAAGACAAATGAGGCTTTTGGCGCCTCACCTTTTACTGTTTGTATTCCATGAGAGGCGGACGCGGACTTGCTGCGTTCCGCAACTGTATTTTATAATCTATGTGAAAATATTGAGTGAAAATGCTAAATGTTATTTTTTTTTTTTTTTTTCAATCAGAAAACATGTAGTTTCTGGTAACAGATTACGAACAGACAGCATCAAGAGGACATTTTGACTGTTATGTATAAAGTATTTAACCACTATGGTCATCTATTGTAATTTAATATGAAAAGGTACGTAGCATTAAAAAAAACGTGTGTTAAAGATAAGTGTGCTTATTTTCGTAAATTAACCTTGATGATTCCATCTCCTTATTTACTTGAATTATAATTATTTTGTGTTACTTCATCATCAGAAATTACGATCACGCTGATGGGCCGAACGCAGCATGAGGCAGAAGGAACATTATCGATTTCCTATTATTTCTGAACCAATTTTTTTTTTGTAGTGTTGCATTTCTTTTAAAGTCTATAAATCTTCTGGTCCCTTAGTGTTGATCCGGGTATGACTACATCGCGACTATAAAAAAATACACAGAAATGATAATGTTTCTTCCGAGTGATCTCAAATATATATATATCAATATACTGCTCTTATTCAGGTATTTAATGGTCAACTTATGTTACTATAATAGCGTAATAAATCCCTGATTCTGTTGCCAAGTGGCCCACTAAAATATTCACTTTTTCTACATTAAAAGAAAAGTAACAATTCTTTTTATTTTCGTCCCCAAAGAGCAACGCTACAGGCTGTCATACTGACAACACTGACAGCCGTAGTTCCGTCAACAATACAGCGGCACCAATGTTGTTTGGCTGCTAATGGGGGTCACTTTGAACAAACAGCTGCGATAAGAATGGAAGCAGAAGAAAGAAATTGAAATTTGTGCCACAGCTGGGACTCGCACCCCAGTCTTCTTGCTTACGAGGCAAAATGGCTAACCATTACACCACCGCCCCTCCCCAACACAAACTTCAATTCATATCTTCAGTTTGATTTTCCACTACATTGTCACTATTGTCAGGGCTCTCCGGCATTGGAATAACACCCCAGTGTTGGACGTAATGGGAAAGTCATGTACTATAGATGATGTAATAGATCTTATAGTTTTTCCTGAGACATTCAAGTCTCGTCTTTATCTGCAATAATGATGGAAGTAGAAGAAAGAAATTGGCCAACGGCCTTGCCGCAGTGGTACCACCGGTTCCCCGTCATATGACAGAAGTTAAGCGCTGTGGGGCTGGGCTAGCACATGGACGGGTGACCATCCTGTCTGCCGAGCGCTGTTGCCAAGCGGGGTGCACTCAGCCCTTGTCAGGCAAACTGAGGAGCTACTTGATTGAGAAGTAGCGGCTCCGGTCTCGGTAACTGACATACGGACGGGAGAGCGGTGTGCTGACCACATGCCCCTCCATATCCGCATCCAGTGACGTCTGTTGGCTTATGATGACGGGGCGGCCAGTCGGTACCTTTGGGCATTCATGGCCTGTGCGGTAGGAGTTTAGTTTTAGAAGAAAGAAATTAAAATTTATGCCAAGGCCGGGACTCGAACCTACGTCTTCTTGCTTACTAGGGGTGCTATTCCAATTCCGGAAAGCCCCGATAATAGCGAAAATGTCCAGGGAAAAGAAGTTGAAGATATGAATTGAATTTTTTGTTGGGGAGGGCACTCGACTTGCGCAGTTCGTGTAGCAATATTTGCAATATAGCTGCGGTGGTGTAATGGTTAACATTTATGCCTAGCAAACAAGAAGACCCGGGTTGGAGTCCTGGCAGTGGCGTAAATTTTAAGTTCTTACTTTATTGCAGATAAAGACGAGACTTAAATGTCTCACGGAAAGCTTTAATTATAAGACCTATAACATAAAGAACCTGTCCCCTGTTCAAGAATTGTAACGGTATGACATTTTGTTCCATTAACATTGATTATCAAAGAGTGTACATGTTTTGGGCCGTTCTGTGTACCTTTACAATACTAGAAAGTCCGAGATGTGGCAGCTGACTGCAGCCTATACTGTGTGTTCCAGACGGAGGGCAGCTTCCAGAACTGCACCACGCCGCCCGGCGGATCTGGCGTTTGCCGACACCTGGCCGCCTGTATTCTCCCCGAGTTCAAGGAGAGGCTGGACGTCTTCCTCTCCGGTTACCTGTGCGTCGTGGAGGACAGGTGAGACAGCCTTTATATACCTGTTGTCTTCAGTTGTCTTCAGGACCGGATTAAGACCAATGGGGAGCGGGGGCGGCGGGGGGGGGGGGGGTGATTCCTCTGCTCTGATCAATTGCGAGATCTCTAATCAGCATTTTTATAGACGTCTAATTTCACTTTCATGTAATATCTGAAATGACAGGTCAGGAAATTTTATTTCGCTGATTCGTCCACTAACATGCTGTGTACCTTGTTTTATGAAACTATCAATTCAGCATTATAATCAAAATTTCTCAAGTCACTAAAACTGCACACCACAGTTGACTATTATTAGCTTTGTAAATATAAATTTCTGCTTCGCCAAACAGAAAATTTTTAGTCCATTAGTTACGTTGGTCACAAGTACACTGAAAATTTATCTACTGACTAGTTTGCTCTTATTCGTGTTTTCATTCCATGGAAGAGTAAGATATGCACTGTTACAGATTTGTACCGTCTGCAGAATTATCGCCAATGAGACTGACAAATGACTGCTGCTGCAGATGCTGACATGTGCATACTATGTTGAAGTTGATATAACATATTGAATTTCACAATAATAAATTACAAAGACAAAGCTTGCTTGAACTCAAAAATTAATGGAACTAACGTAAATAAGGTGTGCCAGGACAGTAATTGTAAGTGAGAAAGATTGGCATCGACCTTCATTCAGACAATCAGATGTCAGACTAAATTCGTAGAAATTCGGAGCAGACTATATTGGGAACACACAAGTACATAAAGTAACATCTTTGCAAGACGCCAACTATAATCTATTAGACGATTTAATAATCTCTCCCGGCTGGACAGACTGAGAGAAAGTGTGTTCCCCATCAACTTAGACTTGGATCTGTTGCCCAACAGACTGGATAATGAGAAAAATTTGGACCATGAGTCGTGGGTGTCGATTCTTACAAAATCATTAACGATTATTGATTGGAAAAGGTCACACATCTGCTGAATTACTAGTCGTGGTCCAAAATATCATCAATTTTATTCGCTCTTCACCAGCACACACATGCAAAATGGAAAGACTCCACATCAATGAGAATAGCAAGAATACAAAACAAACAGAAAGAATAAGAAATATCGTGCACAGGCACGATTTAACGCAATTTTAGATCGGCGTGGTATGGGCAATAAGAGAGAGGTGTGATGCAAGTGACCAGTCGTCCCAACAGGTCGTTCTCTAGCAATCATAAAAACAGATGGGCTCGCAGTGATTGCCCTGATAGACACAGGAAACAAGCTGTAGATTCCATATGCAGTTGCCTAGATCCGCTCGGTCATGGGTGTGCCCTCAACTATGAGGCTGCATTGACCACGCTGCCTAACCATGTTTTCTGCAAAGCGAACCGAAAGCACTTTATCATGATTCTTCCGCGATAACCAACAATGCAAGCTACTCTCGCCAGAATGAACGACTCAAGGAGACAACACATCTGCTGCAACTCGCTGGTGGCAGCAACTCTTTAATGATTGTCTGATAAGCTGATTCTCAAGATAGCAAGCAGTGGCTTGTACCGCAACTCCCAGACTATTCCACCATCTTCTCATCTCTACCCCGAATCTCCGTGCCTAAGGCCAGAGTGTTTTCTTCTGTATCCGTCTCCAGACCCCAAAATACTACACTTCCTCTTTCCTAAGCACAAAATTTGCGAAATTGAACTTCCCCCATCGACAATGGCTGAGTCAATGATTAACCAATAAAACTAAACTGCACGCCAACAGCTCACCTAGCAGATATCTTTATAGTTGCCCAATTAATTCCCTTCCCTCACATGACACTCCTATGTAGCTAATAATTTTTAAATTAACCAGTGAACTGTCTGCCTGCACTGTGACAGAGAGAAATTTGCGGTCCACTTGGAGTGGTGTCATAATGTCGCCGAACCTGCCCCACAAGTAGGAGAGAATTTTTTTAACAGTGACTGCCACTCAGCTTCGCACGTGAAGGCAACGAAATGGGTATCTCTGGGCTAAACCCTCTGTTTTCTTGGAAGCCCTATTGGCAAAAAACATACTAGCTGAAACTCCTCTCAGCAGTTTCCGACGCGTAAGACTCGTAAGTCACTTTGCAGTATTCCTGATATGTCTGATCGTCCTTTAGACTGATCTTTTTAGAAGCAGCCTCTGAGTCCACACAGTGGGGGTTGCAGTTATGAACAATTCTGAGTGCATGCGTTTGGTTGATGCTGTAGCAGAAAACACCGCGTGTGTCTCAGCCCTTACTTTAGAAAGACATGTAAACAGGCAGAATACGGTACTGCGGTCGGCAGCGCTTATATAAGACAACAAGTCTTTGGCACAGTTGTTAGATCGGTTACTGCTGCTACAATGGCAGGTTATCAGGATTTAAGTGAGTTTCAACATGACGCTGTAGTCGGCGTACGAGCGATGGGACACAGCATCTCCGAGGTAGCGATGAAGTAGAGATTTTCCAATACGACCATTCCACGAGTGTACCGTGAATATCAGAAATCCGGTACAACATAAAGTGTCCAAAATCGCTTCGGCCGGAAAAAAGATCCTGCTAGAACGAGACCAAAGACGACTGAAGGGAATCGTTCAACGTGACAGAAGGGTAAACCTTCCGCAAATTGCTACAGATTTCAATGCTGGGCAATTAACAAGTGTCAGCGTGCAAACCATTCAACGATACATCATCGACTCGTGTACCTTTGCTGGCTGCACGACACAAAGCTTTACACGTCGCCTGGATCCGTCAACACACACATTGGACTGTTTATTTCCTGGTCGCACGAGTCTAGTTTCAAATTGTATCGAGCGGATGGACGTGTACGTTTATGGAGACAACATCAGGAATCCATGGACCCTGCATGTCAGCAGGGGACTGTGCAAACTGGTAGAGGCTTTGTAATGGTGTGGGGATTGTGCAGTTGGAGTTTTATAGGACCCCTCTTACGTCTAGATGCGACTACGATAGATGACAAGTACGTAAGCATCATGTCTGATCACCTGCATCCATTCATGTCCGTTGTGCATTTCTACGGACTTGGGCAACTCCAGCAGGACAATGCGACACCTCACATGTCCAGAATTGCTACAGAGGGGCTCCAGGAACACTCTTCTGAGTTTAAACACTTCTGCTGGCCATCAAACTCCACAGACATGAACATTATTGAGCGTATCTGGGATGCTTTGCAACGTGTTGTTCAGAAGAGATCTCCACCCCCTCGTAATCTTACGGATTTATGGACAGCCCTGCAGGATTGATGTTGTCTGTTCCCTGCAGCACTACTTCAGACATTAGTCGAGTCCAGGCCACGTCATGCTGTGGCACTTCTGCGTGCTCGCGGGGGACCTATACGATATCAACGCAGATGTACCATTTTCTTTGGCTCTCCACTGAAAGCCATATGCTTCAACCAGTGAACCAAGAGTTGAAAAATACTGTTAGAAACAGCGAAAACCAAGGAAGAAAATTTTTAACGTTTTATAGCCAGCAGATGATTTGTCCTTTCTCTAATCGCACATCACATCACTCAAGATGCACACTTTTCTTAAAGAAAACAATAGGAGCAAAAGTTACATAATCTAATACTGGAGTGTGTTCACGACACTTTGCTGCTATGTGATGGCACAAAAGGTAAAACTGAAGGACTACTTACATCGTTCTTTCCATAAAAACGTAAAGTACACAATACAGCTTGAGGACAACGAAAGAATAAATTCCCTGAATCTTAAAATGACGAACATCCAACAACAACATACATCCAACATACATAGAAAACACACGTACGCAAACATAACAATAGAGAACTCACCTAGCCATCCCACTATTAATAAACATGCATATTTTAAGACTATACTACATAGAATACATTCGGTTAAGTTAGAAAAAACAACCTTCAGAAGAAATTTTACAAGCTTAAAAGTATTTCTACTGTTACCAGTCACCGTTTTATTTATCTGCAGGACGCGTTTCAAAGTTTTAAACCTCGATCATCAGGTGGATTTACATTGGTTAGTATGACATTTGTGTGTGTGTTACGATTTTTTGGAGGACCTTGTGGCACTGTCTAGTGGAGAAACGACACAGGAGACAATGTCAATAACAGACACGGTAAAGCCTAACCTAAAATGTTTGCATTTAAAGTTAAAAAGTGTTTCCACAAACAATAGCTAAATAGTGAAAAAACTGACAATTTAGGCACACAAATACAGAGAGGTAATACAATCAAATGCCACACAAAGAAAGAAGAGAAAATAATTTTCAGCATATCAAACCTAAACTATTGCTAAACTATTTTTTAAAAAATGCATTCTCCACTAGTAGGAAACTTACTAGTTCACAATTATGACTCTTACTAGTCAATAACTTAAAACAAGTACCCAAATATTCAACAACTGTGAGTATATGAACTGTCATGCCCCACTTGTTCTGCCTGTTACCTAGGGAATACAGACAGGAATTTCAAAACCCGTTTCCAAGAACACATGAATGTTTAAGTTTTTCGTCAAGTGACAGTCAACAGCCGTTAAGTACTTGAGAAAATTCGTTATGAACCACCAGCCTCCGTCATAGCCCATCATTAGATGAGGTAAAGTTGAAACGGATCAGTTGAAAGAATATTTCATTTCCTTATGGGCTTGTATAACATCAGATTTATCATAGTGAAAATCCTCAATTTTTCCTGGTGGTTCATAACGAATTTTCTCAATTGTGACTTCGATGTTATACGAGCCCGTATGGAATATTATACTATGCTCTAACCTGATTTGTTATTTCCTTACGTTCTGTGATTGTGGTCTATGACCCAAACAGGTAGACATATAGGTCTGTAATAAACAGTTTATGGTTAATCATGTATTTTCTCAAACACATCAAGGCTTTAGGACTCAAACCCTTTGAAAAACCAGACTTTGCAAAGCATATGTCGGAAACCAAACACATTATCGACAGGGTAGAAAACAATTTGGTAGTACTACACAATGGTAAGACCCTAAATCTGTTAAAACAATTGGAAAAATTCTTTCATAAAATTAATACACGTTTAATGAACAGGCAGGTTTTGCTAACCATAGCAATTTTAATAATTTAAAAACTTATTTTAAATCTATTTCCTCGCATATGTCAATTTATTTAGCTCTCCGAGCTCTGACACTACTTGGTAAACTTCAGCTTCCGTCATTTCATGTTAAACTACAACTACGAATTGTCTTGAAATGTATAAATAGGTGTGCGTCTTGAGTGACGTCATGTATGATCACAGGAAGGATAAACTAGCGTCTGCTTGCATCAGAATGCTAAAAATGGTCCTCCCTCGTTTTTCCGTAAGTTTTTCGCGGTTTCTCATCATATTTTCCGTCATTTGATTGGCGAAATACGAATTCTAACATCTAACCTTCTCGTGACAGGGACAAACAGCACCTGAATCAGAATTAAATAATCAATAAAGACGATTTGTACCTGACGGTTGACCAACAGGGTCCGAAATGCATTATGTATTTCAATAAACAAGAAAAAAAACTATGACTGAAGCCGTTATTATTCACACTCCTGCGTACTGAATACATTCGCCTTCACACTGCATAATATGGGTAAAATGAGAGTGTTATCATTCTACATTCAAAATCGTTAACGGTTTATATTTCCCACAAAACTGGGTTATGAGGTACCGGTCCCATGACAGCTAGGAGCCCTTGGCACGTGTACCACTTGCTACTTACTTAAACCGGCTCTGCTCGTATTGTCTCTTAGAAGTTCAATAATGGGAGTGGTGCAACATGAGTTTAAAGCACTTGGTGTTTATGATATTCTCAAGTTTTCAGCCGAATGCTAATGACAGTAACCGTTCTGACTTTGGTAGGTTAAGCCAGTAATTTATGGATAAATTTGAGATTTAAATATAATAATATAACACAATATAAAATATATAACAATATAGGGTACAATATATGAAATTTAATATACAATATAATACAATTAATTGATATCAAGCATGAAACAGTGTCATGCTTCACATCGAACTGGCTAGAACCCGAGGTACGAAATGGCAAATCGAATCCCTGCTGCGTTAGGTCCGTGTGAACCCACAGCAGGTATGTTCAAGTTCCAAGGCATCCACTTTCTTTTTCACAAAGTAGTCACGAAGAAAATTAATAAATATTATTTCTCAAAATAACCTCCCTTCAAACTTTCCAAAACGTCAACGACATGATTTCAAGATTTCAAGGCCGCTGCGAATACTTCGCCAGGAGCCTGTTTTGATTCCTGGAAGAAAGCTGGTGCAACAGCAATATGACTGGAGAATGTGCGAGCACATACTCTCCCTTTCATAGTTGCAATACGCCGTAAGGTCGCTAGGATCCAGGTCATCTGAGTAAGGAGAATTAGAAACAATTTCAAAGTTCTTTTCGCGAGGGAACTCCTTCACCACGTTCGTCCAATATTCTGGTCAATTTTCTTGATGAAAGAGCACACGTGCAACCTTTCCCAGATGTTTTTCTCGCAGTGCTTGTAGGGCTTGTTCTTCAAAACGTCTTGCTAGCTCGCACCCGTCACCGTAGTGCTCTTTGAAATACGGATGTTGCCAGTGCTCCCCCACAACTAGGCCACCAACATTTTTTCATCACAGGCACGTTTGGTGGTGTCGAGCCTCTGTGTTTTCACTGAGCTGTCTGGCTCTTCGTTTGTGGATTTAAAAACGGCATCCATGTCTTATACATTGCCATTGTTGTCGAAAACAGAGTCCCATTTTCGTCTTCATCAAGTGTCAGCCTCCCCTGGCAAGTTGCCTCGCGCGTAGCATTGAAGTCGTCCACCAGAATCCGTGGTACCTACCTGGAGAACATTTACCGCGTTTTCAGATCATTATGAAGGTCTGTGTGCGCATATCTCACGAAACTGCCATCCATGGAAGTGATATCTCTCAAATTCAATCAGTTACCTTCTGAAACATCTGACTCCACTCACGTCACGATGTTGACAGACCCCATGATGCGAGGCCGTGGCAAGAATGACTGTTATCGTTGACACAACGGATTTTCGGTTATACCGTTTTCTTTTTTCATCTCTAGTTTAAAATGGCTGTTAAAACTGCTCAAAAGAAATCTTTTCACTCGAACAATCGCGTGGCATTTGACTCACGCGGCGCAAGAGCAGGCGATTGTGAGAAGCTAAAAGATTGCCCCAAGGACAAGCTATAAATATGCTTGATATCTGACAGTTTCGTGAAAGACAGATCGAAGTGGAAAGAAATCCTACTTTCGTATAAATTCCTGTTGTATTTTAATAAATTTATAATGGGAGTTCCCATACAGTAATTAAGAGCGCTGAATATAAATATTTATGGTGAGTTTTTATGTAAAGTTAACAGTCAACTGCGAAAGTTATGTCGTTCCAAAATATTACTTGATATGAGCCCAATACAGTGTTATTAGAGACCACAATAATTTACCAATTGAGTTGCAAATGAGTAATTTGATCCCTATTCACTTAATGTGTAAAAATGTTACTAGTTGTTAATCACATTTAGAACACAATGGTAACATTCAGGTGAAACAAGGGAGGAAATTAATTTGGAACTGGATGCCCAGTAAACATAATAAATTACCAGAATGAGATTTTCACTCTGCAGCTGAGTGTGCGCTGATATGAAACTTCTTGGCAGATTAAAACTGTGTGCCGGACTGAGACTCGAACTCGGGACCTTTGCCTTTGGCGGTCAAGTGCTCTACCAACTTTTTTTTTTTTAAGCCTAATGCTCTACCGACTTTTTTTTTTTTTTTGCATTTTTGTTCATTGTTGATCGTTGTGTTCGGTCGTTGCGGACAGCGCAAGACATCCAGTTCAAGTTCGCTGGTTGATCCTTCCACTCAGTTTTTTATTACAGAGGCCAACCGGCTTTCTGGCCGAACACGCTGAGCTACCGAGCCGGCAACTGAGCTACCCAAGCACGACTCACGCCCCGTCCTCACAGCTTTACTTCTGCCAGTACCTCGTCTCCTACCTTCCAAACTTTACAGAAGCTCTCCTGCGAAACTTGCAGAAGTAGCAAAGGTCCCGAGTTCGAGTCTCGGTTCGGCACACAGTTTTAATCTGCCAAGAAGTTCCATAATAAATTACATTAAATTGACCGTTACTGTGATCGCGAGAATAAATACGTGGCAAGACCCTTTGTGGAGATACCACCAACAGAAGCGACTAGATTGCAGAACAAGCTAAAGCTGGAGAATTAGACTGAATCGCGATTGTGAACCTTTGTTTATTTGTTAAAGGCTGTGTTTACATATAACTTACACTCTATATAACGTACTGCAGTACGTGTTTCAAGGTTATTTTTGCGATAACTTTTCACAATATATTAATAACTTCCACAATATATTAATAACTATGACCTGTCATGAAAATAGTACCAAGAGAAGTCGCTAGATCGTGCAGCGATCCGAAGTTCGAGAAGAGCCCGAGATTCCGCGATCTGTGACGTCAATTGTTCGAACAGCTCGATTCCTGCTGCAGCACAGCAGATCACAGAACTTTATTTGACTGATGAACGTCATTCCAAAGACAGTGTGTTGAAATACAAAGGAAGAGACTGATTCCGAACTGAATATTTAACGGCCGGAAAACATAGCGGTTCAAGTATTTAATGTAAGCGACTTAACCTAATATCACAACTAACGTTTTAGATGTAACTAAACTTATCGTTACACGTTGACAATAAACATTAATCCGCAAACAGTAGTTGCAAACTAAGGCTTCCTCGGTTTGTAAATAGCCAAAGACTGTCACAGATTTAGGTAATTAGTCTTGTACAGCAAGGAAGCAATAGAAATGGTGGCCGGTGTCCTCTTTCTAGAAGACAAATGCCCACGTGGATTAATACGGTTCTTTATTTACATAAAGTGGAAAAACATGTACTTAACTTGAATAGAGTCCATGTGCTGTGGTGAAAGTTCATCAGTAATAGTCCTCTTGCAGGCTGATGTAAAGTACAATTCTTATTGAGGTAAACTAGTCCCAAAATAGTCACTAATCTGGTCGCTATGTACTAACGACCTAAACCTGCTCTGCAAGCAGTCTGCCAGACGCCAAACTGGATGGTTGAATGAGACACTCCAGTCAGCGGCGGCCGGCCGCTGTGGCCGAGCGGTTCTAGGCGCTTCAGTATGGAACCGCGCGAACGCTATGGTCGCAGGTTTGAATCCTGCCTCGGGCATGGACGTGTGTGATGTCCTTAGGTTGGTTAGGTTAAGTAGTTCTAAGTTCTAGGGAACTGATGACCTCAGATGTTAAGTCCCATAGTGCTCAGAGCCATTTGAACCAGTCAGCGACGGTAACTTAAATACATGCTGTTGAGATTGCGTTGGCGGAGTGTTGCTTGTGAATGTGTCTCTGGCCTCTCTCATTATAGGTGCGGTTGATAAAACACCTACTAACCATTCTTCACGTTTCATCTTTATCAACCTGGTGTGTTGGTGACATCTTATGCCAGCTCATTTCTCCGTCACGAAATGCCATACCCTAGTCGTGTAAGGAGGATGCAAACGACAACGGGGGGAGGCAGGACACTGGACATAGAAATGAGCTGGCAGACGTGACTGGAGGACAGCAAACTCCTCACCACACCCCGCCATCTGGCTTGCGAGGCAACAGGAACATCCTTCAGAAAACTGCTGTCTGGGCACACTCCCAGGCCCCGAGGGCGTGTTCTGGGGCGATGATGGCGACGGCGACGACGGGTCGCGACCAATTCGGTCGGCGAATGGGAACGGCGGAAGCGAGGGCGCATCGTCCATCCGATCCTCCTCCGGCGGGCGTTTGCGAAGGCCGCGTGGTGCCGTGAAGCCTTGAATCTGGTAGAAGAAAAGCAGCTGAATGACAGCGCAAATGACACGCACGAATTTGGTTCCGGTGGCGGCGCTGTAAGCCATTGGGACCTGCAATCGAGTACATAGCTTACAATACGTTAATTAGTCCAGTCTTAGAGTATTGTTCGTTTGTATGGGACCCTTACTAGTTGGGTTTGATTCAAGAGATTGAGAAGGTCCAAAGAAGAGAGCCATCGCGAGAGCGTTACAGATCTCACAGAAAGTTTGAAGTGGGACACACTTTCAGATAGACGGCGCCCTAAACGAAAGGGATTGCTCATTAATTTCCGAAATCCGATCTTCAACGAGGATGTAGAACATACATTGTTACCACCACCTTTCAAATCGCGCAATGATCACCATTCAAAGATAAGGGAAATAAGAGCTCGTACTGAGGCGTTCAGACAGTCGTTTTTCCCTCGCGCGATCCGCGAGTGGAACAGAGGGCCGTGGGGTAGGGGGGGGGGGGGGGGGGGGAATATGGCTTTGGCGCGAATTGTGCCCTCCGCCATACACCGCCTTCTGGCTAGCGGACTATAGATGCAGATGTAGAAGAACCAATACGTTCCTGGATTACACATCTTTTCCAGTGTCCAAGGTTGCCATAAACCCTGAAAAGAACAAGATCGCTCCTGGCAAAGTGATACTTGCGGACATTGACGGCGCCGGATGCTGCAGGGGTGTAGCAAATGTAGCAGCGTCCGATGGCGGCGGCCATGCAGATGTTCCGCCGGTGATGGTCCGTCTCGTGGGTGGGAGGGATAAGAGACGAGAAACAGTTGCAACACCTGTTCCCGTGAGTGAGTGGTATGAAGCTTGGCCATCTGTTGTGTAAAAGTGCGTACGAAGCGTTCTGCTTCTACATTGAACTGAGGGTGAATTGGAGCATTTAATAGATGACGAATGTCATTTCGTTTACAAAACTGTTCTAAATTACGTGAAGTGAACTGTGGTCTGTTGTCAGACACAAGTACTTCTGTCAAACCTTCTATACGAAATATTGAGGACAACACTTAAATAGTGCTACGTGACATGGTAGAATTCATAGGCACCGCAGATGGGAACTTGCTAAAAGAGACTGTCACTATGATCCAACGAGTATTCCAAAATGGTCCTGCGAAGTCAGTGCGCACTCTTTGCCATGGGGATTGAGTCTTGGGCCAAGCTGAGAATGTCTGTGGCGAAGCGGATTGGTTTGCCGCGCATGCGCGACAATGTGATGTCATCTATTCAATATGGGCGTTCATGCCCTGCCAAGTACAGTGCTGTCGCGCTAACTGTTTAGTACGAACAAATCCCCAATGTCCTTGGTGGAGCAACGCGACGCATTCCTTTGCAACACTTTGGGAGTTATCACACTTGATTGTCCAATATCATTTTGAACTAGAGTAACATCCCGTTGAACTGAAAGGTTATGTCGACGTGAAAAATACCGGCGCACAGCTGAGTTCTGGATGCTGTTCACTGAATGATGGCAAGACGTGGGAATGCAACAAATCTTGAGATCTGGGTCTGTTTCTATGGACAGTCCTATTTTTCTGCAGTACAAGGGAAAAGATTCCAGGAATTCAGAGTCCTGCGCATGGATTTGCTAACAAGATGCGGCAGTTGCATCAAAATTAGAGTCTGGGCCAATCGGAAGGCAAGATAGGACGTCTGCATTGCCATACTGTGCCGTAGGTCTGTACGCAGTTTCATATTGATACAGTGAAAGCAACAAAGCCCAACGCTGCAATTTTTGAGCAGTACGTGTAGGATCTGGCTTTGTAGGGGGAAACAAGGACTGCATATGCTTGTGATCTGTCACTAAAAAGAACTTGCGACCACACAAATAGTGATGGAATTTGGTCATACCATACACAATGGCGAGAGCCTTTTTTTCTATTTGAGAATAATTCCACGGAGTTTGAGTGAACAACTTTGAGGCAAAAGCAATAGGTCAGTCTTGTGAACCAATTCTGTGTGAAAGCACAGCGCCGATTACGAAGAAAGAAGCGTCTACTTGCATCACTAATCTGCCAGGGTCAAAATGCACTAAACAAAGCATTTTTGAGTTCCTGAAATGCGTCTTGACAGTCTTTAGTCCACACAAAACGCACGTTTTTGCGACGCAAGCGATACAATGAGCCGCGATCTGCGAAGCGTTCGGTATAAAACGGATGTAGTATATCAACTTGCCTAGCACTGACTGTAGATCAGAGACATTGCGAGGAAAAGGCAGATCACAGCAAGCAAGCAAATCAGATTGGAGGGGTCCACACCCTGACTGTCACATGACCTAAATACTGGAGTTCTGTCTGAACAAAGTCACACTCTTCGAGACGACACTTGTGTCCTGCTTCTGGTACCACTCAAAAAAAGAGTACGCAAATTGGCAATGTGTTCCTCTGTTATACGCCCTGAGACGACAATAACGTCAAGACAGTTTGAACATAGTGGCACGTAGTCAGTTGTTCCAAGTAACGTTGAGAAATAGCGGGTGCTGAAGCACTGCCGAAGGGCAAACGCAAGTACTTGAACAATCCTAAGTGTGTATTTACAACAAACGCTTTCTGTGATTCTTCATCCAATGCAATTTTCAAGTAGGCATCACTAAAATCTATCTTAGAAAAGTAACGTCTTGCACCAAGCCTGCGCATGAGTTCTTCAGGGCGAGGTAACTGATAAGTGCCAACTATTGTCTGTGGGTTGACTGTAGACTTGAAGTCAACACAAATACGAATGCGACCTGAAGACTTAGACCACAAACCAGAGGTCTTACCCAATGACTAGCTTGAATGGGAGCAATTGTTTCAGTGGACAGGCTACTTTGTCTCTTAATGCAATTTGAACGGGACGGGCCCGGAAAAACTTAGGCTCTGCATTGTCTTTCAAAGTAAGATGCGCTACAAAGTCATTATCATTTCCCATTCCTTCTGAAAATAGCACAGTAAATTCTTTGAGCAAGCTAAAAAAAAATGGTTCAAATGACTCCTATGGGACTCAACATCTTAGGTCATAAGTCCCCTAGAACTTAGAACTACTTAAACCTAACTAACCTAAGGACATCACACACACCCATGCCCGAGGCAGGATTCGAACCTGCGACCGTAGCAGCCTCGCGGTTCCAGACTGCAGCGCCAGAACCGCACGGCCACCGCGGCCGGCTTTGAGCAAGCTAGTTACACTGTCTTTTGGAGTGAAAGCAGTTAATGAAAGTACATTGTCTTGGATGCTAAATCCAAACAAATCAAAGGCATCTAAACCGAATATATTCTCACTGTCTCTTGATTTCAACACAGTAAAATCCACTGCCCTGGTGTGAGATTTGTAAGTGGCAGGGAAACTACACTGTCCAAGCACTGTAATTTCTTGTCCGTCTTAAGCAGTGAGATGCTTGCTAGATTTAGAAAGGCGTGATGAGCCTAACTGTTCGTACGTGGCACGATTAAACAAAGTTACTGAGGCACCTGTGTGTAACTAAAAGTTCACAGGACGGCCAGCAATTCGCAGCGAGACAAATAGTTTGTTAGAACGTCGTTGCACAGCATTAGGGCGAGGAGGAGGAACAATCCTAATCTTGTTATTAAGAGAATCTGTTTTAGGTTTTGAAAACACACCGTTCACTGCATGAGCGCGAGCCTGTTTATTCTGGGAGCGGGGAAAATCGGCGTTTTCCTGCCGTTGCAAACAAACTCCTTGGACATGGCCTTTTCTTTCCACAAGTGAAACACATTGCGTTACGTGATGGGCAGTCCTGTCTTGTGGCGAGAAAAACATTTAGGGCAAGACTTCACAAAATTCACATGCCTGTTTACCTGTCTTTGTGGCTGTCGGCGCTGCTGTGTAGGTTTCTAGGGGCGGTCGCGACAAGGAGCCACTCGACACGACCAGTCGGGACCCACTCAAACTTATCCACGCTATGGAACCCGAATCATATTGCTCTAAGATCTGCAATACTTGGCGAAGTGATGGATCAGAGTAAAATGTGTTCCCTTATTCTTCTATCTGGGACACAATGTTGTTGCATCACGTATCATTAAATCATTGCAAAAGTTGCCAAAACTACACTTCAATTTAAACTTCCTACTCATGCTGTGTACCACTGGCGGTAAGTCTATTCCGGCGTTTTCTGCAAGTGAAATAACTGGTATCTGGATGCAGCTACTTGGATTTGCTGGACACAGTACTGAGTTAATGCAGCGATTACTTTGTTATGGACTAGTTCGTCGGAAGACACGTTTAGGTATAATTTTTCTATTAACCTAAACACTGGGGACATCCCGATCGAAAGGAAGTGTTGTAACTTTACTGTACCGTGAACATGATCAACTTGAAAATGTGCTTGGAACCGAGTCAGGTATTCAATCCATTTATCCTATGTTTCCTTAAATTTCCGGGACGGTGGTATACTTGTCGGCGGCACTTGTTGGGTTGGTTGGTTGGTCCGTTGTGGTTGTTGGGCCGACTTAGCTTGTGCAGCCAGTAGTAGTTGTACCGTCGTCAATAAGGTAGCGATTTGTTGTTTCTGAAACTGAAAAGCTTGTGTTGGATCCATCACATTGGCCATCTGCGGCTGAAGCACGGGGACAGAGGGTGGACTGGGAGGGGAATTCATGGTTTACAATTTTACACGGTATATCAAAAAGCAAGCAAAGCCTCTGAAAGGAAATATTTGACTAGTTCTGCAACTCCCCTCCTGGAATGCATTCAAAGATCACTCATTTCAATTTTACTCATACATTTCGCTGTTTTCATCGTTGAAATCCCTGCCTCACATAGATAAGTTGATCCAAGAAGCGATGAAACATAAGATACCACTTTTATACCGTTAGAGCAGGTTTTTGCACACAATAACTTCCAAAAGCTATCTTTTACAGAATTAGAGTACGTTTTTAACTAACTTCCATAAGCGATCTTTATTGTATTATGGCTTTAAGGAAATGTCATTTTGAAATGTCAATCTTCAAGTTCAGTCGCACTAAAACAGAAAAAGAGTACGCATTTTACTTATAATATCTTCCACATCCGATTTTGGAAATCTTGAGCTATGAAAGCTAGAAGAGCTTCGATTGCCTTGAGATCTGAAAATCGGTTTTCACTGCTGTCATTTTGGTCCTATCCTTCCTTCCAGCTTCTTGGTCCAATAATGTTCATTGATAGGATAGTTCTGACTGTATTTGAGGAAAGTATTTAACATTTAATTTCTGTAACTGTGCAGGAGAAAAGACCGTTGCATGGCACGAGCGTTAAACCGGTTAAATGCAAATGGAGACAAAAGAGGAGAAGTCAGTGTTGTCAGATTTACTGCCTACGAATTCCGTGCGAAGACACATTGTCAGCCTGTCGGAGTGGCCGAGCGGTTCTAGGCGCTACAGTCTGGAACCGCGCGACCGCTACGGTCGCAGGTTCGAATTCTGCCTCGGGCATGGATGTCTGTGATGTCCTTAGGTTAGTTAGGTTTAAGTAGTTCTTAGTTCTAGGGGACTGATGACCTGAGAAGTTAAGTCCCATAGTGCTCAGAGCCATTTGAACCATTTGAACAGATTGTCAACAAACTCACATTTTACAAAAAACAGTTCATTTTTTGTTGAATGATTTTACAATATCGACTCACAAAACCACCCTCGCGTTAGACGAATCTCTTACTGAATCAGCTCAAGGGGTCATGGTAGGCACAATGCTTTGTACAGCGAAAGTGGCAACACAGTAGGAGCTGTCGATGCCAGGCTACCATTTGTTTACTGATGAGGGTCTTATCCAGCCCGATAGCTGTCAAATGAACCTCGCTTAAATTACATTATAATGCTGTAATCGTTCTGTCCATGGTAAGTGATAACACTGTCTTGCGCTATACAGTACTACTTCTCTCTTTGACCTACCTCGCTCTACCTGTCCTCTGTGTCAACACGATGCACACATCGAAGGCGGAATTCTTTTACAGCTGACACTATTTAATTGTTTTTAATGTTGTTTCTACGTTCCAAAGTGAAAAATGTCAAAAATGACAGTCCAGCGAAAGGACCTTGCTTATGTTCTAAATTTGCGATATTTCAGTCTGTAACATAAGCCATTTGTTGATATGCATCTCTACAATCTGTCTAAAGCAGCATTTACTTTTTTCCAGTTTCCTTGGTGTATGCTGCCCCGACGCTACCTCAGTTACACCAGCAGCCTAAGAATTAGCGGCCTGCCGAAACAAGAAAACAGCCTCTCGTATGGAAGGTAGCCGACCGCAGTGGGAAGTCTGCAGTAACCGCGTAGCTGCAACAGAGAACAGTAGTGGAAGATTTCCAAGCAGTGTCAAATCAATCAAACATCACCGGCGACAACAATATGAACATAGTGCTGAGCACACACAAGCCAAAATGCGTCAATTCTGTGCGCTGTACTGGGCGCAGCAGGAAAATGAAACACACTCGACGTAACGTTCAGTTACCATGTAAACTTACTGTTGTTCTTACTGTTAATAAAATTTAATTTTCTGTACATAGCACACTTTATTCCTTTTTATACTTTTTCTAAAATTCTTCATGCCGCCTTTATTGCATACACACCATTTCATACAAGTTTGTTTCGAGAGCGATTTCGTTACCAGTGCAAGCCCACAGTAGTTATCAATGCTGGAATCACTTCTCTATGTTCCTTTATAAAAAAAATACGTTCCGGTTTGTCGTCAGACCAAAACATGTGTTTAGCACTCTAGTTCCTTATTGGTGAGTATTTATAACATTAACTGCGGTTGTCCTGCCGTAGTTTATTTATTTTAATCGGTCTTCAGCTTACAGGCCGATCAGAAGACAATGATTGATGTTGTCCATTGAAATAAAATGAAGATGAACAACTTTGCACTAGGCAGCGACGATGAAGATTTAAATTAAACCTGCCTATTACTACTCCAAATCCCAGTTGACGTAAGAAAAGGACGTCCTACGTGATCTAAATAAATTTAAGGAATGGTAAGGCAACCGAAGCGGGAAATACGTATTCGAGTCCTGGCCTGGCACTAATTGTCATTATACAGCTGATGGCTGCCCGTATTCGCAGTTGTGAATACTTTTCGTAGCGGCTGTACCCGCAGTGCATGTTTCTACGGACATGCATGCATGACTATGCAAGAGATATACTAAAGAGACTGCCTACACTACACTTGTCCGGTCTCTTCTGGAGTATTCCTGCACGGTATGGGGTACTGCATCGTACTTTTGAACAACACAGGTACTGAAATATCGTATTCATCCGCCGACACTGGGCAAGCTACTTTCAAATAAAGTGTCTCCCCTGTATGAGAATATACGTGATGAATAAACAAGTGTGGGTTTTAGACATATGGCTGATGACACATGGAAGTTGGCGTCTGTCCGTGAATCGTGGTCGGATGGCCTAACGCTAAGGCGACCACTAACGATAAGAAGGGAATCCGGATTCGAGTCCTGATCTGCCACAAGTTTTCACTGTCGTCGTTCTCTTATACATCTGATGGTTACATGTATGAATCACTTAAGTTCAAAAGTTATCGATTCTACTAAATACTAAGGAAAAACTTAAACTGGAACGATCGCAAAGAAGGTTCATTGAGAAACCGAACCAAAGACTGCGCTTCTTATTGGCAGAAAGACTGTGCAAGAGATGACTGCCTGCACTACGCTACTCCTTCCACTTCTGGAGTATTGCTGTGTGGTATGGGAAACTTAACAGACAGGACGGAGGACATCGAAAAAGTTCAAAGAAGAGCAGGACGTTTTGTACTTTCACGAAATAGGTGAGAGAGTGTCACGGCTATGATTCGAGAGTTGGGGTGGCACTCGTTGCGCGGGATATTTTCACCAATTTATGAACTATCTTCTCCAAATGGAATAATATTTTGTTCGTGCCCACCTACATGGGGAGAAATGATCGTCGCAATAAAATAAGAGAAACCAGTGTTCTCGTGATAAGACATAAACGTTCGTGTTTCCCACTCACTGTTCGAGAGTGCAACGGTAGAGAAATAGCCTGAAGGTGGTTGGATAAACCCCCTGCCAAGCACGTAGCTGTGAACCGCAGAGTAGTCACGTAGATATAGATAACTGACTATTATACTTTCTGATTTTTGTAACTAGACAAGAAAGTAAAGAAAATGGTAACAGTGTGTCCGATTCCAGGTCGCTCATACAGCTTTGATATGACAGAAAGATTTCAGATTAGTTCCTTTGTGTGATAGAATCTTGAGTTAGTTAGGCAACACATAGAATATTTCGGTGTTTCGAGACAGTGGCTGTTGAACACAACGTTACTGCTTGGAACTTGAGTCGGTGGTGCTATATAATGTAGTAAGAACCTCTAGCACGCTCATCAGAGAAAGGATTAGCCATCCGCGAAAGGTATGAGATTGTTGTAAGTGATACTAGACTAAGGGCTGCCAGCTAACTTTAATTCCAGAAAAATCTGTGTGCAGTGCAACATTCTTATATAAACTGTAAGTGAACAAGGTTTATAACTTAAAACAAACACTGTGGACTAGTTTGCAAGCAAAGACAATATGAGAAATAAAAAAAAAGTGCAAGAGGAAGAGGTTCCAATGGCAAAATCTGCAGACGACATAGCCCTGCAGGCTGTGTGGAAGGACGGCTTATAAGAACTGTTGAAAGTAACAGACAGCGTACTAGCACACTCTATGGGACGACGTGCTTCACATTATAGTTATAAACGACATTATAGTGGAAGATATGTTAGGACTCTGTGTATGGAGAAGTTTTACATTAGATAGCCAGAACGGGAAATATATTAGAAGTGACTGGTGCAAACCAAAAACATTTTGTTCAATGAAAGAGCTCTACTACCATCAGATGTTGATGAACAAATGAGGAACAAGTTCTTCGAAGTGTATTGTAAGTGTGAAACGTGGATCATCGAAAATCTACAGGGGAAGACACCTGAAGCAATTGCAATACAGAGTTATCCAAGAAATGTAAAAATGAACAGGTAAAGTAAGAAATGAAGAAGTATTGAAAAGAACAGATGAGGGAACAAGACCCTTAGCAGAAGAAGGTATGGGTTAGTGGGACATGCTGCTGCAGCATCAAGGAATAGTTGGCTTGGAACTGGCAGGAGCAGAAGAGGGGAAAAATAGCAAGGTCGAAGACTAGAGTATGAGAAACAAATTGCAGGCGATTTTGGCTGCCGTGGTGCATAGGTATGGAAAGGTTGAAACAAGGCAGTAAATATTGGAATCCAGCATAAAAGCAATCGAACGATCGATCATCTAAAAAACATTTCTACGTTGAAAGTGAAGTACTACAGGTGCAGGCTTTAGCAGGAACCCTCTAAGGATTCCTTCGCGGAAGGACTAGACAAGTGCAGAGTTATGCAGAGGTTTGAGAAGCAACTTTCTTATGTTTTTTCCAGATAATGGTTGGTACTACTTTTAAATCACTTGCAGGAACACTTGAAACCTATGACATGTTCACTGTGAAAGATAAAGATCCGATAGTTGGAATTGTCTCTGCACAAGGCCTAGTCGTGAGAACATTCAATCAGAAAACAACTACTTCAATGAATCGTTGTTATCAAGAAATTATAATGAAATATCATAGAAGGTGACATTCATTAAGAGCACTTCTACTGGATGAGGTAGAGAGGTAACGATCGTGACAGAGATCGCTTATATAAATTGATATCATTATATTAAATAAAAACTGTCTTCTTCAGAAGGACACTTGAATCGGTCTGAGACTTTCAAAGCCTCCATATGAGAAAGTTAACTGCTAACAACTTCCCACCCGAATTTGGTGCCAGACTGACAGAGTATTCTACGGGCGAAGGATGCTCCATCTCATTTCCATAAAGCGAAGATAACGAAAGAAACTGTCTCATGTGAGATTAGTTGTGGATGAGCCTGGGTAATTGATACGTTGAGACATCGGATCAGCAAGCACGTAAAGGAGTCTTTACACGAGAGCTAAGATTCGGAAAAGCGAAGGGTCTATGAGATTTTTTCGTACGTACGCTATTCAGACTAGGGTTCGGTATTGCAAACGACTATTGTTTTCGATAAACATTTTACTCCTACATGGGAACTGCATACACATACGAGAACTCATTATACTGGGGAAATCAAAATTTGCTGTAATATTCTACACCAATCTAGTTGAAATGAAATAAAGATATAGTTTCCCACCTATATCTGTACACCGTAAGTCACCATACGATACGTGGGGAAGGGTTTGCAGTGCAGCGAAATCACTCTTCTGAAAATGAGAAATCTGGTAAAATGTAACAATTTTTTTTTTGGGAAGGGTGTTCCGAAAGTATTTGACAACGGTGTAGCTTTGTGTGGAAGTGAAACATATGCCATAAAAAGCTCAGGTAGAAAGTGAACAGAAGCTTTTGAAATGTGGTGTCACAGAAGAATGCTGATAAATGGACGCGTAAGTGTACTGACTAAAGTGGAGGCACTGGATCGACTAGAATAGACGAGAACATCAAGGCACAACCTGAATAAAATCAGGAATCAGTTAAGAGAACACATCCTGAGGCATCAAGGTTTAGTCATCTTTGTTGTGGAGGCAAGTGTGGAGACCAAGTCTTGACTGCAGTAAGCAGGTTCAAGCGGATGTAGCAGTAGCTACATAGAGATGAAGAGCCCAGCACTGGATAGGCTAGGGTGCAGACCTGGATCAAACTAGTCTTTGGACTAAAAAATAACAACGAGGGCAAAGGAAAACACTCAAGGTAGATACCAATTTCGTCCAAACTTTCGTGTCGAGCAGCTCTTAGTAACCCTACGGTAACTATGTCCATGGATGGCGAAGAAATAGGAATGGACAACTCATCAAACTACTTTGCAGACACTATGGTGAGTCGAAGTCTGCTATCCTGTCATATCTATCCACGAAAGAAAGTGAAACTGCGTGTGAAACGACAATATTGACTGTGCTGGCAAAAAATCGATATGCGAAATGGTAATGTAGATCTTAATTTCTAAGCTTTAGAAGCAGTCACATCAGGGATAAAACTGCTTTGAGCACAGCTCTGCTTTCACGGCAAACTCTGAGGAACACGGCAGATAAGTGTATCATCAGTCAGATTGTTAGAGGCCCTACTGAAACGAGAGAGTTGCTGGGATGCATACTGAGGTGGCAAAAGTCAGGCTATATCGTGTCGGACCTCATTTCGCACGGCGTAGTGCAGTAACTTGACTGGCATGGACCCAACAAGTCGTTGGAAGTCCCCTGATTAAATACTGAACCACGAAGCCTCTTTAGCCGTCCATAATTGCAAATGTGTTGCCGATGTACGATTCTGTGCCCGAACTGATCTCTCGATTATGTCCCATAAATGTTCGATGGAAGTCACACCGGGTGATCTGGATGACCAAATCATTCGCTCGAACTGTCCAGACCGTTCTTCAAACGAATAGCAAAAAGTTGTGGCCCAGTGACCTTGCGCATTTTCATCCATAAAAGTTTCATCGTTGTTTAAGAACGTGAAGTACATGAATGGCTGCAAATGGTCTCCAAGTAGGCGAACATCCAGAGAACCCAATCCTTTCCACATACAGCTGACACCATTATGGAGCTACCATCAGGTTGCACAGTCAGTTTGCACAATGCCTTGTTGACAACTTGGGTCCATGGCTTCGTCAGGTAAGTGCCACACTCGAACCCTACTGTCAGCTCTTGCCAACTAAAATCGAGACTCATCTGACCAGGTCACAGTTTTCCAACCGGTAGGGTCACGAGCCCAGGAGAGGCGCTGCAGGCGATGTCATGCTTTTAACAATGGTACTCGCTCGGTTGCCTGCTGCCATAACCCATTAACCCTAAATTCCTAACGGATGCGTTCGTCGTACGCCCCACATTCATTTCCGCTGTTATTTCACGCAGTAAAAAAATGTAAATGTTGTGTGACTAGGGCCTCCCGTTGGGTAGATCGTTCGCCGGGTGCAATTCTTTCGATTTTACGCCACTTCGGCGACTTGTGCGTCGATGGGGATGAAATGATGATGATTAGGACAACACAACACCCAGTCCCTGAGCGTAGAAAATCTGCGACCCAGCCGGTAATCGAACCCGGCCCCTTAGGATTGACATTTTGTCACGCTGACCACTTCTTTTGCGCTGACCACTTTTTTTATTTTTTTTCTACAATGTGCAAATTTTGACAAATAGTGGCTAATTAGAAATTAATTAAGTAAAGGAAATGAATAAAATTGAAAATGTCCAAATGAAAATGACAGAAAGACATCGTTGATAGTACAAATACAAAATATACATGCTCCTCTAGCAATGAAATTAAATTCAAGTCGGGGGCGACACCTTATCACCACCCGACGGTCGATAGAGCAATAGATCCATCTATCGAGCCGTTCTCCAGACGTTGACGTAAGACTATGTCGTCTTCTCGAAGATAACTAAGGTTCCGTTAAGTGTGATCCATGACTGTCTCGGCTTATTTTGTCTATCTCACCCGTCACACCCCATCTGGCCGGCGGGTCGGTAAATGTCCGCCGCAAGTCTTGCCTATATTTCTTATACTGTTGCAGCTCCGCGTGTCCATCTAGGAGAAAATGCCAAAAAAATCCATTTTGTCCTTTCCCGATTTGTTGTAGACGTAGCCCACAACCATTCCCCGTACCCATGTCACTGCATTTGTTTTATGGACCGGAAAATAAGATTCTTGGGGGAAAAGGAGTGTGTCCGATGAAATTGTGTGAGGGGCGGTGCGTAACAGAAACGCCAATACCTGTCGCGGCAAGTGCCACACCGGAGCCGCCCCACTACATGCTAAACGATGTTCGTCAGTGTTGCACAGCTTAAACATAATGGAGTGTCTGACAAATAAATCGCATGCCGCCGTTGGTTCGTTGCGAACTTCCTATCTGCCACCACATACTATTTTGAGCGTACCGACGTTGGGAGGTAAACGTCCCGTATAATGCGCCTTGTCTGTCACCAGTTCATGGTTCAAATAGTTCAAATGGCTCTGAGCACTATGCGACTTAACTTCTGAGGTCATCAGTCGCCTAGAACGTTGTTGTTGTTGTTGTGGTCTTCAGTCCTGAGACTGGTTTGATGCAGCTCTCCATGCTACTCTATCCTGTGCAAGTTTCTTCATCTCCCAGTACCTACTGCAACCTACATCCTTCTGAATCTGCTTAGTGTATTCATCTCTTGGTCTCCCTCTACGATTTTTACCCTCCACGCTGCCCTCCAATGCTAAATTTGTGATCCCTTGATGCCTCAAAACATGTCCTACCAACCGATCCCTTCTTCTAGTCAAGTTGTGCCACAAACTTCTCTTCTCCCCAATCCTATTCAATAGCTCCTCATTAGTTACGTGATCTACCCACCTTATCTTCAGCATTCTTCTGTAGCACCACATTTCGAAAGCTTCTATTCTCTTCTTGTCCAAACTGGTTATCGACCATGTTTCACTTCCATACATGGCTACACTCCATACAAATACTTTCAGAAACGACTTCCTGACACTTAAATCTATACTCGATGTTAACAAATTTCTCTTCTTCAGAAACGATTTCCTTGTCATTGCCAGTCTACATTTTATATCCTCTCTACTTCGACCATCATCAGTTATTTTACTCCCTAAATAGCAAAACTCCTTTACTACTTTAAGTGTCTCATTTCCTAATCTAATCCCCTCAGCATCACCCGATTTACGAGGGTTATTCCAAAAGTAAGGTCCGATTCGCCGTAACTAATGAAATTTGGCGCCAATGACAAAACACGCATGCGCGCCGACTCCCGGCAAGCCTTGCGCGTCAAACGCCGCCATTCGCTTTGTTACTGTTGCTGAGTGTAGTTCACAGTGTCACTTTACAATGTTTAAGACAATTGATCAGCCCGCCGATTGTGAAGTAAGGGCAGTGATACGGTTTTTGTCTGCAAGAAACAATTCAGCGGCGGAAATCCATCGGCAGATTACTGAAATGTACGGTCCTAACATAATGAGCGACAGTAAAGTGCGCAAGTGGGTGCGAGCTTTTAATGAAGGACGGGATAATGTGCACGATGAACCACGGTGTGGCCGACCATCAGTGATTTCAGACGATTTGGTCAATGCGGTTGACAAAAAAATTCGTGAAGATCGCCGATTCACTATTACAGACGTAGACATGCATTTTCCGAATGTAAGTAGAACAACTTTGTACAGAATTGTGTCTGAACATTTGAAGTTTCACAAATTGTGTGCCCGTTGGGTTCCCAGGCTGCTTACTGAGCCCCAACGAATGAAAAGAATGGCTTTTGCTCTTGATTTTTTGGAGCGATATCATAAGGAAGGTGACAGTCTTTTAGACAATGTTGTCACAGGGGATGAGACATGGGTTTCTCACATCACTCCAGAGTCTAAACGTCAGTCAATGCAATGGCGTCACACGTCATCGCCAGTCAAGGTCAAGGCAAAGCAGACAATCTCAACACGTAAGGTTATGGCGACTGTGTTCTGGGATAGACGTGGAGTATTGTTAGTCGACTTTATGGAGAGAGGAACAACGATCAATAAAGCCGCCTACTGCGCTACCCTGACTAAACTTCGACGTGCAATCCAGAATAAGCGACGTGGTCTTTTGTCGTCTGGAATCTTGTTGTTGCATGACAATGCCAGACCCCACAATGCAAATGAAACGCAAGCTCTGATCAAGAAATTTGGATGGGAACAGATGGACCATCCTCCTTACAGTCCGGACCTGGCGCCAAGTGATTTCCACCTGTTCCGTTACTTAAAGGAGTTTCTCGGCGGCAAGCGCTTCGACACAGATGATGAAGTGAAAGAAGCTGTTAAGGACTGGTTATCGTCACAGGCGGCCGATTTCTATAACATGGGCATTCAAAAGCTTGTTGAACGATGTGACAAATGTTTAAATTAGTATGGAAGTTATGTAGAAAAATAGATAAAGATGTAAGGAATGTAAATAAAACAATTGTTTTGAAAAAACATTTTAGTTTTGATTTTTTTTTATAACTGGACCTTACTTTTGGAATAACCCTCGTAATTTGACTACATTCCATTATCCTCGTTTTGCTTTTGTTGATGTTCATCTTATATCCTCCTTTCAAGACACTGTCCATTCCGTTCAACTGCTCTTCCAAGTCCTTTGCTGTCTCTGACAGAATTACAATGTCATCGGCGAACCTCAAAGTTTTTACTTCTTCTCCATGGATTTTAATACCTACTCCGAATTTTTCTTTTGTTTCCTTTACTGCTTGCTCAATATACAGATTGAATAACATCGGGGAGAGGCTATAACCCTGCCTCACTCCTTTCCCAACCACTACTTCCCTTTCATGCCCCTCGACTCTTATAACTGCCATCTGGTTTCTGTACAAATTGTAAATAGCCTTTCGCCCCTTGTATTTTACCCCTGCCACCTTCAGAATTTGAAAGAGAGTATTCCAGTTAACGTTGTCAAAAGCTTTCTCTAAGTCTACAAATCCTAGAAACGTATGTTTGCCTTTTCTTAATCTTTCTTCTAAGATAAGTCGTAAGGTTAGTATTGCCTCACGTGTTCCAACATTTCTACGGAATCCAAACTGATCTTCCCCGAGGTCCGCTTCTACCAGTTTTTCCATTCGTCTGTAAAGAATTCGCGTTAGTATTTTGCAGCTGTGACTTATTAAACTGATAGTTCGGTAATTTTCACATCTGTCAACACCTGCTTTCTTTGGGATTGGAATTATTATATTCTTCTTGAAGTCTGTGGGTATTTCGCCTGTCTCATACATCTTGCTCACCAGATGGTAGAGTTTTGTCATGACTGGCTCTCCCAAGGCCATCAGTAGTTCTAATGGAATGTTGTCTACTCCCGGGGCCTTGTTTCGACTCAGGTCTTTCAGTGCTCTGTCAAACTCTTCACGCAGTATCTTATCTCCCATTTCATCTTCATCTACATCCTCTTCCATTTCCATAATATTGTCCTCAAGTACACCGCCCTTGTATAAACCCTCTATATACTCCTTCCACCTTTCTGCCTTCCCTTCTTTGCTTAGAACTGAGTTGCCATCTGAGCTCTTGATATTCATACAAGTGGTTCTCTTCTCTCCAAAGGTCTCTTTAATTTTCCTGTAGGCAGTATCTATCACCCCTAGTGAGACAAGCCTCCACATCCTTACATTTGTCCTCTAGCCATCCCTGCTTAGCCATTTTGCACTTCCTGTCGATCTCATTTTTGAGACGTTTGTATTCCTTTTTGCCTGCTTCATTTACTGCATTTTTATATTTTCTCCTTTCATCAATTAAATTCAATATTTCTTCTGTTACCCAAGGATTTCTATTGGCCCTCGTCGTTTTACCTACTTGATCCTCTGCTGCCTTCACTACTTCATCTCTCAGAGCTACCCATTCTTCTTCTACTGTATTTCTTTCCCCCATTCCTGTCAGTTGTTCCCTTATGCTCTCCCTGAAACTCTGTACAACCTCTGGTTCTTTCAGTTTATCCAGGTCCCATATCCTTAAATTCCCACCTTTTTGCAGTTTCTTCAGTTTCAATCTGCAGTTCATAACCAATAGATTGTGGTCAGAATCCACATCTGCCCCTGGAAATGTCTTACAATTTAAAACCTGGTTCCTAAATCTCTGTCTTACCATTATATCAGCTATCTGATACATTTTAGTATCTCCAGGATTCTTCCAGGTATACAACCTTCTTTTATGATTCTTGAACCAAGTGTTAGCTATGATTAAGTTATGCTCTGTGCAAAATTCTACAAGGCGGCTTCCTCTTTCATTTCTTCCCCCCAATCCATATTCACCTACTATGTTTCCTTCTCTCCCTTTTCCTACTGACGAATTCCAGTCACCCATGACTATTAAATTTTCGTCTCCCTTCACTACCTGAATAATTTCTTTTATCTCGTCGTACATTTCATCAATTTCTTCATCATCTGCAGAGCTAGTTGGCATACAAACTTGTACTACTGTGGTAGGCATTGGCTTTGTGTCTATCTTGGCCACAATAATGCGTTCACTATGCTGTTTGTAGTAGCTAACCCGCACTCCTATTTTTTTATTCATTATTAAACCTACTCCTGCATTACCCCTATTTGATTTTGTATTTATAAATCTGTAATCACCTGACCAAAAGTCTTGTTCCTCCTGCCACCGAACTTCACTAATTCCCACTATATCTAACTTTAACCTATCCATTTCCCTTTTTAAATTTTCTAACCTACCTGCCCGATTAAGGGATCTGACATTCCACGCTCCGATCCGTAGAATGCCAGTTTTCTTTCTCCTGATAACGACGTCCTCTTGAGTAGTCCCCGCCCGGAGATTCGAATGGGGGACTATTTTACCTCCGGAATATTTTACCCAAGAGGACGCCATCATCATTTAATCATACAGTAAAGCTAGAACGTAGAACTAATTAAACCTAACTAACCTAAGGACAACACACACATCCATGCCCGAGGCAGGATTCGAACCTGTGACCGTAGCGGTCACTCGGCTCCAGACTGTAGCGCCTAGAACCGCACGACCACTCCGGCCGGCTCACCAGTTCATGTCTGGGTATTTCTTTTCCGTGGTATTCCTGGGGCACCGGCTCAGTAATATTTGGTACACATCTCGCGTCGTCGGTAGTCGTGTTGTTGGGAAGGCTTCTCTGACAAGAAAGACTTGAAATGTGACATCTTCGGTGAAATATGGCGCACATTGACAGGGAGCACCATTGAAGTGGGCGCCAGAGCATCGGCCATCGCACCCGAGATACTGCGAAATTGACCGCGCCACTGTCGAAAAACCGTACTGAAGAATAACGCCCGTGCCTTTTCATGTACGTTCACCAGACCAAGTCCACCCTCTCCATGTGGCAGCATAAGCGTTGTGTATTGGATCTTAAACAGGTGTCCCACACTCACGTAAGTTCCGAAAGTTGCTTGTATCCGCGGTGCCATTATGCGTGTTAAAGGCAGGACATGTGCTACGTGAGTGAGTCTTGGTGCTAGTAGCTACTCGTTAACATAGGCCACCCTCTCAATTATATCCAACGCTCTTAATTTCTGTAACAGCACCACTGTCGGCATGAGCTTCAATATGCGTCGGTAGTTATCTGCTGCTGCCTGCTGCACATCTGAGTGGAACGTGACACCTAAACATTTTATGGTGTTAACTGACATCAGCGGGCCTTCCTCATCCGGTCGTAACCCTCGACCGACATTCATGCAGCGTAACTTCTGTAGATTAAGCACGTTTCCCGCCGTCACCCCGTATCCATGCCAACGCCGTACGTACTTCGTCGCCTGCCCGTGCCAGCAGCGTCACATCGTCAGCATAAGCGCGGCAATGAAAGGTCAGCTGTGGCAACGGCATTCCCTCCAGCCGTCTTAGGAGACCATATAGGCAGGGTTCCGACGCCATCGCATACAAAAATATCGAAAGGCGGCAACCTTCACGAACTGACCGTGAAATGACAATGTAGTCAGTGCCCCGCCCATTCACTGAGACGTTGGATCGCACGCCGTGTAACAGTCGCATGATCACGAGAATGAAGGCCTGTGGTATTCCCAAATTGCCCATCACGGAGTGCAAAAAGATACGATCCACCCTGTCCAACGCATGATCGAAGTCAATAGAGACTAGTGCCCCGCGCAGTCGGCACGCCGCTGCCAATGCGACGATATCTCGGTAATCACCAAGCGCCTTATGGACATTACTCTTACCGCCGAGGCATGTTTGATCTGTGAGGAGTTTATCAGAAATTAAAGACTTCAGGCGAGCCCCAAAGATGCGCGCGAAAATCTTGTAGTCGCAGTTCAGGAGGGTTAGTGGTCTATAATCTCCTGGCCTTCTGCCACCTCGTGGTTTGGGTACTAGGATAATGATACCCTTCGTGAATTCGACAAGTATCTCAGTCTACGGTAAGAGGAGTTCATAATACATCTGAATCCTCGTCTGTCCCACGAGGTATGCAAAGGCGCGGTAAAATTAAATCGGGAAGCCGTCCTGCCCTGGGGACATGTTCGGAGCTCCCTTGGCAACTGCATCTGTCAGCTCGTCCTCCGTTATCGCTGTGATGAAAGTCTCCGCATCCAGTGGTGGTCCCCTTTCTGGCATTTCGAAGATGACATCATTTAGTCTCTCGTTGTTCACTAGTTCAGGTCCATATAACTGGAGGAATTAGTAGGTAAACACCTGCACAATGTCACGTTGGTGCACAAGTTGCTGCCCAGTTCGTGAGATTATTTCTCTGATCAATGTCCTTCGTCGTCGTTGACGTTCACAAACTACGTGGTGTATTGAGGGGGCTTCGGCAGCAACTGTGTCCGTATATCTCGCCCGGACCATTATCCCTTCCATTCTTAGTCTCGTCAGCTGTTATAACTTGCCTTTTATCCTGCGCATGACCGTGTGCCTTTCTGGCGATGGTTATTGGGTCATCAGCACTCAGAGCTGTAAAATAAAAATCCACCGTCGCGCGGTTCCACTGCGGTTTGTCCTGCCCGTATCGTATCAACGTTCCACCACAGGACAACCGAGGTGTATGCCCGTTGGCAGCGAACGCAGGTCTCCCAGACCACCTCTATCGACCGGCGACACGCAGCGTCATGTAAAAGTGCTCTGTTCATTTTCCGGTGACCCTTACTCCACCATGTCTTCTGCCGCGTTAGTGAATGCGTACAGAAGTACGCCATATGATCCCTAAAAGCCGCCGACCAGATTTCGGCATCCAGTATCGCCGTCCGTAGAGCGCGCGTAACGTACACTCTATCGAGCATACTCGCCGAGTGTCCCGTTCCCAGGTATCAAGAAGGGCCATTTCGGTAATCAAAGCGCGCAATTCCACATAATGAGGTACTTGGTCGTTTTGGCGACGACACAATTAAAGTCGCCACCCACTACATAATTTTCTTATCGGCCGGTGAACAACGGTGCTATCTCTTCGGTGTAAAAGGTCGCTCTTTTTCCTCTTTTTGTGGAGCCAGACGGCGAGTAAACATTGATGAAACGAACTCCGTCGACAGTGATCGCTATTCCACGTGCCAAAGGGAGGGACGTGACTTCCTCCACTCCTATGCCTTCCCTGGTGAGGATCGCCATACCGCATACACTCTCATCGTGCACTGAATGATGTTCGACGTAGCGTAGAACTCCGGCGGTGATGTGAAACGCTCTTCTTGTGGGAGTAAAATATCCACGTCTGCGGCGTGGAACATATCTTTCAGCATTTGAATTTTAAGTGGTGTCCGAATGCCATTAATGTTGATCATCTCAATGCAGTACGCCTAGCATGTGTTCATCAGTTGGATGTTGAAACAAAACTGCTGTCGGTTATCGGCACCCCCCGTTGCTCCTCACCACACCAAGTTGTTCAACATTCCCCAGCCCCTCCCGGCACATGGCCAGGACTATCCTCAATCGCCGTGTCCGTATCTTCATCCTGCTCCTGTTGGTCCATTTCCTGCGCCCAGTCCCCCACCATATTTCCAGAGCCGGCCGAAGGGTGGCAGACAGCGGTGTCACCGCTCTGATGTTGGACAATCGTAATTTCCACTTCTGCCTTCCGGTCACCAGAAGGGGAATTCAACTTTTCGTGCTGTGCAATTCCTGCCCTGTCATCTCGGTATCTGTTGAATCAAATGGTCACAGGTCGATAGTGTCGTTGTCGTCCACTGGCCCCTCGGGACTACGGCTATCGTCAGCAGAAGACAGTCGTTGCTTCTTTCCTCTCTTCAGCGAACGCTGTTTCTGTTGTCTTAATAATTAGAAATGTGATAAATGTTATAAATGTTCAGTGTGACCACCACTGACTGCTGAAAGGCTTTTGATTGTGTAAATCATGGAATACTTCTAGATAAGCTCAAGTACTGTGGTATGAATGGGACAGTGCTCAAATGGTTTAAATCATACCTAACTGGAAGAGTGCAGAAAGTTGAAATAAACAGTTCATATAATGTACAAAAAACTGGCGATTTCTCAAACTGAGGAACAATCAAGAATGGAAGGCCACAAGGTTCGGTGTTGTGTCCTCTGCTGTTCTTCATATATATTAATGACTTGCCATTCTATATTAACGGAGATGCAAAGCTAGTACTTTTTGCTGATGATACAAGTATAGCTATCACACCCAACAGACAACAATTAACTGGTGAAATTGTAAACGATGTTTTTCAGAAAATCATTAAGTGGTTCTCTGCAAATGGGCTCTCATTAAACTTTGACAAAACACAGCATATATAGTTCCACAGAGTAAATGGAATGACGCCATTAAAAAATATAGACTTCGATCAGAAATCGGTAGCTAAGGTAGAACATTCAAAATTTCTAGGTGTGTGCATTCATGAGGGGTTGAACTGGAAAAAACCCACTGAGGATCTGCTGAAACGTTTGAGTTCAGCTACTTATGCTATTAGGGTCATTGAAAATTTTGGCAATATACATTTGAGTAAATTAGCTTACCATGCCTATTTTCATTCTCTGCTTTCGTATGGAATCATATTCTGAGGTAACTCATCATTGAGTAAAAGAGTGTTCATTGCACAAAAGCGTGTAATCAGAATAATTGCTGGAGCTCATCCAAGATCATCCTGCAGACACTTATTTAAAGAGCTAGAGATCTTCACTGTAGCATCACAATATATATATATTCACTTATGAAATTTGTTATTAACAATCTGAACGAATTCAAAAGTAATAGCAGTGTACATGGTTACAACACTAGGAGAAAGGGTGATCTTCACTACTTAAAGGTTAAATCTAACTTTGGCTCAGAAGGGGGTAAATTATGTTGCCACAAAAGTCTTTGGTCACTTACCTAATAGCATCAAAAGTCTGACAGATAGCCATATAGCATTTAAAAGGAAATTAAAAGAATTTCTTAATGCCAACTCCTTCTACTCATTAGATGAATTTTTTGATATAGTAAGTGGGTAATTTCCCAACCCACACACAAAAAAAAAAAAAAGAAATTAAAAATATTGAGTGTCATGTAATATTTTGTGCAATGTAATATCTTGTATAGACACCTTTTATTAACCTGACACATTCCACATCATTACGAAGTGTCGTATTCATGATCTATGGAATAAGTACTAATCTAATCTAATCTACACAGTAGCCAAACTTCTCCCACATACTTGAAAACATATCTGTTGTTATTGGGTGCACAGCAGCAGTGATTCGGTTCTGCAGATCATTCAGAGTGGTTGGAGACAGGTTGCAAACAGCTTCCCTCACATAACCCCATAATAAGTAGTCACAGGGTGTGAGATCAGGAGATCTTGGTGACCTGAAGTGCAGAGCCAGGTCCTCAAGTCCCCTGGGATCGATCCAGTGCTGAGGCAGGGAGTCATCCAAAAAGCTTATTACATCATGGTGCCAATAGGGTGGAGATCCATCCTGTTGGAAAATGAAGTCACAGGAATCTTCCATAACTTGAAGGAACAGCCATCATACCAACACTTCCAGGTACATGATTCCTGTTACAGTTCTTTCTGCAAAGAAAAATGTTCCATAATCCTTTGTACCGGATACGGCACAGAACACACTGATCCTCGGACAGTCTCTTTCATGTTTCAATGGTGAATGTGGATTTTGCAAACCCAATATATGAACACTGTCTCTCTTGACTTTCCCACTAAGGTGGAATGTTGCTTCATCACTAAAAATTACACACTGTAGAAATGAATCATCCTCCATTTTTCTACCGCATAACTACAAAATGCGAGAAGCTTCTCCTTGTCATTGGGGTTGAGAGACTGCATAACTTTTAATCAGTAGGGCTCTTACAGCAAACGCCATCTCAGAACTTTCCACAGAATTGGTTGGGGTATTCCCAGTACTTGATTGGCTCTATTAGTATACTTACTGTGACTGTCCACAGAACTTTCTTGAATCCGTCGGATGTCATCCTCTGAGACATGCAGTTGACCTGTGCTTTTTCCTTTGCACACTCTCCCATTCTGTTTATATTGCTTAAACCAATGACTAATGCTTTGCAAGTTGGTCATAGAATACTAAATTTGGTATGAAATGCCTGCTGCACTGCAATTTGTGACTCACCTTTTGCAAACTCAAGAATCCAGAAAACCTTGTGCTCCACATCACCATCTCACTCACAGCTGACAGTGAAACGGCATGATGGCTCTATTTCTGTGCAAAGTGTAGTGGCCACTTCTGAAACCATCACCACCCACCTGCCGCCAAACTACAACATCTCCTTAATTCTCACCACAAACCTGGCCTTAATTTACATTAATTTCTTCCGTCTCAGCATTTCTTCACTGTAACTACTCTTTGCTTCATTCCATTTTAGTATTCTACATCTTTCATTGTCTTTCCTGTCTATTTATCATTGCCCCCTCCCACCTCTGTAGTTAGTTAGTTATACATTCCATAGATCATTATTGAAATGTTGTGGAATGGCTCTGTTTACAGAATATGTGTACGCCATTAGTCTTAACATTACTCAACATATTATTTTTAGTCCTGTTTATGCAGTTACACTTAAAAACTAGTTTCTTTAGAAGCTACTGGTTTTTAAATAAAATTTCGTCCATGGAACAGAAGAAGCTGTCTGGGAGAAATGATTTTAGGTTAGATTTAAAACTGGCTTTGCTAACTGACAGATATTTTATGTTTTTGGGGAAAATGATAAAAAGTTTGTTATGGAATATTGAACTCCTTTCTGAGCCACTGACAGCTTTTAATAATGGTAATAAATATCATACAGTATTTACCTCTGAAGTTGTGTAGGCTTATTCTTATTGCTCACTTTTGTGCAATCTGTACTTTGTTTCTAAATTATGAGGTACCCTAGAAAATTACTCTGTATGACTCTACTGACTGAAAATTTGAGCCGGCCAGAGTGGCCAAGCAGTTCTAGGTGCTACAGTCTGGAAACGCGCGATCACTACGGTGCAGGTTTGAATCCTGCCTCGGGCATGGATGTGTGGTGATGTCCTTAGGTTAGTTAGGTTTAAGTAGTTCTAACTTCTAGGGGATTGATGACCTCAGCAGTTAAGTCCCATAGTGCTCAGAGCCATTTTTTGAAAATTTGAAAAATATATCCAGAGGGTTATACATTCGTTCCCAAGATTAGCAATTGTATGAAGATCAACAGTAGCTGAACTTCATATTGTTTGAGAAGATCAGTACCATAGTAAACTTCTTCCAGTTAAAGTTTTCATCAACATGTACTGTCAAACATTTGGAGCATTCTGCTCTTTACTGAGACCTATGTGCTCCATCAGTTATTGGTATAGCTCTATTT
The DNA here is from genome assembly GCF_021461395.2 of Schistocerca americana. Taxonomy (NCBI): domain Eukaryota; kingdom Metazoa; phylum Arthropoda; class Insecta; order Orthoptera; family Acrididae; genus Schistocerca; species Schistocerca americana. Next base: position 256,419,759 of record NC_060119.1, on the reverse strand, counting down.
GTTGTACAGAGATGAATGTAGTGTGTTTCTTCAAAGTTTAGGGAGAGTTCATTTTCAGAAAATCACTTCTGTTTTTACAAAATATCATTTACCAATGAAATTTATTGAAATACTTGTTCAATATTAAGGTGTAAGGTCACTCACATACATAAGGAATAGCAGTGAACCCAAAATTGAACCCTGTGAGTTGGCTATGTAGAAGTAGACACTACAGGCAGTGTAATTTTTCTGAAGTCACTAAAACTTTCTACCTTTCCAACATTGTCTGAATTATTCGGCACAACTCTTTGCTTTCTGTTTCTTAAGAACAATACAAACTAGCTGTGTATGAAGTCATTAGTTCCATAGCATGACATAGTGTAAGAGGGTTTACTGCATGAAACAGCGAATGATGTTCTTTTAAAGCTGAGTAGTAAAACACAAATAGGATAGAGATGTGAACTGTGCAATTTCCTCACATTTTTCACACATTATTGCAGGCTGATTCTATCATTGTGCAAGCAAATGGTGATGCAGCAACTCCACTCAAAGCTCTGGTGTATGGCTATGCTGTGAGCTGACTGGTGCGGGGTCCTTGGATTTGCACGTAGGAACGAGTTTCTCGAGAAGCTTTGTTGTTGTGTGCTTGCTTCACCAGGTGGGGGCATATTCTAAGCTCACATGTGTGCCTCGCTGATCCCTCATTGCACTTACACTCCAGAATGCTTCAATTTTACAGCTTAGTTAGAAACTGTGTTCAGGAGAGAGAAGGTCATAATGACTACAGGTAGTGGCCTCAATGACACAACTTCCAGGAGGAGTGAACAACAATATGCATGGTGTGTTTAAGAAGTGCCCATATGCCTAAGTCAAAAAAGTACACAGGAATAGAGTCTCTTGTTTCTGCAGGACATGTTATTGGCGGAAAGTAGGAGGAAAGTTCCTACCAATACTTGTTGAGATATGGGCCAGTCTGTCATCTCATTCCATCTGTTGGCTATGTAGAAGTAGACACTACAGGCAGTGCTGCTTGTGGTTACTATGCAGCCTCACACATCCTTCAACACTTGTTTACAGTGAATCACATACTCTTTACAAATACACTTAGCTCCATTCAGATTACATCACATGGATTGGTCACATTTCCTATAACGTCTGCACGTTATAGATGGGTTGGGCATACCCCAATGTCTTTAAATGTCCCCAGAGCAAGAAATACAATGGATTCAGGTCCAGTGAACTTGAAGACCATGCTACCAGACCACCATGACCAGTTCATTGTGCAAGAAATGTTGTGGTGAGATACTGTTGCTCAGTCCATGAAATATGAGGTGGTCCCCCTTCGTGAATAAACCACAGTTGTTGTTCAGTAGCATTCGTCATTCATTGCATAATTTATTGCAACAGCAAGATTATCTACAGATTATGTGTCACAAGTAAAATGGCCCATATCTCAACAGACACTGGCCGCAGGACACATTATTATAGGCACTTTTCTTCCAGTTTTGAGAAGGATAACAAATGAGAAAAAAAATGTTGTTGCAAATTAACAATTTTCGCGTTATTTCATTTAGTTTCACTGTGACAACTCACTTCTTGCCAAATTTCATGATTCGTGGTCAGTGAGAAATACAGTGTAGGTTCTGATGACTGAGTTTTCGAGTATCAAAATGTGGCGTAAATGGCAGTATCTTTTATTGCATTGGCTTAAAAGGATTCAATTTTTTTACACTACTAAGGCACCATAGACCTCAGAATGCGGCATTAATTTCAACTTAATACGTCTACCAGTCGTTGTGAAAAAGTGTTTTCAAAAGCTGAAAAGACAAATAGCCATACATCAAAGTGATCCTGTAAGGGTACCATTTTTACCAACCCTAAAGATAGATGGACTTGCAAAAATATCCATACTACCTCCTGTAGGAATGTGTGACACTTTTTTCAAACTCACTGTGCTGCATATGTTGCCTTGTCTTTTGGCTGTTTTCCGCACTCACAATTGCACTAGTAATGTAGATTATACATATTAGAGTCACAAAAGGTGTTACATAATCTATATTACTCTGTATTGTACATTGGAGTTTTTCATCTTGTACTGGCATTGAAACAAATGGGACTTGACTGTTCCCCATAATGAGTTGCTGGTGCCTTTATGCAATGTTAGTGGCTGTATCAGAAGTTCATCACCTCCTTCCCAAGCAGATTCCATTGGAGACTGCTCAGCTGAATGAGCACACGTTATCTCTTACACATTATCACATCAGCTAAGCATAGGGTTACCATATTACTCATTTTTAACCAGGGCTCATCCATTTTTGAGACACTTCCTGAACCCCCACTCACTTTTGAATTTTTTTGCAAAACTACCCATCTTTAGGGTTCTGTCCAACAGTCAGTAAAAATGGCATCCTTGTAGGATCGCTGTGATGTATGCCTATCTGTCTGCTCAACTCTTGAAAACACTTTTTTGCAGGAACTGGCAGACATATCAAGTTGAAATTAATGCCACATACTAAGGTTTATGGTGCCTTAGCATTGTAGAAAAATTGAAGCTTCTAAGTGAATGCAATAAAAGATACTGCCAATTATGCCACATTTTGACACTCAAAAACTCATTCATCAGAAACTACCGGGTATTTCTCATTGACCAAGAATCATTAAATTTGGCAAGAAGTGGTGATGATGATGTTTGGATTGTAGAGCACCCAACTACGTGGTTATCAGTGCCCGTACAAATTCCCACTCTTTACTTAGTCCAATCTCACCACTTTCAGGAGTGATGATGAAGTGATGAGGCCAATACAAACACCCAGTCATCTCGAGAGGCAGGTGAAAATCCTTGACCCCACCAGAATCGAACCTGGAACCCTGGCAAAAAGTGAGATGTCTCAGTAAAACTAAATGAAATAATTCTAAAATTGTTACTGTTAATATTCCTCTTTCTCAGGAACTTTTAGACATCAGTTTGAAATTTATGTCATGAACTAAGGTCTAAAGTCCCATGGTTGTTGATAAATGTAAGCTACTATGTCATTGTAGTCAAAAGATACAGTCATTTATATCACACTTGTGATACTTGCAAACTCAGTCATCAAAACCTAGAATCATGAAATCTGACGAGAAGTAAGGTTTCACAGTACATGTAAGGACAAAAATCCTAAAATTGTTAATTTGAAATTATATCACACAAAAAAATATTTTTTGTCATTTTTTAATTGATTGTCTGTTGATCCAACTGTTAAATACTCCTTTTTCTCAAGAATGGGTAGACGTATATCTTACCTGTATCAGAATCAATAGCAGGCAAACATTGTTAAGAGTCTAGATTCCTGCAATGGATGAACTATCTATATACATAATTAAATTTGTATGGAATCCTTGGTGGATAAGTCCTCCTTACATTTTCCTGGATTTTTTTGTAGAATACAATAAAAATATATTATTTATCACTGCAGTTTATGTTGAATCCTGGCTCTGGCAACACTCATCTACGGAATTATCTGCATTCTTTGCCGTTGTTATGTAAATGTATTTTTCTATGATCAGTTCACTCTTTAGCATGTGTTTGCTGAACTCTACTTAAAAGCTACAACATTGCATCTCTTTTCTCCTTGTTTCAATTTCACTTTTGTGAAGACACAGTGAAGAAGAGAAGTTTAAGAGCCAGAGAGGGAAGCAATGGAAAAACTGTTAATTTATAAGGTGTTAATATTTTTATTGATGATGTTGCTTTAAAAACATACTTGTCTTCATGAACTCTGTGACTTACATGAGTAGTGGTGTTGATTGCATTGAATTGCTGAAAGTTGTACAGTACTGTTCTATACCTTTTTTTGCCTACAACATGAAAAAATGTAACATGCATTCAGCATTATGACAGAATTATCTGTAAAAAATATTTCCTAAAAGAAGTCAAAGAAATTAAAAATATGTGAAATAAATCACATTATCTCAATTCCACAAATTGTTTAGCATTAAAATTGGTAACTCTAACTACGTGGCCTGTCTGACCCAGCTTAAAACAAAACCCTGATTTTCCACCATGAGTGGGGTTAGGAACTGACTGTTCTAGGTAGTTTTCTGAAAGGCATATAGTAATGTTTCACAGGATGTCTTGTGATACCCAACACTAACAAAAATCTATATTATCCCAATTGATTGTTGGATGATAAGACACTCCTCCAATGATTACAGTGTGATTAAAGTTTTCAGTTACATTAGGTGGTGAATCTGGTACTGAATAGAAGGATCATATTATAATTATATGCCCACACTGATACTAAATCTTGCCCAAACAATCTCACTTGCTGCTTCAGTGTTGGTGGATCTGAGTTTCCTGTCTACTGAGACAAATGCACCACCTCCATTTTCCATTTCCCTATCCTTTTGCTATCCAGAGATCTCACTACAGTCAACATCAGGCTTTAACCAGCTTTCCATGCCTTATTATGTGGGCTTCACTGCTTTTTAGGAATGCTTCACACTTTGCCACTGTGTTATGAATGCTTCAGCACTTCACCACTAGGACTTTAATAGTCTCGCCTTGGGGGCATTTGTTTGAATCTTACACTGATATTTTTGAGTTTCCTACAGCTGTCATGACCTGCACTTGATGGAGAATCACTTAATTTAAAAAAACCTTGTGTGCCCCCCACACACAGTGAACTACCTGTGTAGGTGCCTCCAATGTGTAGTGCACACCTGACCCATTTAGTGTCACAACTTTCAACCCTACAGTGCAAGTCTAGCAAGTCACACCCTAGCTTGTCACTGAACTTTCACTGTCTCTGGTTCAAGTCTTCCACTTGATTCAGAATCAGGGGGCTTCGATCTATTGTGGGAAGAAAGCTGCATATTGTGAGCTTCATTGAAACACTGTGAGCAAGGCTGGTATTCTCAGCCTTCTCTGCTAGTCACTGGCATGATCCAAATATGAGCTTGAATCATAGAAGACAGGCATCACTTGTTCCAACATGTGCCACATTCAGAAGTTGGTTGCATCCTCTTCCTTCAATTGCAGCTGGAATAGCCTCTTCAACATGCTCAATGAAGTCCCCAGGCATATACACTGAGTGCTCCTGGTGTTCCTTCCCAACCCTTCCAGCCATTTCCTTACTGAAAAGTATTATTTGCCATTTGTTTGAAGTGCCAATGATTGTGTTTGCTACCCCTTGACACAGGACACAAGAGGTTTACCAACAGGTGAAGCAAGTCTCACTGGCTCAGTTTCAGTTTCAGTGGAAAACAGCAACTTGAACCAGTTGGTTAGGTGGATGAGTGCAACATACTGAGTTCTCTGAGATCTCTGTCTCCTCTGAACAGTACATCTAGATTTACCAACACATGTCACTCACAGTGAAGTGGAAAAGTAATGATGGGTCCTTTATTTCCTGCAGGAGACAGTATCCACAAGAGAGGGCTTACATTAGAGGTACCTTTGTTATTTCTAGTAAACAGCTCCCAGTAGTCCTTCCAACACGCCTATTCACAGCAGCACCTAATCACTTCACAACAGTCATGGTGATTTTCTGCTATTTACTGGTTTCCACCAACTCATCTCCTGCCAGATACTGTCAAGCACAGTGGGGCTTCATTATGCCCGATGCAATATTTTACAGAATAGTAAACATATGAATTTGTACTAACAATAATCAAAATTCCTAGATGCAACAATATGTAACATAAGGAAAAGGTGACCACTCTCCTGTAGCACATCAGTATATGGAACAAGGAAACACAAAGCAGAATATAGTGTTCACACTAGCTTTATAGTCCTACCTCTTTTTCTGGCAAATTCACTCACAAAGACACCCACATATACAACCTTGAGGCCATAATAAGAACAAGAGTCTTCTGTTATGTGTTTCTGTGCTCCATGGATCAATCTGCCATAGGTGAGTTGTTTTCTTTTTCTTATTTCATGTATGATTTTATACTGAGCTTGCTGATTCTCTTTTAATTTATTAGTCTGATACACTACAAGTTTTTTGGAACTAAAATTATTTACAGCGAAAAATGAGATATCTATTTTGACAACAGAAAACTTGGTAAAAGTTTTACTATTTCTCTGAAACATTTTTCATGTTACGGCTACTAACAAAATTCGACAGTAGTGTTGATTCTCACCACAGCATCATGATATTGACTTATCAAAGACTAAAGGAAGAAAGTATTGCAAATAAATAATGCAGTTCTCCAGGCTGGGTGCTGTGCAGTGTGGATGAGCTACTCAATAACATAAGAAAATGAAATGCTATATAAAGCTAATAATATGCCTCAGAAAAACTGAAAAAATGGACAACAGATGGGCAATGAAAAAGTAAAATATCATTTGGTTGCTGAAATGTGCAAGGTATTTCTACACAGGGAAAGTGTTATTCACAGAACCTGACACACTCAAAATGGGTGTTACTTTGCCTTCCAAAACCAAGCAGAAATGTGAAGGATAAGAAGAGCTTGGTTATTACATAAACATCTGGAGTAAGGTATCCAAAGCTATAAGGGCCAAAGCAGAAGTTTCCATCATAATAAAGAAAATATGGAAAAAAATACAGATTGGAAATTATGCAGCTGTGAATGACACAAAAATAAAAAAAAGTTTCTGGACAACTCTCCAAGAGACTATAGGATATAATTCCAGGAAAGAAGGAACTAATTATTATGGAGGACATATTCAGATTAAGAATTAGGGAATCATGTAGAATATTGGGAAAACACAGAGAAGCAATATATAACGTCAACACAGAATGAGTAGCTGAAATTCATGAAATGTTTTATCTCAAAATTACCTACATATTTTTTGAAGAAATAGACAGTCACAGATATATTTGGTAGTAGAATAATGGAGAATTACACTCTACAGTATTTAATATCTACCTACACAGACAAGTATTTTCAAGGTGGTTGATGTAAAAACTTAGAGGTCCCATTGTGAATCAAGCCACTATTTAGTAAAAGTGAAATGTTTATGGCTGTGTAAAACAATAAGGAAAAATAATTTTACTGCTATAAAAATGAATCTTACTGAGAAGGTTGAAAACATACATTATAATATCAACAGTTTATGAGTATAACTTATAAGAATAGTATTTGCAACCAAAATGGGCAGGATACAGGAGGAATCATTTCAATGAAGCACACAAGAGATGTATGAATACTTAAAGACCAATGTTAAAAACATAGCACTGGAGGTGTTGGGTGCATAGGGAAACAACCACCAGTAGGAAACAGAAAGATGGTTAGAAGAAATGGAGATAGCAAAAAAAGGAAAAAAGGGATGCATTCATTCAGTGGCTGAATGATAAATCAGGGGAAATAATATCAAACTATAATGAAGAAGAAAACATACTGAAAAAAAAGGATAGCAAAGAATGAAACATGAGAAACAACATGTGCCAATGTCAGTAGTAAGCTGGGATTTGGGCAGTGGAAGAACTGATATCAGTATTAAAAGAACTCCAACAACAAATGAAAGCCAAAGCCAAACTCCAGTTGATAACACAGGAGTAATGGGAAGACTAAATATTTCAAAAAACATTAAATAAGGATAGATCCAAATTTTTAAAATAGAGTGGCAAAAAAGTTGTAATAGTAGTAACACAGTTATTTAACAAAATAAAATATAGAGATGTAATACCTAAGGAAATGAAGCTAGGTTATGTTACTAGCATATTTAAGAAAGGAGACTGCAATTTTTTTTTCAAATTATTGAGGAATTTGTGTTAGAAATGCATTAATGAGAATTTTAAGGAAAGTAATGAAAAGCTGAGTGGGAACTTATTTTAGGACCCAGGAAGAGTGATATAGTTTCACAGCTGGTAGATTATACCAGTGTAACTGGTAACAGTTTTGCAATTATGGACATCTATAGAAGCAGCATGGCTCAATATTTCTGCAGGGGATTTCCTATTAGTTATTGAGTCCACGCTAAGTTGAGCTGCTGCACTACGCTGGGCAAAATGAGGTCCAATATGATATTAGGAGCTATCCCATGACTTTTGTCGCCTCAGTGTGAGCCCTGTTGTTACCTCTCATTGTTCTGGTTATGAAGCCATTTATTCACTGTGTGAATTGCATCTTAATCATCCTCAAAATTTCTTCCTTGAATGGAATCCTTTAATTTCCCATCAAATTAAAGTCTGAGGGAGCTAGGTCAGGTCAGTAGGGTAGATGAGATAATACTGTCCAACCCCATGCAGTGGTACTGTATATTCCAAAGGCCCTTAAACTTGGTGATGCCAATCATCATCATCTAGGTTGTTATGATGCTGAAGTCTCCAGAAGCACTTCATGAGTTTGGTGTTCACATATTCTTCAGAATTACTGGTGCTGCTGCTTGGTGTCATGAATGGGCATGCCAAAAACTGCATTTTGTTAGATGTGGCAGCTGTGGATGGCCTCCCCAAATGCTGCAAATCTTGTAGCTCTGTTAAACTGCCTTCTCGTAATGGCTGCACCCTCTTTGCTGCAGATGCTGTATGAACTGCATACAAATGTTTGTGAATTTTCCCAACACTTTCATTCTTTGCAATGAGAAGTTCAATGACAACATGTTGCTTGTAACTTTCTTCACTTACTGATGCCATTTTGAAACAGTAGTGCTGTCTGTTGGAGGAAATGGAAAATTTATGCTCACACTCTGGAAAATACAATTAACGCTTACTTAAAGTTTTGCATGTATACCATTGTTGTTGTCTGAGAAATTTTCTAGGCGATCCTCGTAAATGTAAGAGAGGGTGTTAGAGATGGCAGATGGAACATATCTGCACCATTTACTGTTTGGTGATGAGCAATTCATCATAGCAGAGGATGGAGAGGATGGGCATTACATATGGAACCACCTAACAATGAATTATAAAAACTGAAGTTTGCAGATTAATTACAAAAAGAAATAATATTTTACTAATGGTCTGGATGAACTATACACAGAGGGAAGAAAATGAAAAAGCTAACCATTTTTGCTGCCTGGATGGGGAGGGGGAAATTCAGATACAGTAATTAATAAATGAATTAGCGATGGAAGCAAGGTCATTTGGCCACTCAGTTCAATCTGAAGCAGAGATAGATCAAAAAGACTCTTATTCAAGCCAATATTGGAGAGCATAGACCTGTATGGACCAGAATACAGACAAGTAAGCAGAGACGTATATACAAGTTGAAAGTGGATTTTTGAAGATAATCAACAAGAATTTCAAAGAAAGACCGCGTAAGAACACTGAAGTCATAAAGACAGTCAAAATGGAAGAAGGAATATGTAATGTGACACACTGAAAGAAATTACAATTGTACAACGTGTAAGAAGAATGGAGGAAACAAGAATACCATAATGGATACTGAGGTGGCAAGCTGAGGGAACAACAACAACAAGAAGGGGATGACAGGTGACTGTCTGGCTCCAAAACACTCAGATGACACTGAGAAGATATCTTGTAGCAGAAAAGGATACACACGATCAAAGTATGTGGAGGTGCATCGTGTTTGAGTAGTTGTGTACTATTCATTGTAATAAGTTCTGAGTGTAGTGTTATGTTGGAGAGAAACATCTGTATTTATGAAAGTATCAATTATAAATAATATGAAGTTACCAATAGCAGATAAACTGTAACTATATTTTATAACTGAAAGGGTGACAGCATATTTCAGAATACCAGTAAAGGTTCTATTTCTAATTTACTTGACTCAATTTAAATGGAAAAAGTATCAACATAGTGATAGTTAATTGTTAATACACTATACAGATTATGTTTCTAACCAAGTTTGTCTTTTTTTAGTATGAACGTCACTGGTTCCATACGCCTGAAGGTTTTCCATCTTCATGGGATATAGGCGATACAATCAAGGGGTAAATGAATATTAAAAAAATGAACAAAATTATAAGACTTTAAAGATTTACCATATTTTACTTTTCAAAAATGAAGAATCTACACATATTATAAAATTGGATGTATATATGTATATACAACAATATGGGATTGTGGGTCTGCTTAAGTTTTGTGTTGTTTTTATGGAAACATGAACCAATGGAAGAAGTTCAAGATACAATTATGTATGTTTGTTCCACATCTCCTCCTAAACCATTGGGTAGATTTCAACCAAATTTGATACACATATCACTAACTCTCTGGAAAGAACTGCTGTGGGAGTAAGAACCACCTACCTCTCAAAGAAGCATGGGTCATGACATGCAAATAGTGAGACTATGTTCATCCAGTATTTGAGAAAGAGAGCACCTAGTGACTTGTAACAAACTTAACACATATTTTCAAACCCTTATAAGACTTTTTCTCACCACCCCCACCCCCACAAAAAATGATAAAAGGAAAAATATTTATACCTTACTACATTTTTTATATTCATGCAGCAAAATTGTCACATCAGGCATGATCTTTTAATTTTTTACTTCTTTACTAATAACTCTATTTGCAACACACTGCAGATGGTATTCAAATATACCACTGAATGTTCCTGCAAAAATATATCATTGTATGACACAAGTTCATACAATACCACAAACACTGATGTGTGTCAAAAACTGCTGCCTCATGCATGATGTCTTAGTGTGTTACTTGTTTACTACTAACAATAGCTGCAACACATTTTACAGACAGTACCGGCACATGCTACTGGATATAGCTGCAAAATTATATTATTGTACAACATGTAGTTCAGGAGATATGGTGTCATAAACATTGAACTGCACGAAAATGAAACTGCATAGCAAAAATCACTAGAGATACAAGTGAAATATATGAAATATATGTGATGTGTGCTCCACCTAAACCCCTGGATCAATTTCAGCGGAAGTTGGTTCAGATATGACTTACTATCTCGAAACAAATACTGTGGGGGGGGGGGGGGGGGGGGGGATGAGGAGATGGTCAGAAAAAGGAAAGAGCAGGAGATGTAATGAGAGAGGGGAGAAGGAATAGATGGACAGAGAGAGAGGTGGTGAGGAGGAGATGGAGAGAGAGAGAAAGGGGTAAGAAAATTTGGACAAGGAGGCAGAAGATGAGATGAACAGAGTGGGGGGAGGGGAGGGGGTGGAGGAGATGGAGTTAGAGGTGGTGAGGAGTAGACAGAAGGAACATGAATTGAGAGAGGGGAGGAGGGGATGGATTAGGGCAGGAGCAGATGGACGGATGGGGGAGTGGCAGATGGACAGAGAGTGGGGGGTGGGACAGAGAGTGGATGAAGGTAGGATGGACAAGAGGGGGCAAGAGGAGATGGACAGAGAGAGGGGGAAGAAGGAGACAGATTAATAAATAAATACATACCTGGGCAATGCCCACCATTGAAAGTACAACATAACTATCTAATATTTAGATTAATAGACACCAGTCAAGTTGGAAAGAAGCTTTCAAATCTATAAGCAATAAACCACTAAAGGGAGTTTCTTAAATTTAAAACACAGTCAGGCAAGGATGAAGAAACTACACAAAAAAAAGAGGGAAAAATGGGGAACATAAGTAACAACATATCTCTGGAGTCCTTCATATGGCTCATTTTGACAGTCCAAGTTTATGGGGAAATGCTAAGTTGTCTAAGTGTAGCTATGAACCAAGAAATACCAAACTCTGTGTGTTCCGCCAAAACATCAATGGTCTCAGAAACAAACTGGAGCTTCTAAATCTTGACATTATTGCTGCTGAATCTGTAAACTATGCACAAGTAATATGTCTTACAGAACACCATGTGACAAGTGGAACTGAAATGCCTCAAACTGATGCATACTCATTAACAGCCAACTATTGTAAGTCCACAAAGGAGAAAGGAGGGACTGCAATCTATGTTAAAACTAGAGTAAAGTATAAATCCCTAGACATAATTTCTTACAGTGTATATTCTCACTTTGAAGCCTGTGGAACAAAAATTACTACAAAAATAAGTCAATTATAATTATGGTAGTTTACAGACTCCCTGCAGGGAAAATATTTATCTTTCTAAACCATATGGAACAACTTTAGAACCAAATACATTCAAAACACAAGGATTTAAGACCTTAACTTTTCCCAGCAAATCGAATGTTCAAATAACTTACGGGTTTGCTGCGGGGTAACGTCGTCGGTGTTCAACGATGTCACCCGGCAGCAAACCCGTAATTTATTTGAACACAAGGATTTAATTATCATGCGCGATTTAAATATTAACTTCTTAACTACAAATAACAGCAGAAGAGAACTAGAGCACCTGATCAAATCATTTATTTATTTTATTTTATTTATTTATTTATGCATTTATGTTACCTAATTTCAATAGTTAACTTTCCCACTAGAGTAATTAGTACTTGTAAGAGCCTAATTGACAATATATTCCTGGACGGATACAGAAGTAGCAGTATTATTGTAAGTCAAATTCTCAATGGTCTGTCAAATCGTGATGGTCAGCTGCTTGCAGTAAATGATATGAAACTGTGTGATGAACTGAAATACTCCTTTAAAACTATCAGGCCAGTCAATAATGATAATTTAGAAATCTTCAACCATCTCTTACAGCAGATCAAGTGGACCCCTATATTTATGGAGAGGAATATTAATGAAAACTTTAATCTGTTTTCTAATGAGTTTGTGTCATTGTTTGAAACTGTATTTCCAAAAATAATCTTGAGAAACAATCCTCAGGCCACAAAATGGAAACTCTGGATTACTAAAGGGGTCAGAATTTCCTGTATAATAAAAAGATACTTATATGAATCCCCAAGGGTATCTAATGATCCCATCAAAAAGGAGGACTGTAGATTGTAGTGTAATATTTAAAAAGAATAATAAAAACTCCAAAACTATGTAAATAACATCTGAAATTGATAACTCTAACAACAAATCAAAAAACCATATGGCAAGTTATAAAAAGGGTGAGTGGTAAAAAAGTAGAGTACATGACTGACAGAGTTAATTCAGGAGGGAAATATTGTAAAAAATACTGAGGAAGTTGCTAATATCTTCAATAAACATTTTTTTTAACAGCTGCAGAAAAAATTGGCTGTGAAGGCTCAGTGGATAATGTGATAGCCCTTCTGCATAAAGCTAACAATGCCAGAGTTTGCCAGATGCAGATAACCTGCCCAACATTTAATGAGATCAATAAGACAATCAGACACATGAAGTCAAAAAACTCTCCTGGGGTTGATAATATTAGGTCTACAATTTTCCTTCCCCTGTTTCGCAATAGACGGCAGTAGTGGCAAATGGGGTTCAGGTGGTTGGTCATAGGTGTAATACAATAAGCTTAGGTATATTTACACATAATGCCATAAAAATATTAGTCAATTTGTAATTGCATCATAAGGTTATTCTCGATTAAGTACGTCAACTTATGTACCCATTTCTCACCATTTGCAGGAAGTTTTAATTTTCTGCTTTAACATGAAGAAATCTGTGGCTGTAGCTCTTTAAATCCTGGTAAGACCAATGGTGAGTGAACTATTAGTGGAAGAACGTTCAGAGAATGTTTTCAATGCCTTAAGAACAGTGATTTTGAAGTTGAAGACTGGCATGGCGGTGGAAGACAGAACGTTTTCGTAGCTACTGAAACAGACGAAGACAGTCACAGGACAACATTATCAAGAGCAATTGATGCATTCAAGCCCAGCACTGAAACACAAATGGCAACAATACAGTGATAGACATGTTAAGGTAATATTCCAGCAGGTCAGTGCTCAACCCATGTCACAAAACCCACTAAAATATACATGGAAATGTTGAAACGAGAAGTCCTATCCCTCCCGCCATATGTTGCTCTCTCTGACTACCACCTTTTTTGATCAGTGGCATACAGTCTGCCTGACCAGCACTTCTGATCACATGAGCAAGTGCAAAATTGAATCGATTCATAGATCCCCACAAAAGATGCCAGCTCTTCCGCCATGAGATTTGTATGCTATCTGAAAGATGGGGAATTTAGTGGCTAACAATGGGCAATACTATGAATCATAATTTTTTGTAAGTTTTTCCCAATTAAGCCCCAAACTTTGAGAAAAAAATGGCAGAAGCAAAGACCTAGTATCTCAACTAAGATACTCAAGCCCTGTCATGGTTATATAAATGCAATCTTGGTCACATTTTTAACGGATCCCTAAAACAAGGTATTATTCCACTTAGATTAAAATATGCCTGTGTGAAACCACTTTTCAAGAAAGGTGAAAAAACTGATGCACCACACTGTTGCCCAATGTCCCTGCTAACAAGTTTTTCAAAGGTCCTTGAGAAACTAGTATACAGGAGAAATGTTAATCACCTGAACAGCCATAACATTCTCAGTCAATTGATGCTGTTATTTTCTCATTCACCTATCAAATTCTCAAATCTATTAACAGAAAACTGGCACCAATTGGAGTCCTATGTGACCTATCCATAGCTTTTGACTGTGTCAACCATGAAATTCTGCTAAATAAAGCAGACTACTATGGGTTAAGTAGAATAATGGGGACTTGGATTAAATCCTACCTTACAGATGGGACACAAAGTTTAAGAATTATTGAAAGTAGTGGAATCTCAACTTTAGCCAAGTGGAACACATTCAATGCTGAAGTGCCTCAAGGTTCGGTACTAGGACCCTTACTGTTTCTTATATGTATAACTGACCTCCTACACTGCACCATGTCAGTGAGCAAGTTCACCCTATTCACTAACAATACTTCTCTTCTAGTTGAAAAAGCAACAGGGAACAACTGGGAAACATCTGCAAACAATGCTGTTGATGACATTCTCAAATGGTTTAATTGTAATAGACTCTATATGAATATCAAAAAACTCATTATGCATTGTTTCACATGGCACATAAAGAACTGGGGGTTACAAATATAGAATGTAATGGACAACAGATTAAGAAAGTTGACAATTTAAAACATGGTTCCTAACACTGTGTCTTACCATTATAAAATCTATCTGAAACACTCCAAGTATACAACCTTCTTTCACGTTTATTGAACCAAGTTTTAGCTATGATTAAGTTATGTTTTATGCAATATTCTAACAGGTGGCTTCTTCTTTCATTACTTACCCCCAGTCCATATTCAGCTACTACTTTTCCTTCTCTTCCTTTTCCTACTGTCAAGTTCCAGTCCCCCATGACTATTAAATTATCATCTCTCTCACCTATCTGAATAATTTATTTTATCACATCATACATTTCTTCATCTGTGGAGCTAGTTGGTATGTAAACTTGTACTGCTGTGGTAGGCATGGGCCTCATATCTCTGTTGGCTACAATAATGCATTCACTATGCTGTTCATAGTAGCTTATCCGCATTCCAACTTTTTGTTCATTATTAAACCACTCCTGTGTTACCCATATCTGATTTTGTATTTATAACCCTCTATTCCCCTGACCAAAAGTCTTGTTCCTCCTGCCACCAAACTTCACTAATTCCCACTATATCTGACTAACCTATCCATTTCCCTTTTTAAATTTTCTAATTTACCTGCCCAATTTAGAGATCTGACATTCTGTGCTCCGTCCTGTAGAATGCCATTTCTCTTTCTCCTGATAACAATGTCCTCCTGAGTAGTCCCCACCCAGAGATCCAAGTGGGTGACTGTTTTACCTCCAGAATATTTTACCCAACAGGATGCCATCATCATTTAACCATACAGTAAAGCTCTACGCACTTGGAAAAAGATTACAGCTGTACTTTCCCCTTGTTTTCAGCTGTTCACAGAACCAGCACAGCAATGCTCTTTTGATTCATGTTGTGAGGCCTGTTCAATCAATCATCCAGACTGTTGGCCCCTCATCTACTGAAAAGGCTGCTGCCCCTCTTCAGGAACCACATGTTTGTCTGGCCTCTCAACAGATACCCCACCATTGTGGTTGCACCTACAGTACAGCTATCTGTATCGCTTAGGCATGCAAGGCTCCTCACCAACGGCATGGTCTATGGTTCATATATCAGTTGTGTGTGGGTATATGCCATACATAGGCTTAATAAAAAAGAAGCATAAAATTAGAACCTTCCATTTTGCCATTCGAAAGAGTGGTCAAGTACTTAGGATTTACATCGATAATAACCTAATGTGGTCACAACAGATTAAGCATGTAATTAAAAAATGTGAAGGTAACACAAATATCCTTCATGTTGTGACAGGTGTACATTAGGTGCAGACCCAAGAAACTGCATCATCACAATAGCACTCTAATAAGACTTTATATGGACTTCAGATGCATATGCTATGGTTCAGCAACACGAAATAGCCTTGAGAAGCTAGATAAGTGACAGTATGAAACCAAGAGAGTCTGTATTAGAGCTCCTAAATCAACTCCAACTAATGTTTTACTGGTGAAAACAAATGAAATACCATTAGAACTGCACAGGAAGTAAATCACCACTATATTCCTGTTGATACATCCTTACATGTCAGTTAGATTAGAGAATTCATTAGTAAGTGCTATGCAGACAAATACTGGCTTAAGAAGAAACTACTGCCCATAGCAGATTGACTTCAATGCTTTCCCTACTTGTGAATATGTCACCACTTCCCAAATTTTTGCTGCTTCAGCCAACCCTACACTAATGCCTTACTGAAGCTGAGCACTACAATGTATCTTCCATCCCTGTAAGGTGCACTGAAAGAGAGAAATTTTGCTGACAGTTTAGCAGTGTGGCCATTCTCAAGAAATAATTACACAGATGAGACTAAACAAAAAGACAGAGCAGGAAGTTCATTTGTAGATGGCAAGACTAATCAAGGGGGAAAATTTGAGCTCCCTGAAGTAATGTCCATACTAACTGAAGAAATCATAGTAATTATAAAGGAATTTAAGCACACAGAAGAAGTTTAACAAGAAATAATCATTACTTTTCCAGATTAATACTCATTATTGGTGCTGTTAAAATACTATAATGACAAAAACATAAAAAATTATGTACTATACTGCATTATAGATGCATTTCAAGAGCTTTCTAGCCTAAATAAGACTACCATCATGTTTTGCATGAAAGGACATGGTGGAATAAAGGGATATGAAGAAGATATTCTGGCCGAGAGAGCTGTGTGCACTGATTCAGCGAAATATGATGAAGTACCATCTGACAATCTCCCACATACTATAATGACTTGAATCAGGTGTCATTGGAATGATTGGGCTTGTGAAAATAAAGCAAGATGCTATGCCATAGTGGTACCTAATCTCTGATTACATCCTTGGTAGCAAAATTACAGATATAGTGTAAACTTTATAGCGGCAATGACATGGCTTTTCTTCAGTCATGTGAGATTCTGGGAACATCTCTACTACAGCTTCTTCATGTGAATTCAGCAGTGAGGAACATGTCAACCATATTTTCTTTTGCTGTAACAGAAAATATAAAGAAACACTGCAGCATCTGATGTCCTCTGGTAATGCTTTACCAATGAGTATTCAAAAGTTTTAGCAACAGAAAACAAAAGTGTATAACCTTCTGTACAATTTTATTACAGGAGAAATCAGAATATATAAAACACGTTTTCTATAATTTTTTACATTATACTATAGTAAATGAAGAATGTAAGAAAAGATAGATTGCTACTTACCATCAAGAAGACACATTAAGTTGCAGACAGGTACAATTAAAAGACACTTACACAAAACTTTCAGACACAGCTTTCATTAGAAAAAGAGAGAGAGAGACACACACACATCATTTGTACACACAGGCAAGTGCGACTCATGCATACTTAACCACAAACTCCAGCATCTCAGGCCAGAATGCAACTATCATGTAGGACAGCAGCAACCATCTGGAGGGTGCGGGGATGAGTACCGTATGGGTGAAGGGGCAGAGGAATGCTGTCTGGTGGAGTGTGCAGGGACTAGAATGCCAACAGGTACAACATTAGGAGGTTGTAGGGGAGGAAGGTGGGGAAAAAAGGAGCGAAAAAGAGAAGAGTGGGGAAAGATGGGTGGGTGTGGTGGCAGAGGGTGGCAAATATAATAAATGGTTAGGTATGATTTGTGTTATCAAACCTCCTTCATAATAATGAACATATTTTAATTTTCTGAGATCACTGACTTAATTTTATGGTAAATGAACTTAATGGTTAATTGCTTTTTTAAAGGTTCAGTCTGTTACACATGTGTTAAAAAATCATTTTGAGGCAGGCTGTGTGGGTGTTGTTCAAATGCCATTAAAAAAAAATCTCTGGAAGGAATGTAAAATCTTTGTGACTTCGTATCTATATTTTCATATGGACAAATTTACATAAATCATAACAACGTCCATGTTATGATAAATTCAGCTGTAAAATGTGCTGTACTTTTCATCAGTAGGAAACAACAAATATCTTTCACAGTCATTCTCAAACAGGTTTTTATTCTTCAACTAATAATGATGCACACGTATGGCCAGAATTACCATATATACAGCAAAGTAAAACACATCAATGTTCTTGCAGGCATACACATTTCAAAATAGTGCATTCAAAGAATCTAAACAGCTCAACTGTTAGTCTGGTAACCAAATAATGAGCAATTATATATTAATTTTACATTATATCATAGGGTTGAAATAGAAATTAAAAATATTAATACAGTGTCTTCAGTCAGCTGTGCTTATAATTGACTTTTTTTTAAGTATTTCTGCACATAGACATTCTAATGTATAAACTCCAGATGTGCAAGTTTTCAGCCAAGTTAACATTATCATTACATTAAGCTGCAAACCAAAAACCTGCAGATTATGTTTTACTGAGTAAGCTTGAAAGATCACACTCATACACACAAGTACCTTACAATCATATTTTTCATACATATATATATCAGTAAAATCAGTACAACTTTCACTGATAACTACATCAACGGTCAACATACGGAGATTCCTTTATGAACAAGTATTACAGGCACAGTATAAGACATCTTAGTACAAACAGAAATGTTGGTTGGAACTACTGCCCATGTGCGATGAGGTATCTCATTGTTGTATGAGCGAAACTACTGCAGCAACCTGTTCCGAAAAAAGTGCACATGACTTAAGTACGTAAAAAGGAGCTCTATTTGTACTGCAAATAATGCATTTTGTTACCAGATGGTAACCACTTTCAGACATGTGGCTTTGCAAAACTTACAACCAGTTGAATGCATTTTATTTAAATTACACCTGTTACATGCACTTACAAATACTTAAAAAATAATAAAATAAGAAAAGAAACAAGTCCAACAGAAATGTTTTATTTCCTGCAAATAATGCTACTCATTTATTGTTTTTCATGATTTTTAGCTGCTTAGTTCTTTTGGTAATTCAAATACACTCATGGAGTATTTCAAGTCACTCAAGATTACTTGCTTGGTTTTGCACTGGTCATTCCAACATTTGTCTGCAATATCTCTTGCCTAATCACTAACTATGAAAGAAAATACAACTATTGTCTTTTGCATGTAGACAATAGTTTGCATTTTTATGTGAACCATTTTCATGTATATACACTTGTACATAAAGCATCACCAGCAACATTATCTTAAGAATATTTAATGGTTTCATAACATATTTTATAAAGATACAATTTTGCCAACAACAAACATTTTATAATATGCTCAATAGACTCTACACTTCTATATATATTAACATCATCTTTCTTACTGGAATTCCTGTGATCTGTAAAAACAGAAAAGATTCCATAGATTACAAATAAATAACGGAGAAGAATGAAAAAACAGTTATAATGCTGGACATAATCAAATAAAATTTTTGAACTTATTTTTTCTGTTCTTTGATTTTTCCATCACCTTTGTGTTCACTACAACAGAAGGAGATGTGCAAACTTATCCGAAAAAAACTGGTTACACAAGAACAAGAATTGTAAAAAAATTCAATTAAAGTAATCTAATACTTACTGCAGTTGTGACTCAAACTCCACATAAATAATTCTGTAGCAATTTTCTCTATTATAAATACACATCTTTATTCCTTCAGGTTTAACAATTATCTTATACTTTTTTCCACATCAAACTTACATATAAAAGAGTTATTCACACATAAAATGCAAGTACATTTGGTATAGACAACAAGACAGTAACAACATACTTAACACATTTTCTGCAATATATACCTCACGCAGTATCCATTGCCTTCATTCAAATGACTTACATTCGTTTCAATTGAGTAAAGATAAGCATCTCAGCACTGCTGTGAAATTATTGAAAACTGGAGCATGTAAATTAACCTCCACCTATATTATTTTTTCTGCTATCACTGTTAGTCTTCCTTCAGTTTGGAAATTCTAAGACTGGCTGGGATCCTGCAGATATTATACAATTACATATTCTTTTCCAATAGCAAGATACATGAAAATTGGCTAAAAACAAAGACCGCATTTGGTTCTGAATGACAAGACTATGTCTGACAAGCTGAGAAAGTTTGGCAATAGGATCAAATTTATTTCTGTGATTATTTTTTCTTTCTTTCCTTTTCAGTTAGACTTGAACAACTTGAAGGACAAATTAAAGTTGTATGTACTTCTGAATGTGTTATTATCTTTATCAAAATATATTTAAAAAGTTTGTGACATGAAGCAGTTTATAACAATATAAAAAAAGGTTGAAAGAGACATTACAACATTTTTAGACAATATTTTTACAAACATATAAACATTTTGAGTTCTTTTAAGTCAGTTTACCTTGGGAATACTTTTGTCTTAAATGAGCTTCACATGATTTTGATTTCATTTCATTTGTAGGTCAATTATGAAATGGCATAAGGTACACAAAGCACAACATGTTTGTTTGAATTTTATGCAAAATCTCTTCACCAGCACAATGCAAATTCTTACCACTGATTAATTTTCTGCTACAGGGAATGTGGATATATATTATTTATTATCTGTAACCAGATAAGTGGGCAGCTACTTTTAGCAGAAAACTTAAACAAATTTGTTTCCATTTCTTTTATTTTTGTGCCAGTGTTACACAAATATACAGGGTTGCAGTTGATTTTTCACTGCAATTACATGACAAAATATTCTTATGAAAGGTCAAAACTGTCATCTTTAAAGAACAAAAAACTCATGAACAGTTTCAACATTTGATGTTCATTTGTAACTAACAGCTTATTGTCAATGGAGGAAATATGGTCCATTTCTGCACTTTATTCCAATTTCTGTCTATATAAAACCTTTAATTTATTTAATTTATAGTTACATTACATTTTTTGGCTTACGGCCTTCTTCAGATATTGTACATGAAATGTGAAAGTGTAAAATCAAGAAGGAAGAAACTGAATGACATTACAATATAAACAAAGCAAGTCAGACCACACTGAAGACAGTGCTGCAAGTATAGTCTCATGTCAAGATGGCACCATTCCCATAACAAAAAACTGATAACAGATTGATAAAACAACCAACAATAACTATGTAAATGCAACCTGCATAGTCATCTGCAACACTGGAGATGTGGTGTGGACCACATAGAAAATAAGCTGAAAAATTTGCACAGAATACTTAAGGGCTGTATTTGAAATGTGCTTGAAGGTAAAAAGATTTGCTCATAAAAGAACACATTCAAATATACTCCTCAATGAATGGACAGAGTTCAGCTCTAATGATTTTTTAGGAACTATGAATGCTACAAGGCTCCTTATCAAAATGATGATGTACTTCATGTTCTCTGCACTTGCCTGTGTCTGCTGCTGACTGTCCAGCAAGTGTTCAAACTTCCTACACTTTTATTGGCTGCTCTTAAATTTAAATAAATGTTGCTTTAATGCCTGTAGTGTAACACTCATTTTCATCAATAAAATCTACTAGTTGGGTTTGATTGCAGTTAAACAGTTTTCACTTTAAATCATATAAATCTGAGGTATGGATATAGGTTGCTCAATTTTATGATATCTGCTAATGTAAATATTTGGTCTTTCTTGTAATAATATTAAAAAAAAGAAATAAAAGCAAAGTCACAGTCAGCAGTGATGTAAGTACAATTCAGTTATCAAGAAAGTCATCAACTTTACTCTGTATACACATAAACTAGTCATTTATGTAAACATTAGACATTGAATTTTTTTGTGTGGGACACACTGCCCCAAAATTATATGGAAAATATATTCCTAAAATTGTATGAAAAATTGATCCCTCTGCTCTGACTAAAGTTTACAGGCAGTTTCCCTTAGCTGTAACACAAACATCACAAGTGGAAATCCACTCCAAAAATATTCTCAATTGGGACTACCTTTCCACTATTACGTCTTAATTAAGAGATAGGACCCTCACTCTACATTGAGTCCAAACTGAAACAGACTGTATGATCTTTCAGCACAGAGAATGAAGAGTATGAGAAACAGTAATTCATTTCTAACTGTTGTCTTGTTATTCACTTTAATTGGTTGGTATATACTGTAGGATAACTGAGACAGCAACTGGAAAAAAGGTACATTGGCTTATGAACCTTTTTTCCACCCACATGTTTAAATAATCCACTATACTTTCACCTTAATCTCTGCAATTTATGATTCAACCAGCTGACTCTAGAGGCCAGGAGAGCAGTTTGACTGAATGATTGCACAGCTGATTACTGCTGCATAATGATGATAGATACTGTACAGTAGCTTTTAATTTAAAATTTGATGCTTTGTCATCATAAAAGAAGTATGGGAGTATGTTATGTTCACTCATGTGACTTTCTAGGACATACATTCTGAATAAACAAATGGCCTACAGCACAAGTCTGTCCATTATGGTTGAAGAAAATCGACAAGGGGAGAATTTTGGATTAATGAATATGCAATTGCAGCAAGAAATATAGCCAAACAATGTATTACTGCTTTGAATAAGGTAACACTGGCAAACATATTTGCATGTATAAAGGGCTGTTGCCAGATGAACATTGCAAGAAGAAACATTTAAATGGAGAATATCAAGAATAATTATTCAAAAGGTTTTAGTTAAGTGGGTCTATATAAATATAACATATGATACAAGCTAATTTTATCATAAGTAATGAACCAGAAACTATACCTCTAAGTACTGCAAAGAATTGATCACATGTCTTGGGATATAGGCTAAATCTGCAAGGAACAGAAGTCAAAATTTGTCACCAATTTTTATTAACTTTACTTAAGGTCAGTGTTAAGAGAGTGTCCTGCATTCAGGAGAAAGTTGTGCTAAGTAAATCTTTTGAGAAAGCAAAAGGTGCTCATGCTAACAGGCCATTGAGTTTGGTCAAAATATATGGCAGTTGATAACAAAGCACCTGTACAAAGAAAGAAGTCATTACTGTCAAAGTAAATCTATTATTATTATAATAGAAGGAAACATTCCACGTGGGAAAAATTATATATAAAAACAAAGATGAGGTGACTTACCGAACGAAAGCGCTGGCAGGTTGATAGACACACAAATAAACACAAACATACACACAAAATTCAAGCTTTCGCAACAAACTGCTTGTGTCTGTATGTGTGGATGGATATGTGCGTGTGTGCGAGTGTATACCTGTCCTTTTTTCCCCCTAAGGTAAGTCTTTCCGCTCCCGGGATTGGAATGACTCCTTACCCTCTCCCTTAAAACCCACTTCCTTTCGTCTTCCCCTCTCCTTCCCTCTTTCCTGATGAGGCAACAGTTTGTTGCGAAAGCTTGAATTTTGTGTGTATGTTTGTGTTTGTTTGTGTGTCTATCGACCTGTCAGCGCTTTCGTTCGGTAAGTCACCTCATCTTTGTTTTTATATATAAATCTATTATTATTTCGATGATCCAGATTTAAATGTTAAAGTACTTTACAAAATGTTCAGGAAATATTTTAAGGATCAAAATGGGAAAGCTATTACTATGAAATAAAGTGCATACTTCAAATTCTTTACACAGAAATGTAGATTGTCATTCTAAGAATCTAAAAATGATGTGTGTGACTATTGTTCACAGTGTGAGAGAAAACTTACACATAGTCCTAATGACAGCTACAGAGTTGAACGCTTACTTCACAAGAAAAAGATTGAAAAATACTTTGAAATTAAAAGAGAAATTTTAGAGGAAGCTAAAGACAGTGAGAGATGTATTGCCATAGAATTCAATGATGCCCAAAACTTTTCTGGCATCAAAGCTGAATGTTATCAGGCACTTGTACAAAAGACTGCTGTAAATGTACATAATATTTCTTACTAGTGCTGCATGTGGGCAAAATAAGAATTTGGCCATCATTACTTGTTGTTCATATGGAATGTCATTATACTTCTTCTCTTCCCAATGTGTGGACACTTTTTCTCCTTGTGCATTAGAAATTTTATCATAGGCTCTAAAGAAGGAAACCATTATTCCTACAGCTAAGCCATACCTTGAAGCAATCAGTTTATGCTAATCTCCACCACTCAATGCTTGATTTGATGCTGATATAATCAGAGCCTGGAATGGATTAATGAGCAAGTTCTTTCTACAGGCCTCCTTTTTCTAGATGAATTCAGAGTATGGCTACAATACAAAACAGATGGAACATTATGTGCTTCAGGAACTTACACACTAAGTTACGTTCATTTCTGTTTTTTTTTTATCTAACATACAAACCCTCCAATCAGTTCAGTGTAATGATTGTTCCCCAGTGTTGGTAAATGCAACAGAGATAAAGGATGTTCAAGACTTATGCCAGTTCACTGACCAGGCAAGATTGAACTGAAAGTTTTGTAGTGTAAAGGTACCGAGCTACTCCAGAAGCAAGTATATCTGATAATGAAGGTGATTTGCATGTCTTGTAGGTATTAACTGATTACATTTGGATATTGTTAGCAATAGTATTATTCATAAAATTAGTGTTCATTTTCAACTTCAGTAATAAATTGCATTATCTGCACAAATAATTTTCTGTTGACAGGTTCTTTATTACGTAATCAATTATTATAGTATTTGCTGGGCAGAGAAAGCTTTTTAAAGACTCATGCTCTAATGAAATAAGTATATAAATGTCAAGAAACTGAACATATTCTAATAAGGAAGCTTATATTTAACTCAGAACACAAGAATTATAGTGGGGTATAAATGAAATAATTTTATAAACAGAAAACAAAATTTTAAAGCTGTGTGTCTCAAAACATGATTTCTGTCTATATCCCTTTTCCAGCCACTGTTTCAATTGTTTCTGTGTGATTAATGGTTTGTGTAGAACTCTTTTAAATTTTTACAGTTGAAATTGTCAGTTAATTTTACACTTGACCCTCACTAATGATATGGTCTATTTTTGTTATAAATAAAGAAAATATATTAAGAGAGTAGCCATGTACCCTAAGGACTTGTGTCACATGGCTATTTTGTTCATATATTTGCTGGAAGTTTCTCAAACTGGCAGTTATCACTAGTTTATGCCCACAGAGAATACCATTTTGACTTGGGACTATGCACTGAGCACTGTCTTCAATTTGGTATGAGCTGCTTCATTCCTGTGGCAATATTAATGGACTTTTCTAGCTCCTCATTTTACACTTTTTCATTTGATTTAGTACATCTAGCAATGGCTCTAAGGGAAAAGGTATTCCTGTTACAATGGAATAAGTTAAAAGTGTAACACAGGCAAAAGATGTAATAAAGAAAAATAGGTTTTAAGTACAGGGAAATAAATTGTTAATATGGAAGTGCAGACATAATTACCAATTTTGATAGTGGATTGTATGACAGATTTCTTTCATAAGAAAGTGGCTTCAGTAGTCAGTATTTTTCAGAGCCCCTACTGGGAAAACAACACACAGTTTTAACAAAGACAGAAACTGCTGCATGGTTTCAAAGAATTAGACAGTAAGCAAGTACCATGAATCTCAAAGGTAACATTATTGTCAAGTGAGACCAAATCTCACTGTGTACATGAAAATAATGAGTAACATTGCATGTCCATAATTATTGTGAATAATACAGAGAATTTTAAGGTTATTTACATTTGAATGTCAGGATAAGAAACATAAAGAGTGGTGGAAGACGGTAGTCATAAAACCTCATAACTGAAATTAACTATGAGAAATAATAATTCAGGCGCAAAGGTAAGAGCTTCATATGAGTATAAGCTGCCATAGTTTAGCTAAAATATTTTTCGAGCAGAATTAAATAATAACTGTGTGTACTATTTGGTAATGTCAGTATTAAAAGGATGTAATAAAATGCAGTGTGTATATTGCAACAGCTGAGACTAGTTTTTAATCAAGCGGTGGGAGGAGGAGGATGGTGGACAGAGAAATTATCTCTGCTTGAGAATACTATATTTGAATTCACAAAGTATCAGAAATGGTGATTTGGGGTGGCGGCGCGGGGGGGGGGGGGGGGGGGCAGTTGTGGGGTGGGGAGGGGGGGGGGGGCGGGAGAAGAGCTCTTTGGGTTTAGTATCTGAAAGATAAAATGTAATGTATTTGTGGATAAATTTGAAATATACTCTCTCTGGAAATACGAAAAATAGAACATGTATAGCTATCACCCACTGAGCCTTCAGAAGTTTTATTTTTAAAATAATGCATGAAATCAGTAGTTTAAATAACACCCCAAAGTAGTACTCCTATTGTCTTTAACAAAATGAGGATAAATAGGAGTATAGTTACAAATAAAAGATTCATCTGAACTGAAATGAATTAAAAACTGAATTGTGTCGAGGGCTTGTATTTAAAAAACTCATTAATGTTGAAATAAGCTTAGTTGCTTGGATGTGTTTCCCACTAAGCTAAATAGCTTATCAAAAATACTCAGTACAGTTATTCACTATGAAAGAAGAAGTACTCATTTGAAAGTTGTTTTAGTTAAATGACTCTGCAGAATTTCAAACATTATTATAGTGGGACATAATTGGTCCAATTTTAGTGATGTGAATGAAGGATTATAGGCATAAAAATAGTTTTATTAAACGGAATGAGACTATTTTCTGTAACTAAGCATTACATTCTATGATGAAAACAAATGTTACTGATATGTTAAACAGATTGTTCCAATCTCTGTATCTTTTATTTTCATATCAATAGTTCTGCACAAAAGAATGTGCTGGAGTGTAGCAGCATTACCTTGACAAAATGTAACTGGAGGCATCCATTGCCAGTGTTCAAGATTTTAGTTTTAATTTCTTCCATGGAAAATGTACCCAATTATCAATGTCAGTGACATTATATTTGCATAGAGTACACTAGTGTTTTTGTGGCTTGGTAACTTACAATGTTGCAACGAACTAATAAAATCAACTGAATGAAGGCTATTCATAATATATCATTGTGTCTTAAGTATTCAGATCTGTTGTAGATGACACAGCAGTCCATGTGCAACACGCTAGCAGGTACAAAACATTCTTAACACAGCAGAGACGACAATCCTGAAAGCTCACGTGTTGCAAGGTGGACATGAGCCACGCTGTGCCTGCTCACGCACATACTCTTGTACGTTGAACTTGTTGGCATCTGAATTCCCAGTCTTGCGTGACTTCAGCTCCCTGAAAACAGTAATTTCAGTTGACAGGTATTTCAAAATGATATTGCTGTGTATAAAATCTTTATTTATGCAGCTGCAGTTCACAGGTTTAACACTGATGAATAAGAATATGGAAACTTATGGGATTTCTGAGTTATCAGTTCATCTGTAAAAATGCAGTTATTTCCTAAACTTACAGATCAGTTAGGTTTCAAGAAGAAAGTTAAGTACCTATACAACATTTATACAATGCAGCAATGTTCAGTTTTGTTAATGGATACATTTTCATGAACAGAATTGAGATAAGATAATGAGAGGTGGCTCATCAGAATGTGCTTCAAAGCCATGTGCGAAATTTTTAGCATTTTCACACAAATTATTGGTGTTCTTGTTGAATTTTAGCAGAAGGAGGTTAAAGTTAAGGCACTGCATTTTACACCCCTCCTTCCATCTCTATCATCGAGATCCTCAACACAACATTTCACTGACTAGTACTTATCACAGTCACTGACACTATTCAATAACTCATCTGCCATGTGCCTCTCCTAAAAGTTGTCAGGTACCTTTTCTCTGGTGTTGCAGCAGATATTTGTGATTTCATTTTTGCATTGTATAGCTTGAGTCATTCCAAACAAATGCTACTCATCATATCTTTCATGCAGAAAGTGTTAGTTTGTTTCCCATTATAACAGAATTGATTTGTAAAGCAGAATTTTATGTGTCCATTTGATAGAGTGGTCCCAAATTAGCCTAGTGTGATGTTTCTTTTTTTTCAGGATTTGTTAACAGGAACAGTAAAACAAGTATACCCTATACTCCAGCGGCGAGAGTGCAGGAATGGCCCGTACTGACTGCTACCCCAACATGCAGCAGTGCTGCTTAGTCACTCCTGAAGTGGTGGTTATTCTTCACATTTAAATGTCCCTGTTAATACATATCAATAAATGCATATCACTCTAGAATAATTTGGGACTGCTCTATTGAATGGATACATAAAATTCCACTCTAAAAATGATTTTTTTGTAATGGGAAACAAATTGATGGTTTCTAATGACATTGGGCATCACATGAGAGGTAGAATGAGTAGCATTTGTTTGGGCTGATGCACTCTACACATTGCTAAAATGAAATTGTAATTACACTCTGAAACACCAGGTAAATTTTGTCTGATCACTCTTAGGATGGATACCCTGTATATTACCTAAGTATGAAATAACAGCTTCATGATCAGAAATGGTCACTGCTACCAAGCATACTGCATTGTGACTCATAGAAGATAGATGATGATGTGATATCAGTTACGGATGAGAGTCAGAGATAAAGACTTAATGCAGAAAATAAAGATGAATATTTGGGATTATGTCTGTAGTGCTCAGAGTTAATTATTTCATTTAAGGAAAGATTATGGCTCAAGGTGCATTATCTTAATAAAAAAAGTCAAGCTGATACAGGAGGAATGGTGCTAGGGCTTCATATCCCTGGATCCTGGATCTTGACCTCTTCCCCTGTCCTCCCCCCCCCCCTCCCTCCTCTCCCACACACAAATCTTACAATGAAACCATGAGTTTATGAATACCATTCAACACAAATACCAAACTGAATTAGATATATTTGTGTGACACATAGAAATAAAACATGTCTAGTTTGGCTGACAACAGACATGACATCAATGTAAGTATAAATTTACCACTTCAAGTAAAATCTCCAACTGTCTACTGAATGGCAGATTAAAAGTTTCTTTAAATTCCTTCAGAACACCTTCAAGGAGGTGTGAAACTAGTTCCAAAGAATGGATCAAAGAAGGCTTAGAGTGTACATAGTTTACAAGCTTGTCATTGGCATATTATTGTTGGAAGCTAGTTTTAAAGTATCAGCTCAGTAAATCTGATTACATTTTTCCTTATTCATTTGACGTATTGCACATGTAGGGATTATGAACTGTGCTTTATGAGACATGGATCAAGAGGCTGACATATGAATGAATACTTTATTTTAATATTAGTTTTGGCCTTACCAGATAACTTGTATGTAAGCATTGTACAAAACATATAAATCCTGCCAAGGGCACTCATACCCATGAGTAATGGGGCGGGGGGGGGGGGGGGGGGGGGGGGCGGGCGGCCTTCGACCCCTCCATCTCGAGCTCTCAGGGAAAAGAAAAAATATTGTGCAGTCAGATTTTTTTCCCAAGATAATGATGTAAATCTTACATTTAAGATCATACACAGAATTTTCAGTTGAATTACCTCTGCTATGAACCACAATTTATAGCAATTGCCTTGGGTAGAAAGCTATGTGCAGTGGGTGGAAAAAATTGTTGCCATTCCAACATTCAAAAGGTGAACCAATACTTTATTGAGCAGGATCATAACATTTTGGCTCATTGGTGTATGTTTACATGGTATGCAAGGGAGAGGCCTTTTATGCAATAAAAGTTTAGTTGTTCTATCAGAATTTTAGTATATGTACAATCAAAGACCTAAGTGAAAGGCCAACAGGGCAGTTTTTGTTATTTGATTGAATTGGAATTGAGAATAGAAGATTATATATTGCCTTTTCACTAGAGAAGCTTCTACAGAAGTCAAACAAAGCTGTTAAAAGGTTATTCTCAGAAATATGATTCAGTGTTCTGTTCTGAGTTACTTTCTCACAAAGTTTTGGGATCACAGGAAGGAAGGAGATCATTCTATAGCCAGAAGTCAGTTGCTTATGTCTACTTTTGTTTATTGGTGTTACCACTGCATACATAACTCTTTTGGGAAAAACACATTGACACATCAACTGTTAACAAATGTAACTGAAGGGTGTCACTGCAGTCAGCACACGAATTAAGTACTCTGACTGAGATGCCATAACATCCAGAAGGGTTAGATATCTCTAACAGATGAGTTAGCAAGATTGATGTATAGTCAGTGCGTATGCCATAATAATAATAATAATAATAATTTTATTGTCATTCGGCCATTACAGCAATAGACAACGTCATATACATACTAAAATACAATTAATAGTTTGAAAGAAACAACAGGTTTCTTGTTAACATTATAGTATTATATTACAGTTGATAAATTCTCTTATGTCATAGAATGGGTGGAGGACTAGCCAGTCGTGAATTGTTTGTTTGAATAATTGTTCAGGTAATTCTTGAACAGATTGAGGAAGTTTATTAAATAATTTGTACCCCATGATTTCGTAGCTGTTGAGTGACTTTGACAACCTGTGGTAAGGAACATAGAGGCACCTATTCCTTCTTGTATTGTGGCTGTGTACATTTTCTCTGGTTTTTGTTTCTGGTAATTTCTTCTTCGTATAAATTAGAACATAGTATATGTACAAGTTTATAACAGTCATGATTTTCTGTTCACAGAACAATGGTTTACAGTGTGCCTTATATGCAGAACCAGTAATTATCCTAATAGCTTTTTTTTTGCAGTATTAATACGTCATGTACACAGCATGTCCATCTAAGCAAGTTTATTCTTTCATCTTTTGGTGGATCTTTTTTTTCCTGTGTTTGAAGCTACTGTCAGAAAGAAATTCATTGTATTTGGTAGCCAATGATTTCAATTTCATATCACCTGTCACACTGCTGCTGTCATATGGGAGTTGAATTCATTTGCCTTTCCAAGTTTCTTTGTGTCATGCCTAATAATCCTTCAAATTGTCCTTCATTTGTTCTCAAAATTTTGATTTTTTTGTGCATAGTACATAGTTTTTTGCCTTTTTGATGAGGTGCTAAGGAATTTTGTGGAACTGCTCGTTGTTCATTATTACATATTGATTACAGATAGTCCTTTGCATTAAAAAAACTCTCTCCTGCTAGCACAACGTATTTTTATTCTAAATGTTAGCCATTCTTTTTTGGAGCCTCAAGTGTAAATGTCCGAAGTCCATTGTAAAATGAAACTTGATTCTAGGAGCTCTAAGAATATTTGTAACAAAGAAATAAATTTCACTTCTATTATGAGTCCTTGGTAAACTTCTTCCCAATGTTCACCCTGTAAACTGTGTAACTGACTAATCATTCATCATGTGGAATCTTCATTTGCCTTTCTTAATTGAACATGGATTGTTGGGAATGCTTTCTGCTGCCATTTGACCAGTACAGACAAAAACCATTTATTGTGGTGCACTCACCAATTTGATTAAAGACAGTACGATTCAAAAATAAATTATAAACTGATGTTTCATTATGACATTTTATTCTTGTTTTGAATCTTACTTTGAGGATCAAACAAAAGTTGGATATTTGTAACCTTATGTGCTCTTAATCAGCTAACTGAGAAGATATCTATATTGAAATCTCCACATACAATCATTTGCCAGTTACTTCTAATAAGTCTTATCAGTACCCTCTATTTGATTAATTCCTGTTGGTGGCCTATATTATTAGAACTGCTGTCTTGTATGTTTGCAAGTGCATTGCTGAAGTTCTTCACTCAAATAGCTGCTCAGCATAGGTCTGTGGCTGGAGATTTTATTCCACTTTTAGTATATATAAACATATTACACTACAGTAATGCGATACTAACTTACATTCTTCTAGGTGTATCTGTTCTGTTACTGTGGCTTTCAAATGATGTGCTGTTATTTATAAAATGTATGTGGAAATATCTTCAGATTTTACAAAGTCTTGTTTTTATATGAGAAACTAATATGTCTTATTGTAAAAGCTTCTCTTGCTTTGAATGAAAACTCCAAATTATTATGGTTGTTAACTATTATACTGTCCAAGCTGCTGTTTTCTGTTTTTCCATTTATTCTTGCACCTTCAGGTTATTTGGCAGCTCTTACTTTTTGAAACATTTACCCTGGCAAAGGCCTAGTGAAAATATTGGAAATAAAAGGGATTAGGTATGCAGTTGTTCTGGTTATATTGAATGCTGTCCAAAATCAGTTGTGCAAGTAACATCTCACCAGAAATGACCATGTGTAGTGCAGTTGTGTGAAGGGTGACACATCAGTCACAACTATGTGTGATTGCCCCCGCTTTGTTGAGTGACTGATGAAGCTCTGCATTTTAACATTCAATGCAAATGTCACTCCAGGCTTAATCAAATTATTCAAAGAGTGAAACAGTCTTACATTTGTGTGAGAGACATTTCCGGTTTAGATTAGATTAGATTAGATTTACTTTCATTCCAATTGATCCATAGTGAGGAGATCATCCAAGATGTAGAACGTGTCAGAAAAACAATAATACATGACAAATATTTGCAACTAAAACAACTAAGCTAATGTACCTTCCACAGGTCCCAAGTGGAATGATAGTCAATTTTTTTTAATGGACATTATATGAAAGGATCACTTTACAATACTTATTTAATAAGATCACATTAATGCACCGAATTTAAAAAAAAATGTTTTTTTTTTTATTTATAAGGTAATAAACCTATAATAGAACTACTACAACACTTTTTTACAGTGAACATATTACTGCACTGAAATGGTGCAGATGTTAGATTGTAAACACACACACACACACACACACACACACACACACACACACACACACACACACACACACAGAGAGAGAGAGAGAGAGAGAGAGAGAGAGAGAGAGAGAGAGAGAGAGAGAGAGAGAGAGATGGCTCTACTGAGAAATTCATCAATGGAGTTGACCACAAATATATCCTATAAGCTTCTCTTAAACTGAATTTCATTGGTTGTTAAGCTTTTTATGGCTGCTGGCAAGTTATTGAAAACGTGTGTTCCTGAATAATGCACACCTTTCTGTAAAAGAGTAAGAGACTTTAAAACCTTGTGAAGATTATTCTTATTTCTAGTATTGATTCCATGAACTGAGCTGTTGGTCTGAAAAAGTGATATATATTTAATGACAAATTTCATTAGGGAATGAATACACTGCTGGCCATTAAATTTGGTATACCAAGAAGAAATGCAGATGATAAACAGGTATTCATTGGACAAATATATTATACTAGAACTGACATGTGATTACATTTTCACGCAATCTGGGTGCATAGATCCTGAGAAATCAGTACCCAAAACAACCACCTTTGGCCGTAATAACAGCTTTGATACACCTGGGCACTGAGTCAAACAGAGCTTGGATGGCGTGCACAGGTACAGCTGCCCATGCAGCTTCAACAAGATACCACAGTTCATCAAGAGTAGTGATTGGCGTATTGTGATGAGCCAGTTGGTTGGCCACCATTGACCAGACATTTTCAATTAGTGAGAGATCTGCAGAATGTGCTGGCAAGAGCAGCAGTCAAACATTTTCTGTATCCAGAAAGGCCCTTACAGGACCTGCAACATGCACGACTGCATTATCCTGCTGAAATGGACGGTTTCACAGGGATCAAATGAAGGTTAGAGCCACAGGTCATAACACATCTGAAATGTGCCATCCACTGTTCAAAGTGCCATCAATGCGAACAATAGGTGACCGAGACGTGTAACCAATGGCACCCCATACCATCGTGCCGCGTGATACGCCAGTATGGTGTTGATGAATACACACTTCCAATGAGCGTTCACCGCGATGTCACCAAATATGGATGCGACCATCATGGTGCTGTAACCAGAACCTGGATTCATCCGAAAAAAAGACGTTTTGCCATTTGTGCACCCAGGTTCGTCGCTGAGTACACCATCACAGGCGCTCCTGTCTGTGATGCAGCGTCAAGGGTAACCGCAGCCATGGTCTCAGAGCTGATAGTCCATGCTGCTGCAAACATAGTTGAACTGTTTGTGAAGATGGTTGTTGTCTTGCAAACGTCCCCATCTGTTGACTCAAGGATCGAGACGTGGCTGCACGATCTGTTACAGCCATGTGGATAAGATGCCTGTCACCTCGACTGTTAGTGATACGAGGCCATTGGGATCCAGCACGGCATTCCGTATTACCCTCCTGAACCCACTGATTCCATATTCTGCTAACAGTCATTGGATATCGAGCAATGCAAGCAGCAATGTCATGATACGATAAACTGCAATCACAATAGGGTACAATCCGACCTTTATCAAAGTCGGAAACGTGATTGTATTCATTTCTGCTCTTTCCCGAGGCATCACGACAACGTTTCACCAGGCAACACTGGTCAGCTGCTGTCTGCATATGAGAAATCAGTTGGAAACTTTTCTCGTGTCAGCACGTTGTAGGTGTTGCCACTGGTGCCAACCTTGTGTGAATGCTCTGAAAAGCTAATCATTTGCATATCATAGCATCCTCTTCCTGTCAGTTAAATTTCGTGTCTGTAGAACATCATCTTCATGGTGTAGCAATTTTAATGGCCAGTAATGTATATTGGGAAGCAGTAATTAGTATCCCTCATTCCCTAAACAGGCCACTGCAGGATGTTCTTGAGTACACACTACATATAACTCTTATTGAATTTTTTTTATGCCTGGAAAACTTCAGCTTGACTTGATGAATTACCCAGAAAATAATTCCATATGACATTATGAAGTGAAAGTAAGCATAGTATTCCAGCTTTTTCATTTTCATATCCCCTATGTCTGACAGAATTTGCATTGCAAATAGAGATTTGTTTAGGTGCTTCAGCAGTTCTGTGGTATGCACCTCCCAGCTGAATTTATTAAAGCTGTAATCCAAAAATTTAACACTGTCTACTTCCTCTATCTGCTTGTCATCATATGTTAGGCATATACTCATGGGACACCCCTTACAAGTTCTGAACTGCATGTAGTTCATTTTTTCAAAGTTTAGTGACAACGAATTGGCTAGGAACCAGTGATTAATGTCCACAAATATTTTATTAGCCAATCTTTCTAAAACTACTCTTGATTTGCTGTTTATTGCACAATGTTTGTATCATCAGCAAACAAAAGAAACTTTGCATCTGGTAATGTTACTGATGAAAGGTCATTGATATATACAAGAAAAAGTAAAAGCCCTAAGATGGAACCTTATGGGACCCCACATATAATTATTCCCATATGGATGATGCCTGAAACTTAATACATGTCTCTTTCCTAATAACACTCTTTGTTTCCTGCCAGAGATATAAGATTTGAACCAATTTGCAGCATTTCCTGTTACAGGACAACACTGTAATTTACTTAAAAGGATATTGTGATTTACACAGTCAAATGCCTTTGACAGATCACAAAATATACCAGTTTCCTGCAATTTTTTGTCTAATGAATTAAGTATGTTTTCACTTTAAGTGTAGATGGCCTTCTCAATATCAGAACTGCAACTTTGACTGTATGTTATTTGTGATAAGATGATTATAAAGCCAGTTGTATGTTACTTTTTCTAAAATTTTTGAGAATGTTGGCAAAAGTGAAATTGGATGGAAATTTGATGCTATTTCTTCTTAAACAGTGGCTTAACTTCAACATATTTCAACCAGTCAGGAAATATTCCACTGATAAACAACTGGTTACACAGATAGTTTAATATGCTACTTAACTCAGAATCACATTCTGTAATTACCTTTGTTGATTTTTTGTGATACCCACTAGATGTTTTTGATTTTAAAGATTTTATGATGGACGTTACTTCTGCTGGGGTCGAATTCATAATATGGAAGTTACTAGGAATGTCTGGTCTGAAGTACCCCATCATAGTATCTACAGAACCTAGCAACCCCACTTTTCAGTAACAGTTATAAAATGTTTGTCAAAAAGTTCTGCAACACTAAACACATCTGTCACCAATGTATCATTTACTCTTAATGCTATTTGCCCATCTTCATGTCTGGTTCTGCTTGTCTCCTCCTTCACTATATCCCTTTTTTTTTTTTTGTTAAACGATTTTGCTTTGATGTATGTATTACAGTCTTTAATATTTTGCAGTATTTCTTGTAATCTGCTATAGCATCAACATCAGAACTGTTTCGGATTGACAGATAGTTTTCTGTTTGTTTTACGAGATACCTCTATTCCTTGAGTAATTCATAGCTGCTTTTTAGCCTTTGCTCTAACTTTGGTTAGTTTTGGGGGAAAACAGTGTTCAAATAAGGTAAGCACTTTATTAGCAAATGTGTTATATTTTTCACTCATGCCATGAGCACTGTAAACATCACTCCAGTGAATGTCCCTGAGGAGTGTCCTAAAATAATCAATTTTTACCTTATTGATTACCCTCTTGAGTTCAGATTTAACAGGTTTTATATCCTGTTCAGTATTAACATTTAACCAAAGGAATTGCATGTCATGGTCTAAGAGGCCATAGACTACTGGTTTTGTAATATAATTTTGTTCATTGAACTTTACTATAAATATATTATAAATGGCCATTTGTGAGCAATTGGCTACCCTAGTTGGGAACTTTACAGTGGGAATTAAGTTGAATGATAGCGTTACTAACTCAAATAAGTTCATATTGGGAGAATACTTTAAGGAAATCAACACTGAAGTTACCAGCAACCACTATTTCTTTGTTTTTGGTTATTAAGTGGGCCAGTACAGCTTCAAGGTGGTTTACGAACAGATTAAAGTACACTTAATATTATGAAGAATTTTTTGTGGAATTCTACTTCTGTTGCTCATACATCCATATGCTGTTGTAGGCAAAATTATGGATGTCTATGTTCTTAAATTTATGACAGTTCCTGATGAATATGGCAGCTCCTCCTTTCTCCATTACTGGTATATAAAAGTGAGATGCTAACCTAAATCCTGTAACACTTAGAAGTTCTATACCAGTGGCCACATGATGTTCAGAGAGGCAGATTATGTTAGCTGGATTTGAGGACTCTGATACACCTATTCACATAATTAATTCATTAACTTTATTTCTAAGTCCTTGAATATTTTAATGCAATAAAGGTGAGTTAAAAATGGGTAGAGTTGAAATTTCTGCTGATTGATGAAAATTCTTAAGCAGCAGTTGTTTATGCTGATGTAATAAGCTAGAATTACGTTTTTTGGTTTCTTTCTCAAACTGAAGGTTTGTCTCAGTCCTAATCCCTCTTAAAACTTGTTTTCTTTCTATCCTCCCTACCCTAAAAAAGGGTCTTTTCTAAACCCTATAACCACTGGTATTTTATCACTCATTACAGTGCCTCCGCCCTTTAACTTTCCTGCTATTTTTCCAGCCATTTTACCCTGCCCTTTCCTGTTGAGGTGAAGGCCATGCCTGGTATAATCCCAACTATTGAGAGAATCAACAGGAACCACACCAATGTGTGACCCTGCACCCAACATAAGCAGCCATTCCAAATCCAAATCAACTCTCCTAACAGAAGAGTTCAAATGAGATCGGTCATGGCGCCCAAGAACAGATACAGACTCAACACTAATATGCTTCAATGCTGATGCAATCTTTGCCACAATCGTAGCCACAGCCTTGGGGTATGTTTGCAGAATGAGATTGTCACTCTGCAGTGTGAGTCGTGCTTGGGTAGCTCAGTTGGTAGAGCACTTGCCCGCGAAAGTCAAAGGTCCCGAGTTCAAGTCTTGGTCCGGCACATACTTTTAATCTGCCAGGAAGTTTCATATTAGCGCACACTCCACTGAAGAGTGAAAATCTCATCCTGGAAACATCCCCCAAGGCTGTGGCTAAACCATGTCTCCGCAATATCCTTTCTTTCACAAGTGCTAGTTCTGCAAGGTTCGCAGGAGAGCTTCTGTAAAGTTTGGAAGGTAGGAGACGAGGTACTGGCAGAATTAAAGCTGTGAGTACTGGGCGTGAGTCGTGCTTCGGTAGCTCAGTTGGTAGAGCACTTGCCCGCGAAAGGCAAAGGTCCCGAGTTCGAGTCTCGGTCGGGCACACAGTTTTAATCTGCCAGGAAGTTTCATAACAGCGCACACTCCGCTGCAGAGTGAAAATCTCATTCTGGAAACATCCCCCAGGCTGTGGCTAAACCATGTCTTTGCAATATCCTTTCTTTCAGGAGTGCTAGTTCTGCAAGGTTCGCAGGAGAGCTTCTGTAAAGTTTGGAAGGTAGGAGACGAGGTACTGGCAGAATTAAAGCTATGAGTACAGGGCGTGAGTCGTGCTTCGGTAGCTCAGTTGGTAGAGCACTTGCCTACGAAAGGCAAAGGTCCCAAGTTCGAGTCTCTGTCCAGCACACAGTTTTAATCTGCCAGGAAGTTTCAAGTGTTAAGTGGTTTACGATCTTTTATCATAGTTTCTCCAACTTCCCAATGAAGTCTTGTTTCACTTGAAGATGGGTTTCTAATCACTCGAAATCAGCCATAATTGAACAAAAAAAATTGTATCTGAAGCAGTTTTTTTATCTGATTCCATGATGCTCAGTTGCAGATGCCCTGTCAACCAAATTTTCTGTCACTATTTCAGAGAACTGAATTACACCTCAAGTTTCAAAAGCTAGCTAGTTTCATATTTATGAAAACAACAGTAACGTCTGGCTTTGTTCTTAATGCACCCCTTATGCCATAACAACTAGGACCATCTCATTCCACAAAGCCCCTAATTGGTACAGTCTACCTGGATTTCTCCATCCCTCCCTTTTCTCCAGAGCTTGCTGTCTCATAAAATCTCACTTCCATACATCCATAAATACATTTTGTTTCTTCCACTGTCTGTTGTTATCATTTTTGCTGTTAGCTCTTAAGCCAGAAAAAATTATCCCAAATGGAAAAAGATAAATTTAAATCTTGCTTCAAATCATTTTAATTCTTTTCCAATATTTCATTTCTCTGCACAACATCAAAATTATCACCATTCTTTGAGTAACCATGATGTAAAAAGTAATACATGTGTAAAACCTGGAACAAAGTATCTTACAGAAAGCTGATACATTATATGGGTAGAAAGTGAGGCAGGTGAATGCAGTGCAGTAACAGAGTAAGAAGCAAGTACAGTTTATGGTTCCTCCTTCCACCCCAATCATGTCACAGATACGACTTACATTCAACAAGATTGTTATGTTTAAAGAAAACTCTTGGAAACTGTTATTGGTAAGTTCAGCACTCTTTCAGCCACTACATACAAATATGGAACAACCTACCTGGCAACAGCCAGGAAGCTGAGTTCTACATTGAGGCCAGTCTTAGCGGAGGTTTCCATGAAGGCAACATTGTACTCTCGTGCTAGCCGCTCACCATCCTCCTTCCTCACCAACCGATCTGAGCCGCAATCTGCCTTGTTGCCTGAAAGTGGACACCAAGGAGTACAGAATTAGGATAGTATTCTACCAAAATTCGCACAGAGTATACAAAAATTCATTTACAGTATAAGTTTCAAGAGCATTTAGAGTCTTAGAGTGGATCTGTTACTGAAGATGAGGTTGTTAGTGAAAGGTAGTTTAGTGGTGAGCGATGGGGTGGGGGAGGGGGTGGGGGAGCCAGGGATGGGGGGGGGGGGGGGTTGGTGAGATCTAATGTAAAGAGAACATAGGCTCTCAAAATTTCAACAGTAAATCTCTTTGATACTTAGGGCCATATGTAGAAGGTGACAGAATTGACCATCACAGAGGATGTGGGCTAAAAAAAAAATTGGTTTAAGAATTAACTGGTAGGGGTATATGAGTTCACCTATCCCTTGTGTTACTAACTTATACTTACAAGGACAAAGCTTTCTCTCAGCCCACAACTGTAAAGATACATTGTTGTCACAGTGTCATTTTACTCAAGTAACACCACAACGAAAGGACTGAGGCTACTAAGTAGACATCTCTCACTGACATTGTTTACGTAATAACAGTGCATTATTTGATTCACACAACTCACTCATGTTTACTAATATTGTTTGTTGCTACTTCGCTACAGTGTTGTAGGATCTCAAAGGTCAGTAGGCTGATGGTGAAGCTAATCAGCTCTCTCCCCCCCCCCCCCCCCCCCCCCCCTCTCTCTCTCTCTCTCTCTCTCTCTCTCTCTCTCTCTCTCTCTCTCTCTCTCTCTCTCTCTCTCTCTCTCTCTCCCCCCCCCCCCTCCCCCACTCCCTCTCCTATTAATCATACCCAGTAAAAGCTTGAGACTGATGAGAAATAGACAAGAATCAGTTCAATGGGCATTTTGTAAGCCACTTATTTTTTGAATAAATTGCTTTTTCTGAAGATTTTTCCAATGAATCTCAACCTGGTATCTGTTCTGTTTGCAATATATTTCGTGTAGCCAGCCAGCACTTGGCACAGCTGCTCTGCACACCTGTCTTGATCAATAACATAACACGATTTTATACATAACTTTAGGCAACACCTCAATGTTGCAGTTCTATATACGACTAACGTTTTCTTCTGAAGCTGTTTGTGCTTCACCATAAATAGAATAGAATAGAATAGAACAAAACAGAATAGAAGTTTATTGTCTCATAACACAAAATTTCAAGCCATTGACTTAAAGTGCAGGAGACTCGTCAAAACACAAAAACTGGTTTACAATATTCCAGATAATACCAGTAATATAATATACAGTACTGAATAATTACTTAATTAAGCAATTAATAATTTTTATTTGAAGTAACAAACTTTTAAAGATTAACAGTCCTAAGTACTTGCTCTCTCCTGCTCAAATTTTCAGGTTGTCGTTTATGAATTCTTCTACTGAGTAGTAACATTTCTGCACTAATTTATCATACAAGGATTTTTAAGTGTTTCTAAATTTATGATGAGCAATTCTCTTCCTTTCACTTTGTTATAAATTTTCATACCCATATAATGTGGAGTTTGAGCATAAAGTTTTAAGCAATGGGTGGGCAACATAAAATTATTTTGATTTCTGGTGTTATACTCATGTTGAAAATGATTTGCTACAAATAAATTAGGGTTACTGTGTACAAAGATAATCAGCTCATATATGCATAGTGAGGGAACACTTAATATACTTAGATTTTTTAGGAGTGGGTGACAGAGGCAATTCTAGAAGTCGGTCAAGCAGGGGTCTAATGGGGGGAAGGGCTTTGGGGGAATGGAATATCGCTTAACAAAAGGAGAGTTGGTGTCCTCCACTGACAAACTGGTAAAACGTGGTGTTGCTTAAAGTAGTTTTTGATAACTGTTTTGGAGTTCAGGGTAAAAATATGCATATTATTAAATAATAAGATGCCCATTTTAAGTTAAATGATATTTATTGGTTTAGATAGTAAGCTATTTGCTGCTCTTATTCTTTTGTTAAAATGTGTTTGAAATACATTACAACCTATATTGCTACTTAATAATTTAAAAAAAGATTGAATCTGTTGGAGTACTACACTCCTGGAAATGGAAAAAAGAACACATTGACACCGGTGTGTCAGACCCACCATACTTGCTCCGGACACTGCGAGAGGGCTGTACAAGCAATGATCACACGCACGGCACAGCGGACACACCAGGAACCGCGGTGTTGGCCGTCGAATGGCGCTAGCTGCGCAGCATTTGTGCACCGCCGCCGTCAGTGTCAGCCAGTTTGCCGTGGCATACGGAGCTCCATCGCAGTCTTTAACACTGGTAGCATGCCGCGACAGCGTGGACGTGAACCGTATGTGCAGTTGACGGACTTTGAGCGAGGGCGTATAGTGGGCACGCGGGAGGCCGGGTGGACGTACCGCCGAATTGCTCAACACGTGGGGCGTGAGGTCTCCACAGTACATCGATGTTGTCGCCAGTCGTCGGCAGAAAGTGCACGTGCCCGTCAACCTGGGACCGGACCGCAGCGACGCACGGATGCACGCCAAGACCGTAGGATCCTACGCAGTGCCGTAGGGGACCGCACCGCCACTTCCCAGCAAATTAGGGACACTGTTGCTCCTGGGGTATCGGCGAGAACCATTCACAACCGTCTCCATGAAGCTGGGCTACGGTCCCGCACACCGTTAGGCCGTCTTCCGCTCACGCCCCAACAACGTGCAGCCCGCCTCCAGTGGTGTCGCGACAGGCGTGAATGGAGGGACGAATGGAGACATGTCGTCTTCAGCGATGAGAGTCGCTTCTGCCTTGGTGCCAATGATGGTCGTATGCGTGTTTGGCGCCGTGCAGGTGAGCGCCACAATCAGGACTGCATACGACCAAGGCACACAGGGCCAACACCCGGAATCATGGTGTGGGGAGCGATCTCCTACACCGGCCATAAACCACTGGTGATCGCCGAGGGGACACTGAATAGTGCACGGTACATCCAAACCGTCATCGAACCCATCGTTCTACCATTCCTAGACCATCAAGGGAACTTGCTGTTCCAACAGGACAATGCACGTCCGCATGTATCCCGTGCCACCCAACGTGCTCTAGAAGGTGTAAGTCAACTACCCTGGCCAGCAAGATCTCCGGATCTGTCCCCCATTGAGCATGTTTGGGACTGGATGAAGCGTCGCCTCACGCGGTCTGCATGTCCAGCACGAACGCTGGTCCAACTGAGGCGCCAGGTGGAAATGGCATGGCAAGCCGTTCCACAGGACTACATCCAGCATCTCTACGATTGTCTCCATGGGAGAATAGCAGCCTGCATTGCTGCGATAGGTGGATATACACTGAACTAGTGCCGACATTGTGCAAGCTCTGTTGCCTGTGTCTATGTGTCTGTGGTTCTGTCAGTGTGATCATGTGATGTATTTGACCCCAGGAATTCACGGTGTTCTTATTTCAATTTCCAGGAGTGTATATTCACTGATTTATGAATTCATTTTATCCCATGTAATATGATACTCCATTGGGAGGGGGGGACACTATATGAGTTCATAAATCATGGTTGCAGACTGAACTTCAGCATTGACATCAATGATTCCTTTACCCATGGCAACGGATGGTTGACTGTAGCTATTGTACGAGGTGGTACAGGAGTTCCCAACATGCCTGGCCTGGAAAGTTTTGTAGACAGAGACATTATTGCCTACCGTACCTATCATATTGGTGAACTGGCAAATAAAGACTTTGGAAAATCTGTGTATATGTCACCTTCCCCACTATCCCTCTACACCCGTAGTAGACGTAAAATATCTGTAAATGAGTCTGTATTCATTTGGATTAAAGGCAAAGGTGTATGTGAATATGTAAAATTTGTTGGAGACTGTACTTTGTATTTTCATAAATAAAGTGATCTGTAGCGTAGCTTAAAAACGGACAAGAGTACATCTAGAAGCTGTAGGCATAGAGCGAGAACAGCATGTTCCACGTTAAAGTTCTTATCAATTTGACCTTTGACCCCCAGCGTGCGAGGCTGGTGGGCAACACAATTTTCTTTTCCCTACATTGT
Organism: Schistocerca americana; assembly: GCF_021461395.2. Lineage (NCBI taxonomy): Eukaryota > Metazoa > Arthropoda > Insecta > Orthoptera > Acrididae > Schistocerca > Schistocerca americana. The sequence continues at coordinate 256,376,398 of NC_060119.1, read as the reverse complement.
GCATATTTCTAGTGGTGGTTTTCTGAAGTTTTCGTATTCAACACATGTGATTTGAGTTACCCCAAAATACAATTCCATACCTCATTACTGACTCAAAGTAGCTGTTAAATACTACTTTTCTTATGCTCATACTGGTAGCATTGTACAATATTCTCATTGCAAATGCTAGGCTATTTAACTTATTTCCAATGCACTGTATATGTGATCCCATGATAGATTTTTATCTAGTTGCATTCCTAGGAATGAGCATATGTAAGTGTTGCAAACTGTGGGAAAAGGGCATTCTGTGATTCTCAGACTTGACTTTCTGGATAGGTATGCAAAAATTAATTTTGCACAGTACACAGCTGAATTTAGTGGGAACTTGTTTCCAGTGAGCCCAACAGCTATAAATGTATGATGAGATAAACGAAATTATTCAGGTAGTGAAGGGAGACGAAAATTTAATAGCCATGGGTGACAGGAATTTGAGAGTAGGAAAAGGGAGAGAAGGAAACATAATAGGTGAATATGAATTGGGGATAAGGAATGAAAGAGGAAGCCGTCTGGTAGAACTTTGCACAGAGCATAACTTAATCACAGCTAACACTTGGTTCAAGAATCATAAAAGAAGGCTGTATACATGGAAGAATCCTGGATATACTAGAAGGTATCAGATAGATTATATAATGGTAAGACAGAGATTTAGGAACCAGGTTTGAAATTGTAAGACATTTCCAGGGGCAGATGTGGACTCTGACCACATGCTATTGGTTATGAACTGTACATTAAAGCTGAAGAAACTGCAAAAGGTGGAAATTTAAGGAGATGGGACCTGGATAAACTTACTAAACCAGAGGTTGTACAGAGTTTCAGGGAGAGCATACAGGAACAATTGATAGGAATGGGGGAAAGAAATACAGTAGAAGAAAAATGGGTAGCTTTGAGGGATGGAGTAGTGAAGGCAGCAGAGGATCAAGTAGGTAAATAGACGAGGGCTAGTAGAAATCCTTGGGTAACAGAAGAAATATTGAATTTAATTGATGAAAGGAGAAAATGTAAAAATGCAGTAAATGAAGCAAGCAAAAAGGAATGCAAACGTCTCAAAAATGAGATCGACAGGAAGTACAAATTGGTTAAACACGGATGGCTAGAGGACAAATGTAACGATGTAGAGGCTTATCTCACTAGGGGTAAGATAGATACTGCCTACAGGAAAATGAAAGAGACCTTTGGAGAAAAGAGAGCCACTTGTATGAATATCAAGAGCTCAGATGGAAACCCACTTTTAAGCAAAGAAGGGAAAGCAGGAAGGTGGATGGAGTATAAGGAGCGTCTATACAAGGGCGATGTACTTGAGGACAATATTACAGAAATGGAAGAGGATGTAGATGAAGATGAAATGGGAGATAGGATACTGCATGAAGATTTTGACAGAGCACTGAAAGACCTGAGTCGAAACAAGGCCCTGGGAGTAGACAACATTTCATTAGAACTACTGATGGCCTTGGGAGAGCCAGTTCTGACAAAACTCTACCATCTGGTGAGCAAGATGTACGAGACAGGTGAAATACCCTCAGACTTCAAGAAGAATTTAATAATTCCAACCCCAAAGAAAGCAGATGTTGAAAAATGTGAAAACTACCGAACTATCAGTTTAATAAGTCACAGCTGCAAAATATTAATGCGAATTCTTTACAGACGAATGGAAAAACTGGTAGAAGCTGACCTCGGGGATGATTAGTTTGGATTCCGTAGAAATGATGGAACCCATTAGGCAATACCGACCTTACGACTTATCTTAGAAGAAAGATTAAGGAAAGGCAAACCTACGTTTCTAGCATTTGTAGACTTAGAGAAAGCTTTTGACAATGTTGACTGGAATACCCTCTTTCAAATTCTAAAGGTGGCAGGGGTAAAATACAGGGAGTGAAAGGCTATTTACAATTTGTACAGAAACCAGATGACAGTTATAAGAGTCGAGGGGCATGAAAGGGAAGCAGCAGTTGGGAAGGGAGTGGGGCAGGGTTATAGCCTCTCCCCGATGTTATTCAATCTGTATATTGAACAAGCAGTAAAGGAAACAAAAGAAACATTCAGAGTAGGAATTAAAATCCATTGAGAAGAAATAAAAACTTTGAGGTTTGCTGATAACATTGTAATTCTGTCAGAGGCAGCAAAGGACTTGGAAGAGCAGTTGAACGGAATGGACAGTGTCTCGAAAGGAAGATATAAGATGAACATCAACAAAAGCAAAACGAGGATAATGGAATGTAGTCGAATTAAGCCGGGTGATGCTGAGGGAATTAAATTAGGAAATGAGACACTTAAAGTAGTAAAGGAGTTTTGCTATTTGGGGAGCAAAATAACTGATTTGAAGTAGAGAGGATATAAAATGTAGATTGGCAATGGCAAGGAAAGCGGTTCTGAAGAAGAGAAATTTGTTAACATCGAGTATAGATTTAAGTGTCAGGAAGTCATTTCTGAAAGTATTTGTATGGAGTGTAGCCATGTATGGAAGTGAAACATGGACGATAAATAGTTTGGACAAGAAGAGAATAGAAGCTTTCAAAATGCAGTGCTACAGAAGAATGTTGAAGATTAGATGGGTAGATCACATCACTCATGAGGAGGTATTGAATAGAATTGGGGAGAAGAGGGGTTTGTGGCACAAATTGACAAGACAAAGGGACTGGTTGGTAGGACATGTTCTGGGGCATCAAGGGACCACAAATTTAGCATTGGAGGGCAGCGTGGAGGGTAAAAATCTTAGAGGGAGACCAAAAGATGAATAGACTAAGCAGATTCAGAAGGATGTAGGATGCAGTAAGTACTGGGAGATGAAGAAGCTTGCACAGGATAGAGTAGCATGGAGAGCTGCATCAAACCAGTCTCAGGACTGAAGACCAGAACAACAACAACAGTTCAGATGGTCCACTACCAGCAGCTTTTATCACACAGCACTTCACACGAACATGCGATACTCCACCAGCATAGAGGAAACCATACAGATTAGTGAAACACCTACAGACACTAGTAAATGGATTTATAGATCAACAATTCCATGAGCCTGTGCTCAGTAAATACTGTTATTCTACTCAAGAAGTCACCTGACAGCACTTGAAAATTTCAACTTCTTTATGACTACCATTACTTGAACACATGAACCACAACAGATGCATATACAATCCCAAACAACACAGCTACATTAGACAACTTAGAAAGATGTAAATATTCTTCAACAATTGATCTTAAAAGTTGTTATCACCAGCTGGAAGTGTTTTCCAAAGATACACCTGGAACAGCTTTCACAACATCTTAAGGTTATTACCGATACTGAAGAATGCCATTTGGACTGTAAAATGCTCCAGCTACATTCAAACACCTATTCGATGGGATACTTCATGAATTAAAACCAAGAATCTGTATGATATATCTTGACAATATTATTATGTATTTGAGAACTATGGAAGATAATGTCAAATGGTTGGATGAACTATTTAGAGATTAAGAGCAGCACACTGTACACTTCTGTACACTTAGCGTGAAGAAAAGCCATTTTGCTCAGACACAACTAAGTTATCTTGGACATATCACTCAAGAGAGAGTGAGGACAGAGTCTCAGTGTAATTCTGCTGCATGTGATTTTCTGGTGCCACAAACTACTAAACAAAAGCAGCCATTATTGGATTATGCAATTATTATCAAAAGTTCATGAACAGATTCTGTGCACAGCCATTAATTAAGTTGCTATGAAAAGGTGTAAGTTTTCACTAGGAAGATAGCAGTTTTACAAGTAGCAGACGGAATTCAGGCAGATTCAATAAAGGGACAGTCAGCTGATAGTGAGTGTCAGTTGTCTTGAATACAACCTCAATAGAAAAGCAAGAAGGCTTGCTATGCAGATCTACAAACTGTAGATCTCATATTGCAGTCCCTGCAGTGCTGAGAATGGAAGTAATATGTCAAGCACATAACCACATCTTATCATGTTTATGTCACTTATTGAAAATTAAGAAGTTACGTACCAGGTCATTCCATCCTCAAACAAATGGATGGACAGAAGTGTTCATCACCCTTTTTCAGGAATATTAAGCCATTATTTAAATACACAGCATTCCAATTGGGGAATACATTTACATTTTGTCATCAGCGCACGTAGTTCTAAGCCATATGAGGTAATATATGAGCAAAAAATGCTGCCACCATGTGATTTAGTTCAACCTAAACTGGGACACCAGGGTTAACTAGTGAAAAATTTTGCGAAAAAAATTGAGAGAAATTTGGCAAAGAATACAGTTGGCCAGCACAAAAGCTTTACAGAAGCAAGAACATATTGCACAACAGACAAGTAAACTGCTAGAATAGAAAATAAGACAATGGGTATTACTAGCTTATCCATACGCTCCAAAGTGCAAAACAAAAAAGTTTTAAATGAAATATCATCAAGCTATTGTAATGACTTAATCAGTCAATGTATAATTACAGTTACTGACTCAGATTCCATAGTGCATGTAAGTGGAGTCAAACTTTCTGCAGGTCAGACTGATGCATTGCCACAGATTCCTTCAACATTGGGTAGGGGGCAGGGGGGGTTAGTCTTAATTTTGTTCACTTCTCGTGTTCTGTTCTTATTGGGGAGAGGATTGATGATCATTCCATTTCTCTTGGGAATTAAAACTCTCATATGAGGAATGAAGACTCATCTACATCTACATCTACATGGATACTCTGCAAATCACATTTAAATGCCTGGCAGAGGGTTCATTGAACCACCTTCACAATTCTCTATCATTCCAATCTTGTAAAGCACTCGTAAAGAATGAACACCTATATCTTTTTGTTCGAGCTCTGATTTCCCTTATTTTGTTGTGGTGATTGTTTCTCCCTCTGCAGATCAATGTCAACAAAATATTTTTGCATTTGGAGGAGAAAGTTGGTGATTGGAATTTCGTGAGAAGATTCTGTCGCAAAGAAAAATGCCTTTCTTAAAAGGTCCAAATCCTGTATCATTTCTGTGACACTCTCTCCCATATTTTGTGATAATACAAGGCATGCTTCCCTTCTCTGAACTTTTTCAACGTACTCTGTCAGTCCTTTCCGGTAAGTATCCCACACCGTGCAGCAGTATTTTAAGAGAGGATGAGCAAGTGTAGTGTAGGCAGTCTCCTTAGTAGATCTGTTACATTTTCTAAGTGTCCTGCCAATAAAATGCAGTCTTTGGTCAGCCTTCCCCACAACATTTTCTATGTGTTCCTCCAGTTGCAACAGTTAACAGAAAAAGTACCATGAATGCTAATACATTGGATAATGTTGTGCCATGCATTCATACAGTGTGGTCAGTGCACATAAGATGCGATCACCACCTTCTCGAGCTCTATGTGGCAATGCTCCAAAGGCAGCAGCATGGCATACTTCAAAGTGGTCACAATGGGGGCACCACAAGAATGCAGCAGTCATACTGCTGGAGTCGAGGGGGCTAATTAGGTTGCAGCCCCATGTGCTTAAGTCGCATCATCGCAACCTGGAAGGGGAGTCATCTGGTGGGCCTCCTGTAGTATGGAGTGGGTATCCTCTCAGTCCCAAAACTGTTACTGTGATAGTGTTTACAGAAGATGATCTTTAGCTATGGACCTGGACATGAATGATTGCACTTTTTGTTTCACTTTGTTTTCAGAATAAATCTTCTGAGTTGTAATTAATTCTGACTTTCCATTTGGTAGCTTGTACCTGGCACACAACATATAATGAAGATAACCAGTAAGAATATAGCTTTATTATATCACATATCTGATGTAAGGGTGAGTACTGATCAAGTTGGATTGTATATAAAAATTCAGTTTTCAGTAGTAGGCAGAAACGCGCAATGGCAGTGTTACATAGTACATCCATATCCAACAAATAAATATGTCATGTGGCACCATGGTTTGGTGCAAGTCTTTCTACTTCTTGCCACTTCAGTGACTTGCATGTTATTAAACACAACAGCATCTGGTTTTGCCAAACTGTCACCCATTAAAGTACTACCCAGGCCCAAAGTTGAGCTGGCTGCTGTAGTCAAGCAGCTCTATGCACTTCAGTCTTCAACCACACTGCTGCTACAGTCGCAGGTTCGAATCTTGCCTCAGGCATGGATGTTTGTGATGTCCCTAGGTTAGTTAGGTTTAAGTAGTTCTAAGTGTAGGGGACTGATGACCTCAGATGTTAAGTCCCATAGTGCTTAGAGCCATTTGAACCATTTGAACCCAATGTTGCTTAACTTTGGTGATTGGGTGGGAACTGGTGTTACTAACATGGCAAGGCCATTGTCTTCCTGATCTGATTAAATGGAATATACATGGGAAATGGATACAGACACAAACTCATGAAGGATTATTAGTTTCTAGATGGAGAGACATTCATGTCATTCTGTCTGAAGCAGATTCAAAAGATTGTGTTAGGGAAAATATTGTTATTTGCCCAAAATACCACTAAACTGGAGATCCCTGGATTTACTTGATATTTACACCTGAAATGCTAATTACCACTTGATATAAAAATGGTAAACCAAATAGGATACTGAAACTTTGAGTGCAGGACAATAGATTGTCGATTAATTGAACTAGATGAAACTTCCTGGCAGAGTGAAAATCTCATAATTGAACTAGATGCTAAACAGCAGGAGGACAATTTTCATCTTACAGCTACCAACTCGGGCACAACAACGTGTACATGGTCAATGCATATAGTATTGGGCAGATGAACCACCACACATATTACCTATCTAAACAAAACATAACTTTTATTCATGATACCTTAGATTACAATTTACTACAATCAGTAGATGAATAATTAACTTCAGAAAAAGGACAAATTTTAGTCAATAAAATAATGCAACACTTGATATAATATCATCAGAAATGTAGACAAACTATAATTATTTTCGTGTTTCAATGACAAGAATAATCATGGTTCTAATGTTCATTTGTGCATGTTACTTTTGTACAAAGCATAAGATATCTCACTCAGTGGAGTCAACTATCCATCACATATCTGTGAAATGGATATGAACTAGTAATAGGTAGTATAAGTAGAAAGTGTAAATAGTGTATGCAAACAGGACATAATGATAAAGTAGATTAGTTAGGTAACAAAGATTCAAGGGTTAGGCTGAGAAGCAACCCAGAAAACAATTGTAGAGTAACTTTTTTCTTTTAAGTACAAGACAGATATAGAAAAATTAGTAATAAGTGAAAGAAAGGGAAAATTTGGAACAAATTTTTTTGAGAGGAGGGAATGTGTTACAGTACAGAATAGTAAGAGGTAGAAATGAGAAAATTTTTACTAACCCTTTAGTGAGCATGCCTACTTTTGTAACATGAGCAGCTGCGTGGCACACTTTGTAGTCATTTAAAGAATAACTGTTGTCATGTTACCAAGGTAAACATGAATGAGCAAAATCACAGATTAATCTTAGTTTCATTAAACAATGATAAAATAAACTTACATTATATGAGATAAATCACTGTTTACTTAAAAAATAATGAAATAAACTTTTTATTATATCACTCTGAGGCTGTGTATGAGTCTTACCCAACACTAATGTCAGACTGAAGCACTAAACAGTGCAGTTGCATTCACTTATTAGATTGATAATTATCTTGTATACAACTAGCTTGATGAGGGGTTGTGCTACCGACTTGAAATCTGGGCCATTATCTCACAGAGATTGTATATTTTCCTCATGTAGCATACAGTGTACTTTATATTTCAGCTGCTCACTTGGATGTATGACAACACAACGTATCACTGGGTTAGCTAAAGCAATAATGAATGAATATGTATGGGCTTGCAGTTGTAAAGTAACAAGACAATTTTATCTGTGGTTGGCGAATTTTATACATAGGCACACCTGTTTGAGGGTTAAAACTCGTTTACATTGCCACAGACAAACTCAAATAATGCCAGAGACAAAGGCAGAAGCAGGAAGCAGACCAATACGTTGACACATTATGACGCCATCTGTCGATTAAGGATAAGCATTCAGCAGAAATGAGACTGTGACAAAAAACCGAAGGAAGCAAGATAGGCATAATCATTAGCTTGTAAGACATGTTGCAAGAAACTCTATCTCTTTCACAAGAGCACATCGCAAGGAACCTACACAACAGTTAACAGCCTGTTAAGTGAGGACAGCAGAATAAGGACACATGCAGTCATTACAAACCAAGTCTTGAGTCATAGCCTCATCCTAGCTTTAAATACCCCAGCTCTCCAGCTCTTGTCATGAGCTGATCACTGGAATCGGTGGGACTCACAGTAATAGCACTCAATTCCACGATTACGATGCTCCAGAAAATCTATGTCCTAGATTCTCCAGCACAATCTAAGAACTTTCCAAACATGTGAGATGATCTCCTTCACCTGATGAACTTTATGCGACCCGCCAGCTACCATCTACTGGTGGAAGAATTGATTGCCTTCTGACAATACCACATTACAGGGTGCTGCCAGCATTGGGGTCCAACATGGAAGCCAGCAACAGGGCCTCTTGGGGTTCACATTCCTGTTCAATACTCAGGTGCCGTTGTGTTCTGAAACCTACCACATGACTGAAGACACCAGGTACATCATGGCTGGGTCATCAAGAGTCATTGTAGAATTTGGAGTAGGAACAAGGACACTCCAACAGCTGGACAATGGCTGCCTCTGCTCGTGAGCAACCCACTGCAGTGCACAGTCATGATATCTTCTCCTGGTATGTAACCACTGAGCTGACTTGACAGACAGCAGCTAGAATCCAACACGCAGCTGAATGAGTGGCAGCCAAGGCTACTGTGGAAGAATGACAGCTTGTAAATATTGAGAAATCATGCCTGAACTTTTATAATGTTTTACTTTGTAGATGCTTCTCAGGCTGCTAGCAGCTATCCTGAATTCACACAGAGGTGTCTCCATTCTGTCCTCTGTATACTTGTACCATTTTTCATTACAAATATACCACTCCACCTCTACTACATATGTACTGTGTTTTGTGTCGTTCATCATTGCCTGTAATTATTTCTGTCCAACATTGTCTCTGTTCCTCAGCAACTGTCAAGCATTGTATGATGAGAATGAGTGCAGTCATAATTTTTGTCTTGCCTTGTAATTCACATTTATTAGTTTTTGATGAAGTGGCATATTTACTTTCTGTTTGCACTGATTAATCTGTAAGCAAACTTCACAGTCTTTGTATCAAAACTAAGAATAATGTTTACCCATACACATTATAAACGTGTATGTATGCACATACATGCACCAATAAGCGAAAACATTATGATGGCTGCCCATCGCGACTTTGGATACCACTTGGTGGTGTTGCGGGCATGATGTAACAAGAGTACGTAAGTAGAGCAGACATGGGCAGGGAGTAGCTCTAGCGAAGATATTGACTGCAAATGGGGAAATCCATTGAGACAAGCAACTTTTACGAAGGGTGGACTAGGCCCTATTACTACGCAGAGCCTGTGAAAGAGTATCTCAAAAGTGCTGAAGCTGGTCGAATTTTCATGTGCTATTGGCATTAGCACCGACAGAAGGAGATAAAGGACAGTGAAACTACCACTGGGCACTAAATTGTTGGATGCCAACGACTCCTCACAGAATATGTGGTTCGGAGGCTTGTCTGGATAGATGGTGATTTGTGGCATCTCTGCTGAAACAGCACAATGCTGGTGCTTGCACAAGTGTTTTGGAGCACATCGTACATTGTTGAACGTGGAGCTCTGCAGCACGCCACCTCTACGTGTTCACGTGTTGATCCAATAACATTCTGTTACAATTGCAGTCTGCAGGGGACCATAGGAATTCAAGTGTCTATCAATGGAAACATGTTGGCTCTTCAAGTGAATCACATTTTTGCTACGTTAGGTCGCTGGTCATCTGCACAAATGCTGTCATTGAGGAGAACAGTGTGTCGAAACGTGCAGCGTGCCACAGATGCAGGCTGGTGGGAGCAGTATTATGCTATGGGAGACATTCTCCTGCGCTTGTGCGGGACCTGTAGTAGTATTCAAAGACGGGCTGACAGCTGCAAATTACCTGCATCCCTTCATGCTTGATGTCTTTACCGACAGCAGTATCATCTTCCAGCAGTATAACTGTCTGTGTCTCGGAGTCAGTACCATGCTACAGTGTTTTGAGCAGCATTGTAGTTAACTCACGTTGATGTCTTAGAGACCAAATTCGTCTTATATAAATCCTATGGAAACCCATCTGGATCGCTTTTGGGCACAATCACCGCATACACAAATCAGCAGCCCGATATTTACGCAAATTACAAACATGTGCAAAGACATCTTATTCCACATACCTCCAAAAACCTACCTACAAACTGTCAGAGCCCTGACACTTGGAATCAGTGATCCATTTCATTTCAAAGATGGACAAACAAGCTATTAAGCAGGTGGTCATAATGTTTTGGCTCATCAGTGTTTGTATGTTCCGCAACTCCGCCTAAACCACTGGATCGATGTCAATCAGACTTGATAAACATTTCACTTTCTCTCTGGAAAGCACCGCTATAGATCCAAAAACCACCTACTCCTACAAAAATCGAAGGTGGGGGTGAAAAACGAGCGTAGTTGATGATGCACAAATAGCCAGACTGTGTTCATTCACTGTTTGAGAATGAAAACACTTAGTGCCCTGCAAGAAACTTTACAGATAATTTCGAACCTTTGCGAAAATTCTTCTCACTCACACCCTCTACAAAATGAAGAAAGGAAAAAAAAAATATTTATTGCATACTACTTTTTCGCTGTTCATGGAGAAACACAACTGTTTTAGCATAACCTTTTAATTCATTACTTCTTTACCAACAATTATATCCATAACACTTTTTTCAGGCAGCACCTACAAAACTATACTATTTTACGACACATAGTTCAGGAGATATGACATCATAAATACTGAGGTACATGAAAAACTGCTGGATTATGCGCGAAGTTTTAATTTGTTACCTCATTACTACCAACAACAGTCACAACACATTTCGCGGGCAGTATGCACATTCATTACTGGTTATTAAAATTGCTACACCAAGAAGAAATGCAGATGATAAACGGGTATTCATTGGACAGATATATTATACTAGAACTGACATGTGGGTACATTTTCACGCAATTTGGGTGCATAGATCCTGAGAAATCAGTATCCAGAACAGCCACCTCTGGCCGTAATAACGGCCTTGATGTGCCTGGGCATTGAGTCAGAGCTTGGATGGCGTGTGCAGGTACAGCTGCCCATGCAACTTCAACACGATACCACAGTTCATCAAGAGTAGTGACTGACGTATTGTGACGAACCAGTTGCTTGGCCACCATTGACCAGACGTTTTCAGTTAATGAGAGATCTGGAGAATACGCTGGCCAGGGCAGCAGTCGAACATTTTTTTGATTCAGAAAGGCCCGTAAGGAACCTGCAACATGCGGTCGCGCATTATCCTGCTGAAATGTAGTGTTTCGCAGGGATCGAAAGAAGGGTAGAGTAACGGGCCGTAACACATCTGAAATATAACGTCCACTGCTAAAAGTGCCGTCAACGCGAACAAGAGGTGACTGAGACGTGTGACCAATGGCACCCCATACCATCACGCCGGATGAAACGCCAGTATGGCGATGACGAATACACGAATCCAATGTGCGTTCACCGCGATGTCGCCAAACAAGGATGCGACCATCATGATGCTGTAAACAGAACCTGGATTCATCCGAAAAAATGACTTTGGCCCTTCGTGCACCCAGTCGTTGAGTACACCATCGCAGGCGCTCCTGTCTGTGATGCAGCGTCAAGGGTAACAGCAGCCATGGTCTCCGAGCTGATAGTCCAGCCTGCTGGAAACGTCGTCGAACTGTTCGTGCAGATGGTTGTTGTCTTGCAAACGTCACCATCTGTTGACTCAGAGATCGAGACGTCGCTGCACGATCCGTTACAGCCATGCGGATAAGATGCCTGTCATCTCGACTGCTAGTGATACGAGGCCGTTGGGATCCATCACGGCGTTCCGTATTACTCTCCTGAACCCAGCGATTCCATATTCTGCTAACAATCATTGGATCTCGACCAACGCGAGCAGCAAAGTCGCGATACGATAAACAGCAATCGCGATAAGCTACAATCCGACCTTTATCAAAGTCGGAAACGTGATGGTACGCATTTCTCCTCCTTACACGAGGTATCACGACAACTTTTCACCAGGCAACGCCGGTCAACTGCTGTTTGTGTATGAGAATTCGGTTGGAAACTCTCCTCATGTCAGCACGTTGTAGGGGTCGCTACCGGCGCCAACCTTGTGTGAATGCTCTGAAAAGCTAATCATTTGTATATCACAGCATCTTCTTCCCGTCGGTTAAATTTCGCGTCTGTAGCACGTCATCTTCGTGGTGTAGCAATTTTAATGGCCAGTAATGTGTATCACTGGATGTATCTTACAAAATTATAGAATTGTACAACTTATGGATCAGAAGATATTACGTCATGACCATTGAGCAGTATGAAGATGAAACTGCAAGGTGATATTCTTTAGATATACGGTACAGATTAAATACATGAGGGTGAATTACGTTAATATATGTGGCATGTGCATCAGCGGGCGACGTCCTAAACGTCTGGGCCGATTTCAGCCAGACTTGGTACAAATATTACTTACTATCTGGAAAGAAATACTGTGGATGTAAGAACAAGTAACCTCGTATAAGGGTGTGAACACGTAGAGAGAGAAGGGGCGAGAAAAGGATGGGCAGGGAGAGAGGGAGAAGGTGAGAATGGCCCCACATATCGGGGAGAGAGAGATGGATATAGAGAGATGGAAGGAAGAGATGGTCAGAGAGAGTGGAAGGAGGAGATCGACAGAGAGAGGGAGAAGATGGACAGGGAGAGGGAGAGGGAGAACAAGAAGATGGACCAATGAAACTGGAGTAAAGACATAGCCAGGTAATGCTGGATATTCAGGTAATTTCACTATAAACCAGTAAGGAACGGGGACCGTACTCGTAGTTGTTGAATATGGATACATTACTTAGATAACAAATGTGGCTTAATTTGGTAAAACCTGTCTGTATTTCTGTAACAACAGCTGGCAACTTATACAATAAGTCAATTGAAACTATATGGTTCCAAAGACATTTCAAGTCTCAAACATGTATGATGTATATAAGCGCAAACTGAAGTGACGCATTCCGGCCTTTTTACAAATCTTCATCTATCACTTCAGTCTTCATATATACATTATGTGACAAGTAGGGCCTACTTTGAAACAGATTGAGGTGTGTGGTAAGGAACATTGTGAGTGTATCCTCATTGTATGCAAAGTGTCCGAGACGATGTGGATAGCAAGCGGGCACTCACTCACCCAGCAGCATGATGACGACGTCATCCTGGGCGTACTCGCGGATCTCGCCCAGCCACGCCCGAATGTTGTCGAAGCTCGTCTTGTTCGTCACATCGTACAGCAGCAGGAGTGCTGCAACATACCAAAAGATCAAATCAGACACCACCCTATCTTTATATTGCTTTTTTTCTATCTTATCTTGTCAGAAAATAAATTTGGTGGAACTGGGAGGGTTGGCAACTCCAACTGTATGAAAAAATCAATTCATCTATGGCGCTAGTCGTAAAATCTTATTTATCAGAAGTTTTTGTGGATAATTGCCTACAGCTGTTAAATAATTTGGAAAAGCCTATTTGTACCATCAGCTGTGTAGTTGTATATTTGTTATCTGCCAGTCTCGATTATTATAATGATCTTCACAGGAAAAAAACTGTAAGGTAAAAAAAAGAAAAGAAACGAGCATACTGTTAAAAACTATTATACTGTCTGATAATTGCAGATGAAGTTCATAATGTTACAATCCATTGTAGTTCTTTAAATCGACCTTTTTCGCAATATTTAGTTCAGATAAATACCGTAGGCTACCTTCCTTTTAATTTTTGTATCACTGAAGCCGATATATCACAATATAACGGGTTACATATTTATGTTGTTCAGAGAATGGACGCCATATGATTTCTGGGTTTCTGTTACTGTAAACTTTGACTAGACCAAAGAACATTTGTAATCTTTTAGGCACGTTTATATTACGTATTTGTTTAAGCCTGATCTCTTTGATGATCACATTGTATCTGTACCGTTGATAATTATGTAAATCATTAAATGTGGAGTTATCAGCAAGTGCGCACTACCGTAATTATGTCAAAGTACGATGTGTTTAATAATGTGGACTGTGTTAATATACACTATTCTGACAATTATATAGTTTTACATTTGGTTGGCCCATATGTGATGGGAATGTGTGTTTAATCTATTGAAATAAATTGTATAGGTACTATTGTTTTAAAAATGACCTTCTCTAGTTCCTTTACATTCGAAGATGATTGTGTGAATTCTATGGTCATTTATTTTATTTATTTATTTATTTATTGTACCTTACAGTTTTCTTCTACGAAGATGATTGTAACAATCGAAACTAGCAGAAAATAAACATACAGTTGTACAAATGATGGCACAAATATGCTTTTTCCAAATCTTATTATCGCCTCGAAAAAAATATAGATACATAGGCTAATTAACTTTGTGTTTATTTGCAAGTTTCGGCCTGAAGTCCTGATACATATTGAAATCCCGACATCACAGTACCATAGCGTGCCACTAGAGTAGCTAAAACAAAATGGTGCACGTCCTGATAAAGTGTATCAACCAGTATGTCGTTTCCAGCATTAGCAGAAACATTACAGCTGCATTAGGCAAATCGAAGTAGCTGAAGTCCTGATACATATTGAAATCCCGACATCACAGTACCATAGCGTGCCACTAGAGTAGCTAAAACAAAATGGTGCTCGTCCTGATAAAGTGTATCAACCAGTGTGTCGTTTCCAGCATTAGCAGAAACGTTACAGCTGCATTAGGCAAATCGAAGTAGCTGAAGTCCTGATACATATTGAAATCCCGACATCACAGTACCATAGCGTGCCACTAGAGTAGCTAAAACAAAATGGTGCACGTCCTGATAAAGTGTATCAACCAGTATGTCGTTTCCAGCATTAGCAGAAACATTACAGCTGCATTAGGCAAATCGAAGTAGCTGAAGTCCTGATACATATTGAAATCCAGACATCACAGTACCATAGCGTGCCACTAGAGTAGCTAAAACAAAATGGTGCACGTCCTGATAAAGTGTATCAACCAGTATGTCGTTTCCAGCATTAGCAGAAACATTACAGCTGCATTAGGCAAATCGAAGTAGCTGAAGAAGTTGTGCTGATAATTAAGACTTCATGACTACCGCCCACACAGCTGTTTCCCAAATTTTCTCAGAACTCACATAGCAACCAATAACCCCAACAACGTATAACAACTAACAAAATTTTGTATTCAAAATGAACATCCTTGTTTTAAAAAGAATTAAAATAAATAATTTTTAATCAGCGTTTAAACAAATAAAATTAAATCGCATTTATAACAGCTTTTATTAAATCAAGAAGCATTTCTAAATGCTTTTAAAAAAATCAAGACATAATATTAGCAAATTACATGGTTGGTAGTGCATTTACATCTACATCTATATGAATTCTCTGCAATTCACACTAAAGTGCCTGGCAGAGGGTTCGCCGAACAACCTTCAGACTATTTCTCTACCGTTCCACTCTGTAACAGCGTGTGGGAAAAATGAACACTTATATGTTTTTGTACGAGCTCCAGTTTCTCTTATTTTGTAACAATGATCATTTCTCCCTAAGCAGGTTGGCGACAATAATGTATGAGAGTTGTTCGAGAGGTAAAGTCCGGTCGGTAGTGAAACTGAGTCCGCTGTGAAAATGAAAACCGTTTTATTTGCAACAGTTAGCTGCTCCTTCCAGCTACTTCTCTACAGTCGGCGCTCCGACTTGGACGCTTCTCGTAGTATTGTACTTCCTTTCCAATACCCTCGTCACAGAACAATAATATGTGAGGGGTATTCGAGAAGTAAGGTCCGATCGGTCGTGAAATGAAGACCACTGTGAAATTGAAAACCGTTTCATTTGCAACAGTTATCTGTACCTTCCAGATACTTCTCGTCAGCCACCTGTACTTTCCACCGAAGAAGGAAACGCTTGACAGATATGTTACATGGGCGGCATTACATCAGGCGAAATCTCTCAACAGGTCCTCATACCTGGCTAGGGAGACTTTTTTTTAGGCTGCTTTATGTGCTCACTGTGCGCTCAGAACTGAAAACAGCAACAAAACGCGATCGACGGGCATACTAGAGACATACTAGGACCCTCTAAAACCCCCACTGATTTTCGGTATGGAGGATAAAAATAAATTACAGCTGGAAAACCGCGTCCGAAACTGCCATCCACTGACACAACAGAGCATCACTTTCATAGGAGACAAGGTCTGTCTACTCAGCAGCTAGATCAACCTTCTCCACTGGCGATTGCGGCAACCAGTCGTGATCACTGAATAACAAACAACACTGCAGGAGTTCCGCCTATGGTCCACCAGCGTACAAAGTCACGTTTGTTGCCGAAGGGGTGGGCCAGCGGTAGGCGCTGTTGTCTCTAACTTCAATGCTCATTGGATGACGTATTCGGACATGGGTGCCTATCCTCGATTAGTTCCTCAAGACACTCTCTACGACCCCTCAAAGTTCGTTGCAAAGTTTCTGGGACACCCTGTGTATTATCATCATCGCCAGCGGCAACTGAAATTTAATCACTTGGTAATGTTGCCTCTGAATCGGTGTGCTACATAGGATCCTTGCAGGTTCTTCCTTTTCTGCCGATCTTGAGTTTCTCGTTGCCAATTCAATATGGTGGCCTTTCTCAAGACACTGTCCCATCTGTTTGGAGATCTTCTCATTGGCCTTTTATGGTGAATAGGGCTCCAATCTAGTACTTGTTTTGACCACCTGTCATCATTTCTTCGCGCAACATGACTAACCCACTGACATTTCAAGTTATTCACTCTTTCCATTACGCTATAGATCTTTGTTATCTGTCTGATATCAACTGCTTCTTTTCTGTCTTTCTTTGTATAGCCCAACACTAATCTTTCCATTCCTCCTTCGGCTACTATTAGTTTTCTAATAATGACTAATTTGATGTCCACGTCCCACAGTCATAAATTATCACTGGCAGTACACATTGGTTAAAAACTGTTTTCTTCAGCTCGGCTGACATCTTAGACTTCAAAACTGAAGAATATCTTCCATAGGCTTGTCAGTCTAATTTAAAACATCGAAATATGTTTGGTTTTAGGCTCCTTTCATATCTAGCACTTGACGTAAATAGGCACATTCTGTTCAAAATGGTTCAAATGACTCTGAGCACTATGGGACTTAACTGCTGAAGTAATCAGTCCCCTAGAACTTAGAACTAATTAAACCTAACTAACCTAAGGACATCACACACATCCATGCCTGAGGCAGGATTCGAACCTGCGACCGTAGCGGTCGCGCGGTTCCAGACTATAGCGCCTAGAACCGCTTGGCCACTCCGACCGGCGCATATTCTGCGATCCTTCGCAGTTGCGTACTTCCAACAGACATATTTCCCTCCAGTGTCCATTCATTCATCATGATCTTTGATTTATCATAGTTAATTTTTAGACCAACTTCAGAGCACACTAACTCAAGTTCACTAACCAGTATTTGAAGTTCTTCTATACTGTTTGCAAATAGAACGAAATTATCAGCGAAAGGTTATTTAGTCTCTATCCCAGAACTTGGATTCCTTTTGTTTTCCAATCTAATTTTGACATAGCTTTTTCGACGACTCCTGGAATAAATTTTGGAGATATAGAATCACCTTGTTTTACCCCCTTCATTGGTTTCTTCAACTGCATTCAAAAACGCTGTGGAAGTTTTTTGTGTATTGTACACGATACTAATATTGGCCCGTTCCATTCTTTGTTCTGTCAGAGCCTCAGGACTGATGGGTGACTGATCGAATCGAATGCCTTTCCAAAATCTGTGAAGGCAAGGCAGAGAGGTGCATGGTACCCTATACACAGCTGAAAAAAATTCTGTCCTCATCAGCATTGTAATCCAGGCGCCGAACTACTCAGACAGTCCAATAGAAATATAGAGTGCCACATATTTTGATAAACAGAGACGAACGCTTGAATTTAAGTTAGCCATCGCATCTGCCACTTAACACAATTCTTCGATCATGTGGGAAATAATCCCAACCAAAATATATGGGGCGCCTCAGGACTATCAATGTAATACCATTGCCGAAAGAAAGAGTGTAACATCCGCCGACAATGGGAGTATTATCAGCGCTGGATACTAATCGCTATTGTAAGAAACGGCACGTGGACTGTTATGTTAACATGATAGTTTAACGACTCTCGGATGGCTTAGTGACTGGAGACAGAACACAAGCTCCCCCCCCCCCCCCCAAGTAACCTTTAGGCAAAGGCGTTTATAGTTTTACATACACTGAAAAGTCAAAACATTACGATCACTGCCCACCATGAGACTGAATGCTGCCTGGAGGCGTTGCGAGCACGTGACGTGGTAACGAAAGAATATAAGTGGAGCAGAGGCGAATGTGGGCTTCAAATGGGGAAATCCACTGACATCAACGACTTAAATAGGGCAACCTGAGAACGGGCATCTCGGAAGGCTAAGCTGGTCGGTTATTCACGTGTTACTGTGTTGTTGTCCGTCCGCGCCTCATCACAGAACGTGGAAATCAAAGGCTTTCCAACTCTGTCAAGAAAGGTAAGCGGCGATCTGTAGCAGATCTGACCGTGGACCAATGGCATCATGTCCTCTGACTGGATGAGACACGTGTTGTTTTGTCACACCAGGTCACTGTCTTGTCCAGATACATCCATCCAGATGAGAAGCTGCTCGAACATGCGCAGCGTCACTGATGCAGGCAAGGGTGGCTATGGGACCTGTGGTAGTAATCGAAGACAGTTGTGGACTAAGTGAACATATTGCTGACTACCTGTATCCCTTCATGCTTGATGTCTTCTACAATGGTGATGGCATCTCCCAGTAGGCATCTACTACATCCTAAATTTGGTGGTGGCAATAAGTTACATCATATCTATAGACTGGGGATTATATTTGCTGACGAAGAGAAGACAGTATGAAATTGAGATGTCCTCACCCACGAATTTAACTTAGAAACTGCGACTGATAAGACATGCCCTTTTCAAAGAACCATGCTTCCTTTTGCTTCCGGCGATTAAAGGAACCATGGAAAATCTATGTCTGGATGTCCAGACTGAGATATCAACTCCGGTCCTCCGAAATTTGTGCGACTCCGGTTAAACATTGTTTCATAAATACACTGCCGTAAAATAAAGAAAAGGTCACCTGGAAAGACGACATCGATTTTGATCCGATGGCAGCATATGGCACCTGGGGTATAGGAGACGTAGTGATAATGTTTCAGTGTCATCTGTCAACAGATAACGTACTGGCACAGCTACCCGGGCGCCATACACATCTGCTTTTTAATAGGGGATGTTCACAGCCAGAAAGATCAACGTGGTGCAAACGGGTGAAGCAACTAGGCAAGCATGCCACGGAGACACACTCGTGCATTCTGCAGCCAACTAAGTGAGTCTGAAAGAGGTCAAATTGTGACCTTGCGAGTGGCGGGATGGTCCTTTTGGAGACAACAATAAATCCTTAATGAACTGGAAACCTCTAAAAGGATGTACGTACTAATTTTGTCTCCTCAGTGTAATTTCATCAAAGTGTTTATACAGCTCTACTATTAATGAGGCTGCAACAATCCTATGCATCTTTGACAGAATTATCTTAAGTGTTAGCATCACTCTCGATCAGAGGTGAACTCCAACGACTGTTTTCTCTAGCTGATGCTGCGTTCCGCTGGTCCCTGCGAGTTCTACTACAGGCGAAGTAATATGCTAGTGAATGCAGCGGCCAGAAACCTGTACGTGCGCTTGACAACATATAGGATACAATTTGGAAGGACTGTTACCCCTTTGAGCCTACTGAAATTTACACCAGTTAATGTGGCACAGATGATGAATGGGATGTCCGTCTGTTGACACTATGTGAAAATATGTAGCCCATACTGCACTTTTCATGCCACTTGCATCGGATAGATTCTGCCCGATAGCCTAGCTATAGTACACCTGAGGAGTGTCTGTCATCATCTTTGTGAGTCTGCTGTACCTTGATAAACAAATCAGCTGGTTTATTACTGTTTCTAAGATATGGAACAGAGTCACAAATGATGTATAAAACCTAAGGGTGTATATGACAACCTTCCAGACACATCCCGTGCGAGTTTAATCCACGGAATCGTTGTTCGCCAAGCTAATGTTGAAGGGTTGTTCCAAAAAGTGGGCATAGCAGGAAGATAGTGTCATACATTTAATTATTTTTCAGCACTTCGTATGTAGTTTCGTATTGAGGCTTCGGAAACTTATTGTCCATGACTTGTACTAATAAATAAAAAATAAATTGGAAATTGATAATTTCGGTCAATTTCACGACGTACTCCTTAAGCAAACACATTCACTTAATTTTCATACGCAAATTTTTTTATCTCAAAATCACGAAACTTTCTTCTTTATAAGTTAGCACTATATAATAATGCAAACCACTGTGTTTAACGTCGCTGCGACACTGACTGTAGTATCATGGGAAGCTATGATCACTGAAACAGTACACACCTTAAAGTTCAAATAAAATAAAGCTGCGTGCCGGACCGAGACTCGAACTTGGGACCTTTGCCTTTCGCGGGCAACTGCTCTACCAACTGAGCTACCCAAGCACGACTCACGCCCCGTCCTCACTGCTTTATTTCTGCCAGTATCTCGTCTCCTACCTTCCAAACTTTACAGAAGCTCACTTCGCAGGAGAGCTTCTCGCTTGAAAAATTCTGTGCAAGAGAAATTGGGACAGGGAAATGCAGAGCTTGCTTTTATTCCGGGATAACTTACTTCACAATTGTGACCTCTTGATGTCTCGATAAATAAACCATTTAAAGCCTATATGAGAGAGGAATGGAGCAAATGGTAATGAATGAAACCCAATATGAATTCACGCCGAAGCGATCTTTAAAAAAAGCCTACAATCAAACAAGTACTTCAGCTGACAAAACAGCTTTTTTCTACAGTGAGTGAAGAGATTATTGTTAACTCCTTCAAGAAGTGCGGCATAAGTAATGCTCTTGATGGCAGTGAAGACCACCTTATACATCAAGAGGACAAAAAGATGACGAAGTAGATGAAGAAGAAGAAGAAAGTTCAGATGACAATTTTCAGAGATTTTAAAGGCAGCTCGGTTTTATAAACTAACATTTTTTAGTCTGGCTTTGCAATCTAATGGTAAAAATGTTTTTTTTTAATAAATATTGCTTAAAAACTAAGGTGCGTCTTATAGTTCGCAAAAAACGGTACCCTGCACGCTGGAGTAATGCAGGACTTTAAAATAATTTTCTTGAAAGAAAAGCAGCTGACTGAACTATACTTTTATGTTTCTTTTCCTTACCCTGAGAGCTCGGATGGCAGAGGCAGAGGGTGTGGCCCGCCCTTCGCACCGGCTATGGGGGCCCTGCTTCCCGTTCCACTATCGTTGAGTTAGACTTCAGCACGAGCGAGTATAGCGCTTTACAATGCAAGACCTTGGAAAGTCACATCCTGGTGAATTTTGTTTTATATTGTGTTCTCCGTCATGTATGCTAAGTGAAGAAATTACGCTCATTTTATGTGCATGGTGTAAGAAAACGTTATGTTTTAAGCTCATATTTACAGATTATCTTTAGTGTAATGATTTTGTCTCGTAATAATGAGTTACTTATTACCTTCAATTAACAAAAAACATACGTGAAATGGTAAAATAAAAAACAAAAAAACTAATGTAAATAGTAAATTAAGAATTTAAAACATAAAATAAATATTAGTAAAATAAATAACCAGCTTAATAATGATTGTTTCAATATTTTACTTCGGGATGTTGAAAATACTGTGACAGCACATTGTGTACAGCATATTTTTCCAAAAATGGCATTTCAGAAACCAGCTTTAATGCACATAGATGCATGTAGCTTGAAAGTTTCATCAATTTATTTTGTAACAAAAGTTTTCAGATTACCTTTCGGCGCGTGTTTTACTCCTTAAAAATTAAATTGGGTAAAAACAAAAAAAATACATATTCCATTATTTTGCCAGCTGTGTACACCCTCAAAGTTTCGTCAAGGTCGTTCATTTAGGGTTGGGAATGTTCGTTTGTGAGCCATGATAGCTCTGGATCACGCCTAAAAGACACTTTCAACAGTTATCCGTAAGATGTCGTAACGTAGGCAATGTTAACTGCACATCGAGCCGACTCGTGGAGGAGCTAGGTGCCAGACTGCATGAATGACTGAGTGTGTTGTCACAAGGATCCTTCTCCAAGTTGCCGTAGGGCTCGCTGACCCCATCAGCTGAAGAGTCGATAGAGCGACTCTTGTATATCTTGTAAAGCTGCCGAGTACACTTGCTGCGCACGTCTATCTCGGTGTGTACACTGTGCAACTACTCCGCCGGCACGTCGAGATTGCACTAATGGCTCTGAATAGTGTATGAGCGTCGGATTCGACGTGGGTTGGTACAATGGTCCTGCATCAAGAGCTGCCCCAAATCTCAACATTCGCTTCCGACAACTGCGGCGATGGAGAGGTACGGAGCTTCCGAAGACGATGGCAGGTCGACACAGGAGCGGCAGACTGTATTCAAAGTGAGATGCTACCATATCTTTAGAGGTATTAGAGAAGAAGCGCGTAGTCAATATTGAGCATTACAGGCAAGAAGATAGGAAACTA
Organism: Schistocerca americana; assembly: GCF_021461395.2. Taxonomy (NCBI): domain Eukaryota; kingdom Metazoa; phylum Arthropoda; class Insecta; order Orthoptera; family Acrididae; genus Schistocerca; species Schistocerca americana. The sequence goes on along the minus strand of NC_060119.1, from coordinate 256,353,616 downwards.
AGCGTGATAGCATAATGCTTAAGCAATTCGATTTACAATCTGGAGAGCGGAGACCACACTCCAAAGCGGACATACTGATTTATGTTTCCTAATAATGGTTTCCATGAAGTACTTCAAATGAATGCACCGATGGTTCCTCTAATAAGTTCAGTGTCGGCATTTCTCCCGTCCGCCATGACTTGTTGTTTCTAAAGACGTCGATATCGAGGATACGGCTGAGTCCAATCTCGAAGTGAAAGAAAAGAAGTACACTACTGGCCATTAAATTTTCTACACCAAGAATAAATGCAGATGATAAACGGGTATTCATTGGACAAATATATTATGCTAGAACTGACATGGGATTACATTTTCACGCAATTTGGGTGCATGGATCCTCAGAAATCAGTACCCAGAATAACCACCTCTGGCCGCAATAACGGCCTCGATACGCCTGGGCATTGAGTTAAACAGAGCTTGGATGGTGTGTACAGGTACAGCTGTACATGCAGCTTCAACACGATACCACAGTTCATCAAAAGTAGTGACTGGCATATTGTGGCGAGTCAGTTGCTCAGCCAACATTGACCAGACGTTTTCAATTGGTGAGAGATCTGGAGAATGGGTGGGCCAAGGCAGCAGTCGAACATTTTCTGTACCCAGAAAGGCCCTGCAACATGCGGTCGTGGCATTATCCTGCAGAAATGTAGGGTTTCACAGGTATCGAATGATGGGTTGTAACACATCTGAAATGTAACATCCACTGTTCAAAGTGCCGTCAATGCGAACAAGAGGCGACCGAGACGTGTAAACAATGGCACCCCATATCATCACGCCAGGTGATACACCAATATGGCGATGACGAATATACGCTTCCAATGTGCGTTCACCGCGATGTCGCCAAACAAGGATGCGACCATCATGATGCTGTAAACAGAACCTGGATTCATCCGAAAAAAAGATATTTTGCCATTCGTGCACCCAGGTTCGTCGTTGAGTACACCATCGCAGGCGCTCCTGTCTGTGATGCAAGGTCAAGGGTAACCGCAGCAATGGTCTCAGAGCTGATAGTCCATGCTGCTGCAAACGTCGTCGAACTGTTCGTGCAGATGGTTGTTGTCTTGCAAACGCCCCCATCTGTTGACTTAGGGATCGAGACGTAGCTGCACGATCTGTTACAGCCATGCGGATAAGATGTCTGTCATGTCGACTGCTAGTGATACGAGGCCGTTGGGATCCAGCACGGCGTTCCGTATTACCCTCCTGAACCCACCGATTCCATATTCTGCTAACAGTCATTGGATTTCGACCAACGCGAGCAGCAATGTCTTCATACGACAAACCGCAATGGCGATAGGCTACAATCTGACCTTTATCAAAGTCGGAAACGTGACGGTACGCATTTCTCCTCCCTACATGAGGCTTCACAACAACGTTCCACCATGCAACGCCGGTCAACTGCTGTTTGTGTATGAGAAATCGGTTGGAAACTTTCCTCATGTCTTCACGTTGTAGGTGTCGCCTCCGGTGCCAACCTTGAGAGAATGCTCTGAAAAGCTAATCATTTGTATATCACAGCATCTTCTTCCTGTCGGTTAAATTTCGTGTCTTTAACACCTCATCTTCGTGGTGTAGCAATTTTAATGGCCAGTGGTGTATAATTTGACTGTCCCCGACGAAAAATGTGCCTTGTCGCGGAGGAGTGGTATTTGTGCGTCAACGGTTCAGACACTCATTCCGTAGGTACAATCAGACTGGTATTTGTGGAGAGGTCAGACTAATATGAACCATGTGATATGGATACTTTAAAGTTAAATATAGTAGTTCGTACTAGTGAGGTGTGGAGAGGAAGAATAGAAATGTAGGTAACCGTAGTAGGACGAATAATGAATAAGAAAATAAAAATGCGGGTAAGCTTCTCTGCATAACGTAGTGACGCATTTTTGTAGCCAAGACAATATACAAAGCCAACACCAATCACAGTAATACAAGTTTATGTACGTACTAACTGATCATACGATTAAAGAGATTCAAAGAAACTATTCTGAGATGAAACAAATTATTCAGGTCGTTAAGAGAGACGAAAAGTTAATGCTTAAGGATAGTTGGAATTCTAAAGAAGGAAGATGAAGAGAAGGAAAAATAGCAGGAGAATACGGCCTTGTGGAGGGGACAGAAGAATCATGAAAGTCGATTATTTACGTGGAAGAGACGCGGAGGCATCGGAAGGCTTTAGATGGCTTTGATAATGGTAAGACAGAATTCGAATCCAGATTTAATCTGAAGAAGCATTTCAGAGGTAAATATGAATGTTGACTATAATTTATTGATTATGAACTGCAGGTTAAAAGTGAAAAACTGTATAAGGACAAGAATCTAAGAATGTGGGAGCTGGATAAGTTGAAAGAACCAGAGGTTCTTTATAGCTTCAAAGGGAGTATTAGGCAATGATTGGCTGAAGCACGGAAAAGGAGAGGTAAAATAGTAAAGGCGGCAGAGAGGCAAATACGTAATAAAAAAATAAAAAAAAAAACAATGGCCAGACGAAACCCTTGGACAACACGCAACATATAGACTTTAACTGATGGAAGGAGAATATTTAAAGATGCTATATGTAAAGCGGGCAACAGATAATACAAACGTCTAAACAATGTAATTGATGGAAAGCTACAAAATGGCAAAGCAGGAATGGCTACAAAATAAAAGCCATAGTTAAGATAAATGCAATGTAAATGAAAGCAATAGCAGCTAGATGAATAGTAAGAGCTCAGGTAGAAAGCCAGTATGAAGCAGAAAAGGAAAATCTGAAAGGTAATGAACTTGAAGACATCGCAATAAAAAGGAAAGAAAAAGTAGATGATGAAATGAGTGATATGATACTGCAAGAAGAATTTTACAGAACACTAAGTCGAAAGAAGATCCTTGTAGTAGACGACATGCCCTCAGACTTACTAACATCCTTGGCAAAGCCAGTCATGACAAAAGAAGGCAAGTGCCGATAGGTGTGAAAAATACCGAACCACCAATTTAATAAATCATAATTGCAAAATACTACCACGAATTATTTGCAGAAGAATGTAAAACTCAGGAAATATCACTTTAGGTTCCGGGGAAATGTAGGAACATGGGAGACAAAAGAAAAGTAAATGCACATTTTTAGCATTTATGGAGAAAGTGTTTAATAATGTTGACTGGCATTCACTGTTTCACAATCTGTGGATAAAAGGTATAAAATACAAGGAGGGAAGCTTATTCACAAACTGTACCGAAACCAGAGTCGAGTGACATGAAAGGGACACGTTAGTTCAGGTGGGAGTGAAACAGGGTTGTAGCTTATCCCTGAAGTTATTCAGTCTGTACACTGAGCAAGCGCTGAAGGAAGTCAGCAAGAAATATATAACGAAAATTAAAATTCAGAGAGAAGAAATAAAAACTGTGAGCTTTGAGCAAATTTTTTGGAAATTTGTGGTAAGGTCTTATGGTACCAAACTGCTGAGTATTGATCATTTTGTTTTCCAGCTCCTTGTATTGGCCGTGTTTGCAGTTAAAATTGTTGAATGTGAGGTCCGCCAGTTATACAAAACACCGTTTTTTCTCAATACCCAAACATGTTTCGGCACCACTGTGTCATCATCAGTGGGTTTTTCGTTTTTATTTATTCTGCAATGTAAACGCTTTTGATATTTGATTATAAAATTATGTGCATCTTTAGTTCAAACAACTGATCGTTTCATTTTGTAAATACTTTTACATTTGGTGTGCATGAATTTTCTGGATCACTTGTGTGTTGATTACTACAGGTACCTTGTCATCTGCAACCAAACGATGTTGATGAGAAAGTTTTTAGCTGGGAGTTAACCTATCTTCTAGCATTTAATTTAGTTTGTCGCGATGTTATATTCGTTTTTACTTACGTTTTCGTGTGTCAAGCACTTCCATTCTCCGCATCATGCTGAGGTGTTGTGATGCACACGTAACTATAACAAGTATTTTCCAAAAATAACGTAGTAAAAACACCTTTCACCTCACCAAAACACAGTGTGATTGTGGTTTGTTGTGTGTCCCAGACTAGTAAGTGTTCATTTGTTCACAAGAGAGTTCGGCGCCAAATTTGAATTTTGTTTGCATTTTATCTGTGTGTGTGTGTGTGTGTGTGTGTGTGTGTGGATGCGCGCGTGCTTGTATGTGTGTGTGTGTGTGTGTGTGTGTGTGTGTGTTTTCTGTGCTCTTCTTAGCTGTGTGTGTTGTCCTTTCTATTACCATTCCTTTGTGTGTAAATGGTGCATCTTTGCCGATTTTAGTGTATCTTTTCTTTCTTGTGTGTGTGTGTGTGTGTCTGTAGACTTTACCTGTTTGTGCTGTTCTTATTTGTAAAGTTCCTTTAATGTGTTAAAGAGTGTGCCCTTGTAGAGTGTAATGTATTCGTTTAAGACCGGTTTACCTTCTGCTATTGCCTTCTGTATATGGAAGTTTTCCTCAATGGTCAGTTTGCTGTATAGTCTGTAGCTGGGTTTTAGTATTCTTAAGTCTGTTTCTATTGTGGTTGGATGATAATTGTTGGCTACAAGGTGGTCAGCATATGTGCTGCGGGAGCTGTTGCTTTTTAAAGCTCTGAGATGTTCTGAACATCTTGTTTTAAAGTGCCTGCATGTTTTTCCTATGTACACTGACTTTCAAGTGTTGCATGTGAGTTAATATATTCCTGATCTGTTAAATTTATCCATGGGTGTTTCTTGTGTTCTGATCTTTTTCTGTGTTGTGTTCTCTGTCCTGTATCCTATTTGGAGTCCCTTTTCCTTTAATATGTTGCCTATTCTGTGAACAATCTTGTTATTGTAGGTATGTGTCATTTCGTTTTGTGTGTGTGTGTTGTTGCTCTGTTGTGTCTTGCGTGTGGCCATCGTTTGTGTTTTCTGTTGTTCTGTGATGGGTGAGGATTTGTGTGTATGTGTGGTATGTTCATTTTTGTAGTGCTTGCATATTTTTTTATTTAACTTGTCTACCATATGGGTAGTATAACATTTTCCTGCTATTTGTTTTATTGTGTTTAGTTCTAGTGTGTAGTTCTGTTTGTTCATGAGTGTTCTGTTTAATCTGTGGAGCATGAATCTGAAATTTCCTTGCTTATGTGTCAGTGGGTGGTGTGATAGGTTGTGAATGGTGGTGCTTCTGGTTCTCCGTTTCCTGAATATTGTGAAGTTGTGTGTGTTGTTTGTTTTATGTACGCTGAGATCTAGAAAGTGTAGTGTGTTGTTAGTTTCTCTTTCTAATGTGAAGTTAATTTATTGGGTGTATGTTGTTTATTCCATTGTGTAAATATTCTATGTGTGTATGTGGTTCATCAATCAGGCATATTACGTCATCGACATAACGGTACCAGTATATAACTCTGTAGTTATAAAAAACCAAAAAACTACAATGTTATATACTGGTACCGTTATGTCGATGACATAATATGCCTGATTAATGAACCAGATACACACTTAAAACAGCTACACGACGAAATAAATACACACGCACACACACACACACACACACACACACACACACACACACACACAGAAGAAAAAAAAAAGATACACTAAAATCTGCAAAGACGCACCATTTACACACAAAAGGAATGCCATAGAAAAGAGAACACACACAGCTAAGAAGAGCACAGAAAACACACGCGCGCGCACACACACACACACACACACACACACACAGATAAAATGCAAACAAAATTCAAATTTGGCGCCGAATTCTCTGGTGAACAAATGAACACTGACTGGGCTGGGACATATAACAAACCAGAATCACACTGTATTTGGTGAGGTGAAAAGTGTTTTTACTACATTATTTGTGGAAAATACTTGTTGTAGTTACGTGTGCATCACAACACCTCAGCATGATGCGGAGAATGGAAATGCTTGACACACGAAAACGTAAGTAAAAACGAATATAGGCGCGAAAACATCGCGACAAACTAAATAAAATTCTAGAAGATGGGTTAACTCCCAGCAAAAACTCTCTCATCAACATCGTTTGGTTGCAGATGACAAACTACCTGTAGTAATTAACACACAAGTGATCCAGAAAATTCATGCACACCAAATGTAATGATATTTACAAAATGAAACGATCTGTTGTTTGGACTACAGATGCACATAATTTTATAATCATTTAACAAAAATGTTCACATTGTAGAATAAATAAAAACGAAAAACTACATGATTTCACAGTGGTGCCGAAACATGTTTGGGTACTGAGAAAAAACGGTGTTCTGCATAACTGGCGGACCTCACATCCAACAATTCAAACTGCTGATGTATGGAATGCAGTCGAATTAAATCAGACGACGTTGAGGGACTGAGATCAGGAAAGTAGTAAGTGACATTTAGATTTGAAACATGTTTAAATGACTTTGACAAAAATACTGAGCAACCAATTCTGGAAGAGAATTGCTTTGAAGGAATTGAAGAACAATTGGTCACCAGGAACAAATGATATTCCAGTGGAAATGTTCGAACAAAGCGGCATTCAAAACAGTTTCTCCATAAGCTGACCATTTCGCTATGAAACGTGGTGAAAATGACCCGTCAGTGGAGAGAATGAATTACACGCTCTGTATAGAAGAAAGGAGGTATGTTGGAATGTGACGCCTATCGAGGAATTATGCTGCAAAACTTTATATTAAAAGTGATCTGCAAGATACTGTTTGACCGTCTCCTTCCAACAGCTCAGAGAGAGATTGGCTCATACCAATGTGGATTTCGCCCAGATAAATCAACATTGGATCAGATTTTAGATAGGACAGTTGAATACGGTATTGGCATGCATCACCTTTCCATTAACCAAAAATCAGCATATGAGAGTATAGACAGAGAGCAACTATAACGTTCCTTGACTGATTTAGGCATTCCTGCAAAATTGTTAAGGCTTCTGAGAATGAAAATGAATGACATACAGAGTACTATAAGAACAGAAGGATTGGCGTTCGATTCAATTGATATACCAGATGGTGTAAGGTAAGGAGATCCGCTAGCGTATCTTCTTTAAAATGTAGCCTTAGAGAAGGTCAGCAGGAACGGCTGCGTAGGGAAACGATCTTTTATACTACGTTATGCTGATGACACAGATATAGTCACAAGAACTAGGAAGACAACGGAGGAAAGATTCATCGCACTTGAGCAGGCCGGTATGGGACTGAATATCAAACAACTGGCTGCCGGAAGAACAAGCAAGAACAACATGCAACCCTCAGTAACATTGCGAGATTATACTTTTGAGACAGCTGAGGAGTTTAAGTACCTAGGATAGATAGTCAACCTCTCAGATGACAGGTCTTTTAAAATTAAACAGAGATTAACATAATTCAACAGAGCCTATTCTGCCTAAAAAAACTGTTTTTTTCGAGCTTCTTAACACATATCACCAAATTACCGATTTCTAAAACACTTGTATTGTACGACTAGTGCTTGCATATGACTCCAAATCTGGGTTATTAAGACACAAAGATATTGGACTGCTAGATGTCTTTGAGATGAAGGTACTTCGAAGAATCTTTTGCCCAGTCTGTGAAAGAGAAAAATGAAGGAGGGGGTACAATCATGAGTTGTCCACTATATACAAAGATCCGCCTATTAGAAGAACAGTGAGCTCAACCAGGAGCTCTCATAGGAGAAGCATGTGGCACAGAAGTGATACAGAAGTAGCTAAAAGAATATTAGATGGAAACCCAGGGTGCCAAATAGGACTGGGCTGACCAAGAACCAGATGGAAAGATGGAGTCATAGAGGACCTGCAGATAATTGGCAGCAAGGAATGGAAAGATCGACCGTTGATTCGTGATAACTGACGGATCGTTGAAGAGGCCAAGTTTCACGATGAACTGTAGAACTTTTATGGCTCTAAGCACTATGGGACTTAACATCTGAGGTCATCAGTCCTCTAGACTGAGAACTACTTAAACTTAACTAACCTAAGAACATCACACACGTCCATGCCCGAGGTAGGATTCGATCCTACGACCGTAGCACCAGCGCGGTTCCGGACTGAAGCGCTTAGAACCGCTCGGCCACGGCGGCCGGCTGTAGAGCTTTTGTGTTCAAAGCATCTTGCTGCATTCATATAATTGATAAACGACGTTTTTGCTTGTGCAGAAAGACAAAGCTGCTTGTTTTTTATAATTCTTTAATATACCGGTCTGGTATCGAGCACGTACTCACCATCAGCGATCCTTTAGAGGATGTTTGAAAATAATACATAAAGATATAGTTAATATAAAAGCAAAATGTGTACATTTACATAGTATTATGTAAGTTATGTTTCGTTTAAAAAGTTGCTTCATTTTTGACCGAGGACGTTTGTAAGATTTTCGATAAATGTTTTTTAGGGCGATATGTTCGTTTAGAATACCACTCGGATTTTTTTCATGCGAGTAAAAATTTCTAGTTCCCCAGTTATATTAGCCTTTATCGGCCATGCGTAGAACTGACATGTAAACTGCAATTAGCATGTCTGCAAACGATCGTGTTCGCAGGTTACGCAAATACGAGTAATAATTCAACTCATTCAATGTCTATAATGTGTCAGTGATTAGAGACAAAAGAAATAGCCACATAAAGGGTTAACGAAAGCAAAAATACGTCGGACCATGGTCTGCCAGAAGGAAATCTAATAAGAAATGTAGCATAGCAGGTATCATCGTTTACTACTATACCGAGTATGTAAAATATACAACATATGTTAAGCATTTATTATGAGTCAGTTCCTTGACAAACTGTTTGTCTGTATTACCTAAATGAAAATTTTCTTCTCCTCCTTTCCGAAGTACTGAAGTTTTCAGAAGTAATTGTATGAATATTTTCGTCCACCTTTATTCTCTTTGTTATGCGATTAAAGCTGCTAGCAGTTCCTGCACCCCTGATGGTCATCACTTTTAGCCTTTTCTTGTTTACCTCCATATGAATGCTTCAACCTAGCGACGTAATTCCCAAATTTTTTAATTAAATCTAATAACTATCGAAAATTACTGAGTAAGAGGGGAAGCTTACATGCATGACACTCAGAAAGTTATATTTCGGCGTCTTCTGACAGCCGGAATGCACTGCCAGTGCAAGGAACGTCTCAATCTTACAGAACGATGTGGTAATGTGTACAAAAGAAAAATAAAATGAAAATAAAAATAAATTAATAATAGTCGCAACTGATAAATCATTACGTGCAAAATGACTCTCATAAATGGTTGTCGTTCTGGGATAAAGAGTGACTTTATTGTCACCTCATTCGAATACGTCGTACACTGATTGCAAGGTTAGCAAGGACATGTGCTACATCTTCTGGTAAAGGCTACTATGCACACTGATTGTAAGGCTAGTGAGGACATGTGCTAAACCTTCTGGTAAGGCCACTGTGTAAACCAATTGGCATGTTTGCAAGGACATTTGCATCGTCTTCTGGTAAGTGCGGAAGGTTAGCTAGAATATGTGCATCATCGTCTGGTAAGGCATCTTTGTACACTGATTGGAAAATTAGTGAGGACCTGTGCCTTATCTTCTGGTAAGGCCACTGTGTACACTAATTGGAAAGTTAGTGAGGGCATGTGCATCATATTCTAGTAACGCTACTATGTACACTGATTGGAAGGTTATGAAGGAGATGTGCATCATCTCCTGGCAAGGCTGCTGAACGTAGCCTAAGCAGAAAGGCAGCCGTGGTTAAGAGTAAGTACGTGTGACCTACCGTGTGCATCGCGGTAGTAGGCATGCGTGACGCTGCGAAAGCGCTCCTGGCCCGCCGTGTCCCAGATCTGCAGCTTCACGCGGCTGCCGTCCACCGTCACCACTTTGTTCTGGAACAGAGCAGAGAAAATGCTGCCGTCAGGACACAGCAGGTCGAAATTCGTCTAACCTAGCTCCTACATCTCTCCTTTTTATCCACTCACCACCCAAAGCACACTACTGGCCATTAAAATTGCTACACCAAGAAGAAATGCGGATGACAAACGGGTATTCATTGGACGAATATATTATACTAGAATTGACATGGGATTGCATTTTCACGCAGTTTGTGTGCATAGATCCTGAGAAATCAGTACCCAGAGCAACCACCTCTGGCCGTAATAACGGCCTTGATACGCCTGGGCATTGAGTCAAACAGAGCTCGGATGGCGTGTACAGGAACAGCTGCCCATGCAACTTCAACAGGATACCACAGTTCATCAAGTGTAGTGACTGGCGTATTGTGACCTGCTCGGCCACCACTCACCAGACGTTTTCAGTTGTTGAGAGATCTGGAGAATGTGCTGGACAGGGCAGAAGTCGAACATTTTCTGTATCCAGAAAGGCCCGTACAGGACCTGCAACATGCGGTCGTGCATTATGCTGCTGACATGTAGGGTTTCGCAGGGATAGAATGAAGGGTAGAGCCACGGGTCGTAACACATCTGAAATGTAACGTCCACTGTTCAAAGTGCCGTCAATGCGAACAAGATGTGACCGAGATGTGTAACCAATGGCACCCCATACCATCACGCCCGGTGAAACGCCAGTATGGCGATGACGAATACACGCTTCCAATGTGCGTTCACCTCGATGTCGCCAAACGCGGATGCGTTCATCATGATGCTGTAAACAGAACCTGGATTCATCTGAAAAAATGAAGTTTTGCCATTCGTGCACCAAGTTTCTTCGTTGACTACACCATCGCAGGCGCTCCTGTCTGTGATGCAGCGTCAAGGGTAACCGCAGCCATGGTCTCCGAGCTGATAGTCCATGCTGCTGCAAACTTCGTCGTACTGTCCGTGCAGATGGTTGTTTTCTTGCAAACGGCCTCATCTGCTGACTCAGAGATCGAGATGTCGCTGCACGATCCGCTACAGCCATGCGGATAAGATGCCTGTCATCTCGACCGCTAGTGATACGAGGCCGTTGGGATCCAGCACGGCGTTCCGTATTATCCTCCTGAACCCACCGATTCCATATTCTGCTAACAGTCAATGGATCTCGACCAATGCGAGCAGCAATGTCGCGATACGATAAACCGCAATGGCGATAGGCTACAATCCGACCTTTATCAAAGTCGGAAACGTGATTATACGCATTTCTCCTCCTTACACGAGGCATCACAACAACGTTTCACCAGGCAACGCCGGTCAACTGCTGTTTATGTATGAGAAATCGGTTGGAAACTTTCCTGATGTCAGCACGTTGTAGGTGACGCCACCGGCGCCACACTTGTATGAATGCTCTGAAAAGCTGATCATTTGCATATCACAGCACCTTCTTCCTGTCGGTTAAATTTCGCGTCTGTAGCACGTCATCTTCGTGGTGTAGCAATTTTAATGGCCAGTAATGTATTAGTCATCTTATAAACAGTGCACACTGGTCGCTTTGGAGAGCTACAGAACTGATCCAGCAACGTTCACGTAAGGCATGGCAGTGAAGTGGTATATATTCATCAGTCCGTTGTACGGATCCAGCACAGTAAACTGGGTCGACATGGAGACATGACAGAAGGCAGAGGGAAGCAATCGTGTCTGGATGTGCCTCTGACCACACGGTGAATGAAGATGCCTGGTTTGTTGGTGTACCACTCGCAGCCATCTAAAGCGATGTAAGAACAGTGGTTGCAAAAGGATCCTAACCGACAGGGGGGAATGTCTGTTGTGGCTGAATGCTGCTCCTCAACCAATTTTCGAGGAAACATTGCGAAGGGAACTGCGTACAATAGCCATTTGTAGTTGGGTATCTCGTGAAAAGCTATTACCGTCATAGGCACAAGATGCTGCATGTCTTCGATGGACCAAAGAACACAGATTGGACAGAAGTATTGTCCGACAGGTCGCGATTTTGCCTGTTATCAGATGATGTAAGGCGTCGACTGCGCCAACGGCTTAATCAGGCGTTTAGCGTGCTACAAGTGGCGGGTGACCTTCAGGCCGGAGATAGTTCTATGAGGTGATTTTTTTCCACCGTGTACAAACTCTAGGGTTTGATCAATGAGAGAATACGGAACAGAAAAGGGTCTAATGAACTTATGGCCGGGAAAGCACGGTTTCCATGCTAGGTACCATTTACTCAAACATACATTTTTACAGAGACTGCGGTCTAATACGCGCTGTACAATGCAGCCGCAGTTACAGTATGCGTTGAAAATGGCTTTCACGTGCCTCAACACGTGCGTGTACGCACCGTAGCATGTTCTGTCTCAAACGTTCACACCGGCCAGGCTGCATCCGAGCAACGTCAAAGGCAGCATGAACATGCTGCTCCGGCGTCTTCATATCTGGAATGGGCTCTGCATATACGATACTTTTGAGACGTGCCCACAACCAGAAATCGTAGTGACTGAGATACGGTGAACGATCAGGCCATGCTATTGGATCCCCTCGTCCGATCCATCTATCAGGGAAGGCACGATTGAGATGGATCCGGACGTTGACGGCGAAGTGAGTTGGAGCACCATCATGTAGCAGCCATATAACCATTTGAATCATCAATGGCACTTTTTCCAGCAGGAGAGCAAAGTTACCCGCAAGAAACGTCGATAGTTCCGTCCTGTTAGGCGACGTAGAAGGAAGACTGGTCCCAAAATCTGGTCGCAAATTATCCTGGCCCACATATTTTGGCTCCACCGATGTTAATGATTAACTGTCACCATACCATGGGGCTTTTGCGTACTATCCCAGAGATTATTGTTATGAAAGTTGAAGCTACCTCTCCACGTAAAGGTGGCCTGTTCTTTGAATAGGGTGGATGACAAAAATCCCGGAATCGTAGTTGCTTGGTGAAGAAGTAAGTGAGGAAACTGCTACCGAAGTGAAGAGTCTGTCGCTAATAAGCACTACACACACTGTAAGTGTCAAGATTAGCAACAACTGTCATGGAGAATGTTCCACAAGGTCGTCTCTGGCTTGCGCTGTACTGGCGGGCCAACTGCCAGATACTGACACGGCGGTCGCCTTCCACGGTGTTAATCACATTTTCCTCCAAGTCTGTGCCCGAATATTTGGGGTACTCCTTTCTGCTTCCTGATACGGTCCTGTCTCAGACAAACGGCGAAATACTGTTGCAAACATTGAATGCTGCGGTTGTTGTCAGAAGGGATAGGTCTCCTGATATGATTTTGTTGTCCGCCGCCCGTCGCCATTTGCCTTACCATAAGTAAACACCACGTCGGCAAGCTTTCGATTCCAATGCGAAACCATTGTGCACAAAGCTATATCACACCCACTACATGATGAGTCAGCAAGAGAAGTGAATTGGACACAACATTACCAATTACAATGGCATGAGAGAGTGCTAGGGCATGACGTATGAGGAACAGTACCACCTTCTGGAAGGAAACCATGCATACAGTAACTGTGACTGCGGTCTCTGTAGCAAAGTATGATTGAATAAATGGTCTCTAGCATGGAAACCATGCATTTCCGGACATACGTTCATTAGACCATTTTTGTTCCCCATCCTGTCATCGATCAATCCCAAGAGCTTTTGCACTGTGAATAAAATCACCCTGTATACTGCTGCAATCCGATGGAAAGGCTGGTCTGGAGAACGCCTAGGGAACTTCACTGCCCTCGTTCGTGAAGTAGGGAGGAGATGGTGTTACGGCATGGGTGTGAGTTTTCTCAAGTAAACGCTATATGAGGAAGGATACGAACAAATTTCATAGCATTGTGTACCTCTTGCAGTAGAGGAAACAGTTTCGAGACGACGATTGTGACAATGCACCCTGTCACAAAACAGCCTCTGTGATGCAATGGTTCGTGTACAGTAAGACTCCTGAACTGAATTGGCCTGCCAAGAATACCGACCCGAACGCAACGGAAGACCTTCGGAATGAGATTTGACATCGACTTCGCTACAGTCTCCTGCGGTGAACATCACTTTCTTCTCTGTTTTTGGCTTAGAAGAAGAGCAGATTGCTATTCCTCCACAGACATTAAGATGTGTTATTGAAAGAGTTACCAGCAGCGTTCAAGCTGTCATGGACACATTCCATGTTAATGCCCACTAAAAGGTGTTCTGGTTCTTTTGATGAGATAGTCTAAAAGCGCTTGACGTCGGACTGAAGAAAGATACAAGTGAGTCAAAATCGTAATAGATAGTTGTAGGCTGGAAGATTGGGAGAACACTGTGAATACACAGGCACCTCTTCCCTGTCCGTCGTATTCACTGTCCACTCGCTGTCCACGTCGCCTGTGGTGTCAGAAGGTCAGAAAGCAAGCAGTCGCATCTCGCAGGCGGTGTCGAGGCCGTTCTGTCGGCCGTCCGTCGAACTCCCCTGTAGCTCACTCCCTCTCGTTTGCAACACCCGATGTTCTTTTTATCGCATCTGCGTCTTGCAGTGTTTATTTAGGTCTGTTTGCAAACTCGCTCTGCGAAAACACACAGCCATTTTCTTATTTAATCTCTGAATGAATTAAAGCACTGCCATAAGACTCTGTTTTAATTCCAGTATTAACGCGCATACGTTTTTATTTCCGTTTCGGCGATTACAGGCAAATGCTCGCCGCATCTTCCGTATCTGGAATTTTATGCGAAGCATTTGCAAAGCAGTGATACCGAGGCGACTGTAATTCAAGTCGGCGCAGAAAAAGCGCTATGCGCCTGTTGTGGAATGAGAATATTGAACGTTTAGCGCGGTGTATCTCAGTCACATCAAATAGAAGAATTAACTGAAACTGCCTTTCTGTTATCGTTTCCCTCTCTCCAGATAAAAGCTGTCTTACCTGAGGATTTCTTGTCTCCTGACCGTGGTATCATCGAACATAAAACGTAGCAAGTGTTTCAGCCACAAGAAATCAAAGAAAAAAGGGACAGGGGAAGGCCACAAGCACACAACAGAAAAGCGGTAAATCAATGGAATAATTGTACACTGTCCAGTCACATTAATGTGACCACCTCTGAAAAGTCTCAGCAACTACCTTTGACAGGGTAGACGGTTGAGAGACGTCGAGGAAAAAGAGTCAATGATGTTCTGGAAGATGTGCCGACTCCAGTACCATGGTCAGATGCGCTATCTTTCTCGATTGAAGATCCATGGCGCGTAAAGTCCGATCGATGTGGTCCCATAGATTCTCGATTGGGTTTAAATCTGGAGAATTAGGTGGCAGTCGAGTACCATAAACTTATCCTGATATTCTCTGGGAGACGCACATCCACCTCGAGCTGTGTGACATGTTGCATTGTCCTGTTGGTAGATGCCATCGAGTCGAGGAAAAACAAACCACTTGTAGGGTTGGGCATTATCCTAAGGGTAGGTGCATATTTGTGTTGATCAATGATTGATTGATTGATTAATTGAGAGGGTTATGGGACCAAACGGCGAGGTCATCAGTCCTGCAATTCCGAAGTTAGTCACAGAAGAAAGGGGATCCGCTAAATGTGGACGAATCCAGTCAGGGGAGTCAAGTTATAAAATAACAAACATTAAGCAAACAGAGTAAAAGGCAAATAAGGTGAACCAACTTTAAAAACTGGAAGAAAGGGGCGGTCATGGAGTCACAGACCGTGAAAACTGGAAAAGAGGTCACAACCACAACAAACTTGCCCCTGCTCCAAGACTAAAGTAGAACCTTATACCTGGAAATAAAAACCACTGTCATGGGAAAAAACTGAAGACCAATTCAACCGTCCGTGAATAGTCTGCTAATATTAAATTTAAGGAATCGGGAGGGCTATATTTAGCATGAAGGACCGAAAGAAGGGGGCATTCAGCCAATATGTGGGATACCTTCAGTCTGGCTCCACAACCACATTTTGGGAATGGGTCGTTATTTAGGAGGAAACAATGGGTGAGCCTGGTATGAACAATGCGTTGACGGCATAAAACAGTGGACTCCTTTGGAGAGGAGTGGAAGGAAGAACGTCTAAGTGCAGTGGACTCCTTGATTGTGCGGAGTTTATTACTGTGATGAGTAGTGCACCAGATGTCATTCCATTTGTGGGCAAAGAGAGATTTGACGTAGATTCGTATATCCACAGCTGGAATCATGAGAGGAAATGAGGAGTAAGTATCTGCTTCCCTAGCCAAACGGCCAGCCAGTTCGTTCCCTGGGGTGCCCACATGACTTGGGACCCAGAGAAAGGCAACGGAGCAGGTGGCACGGCCAAGGGCAGAGAGAAGGTCATGGATAGCAGAGACCAATGGGGTATGAGAGTAGCATCGATCGATAGCCTGCAGGCTGCTCACTGAGTCTGAACAAATTAAAACACTGTGGAGGCAAGCCTGAGAAACAAAAAGGAGAGCTCTGTGAATGGCTAGAAGCTCCACTATGAACACACTACATGATCCTGACAATAAATGGTGTTCTAAGCCTGTAGGAGACGTGAAAGCATATCCCACCTTAACGATTGTCTTATAACCATCAGTGTAGAAGATGGTGGCACCCTGAAACTCTGCATGGATGGCATATACAAGGTACCAGAAAACCATAGGAGTGACAGAGATCTTAGGACCCCAGAATAGATTAGTCCTAATCCGTGGTCTGGGCACCATCCCATGGGGTACATTCCAGTGAGTGGAGTTGGAGATCCCGACAGAAGGAAGTTAGACGCTTGCCAAGCGGCAATCCCATCTGGGGGTGGGTGTCAGGAGGGAGACATCCCTCGTCGGCAAAGATCATAGTGTACAAGGGATGGTCAGGGAATTGGCGAACGGTGATTGCGTAAGAAACGAGGAGTTGGCTCTGTCGTATGTGTAGATGGGGAATCCCCGCTTCTGTGAGGAGACTATCAATGGAATTAGTGCGAAAGGCACCAATAGCCAGATGCTCTCCACAATAGTGAACAGGGCCAAGCAGTTTCAAAGTGGAAGGAGCTGCTGAGCCATAAACCTGAATACCATAATCTAGTCTGGATAAAACCATAGCACGGCAAAGATGGAGACGAGTGGAACAGTCTGCATCCCAAGATGTGTGGACCAGGAGGTGGAGAGCATTAAGCTTCTGCATACATATAGTCTTTAGGTGGAAAATGTGGGGCAGCCATGACAGCTTGTTATCAAAAATGAGGCTCAAGATACGGGACTGTGCTGCAACATCAAGGAGCTTGTAGCCTAAATAGAGTTCTGGATCGGGGTGTGTGGTGGGTCGACGACCAAAATGCATAAACCTCGTTTTGGACGGAGAAAACTGGAAGTCATGGGAGGTGGCCCACGCAGAGGCCCCTCAGATGGCACCTTGGAGCTGGTGCTCAGCAGTTGCTACTGAGTGGGAGCTGAAACAGATGCAAAAATCATTGACATACAAAGCTGGGGTAACCAGAGGCCCAACAGAGTTCACAAGCCCATTGATGGCAATGAGGAAGAGTGTGACACTTAGCACAGAACCCTATGGGATACCATTCTCCTGAATCTTAGGAGCGCAGAGTGAAGTGCCAACTCGAACCCGGAAGAGCCAGTGAGATAAAAACTCGCGGATAAAAATTGGAAGGGGATCGCAGAAGCCCCAGTCATGGAGGGCAACTAAATTGTGATGGCACCAAGCCATGTTGTACGCCTTATGTAGGTCAAAGAAGACCGCGACAAACTGCCAGCGGTGAGTAAAAGCCTGTCAGAAGGCTGATTCCAATCAGAGTAAATGGTTAGTTGGAGATCGTCCTGCCTGGAAGCCACACTGATACAGGGACAGAAAGCCCCTAGGTTTGAGTACCCAACATAATCTGAAGCTGACCATCCTTTCATGCAGTTTACAAAGTACATTCGTCAGGCTAATTGGGCGGTAGATGTCTAAAGAGGTTGGGTTCTCCCCAGGCTGAAGTACAGGGCTAATTATACTGTATCGCCATTGTGACCCGTGAGCCAAATGTGGTTTAAGTCTCTGAGGAGATGTTGCCTCTGGGGAACGTCCAAGTGTTGAATCATCTGATTGTGGATGGAATCCGGGTCTGGGGACGTGTCTTGTGAAGAGCTAAGAGCCTGCAACAATTCCCATTCATTATAAGGTTCAGCGTGGTGCAGGATGAAACAGAGGTGGGTCTGTTCACCTCTGTGTTTGTGCCAGAGAAAGGCAGTAGGGTAGGAAGAGGACGCCAATGCCGTTGCAAATACTGTCGCGAGGTGTTCTGCTAGGACCAATGGATCAGTGCCCAGAGCACGTTGTGGGCTAGGACCCTGGACAGTTGACTGTCGCTGGCGGTTCAGAAGGCTACGGAGCTTTGACCAAACCTGCAATTAAGAGGCATACGTCCCCAGGGAGGAAACATAGCGCTCCCAACACTCCTTTTTACTCCACTTGGTAAGATAACGAACCTTTGCGCAGAGACGCTTAAAAGCGAGGAGGTTGGTGTGTGAAGGGTGACGCTTAAATCGTTACAACGTCCGTCAGCGGTGCTGGACGGCGACTGCGACGTCCTTGATCAACCACGGTACCGGTTGACGATGAGGAGGACCTATGGACAGGGGGACAGCAGTGCCAGCAGCATAAAGATTAGTGGCAGAGACGCCCTGCAGGACTACATCAATGGAATTCGAGAGGGAGGTGCTGAAATGCACAGCAGACAATGGCCTGTCTGCCTGGCTGCAGCAGGGGAACGATAGAATCTCCGGAAAGTGGTCACCTACACGAAGGTCATCATGGGATGACCAATGTAGGAAAACCTTGAGGGCAGGGGAGGAGATCGTGAGACCGATAGCAGAGAAGGTGCCATGAGCGGCACTGAAGTGGGTAAGGGAACAATCACTGAGGAGACACAAATCGGGGTCCGTGATAAGTTGGTCGAATAGGATGCACCTACCTTTAAAGTGACGCTACCCCACAGTGGGTGGTGGGTATTGAAGTTCCCAAGGAGGAGAAAAGGGACGAGATTTGCTGGATTAAGGTAGACAGTGCAATGTAAGGAAGTGGCCTACCTGGAGGGAGGTAGACATTGCAAATGGTGATTGCCAGAGTAATTTTCACTCGAACCACTATTTCTCCCAAGTTGGTATGCAGGGGGTTCTGCATACTATCCCACAGATGACTGTTATGAAAGTTGAAGATACCACTCCATGTTAAGGTGGCCTCGTCTGTGACTAGGATGAATGACACAAATCCAGGAATCGTGTTTGCCTGGTGAAGAAATCAGTGACAAAACTGCTCCCGATGTAGAAAGTCTGTCGCTAATAAGCCCTGCGCACGCTGTAAGTGATAAGGATAGTAACAATTCTCATAGAGAATGTTGCATACGGTCGTCTGGTTTACCCTGTACTGGAGGGCCAACTTCCTGGTACTGACAGGGCGGACGCATTTCCCAATGTTAACGACGTTTTTCTCCAAGTCTGGTGTCCGAACATTAGGGGTACATGATTTTCTGCTTCCTGATACGACCCTGTCCCAGACAAACGGCGAAATGCTGTTGCAAACATTGAATGGTGTGGTGGTTGTCTGTGTGGATAGGTCTCCTGATACACTCTTGTTACCCGTCGCCATTTGCTTTCCACAAGTAAACACCATGTCGGTAAGCTCTCGATTCGAATGCGGAACAGTTGTGTAGAATGCTGTATCACATCCAGTACAAGGTGAATCAGCAAGAGAAGTGAATCGGACACAACATTACGAATCACTATGGCAGGTGAGGGCGCTAAGGCATGATGTACGAGGAACAGTACCAACCTCTAGGAGGAAACCATTCACACTGTAACATGGTACAGCGTGTATTAGACCGCTGTCTCTGTAACAATGTATGATTGAATAAATGGTCTCTACCATGGAAACCATAAATTTCAGGACACAACTTCATTACATCTTTCTCGTTCGTATCCTCTCACTGGACAGTTCTTAGACTTTTTACATGCTGGAAAACATATAACAAGGGAGAACATTCACTATTGCCTCCGTCAACGGAACTGAAGAATAGCTGTATCTCGCTACTTTCTCCGTATGTCTGCCCCTACCGTCCGAACTGTTCGCCATATCTCTGGAGAAAACTACGTGAAACTTAATAATCTCCGAGAGCATCACAAAATTTTGAAGCCTTCATAATACTAGGTCTGATAATGATAGGTGCTAGATGCCAAGGCCTTACTTTACAAAGAACGAAGCTCTGATCTGTGACTGTCTGTATTTATATTTTAGTCAGATCATCCATTTGCAGGATTAAATCCCAAATATATCTTTTCAGGTTACGTGTCTACTGAGCACGATACGCTGCAACAGTAACCTTCTTAATACCTCCAAGAGAGTTAGTAGTGAATACAAAATTGTAAATGCATTATTAAGAGACATAAAACTGCGCTTACCTGATGGTCGAAGGATGTGTTCTTCCTTCGGAAGGCTTATGGTGTGAGATAGTGAATCCAGTGACATGCAGTACTTACCAGTACTCGTGGTGCATCGTCAGTTCGTATAAGACCTACCGTATGAAGTTTGACAAGTTTTATTTTCTGAAGCGGAAATCAAACTAGAGCAACAGCAATGACAGCCATACACGCACTGCTTATATTGTCTAATCTATAAGTTACGAAACATCGGTAGTGCGCTGTAAACAGAAAATGATTCAGGCACAACAGCAACTAGTCGCGATCTGGTGTGCAGAAAACTTATTCTCTACAGAGTTCTCTCCAAGTCACTGCAGACCTATCATCAGAAAACGGCCGGAAGTTACTGGAACACTATTTTGTCAAACATGTAAATATCTCGTTAAAGCAGTGCAGATTTCATAAAATCTGGGAGACTGTATGAAATTTTGTGCTCTCGACTGAAAAGACAATATAACAACAACCATTATGTGCCAGCATGAATAGACATGTTTAAAATGCCATGTACTTGCATTCTAAAAACGATGTATCCGGTCATCCCGTTTGACATTCAGCTTTGCAGCAACGGATATTCAAATTCAATGACTAAAAAGAGCACGGGATTCAATCAGTGATTTGATTTTGCTCGAATTGTTTCAAAGATTGTGATTGTGTGTGTGTGTGTGTGTGTGTGTGTGTGGGTGTGTGTGTGTGTGTGTGTGAGAGAGAGAGAGAGCGAGAGAGAGAGAGAGAGAGAGAGAGAGAGAGAGAGAGAGAGAGAGAAGGGAGGGGGGATGGTGGGAGAGAGAGAGGAAGATTGAGGCTGCGAGGTATTGATAGAGAGATATTGCTCTTCGCACTTATCTACCACCCAGCAAAGTCAAGTGTGGTACCAGCTATTGATTACCGGAACTAATCTTGGACATGTGACAAGATACAGTCGTGTTCATATCTAAAGTGGTGTGTGCGACAGTACGTCTAAAGTAATATCACAGAAAATGTCTCCATGATGCGGTGCATCGATGCTTTGTTAACGTTCTTTACTGTCGACCTGAAGGAGAGAAGTTTCAATGCGGGTGGAAGAACTTTGGTATCATCATCATCATCATCATCATCATCATCATCATCATTTTCACTTTCAGGAATTAAACGTGATGCCTGCTCCGTTTTCGTGTGTCAGCATGATTCATGCCATCTCTACTTGTATTTTCCCAGCCTTCTTTTTCCATGTGAAACATATTTTATTGCGTGTAGTGCTAGTCAGCGATCTGACGTTCTTTCCACATACCCACTCCATTTATTTCTCTATTAATCTATTATAACTTTTATTGGTTCAACTTTTAACTATTTCTTACATTTTCATTATTCATTTTACCACATTTTGTATATCCATTCACACCTCTCAGAAAACACATTTCAGACGCTTCAATCTTAATAACCTATCGTTTATTACTCGGTGCAGGTACGACTGCGGTAGAGAAGTACAGGCACTGCCCTGGTTTAATAACATTTAATTTCATTTCCTTTATTCACCTGTTTTTTTAAATTTTGTTTATAGCGACACATATAATTTTCCAAGACCTTTATCTGCATCCTGATATCCTAGATATCTTACTTGATTTCCAACATAATTAAAAATTTTTACTTTGCAGAAACGACAATTGTTGGTTTTATGTAGTCGATTTACCTAAATGTAACCACTTTTGTCTTTCCAATAGAGATCGCCATATTATATTCTTCGCGCAAGAAGATCAATTTGTGGATGGTGGTTTCGTATGATTTTTCTAAACCAGAGTTTACACTCTCAAGAGATCATCAGCACATTCATCAGAAAGAGCGGATGACAGAGTACACCCTTGTCTAATATCCAGATTTACGAGGATTTTATCAGAAATTTTTGAATCAATTTTGGTCTTCATTGTTGTATTTATGTATACGTATTCCAATATGAGTGTGATATGCACTTTTTCTGGAAATTGTCTGGAAATCACTGCTTCAGTTGTAAAGCTTTTAAATTGACGACCGCTCGCTCGTTCTATTGTGCTCCAGAAAATTTCTCTGTGTGTTTGGTCAAAAGCCTTCATGTCATCCATAAATGCTATGTGAACTTCATTACTATACTCTATTCTTCACTCTGTCACCCGTTTCATAATGAACACATACTCGATGCAAGATCTGCGCTTCTTAGAACCATTTTACTCCTTTGAAAGAAGTACTTCATTCATTATCTGCACTCCCTTACAGATTATTCTAGTTTGTATCTTACATGACGTATCTGCCAGAGCAATTTTCGCATTCATTTCGACTTCTTTATCTGAAAATAGTTATAGAAACGGCGCTCCTACATTTACCTGGAACTTTGTTGTGTAAAGAGCACTCATTAGAGTAATGCAGAATCCTTAGATTCAGAAATGAGGCAATGTTTGCACTGATTTCATCTTTTCGAATTACTTTTCTACCTTTTTGTTGTTTGGAGCAATGCTTCATCGTGTTTTTGAACTGCTTTCAATAAAAAGTGTTCAGAAAATTACGTAACTGCTGTCAAGAAACGTGGTATCTGAAGTTAAATGCTCTGTTTTCCTTTTAATTCTAGGAAAATAGTTTATGTTGTTCTGTTGTTACGTTAGATGAGTAGTGAAAAGAGATATTCATCTCGGGAAAAAAAATGTGAAGACTTGTGGACGGTATACACGAAAAATACGAAAGTGAAGAGTAATTATCGTTGCCCGCTATTAAATCACTCGAACTTGACGAAAATCGTCACATCGCCATGGAAAATGGATGCTTGCATACGGCAACCTAACGTACAGAGCTCCAGAGGGAAAAAAACAACAATTTATGGATGTAATCTCTTAGCGACGTCGATGATGATAAACACGAGCAGGGCGTGACAGCGTTCCTCTTGAAACAATAACGAAGCGTGCATTGTTTATCTGTCCCTTTATCGCTGGCGTAAATCCGACACTGTTGACACAGCAGAGGTGACCACAGACTGCCCCGTGAATAAGCTCTGGACGCACAGTCCCACAAGGCCGCCGTCAAATAAGTTTTCTAGTCATCAACATCCGTACTCCGAAAGCCACCATATTGTGTGTAGGGAGTGTACATCTGTATCAGAATCGATTTCCCTCTTCAGTCTCCAATCTTGAATAGTGCGTTAGGAAAGAAAACTGCCACCGTAGCTTTCTATGTACTCAATTTTTTCTAACGGTCTTTGTTATGGTCATTACGCCAGATATACACCGAGACGACAAAAGTTATAGGGTACCTCCGAATATCGCGTCGCACATCCCTTTTCTCGGCGCAGTGCAGCAACTGGATGTGACATGGATTCAACAAGTCGTTGGAAGTCCCTTGCAGATTTATTGGGCCACGCTGCCTCTACAGCAGTCCGTGACTGCGAAAGTGTTACCGGTGCAGGATTTTGTGCAAAAACTAACCTCTAGATTACGTGCCATGAATATTAAATGGGATTCATGTCAGGTGATCTGGGTGGTCAAATCATTGTCCAGAATATTCTTCAAATAAACCGTGGACAATTGTGGCCCAGTGACATGGCGCATTGTCATCCATAAAAATTCCGTCTTTGTTTGGGAACATGATGTCCGTGAATGGCTACAAATGGTCTCCAAGAAGCCGAACATAACCATTTCCTGTCAATGATCGGTTCCCTTGGATCACTTGCGTAGTGCCTTGTTAACGACTTCGGTCCATGGTTTCGTGGGGTCTGCGCCACACCCGGACGCTACCATCAGCTGTTACCGACTGAAATCGGGGTTCATCTGACCAGGCCACGGTTTTCCAGTAGTCTAAGGTCTAGCTGATACGGTCATGGGCCCAGGAGAGGTGCTGCAGGCATGCTGTGCCGTTAGCAAAGGGACCGGTGCCGGTCGTCTGCTGCCACAGCCCATTAACGCCAGATTTCGCCACACTGCCCTAACGGATACCTTCGTCGTACGACCCCAGATTTATTTCTGTGGTTATTTAGAGCAATAAAAATGGTTCAAATGGCTCTGAGCACTATGGGACTTAACATCTTAGGTCATCAGTCCCCTCGAACTTAGAACTACCTAAACGTAAGTAACCTAAGGACATCACACACATCCATGCCCGAGGCAGGATTCGAACCTGCGACCGTAGCGGTCGCGCGGTTCCGGACTGAAGCGCCTAGAACCGCTCGGCCACACTGGCCGGCTATTTAGAGCAGTTTTGCTTGTCTGTTAGTACTGGCAGCTCTAACCAAACGCCGCAGCTTTCGGTCGTGAATTGAAGGCCTTCGGTCACTGCGTCGTCCGTGGTGAGAGAGAGCGGCACATTCTAGACACTGTGGAACTCGCAGTACTGAATTCCTTAATGATTTCCGAAATGGAATGCCCCATGCATCTAGCTCCAACAGCTATACCGAATTCAAAGTCTGTTAATTTCGGTCGTGCGGGCGTAACTACGTTGGAAATCTTTTCACATGAATCATAAATGGCAACTCTGCCAATGCACTGCCCTAGCTTGTGTACGCGTTACTACCGCCATCTGTGTATGTCAGTATCGCTATCCCACGAATTGTCACCTCACTATACGAGTATGTTGAAGAAAGTAATACACTACTGGCCATTAAAATTGCTACACCACGAAGATGACGTGCTACAGACGCGAAATTTAACCGACAGGAAGAAGATGCTGTGATATGCAAACGATTAGCTTTACAGAGCATTCTCTCAAGGTTGCCGCCGGTGGCGACACCTACAACGTGCTGACATGAGCAAAGTTTCCAACCGATTTCTCATACACAAACAGTAGTTGACCGGCGTTGTCTGGTGAAACGTTGTTCTGATGCCTCGCGTAAGGAGTAGAAATGCGTACCATCACGTTCATGACTTTCATAAAGGTCGGATTGTAGTCTATCGCGATTGCGGTTTATCGTATCGCGACTTTGCTGCTCGCGTTGGTCGAGATGCAATGACTGTTAGCAGAATATGGAATCGGTGGGTTCAGGAGGGTAATACGGAACGCCGTGCTGGATCCCAACGGCCTCGTATCACTAGCAGTCGAGATGACAGGCATCTTATCCGCACGGCTGTAACGGATCGTATAGAAACGTCTCGATCCCTGAGTCTACAGATGGGGACATTTTCAAGACAACAACCATCTGCACGAACAGTTCGACCACGTTTGCAGCAGCATGGACTATCAGCTCGGAGACCATGGCTGCAGTTACCCTTGACTCTGCATCACAGACAGGAGCACCTGCGATGGTGTACTCGACAACGAACCTGGGTGCACGAATGGCAAAACGTCATTTTTTGGATGAATCCAGGTTCTGTTTACAGTATCATGACGGTCGCATCCGTGTTTGGCGACATCGCGGTGAACGAACATTGCAAGCGTGTATTCGTCATCGCCATTCTGGAGTTTCACCCGGCGTGATGGTATGGGGTGCCATTGGTTACACGTCTCGGTCGCCTCTTGTTCGCATTCACGGCACTTTGAACAGTGGACATTACATTTCAGATGTGTTGCGACCCGTGGCTCTACCCTTCATTCGAACCCTGCGAACCCCTACATTTCAGCAGGATAATGCACGACTGCATGTTGCAGGTCCTGTACGGGCCTTTCTGGATACAGAAAATGTTCGACTGCTGCCCTGGCCAGCACATTCTCCAGATTTCTCACCAATTGAAAACGTCTGGTCAATGGAGGCCGAGCAACTGCCTCGTCACAATACGCCAGTCACTACTCTTGATGAACTGTGGTATCATGTTGAAGCTGCATGGGCAGCTGTACCTGTACACGCCATCCAAGCTCTGTTTGGCTCAATACCTAGGCGTATCAAGGCCGTTATTACGGCCAGAGGTGGTTGTTCTGGGTACTGATTTCTCAGGATCTATGCATCCAAACTGCGTGAAAATGTAATCACATGTCAGTTATAGTATAATATATGTGTCCAATGAATACCCGTTTATAATCTGCATTTCTTCTTGGTGTAGCAATTTTAATGGCCAGTAGTGTACGTTACTTCTTACGTGCCCGGTGCTATAAAATGGTCTACGAAATGCAGGGCGTCTTTCTGGTAATGTCTCTGATTGCAAAATCCTTAGCATTTCTGAGTCACTCGTCGCGAGGCCGGTAGCTTTTCTTTAGGTTTTCTCTATCCTACCACTAATAAAGTTTGATAGAGTAACCGCTACAGTGATGCGACACTCATCGTCTGGTCACAGAGACATGAGAAACTGGGAGGGTTACTGGAATGCACCATAACGCTAACGACAGCATCAAGTTCTTGGCGGAGATTGAAGAAAACCGTGGCTTTCCCTTTCAAGACGTCCTCGTCAGGTTTCGAAACCATGGTGTACACAGAATACCCTCTTATGCGGGCCGGTACCTGCACGCTTTCTGATATTACCACCAGTCCTAAATAGTGCTGTTCTGAGGACCTGGAGTCACTGAGCCGAAGCCGTCTCTGATGTTAAAAACTTGTCGTTAAAACTGAACCACCCGCGGGATATCCTTTGCGAGAATGCTTTCTAGTATTACAAGTGATTCCAAAATAATTGTATTTGCTGATGACACTAGCTGGGTAGAAAATTATGTTGTACGCAACACTGGCACTGTTTCAAATAGTGCAGTTGAAGACATAAGTTCATGGCTTGTAAAAATAAACTGACGCTAAATCACCGTAGGACTCAGTTTTTACAGTTTACAACACACAGTTTATGGAAACCTTACGTTCTAATTACACAGAATAGGCATATGATTAGTGACGCTGAACAGTTCAGATTTCTACTTGTTTAGACAGATAGTAAACTGTCATGGAATCTTGTTAAGGACCTTTTTAATATTTTAACAGTATCTGAAGTTGCTAGTACTTCTTCACGAAAAGCAATCTACTTTGCTAACTTTCATTCGCTCATGACGTGTAGTATTCGTTTTGGAGAAACTCTTCCCATATTTCTGGCTCAGAAACTGGCGGCTCTAGCAATAAGTGGTGTAAGTTCGCAAACCTCTCGTAGACCTCTGTTCATTAGCCTGGGTATTCTGACATTGGCCTCTTAGTATATGTATATACATATATTCCTTTACTTCGTTTATTGTTAACATTCTCATCTTATTCTCACGAATTAGCAGGTTTCACTCAATTTAAAACTAGACAGAAATCCAATCTGCATTTGGATAGACCACCTTGACTCTTTTGCAGAAAGGTGTGCAGCATTCTGCTGCATTCATTTTCAATAAGCTACTACGAGAATTCAAAAACCTTAACATTGATCCACGTGGCTTCAAATAGAACCTGAAGGGTTTCCTTACGGATCACTCCTTTTATTCCGTCGAATAAAGCTTATTCCTATGTTACATTGTTGACTGCGTTTATATAAACTTACAGCTTGTCATCCCTTTAGGACTGATTAACATAAATTTTACCTACAATAACTCGTACTTTTCTGTTGTAATTTCATATACTGACGCGTTCCGCGAGTATGCCGATCGGTTCTTTAATTCAGTCCTACGGAACTAGACGTGTAAAATAAACAATAAAATAAAAATAAATATAACAAAGAATTTCAGGAGGTATCAGCAAGCAGAACAGCGCTGCGAAGGAGAGTAAAAAGTCTGTGTAATGCCATTCTGTAATTCAGAGACAGATAAGACAAGCCAACTCCTGAAGAGACATAGCATCAAGCCAGTCTTCAAGGGCGAGGAGGAGGACATCAGTGTTAAACGTCCCGTCGACATCGAGATCATTAGCGACGGGGTACAAGCTCGGATTGGGAAAGGATGGGGAAGGAAATCGGCCGTGCCCTTTCAAAGTAACCATCCCGGCATCTTCCTGAAGTGATTTAGGAAAATAGCCGGCCGGAGTGACCGAGCGGTTCTAGGCGCTACCGCTACGGTCGCAGGTTCGAATCCTCCGTTCACAATATCTTGCGGTTAAGGTTCTGTTTTGTGTATTGATGAGATACTCCTATCTCAAAGGAGGCCACTTTTATCTATCTACTTAGCGATGTTTTCCCATCTTGTCCTTGGCAATCCAACATGTCATTTCCCGTTTACAGTCATTTCAAGAAAATTTCTTGGTTATCCTGCTTTCCTCCACCCGTTTCACATGGCCATGCCCTCTTAATCTAAAATGGTGGAATTTCCGGTATTCTAAGTTTTGTAGTTGCAGCCACTCAGTTTGTTTCACTGGTTATCTCATCCTTTTTCGTTCGCTTCGGCATAAATCTAAAAGATTTCATTTCAAAAGGTAGGATTCGTTTATTCTCGCTCTCTGCCAGAGCACAGGTCTCCTGTGAGTAGGTCAAACCAGGGATATAGTAGTTACCCGAGGTGGTTAGTTTTGTTTTTCATGGTATCTAGTTGTCCGAAAGGATTGAAGCGAAGTTATATTAGGGACGGTTCGGCAGGGGAGGAAGGGTCAAGGGGAAGATACGGTAGAAAACTCTGAAATCTCCATCCGTACCTCGCTGGGTAAGGATCAAGGGGCGGGCACAGGATACACTAGCAAAGAGATATTCATCAATCTGTCTTCAGACTGAAGAGCGGAACAACATCAACGTTTATTTGTGGCTAGATGAACCTTACTGTCCGTGAGCGTTAAATTATTCTTCTGGAATAACTACGGCTGCCAGCGGTGATTCAAAAATAAAGAACAGGTTCAAGTTGTTTTATACACACAAACTATAAACTGCACATATCATTGAACAGAGGAAGGTTCGAAGTTTTGACACAGCTGTGCCGTTGTTTGTTTTTAGCAACATGGTAACTAATTCCAAGAGAAAGCATTTAGTGTGTTAGAATTTGACCGAAGTCAATTCATGGTCCAAGTGCAACAAGCGCCGGCCGGAGTGGCCAAGCGGTTCTGGGCACTACAGTCTGGAGCCGAGCGACCGCTACGGTCGCAGGTTCGAATCCTGCCTCGGGCATGGATGTGTGTGATGTCCTTAGGTTAGTTAGGTTTAATTAGCTCTAAGTTCTAGGCGACTGATGACCTCAGAAGTTAAGTCGCATAGTGCTCAGAGCCATTTGAACCATTTTTTGCAACAAGCATCCCACCGTCGATTCAGCAAGAAGCCGCCTCTGTACAGTCACATTTATGATTTGTGACTGGCATCCAAAATTCTTGGAAGATGGTTGCATATGCACAGAGAAGAACACTCGTCGGTCAAGCACGCCTGATGAAAATGTCGAGCGTATCCCACACGCGTTCACACAGAGCCGCCTAAGTCTACAGTACGGCTGATCCCAAGAACCTCAACTTCTGAAAACACGCTTGCATATGAAGTCCTACAAGTATCATTTACTGCAGTAATTGCGTCCCAGCCTCCGTAGCAGAAGGTACCAATTTTGCATTTCAGTTCTGCAGGATATGGCAGAGGACACTTTTTCCGAACGCCTCATCTTTTCGGACGAATGGACGTTTCATCTATCGGGTAAAGTAAACCGCCATAACGTAAGAATTTGGGGGTCACAAACTCCTGGCGTCGTGTTCCAACATGAAACAGTCTCATCGAAACTGAATATGCTTTGCGCCGTTTCTGTTCACAAAATTTATGTACCTTTCCTTTTTGCGGGGAAAAGTGTGACGGGGATGTGCTACCTGGACACTCTGCAAAACTGGGTCCTCAACTTTACGAAGATTCCAATAATTTCATTTTTCATCTTTAGATGCAGCGTTATCTTAACACCACCATCCGACAACATTGGATTGGAAGAGGTGAATTATAAGATCTTGTACATTGTTTTTGGCCTCCCGGGTCGCCAGACCTCCCACCTTGGGATTTTTTTTTCTGTGAGGGTGCACAAAAGGCATTGACTTTGCACCACCCATGACTGCTAGTCTTTAATAGGTGAGAAATCGAATTGTTGAAGCTGTCGATTCAATAAACAGGGAGCTGTTGATTCGTGTGTGGAGTGAAGTGGACTACCGTTTCGATGTTTCTCGGTCGACGCATGGTGCTCGTGGTGAGTTTATGGTATAGTGTCTGTGCGAACATAAAACTTTGAACCTTTCTCTATTCCTTGACGTGCGCAATATTTTTCTATCTTCGTAGTTTGTCTGTAACAAACAACTGAAATCTGTTCTTTCTTTTGGAATCACCCTGTGCTGTAAATATCTTATCTATTAAATATCCAACAAGTAGAGTTTCACTGGGGGCAGATTTTCATATTAAACAGCCTCAGGTAAGGACTTAATGAAGAAGATTTGGCGACTGAGGAGATGCCAGACGAGTGGGGAACTAGTGTACTGATCCCAATATTTAAGGCGAGAGGTGATGTGCAAGACTGCAGTAACTATAGAGTTATTAAACTGATGGCACACACAACGAAAATTTGGGAAAGAATTATAGAGGCAAGATTACGCAAGGAGACTGTGGTGTGTGAAGAACAGTTTGGGTTCATGCCTGGAAGAGGAACGACTGATGCAATACATGCTTTAAGGCGGATAGTGGAGAGACACGGGGAGCTACAAGCCGATCTACATATGGCTTTCATTGATTTGGAGAAAGCATATGACAGAGTCCCAAGGGACGAAATATGGAGAAGCATGAGAGAGCAGTGCGTGCCAGAGAAGTATGTGAGGTTAGTGAAGGAAATGTGCAGAGGAGCAATCACACAGGCGAGAAGTAGTGTGGGCATGACAAAGGAGTTTCCAGTAAAAGTAGGGTTACATCAAGCGTCTGCGCTTAGTCCCTACCTCTTTGACCTGATTGTGGATGTGCTGGTGAAAGAGGTGAAGAAGGAAGCGCCGTGGAATATGATGTTTGCGGATGATGTGGTTCTTTGTGAGCAGAGCATCGACAGACTTGAGGAAAAGCTGGAGTTATTGGAGGAAGGCACTAGCAGAAAGAGGGATGAAAATTAGCAGGACACAGTCAGAATATTTAGCACTGAAGGATGTGCAGATGAGGCCCTGCAAGATCCAGGGTGATGAGCTGAAGTCGGTCTGCAAATTTAAATAGCTGGGGTCGTACACACAGAGGGACGGAGGACTGGAAAGCGAGATACAACACCGAATAAATTGCGGTTGGAACACCTGGAGGAAAATTAGAGGAGTGTTGTGTGACAAGAAGGTGAGCATTGAAAGGGAAAGTGTACAAGTCGGTGGTAAAGCCTGCTATGATATACGGGGCAGAGACATGGCCAATCACAGTAGCCCAGGAAAGGAATATGGAAGTGGCGGAAATGAGGATACTGAGGTGGATGTGTGGGGTAACAAGGAAGGACAGGATTAGAAATGAATTTGTTAGAGGAGCTGTGAAGGCGAGACCCATGGGGAAAAAGATACAAGAGAGCGGACTAAGGTGGTACGGACACTTACAGAGAAAAGGGGAAGAGTATATCGGAAACAGAGTTGGAGATAAAAAGATTGAAGGAGCGAGAAGGAGAGGAAGACCGGTGGAAGGATAAGATATCCGGGGACCTAAGGGTAAAGGGATGGAAGAAGGAAGAGGCAATGGATAGAGTACTATGCTAGAGGGCTATGCGTGAAGCGTTCAGTGAATTCGAAAGTAAAATTATATGTACCGACGTGATAGAAAATCCTAGGAAGTTCTGGTCTTACGTTAAATCAGTAAGTGGCTCGAAACAGCATATCCAGACACTCCGGGATGATGATGGCATTGAAACAGAGGATGACACGCGTCAAGCTGAAATACTAAATACCTTTTTCCAAAGCTGTTTCACAGAGGAAGACCGCACTGCAGTTCCTTCTCTAAATCCTCGCGCAAACGAAAAAATGGCTGACATTCGTCACAGGGTTATTTGGCAAGAGTGACAGCGTTACGGAGATGTTTAGCAAACGCAAGTGGCAGATTCTGCAAGAGAGGCGCTCTGCATCGCGGTGTAGCTTGCTCCCCAGGTTTCGAGAGGGTGCGTTTCTGGATGAGGTATCGAATATATTGCTTACCCCTACTTATACGCCCCGAGGAGATCACGAATGTAAAATTAGAGAGATTCGAGCGCGCACGGAGGCTTTCCGACAGTCGTTCTTCCCGCGAACCATACGCGACTGGAACAGAAAAGGGAGGTAATGACAGTGGCACGTAAAGTGCTCTCCGCTACACACCGTTGGGTGGCTTGCGGCGTATAAATGTAGATGTAGAAGTATCCAGAAGAGCAACGCCGACCCTACGTGACGTGGGACAGGGCGATGATAAAGAAGAAGAAGGTAAGGAATTTCTGTAAACGTGAAAGCTGGAGCCACCTGTTAGACTAAATAATAGCCAGGACTCAAGCGTCGTGTTACATATTCTGTTCCCATCCTCCCCCCCCCCTTCCCTCCTCCCCATGTGGACGTTCCTACTTTCTCCATAGTTAGAACATAGTTTTGCTGACGAATGTAGTTAAGGATGAATGAACAGCACATCCTGAACTGTCAATAGCAGGGAACGCCGCAGGCGAACGGAAGCAGCGGGGCGTCGCTGATGTAGCGGCGGCAGCAGTGACCGCAGCGACCCCCTGGGGGCGTCTGCGGCGAGGCGGTGGTGGCTTGCGGGGGTGGCAGCTGCTGCGGCTGCTCACCCGGAAGTCGATGCCCACGGTGGAGATGAAGCTGCCGCTGAGGAAGCGGCCGTCGCGGAAGCGCACCAGCAGGCACGTCTTACCCACGCCGGAGTCGCCCAGCAGCATCACCTGCAACGTCAACACGTGCGGCCTCACGCAGGCGGCTGCGCTCCTGTCACTAAGGCCCTGCAAAGTGCCGATCTGCATAACAAGTACATGAAGAAAATCACGCAGCACCGCAGTAAGAAATCTGATGAGTCGGGTGCATCCTGTAACACTACTTGGCTACTGCCGGGGTCCACGCAACTTTTTTTATTTAGATAAAAAATAGTCGGAAATGCACGAGGCATGGCTACAATGTGATAGCTAGCAGCATGCAACTTCCACTTCAATCTAATATATTTCTTGCTGACTTTGTAATGCTGCACACGTACAACTTTCTTGTTGCCTTGATAATGCTATACACGACAGTCAGTAGTCAGATGTTCTTCAGCACCTCGAAACACCAGACAGACACTGAGGAGACAAAACATTATGACCTCCTGCTTGACAGTGTTTTGCTCCATGTTTGGAAAGCACTACAGCAACGATAGTGCATGACGCTGAACAGACAAGCTGTTCGTAGTTTTTAAGAGGTATCTGACACAGATATCTACGCCCAGGTCACACAATTCTCGTAAATTACCGGCCAGTGGTTTGTAGGTGATGAGCACTTGCCCCGTAGAGCCCAGGATCTGTTCCATGGGGTTCAGGCCTAAAAATGATTCTGAGCACTACGGGACTCAACATCTGAGGTCATCTAGAACTTAGAACTACCTAAACCTAACTAACCTAAGGACATCACACACATCCAGGATTCGAACCCGAGACCGTAGCGGTCGCGCGGTTCCAGACTGAAGCGCCTAGAACCGTTCGGCCACACTGGCCTGCGTTCAGACCTACATCTGCGTCTACGTCTGCATACATACTCGTCAAGCTACCGTACGGTGTTTGGCGGACGTCACGCGCTGTACCACCGCTAGTCGTTTTCTTTCCTGTTCCACTCGCAGACAGCCGGTCGTGGTGGCCAAGCGGTTAAAGGCGCTACAGTCTGGAACCGCGCGGCCCTACGGTCGCAGGTTTCGAATCCTGCCTCGGGCATGGATGTGTGTGATGTCCTTAGGTTAGTTAGGTTTAAGTAGTTCTAAGTTATAGGGGACTGATGACCTTAGAAGTTAAGTCCCATAGTGCTCAGAGCCATTTGAACCACTCGCAGACAGAGCGAGGGGAAAACGACGGTCTGTATTCCTCCGTATGAGCGGTAATTTCTAGTATCTGAGCTTCGTGCTCGTTATGCGAGATGTATGTTGGCGCTTGTAGCATTATTCTGCAGTCGGCTTCAAACGGCTGTTCAAATGGTTGAAATGGCTCTTAGCACTATGGGACTTAACTTCTGAGGTCCTCAGTCCCCTAGAACTTAGAACTACGTAAACCTAACTAACCTAAGGACATTACACACATCCACGCCCGAGGCAGGATTCGAACCTACGACCGTAGCGATCGCGCGGTTCCAGACTGTAGCGCCTAGAACCGCTCGGCCACCCTGGCCGGCCCAAACGCCTGTTCTCTTAATTTACGCAATAATGTCCCTCGGAAAGAACGTCACCTTCCCTCCGGTGATACCCATTTGAGTTCCCGAAGCATCTCCGTAATACTTACACGTTGCTCGAACTCACTTAATTGGACATGGTGCGGATCCCAAACACTCGAGCAGCACGGAAGAATACGTAGAACTAACGTCCTGTACGTGGTGTTGTTTACAAATTAACCACACTTTCCAAAAATTCTCCCAGTAAACCGATGTTGACCATTCGCCAACCCTGCTACAGTTCTCACACGCTCGTTCCATTTCACATCGCTTTGCTACGTTACGCCCTGATATTTTAACGGAGTGGCTGTGTCAAGCGGGGCACTAAAAATGCTGTACCCGAACAGTACGGGTTTGTTTTTACTACTCATCCGCATGAACTTGCATTTTTGTATATTGTACATCACAGCATCATGAACAAGCAACCGCAGATTGCTGCCCACCCTGTCCACCAGATCATTCATGATACAGAAAATAACACCGGACCTATCGCGCTTCTCTGGGACACTCCTGACGACATCCTTATCTCTGACGACCACTCGCCGTCGAGGTCTAGGTTCTATTACTTAAGAAGTCTTCGAGCCACCCATATATCTGGGAACCTATTTAGTGTGCTCGTACTTTCGTTAAACTGATGTGTAAGACATTACTATCACGCTCCTCGAACCACCACTGCACAGTTCTGGCCTTGGGGCACGGACAGTTATCCCTCTGGAAGACTCGTCGTCTGGAAGATGTCACGTATGTAAGGATGCAACTGGTCCGCAATTATATTCGTGTAGTCCACAGCTGCCATAGTACCTTCGATTTCTACCATAGGTCGCATGAAAGCCAAGGTGGATGTTCCCCATAGTACAAAATTTCCGCCAGTGATCTGCCTCCAGACCCGGTTCATGTTCGAGGAGCTGTTCGTCTGGATGACGGCGTACCAGAACACGACTATCGACCAGATGTACCAAGAAACGACCATGTGACGTTTTTTCATTGATCCTCTGTCCCGTTTTGAGGACTGCACTGCATTGTATTGCAGTCTTAATTAACGATCTCGTCGTCTGCTGCGCGGCCTAATATTCAACAATGAGCCCTGAACAATGTGCGCCGAAACACTTACGCCTGTAACAGCATAGTACGTCGCCTATCCCGCTTTACAAAGCGGACAAGCCTTCCATTTCCACGTTGAAATTACAATTAAATCAATACCATTAGTTTCTCACAGGCGCTGATATACACCAACGGGGACAGTTGAAAATGTGTGCCCCGACCGGGATCCGAACCCGGGATCTCCTGCTTACAAGGCAGACGCTCTTTCCATCTGAGCCACCGAGGGCACAGAGGATAGTGCGACCGCAGGGATTTATCTCTGGCACGCTCCCCGTGAGACGCACATTCTCAGCTTCTAGTCCACACACTACATTCGTAGTGCCCCTGCCATTATACCTACTACTCGTGGCAGACAATCCACCGAGAACAGATGCCGTCTTCATATCGTTAAGGCTAACCGGCTGATGACCTCCTTCAGTGCGGATGCACTGAACACCTATGGGACTCGGTGGACTGTCTGGAGCGAGTAATGGGTATAATGGCAGGGGCACTACGAATGTAGTGTATGGACTATAAGTTGAGAATGTGGGTCTCACGGGGAGCGTGCCTGAGATAAATCCCTGCAGTCGCACTATCCTCTATGCCCTCGGTGGCTCAGATGGATAGAGCGTCTGCCATGTCAACAGGAGATCCGGGTTCGAGCCCCGGTCTGGGCGCACATTTTCAACTGTCCCCGTTGGTGAATATCAACGCCTGTCAGAAGCTAATGGTATTGATGTAATTGTAATTTCATTCTAGAGAGCTGCACGGTCACCAATGGCATCTGTTCTTTCGGACATGTCCGAAAGAACAGATGCCATCTTCATATCTCCACGTTGTGTGAGAGACGCGGATGTTTCAACACCTTGTCGCGTACTTCTTGTTTCACCGTCCGTCAATCATTTTCCATAGGTGAGCACGTCTGTAGGATGCGAACAGCAGATCTGCTTTGCCGTTTCTGGGGTGGTCATTGATGGGCGACGGGGCCATGAGAATCTGCCTTAAAGTTGCTAATATCAGGGTATTCCGCATTTGCGGCCCGTGTCGTCGCTAGAATCTTTCCTCATACGTCTCTGCTGCGCCGATATACTTTCCTTGCAGTGACAGGTGGATGCAACGCCACCAGACGGCTTTCGGTCTGTCGTGAGCAGTGGTCATCATGTTTAGCGCATCAGTGTATCATTACAAGGGCGTGGAAAAGTAATTTCTGACATAGTACAGTGTGTTTAGCTTTCATAACAAAATGGAGTCTATGTCATATTCCTTCAGTCTAAAACATTCGCTCATTTCAAATGTCTCAAGAACATTACTGAAACCCATTCTAGAGTTCAGGAAGAAACAGGTGATGATATATGTCAAATGTCTGACTTCACCAAAGAATTTGGTGACCAACTTAGTAATCTGAAGACACTTAAATGTTCATATTCACTCCTGGATATTCATTTTGTGGTGGATGATTTTCAGAGTTCACTACTAATTATAATGATTTTATCTTTTTGTGCTGAATGGCTTACGAAGTTCACTACCATTATAATGGTTTCATTAACTATAGATTTAGAAAAAAAATTTGGAAATTTGTGGTAAGTTCTGTGGGAGCAAACTGCTGAGGTCATTACTTAATATAACTTAAACTAACTTACGCTAAGGACAACACACACACCCATGCCCGCGGAGGACTCGAACCTCCGACGAGGGGAACCGCGCAAACTGTGACAAGGATCCCCAGACCGTGTGGCTAGATTTAGAGGTATTCGAATGCATGAGGACGAATGACAAAGCACTGGAGAGAAACAGTTCTTCAACTGTTGAATTTGCAAAGAAGTGTCCAAAACGAAAGTGCCAACCAACAAAAGACCGTGACAAGAGACTGATCTGAATTTTGGGACCACTTCTGCGTGTGAATCACTGTACTTGATGTTTAATCTATTTCAATCTAAATATAGATCTGTAATAACTGAAGAACATTTTGTTGTACATCCACCACAAGCAGCGAAAATTTTTGTATTATTCAACTACTTCGACATTTAAGCCATCCTCTGGCAGACTCTAATGCCGAAACTAATTTGTGAATAATAAACATTTTAGCAGCTTGTGGAGGATTGACAGCAAAATATCTTTTATAAAAT
Organism: Schistocerca americana; assembly: GCF_021461395.2. Classification (NCBI taxonomy): domain Eukaryota; kingdom Metazoa; phylum Arthropoda; class Insecta; order Orthoptera; family Acrididae; genus Schistocerca; species Schistocerca americana. The sequence goes on along the minus strand of NC_060119.1, from coordinate 256,316,104 downwards.
CTATGGAGCAAAACTTAAAGAGGATTTTAAGTAACGGGGAGAACTTCCAAGAGAACTTGTGCGTTTTGCTCTCTCCAACTGTAGATTTGAAGCTACTGGGAAACAGTTACCAACGGAGTTCAAAAAGCTAACAACTAAAATGAACACTCGAAAAAGAACATAACGAAACCAGCTTCTTCATTTTTGTTGTGTAAAGAAAGGTAGTTGAATGATGTAAGCTTTGGCACAAAATAAACGCTTTTTTATTAATGTTCATTAGAGCCATTAAGGCGGCTGAACCCTACCCGTGGGATATCCCACCCACAATGCTGTACGACATTAGTTTGATTAGTCTTTAAACAATGCAGTTGTCTTAGAATCAGTTCCATAAGTTTGTAGCTCCCGAAGGTAAGGTTAGTGGCCACCCGTTTATTATAGCCACGAGCTAGCGACGTGTACCACCTGGTAATTACAGCGCTGCCTCAACCACACTACTCCGTAGCGGTTTGTTTCCGCCTGGTCCTGAAATTTCAGGTGTCTTCCAAATCTGAAAATTCTTCAAGAGTTGAAATTTTTTATACATCGTAAGTAAGATGTATAAAGAAGAAAGATGGAGAAAAGAAATAGCAGGAAATACTGCACAAAAGTAAAAGAGTTTTCTGTAAAAAGAACAGAATACGAAAATCCAAATTGTGATTGAACGGGTGGTGAAAGGAGAAAAGGAGAGATGTGGTCCGTTGTTGCGATCTTGTCAGAGGACTGATGTGATGGATTCCACATCTACTTGAACCTGCTTACTGTAGTCTTCAGACGCTTCTGTTCTTTTTCTACCTGAAATGTTTGCTGTCCACGTTCCACTTACTTACAAGTCTATACCCTAGAAAAACATAATCACAAAAGAACATACGTCCAAATCTTTAAATTTATATTCGATGTTAACACGTCTCTATATTTCAGAAATACTTTTCTTGCAGTCCCAGTCTGCATTTTATGTCTTCTTTAGTACGGCCAAATCAGTTACACTACTGGCCATTAAACTTGCTCCATCAAGAAGAAATGCAGATGATAAACGGGTATTCATTGGAGAAATATATATTATACTAGAATTGACATGTGATTACATTTTCACGCAATTTGGGTGCATAGATCAGTACCCAGAACAACCACCTCTGGCCGTAATAAAGGGCATTGAGTCAAACAGAGCTTGGATGGCGTGTACAGGTACAGCTGCCCATGCAGCTTCAACACGATACCACAGTTCATCAAGAGTAGTGACTGGCGTATTGTGACGAGCCAGTTGCTCGGCCACAATTGACCAGACGTTTTCAATTGGTGAGAGATCTGGAGAATGTGATGGCCAGGGCAGCAGTCGAACATTTTCTGTATCCAGAAAGGCCCGTACAGGACCCGCAACTTGCGGTCGTGCATTATCCTGCTGAAAAGTAGGGTTTCGCAGGGATCGAATGAAGGGAAGAGCCACGGGTCGTAACACATCTGAAATGTAATGTCCACTGTTCAAAGTGCCGTCAAAGGGAACAAGAGGAGACCGAGACGTGTAACCAATGGCACCCCATAGCATCAGGCCGGGTGATACGCAAGTATGGCGATGACGAATGCCCGCTTCGAATGTGCGTTCACCGCGATGTCGCCAAACGCGGATGCGACCATCATGATGCTGTAAACTGTACCTGGATTCATCCAAAAAATGACGCTTTGCCATTCGCGCACCCAGGTTCATCGTTGAGTACACCGTCGCAGACGCTCCTGTCTGTGATGCAGCGTCAGGGGTAACCACAGCCATGGTCTCCGAGCTGATAGTCCAAGCTGCTGCAAACGTCCTCGAACTGTTCATGAGGATGGTTGTTGTCTTGCAAACGTCCCCATCTGTTGACTCAGGGATCGAGATGTGGCTGCACGAACCGTTACAGCCATGCGGGTAAGATGCCTGTCATCTCGATTGCTAGTGATACGAGGCCGTTTGGATCCAGCACGGCGTTCCGTATTACCCTCCTGAACCCACCGATTCCATATTCTGCTAACAGTCATTGGATCTCGACCTACGCGAGAAGCAATGTCGCGATACGATAAACCGCAATCGCGATAGGCTACAATCCGACCTTTATCAAAGTCAGAAACGTGATGGTACGCATTTCTCCTCCTTACACGAGGCATCACAACAACGTTTACCTGGCAACGCCGGTCAACTGCTGTTTATGTATGAGAAATCGGTTGGAAACTTTCCTCATGTCTTCACGTTGTAGGTGTCGCCACCGGCGCCAACCTTGTGTGAATGCTCTGAAAAGCTAATCATTTGCATATTACAGCATCTTCTTCCTGTCGGTTAAATTTCGCGTCTGTAGCACATCATCTTCGTGGTGTAGCAATTTTAATGGTCAGTAGTGTATTTTGCTGCCTAAGTTGCAAAATTCGTCTCATTTTCTAATTTGATTTCCTCAGCGTCGCCTGATTCAATTTGGCTATATTCCATAGACTTGTTTTACTTTTATTTATATTCATCTTATAGCCTCATTTCAAGACAGTGTCCGTTCTGTTCAACTGATATTCCAAGTGCTTTACTGTCTTGCACGGAGTTACAACGTCATCGGCAAAGGTCAAAGATTTTATTTGTTCTCTTGAACTCTAATTGGCTTATTATCGTTCTCCTTAGCTGCTTTTATTACTTGATCATTGTGCAGATTGAATTATAGCCGATACTGGCTACTACACTGTCTCAGCCGTCCTCAGCTTCTGCTTCCCTCTCATGTTTTCCGACTCGTAATTGAAGTCTCTCATGTATACGAGATATGGATAAACTTTTGCTCCGTGTATTTTATCCTCAGTATCTTCAGGATTTCAAAGAGTGTATTGAAGTCAACGAAGCCAAATCTTATTCTAAGTCTACAAATGTTATAAACATTCTTCGACGTTTATTCTAAGGTAAGTTGTGGCGTCAGTATTGCCTCGCGAGTTCCTACATTTCTCCAGAGCCTAAACTGATCTGACTTAGATATGAAGAGGATAGGTGTCGAGTAACATGAATGAATAACTGCATGAAACTATTCCGAGGGGGCGATGATCTCAATAACAAAAAATTCGAGCACTATGTGCATGTTCTATCAAATGGCAGATTGTGAGCTAAGAATGTAAGCAACTGACAACTCTAAATTGGCAACAATCAATATTGAGCATACTACGAGAGTTAGGAAAGTTTACATGTCCATACACATCGCGCTCAGTAGAAAGGGAAGGAACGAAGACTAGTGTCTAACGTCCCGTCGAACCAGAGAAGTTTGAACGACGTAGGACAGCTAGAAAATCTGAAAAGGGAAATGCAAAAACTTAGTGTTGTGTACATAGTTCCGCGTAGTCAGAGCGTACACAACTTGCCAACTAGAGCGCGCCCCGCTAAGCACAACAGCGCAGGCGCAGCGCTCGTCTGTCTCCACACTACGAGATTGCTGCTAACGTAGAACCTTTTCTCCTCGCGGATCACACTCGCGCAGTGATACCTGAACGTTCGAGGTATTATAACGAGTGTACAGACCTCCGATTACTCAGTCTGCATCAGTCTGCATTAGTCTATAGTCAAGTTTCAGTCTGCGCCTAATAAGATTACCATATTCCTGTACATAGCCATGAAGATAAATGAATAGACACTTTGTCAAGTATCAGAGATATGTGAGAATAAGATTACGTACCAAGACCAAAGGAACTTCAGACTGTCTATTGTAAACAGCATCCAGAATCAAGTTACGTAATTTCTATATTTTTTATTATTTTAATAAATGTGTGAGAAAATTAATCAAGTTCTGTTTAAAGTTGGTCACCGTCAATCCGCTACTCTAAGCGTGCAAGTGGCATTTCTATCGTCTGACCTAACGGCAGAAGATAAACACGCCACGATAAGACCACGAGACATATTGCTGACACTCGCCTACTTCGTTAGAGCGACAAGTCAAATAATCTGATGGTGTGTGTATCGAAGGTCTTACAGTACGCACATTACACTTAGTCTAGATGCAGTGGCCATCAATGACCTGAATCGGAGAGAAGATAAGGATTTTCGGCCAGACGAATATAGGGTAATATCAACAGTAGTAGAAAATGGTGTAACGTGAGTAGGATCCGTTACGATTAGTGTGGTAGGGCAGAGAGTGAGTTACTATGAACAGTTCAGTGACAGTGTTGTTCTTAACAGATTCAGCAAATAAACGCCGACAACAGTAGTTCAGGTATACATGCCAACATCGCAAGAAGAACGTGAAGAGAGAGATAAAGTATACGAGGATATTGAACGGGTAATTCAGTACATAAAGGGAGATGAAAATCTAATAATCACGAAGAACTGAAATGCGGTTATAAAGAAAGGAATAGAAGAAAAGGTTAAGGGAGAATATAGGCTCGGTAGTACGAAGGAGACGAAAGGGAGAATATTTGAATTCTGCAACAGATTTCAGTTAATGATAGCAAATACACTGTTCGAGAACCACAAGAGGTTGAGTTACACTTGGAAAAGGCCTGGACATACTGGAAGATTCCAACTGTATTACATCATGATCAGACGGAGATTCCGAATACAGAAACTGGATTGTAAGGTGTACCCAGGAACATATATACTCTGATCACAATTTAGTAATGAAGAAGAGTAGACTGAAATTTAACAGACTCGTACGCAGAATCACTGTAAAAGGACAAGGGACACTGAATTACTGACTAACGACGAGATGTGTTTGAAGTTCGCTATATATGTGGATGCTCCATAAGGAATATGACAGTACGCAGTGCAGTTGAAGAAAATTGTGAAGGTATAGAGTAAGAAATGATCGTCGGTAGGCCTGATTCAGCACATATGAAAGGGAAAACCATCTTCGGTGAAATTAAAATCAAGAGCGGCAACATTAAGAGTGCAATGAGGATTCGACTGTTAAACTCAGAGGAGAGAGCGGATAGTTGGAAAGAGTACACAGAAGATTTCTATGATGGGGAGAGCTTGTCTGACAATGTGATAGAAGAAGGCGTTGGTGTCGATAAGGAAGAAATAGGGATCCAGCACTAGAGTAAGAATTTATAAGAGCTTTGGGAGACTTCAGATTTAATGAGGCAAAAGGGGTAGATAAGATTTCGTCGGAATTTCTAAAATAATTGCTGGAAGCGGCAACCGAATGACTGTTCACGCTGGTGTGCAGAATGTACGAGACTGGCGACATACCATAAGACTTTCAGAAAAGTATCTTCCATGCAATTCTGAAGATAGAAAGGGCAGATAACTGCGAGATCTATCGTACATTCGCTTAGCAACTCGTGCGCTCACATTGGTGACAACAATAATATACAGAAAATTGGAAAAAAAATTGAGGAACTGTTAGAAGACGGTCCGTTTGGCTTTAGAGAAGGGGTAAGAGCACGATAGAGGCAGTTCTGACTTTGCGCTTGGCGATGCAAGCAAGACCCAAGAAAAATCGAGACACTTTCATAGGATTTGTCGACCTGAAAAAATAATTGGAAACAGTAAGATGATATAAGATGTTCGAAGGCGTAGACTGTGGGAAAAGACGAGCAATATAAAATATGTACAAGAACCGAAAATGAACAATAAGAGTGAAAACCCAAGAACGAAGTACTCGGATTAAAAAGGGGGTAAGACGGGATGCAGGCTTTCGCCCCTACTGTTCGGTCTGTACATCAAGGGGGTAAGAGGGGGATGCAGTCTGTCGCCCCTACTGTTCGGTCTGCACATCGAAGAAGCAATGCAGGAAACAAAAGAAAAGTTCAGGAGTGGGATAAAAATTCTGCGTGAGAGGATATCGACGATATGATTCATTAATAATATTGCTGTTCTCAGTGAAAGTGAAGAAGAATTACTAGATCTGCAGGATAGAACGAACATTCTAACGAGCAAAGAAAATGAATTGCGAGTATACCGAAAAAGATCAAAGTAATGAGAAGCAGAGGAAATGAGAATAGCGAGAAACTTAACATGAAAGATGATGCTCACGCTGCAGATCAAATTAATGAATTCTGCTACGTTGGAAGCAAAATAACCCGTGACGGATGTGACTAGGAGAGCATAAAAAGCAAACTAACACAGGCAAACAAGGCATTCCTAGTCAAAAGAAGTCTACTAGTAAAAAAAAATTGACCTTAATTTGAGAACGAAAATTTTGAGGATGTACAGTATTGTACGGTAGTGAATCATGGATAGTTGGAAAGCCAGAACAGAAGAGAATAGAAGCGTTTGAGATCTGATGCTGCAGAAGAATGTTGAAAATTAGTTGGACTGAATGAGGAAGTTCACAGAATCGGCAAAGGAAGGAGCTTATGGAAAACAGTGACAAGGAGAATGGATCAGATGAAAAAAGGAAACAGGACAGATCAAAACAACTATCGCGGGATAATCTTACTGAACGGAGGAGCGAAATTTTACTCCTAAACAATCTGAGCAAGAATCGGAAAAAAACAGCAGGGATTCTCTTCGAAAGATTTCTGATTTTGTTTATAGACGTACACTGTCTAGACGTACACTGTCGTACACTGTCTAGAATAATGAAAAGTAACGCAGTCAACCACCCACTTATCATTGTCAGCCTCAGCAAAAGCAATGTATTAATTTGGTTTCGTCTTTCAAAACTGTGATGCTCACTTATTATTGTAAAATAATATCTAAATGTTACTTCATGTGATTGTCCGTTATTCTGTCTTAATTTTTAAATGTTTTCAATTTTTCCCCTGGGGCTTTCACCAGCGTAATATCCTTTACTGTTAACTGTGTATGTCTACTCTTCATAGATCTGAAGATTGTCTTTGAAGAACTGAAGCAGTGAAACTGCTCATTAACTGCTTTTTTATATTGCGGTTGAGACAAGTATGTAACGAAATATAGAATCAGAAGAATTTACAGATATGCTTTATCGGACCGTTAAAATCGAATCATCGGCTATAACTCTCCAAATCTAGTTAACCATAATTTTGTATTACGTTCTTGTATTAATCTACTTAATTCAAAATAAATTTCTGCAGGTATATTACAAACATAACCTGCCACAGACATTTCAATGATTTTTACCGTTTTTATTTCAATTCTAGAGAAATGTCCAGCTTGTCAGAGATAATCACTAGCTATTAAAATCAAGATAAAGCGTAATATAAGGTTTTAAATAAAAAGTCATTGGTAAATACGGAAGGAATCAACCTTAATGTTGTGAGAATAAAAAAATATGATGTGGGTGCTGCCATGTGTTAACTTTGTGAAGAACATAATATAATGATGAGACTGACGCTGTGTATCGATGATCAAAGTAGAAATGAAGGTATTGTACATGCCATTTGTTATTCGTCTTTGATATAGCTGTCTGCTGGATGCTCTACATTTTCCTTTGTCCTGTGCCTCTTCTGCAGGTAACTTCGTCCATTTGTAATGTCACCCAAGTCCTTTTCTAACTCTCTTCCCAGGAATATTTCCGGGAATAGCAGACAATTAGATCCCACATGTGTCCCTGTCAAGATGGTTTCTATTAGCTCTTTTTCCTCATCTGATCTAAGAAGGACCTCTTCATCCATCATTCTGTCAGTCTATTTCACTTTTAGTATTTTACTGCACAATTCCGTTACAAAACTATCCGTATAAATTCCTTTTTTCCTTCTGACTGTGCACGATTCGCTGCCATGCACTACACTCTAAACAAAACTCTTGGCGTACCTCTCTCTCAATTCGAACGGAATTCTTTATAATGTAAACAGATGTTTCATCTCCCGAAAAACTCTTTTTTATTCATAGATATTCTACTTCTCACTTACTCCAGACGTCTTCCAGTTAATGTCACCAAACTTCCAGTACCTAAAAGATCTTACTTGTTTCAAAGTCTTTTCTTCCAGTAATATTTTTGACGGCTCGTTTCAAAGTGATATTTTGACGGACGGTCTGTTGATTTACACCACTTTGGTCTTTCCTACATTTATCCTTAGTCTGTGCTCTTTTCTCACTTCTAAAATCCTCTCCATCCTAAATTGTAGTTTTTTCCCCGATTCAGCCAAAACTGCCTAATCATCACCATACTTCATTGTCGTTATCCTCTTTTCTCCGATTATTATTCCTCTTGCTTTTACTGACGCTTTGTATGTCAGTTTCTAAGGATAAATTCTGAAAAGTGCTGTTGGTAAAGAAAACCCTTGTTTAATAATTCTCACAATATCTGCCTCATCCGTTTCCTCACTGCCAATCCTAGATACAAGTTTCTGTCTTGTGTGGAGTTTCTCTAAGATTTTCTGTTCGCTCAGTCCACATTACCATCTTTTAGTCCGCAGCTCGTGGTCGTGCCGTAGCGTTCTCGCTTCCCGCGCCCGGGTTCCCGCGTTCGATTCCCGGCGGGGTCAGGGATTTTCTCTGCCTCGTGATGACTGGGTGTTGTGTGATGTCCTTAGGTTAGTTAGGTTTAAGTAGTTCTAAGTTCTAGGGGACTGATGACCATAGATGTTAAGTCCCATAGTGCTCAGAGCCATTTTAACCAACCATCTTTCATGGACATTAAGAAATTCGCAGGTAAATGGTCGAATTTCAGTGTCCAACGGGCACAATATTTCGGCAAGCGACCAGGCGCTTATGAACTGAATGCCTAGGAGCTAGCTCGGCACTTGTATCTCGTCCCCCTCCCTCCGACCTGCCCCATCGTGCTCGATCCGCAGACAGGAGCGGACGCACGTCCATCATCTCCTCCCTCCCTCCTGCTGCCGACTCGTCACTCGGTCCACGGTTAGTGCCATGGGACACATGCTGGCTGCGTCTCTGCTGTTGCACCGTCTGTCCTCGGCATCAATTTGTTGTGCGATACGCGTGGTGGTGTCATCTCCGCAGTTGCTCCCACAACAAACTGACGTCGGAGGCAGGCGTAGCGACAGCGGAAACACCGCCAGCACGAGACCTCGGCGTGAACCGCAGACAGCTCGGCGGGTCGGCGTGATGGACTGAATGGTAAGAAGGATAGGAAGGAGGGGGGAGGGGTGGGGATGAAATGCTGGTCGCTCGTCCACTCCCAGTCGCGGCCCACGCACGCAGCGGAGGTCGGAGGGAGGGAATAGATGAAAGTGCCGCAGTTCACCAGTATACCTAATGACGGCAATTGGGTCACTTGCCGAAATATTATTCCCACTGGAATGCGACATCAGGCCGTTCACAAGTGAACTTTTTCGTCATGAATTACGCCAGGAGAAGCTGAAGAACCACATTTTTCAACGTCTACTCGAGGACACTCTAGTACACACTGTCAAACGCCTATTCCCAGTTAGATTCGTTAGTATCACGAGTACCTATTCCTTTCCTGATCCTCTGCCATGTTTTCTTCAACTTTTCTTCGTAATATTCTGAGTGGAAGATTGCACATGAACTTTAAAATATGGAAAACGAAATTACTCCCTTTAATCTTCACATTCTTTAGTGTTATATTTCTTTGGCGGAGGAACAAGAATAGTATTAACTGCACTGGTGTCCGAAATTAAAGCAACAAACGGAAATTTTGCAAGCCTGCGTTTCTTTTGCCGCAGAACAGTACAAACACATGTAGTAAAATAGAAACAATGTAAAGAATACAGAACGCAAACAGTTGCAATGTGCATAAAGGTAGACAAAAACTTTCTTCGTTTTTTCAACTTAACAGATTTGCACACACATTCTGCCAACTTGCTAATGAGCTCAGTATAGGATGTTACCGCCTCTGGCTGCAATACAAGCCAGACAACGATGGGGCATGCAGCGAATGATGCCATCAATCTCATGGTTGAGGCAATAACACCCATTCTTCCTGCACAGCTGCTCCGAAGTCTTGGAAAGTGGTTGGTCAATGCTTATGTGATGCAGCACGTCTCCCTAGTGCATCCCCCACATGCTCTATGGTATTCAAATTGTGAGAGCGAGCAGGCCACGCCATGCGTGCAGTATCTTCTGTTTCCAAGAAAACGTCAATCATCCGAACTCTATGAGGCCGAGCATTATCGTCCATCAAGTCTAGGCTCACAGCATCTCGCAACAACCGTACATGAGGTCCCAATATCTCATCACAAAACCTGACAGCAGTTGAACCTTCCAGGTTCACCCGTACAATTTCATGAACAGGTATGAGAGTGGTCAACATACTCCCTGCCCACACAATTAGGGATGCTCCTCGATATCGGTCTCTTTCCACAGTGTTTTGGTCCAGAAGTCGTGTTCCACGTTCCCTCCACACGCAAATCTCTCGGGAATCACTCTCCAGATCGTACTGGGACTCACCCGTGAAAATAACATTGGCCTATTGTTCGACAGTCCAACTGGCATGTTGATGATTCCTCTCTAGACGTTTCCTTCTGGGAAGACACGTCAGAGGTAGACATACACATAGTCTCCGACAATAAAGGCCACTCTGCTGAAGCCTTCTGTACAACCTCTGCCTCGATAAAACACATCCAGTGCATGCCGCGAGGTGAGATGCCAGGTGCCGTGCAGTACCAAGGCGGTACCGTGGTGCCCCTACAGCCAAATTACGGTCCTCCCTTTCTGGTGTCATGGGTGTCGGGCCCTGACCTGGTCTTCGGGATACAGTTTCTGTCTCTAATAGCTGTCGCCACGTCCGAGAAACAACAGAACGATTGAAACTTCCTGGCAGATTAAAACTGTGTGCCCGATCGAGACTCGAACTCGGGACCTTTGCCTTTCGCTGGGATTGGAAGGTAGGACACGAGGTACTGGCAGAAGTAGGGCTGTGAGGATGGGGCGTGAGTCGTGCTTGGGTAGCTCAGTTGGAAGAGCACTTGCCCGCGAAAGGCAAAGGTCACGTGTTTGAGTCTCGGTGCGGCACACAGTTTTAATCTGCCAGGAAGTTTCATATCAGCGCACACTCCGCTGCAGAGAGAAAATCTCATTCTGGAACAGAGCGATTCACATTAAGCCATCGCACAACATCAGTTCGCGACTGTTCTGCTTCCATTCCTTCTATGGCTCTCCACCGCAGAGAGCCTTGTAGGCGTCTTCTCTGCACGATACTGCACCGTCTGTGACTGTATCTACAGCGATGGTGGATGTGGGACTACCTGGCAAACACTACCTCGTCTGATAGGTGTCCTGACGTCATCGCTAGCGTGGTTGTCCATTGACTGGAGCACCATCTTCCGTGCAGAACGCTATGGTACGGACATCTGGTGACAGTCTGTATGACTACCTCTGGAATTAGACACAGGACGGGGAAATTGCAGTTCGTTGCTTTAATTTTGGACACCAGTGAATGTCTTCCAGCCAAGTTACCTCCAGGCCAAATTTGTGGCAGAAATCAGTCGACACAGTAAATGTAGTACCTGGGTTGGAAGGTAGGAATCAACAATCTGTGAAAAAAAGGGGAAAATACTTCCTTATCTAATAATAGGAGTGATTGAGAGGGAGGATAATGATGTTTGATGTGGATCAAGGGGTTATATGTGTCGAATATTATAGGCGGAATTGAGCCACAACAAGTAGTAGAGATCTTAATGGAACTAGTCAGTGTACATCCGTTTTTTCCTCGCGTATTGGAGAAGCCGATACAAATTAGTTCTCAACACATTCCAATGAGATCGAAATTGTAATACTGCGTTTCCAATAATTTTAATGTTACAGCCAAAATGATCATCCATTTTACAAACATAAATAAAGCAAGAAACTTACATAAGATTAATTATTCTGGGCAAAACATTGTGATTTTTGTATTTTCGATGTATATTTTAAGTCATGACTACTTAAAATTCGATGTATGATCATATTTATTGTTTTTACAATTATTCTGAAAGATTCGTTGCCGCGCGGAGTGGTCGCACCGTTTAAGGCGTCATGTCACGGATTGCGCGGCCCCTCCCGCCGCAGGTTTGAGACCTCCCTCGGGCAAGGATGTGTGTGTAAGTTAGTTTAAGTAGTGTGTAAGTCTAGGGACCGATGACATCAGCAGTTTGGTCCTTTCGGAATTCACACACATTTGAACATCTGAAAGATTCGTTAATAGATATGTTTTTCTACATCAAATATTAATGAAATGTAACTCTTCGATTATGTCGATCGTACACACATATGGTTGGACTAAAATTATTGTATCTCTGCGCTTGTCAACTTGCATTATGTGTAATGTTTAGGCGTGAGTCAGTTGCTCCTGTTGGTTGCAAGTCGTTAGTTGTGGACTGAACTGGAAAGACTGTATTAAAATGTTGAGGGACCGGCATGTTGGAAGTGCATTACGATAATAATCAGATATGGAATAAATGTATTTTGAAGACAACATACAATCCTTGCGACTTGTTATTTTCTTAATGTATGGAAATAGAAAACTCGGACATTTCTCTTATACCCATTGCAGCGAGGAATCGTCCACTAAGAGTACGTTTCCCAAACAGGAGTGAGAAGAATCTACAGTTATCGTCGATAAACAAGTTAAGTTGACCAACTTTTGCTAAACTTAAGACAATTAATTGTCCCACTCCCTTTCAGATTCTTTCTTAACATAGCTGTACATTTTCTGAATCCAGTTGACATTAAAAATAATTTTCGAACAGTTTTTAAATCGTTTAATGAGGATAAAGGGGTCAGAAAATGTTGACTTTACAGACCAAGATGTGACTGCAGATACAACAAGAGAGATGAATTTATAGAGTTTGACAGCTTATGCTTTCTATATCAAGAAAAAGCAATATTTTTTATGTATGATAAATAAAGAGCCAAGTCGACACACGGGAGGAATGGCGAATGGGAATCAAAATAAAGACAGAGAAGAAAGACTGACGGTAGCTTACCTTGCAGACAAGATCGAACTGTGGTTCCTCAACCGGCCGTGGCGGGCGCGGCAGCGCTGACGGCGGGCCGCTGGACGAGTTGCGGCGAGTCACCACCACGTGACGCACTTGTCGCTCTGACATGGTGGCCTAAGGCGGCATGGCGGTCTGGAAAGGCCGGCACCCTCAGATCAACAATGTATAAGAGCGTGGAAGGAAAACTGCTCGAGTAAGACGAATACTTACCACAACAGCCCACATTTTAATCAAATATCAGTCCAATACTACAGTTTCACGACACCTGAAGTTGTAGATTGGGACAGAAAGATATTATTGGGGCTGGCTGCTGTGACCGTGTGGTTCTAGGCGCTTCAGTTTGGAACCGCATGGCCGCTAGGGTCGCAGGTTCGAATCCTGCCTCGGGCATGGATGTGTGTGATGTCCTTAGGTTAGTTAGGTTTAAGTAGTTCTAAGTTCTAGGGGACTGATGACCTCAGAAGTTAATTCCCATAGTGCTCAGAGCCATTTGAACCATTTGATATTATTGGGGACTCCACCACCTTCCTAAATACCGAGCGAGGTGGCACAGTGGTTATCAGACTGGACTCTCATTCGGGAGGACGACCATTCAAACCCGCATCCGGCCATCCTGATTTAGGTTTTCTGTGACTTCCTTGAATCACTCCAGACAAGTGCCAGGATGGTTTCTTTGAAAGGACACGATCGACATCCTTCCCAATCCTTCCCCAGTCCGATGGGACCCATGACCTCGCTATTTGGTCCCCTCCCCCAAATCAACTAACCTTCCTAAATACCAGATGATCAGCTGGATGAAAAGTGAGGAACCGCGCCAGACTGAGGATCTGTCCAAGTAACTTAATGTACAGGTTACTAGACTGCAAAAAATAGAAATGAGCCAGAAGTAAAAACACTAGAGTAATGGCCAATGGTCTGAGAGTGGATCGTTCACATGCAATTCCTAGGCAATTTTACGCACTCATCTAAACAAATGATGGACTGGTTCATCAAGTACACCACAGTTGCATGTTAAACATACAGTGAAATTACCATGACACGTAGAAAGATTTTTCATGATTCCACAGTTAGTATCTGGCGATTAGTAATGACAAGAAGAGCATCTGAATTCAAAAATAAAAAATAAAAATTCCAAATCATTCAAAAAATGGTTCAAATGGCTCTGAGCACTATGGGACTTAACATCTGTGGTCATCAGTCCCCTAGAACTTAGAACTACTTAAACCTAACTAACCTAAGGACATCACACACATCCATGCCCGAGGCAGGATTCGAACCTGCGACCGTAGCGGTCGCGCTGTTCCGGACTGAGCGCCTAGAACCGCGAGACCACTGCGGCCGGCTCCAAATCATTGACGAGTGGCTGTCCTTCATTAACAGCTACTACAGGTTTTTGTTGTGTTTGGTCACGTACTCTTATCAAGTACTCTTCTTTATGTGAAAACTGACGTGTCTTACATATCCATATATTTTTTTATGTTGCACCGCAATACTTACATACGCTCAGTCGAACATAGTACAGTATGACTTGCACCTATTTATAGCAAGGTTTTGAGGCAAAACTCCGTCCAAGTAAATGACAGCTCCCTGCGCCTTAGCAACAGGTACGAAGTGCTACCCACTGTTGATGATAACTCTGAGCCAGCACGGGTTGCATCTCCTGTTGGGGCAGCAGTCGATAGGGTGGATGCTTGTCATTGGGAGCTCCATTGTTAGGCGGGTGACGGAATCCCTCAGGGAGATAGAAGATAAGGCCAGAAACAATTCCCGTGTGCATTCGGTATGTTTGCCGGAAGGTCTCATCCGTGATGTGGAGGAGGCCCTACCGGCGGCTATCGAGTGCACTGGGTGCCATCGGCTGCATGTAGTGGCACATGTCGGTACGAATTGCTCCTGCCGCTTGGATTCTGAGGCCATCCTCGGCTCCTTTCGGGGGCTGGTTGATTTGGTGAAGGCAAATAGCAACGCACGCGGGATGCAGGCAAAGCTGTCTGTTTGTAGCATCGTACCCAGGGTTGATCGTGGTCCTCTGGTTTGGAGCAGAGTGGAAGGTCTAAACCAAAGGCTCAGACGACTCTGCGACGGTATCGGATGCGGATTTCTCGACCTCCGCAGTCGGGGCAGAATTTTAGGGTTCCCCTTAATTGGTCGGGCGTGCGCTGCACGCAGGAAGCGGCTACTACGGTAACGGAGCACAAGTGGCGTGCGAATGGGCGCTTTTTTACGTTAGAGAACCCCTCCCTTGGGATCAAAGACGACTTGTCTGATAAATAAGCCACACTGACCTCAGAGAATCTTGGTCCTCGCAGAGTAGAGACAGAAAAGATTAATATGATTTTATTAAACTGCAGGAGCATCAAGGAAAGTTCCCATAATTAGTATCGCTTACTGAAGGTTATAAAGCACAGATAGTATTGGGAACAGAAAGTTGGTGGAAACCAGAGGTAAATGACAATGAATGCCTAAGTTAAGATTGGAACGTTTATCGTAAGGATAGGTTAGTCGCCAATGGTGGCGGCGTGTTTATTGCAGTAAAAAATTCGATAAAATCTAGTGATGTTACCGCGGATTCTGAATGTGAATTAATCTGGGTGAAATTGAGTATCAAAGAACGGTCAAAAATGGTGATCGGATGCTTCTATAGACCACCTGGGTCAGGATCTGTAGTTGTAGAGCGCTTCAGACAGAGCCTGCAGAATATCATTAGTAATTTTCCTGTTCATGCCGTTGTAACAGTGGGTGAATTCAATTTGCCAGGTACAGAGTGGGAGTCTTATGCCATCAAAGCTGGTGCCAGAGACAGGGATTCGTGTGGAATTGTTCTGGATGTCTTGTCCGAAAATTACCTTGAGCAGATAGATAGAGAACCATCTCGTCACGGTAACGTCTTGGGCCTCCTGGCAACAAACACACCTGAACTTATCGAAATAGCTAACGTAGAGGAAGGTACCAGTGATCATAAGGCTGTGACAGCATCTATGAAACGGGTCCTACAAGGTATATTAACAATGGTAGGAAGATAAATTTGCCCAGAAAGGGTGACGGGATACAAATTTCAGAATATCTCAGAAGTCAGCATCAAATATTCGGTGATGAGGACGAAGCCGTGGAGAACAAATGAAAGAAATTCTCAGGCATCGTTCAGTATACTCTAGACAAGTATGTTCAGAGTAAGGTTTTGAGGGATGGACAAGATCCACCATGGTTTGATAGCCCTGTTTGAAAAGCGCTAGGTAAACAAAGAGCACTTCGTCTGAGATTCAAGAGCATGAAGAACATAGCTGACCAACAAAAGTCGAACGAAGCGAAAATGAGCGTAAGGAGAGCAATGAGAGAAGCGTTCAGTGATTTTGAAAGTAACACATTGTCAACCGACCTGAGTAAAAACACTAAGAGATTTTGGTCATATGTAAAATCAGTAAGTGGGTCAAAATCTTATGTAAGTAGGCTGTTTATGTTTTCTTATTAGTAACGCCACGTAGCGCTCTATATGAAAAATCACTGGCTGTGCTGTGTGCAGTCTGTGGGTAGTTTGCATTGTTGTCTGCCATTGTAGTGTTGGGCAGCGGCAGCTGGATGTGAACAGCGCGTAGCGTTGCGCAGTTGGAGGTGAGCCGCCAGCAGTGGTGGATGTGGGGAGAGAGATGGCGGAGTTTTGTAATTTGTCATGAACTGCTATATATATTATGACTATCAAGGTAAATACATTGTTTGTTCTCTATTAATATCTTTCATTTGCTAACTATCCCTATCAGTAGTTAGTGCCTTCCGTAGTTTGAATCTTTTATTTAGCTGGCAGTAGTGGCGCTCGCTGTACTGCAGTAGTTCGAGTAATGAAGATTTTTGTGAGGTAAGTGATTTCTGAGAGGTATAGTTTAATGTTACTCAGGGCCATTCTTTTGCAGGGATTTTTGAAAGTCAGATTGCGTTGCGCTAAAAATATTGTATAATTGTTCAAAGGGGACGTTTCATATCAGGATAAGCACAGTCTTGTATAATTTGTCAAAAGGGGACGTTTCAAATCATCTATTCATTCTCTCAGCGACTACACCGGGCCGGCCGGAGTGGCCGAGCGGTTCTAGGTGCTACAGTCTGGAGCCGCGCGACCGCTACGTCGCAGGTTCGAATTCTGCTTCGGGCATGGATGTGTGTGATGTCCTTAGGTTAGTTAGGTTTAAGTAGTTCTAAGTTCTAGGGGACTGATGACCACAGAAGTTAAGTGCCACAGTGCTCAGAGCCATTTGAACCATTTTTGACTACACCGGCGCCGAAACGGAAGATAACAGAGAAGGCCGAAATACTGAATTCGGTCTTCCGAAGCTGTTTCACCGCGGAAGATGGTAACATTGCCCCTCCTTTCATTCGCCGTACGAACGTCGAAATGGCAGATACTGAGATAACCGATTGCGGAAATGAAAAGCAGCTACAATCGCTTAGTAGTGGAAAGGCGTCAGGACCAGATGAGATACCTAAAAGATTCTATAAAGATTATGCGAAAGAACTTGCTCCCCTTCTAGCAGTAATTTATCATAGATCGCTTGAGCAACGAAAGGTACCTAGCTACTGCAGGTCATTCCCGTTTTTAAGAAGGGCCGTAAGACGGATCCACACAATTATAGACCTATATCGTTGACTTCGATCTTTGTAGAATTATGGAATATGTTTCATGCTCAAGAATTGTGAGGTTTTTTGGAAAATGAGTATCTCCTCTATAAAAGGCAACATGGATTCCACAAAGAGAGATCCTGCGAAACTCAGCTCGCTCTGTTCCTCCATGAGATGCGTAGCGCAGTGGACAATGGCGCTCAGGTTGATGCCGTGTTCTTTGATTTCAGTAAGGCGTTAGACACCGTCCCGAATTGCCGTTTAATTGAAAACATACGAACTTACGGAGTATCTGAGCAGACTTGCGATTGGATTCAAGACTTTCTTGCAGATAGAACTCAACACGTTGCTCTTAACGAAAGTAAATCGACAGATGTAAAGGTAATATCCGGAGTACAACAGGGAAGTGCGATAGGACCGTTGCTGTTTACAATATATATGAATGATCTAGTATAAAACGTCGAATGGTCTTTCAGGCTTTTCGCAAATAATCCAGTTGTCTATACCAAAGTAGCAGAAAATTGTTCAAATGGCTCTAAGAGCAATGGGACTAAACATCTGAGGTCAACAGTCCCCTAGACCTGGAACTACTTAAACCTAACTAACCTAAGGACATCAC
The DNA here is from genome assembly GCF_021461395.2 of Schistocerca americana. Classification (NCBI taxonomy): domain Eukaryota; kingdom Metazoa; phylum Arthropoda; class Insecta; order Orthoptera; family Acrididae; genus Schistocerca; species Schistocerca americana. The sequence continues at coordinate 256,298,112 of NC_060119.1, read as the reverse complement.
ACACATCCATGCTAGAAGCAGGGTTCGAACCTGGTACCGTAGCACCAGCGCGGTTCCGGACTGAAGCGCCTAGAACCGCTCGGCCACAGCCGCCGGCCACCAAAGTAGCAACGCCAGAAGATAGTAAGAAATTGCAGGACGACCTGCAGAGAATTGATGAATGGTGGAGGCTCTGGCAGTTGATCCTGAACGTAAATAAATGTAACGTATTTCGCATACATAGGAAAAGAAATCCACTACTGTACAGCTACACTATGGATGACAAACAGCTGGGGACAGCGTCTGCAGTAAAATATCTAGGAGTAACTATCCAGAGCGACCTTTGGTGGAATGACCACGTAAAACAGATAGTGGGTAAAACAGACACCAGACTCAGATTCAGCGGAAGAATCTTAAGGAAATGTAACTCATCTACGAAAGAAGTGGCTTATAAGGCGCTTGTTCGCCCGATTCTTGAGTATTGTTTATCCATCTGGCGTCCCTACGAGGTAGGTTGGTTGGTTGGTTTGGGGAAGGAGACCAGACAGCGTGGTCATCGGTCTCATCGGATTAGGGAAGGATTGGGAAGGAAGTTGGCCGTGCCCTTTCAGAGGAACCATCCCGGCATTTGCCTGGAGTGATTTAGGGAAATCACGGAAAACCTAAATCAGGATGGCCGGACGCGGGATTGAACCGTCGTCCTCCCGAATCCTACGAGGTAGGACTGATAGAGGAGATAGAGAGGATCCAACGAAGAGGTGGCGCGTTTCGTCACGGGATGGTTTAGCTGGCGAGAGAGCGTTACGGAGATGCTAAACAAACTCCACTGGCACACTTTACAAAGAGAGGCGTTGTGCATCACGAAGAGATTTACTATTGAAATCTCGGGACAGCACTTTACAGGAGGAGTCGGACAACATATTACTTCCCCCCCACATACAATTCGTGTTTTGACCACGAGGAGAAAATATGAAAAATTAGAGCCAAAGCAGAGGCTTACCGACAATCATTGTTCCCAAGCACTATTCACGAGTGGAACAGGGTTGTAGGGATCAGATAGTGGTACCGAAAGTACCCTCCGCCACACACCATTAGGTGACTTGCGGATTATGATGTAGATGTAAATGTAAGTATCATGCTTTAACTGCGATTCTTTCTTGTCTTACCAGACTCACTACATGATATTTGATTTCTAGGCTATTTATTGTAATTTTTTTTGTAAGAATGTGGCGCTAGTCTAACAATAATTTCTGAACCTTATGTTGGGATCACAACTTGAGGCTTTGGGAACCATCACTGCAGAAATATGGTTCCAACAAGGTGGAGCCACAGTCGACACGCCTAATGCATTCATGGCAGTTATTCGAGAAATGTTTCCTCAGCACTGCACGTCATATTTCGGCGATCTCCACTGGCCCACACGCTCGCCAGATCTGTCGGTTTGCAACTTTTTCTTATGGGGTCATTTGAAATGCAAAGTTTATTGCCGCTAACCTCGCTATTCAACCATCTGCAGGCTGCAATACGCGGAGAAATTGCTGGTGTTTCACAGGACACTTCGACAGATGTTGTGTAGAACTTTAAAGAAAGACTCTTAATGTGTGTGTACGAAGACGGAAGCCACCTTTCCGACGTCATCTTTAAAAAATAATCTGCATTTCTTAAACTGGGTAACTTAGAAGTTGTGTTGTTGTAAATACATTTTATATGTCATCAACATAAATCTAATCACAGTAATTTGAAATTTACGTGTTCTTTTCGCGCCGCCATATTTGTCTAGTGGTAACACCAGTAAGAAAAATGAAGTGGGACGAAGAAGTAAAATCAGTGTTAGGAAATATTAAAGAAAGAGTTCTGTTTCTTGGGAGGTTTTCGAAGTGCAGTGTATTTGTAAAGGAAACCACGTACAAGAAGCTAGTTCAAAAACTCTGAAATATTTCTCGGGCGTTGTGCAGACCTTATCAAGTTGGAATAACGGGAGACAGCGAATGAATCCGGAGACGCGCTGCTGGGATCGTAGTCGGTCAGTACCCAAAAGAAACCGTAACGGATATACGCAAGGAACTTAAGTGGGCATCTTTGTGAGAACAGTAACTTCGTACTCATTACACTCTGTTGGGTAAATTTAGAGAACAGTTATTCGAGGAGTACTGAGCACCAATCCTGTTGCCTCTATTATACGGGGAGAACTCGATAAATGTAGCCAAATTTCAGGAAACTATCTCTGAGAGGGTAAGGAGCAAAAAAGATCGCATGGGGTTGTGACCGGAAAAACGTTCCCACTCTCACTTGAAGAGATAGAAGATCTTTGACAGTGTAAGTTTCAATGATTGTTCGGTCTGCACTAGTGTTTTAGCTCCACACTCAAGACGACAGAGAGCTGGAGCACCGTTATGTAGCAAGCACCACCAAAAGAGTGTCCTACAACAGGGGAGGCTGTGCCACCCGCCTGTGAGGAGTTGGGGCGAAAGACTGGATCACACTTGGCGGTCGCCAATACTCCCCGCCTAACACTGGGGTTGAACCGGCGCTGATGGTTCGTTGCCACCATACCATGGGGATTCTCTGTGGGCAGCACGTGGGTATTATGAAGGTTGACGTTAGTGACCCCCACCCCCCGCCCCAAGGGTCACGGGTTGGATTCCCGGCGGGGTCAGGAATTTTCACCTGCCTCGAGATGACTGAATGTTTGTGCAGTCCTCATCATTTCATCTTCATTCATGAAAGTGGCGAGATTGAAATGAACAAAGGTTCGGAATTTGTACGGGCGCTGATAACCGCGCAGTTGAGCGCCCCACAAACCAAACATCACCATCATTACCCCCTCCCTCTCTCTATTCCTGGCCCACCCACCCCGTCGACGCCATCCCCGGAAATGGTAGCCATATCTGTGAAATTTCGGCAGTGTGGTGTCCAGTGCGATGAACCTGCGGTAAAACTGTCGCTGCAGAGGCAGGTCTGTTGATGGTAACAAGGCGTGCACGCGTTGTAAGTGATACAGATAGTGGTGGCAGAGTGGAGAATGTTCCACACGACTGACGGCTTACCGCACTCTGGCGGCGCACATGCCTGCTTTTGATATCGCTGTCACTGAAAGTGATCCTTTTTCCCCATACACAAGGACGTGTACTTCCTTTGGAACGCATTTCCGCCCATATGTTCATGCAATATTTGTGCTCAGTGTCCTGTCAGGGATCGTTTCCTGCTTTTTATCCCCATTTAGCAAAATCACACTGTAAATCTCGAGCTGAGTTCATGAGAATAAGGTAAGAGTGATTTGGATGTGTATTGAAGTATACAGCCAAAATTTTATCCTCAGTAAATACTCTTATATGTGAACTGAATGTGACACGTTGTTGCTGATACTGGTGGTAGAATATATTTAGATGTAAATGTATGTTTGTTCATAAGTACCTACAGGTTTTCAAAATACGACTGCCTGATAATTACAAGAAATTGTACACATATTTCCAAGTTTCCTTTCGTAATTTACCCTGCCACATAGTTCCAGAGTGCACCACTAGGTGGCAAGTGTGTCAGAATATTATTGAGTGATGCGTGCATGTTGAGTCCTTGAATTCGCCACATGTGAGTCAGTTGTGGTGGTTTAGCAGCGATTTCGTATAAGATATCACGTAAAACATTCAGTAGACAAACCAATCCATGGGTGGTACAACGCAGTTCGGGAGATTGGCCGCTTTCGGAACCGTCAGCAGCGAAGATGTGGTGTGTGTGGGAATCATTCGTCAGGAGCCCGAAGAATTCAACGGCACGTGCGAGCAGAGAACTGCAGATGCCGCACTCAACTCTCTGGCGCATTCTATGCGAACGTCTGCGTGTAAAACCACACCGGCTGCAGTTGTTACGTGCGCTAACTACAAGCGAATGTGAGCTTCGTTCTCATTATTACAATGAACTGCGGCAGCTACTAGAGGAAGATGATTTTTCACAGCAGTTAGCATCAGTGAAGAAGTCACGTTTCACGCGTCTTGAAAGAGCACAGAACATCCACATGAGATTGTGGAACATGTGTGTGCGATTCATCTAAAGTTAGCGTCCTTTTTGACACGTCCTCTTCGAAACTTTATGGACAGTTTTTCTCCGCAGAGGAGACTGACTACTTTCGCGTAAGTGGACATACTGCCGGAATGGCTTATGCAAGGACTTCATTTTGAAGACGGTACTCCACCACCCTTCCTTACAGGCGTTCCAGATTGCCTCAGTGCTCAACCGCCTTACCGTTGGATTGGATGAGTTTCCCTTCTTCAGCGACCCTCCACAGACAAATGAGTTGATTCCATAAGATGTCTTCTTATGGGATTATTTTCCTGCCTCCAATGCTTCTTCATTTCGAAGAGTTGCAAGGAAGCCTTATTAATACGGCTCTTGATACCGACCACAGCGTTTTAAGGCGTATATGGCAAGAGTTCGACAATCGCATTGCCGTTTGGCGCGTTAAAAATGGTGCCCGTATTCAGCACCTGTGATGTAGGTTAAAAACTTGGAGAGATGCTCTATCCACTGACATTTGTGTATTTTCAGCATATATTGTGGTTTTCGCGCAGTCGTCTTCTGGAAGCAAAGAGGCACTTATGAAATAGCGCTACATAGAGGCTGAATCATGGCCATAAAGAAGAAAGAAAGGAAATAAAGGGCGGATGTTCAAAAATGGCTCTGAGCAATATGGAACTTAACATCTGAGGTCATCAGTCCCCTAGAACTTAGAACCACTTAAACCTAACTAACCTAAGGACACCACACACATCCATGGTTCAAATGGCTCTGAGCACTATGGGACTCAACTGCTGAGGTCATTAGTCCCCTAGAACTTACAACCAGTTAAACCTAACTAACCTAAGGACATCACAAACATCCATGCCCGAGGCAGGATTCGAACCTGCGACCGTAGCGGTCTTGCGGTTTCAGACTGCAGCGCCTTTAACCGCACGGCCACTTCGGCCGGCTACACACATCCATGCTCGAGGCAGGATTCGAACCTGCGACCGTAGTGGTCGCGCGGTTCCAGACTGAAGGGCGCATGTAGTAAACGTTTCTCTACAGCAAAACATTTACATATTTATCGATACCCTCCAGAGAACACTGTTCAGACCACACATGCAATCGCAATATAGTTTTTCTCATTTACATCGCATATCGCCGGTTTGATTTCAAGTCATTTACTGGCTTCCTGCACTGACCTAAAATTTTTAAAACTACTGGTACATTAATCGAAGATAACGGTATTACGATGCGTCGATAGCACATTTCATATTCAGAACGAGTTGCATCCAGTAAGACGTGAAGATCAACCACGATGTATGATCAGATTTGTGATTATATTATCAAATGACAGATTATATAATATAACAGACAGATTATATAATAAAACTTGTGGGAACGTAGTCCGCTGCACGCACTGTTAATCCCGTAAAATTTCTGCTGCATTTACTGTTGCACATGAATTGTCGTTGTTACATAACAGCGCCGTAAGGTAACACTGTTCAAACGCTGTTACGAAATAGCCCGACACAACAGCTCACGAACAGATGAACAGGACAGGCCGCAAGTCTCACAGATTATCCTCTTATGTTTCCTGCATTACACTTCGTGTTAGCCACGTTTGCTAGGGCGACTGTAACAAATGGCGGATGCTATACACCGAATGATGAGGGAATAGCTACTAATCTCAATACGGCCGACTTAAATTGGACAGCCACTAGATTTGGTAACGTACGTAACTCAATATCATCAAGAGATTAGTTATTCTTTACCTAACGTATCTCAGTAATGAGCTAGTGATCAATCTCTTACGACGTCGTTGTTATTGTTGTTCAATGTTTATTCAAAAGCATTAGCTTCGCGTCTCAGAAGATGCTAGAGTGTGTCGGTGGATTTCGGAAGTGTACAGTTGGTCTCCTACGGTGTATATGAGATGGCTCTAAAGACGGGTGCACTGTCCACTGCCAAGGAACTCTCTAACTGGTTCATTTTTTGTTATAACTGAGAAGATACATAGGAGTTCTACCAAAGATGTTTTCCAACTTGGTCTGCTAGGAGCGCTGCAGTATTCCGGAATGTTATTGGCAGATTGCCCTTCGTCGTATTCACATATTTTTATTACAAAGCCATGAGAAACTGCGTCTAGCACTGTTGTATGAATTACTGTCACTTTAGTTGTTACTGGCAGTTTTTAATACATCTCCAGTAAATATATAATCTTTTGCTTCTCTCTCCAATCGCACTCGGCCTTACTTACACACACACACACACACACACACACACACACACACTCTCTCTCTCTCTCTCTCTCTCTCTCTCTCTCTCTCTCTGTCTCTCTCTCTCTCTCTCTCTTTATTTTTTGTTTATCTTTTAGTTTCAGTGGGAATATAAGGGAAAAAGCCACTTGGTCATGGGACGAATAAGCACATAGTTTACACAGCGTGGATTAGAAAATATTTAAAAAAATAATGAAACATGAAAAAAGTTTGTAGGAAATATACAAACATTACATAGAAAAGTTTTCAACTACTGCGAGAAACCCCCACACAGAACAAGAGCAGCGCGGGGTAGCGGTCTGAGGCGCCTTGTCACGGTCCGCGCGGATTCCCCAGTCGGAGGTTCGAGTCCTCCTATGAGCATGGGTGTGTGTGTTGTCCTTAGCGTAAGTTAGGTTTAGTTTAAGTTAGATTAAGTAATGCGTAAGCTTAGGGACCGATGATCTCAGCAGTTTAGTCCCATAAGTCCTTACCACAAATTTCCAAAATTTGCCACAGAATAGCAGTACGTCAAATTTCAACTTAGGTATGAAACGTGTGGCTTATTACGGAGCTTTTTTTTCAATACTGCTCGAATGTATTGAAAACCTTTCTGTACCATGCTTAACGAAGTTTTATCCAAGGGCAAATCGCGTTTCCGTCCAGTGTTCACTGAATTAATGTCGCATACTCTTCTGAATGAGTCAGTATTGACAACATTTAATCCCATTGTGGTGTGCGTACTGTAAGACCTTCGGTACACACACCATCAGATTATTTGACTAGTCGCTCTAACGAAGTAGGCGAGTGTCAGCAATATGTCTCGTGGTCTTATCGTGACGTGTTTTTCTTCTGCCGTTAGGTCAGACGATAAAAATGCCTCTTGCACGCTTAGAGTAGCAGATTGACGGTGACCAACTTTAAACAGAACTTGATTAATTTTCGCACACGTTTATTAAAATAATAAAAATCATAGATATTACGTAACTTGATTCTGGATGCTGTTTACAACTGACAATCTGAAGTTCCTTTGGTCTTGGCACGTTAATCTTATTCCCACATATCTCTGATACTTGACAAAGTGTCTATACATTTCTCTTCTTGGCTATGTACAGGAATATGATAATCTTATTAGGCGTAGACTGAAACTTGACTATAGGCTGGTACAGACTAATGCAGACTGGTACAGACTGGTGCAGACTGGTGCAGACTGTTGCAGACAAATGCAGACTGAGTAATCGGAGATCTGTACACTCGTTATAATACCTCGCGCATTCAGGTATCACTGTGCGAGTGTGATCCGCGAGCGAAAAGTTTCTACGTTAACAGCAATCTCATTAGCTGCATTACATATTAATACGCGGATCGGCGGAAGCAGAATTTGGTCCGTCTCTAAGACAGCGCCATCTCGTAGTGCGGAGACGGACGAGCGCTGTGCCTGCGCTGTTGTGCTTAGCGGGACGCGCTCTAGTGGGAGAGTTGTGTACGGGCTGACTACGCAACACCCATAGTAGAGTATGTGTGTAGGATGGCACAGTTAGAGTTGTAGTAAACATAAACAACAACCTACGTGAAACTGCGTGGAGTGGCCGCGCGGTTAGAGGTGTCATGTCACTATCTATGCGGCCCCTCCCGCCGGAGGTTCGAGACCTCCCTCGGATATGGCTGTGTGTGTGTTGTTCTTAGCATAGTTTAGTTTAAGTTAGCTTCAGTAGTATGTAAGTCTAGGGACCGATGACCTCTGCAGTTTGGTCCCTTAAGAACTCACACACAGTTGAACATTTGAACCTACGTGAAGCTTGTAAACTGACTGTCTGACTGCCCCTTTCTGGGCCAAGAATATTCTTGGTGATTGCGCAGAATTGCACCATACGTGATAGTAAAGCGGAGGTCAGAAAGTCAGAGGCAATAGAGACCGTTCTTGTAGTGAAGACAGCAGCATTCAACTTCTGCACGAGATACTGAACTTTTTGCTTCCAAGGACAAACTTTTAATCTACCTTTAGTCATAATAATTTAAAATGTTCCACTTAACAGACTATTTGAGAACACATGGACAATAAAACTATGCTTTTACAGAAGTTCGGTGTCAGAGACTGTAAGCATTGCGTCTTTCCTTCGAGCAGTTGAGCGTTAATCTGTTCTCTGAAAGCCACATGCTGATATTACCTTCTCCGCTGTTAACTAGATTATTTGCAAGACGTAAATGAGTTAAGACAACAGCTGTCAGTGGGGCAAGTTGAAAATTTGTGCCAGACCAGGATTCGCAGGTCTCCTGTTTACTAGGCAGGTGTGTATACCACTACGCCTTCTGGACACAGTGGCCAGCAGAACAGCACAGACTGCCCTACACCACTACACCATGTGGATACATTGGTCACCACTACCGCAAACACTGCCTTACACACTGACCACTACACTATCTGGACGCAGTGGTCACCACGAACGCACGTGGGTGGTGTAGTGGTCAGCATGTAGAGTAATGTGTGCGAATTCGAATTCCAGTCTGGCACAAATTTTCAAGCTGCCCCACTACCAGCTTTTGTTCTTAATTCTTTTGTGTTCTGATTCATAATGGCTGCAGAATCAAAATGGTGTCTGTGCTTTTGGAAATGTCCGAATTAGAACGTATTCTGGTTGTGGGATTTAGATCTGTGTACTTTGCTGTGTGGACGTTCATTTATTGCTGTTAAAAATATGAACGCAGCGTACAGTAGCTTCCAGGAACAATTACGTAAAAACAGCAAGTAACACATAAAAAGTTTAAGAAAACATGCAAGGTCCTGCTTTCAGTGCATTTTGGTTTCTTTTGATTAAAATCGATAGCATGAATTCTACGACCATCGCCTCCGTGACTAAAACAAACTTCTTTACCCATTCATTTCCTAACCTGCTACAAAGCGAGTTATGATGGGAAAAATTTCAGGTACCTGCTCGAATTTTGACAGAAATCGATTTGGTTCAAATGGCTCTGAGCACTATGGGCCTTAACGTCTGAGGTCATCAGTCCCCTAGAAGTTAGAACTACTTAAATCTAACTAACCTAAGGACATCACACACACCCATGCCCGAGGAATGTCTGGTAAGAAGCTGTTGCTATCCGTTCATTGAATTACGACTTTACCATGAGAAGAAAATAAAATTTGGCGAATAGGAAACTCTCTCAAACTTCTTTGTGCGAGATGTTTATCTGCGGCCTGTAAATAAATGAAGAAGAAAGGCTACCACAGCCCTCAAGGGTCAAGTCGTTAGGTAACAATTAATGTACCTTTTTCGTTGGGCTTTTACGTCTCGTCTACTAGGCCACCATTAATACCACCACAAGAGCTCAGTGTTATTCAAGGACGAGGAGCATAATGGACATGAATCTTTAAAATCGACACTGCCAGTCTTGCAGGAGTGGCTCTGATGATTACAGAAAATTTCTTCCGGTATGATTCTCTCAACCACGAATTCAGTGTATCATATCATGTTACAGTCTGCGTCCATTAAGAGTTATTTAACTAAGTAAAGAAGTGTCTTTTGATATTTTCACGGAGGCTTCAGCAATGTTGCGCATGGTTATACCAACGCAGCATAGAAGGCCCTTCTAACGTACATAACTAGGGCGCAAACAGATTTTCATCTAAATTTTTTTGCACCTACATGCATGTGAGGAACTATATGAAACGTATGTGCTCTTAGTGTCACGCCTAGAGGAAGTTGATGACTCATCTGGTTATAGACACTAGAATAAAAAGAGCACTTTCAGTGTTTAACACTTTAAACACACATGTTTTGGGTCACAGTCACATAATTTCATGGGCAGCACGTGATAGCCCTGATACGCAGTAAATAAAAAAAAAGGAATTAAACAAGGGGTAAGCAAGAAATGGTAAGCAAACAATAGTTGGTAACGGGCTTTTTAGAAAATGAATGGTTGTAATTTTTGGAAGTGCCGTGACTTATGTGCCACTTATTTCTTCTTTTATTTAACCAGGTGAAAATCACAGATTTAACTTGGACAATTAACTGTTTCACCTGTAATCTATAGCCATCTTCGGGTCTGTAAACAAGAAAGCGCCTGCATTCGTGGGTTCGTTTCGATCCATCCAAACATGATCGAATAATCAAGCAATTTCATCCAGTAATTCGAAAGCCAATGTCGCAGTGGAAAATGAACTGCTGTGTTTGTTAGCAGTGGCAGTCATCTTCATTTGCCCCCTATCGCTTGCAACAACTACGTAACAAACGGGAACTGCAATTCATTCAACTTCTTATGAAGCGCCTCTCTTAAGAATTGTCCACATTATATTTTCATTCATGACAATTTTTCTGTGTACATATTTCCTCTGTATTTTGCATATACTTCTTCAAGTCGTCAATTGCTTTTTCACTTACTAACGTCTTACTTTAACTGCAAGTAGTTACGCAATGCTTTTCAAATCTCAAAGTGTCAACAGAAATGTTATCAAAGGCATCCGCTAGTTTACTAAACCCTCGGTAACTTATATGAGGCAGAGTTAGATTACATGAAATTGAGAGGTATTTAAGTACAACATGTCCTTAATATTTAAATTAAAACGTCCACTTCATATTTCCTCATTCTGCTTGGAAGCTAAAAACTTTAATAATGCGTCTAGTTTCATCGCTGCTATCTCTGATTTGGCCACACCCGTGTGAAGTATCGACAAATTGGCCAACCTCGCAACGGATTGCTGCGCTCCATCGCTCGTGTGTAGGGGCCCTTATACGTTACGTGCCCCCGTGTTACAAGGCTGTGTCCTGCAACAATGGGTATGAGGCCTCTATCGCTCAGTTTTACTTTCTAGCCTATCCAGTTTTATTTTATTATTTATAGACCTGATAATGACTGTAAATTACATTTGAAACCGGTAATTGTGTGATTCCAATCTTTGATTTTGTCGTTTGTAAACTTGGTTCCACAGCTGCAGTCATTTTTCTGCGAATCCTTTTTTTGTTCTGAACCAGTCACATTATTTCATAATGATAACGATCTTTCATAATGAAAACAATAATCAGACATAATGAATAAAGCGATTATTTCAAAATAAAACAACCTACGCAGGGAATTTGCCTTCCTTTAACAAATCTGTGATTATTGTTCGATTAAGACAGCTGAATCAATTGTAGAACTGTAAACGCTACGTTTTATTCAAAATAGCACGGATAAAATAAATATTGTTTTAATGGATTCGAAATCAGCACTCTGTTCGCTCAGAAAATGAATCACCCAGTTATACCCAGATTAATAGATATTTTGAGAGGGAAAAAATAGCAGTGAATGGGAAGTGATGGCATATCACTTCAGGACAAAAAAAGAGAGCAAAATCACAGGCAATATAGACAAACAAATAATGTATGATTGACAAAGTGCCTGCATATTATCCGCAAAACTGTGGGCGATTAATGAGGACTGAGTATTACAAAGAGTGGGCCTGTCTTATCGAAAACAAGAGTAAGACTTTGCGGCATGACTTGGTATGCACAAAATAGTTATGGCAGAACATATGCTACGATTATAACAAAACTAAATTTTAATCATGTTTCAAAGATAACTTACACACAATAAACTAGAGACGGGTCGTTCGCGAATTAATGGGTCCAAAGGAATAGTTCACCAAGACGAACGGAAGGAGCCAGGAATGAATTGTAAGGAACGGTCTTTGATAGTTCACTTCGGTCGTGGCTGTCTACTTATAGTTCCCAGGAACGGGAATCGGTCGATCTCGTTCTCGCGAAGGCGCGTCGGCCTGTCTCGTTACAGCCTCGTTCCCGTTCCCGTCTCTGTCTGAGTCTTTGTCTCTCTCGGTCGGTCTCTTCCTTCTCCGCGTGACCACCCGTCGCAGTTCCACTGCCGACTGTTCCTAGTTAGTTCAGTAGCCGAGTTGTTGTTCGTTTTGTTAGCTGCGCACGCCCGTTCTAGATCTGTTTCAAATCTTTTTTGAACTCTAGACATTCGTTCTTTACGAATCCTATTCAGCGTCCTCGACCGGTAATTAATATGTATTTTATAATTGCGTAAATGAATAAAAACTACGTGGTATGTAATGCATACATCTTTTCAGGTAACAAAAGAGCATATCAGATTACTTCACTATTTCGATAAACAGCAGAAGACATACTTATAAAAAGGAAAAATAATTGCTATTATACATGCAAAAGAAGTTGGCACGACACACACTAGTGGCCATTTTCCGTCTTTTTTTGACCCGAGGTTAAACAGCATATTCATTGTTTTGGAAGGCAGAACAACTTACAACCGAATAAAGCCCGCGCTCCATGATCGAGTGTCCGGGGCCACATTTTGTGAAGAGAATACGGTAACTTCTACGATAATATTTCAGTGCTACAGGGTGGCGTGCGAAAAATCGACACCGAGTACTAGACTGCTCTTTGTCGCCCACCAACCGTCATCTATTGTTTCAAGGTTGTTGTTTCTATTAGCTTTTTTGTTATTTCTTTACTGCCTAATTATTACTTGTAGCGGTCAACAAATCGTGCGTAACTGGCGAGCAGCCTGTATTCGGGGCTGTTTCTTTTGTGCGCCACCTTATATTATTTCTCTGCGAGCCGGCCGATGCGGCCGAGCGGGTTCTAGGCACTTCTCTGGAACCGCGCGACTGCTACGGTCGCAGGTTCGAATCCTACTTCGGTAATGGGTGTGTGTGATGTCCTTAGCTTAGTTAGGTTTAAGTAGTTCTAAGTTCTAGGGGACTGCTGACCTCAGATGTTAAGTCACATAGTGCTCAGAGTCATTTGGACCATTATTTCACTGCGATCAGCCACATAACGCTACAGTTAGCTAAACGAGAGGCTTTGCAGAATTACGAAAATTACTTCTACAAGTGTGTGAGAATTCTGTAACGAATAAAAACTCTGTACTCCAGACGGGAGGCAAGTGCCCCCTCTTGGCGCCTTTCATCTTCATTCACCTACGCTACTATTTTCAATTTTTCATAAGAACCATATACCATGCACAAATGAATGGTGTACGAGTAAAAATGAACGGTTCCCAAAGAAGAGCGATCGCCAGTGAACTAGTTCCCAAGGATGAACGAGTTTGCCCATCTCTAGAATAAACGCTGCCGAGCTTCGGTTTGTGACTCTAGAAACGGGTAGGACATAGACCACATATTTTTCTTAATGGTGTAATCAGATACGACAGGCCACAATATTTAGCCAGCACCAGATAGCACAAAGTTCCGCACAATAGTATCTATACGGAGACTGCTGGTGCTAAGAAACAACAGAATATATATCTAAAAAAGGTTTTCCTCCTTTGTACAGAAAAGATAAATATGTGAAGAAAAAAACTATTGACTAACAATGACTTTGGGTGTCTTGCGTATTCCAACTAGCAATAATTTCACAAATTAACTTCTCAACAGACCATCATTACATCCTGGATCGTTTACGTAGGAAGAACTGAAATGTCCGACGGGTGTTGAAAACAATGTGAAAACACTCATTCATCCCTTCAGCCTGGTTTTCATTGGTCTTTGAAAGCTCCAATAATGTGTATGCCCTTCGTGAGTGTTTATCCGTATAAGTCTATGAATGTCACCTGGTAATAGCCGTTCCGATTCTTCAATGTGAGCACATGAGCGCTCCTGGAGAGTCTGTGGTGGAAAAGCACGACCACGACCAAGACTACTTCTGTCAAGCATGTCCCACATACGTACGATGGGATTTAGGTCGGGATTCACTTCAATGTCCTGGCTTCGCAAGACGTCAAAGGAATTCAGGGCCGACACCTGTGCAGCAGCCACCACACGCTCCAACAGGATCTGTTCGATGTACCGCCTGGCGGTAAGGTTGGTTCAAATGGCTCTGAGCACTATGGGACTCAACTGCTGAGGTCATTAGTCCCCTAGAACTTAGAACTAGTTAAACCTAACTAACCTAAGGACATCACAAACATCCATGCCCGAGGCAGGATTCCAACCTGCGACCGTAGCGGTCTTGCGATTCCAGACTGCAGCGCCTTTAACCGCACGGCCACTTCGGCCGGCTGGCGGTAAGGCAACCACGTACAACGACAAGATCTGTATGGCTGCAAACACTGATAGACTTGTTTCTTGGACAACATTTGGCAGGTACTCCCTCCGCACCCAGACAGGACCAAGCGTCATAGGATATCTTGACCTGTCTATGAACAACACGTTTCGCCAGTGACGAAGTTGCCAGGTGACAAAGGAACGGCAGGACTGAAGGCGAGCTACAGGATGATGTCGTGTCGAATAGGTTACTCGAATAGGACGTCTGTGTCGTAAGGCCCTTCCTTGTAACCTGCTCATTATACACTGAAGAGCCAAAGAAACTGGTACACATGCCTAATACCGTGTAGGGCCCCCGCGAGTGCGCAGAAATGCCAGCCGTGCGGTCTAGGGCGCCTTGCCACGGTTCGAGCGGCTCCCCCCGTCGGAGGTTCGAGTCCTCCCTGGAGCACGGGTGTGTGTGTTGTCCTTAGCGTAAGTTAGTTTAAGTGGTGTGTAAGCCTAGGGACGGATGGCCTTAGCAGTTTGGTCCCATAGGTACTTACCACAAATTTCCATTTATACAGAAGTAATGGGTGTACGACGTGGTACGGAAGTAGTATCTGTAGTAGTGCTGGAGGAAATTGACATCATGAATCTTGCAGGGCTGTCCACAAATCCGTAAGAGTACGAGGATGTGGAGAACTCTTCTGAACAGCACCTGGCATATATGCTCAATAATGTTCATGTCTGGGGAGTTTGATGAGCATCTGAAGTGTTTAAAGTCAGAAGGGTGTTCTTGGGGCCGCTCTGTAGCAATTCTGGACGTGTGTGACGTCGCATTGTCCTGCTGGAATTGCCCAACTCCGTCGGAATGCACAAAGGATATGAATGGATACAGGTGATCAGACAGGATGCTCACGTACGTGTCACCTCTCAGAGTGTTATCTAGACGTATCAGGGGTCCCATATCACTCCAACTGTACGCGCCCCACTCCATTACAGAGCCTCTATCAGCTTGAACAGTCCCCTTCTGACACGCATGGTCCACAGATTCATGAGGTTGTTTCCATATTCGTACACGTCCACCCGCTCGATAAAATTTGAAATGAGACTCGTCCGACTAGGCAACATGTTTCCAGTCATCAATAGCCGAATGCCGGTGTTGATGGACTCATGCGAGGCTTAAGTTTTGTGTCGTGCAGTCATCAAGGCTATACGAGTGGGCCTTCGACTCCGAAAGCCGATATCGATGATGTTTCATTGAATGTTTCGCACGCTGATACTCGTTGATGGCCTATTATTGAAATCTGCAGTAATTTGCGGGAGGGTTGCACTTCTGTCACGTTGAACGATTCTCTTCGGTCGTCTTTGATCCCGTTCTTGTAGGATCTTTTCCGGCTCGCAGTGATGTCGGAGATTTGATGTTTTACTGGATTCCTGATATTCATGGTCGTATCGGAAAATTTCCACTTCATCGCTTTCTCAGATATGCTGTGTCTCATCGCTCGTCCGCCGACTATAGCACCATTGCAGCAGGAATAACCGATCTAACAACTGCGCCAGATACTTACTGTCTTATATAGGCTTTGTCGACCGCAGCGCCATATTTTGCCTGTTTACATATCTCTGCATTTGAATACGCATCCCTATACCAGTTTATTTGGCGCTTCAGTGCATTTTATAGAGGAGATACGGTAATGCAAACAGAGTCAAAGGCTAATATATTTTTAAGAAGAATGAGAAAACTCCACTACTATCGTCACGGCAGAATCTGATACGTGTGTGTAAAATCACGGAAATCATGTTAGATCTCTAATGAGTTTTGGATGGATGCAGTATCTACTTTTGATGTTCATACCCTCATAATAATCTTACAAGATTTAGATTTAAAACTTGTCATTGTAATGTGCACATCAGAATGGAATGCTCAAAGTGGTATCTAATGTGATTAAAGGAAAAAGCTTGCTTTGTGAGTGTTTTTACGGCTTGACATATATACAAAAATTTTGCTTTGTAATCTAGTTTGTCGGTTACTAGTTTAGCATATTAATTAATTGATTTGGTTTACACACAGGGGGTTTGAGAGTATGAATCCCTTTTCTGTAAGAAATTTTGGTTGAATATGACTAGCCTTACTACTGAATTACTGATTTCCCTAAATTTTTCCTTCTCAATTAGAATCTGGTGCCAAATGTTATCGATAAAGGTTTTGCTTTTTACTGTTTGCAAAGAGTATCTTCTACGGAACGATTGCATATTTCTCTCTGCACGACAATTGGTGATGAATTGCCTACGATAGGCAAGTTTCACACAGGTTTAGCGTGTCACAAAAGTTATTTTGGCATCTCTTTACAGTGTCCACCATGCTGGCTCACCGATTTAAAATCTGAAAAACGTTTTGTAAATAAAAGAGGCATTTCACAATGATAGAGGAATCATATACGAAATTCATTTCCTTTATTAATAATCTGAAAATTGTGTTGTGAATACGTTACGTCGCTCTACATTCAACAACAATTATGGACTGCAGAAAATAGTGTAAAATATCTTAAGTTACACGAATATTTGCTGAAAAACTCACATGCTGTGTGACAGGTTCATTTTCACGCCACTGTGAGGAAAAAAACTGCCAGTACTTGTACAGCCTGACAAATTGATTGAAAAGAGAGAAAAGAAAAAACGCCACACTTACTTCAAATGCAGTTAACCTTATACAGAGGTAATTTCCAATTTAACGTAATTTTATAAATTCACTGATACACATACACAATTATTTTATTTGACATTACCTCCTTTACAATTTTCAGTCAGCAAATTTTATGAAAAACCGACCAAAAGTCTCGAAATACGTTCAAATAACAACATAGAAAAAGAAAACCCTTTTTTGCGTGAGGAGGAATCCTCTGCCCGATGTAATAGAGTCAGTCAACACCAGACAAAATGATCGAATTAATGTACGAACCACACATCTGTTAAACAGTGACTTCTGAAAAATATGTAATGTCACACAGAAAGAGCCGCTGTACATCAGACGCGCGCTTGAAACAGACCGCTGATGGAATATTATGCACATGTGCATTTTCCACTTCTTGCGACGTGATGAATACTCCATTAAATTTAATGGACTACCATTCACATGGGTTTAAATGAATATACATACATTTAGCAAGTACACGTGCCTGTAAGTGGAAGGAATAAATAACTTCTCGGACAATTTTCATGAAACAATCGCTTCCACTAAAGACCTTATTTTTCCTTCGTACAGTGACCCGAAGCAAATAACAAATCATACTAAATCTCAGCTCTGACAGAGGCAAACATTAACCATTCAGCTGTAGCAACCGTTAACGCAGATATACTGGCGCACGTCTTTGGGAAAAAAGTAGAAAATAGCTCGATAAATAGAGGTGTGCAGCAAAACAGCGCTACCAATTACCGACTCCAATTTTTAGGTTCGTTAACGGCCCTGGGATTTCTCCCATTAAAACAAACATCAAAGCCAGCGTGTCAATTATTCTGCTGCGAAAACTGGACGCACCAAAAGTGTGTAATGAGTGCCGCATTAAAAGTTACGGCTATCCAATAGAACGTAAAGTCGGTGGAAATATTGGATAGATATGACGCAGTCAACGCGAAAAACTTTCTGTTCTGTTTTAAACGAGAATATTTTTCAGTAAGTATTGGTTGTCCCAGGAAGAATGAACAATTGAAATTGTGCTCCATTTTCGTTCCCATCAGTTGGCAATGCCGGCCGGAGTGCCCTTGCGGTTCTAGGCGTTGCAGTCTGGAACCGAGCGACCA
The DNA here is from genome assembly GCF_021461395.2 of Schistocerca americana. Taxonomy (NCBI): domain Eukaryota; kingdom Metazoa; phylum Arthropoda; class Insecta; order Orthoptera; family Acrididae; genus Schistocerca; species Schistocerca americana. The sequence continues at coordinate 256,280,097 of NC_060119.1, read as the reverse complement.
CTACGGTCGCAGGTTCGAATCCTGCCTCGGGCATGGATGTATGTGATGTCCTTAGGTTAGTTAGGTTTAATTAGTTCTAAGTTCTAGGCGACTGATGACCTCAGAAGTAAAGTCGCATAGTGCTCAGAGCCATTTGAACCATTTTTGGTTGGCGACACCTGGTGCTGTTCAGCTGTCGTCTGGAAACATTGTAAATCGGTTTTAGATCGAATAACGCGCTGTCATCGTCAAAATTTATTATAAGCAGGGGGAAGTCCATTAGAGACACTTCACAAATTTCTTACAACGTGTTCTGTTCACTGACAATTCCTCAAGAAAACACAGTTTATGACGAAAGTGGTTCAGTTGCTTGTGTCAAGACACCAAAGAATCGTCGTTCTGGGCGGTCTGCTGAAAATACTACCTTAGTAAACGAGAGTGACATTAAGTTCACGAACCTTGATTCCCTGTAGATGACAAGAAGTGAAAATTTCTAAGAGCACCGTGCACCGAATTCTGACGAAGGAAGTTATGTATATCCTTACAATGTTCAAATGACGCGACAAATGCTGCCAAAAAACTATTTACAATGACACGAAGTCGACGATTGCGTACTGGAGAGCCAAATTGTGGATGACAATTTTGCGAGGACTGTCATGTTACGCGACAACGCGCATTTCCACCTGTCGGATCTGGAGTGACGAGAGTTTTGACGAAACACTTCACCACCAGATACACTCACAACGGACCAGTGTTATGTGGGGATTTTGAGCCGCCGGAGAAATATCAGGGTCGTTTTAGCTCACACCACGAAGACCAGGCTTGGGAACTAACATCTTCCGATAGGACGCAGTATGATGGTCTCCAATCAGGTTACGAACAGTCACGTGTTCAAGCAAATAAACGGAGAATGTTTCCTGAACTAAATGACCAAACTGAGCGCTTAATTGCAGAAATCTATTCATAAATGTGGGCTATTAAAAAAGTTTGGAAATTGAGTAAGAGTTTGTCAACAAAGGTTTAGTGGATTTCCTATGATACTGTTTTCCACATGTAACCGCATTGTATACTTAAGAGTTTGAAATAAAAAAAATTATTGCAGATATTCTGTTTAACTTAAAAAAGGGCTTTTAATGGGGCCTATAAAAATAAATCTAAGTTTCCAGGTTGTGGAAATGGTTGGTTTTTCTTTGAAAAGCAGCTTTATGTAGACATCTCTCTAGCAGAAATAAATTCCTGATTTTTATTCAAGTGTTAAATAATAAAAGAAGAAACAATTCGTTTCCATTTTACATAATTGCTGAGATCTTCAAATGGTTTTACTGAAAGCAGAAATATATGGCCGTACTGTAATGTTCCAGCTTCCATAGGAACGAAAATATGATATTCCTGTTAATTTTTAACTTCAATAATGGAACTTTCTGATCCTATGATTTATAATTTATACCTGAAAACAGGGACAGAAATACACAAAATATCGTCTAGTTTTATACTGCGCTGTTCAATATATGATGCTTTAACTGCTTATGCTAAAGGCCATGTTACACCTTACGGAAACTCAGCAGTAACTAGGAAGGTGTTCCCTAAGTAATGCGACACATTTTTTTTTCTGTAAGGAGTTTGATTTTATTCAGGATTACAATACACCACATTATTCCCCATTCTTTTGGTACAAAGTCCATTTTTTCAGCATAACCACCGTTCAATGCGACGGGCTTACACCACCTTATTGGGAGGGCCCGTATTCCCGCATTGTACCACTCTATTGGTCGACATCGCAGCCAAAGTCTTGCTACATTAATAACCTCGCGCTCGTCCACGTATTGCTGCCTGGGGAGTGCATCCTTTATTGGACCATATAGACGGAAGTCGGAAGGTGCGAGATCCGGGCTGTATGGTGAATGGAGAGAGAACAGTTAAGTGAAGTTTTGTGAGCTCTTCTCGGATGCGCGGACTTGGGTGAGGCCTTGCGTTGTCGTGAAGAAGCAGCTCATTTGCATTTTTGAAGCGACGCACACACTGACGCCGTTTTTTGAATTTCCTAAGGGCAGCACAGGTGTATGCGGCCGGCCGGAACGCGGGAGAAAGGACAGGTTTGCGCGAGCTCGGTGCGATGATGATAGACATCTTACCCAGTGACTCATCGCACTTTCGTTAACTGACAGATCTCCGGAGACAAGCTGCTCTGATGAATATCTGCAATGCTCTGATTTTCCGCAAAATAAAATAAAAAAAAATCAATGACAGCTCTCTCCTTGGAATGCACCTTGCAGTCTACGCATAGCGCCGCCGCCTTTCGGAAATTCATAAACTAGGCCTGTGGGGGATTGAAGTGGGAATATTCCACGATGTTCTACAACAAATTCCGAAATTTTTCAATCGAAATTGGCCGAGAATAAAAATTGTTGCTTTACTTTTGAATGCCTCTCATAGATAAATTTCAGAAAATTTTCCGTGAAAGTAGATGAAAATTGATAAACGTGGTCAAAATGTCATATACTCAGATGAAAAATTTCAGGAATTTCTTTATGATACGAAAGAAAAATCACATGGTGGACCTAAATTTGACTATTGCTAACAGAACTAATTTAAACTGATACAGCCGTCGACACTGGGATGGCGTCAGGTGAAAATATTTACACCAGTCCTTACCAAGACGTGGTTTATTATATTAGTTGTCTATGACTACAATGAAATTGTTGTTGTTATATTACACCGTGTGGTTATAATTAAAGTGCAGCTACTCATGGAGTTGCAATGTGGGCTGTAATTATTTTAAGGCTGCGAAATTGATATGTGAATGCGTTAATGTGGGACTAATTTACGCTGAAAATTAATTAGTTCGAATATTGGCCACCGTGTGCAAATCTGGCGCTGTACAGCATCTCGTCGGCGTCTCCTGCGTTCATATTAAACAAATTGTGTAAGTAGCAGTTAGTAATAATAATTTCGACATTATGCTTTTCTCGCTTGTTTGACCTTTTCTGCCCACGTCCCGTTCCTAACCCATTACATATGGAAACGTTTCTATACGTCTTTTTGCACTGACAGCACCAGATTTGCATCCTGTGGCCAAAATTGCGACTAATTTTTTCCCAGCGTAGATCGGTTTCGCATTAACGTATTAGAATGTCGTAACAAGTTTCGTTGTCATACGATAATTATAGACCATACTGGACCGCTGTGAGTAGCTTCACTTTAATTATAAACATTCAGTACGCGGTGAATACAATTAACAGCTAAAACTTACAAGTGTGGAAATATACGATAGCAAAAGAAAGATCATTCCAGTAAAGATGCGTGCGCAAGAAATCCGCTTGTGAGATAACTGCGAATGCATGTACGAGATGCCATTGGCTTCAGTTTGAAATAGTAATCCAGATACCGCAAATGTAGTTCTAATGTAAACTATTGTACATAGTAGCTGAAAAATTTTACACAAACTTTGATAAAGATGAGATTATATAGTATCATCAGTATTACAATGACTCAAAGCGAAATAGTTACAATGTGTGTTCAAACTGCAAACCCACCTGCCTCCAAAAATTAGACGATGCGATACATCCAAGGACACATCTTACAGAGCAGCTGTAGGAACTGCTTGCCAATTTGTTTCAATTTCATGATGCAATTCTGCTAGTGTGCGTGGCTTTCTGCTGTGCACAACGTTCTTGCACGTACGTTAAAAGTAAAAATCAAGTGGGGTCATATCTGGAGAATTAGCGGGGAACTCAATTGGACCCCTTTGTCCAAACCAACGACCCAGTGCACAGATATGTGCGGAGATCCCTTTGAAAGCGAGGTGGAGCGCCATCTTGTATGAAGAAGAAAGGTTGATCACAAAACAAAGCGCGAATGGAAAGTAAAATCTCAAGGTAACCCCTGCCAGTAATCTAAACATTGAAAAAGGAAGGTCCAGTCAGTCCTCTTGGTGATAACTCGTGTCAGACATGAAATCCAAGAGCAATGACGCGCTCGACATAAACATGTGGATTTCGCGGAGTACAGTACATAAAATTATGTTTGTTAAATTTAAACTATACCTAATCAAACTACATTACTTTGGAAACAGTTAGTTTCATCCTCAGCCTGCGTGAGGAGCATTCACTACACTGACTTCTTTTGTAGTGCTCGTTCTCATTCAATGCGTGTAACAATTACGGAACGTAAACTTTACCTTTTACGCTGTCCGAAATACGACTTTCGCTTGCCCTAGTCACGCATGTTTCAAGTGATCATTGTATGTTGATTTTTGTGGTGAGTGCATTTGTGCATCCAACATGTGAGCAGAACACTTTTCACCTGTTACCGTGAGTGGCCAGACTGACCTTTTTTTCCCTTTATTGAGTTTCGATTCCCCCTGAAGGGGGCGGGCTGGCAGCAGCTGAGTATGCCGCTCTTCAGCCTACAGAATTTGTTTTAAAAAGACGAAGATAATAAATAATGAAAACAGGCGATAAAATCGGTGACTTAAATGGTAAAATGGCGGAAAATCGTGGAACTTAAAACATAAAACAAAGGGTTGATGATGCTAATAAAATACATAAGAAGCAGACAGGTAAAAGAATAGACGTACAATTTAAAAAACACGGCGACAGTCTGGTTTCTGTTCGCAAGAGATATAAAATTTACACGCAGCGACAGCATTGTTTCTGTTCGCAATACTTTGGAAAGACGAACAACACTGAACATTCACTTGAACACTGCACTAAAAATTTTTCACAAATATGATATACCACAGTGGAGGTCAGATTGGGAGGGGGGGGGGACCTGGACGGACGACGGGAAACGAAAGGGGGGGGAAGTTGAGGAAAAAACGAATTGCGGGGAGGGGGGCCGTTATTACGGCCAGAGGTGGTTGTTCTGGGTAGTGATTTCTCAGAATCTATGCACCCAAATTGTGCGAAAATGTAATCACATGTCAGTTCTAGTATAATATATTTGTCCAATGAATACCCGTTTATCATCTGCATTTCTTCTTGGTGTAGCAAATTTAATGACCAGTAGTGTAGTTAAGGCTAACCGGCCTTTGACCTTCTTCTGTGCTGGATGCACAGGCAGTGCACGAACTCTTACGGGACTCGGTAAGATTGTCTGCCGTGAGTAATGAGTGTAATGGGCAGGGACACTACGAATGTAGGGTGTGGACATTAAGTTGGGAATGTGGGTTTCACGGAGGGGCGTGCAAGGGATAAATACCTGCAGTCGCACTATCCTCTGTGCCCTCGGTGGCTCTGATGGATATGGAGTCTGCCATGCAAGCAGGAGATCCCGGGTTCGAGTCCCGGTCGGGGCACACATTTTCAACTGTCCCCGTTGATGTACATCAACGCCTGTCGACAGCTTAGGGTCTTGATTTAATTATCATTTCGACACTAATCCGCCGGGTGGATTCGTGCCGGGGACCGGCACACCTGCGCGCTCGGGAAGCAGCGCGTTATACCGTACGGTTAGCTGGGCGGGCTAGCTTAGAATATGCTCTAGGAACCTGCAGCAGATGCACAAGTCTCTGTGTGGCAGAGTCGCGAATTCACGCGACCGCGCAAGGGATCACATTATCGTACGAGTGGTAAATGCAGCGCCGTTTGCATAAACGCTAGTGACGCAGGGGTCTGTGTTGGCTGCGTTTCGTGGGACGGCAGGAACGGTGAAAGCGGGATTAAGGCGGAAACCACCAACTCAATTGGGGGCTGATTGGCGGTGCGGCTGCGGACGCATATTTGACGTAATTGACGGTGGATCTGCCGTTGTCCAGCGTTGCTGTACTGCGTGCCGCAGCCCGGCGTGGCAACGCAGGGGCACGGGTCACATCCATGTCGAGTGAGTTAAAACAACAGCAACACTATATTTGGCCTTGCGCCCCTATTAATCGACAAAGCGAACTGTACACCCGGCCGTAGCCGGAAACTAACTTTGTCACTTGACGACCGTACGAACAGCCACGCTTCAAATCAAAGCAGAGCGTGCTGATACATCGCAGACAGATCGTGGAAAAAGGCCTTCCCTAGCAGCTGCAATGGCGGGCTCTTGAACGTAGTTAAATGTGATGCGGTGAGAAGGAGAAACCTGTCCGGAGAGCAACGCGCGTTAGCACGCCGTTGCCGGCAGTTGCGCGCTGGTCTCTGATCAAATCCGAGGGTTAACGGCGAGGCCGGTGTGCCTGTCAGACTAGATGTGGCTTTTACGCAGTTTCCCAATTCAACCTAGGAAAGTACTACCCACGTTCTGCCTCATTTAGACGATTTGCAAACATTTAGAAAAAACTTTCGCACGTCCTCACTTAAGATAGCACTAGGCGCAGACAAAATGGGTACACAAATTCCATCACGAGGGAGGGAGGGTTGGGGGGGGGGGCATTATGGCCGGGAAGGGAAGGGGAAGGTACGGTAGGGGAAGGGAGGGGAGAAGAGTTGCGAATAGGAAGGGCGTCAACCAGCCTCTACCACTTACGTTGTTAAATCCAAAAATAAACATGCCAACTCCATTACGGGACAGAGGCCAGGAAAAAGAATAAGACTATGAGAAGGAGAAAGGGATGACAATGGTTACGGAAAAGGTGAGAGAAGGAAGAAGCCAAATGTTAAAGCTTCATCAATTGTTTGCAGGGCAATGGTCTTGCCGCAGTGGATACACCGGTTCCCGTGAGATCACCGAAGTTAAACGTTGTCGGGCGTGGTCAGCACTTGGATGGGTGACCATCCACGCCGCCATGCGCTGTTGCCATTTTTCGGGGTGTACTCAGCCTCGTGATGCCAATTGAGGAGCTACTCGACCGAATAGTACGGGCATCGGTCAAGAATACCATCATAACGACCGGGAAAGCGGTGTGCTGACCCCACGCCCCTCCTATCCGCATCCTCCACTGAGAATACACGGCGGTCGGATGGTCCCGCTAGGCAACTCGTGGCCTGAAGACGGAGTGCAATTGTTTGCAAATTACAGCAGAAGCGAGCGATGCTGAGTGGACTGGGTTTGAAGTCTCTATGAACGAAGTACACACAATAATTATCTCATTGAAATTACAGATAAAAGCGTTAATAGGCACCATTTTTAGCCTCCATGCCTCAGTCGATAGAAACGGAACCAATATTGGATCAATTTGTTAGTTGTCTGTCTGCCTGTCCGTCCGTTTGTCCGTCTGACTATAATACTTCCTTTTTTCGGGAATGGGTAGAGGTGTCAACTTGAAATTTATGCCACATACTAAGGTCTACCGTCCCTTGATGGTGTAACAAACTTAGGCTTGTAAGTCAATTCAATCACTCAAAAGATACAGTCGTTTGTGTAAAGTACACTCCTGGAAATTGAAATAAGAACACCGTGAATTCATTGTCCCAGGAAGGGGAAACTTTATTGACACATTCCTGGGGTCAGATACATCACATGATCACACTGACAGAACCACAGGCACATAGACACAGGCAACAGAGCATGCACAATGTCGGCACTAGTACAGTGTATATCCACTTTTCGCAGCAATGCAGGCTGCTATTCTCCCATGGAGACGATCGTAGAGATGCTGGATGTAGTCCTGTGGAACGGCTTGCCATGCCATTTCCACCTGGCGCCTCAGTTGGACCAGCGTTCGTGCTGGACGTGCAGACCGCGTGAGACGACGCTTCATCCAGTCCCAATCATGCTCAACGGGGGACAGATCCGGAGATCTTGCTGGACAGGGTAGTTGACTTACACCTTCTAGAGCACGTTGGGTGGCACGAGATACATGCGGACGTGCATTGTCCTGTTGGAACAGCAAGTTCCCTTGCCGGTCTAGGTATGGTAGAACGATGGGTTCGATGACGGTTTGGATGTACCGTGCACTATTCAGTGTCCCCTCGACGATCACCAGTGGTGTACGGCCAGTGTAGGAGATCGCTCCCCACACCATGATGCCGGGTGTTGGCCCTGTGTGCCTCGGTCGTATGCAGTCCTGATTGTGGCGCTCACCTGCACGGCGCCAAACACGCATACGACCATCATTGGCACCAAGGCAGAAGCGACTCTCATCGCTGAAGACGACACGTCTCCATTCGTCCCTCCATTCACGCCTGTCGCGACACCACTGGAGGCGGGCTGCACGATGTTGGGGCGTGAGCGGAAGACGGCCTAACGGTGTGCGGGACCGTAGCCCAGCTTCATGGAGACGGTTGCGAATGGTCCTCGCCGATACCCCAGGAGCAACAGTGTCCCTAATTTGCTGGGAAGTGGCGGTGCGGTTCCCTACGGCACTGCGTAGGATCCTACGGTCTTGGCGTGCATCCGTGCGTCGCTGCGGTCCGGTCCCAGGTCGACGGGCACGTGCACCTTCCGCCGACCACTGGCGACAACATCGATGTACTGTGGAGAGCTCACGCCCCACGTGTTGAGCAATTCGGCGGTACGTCCACCCGGCCTCCCGCATGCCCACTATACGCCCTCGCTCAAAGTCCGTCAACTGCACATACGGTTCACGTCCACGCTGTCGCGGCATGCTACCGATGTTAAAGACTGCGATGGAGCTCCGTATGCCACGGCAAACTGGCTGACACTGACGGCGGCGGTGCACAAATGCTGCGCAGCTAGCGCCATTCGACGGCCAGCACCGCGGTTCCTGGTGTGTCCGCTGTGCCGTGCGTGTGATCATTGCTTGTACAGCCCTCTCGCAGTGTCCGGAGCAAGTATGGTGGGTCTGACACACCGGTGTCAATGTGTTCTTTTTTCCATTTCCAGGAGTGTATTTTGATAGTCGCACCGTCACTCACGAAACCTTCCCGTTGGCATAAAGTCACGTTATTTGGCAAGAAGTAAGGTTTCACAGTACACGTAAATTTTAAAAAATCGTAAAAGGGTTAATTTATAATTATATGACAAAAAATAGTTTTTTGTATTTTTCGTCCGTCAGTCCGTCTGTTAAGACCTCTTTTCGTCAGGAACGGATAGACGTATCGAGTCGAACTTTGTACCACGTACTAAGTTCTAGAGTATGTTGGCGGTGTAAAAACTTTAAGCCTCTCAGTCAATAAAATCTAAAGATACAATCATGTATGTCATATATTTTGATACTCGGAAAGTCACTCATCAAAAGCTGTGGCGTATTTGCCTTTGACCTAGAATCATGAAATCTGGCAAGAATCACAGGTTCACAGTATATGTAAAGAAAAAAAATCTAAAAATTGTTGATTTGATGACACGAAAAAAGACATTTTTTTCGTGATCTGTTATCCGACACTCCGTCTAATCGTCAGTTGCCAAACCGTATCGATAATGGGCAAAAATCGTCGAGATCTTCTATTCTCGGGATGGATGAACTGTCTGTACACATAATTAAGTTTCTACAGAACGCTCAAACCGCGAATCCTACTAGCACTTGGTATTTCCTTATATTATTGATAATATCGCGATAAAATTGGTCAAGTTTTTGGAAACAGAGCAGGTTTTATCGCACAGAACTGGTCTTCTTCGAGAGATATGGTTGTGTATATCGGATCTAGTTTAAACAACTGACAGAATAAACGAGTCATCGTGTGTGAGTGAGAAGTTGTTCGCATAGCGTAACGCATAGAGCGCTAGCTTTCGAGGCTGGAACGTGAGAGACACCAGGATTGAAACCGAGCAGCGAAATACCGACCGGGGCTTGTGTTCTGGTTTTTAAGCTGTTTCTCACGCTCAAACTGGCAAATGCTCGGATGGTTCCCAATTTCCGCTTCAGGAAATACGATATACGAACAGGTGAATACCATCACACACAGAACAAGATTTACACAATTCACAGACTGGTGGTGCAAGCGACTGACGACAAGTTTGCTGCCTGCTAGACATTGTTCATTCACCGATAGATGTCTACTGGGGTTTGTCCTTCGGCATCCAAGAAGAGAATAACAGTACTTTGGTCCTGTCTAGAAGGGTTTGATAATAATCTCGCAATAAATGGTTCAAATGGCTCTGAGCACTATGGGACTTAACATCTATGGTCATCAGTCCCCTAGAACTTAGAACTACTTAAACCTAACTAACCTAAGGACATCACACAACACCCAGCCATCACGAGGCAGAGAAAATCCCTGACCCCCGCCGGGAATCGAACCCGGGAACCCGGGCGCGGGAAGCGAGAACGCTACCGCACGACCACGAGCTGCGGGCCAATCTCGCAATAGTTAACGTTTCTACATTCACCGTATGCACGTCAGAAAGACACGAATGCTGCACTGATCCCTTCCTACATGTCGGTGTTTATACACCAGCACCAGAGTCGGCCTACACTGCATATATTCTGTAGCAACCACCTCAGAATGGAACTTTCTGATCGCCCCTAACATAATGGTTTCCACAACCCGACAACGTTGCATCTGATTCCTGCTTCGGTAGCTCTCTGGCTCAGTGCGAGTGGCACTGCAGGGAATAAATGAGTTGTTTTTCCGTAATTTCGGCCATGGTCTGCCTAGCACAGAAATTCGACAAATTTACGTTCATACACAGGGTGGAGAAAAAATGTGTCACGAAATTTTAACCCTGGATAGCTGATGCCAGTAGAAACCAAAATTACTAACGTTGTGCGGGTCGACAACGCACAATTTTTAAACTACGCGCTCCGATTGGCCGCGGGATTGCCCTGTTGCCAGATGCTCTGGACAACACATGATCTCGAATGCTTTGCCTGCCGCAGATCGCGTCCCGAACGCTCGGTGGTAGCGCACCAGCCTTCCACTTTGGGGGCCTGGGGGCGAATTGGCCGGGATCCCGACACATTCATTGTAGTTTGATGAGAAGACGTACCGGGAACAAACCCGCAAATAGCTGTTATTTCGCGTACAGAAAGTCTTTTACAAATTGCGTTGGCCCTAAAAAGGGCCTTTTTTGTAGCTGAGACACTATTTACTTAAAGAAGGTGCTCAATATGGTGACGCTCTGACGCTATACAGGCTTGGTAACATCAACCGGTGTTTTACCGAACTCTTTAAGAGATTCCTGGCATTCCCCTGATGTGACTGGCGGCATGTTGAATGCGATCCAATAATTCCTCTTCGTTTCTAGGTGAATCGCGTCCTGGTGGGTGAACTAGAACTTTTAAGAATCCCCACGGGAAACAGTCCAGTGGCGTGAGGTATGGTGATGGCGGGGGCCATGTCCTACGAGCACCTCTGCAAACTACCCGGTAGTCGAAGTGTTCATTTAAATATCCGCGCATGCCATCATGCTGCGACCACATGCGTAGCCGTATGTCCAGGGTCCGTGTAGAATTTATTGCAAAAAGTGAAGGTACTTTGCCCTGGTAAGTCGAGGAGGTAGATGGACCGGCACAATCAGATGGTCAGCCACAATACCTGCCCAAATATTGAGAGAAAATCGTTCCTGGTGTCCGGGGACGTACGTGACGTGAGGATTTTCCCTTGTCCAGTAATTAACCTTTCGTGTGCTGTGAAGGCCATCCCGATGGAAGCTGCACTCATCGGTAAACAACACAATGGCGGGGAAGTCGGCATGTCATGCAACACGTAATACAAACCACCGGCAAAACCCTATCCTGTCTTCATAGTTCACCACAGGATTTAGGTCTTGAAAAGAGCGGAAACTAAATGGATGCTGGCCGTCATCCCTCGAAATCTCACAGACTAACCGATGAGTAACCCCCATGTCGAGTACTTGTCGTAGGTGCTTCCTCAAAGAGCTCGAGAACAGTCTCTGAAAATGCAACATTCCGTCGTGTTCGAGGTCTTCCAGCGTCACCATGATATCCCGCTAACTACCCTGTTTCGCCAAGACGCCGGTGAATTGCTATAAGCGTTTGCGGGTGTGGGTGGCCTCTTGCTGGGTACCGTTCGTCATACAAGCGTCGAGGTTCATGCGCATTACCGTCGGCTAGCTCATAAACAAAAACAATATGTCATTGTTCTTCAAAAGAATATTGTGCCGCCATGCTTACTGTATGACTAAATCGTAGCTGACGTGTGTGTGCTCCGAAGCGATACTTACTTGCGAATGCCTCTGACGTGAGGTGGAGACAAAGAGGAAGACCTAACCGACACGTGTGCGTATCACGTTGGGGCAGTGACGGGGCGATGGACGTTTGTATGTGTGAACTGACAACCACAGCGCTGCCCGTCACCCGGTGAACGCCAACAGGGCAATTCCACGGCCAATCGAAGCGCGTGGCGCCAAGTTTCTGTAGTTTAAAAATGGCGCTTTGTTGACCTACACAACTTTTGGTTCCTACTGGCCTCAGCTATCCAGGGTTAAAATTTCGCGATACAATTTTCCTCCACTCTGCCAATTTATGTTGCGTACTGGAGGGTACCTAGTGTACAACTATCCCTTCCTCCCTTTTCTCTTCCACTTACAGATGTGGCGCGGAAAGAACAATTGTTGTTAAGCCTCTGCGTGAAGTAAGTCTTTGTAATTTTAGCATCGTACTCTTTTCGAGAAATATACGAAAGCCGATGTACCACCAGTCACCCCAGTTCACGTATGCATACGTACTTCTTAAAAATTTTACTTATTTATTGGCTTTAGTCAGTCAAACAATTCAGCCAGCCTCTGTAGTAATTACTGATGTGGTAAACATAAACTATATCATGGCTTAATACTAGAAACCTGCTGAAGTATGAGAATACAGAGATGTGCACTGCTGATCACTGAAGTTGCAACACTGCGGAGACCGCATCCAACACACGTCAAGTTGTACTACCTCCACGTCTACTCGGATGATTAGCTTTTCAGCGCAACCAAAAAAATTTAGGTAGCAAGAAGCATGTGTACATTCTGTATATAAGGATATAAGGGACGATCAAAAAGCTCCCTTGCAGAAATTGTACAGTCAAGAAACGCCGTGAGCATCGAGGCAATCATTCCGCCGGCGCATCAGGATGGTGACACTCGGTTGCTAAATCACTATATCCTACTGTGTGAAGAAGTTCGTAACTGCCTGCTGCACACCTTCGTCCGACAGGAATCGTGTACCCTTCTAGGTATTTTTTAAGAGACCGTAGCTGTGATGGCCGCGAGCGTACCCTTACCCAGTGATGGAGAGACCAGGTCCTTGAAATCAATAAGCAATGGGCACCTGTAATCAAAGAGCAGGATGAGCATCACCTTATCAACAGATAGCTGACTCTTGAACTTCTTGGGACGAGGTGACGTTGGATGACAGCACTCCCGCATATACATACTTCATTCTCCAATGGATGTCTACCCGTGTTTATCCTTCGACAGCCAAGAAATAATAACGTCGCCGTAGTTCACGTTTCCGCATTTACTGAACGCACGTCGGAAATACACGAACGCTACACTAATCACTTGCCTACATATCACTGCTTATATACCTACATCGGAGTTGCTCTACATTGCACGAGGGTTGCCCACTCTCCGGCGAGAGTGAGCGGGCCAAGTTTCCGTCACTTCCGACAGATAGCGTAGCTGCAGGACAGTTTCAAAATGGCGTCTGTACGTGATGCACGTTACAAGCAACATGCTGTTATTGAATTTCTCACTGCAGAGAAAGAAACTGTGAGGAGCATTCACAAAGGTTTGTGCAAAGTCTATGGAGCATCTCCTGTTGATAGAAGTACAGTTAGTCTCAGGGAACGGAGGGTGAGGTGATCAGAGGGCGGTTCGGCGGAGCTCCACGATTTGCAGCGGTCGGGGAGACCATCCACGGCTGTCACACCTGACCTAGCCCCCTCGGACTTCCACTTATTTGGGTCATTAAAGGATGTTATTCATAGCGTTGGTCAGCAAGCCACGACTGTCAAGCGATTATGGAACCGATTCGTTCAAGTCTTCCATTTTAGCGGATTCAAGGGGAAAAATAAACTGTGGATGGAAATCTATGTTCGAAACCGTCGTCCACCGAGGCAATAGAGAATCACATTCGTAGGATACCAGGCCTTTATACGCAGCAGCTATCTCCATCCTGTCCACTGGCGATCGTGGCAAACTGTTGCGATCACTGAATATCAAACAACATTGCGAGGCGTTCCGCCTACGCTCTGTCTGTGTGCAAATATTTCTGAAACCGTGCCGATATTATTACAGGACAACACTCACTTGTTCGACACTACTGCATCGACACCGTGGCAAGAGGTTTATGTTGTACGTGGATGCGTTTTCTCATAAATATGTGGGAAATCTTGACTGTCACTGATTGTTTGGATCGAGAAGGTGTCCCTGTTTCCGACAAAGGATTTTTTTTTATGCTTCTTAATCACACTCCGGTACGAAAACGACATTATTTATATATTACCATTCCATCGCTTACTTTATTTTGCTTGCGAAATCATCCCCATCATTTAAACTTCTTATTTTTTTCTTCAATTCAGGTGCGTCTTATACTCGAAATTAATATAAAAATGTCCAGTGTTTGATTTAAAATTCCCGCCAGTCTTTAAAATGTATATATTTGCGATGACGAGGGAAAACTCTCTGTCTGGCACCATGGGATCAACTGGTGACAGCAGTGCACCGATGGGACAAACATGTGTTGCGGGGATGCACAAGCTTGCTAAGAATGTCTCGCTCCCACCCCGCCATCTAGCCTAAGAAGCGTCATTGCAGTCTACGGTGCCAGTGAACTTGAATAAAAGGTGTTCATATGATGCGGGCTATAAATCAAACAAGTGTGTCACTGGATTAAACAGTCGTGGTCTAGAGTGAGAGAAGATATTATTGTTAAATCTTTCAAGAAGTGCGGCATAAGTGACGCTCCCGATGGCAGTGAAGGCCGTCTTATGATTAAAAAGTACAACTATGAGGACGAAGAACAAGAAGAAGAAAGTTCAGATGACAATATTCAGGTATTTTAAAGGTCATTTCGGTTTTATAAAATAAAATTTTTTTAGTCTGGCTTTTCACTTTAGTAATAAAAGAACGGTAATTTGTTATTTTTTTTAAAAAAATGCTTAAAAATTAAGGTTCGCCTTACAGTCAGTAGTAAACGGTTCAATTTTCGACGTAGTTTAGTTTTTCCCCATAAGCGGCCATCGCCTTCGTTTTGTTACAAGATATATGGAAGTTACATGAAGCTGTTTAAACGAGAAACCGTTATTGCCTCAAATCAAAGAAGAAACTAGGTGTATTGCAGAGGTGGATGGCAGCAGCTGTCCTATTCTATTATTGTTAAATATAGAAATAATTGTCAACGAAGAACATTTTCCACTAAAAATGAATTGAAATTTAAAGTTCATGTGCCACCTTTGTAGTTTGTAATTAGATTAAAGAAGAAACTTTATACCTCCAAAGTGTATTTCCATCTTTGTGTATCAGGCTAGAGAATGAAAGGTAGCTATTTAACATGTGCGGTGTCGGTGTCCCACTTACGTAACACACTTTCGAGCATTGTGACGTTTGTGTCACACATCTGTCCCCAACTAGCATTTAGGGAGAAGATTTGTTACTTGGAAAAAATTATTACGAACTATGGGCTGGATACATAGGTGGCTGTGAGCAACCAAGTGCGCTTAAAAGATGACACAGTGGATGTATTTTAGGAAAATCAAATCACCATCTCCTCCTTTCCAGGAACCTCACAAGTGAGGGACTGTATTTATTTATACACTCTAGACATGGTTAGAAACATTCAGTTTGTTCGTGTATCATTTTTAGCAGTGAATCGGACGTATGTGCTCCACGAAATTATACAGCACATTAAAAAAATAATGCTATGTGGCACGTCAGTGCCATCTTGAAACTTTATGTTCAAAATTTGATGCGATATTTCATGGCTTTCGTTGTTACGAGAATAAATGTGTTTTAGTAGAGTTTAATAGTTTTTCCACATTTACCATCCTGATAATGTCGTACGACTTGCCGAAAATCCTGAGCTCGCATGAAAAACATTCTTAGGACACATGAGAAGCTCATTTACAAAGGGTACCAAATCCATAAAACGTAATTTAACGGGACAGACAAAAAAGTTTTATAGCCACAGTAGCATTAGAATATGTTTTGTAGCTTTGTTGTTATATTTAGACAGATGTTGAGACATAGCACGGGAAATGCTTTTTAAATGTTTATTTGTTCAGTTGTTAATGCATAAATAAAAATGGGTTGGGAACCTTTCGGTAGAAAATTGCGGTAAGTTTGTTAAGAATTGTTCTGGAGTTTCTGTTGGTGATTCACAGTATTCATCTGATATATCAGAGTCCAGAACTTAATTAAAAACTCGCTATGAACATATAAATCGCCAGACACGTCCTTACAACGTACAATGTCATGTGTGTGACGTCATTAGTAAGAGCAGCAAAGATTGGCTACAGGGGTTTGGCACTTCTTGGAAACGATATAAGACTGAATTTGGTACTCTCCGCCATGAACAGAAAGTCTTAAGGGAAATGTATAAACGACACGCTACGTTTTGGCTTACGTAACAATTCTACATCTACATCTACATTTACACTCCGCAAGCCACCCAACGATGTGTGGCGGAGGGCACTTTACGTGAAACTGTCATTACCTCTCTGTCCTGTTCCAGTCGCGTATGGTTCGCGGGAAGAACGACTGCCGAAAAGAATCCGTGCGCGCTCGAATCTCTCTAATTTTACATTCATGAACTCCTCGGGAGGTATAAGTAGGGGGAAGCAATATATTGGATGCCTCATCTAGAAACGCACCCTCTCGAAACCTGGACAGCAAGCTACACCGCGATGCAGAGCGCCTCTCCTGCAGAGTCTGCCACTTGAGTTTGCTAAACATCTCCGTAACGCTATCATGCTTACCAAATAACCCTGTGACGAAACGCACCGCTTTTCTTTGGATCTTCTCTATCTCCTCTGTCAACCCGACCTGGTACGGATCCCACACTAATGAGCAATATTCAAGTGTAGGTCGAACGAGTGTTTTGTAAGCCATCTCCTTTGTTGATGGACTACATTTTCTAAGGACTCTCCAAATGAATCTCAACCTGGCACCCGCCTTACCAACAATTAATTTTATATGATCATTCCACTTCAAATCGTTCCTTACGCATACTCCCAGATATTTTACAGAAGTAACTGCTACCAGTGTTTGTTCTGCTATCATATAATCATACAATAAAGGATCCTTCTTTCTATGTATTCGCAATACATTACATTTGTCTATGTTAAGGATTAGTTGCCACTCCCTGTACCTAGTGCCTATCCGCTGCCGATCTTCCTGCATTTCGCTGGAATTTCCTAATGCTGCAACTTCTCTGTATACTACAGCATAGTCCGCGAAAAGCCGCATGGAACTTCCGACACTATCTACTAGGTCATTTACATATATTGTGAAAAGCAATGGTCCCATAACACTCCCCTGTGGCACGCCAGAGGTTTTTTAACGTCTATAGACGTCTCTCCATTGAGAACAACATACTGTGTTCTGTTTGCTAAAAACTCTTCAATCCAGCCACACAGCTGGTCTGATATTCCGTAGGCTCTTACTTTGTTTATCAGGTGACATTGCGGAACTGTATCGAACTCCTTCCGGAAATCAAGAAAAATGGCATCTACCTGGGAGCCTGTATCTAATATTTTCTGGGTCTCATGAACAAGTAAAGCGAGTTGGGTCTCACACGATCGCTGTTTCCGGGATCCATGTTGATTCCTACAGAGTAGATTCTGGGTTTCCCGAAATGACATAATACGAGGGCAAAAAACATGTTCTAAAATTCTACAACAGATCGATGTCAGAGATATAGGCCTACAGTTTTGCGCATCTGCACGACGACCTTTCTTGAAAATTGGAACTACCTGTGCTCTTTTCCAATCATTTGGAAACTTCCGTTCTTATTACGTAGGTAAGTGGTGCCAGATGTTAACTCATTATTAATTTTTCGGATTTGGTGCCTTTTTGGAATGAGCTTCTTACATGTCTTCTACCTCACTGATGTTGTAATCCGTTCAACTTAAAAATTTTTTTGTTTGTGAAAGTGAAAGATTGACCGTAACGGAATGCAGTTGTTGATATTTTATTTTTCAAGCGTGTGTAAAATGGGATTTAACCACAGGATATTAAATAAAAACTAGACTAGACTCCACCCGAACAGGCCATTAAGGCGCAACGGTACCGATGGCCGCCGTGTCATTCTCAGCCCACAGGTGTCACCAGATGCGAATATGGAGGGGCATGTGGTTAGCACACCGCTCTCCCGGCCCTGTGTCAGTTACCGAGACCAGAGCCGCTACTTCAGTCTAGTAGCTCCTGCAACAGCGTTCGGGATACAGGATGGTCACCCATCCAAGTACTAGCCCAGCCCGCCAGCTTTTAACTTCGGTGATCTGACAGGAACCTATGTTACCAGTGCAGCAAGGCCGTGTAGTTTTTCCTCCTATCTGTGTAGTTATGTAGTTGTCAATTCGTCCGAGCAATCAATCATTCATAATAGGAAACACAGTCATAACTCAGTCACTCAAAATGATTCAGAAATTTTACTTGTTAAAATGAAGTCAGGCGATGACTCTTCTTCTCTGCAGGCTCGTGCTTTGCGCCAGCCTGCTAATCTGTACAAATAAAATGCCTCGTATTTTTGGGAGCGTTGTATAATCAGTCGGGAAACCTCAGATCAAGCGGATGTTTGGCTTTGATGAAGTTTAACCTTCCGAAGAAGTAATGGAGCTCTTGGATTATTAAATGCAGGTTCGTATCCAGTCTTTCGGAAGTTCCCTTCTGATTAACAACTACGCAATATATCGATGAATATCATTAATTCTCAAATGTCAAATAATGTAAATTGTTACACACCTTTTGTATGAAGGAGCAATTTATATATGATCATACAATCGTACAATTTCGTATCAGTTATCTTTTGTCATAAATCTCAATATTCAGATTACAATTCTTCAAACAATGCTCAGGCTAATCGGCACGAAGACAATCTCGGAAGCTTTTTTTCTGACAACCACCAGAGAGAGTACTACAAAGAATAATTATGCGCTGATGGCATAGCTATTGTATGAAACTACCTTGCGCATGGATTCTGCGAGTATGAAGATAGAGAATTAGTAAACGTCATTCAAGGGTAGAATTGTATCAGAATAATTCATCGAATATAAAGAGATATTACAGCCATTGGCTTACAAACTATTAAATATAATCCTAACATATGAAGGATTTTGTTACATGGAGGCTGTGAAGTGCCGACGACCTACATTTTAAATGTTCCCATGTTCAATTTTTCGTGATTTCTTCAGCCCCAAGCGAAATGATACGCGACTGACTTCAGTTAAATTTACTAGTGCCAAAAAGGCGGGCATGGATGTGTGTGATGTCCTTAGGTTAGTTAGGTTTACGTAGTTCTAAGTTCTGGGGGACTGATGACCTCAGAAGTAAAGTCCCATAGTGCTCAGAGCCATTTTTTTTTTTTTGCCAAAAAGGCTTGGAAAGAATTAAAGCTGACAAGGTACTGTTGTGCAGCGCAGGTTCCAAAAATCGGTGACTGTAAGACGTGAGCCGGCACGGTGCCGTCGCCATAGCAACAGGCTGGCGCCGCCCCCTTCTGGGGACAGCGCTGCGCGGACTCTCGGTCGATCGCTGCTGCTGATTTTTCGAGGAGAAATCTGTTTGGCTGCCGCCGTGGAACGGCGCCTGGGAACAGGCCTGCCTCGGTAATTTCCGTCCTTAATGCAATATCCGGGCAGCTCCGGCATCACAAGTGGCGCAGGCAGCCCCGCCTGGCACGGCCCGTCGGCGTTGTGTGGCAGCTCATCTCACTGCCGAAGGCACCGCCAGACAACTGACACACCGCAGCGGTCTGCTCAGCACGCTGCCCACCTGCGAGGGAGGCGCGCGTTCGTATTCTCCCAACTCAAGCGTCTCTTTCCAACGGAGGGAAAGCCATTTATAGCGTGCAGGTATAGGTAATTACGGGGGTAAGTCAATTATTATCCACAATTTAGTTATATTTTTCTTTATTTTGGTAGTACTGTCGTTTTACGTTGATGACGCATGCTTTGTTTATTTGTAGTTATATCTTTGCAACTTTGAAGCTGCTAGGCTAGTTTTGTTATCGCTGCCGTGCTGTTAATCGTGGCTCCTCCGCTGTCTATTTGCACCAAAGAAGAGCAACATTCAGAGATCCATTTTTTGTGGTCTGAAGGCGTATCAGGGGCCGAAATTCATCGAAGACGTTCGGTTCAGTATGGGGACAGTGTTTTACCACAACGTAGTGTCTATGAATGGACTGACAAATTCCGAAATGGTCGCACAAGTGTTACGCACGATGAAGGAGATGGTCGACCGTGTACCGCCACAAATGAAGAAGCCATTGAGCGTTCACGTGAAATGATTCTCTTAGAGAGACGATTAACTATTCACGAAGTGGCACATTGTCTGCAAATTAGTCACAGTTCTGCCTATGAAATCATCCACAACCGACTTGGGTTTCATAAAGTTTGTGCAAGATGGATCCCTAAACAACTCACACAGTTGCATAAACAAACACGCTTGCACATCTGCAAAAAACATTTGGATAGCTATGGTAACGAAGGGCACAACTTCTTAGACAAGATCATTACCGGTTACGAAACATGGATCCATCATCAAGAGCCGGAGAGCAAACGGCAGCGTATGGAATGGAAACAACCAAATTCGCCGTGCAGGAAAAAGTTCAAGACCCAACCGTCCACAGGCAAACTGATGCTTACGGTTTTTTTGGGACGCACAAGGTCCAGTACTGGAACATTATGGAGAAAGGGGCACAACAATAAACAGTGTACGTTACAGTGAGATGCTTACTGCCAAGCTAAAGCCTGCAATTCGAAGCAAACGCCGAGGATTGCTGTCAAAAGGTGTTGTGTTGTTGCACGACAGTGCCCGTCCGCATACTGCTGTCCACACTGCTAAAACGCTCCAGAAACTCAAATTTGAAGTACTGTATCATCCTCCATATAGTCTCGATCTTGCCACTTCTGACTATCACTTGTTTGGCCCACTCAAACAGGCATTAAGGTGCCATCGATTTGCCTCGGACGAAGCAGTGAAAGAAACGGTGCATTTCTGGTTCAAAAAATGGCTCTGAGCACTATGCGACTTAACTTCTGAGGTCATCAGTCGCCTAGAACTTAGAACTAACTAAACCTAACTAACCTAAGGACATCACACACATCCATGCCCGAGGCAGGATTCGAACCTGCGACCGTAGCGGTCACGCGGTTCCAGACTGAAGCGCCTTTAACCGCACGGCCACACCGGCCGGCGGTGCATTTCTGGCGTGCAGCTCAACCGAGAACCTTCTTTTATGAGGTCATCAGGAAGCTTGTACACTGATGGACCAAATGCATTGAAACGCAAGGAGACTGTCGAAAAATGATGATCCTGTAAGTTTTTTTATTTGATTACAATAAAATTTTATAACAATTTTGCGGATAATAATTAACTTACCCTCATAGTTAGCATCAATTTTAAAATCAGTTCCCGTCTTTTCCACTGAATGAAAGACCAACAGCTTGCACATGTATAGCTGCCATATCAATAATAACTGTGGTGAGGGAATAATAACTGTCGTGGAAACTTTCAATATTTTAAGAGCCCATATTAATGAAGACGGAAAGAAAATCAAGTCACATTTGCACGTTTACTCATTCCAATCCTGAGGAGAGACAACTCAATCGACATATTTTGAGTAGTTTATTCAATAATGTCCTATGGAGTAATGTTATGGGGATTACCGAACTATCAGTTTATTACGCCACGATTACAAAACAGTATTAAGACGTTCGTGGAGTTGCAACACCCGCTCCATTCACCACCGCCGCCTCACATGATGGTATGAGAGTTTTAAAGGATCGTCAAGAACTTATCGAAACCGCTTATCACCGAAATAAATGTTTTTGCTGTCGATACTGGTTATGTCCATATTGAAAGTACTTTTAGCCTGACCGCTGTTTCTCTACGAGAAATGCTCTCAAAAATTACTGTGAGCTCTTGTTCAGTTGAAGCGATGTGTTTCCCATTAGCGGAGACGAACAAGTGCTCATAGCTCATAAGATGTGTATTTGGAGCCTATGTTTACGAGACCTTTTTGCTTCGAATGATCGTTCCTGTCATATCCCCGAATATTGACCATTCCTCCTGGGCCACATTTTATAATAAAAGTTTTAAGCTTCCCTGGTTGACGGAGATTATTTTCAAGTGGGTTGCAAAGGACAGCCAGTTAAATAATTAAATAAACGTAACATTGCAATAGTAGTCAATTCCTTGGGATATAATTTTTTTTTTGTATCACGTATATAAAATTTAGTTACTGAAGCATGGCACGTCTCGAAACTGACCATCTCATTTATGTAAAAAAACTGGCAATCTTAGAGTATCGTTGCCCGCAGCTCACCCCGCTGAAAGATCCTGCACTTTGCCTAAACTGCTGACGAAGGCCGCATAAGTTACACGCTTCTCGCGCAGATGACAGTGCAACAACAATGACTGAAATGAAGTTTCGTTTTGAGTGCTACTGAAAGTACTGGAAGTAAAAAACCTTATTATCATAATGTAGTTTGTTTTTCTAAAATTAATCGCCTGATACCTCTTCACGACACACGGCGTCGATCAGTAAAGAATGAGGCCAGAAAGCAAATAGGACTAAAATTCTTAAGCCAACGGTAACGTGTACACTAGTGAGAATTGAAGTTATGTGAGAAATGAAGTTCTGTGAGAAATGAATTTCTGAGAGAAATTAAGTTCTTTGAGAAATGAAGTTCTGTGAGAAATGAAGTTCTGTGAGAAATGAAGTTCTGTGAGAAGTGTGAGATAGTTCAGTGTTAGACTGGCATGTGACTGAACAATAAAGAACAGGCATGTAGACAAGTGGATAACTGTCAGGCTGATGAATTCTTCTCGGGTTCAGGCGAGTGGTGGCGTCGTCTTGTCGCAACGTTTCAATGAGTTTCGTACCCAACATGTCAAAACCAGATCTTCCTGCCTAAAATATTACAACATGATGCAAGGCAGGGGAACCACATAGAAGAAACAGGCATCAGCCTAATTTCTGTAGCGTTTGATTTAAGCCACTAATCCGTACAGTGCCGGAGTTCATTTCAGAGTTACCTGTAGCTGTAATCAAAGAAAATACACCGAAGAGCCAAAACATTATGACCATCTGCTTAGCATCTAAATCTACATCATACTTTGCAAGCCACCTAATGGTGTGTGGTGGAGGATACTTTCGGTACCATTGTCTGAACCCTCCTACCCTGAGACCGATGACCTCGCTATCTGGTCTCCTTCCCCGAAACAACCAACCAACCCTCCTACCCTGGTCCACTCGCGTAAAGTGCGTGGAAAGAATGATTGTCGGCAATAGGCTACTCTGTATTGGCTCTAATTTCACAAATTTTCTCCTAGTGGTCAATACGTGAGATGTATGTGGTGGGAAGTAATATGCTGTCCGACTCCTCCTGAAAAGTTCTATTCCGTAATTTCAGTAGCAGATCTCTCCGTGATGCACAACGCCTCTCTTGTAACGTCTGCCAGTGCAGTTTGTTTAGAACCTCCGTAACGCTCTCTCACCAGCTAAACGACCCCATGCGCAGCTCTTCGTTGGAGCTTCTCCCTCTATCAGTCCTATCTGATAGGGATCCCAGATAGATGAACAATACTCAAGAATCGGGCAAACAAGCGCCGTATAAGCCACTTCTTTCGTGGATGAGTTACTTTTCCTTAAGATTCTTCCGATTAATCTTAACAGCGTGTTGATTCACCTTTGGAAAGAAAAACTCAGCGTTTCAAAGTGACGTAGATTCAATAAGTCCTTGGTACGTTTACAGACGAGTGCGGCACCATATCCCTACGAACAAATCACGCAGTTCCCTTAAATTGCGCGTCGGTGGTTTTTGGGCACGGAACACTCTCCCGATGTCTTCGCAGTTGTTTTCTATCGACTGTAGATCGAGCGAATTTGGTGGCCAAGACATCAACGCTAGTTCGCTATTATGCCCCTTGAACTACTGTAGCAGATTCTGGCCTTCTCCATGGACAGTTAGTGTGCTGTAAGTTCCCATCGCTATAGGGAACCCCCTCATAGGCCTCCATAGGCCTGTGTCCGTGGCACAATGAGTATTTCTAGCAACCGTTCCTCTAGATAGCGGCGTATACGGACATCAACACCGACATGGTGTGGCAAGAAGCGTGATGTATCCGACCAGCCGACACACTGACACTGATCCACGATCCAGTCTCGATTATCCTGTGCTCACTGCGATCGTGATGTCGTTGGGCCAACACAGGAGCTCATCGAGGTGGTTTGCTGCAAGCCACTGTTCAATATTTTGCGTGAACTGTGTGCTCTGAAAGTCTTGTTTCCGCACCAGCGTTGTACTCTCATCAACCCTGCCACATTTATCCGTCTATCCCTCTTTTTAGAGACAGAAAGCCTCCTACCTGTATCATCTGTAGTGAGGCGTGGACGTCCAGCGCAAATCACCTGCTCGCCGTTTTCCCATCCTTCAACCACTTTCCGTACATGCTCACGACAGTAGCATGCATACGGCCGACCAGGTTTTGCCGCTTCTGTGATGCCATGTCTTAAACAATCTGCGCTTTGTCAAAGTCGCTATGTCAGTGGATTTCCCGTTTGCGGCCCATATCGTCCCTGCAGTCGGTGTGGTTATCGTCGTTTGACGTCTATCCTATCTCTCTGATCTGGTTCGAGATTCATTCATGTGTCTGTTAGTATTAGAGATGGTACGGGTGCAGTAGTTGGTCATCTGCAATATAGTAGACGGCGTTGGGAGCAACATCCATTGCATGCGCAATTGCTCGTGTGCTCGTTCACGGGTTCTCTTCAACGTGATGCAGTGCGGCCTCTTCCAATTCGGGTGTGCGTCGTCTCCTTGGAGCACCACAATCACGCCTGCTGGCGGTAAAGGTACCCCTTTCTCGAAGCCGGTGAGTAATTGTGACGAAAACGGTACGCGATGGTGTCGGACGCTGTGCATAACGATCTTGATAAAGGCGACTAGCAGCTCTTCAATTACCGTCAGCTTCGCCATACATAGGGATTATGTCGGTGAATCTGCAAATGTGTGCTCAACCATGTTGCTCTAACACTCACAGACAAGTGAATGAGTCTGGAACCAGATCAGAGGGGTATGATAGACGTCAAATCATACCAACCAATCCGACATAAGCATCCCTTTCCCTCTCCACCTTGACTACAAACATATTTTCAAACGGCTGCAGCACGTAAATGGTACGTTTCTGGACATTGATTCCTATTTATAATATTATATAGTCACTGCCCTCTCCGAGTCATAGAAGTTTGTAACGGGAGTTTCCGAACACCCTGTGTACTTTCCCTATCGCGTAACGTGCCTGCAACGTCATCGGGCTGCATTAGCTCGCAGTGGACATTGGCAATAATGCTTTGTCTCATCACTGAATATATTACATTTTATTACAGTTCTTTTGTATTAATTTTCATTTGTACCATCCATAACATACGTTTGACTGTTACCTCTGTTGTAGATACAGTAACTTACCTATGAAATTCCTACCTCTATTTTCAAAAAACGTTTCCATTATCAAAAATTTGTTTCGTGTTTTCTGTGGATTCATACAAAAACTGCATTGGGTTCTGGCAATACCCGCAGAATGATTGACTGTTAACTAGCGAGTGCCGGCCATGTCAATGGTTTATGTGATAAGTTCACTTCCGTTGCAGAAGACTGCGCGTTCGTTACCAGCAAAGCAGTAAAGTTTTCATTTACCGTCCTGGATAAACCTTTTAACTACAGGATATCTTAGATGCTTTGGCTGAAAAAATGTGTACTGTCTCCGAGTCATAGTCAGAGCTTGTCTACTAACACTCGGTCTTGAGTTTGCCTGGGAGGTGACTCCTTCATATTTGAGTAAGTAGTAACAATGTAAATTTCTCCGTATTCTTTCGAAACACTTTGTCACTGGGTTTGTCACGCATTAAGTTGGTGCGAAATGACTTCCACTGCGGCCAACATCCTGAGACGGAGTGGAAATCTCTCCTGCAAGTTCTCTGGTCTCCCACCGCCTTGAAAATTGCGCACCAACCAAATTACTGCTGCGCCATGTTTAATCCAGCTGCGAAGAGCAAGCCGTTGGCTTCGTAGGTCGTCGCCTGGCGGAGGGAAATTTCATGTCCTACAAAGCGCGTATCCAGCACCTAAACTCGTGGTTGCCTGTGTTTACTTAACCTCGTGGTTTAAATCTGAAGATTGCTTTCTGCAAATGAGCATAACTTAGTTTTTGTAATCATGAGAGTTAAACTATACAGGCTGTTTCGCGTGGGACTAATCACTGTTTCCGGCGTTGGGCGGGGACCCTTGGCCCGATGGTAAGTTCCGATTAGCCCCGATGACCAGATGACACCCAGATGCGTTGCTCAGATAGTATGGCATTCGGCGCACCGATTTTAGCTGAGAAAATAGACTTTACTAATTAGGATCGGCTTTCCAAAGAAGTTCAGTGAAGTTGTTTAACCAACTGGCTTTTTATACCGATGTGTCAGCAGCGTATGCATAATGTGTGAGTCGTACACCAAGTAGGGAAGAAAATGGGGGCAGTAAATGAGCACAACATAGCTTTATTAGCATTTCGATTTAACAATGAAGCCTCACAGGTACAAAGAAGCGATATTGGTTTCAGGAGCGCATACTGCATGACATTACTGCAGTTCTGTTCACACGCGTAAAGAATATCAGACTGTTAAGACTCGCTACTATCTGGCCAGCACTGTACCAAGTACCACTGTATGGGAGAGAGTTTTGATTTGCTTACTACATCTGTACAAGTTAATGCTTGATTCCACGTATGCTTCACATCTACCTCTCACAAGTCACTGTGAATTTCAAGGTAGAAGTACCTTTGTTGACAAAGGGAACATGAGAGACTGATTGCTTACACGTTTCTCAACGAACTGGTCGAGCGGTTCAAGGCGCTACAGTCTGTAACCGCGCGACCGCTACGGTCGCAGGTTCGAATCCTGCCTCGGGCATGGATGTGTGTGATGTCCTTAGTTTAGTTAGGTTTCAGTAGTTCTAAGTTCTAGGGGACTGATGACCTCAGAAGTTAAGTCCCATAGTACTCAAAGCCATTTGAACCATTTTTTTTTCTCAACGAGCTATTAATAAGATTTTGTTTTTGCGCTTTGATAGTAGAACGATGTGGTCTGTAAAATCTTCAGATACTCCGAGATCAAAACTTGTCTGGCCGTCTTCCTTGAAATATCTATCAGTTCTCATTTTGCAGTGTTTCTGTTACTATCGTCTGTCAGTCAGATATACCAGTGACGATCTATTAATTCAAGCCCATACAGATCCCATAAGCAACTATAGTATTCTAGTGAAGACCGTAGTGTTTCGTAATTTAAAGAACTGTCATTCTTCATCTAAAGCCATACAGAACATGGTATCCAGTACGATAATTTACCCTGTTAACATACTTGTCTCATTTTGCAGATGAGGTAGATATGTTGAAGCATGTTTAACATATGGCCAACTTAGAGAAAAAAATAGTTCAAACTAGCAATCAAGCAGTAGAATAAGTTGAATTTTTTCAGTTCAGGCAAGTTGAATGCATTGACTGACTGTAATAGAAACATACAGTAGTGTTAAAACGACCTGCAGTGCTCGTTTACCTTAATAGGATTTTCAAGACTAAACTTCCGATATGTCTGGAACGTAAAGTTCGCAGCAAGTATTTCCAAATTTGTATTATGGCTAAGGACAGGAAACTTTCGCGTTTATGATAACGCGAAAATAACATCGGCGGATTTCAGTAACGTAGCATGAACTCGTCGGTTTTTATAAAATGTCACGATATTTACCATTTAGCCGTATTACGTGTAAAAATTCAAATCTGAATGCAGTGATTTACTAATAGTTCTTTAATATTGACATTGGCTTTTGTCTTTGCTCTAATGGCTCAAGTTTGGGTGTAATCTTTAAATGACAATTCATTTATGTATGAAAACTGTGGATGTATAAGGAACGTCAAAGAAAAGTATCCTACTTCCAACTCCATTCCCGAAACACTTTTAGTCGTAGAGGTCACACGTCAGGACGCTTTTGCACAACAGATCGAACCAAAAATGAACTGTTCTTCGGAGATGCTTAATCTGACGCATCAATTACTCTACATAATTGCATAGTACGGAAATATAATGTGAAAAGCATAAAATACAACACTGCAGCTTCGCAAACACATAAATCGACATGGCTTATGTTTGGTTTGTTTCTATCAGTTTGACGTAATAATTCCTCAGCAGAACTCTAAAGATATCATAATGATTTCCTTTCAAAAACTTTCAAATCTTTGGCTGCAGGGCAGTTTTTTATCTTTACATAATTAGATGTAATACGTTTAGCATAAAAATTCCCTTTTTCAAATAACATAAGTAAATGTGATATTGATGTCAATAAATGTAATGTAATTGATAGGTATGTTTATACTTTCAACGTAACACTGTAAAGCAATGAAATAAGACAAAACTAAGGAAACATGGAACTTCAAAATCAAGCCATCAGGAATTAACACCAGAACATGCCAAAGACATGCACCAAAATTGGCAAAAAAAACATTGATAAAAAGTAATACAGAAAATGCTACAAAATAACAAAAATTGGCAAAAAAAATCACAGAACCTGCCAGAAAAAAGCACAGAAACTGGCAAAAAAAACTGGCGGGAAAAAACACAGAAACTGGAAGAAAAACATCGAAATTCGCAGAAAAAACATGGAATTGGCAAAAAAACACCTAATTTGACAAAACATTACACAGAACATGGCAAAGAATAACACTCAACTGGCAAAAAGGACAGCGAAAATGATAAAAAATAACAATGAAAGTTGTCAAAATATAATACTATTTATTTCCGCCTCGATATTTTACAGCTAGACAAGGTCTTTAACGTGCGAACTGTTGAAAAACTGAGTGGTCTCAGCGATAACCTACACTTGAGCCAGCCGGAGTGGCCGAGCGGTTCTAGCCGCTGCAGTCTAGAACCGCGCGACCGCTACGTCCGCAGGTTCGAATCCTGCCTCGGGCATGGATGTGTGTGATGTACTTAGGTTAGTTGGGTTTAATTAGTTCTAAGTTCTAGGGGACTGAATACCTCAGATGTTAATTCCCATAGTGCTCAGAGCCATTTGAGCCTACACTTGAATCTAGGAAATACTAGAAGAGACAAGAAGACAACTCAATCAGAGGACTGACTGGAGTGAGTAGAGTAAGTTATTACGATTACGATGAAAATGAAATAGCTGTGGACGAGACATGTAGCAAGGTGAAAGGGTGGTACGAATGAAAAGACCAAGGAAGTTATTTCTTAGATTCCAAGAGACAATAAAAGACATATATGACCACATAATAGAAGGCGTGTACATGACGTTAGAAAACACACAAGAGGAATATGTATGCGTATTTGTGAAGGCTTTAAGACACGAAAAAGTGTAGAGAAGAACATTGTACAACAGTGGTTGTAGAAAGGCTGTTGCTGATGACGATGTCGTTGATGATAACAATGTTAACTACGACGACAGCGACGAGGACTGTAATAATAATAATAATAATAATAACGTAGACGATTACTTTTATATTTTTATAAGACGTTTAAAGAACATATTGCAGGATACCAGCCACCCAATCTTTGCTTCAAGAAACTGGATGGTTCAATAGAAACTAACACGAAGAATAACTGCCAAATCCTCGCAGACTATTTCAACAAACTTCTCAACTGTGAAAGACCTACAGAGGACATTCACTACGAGACGTCTACACCAAATCCTGACGCTAAACTGCCAACCATCAACGAAATTGTAGAAATTATCAAGACACTGAAAAACAATAGAGCCCCAGGAGAAGATGGAATTATTGCAGATCTATGGAAACTAAATGATGAAAGATTAACAGGAAAAATTCACAAAATCATATTAAACATTTGGGAAACAGAACAGATCCCTTCTGAATGGAAATGCGCACTCATCCATCCACTCCACAAAAAAGGGGACAAAACTGAACCAAATAATTACAGGGGTATCTCACTCGTACCGGTCACATATAAAATCCTATCAAAAGTTCTCATGAATAGATTAGAAGAACAAGCTGACCCACAAATAGGAGAATACCAGGCTGGTTTTCGCAAGGGACGATCATGCATAGAGCAGATCTGGAATCTGAAAATGATTCTCCAGATGAGAAACACCCGAAACACAGTGGTTACTTTTGTAGATTTTAAAAAGGCCTACGACTCAATAGACAGAGTAGTGCTCTGCAAGACGCTGGAAGAATTCAGCATTGACAGAAAGACAAGAGCAATCATTCAGGAAACATTAACTGACACAGTCTCCAAGGTTAAATTTATGGGGGATATCTCGGAACCATTTGTAATCCAAACTGGAGTGCGACAGGGTGACGGACTTTCACCATTACTCTTTAATATCATTCTTGAAAAAATCATCAGGACATGGGAAAAAGAAGTCAAAGGAATCCAAATTGGCATTAGAAAAGATAATAGATTCAATGTGAAGTGTTTAGCTTTTGCAGATGACCTTGCAATCCTCACAAATAATAGAAAAGAAGCCACTAACGCCGTAGAGAAGTTACACGAAATTGCACAAAGAACTGGCCTGCAAATCTCATATGAGATAACCCAGTACATAGAAAGAGTGCCACAAGACAAATTGCCTATTGTGACAACCCATGGGAAAATCATACAAGTACCACATTTTAAATACCTGGGAGAAATCATTCAGCCATCAGGAATCAACCTAAAGGCCAATGAGGAAAGAATAAAAAAATTACAGAAAGCATATAAACTCACGTGGAACTATTATAACAAAAAGTCCATATCCACTAACGCAAAATTGAGGCACTACAACACTGTCGTACTTCCGGAGGCACTGTATGCATCTGAAACAACACAAATAGGTGGGCAAACTAAAATCAAAGAAATAGAGAAACAAGAAAGGAAAATTCTCAGGAAAATTTTTGGCCCGATACAAGAGCAAGGAATCTGGAAGAAGAGACCAACATCAGAATTATATAAATACACAGACAAGATTACAGATACAGTAAGGAAAAGAAGAATGCAGTTCTACGGACATATCCACAGGATGAATGAAAACAGAATTTCAAAGCGAATTCTTAAAGTCATCAACTCAGGCAGGGGAAAAACAAAATGGATAAAAGAAGTTGAAGAGGACCTCAGACAAGCACAAATAACAGTAAACGATGCAGAAAACAGAACTGAATTCAGGAACATCATCAAAAAACATAAATTTGACACCACAACACAGAAGAGACCAGGATGCAAATGGACAGCGGAGCGAAAGAAACAACACAGTGAACACATGAAGAAAATTTGGGCTCAGAAAAAACACAAAGAATCATCATAAAGGAATTCAAGTTCAAACGCTCTCTTAAATGGGAATAATCGAAAATAATAATAATAATAACGTAGACGATTACTACTACTATAGGTATTTAAAAAAAAAAAAACTGGTTCAAATGGTTCTAAGCACTATGGAACTTAACATCTGAGGTCATCAGCCCCTACACATCGAACTACTTAAACTTAACTAACCTAAGGACATCACACACGTCCATGCCCGAGGCAGGATTCGAACCTGCGACCGCAGCAGCAGCGCGGTTCCGGACTGAAGTGCCTAGAACTGCTCAGCCACAACGGACGGCCAGGTATTTCTGCAGAAACAAAGGAATCTACCTTCGGCAAATGATAAACTGAGTATTTCGCGTGATAAGTAATGTCTTCTTCTCTGCAGTTGTGATTGAATAATAGTTGTAGAGTAGTGTGACGTGAATGACTCCCAACTTTGTGGACAACGTACACATCCGCCACAGTTTGTTTGAGTGTCCGCGCTTGTAAAACGCGAAACCGGCAATCTGTATACGTCCGTCACGCTAACGACTTGCGTCTATTAAATGTTTGATGAATGTTTGTAGTGCGGAGTGAGCCTTCCGCGGCTGTGGTACGGGCAGAGCCGAAGTCTGCCATAGGCGCCACAATGCTCACTGAGGGGCTGAAAGAAGACATTCCGAACATATCTTCACAGAAACAGTTAATTTAGTTCTCCTTCATGCTTGACCATAGTACTAAAAAGAAAATACTTCCCTGATGTGCTGCAAATATTATATAGTCGATCAGAAAACGTCTTTCGGTTTCTTAGGTCATCATTAGGTGTCAACTGAATGTCGCAGCCACAGATAGAATGACGTGCTTCCACCATGAAGGTAAAAAAGGAAGCGAGGTGGTACTAAAGACTTACGCTGTGCGTCGTTTTGAAGCCAGAGTGAGCGCCATTTTAAGTATCCCATAACATCAGCAGACTACGTTTTACGACTGCTTCTTGTTCATTATTTCTATCGTCAGCGCGCAATAACTGTTTTAGATATTAAAATTTATGGAGCTCACGTGAATAACAGTGCCAGGAATTCAATTTCGAACGTTGTTCTCTTCTTGAATGCGTATTTGCTCATGTAATACGACGCAGTTAGAGTGACGGTACAGCGAATTGTCTCTGCGGTAAAGTATTGTGGTATGAATGCGGTGAACCTAATGTTTTGCGCTAGCTAATATGGCAGACACCGGCTTCAACTCTGTGACGTAATCCCACCTTCTCTCTTTTTCTACCTCCATGCTCCTGCATACAGGCACCGAAGATAGATAAAATTTTGAGATTCAGAGTCCTTACAATGAAAACTATTACTTTTTTAATTCCACATGAAAATCGTTTTATTTAATAAAAAATGTAAACTATAGTTCAATTTACTGTTTTAATCTTACGCTAACTCGATTGAAGAGGGGAAAAAGGAAACTGTCGTTGGTTAACGAAAACTAAACTGGCTTTCAGTGTCTAAGGCTTATTGACTGCTAGTAAGTCCAGCAGTGTCAGCTTTCTGCGGTTTTTAACACTATTAAAACGTCACAATCTGCGTCATATGTTTTTTTTTTATTGGTGAAGATGTTTTCAATCTATTTTTCCTACTTTCCATTCCCTTTCGTCTTTCGATAACCTAACTGCCACAGCCCTGCCTGACTGAACAACAAATACTTGTACATAACTGAGCTGGTTGGTGCAGTGTTTAGCACACTTGACTCGTATTCGGGAGGACTATGGTTCAATCCCGCGTCCGGCTATCCTGATTTAGGTTATGGTTCAAATGGCTCTGAGCACTATTGGACTAAACATCTATGGTCATCAGCCCCTAGAACTTAGAACTACTTAAACCTAACTAACCTAAGGACATCACACAACACCCAGTCATCACGAGTCAGACAAAATCCCTGACCCCGCCGGGAATCGAACCCGGGAACCCGGGCGCGGGAAGCGAGAACGCTACCGCGCGACCACGAGCTGCGGACGATTTAGGTTTTCCGTGATTTCTGTAAATCGCTTCAGGCGAATGCCGGGATGGTTCCTTTGAAAGGGCACGGCCGACTTCCTGCCCCGTCCTTCCACAATCCGATGAGACCGATGACCTCGTGTCTGGTCTCCTCCCACAAAAGCCAACCCAACCCAACTTATCCATACTGCTTGCAAGTCCTTTCAGACACATGACTCTGCTCCAAAGGTATCATTGTATATTTACTGTTAAATAAGAACATGTTGTTACTGTAGAACGCCAGTCTGTAGTTGCAAGACTTGAAATGTTTTGGAAGGCTATCTGAAATGTTGCCAACATATGGAACGGAGTACCAGTTTTTGTAGCTACTGGCCGGTTGTTGTTGGCCAGCGTACAGAGGCGGTGTAATTTTACGCATTTTCGTTTTTCGGAGACTGTTAGCAATCAGTAAAAGTAAATATTATTGTAAAAGTAATGATAGTTGGCTTAGAACGTACAAAACCCGTATAACAACGAGCTGCGCAAACCGATAGCTTCAGACATCTGCGGTATGAACCAGTAAGTCTACACCGTCCTCTTGGCGTCCGCCCCATGATCATAAAGTACTGTAAATAATATCCGAACAAGCTGCTAACGTTTAGTATTTTACAGAAAAATTTACAGTTTTGGGCAGTTCTAACCAACTTCAGGCAGTTACTTTCGTCTGCTTCCTGCGTTCTTTGCGTATGGAACATCGTAATATGCCACTGCTTTGTAGCAAAACAACAAAACAGTTACCATCAAGCTCCATATCTGTTAACACCAGAAAAAAGAAAGAAGAGAGACGGTTATATTGTTCTGCAGCATTCTCTGATTAAGAGGTTATTAGTGATGAAATTGGAAATTAATTGGTTTCTTTTCGGTGACCCCTGTCTGCAATTGTTGCGTCCACAACATATCCAACTAGTAAAAAGGTAGGGGCGGGGGGGGGGGGGGGAGCGTTAAATGTCCTTGATAACACAGCGCTAGCGTACTCAAATGAAGTAATGTAGTACGATCTCCTCGTACAACATAAGACGAGAATTCAGACTAGAGAACCTGGTGATTCACGGATAGACGGTTCTATCCATGAATCACCAGATTCTTTGAAGGTCAGTAAAACTTTGTAACACGTATCTGCTTTGTACGAACTGTAAATAAATAGCTGCCACTGTCAGAGTTCCAACCCTCGCATCATCGTACGTTACAGCTTTAGACAGCTGTAGGTCGAAATGTCAGCAGGGCTTCAGCCGTAAAGCTGTTTTATGATTTGATTCATTAGAAATGGTTTGTGAAAGTCTGAGACTGTAAAAAAAATGGCTTTGTTTATAAATAACTTTTCATCTACTAGTAACGATTTTTATTTCTCTGTGTGTTACATGATGCGTTTCGGAATATGAGTCCTATTTTCAAGTGCGTTTTTATCTGTGTACTACGTCAGTTTTTCGTACTGCTTTTGATGTGTGAGGTTCTGCGTTATCCTGTTGTCTTTACAGCGATGTATAAAAACTCGCAATATTTAGTTGATTAGCGATATTTTCTGAATCGTTAATATCGAAATTTGGAAGAACTTGTACTTAAAGTTTTCTAGTGGTCTGTTTGTGCAGAGTTTCACAAACATTAAACAACCCAACCAATTTTCTGTGCCCACTATACGTCGAGACCAACACATTTATGTAAACAAACAATTACAAACATGTTTTTAGATGTAGTCAACAGAGATAACGCCACACATTATCCACACTTTACGAGATATGAGGGCTGTTTGGAAAATAAGGAATGATCGGCCGCGAAATGGAACCCAAAGTGAAAATTAGATGAAACTTTGCACAGATGAGTTTGTCAGTGTCTCTAGTATGCCCATAGACAGCACCGCGTTGCTCTTCTCAGTTCTGAGCGCACTATGAGCGCGTAAAGATGCCTAGAATATAGTATCTCCCTCAAAATACGGGTCCCTGCCACCACATAACGTAACGGTCATGCAGTTTCTTCTCTATGACAGTTCTCGGCCGCCCAGTGCAGGAATAAAGAGGATACTCGCGGAGCGTTTTCGATGGGAAGTGTTTCATCACCCACCACACAACCCGGACTTGGCTGCATCTGATTTTCGTCTCCGCACAAATGAACCACTGGCTACGAAGACAGCATTTTGGCCCAGACACCGAACTGAAGTCCAGCGTAAAAAATTGTCGGAAAGCACAGGAGGTTCCCTTCTATGACGAGGGTATTGGGAAGTTGGTACAAGGCTAAGACAGATGTCTAAGTCGGAGAGCTGACTATGTCGAGAAGTAGCTGGAAGGTATAGATACCTGTTGCAAATAAAACAGTTTTGATTTTCACTGTGGTTTCCATTTCACGACCGATCGTTCCTTGCTCTCCGAATACCCCTCGCACTTTTGTATGGTCAGAATTATAATTTGCCTATATCTATTTACAGTGATTTTTATATGCTATTATTTTCACTTAAGTATACTGTCTAAGCATCTGAACAAATTCACCGATTCACTTTCAAATTTTTTGTTCAGTTTGGTATCTTCCTATTCCTTTAATGTGAATGTCTCCAGCTCTTCTAACAGAGACATTTTATATCATTTATTTAGTAGCTGGAGTGCTTTGACATTTTGCTCTGCTTTTTCAAATGGGTCCTACGGTGTGTATATGACTGGATATTGCTGATGCTCTGTGACCGTTGTGTGTGCAGGCTTCGAAGTGCTCTGCAAACATGATGTTGGAATCTCGGTCTGTTTGTCCAAGGTAGATCACAGAGCATCCATGGAATGTTACTTTGCATATTTCAGAGGCTGAGTGTAAATCATGATTACACTTTATGTTATGTACTAGTTTTTGTTGTAGTTTATTAGATGTAGATCTCCAAACGGTGCACGATTTGTGTCACGACAGCTGAATATCCCACCGTTCGAAGAGCGCTGCGAACGACTGTGAAATTAAATCTCTTGTGTGGTTCCATGTTGTCGTTGATGCAGTAGGTCGTCACACAGAGCAACGTTCTAAGTTGGATTGTAAACACGGTACACAATTAACAAATGTTCCCCTGCCATGTGAAAATTAAAATGTGTTTCTCTCAATAGTTTTTTATTTTCACAAAGTTTCATTATCGTACGATCACTTTGTTTTTCATGGGGGTCCTCTCAAATATTTCCTGGTGCAACCGAGTAGGCGATTCCATTCTGCAGCACAATATGTATACGTGGTACAAAGGTCATGTGGAATACAGTCCGCCAATTTTATGTTTGCGTAGTGCCTAAACCAATAAGTCCTTACCATCTCGCCAATGAAGACAGAACAGGCTAAATAAGAAGTGGGCGTTTGGGACGTCGATAATAGGGAGATTAAAAATGACTAGATAGTTTTCAGGACGACAAACATAGGAAAATGTTGCTATTGATCAAAAGGAATGAAAGAGCAACACCAGGAGAATATCCTAAAAGAGAGAAGAAGAAGAAGTAGAAGAAGAAGAAGAAAGTAAACAGGGCTGCAGGACGCTGTTGTTCTTCTAAAATGGCCCTTTTTATTTTAAAATCGAGTGCAACTTCAACGTGTATTCATTACAGTTAAAAGTATTAATTTCTTTAGAGTATCAATACAGAGTTACATAAAAAATGATTAATTTGTTTGATTGAGTATTGTATTAATTAATCAGCAACTGAATTAAAACGAATTTATAATGATTTACTTGACAACCATCGTCGTATATGTGGTCAGACGTAGTTCATTGTTTCTCATTAAATGATTTGGTTATTCAAGAGAGATAGATGCCTATCTCAATTTGCTTCACAATTACTCCAACACAAATTAAATTTTAACTATTTATCTAAAGTGTTTTTTAAAGCGAAACCAGTTTTAAATTAGTGACCTGAGTGCACTCCAATAATTTCATGCAGCAACCGCAAACATTTTCACATTTTTTGTCCACTTGGCACGAAACTTTGAAAACATCTCGGTTTCAGATAGTCTCACTGTACCTCCACGGACGTTGCATTTTTTGTAGTTCGCGGTGTTTTTTCAAAGCGTTAGATCCAAGTGATCATCTTTCTTTCGCGATGTAAGGTAGTTTATCTACAGACCGTAGATAATAATGCTTCAATTCATAATTTTGTCATGTAATTTTACAGCCGTGAATGAGTGTAATATAGAAATTTTCACGCAACTATGTGGTTTCACTTTTATATTATTTTTATGGCACACACGTTACATTTATAAATCTTTTATTGTGACTAATTTGTAGAAGAACGATCGAATGTACAATTTATAAACCTGGGTGCTGTGAAGAATTTTTAAAAGTGATACTATTTTATAAAATAAGCACCTGTAAACTACAGCAGTGTTCTTTTACTAACGTAAAGAAATGTTATTGGGAGTAGTCACTTACGTAATACGGAAGCACGTTTCATCGTTCAATTCATTTTCAGTCCATATGGAGCTGAGGCACAAAGTCCATACCTGAGACGAAAAGTGACATAACTTCAACTTCCTCAGTTTCAAGTTAAGACCATATTTGTAACAACCATACACTGATTTATTTGAGAAAGTGCTGCGCCAGCCCGTGACCAGTTTAGGCTATGTTAAGAGGGCGTAGATCGCATTTCAAGCAAACAGATTAAGGCTGTCGGTGATTTCCTAAAAAGCTTAACTCCTTTAGCAAGATGCTTGCTATAAATAGGACATAGTTGCTTTCCTGCGCCGTCACAATTCGCTTTTAGGTACAGATGCGTCTCTAACGACCTCGTCATCGAAGAGACTTTAAAACTTTATTTCTTTCTTGCTTGACCCCTCTAAAACTTCAGCATGAGACAAATGAAAGCGAGTCAATAATGAATGCTCGAGGACGTCTGTGAGGCGCTCTTCTGTAACTGCAACTGTAGATCGTTGTAGTCAGTTGGCTGCTGTTAGCGTTCAAGTCCTGGTGCAGCGCTCAGTTTTTTACTTCTCAAGATCGATCGGCAGTATCTACATCTACATACTTACTCCACAAGCCACTGTACAGTGCATGGCGTAGGGTACCACGTTCCACTATTATTGATTTTCTTTCCTGTTTCACTTGCAAATAGAGCGATGGAAAACGACTGTCTATACGCCTCCACAAGGGCCACGAAGATAACAGATAACATAAGAGAAATTAGGGCTCCGTTCGAGCTCCCTACGTGAAATTTAAGTTAACGGCAGTAGAATCGTTCTGCTGCTGGCAATACTGGTTTGCACCAGGGTTCTGTATTCGTCGTGTTTATAGACGAGGTACACTTCCCCAAAATTCTCCCAATAAAACAAAGTAGGGTAATCGCCTTCACTGCTACCAGCTGATGTGCTCATTCCATTTCATATCCCTTTGCAACGTTATGCCTAAATACTTAGTCGATACGACTGTGTCAAGCATTATAATACTAACGCTGTATTCGAACGTTGCAGCATTGTTTTTCCTAGTCATCCAAATAAATTTTTCTACTTTTAGAGCTAACTGCCATTCATGACACCAACTAGAAATATCTTGTCTCCTGCTACATTCAACCAACAACGACACCTTCCCATACACCATAGTTTCATCACAAAACAGCAGCCTCCTCAGCTCGTGGTCTAGTGACTAGCGTTGCTGCCTCTGGATCACGGGGTCCCGGGTTCGATTCCCGGCCGGGTGGGGACTGGGTGTTAGTGTTGTCATTGTCATTTCATGACCATTATCATTATCGTTAGTGACAGTGGCTAGACTGGACTGTGTAAAATTGGGACTGTGTACGGGCGCTTTTGACCGCGGAGTTGAATGGTTCAAATGGCTCTGAGCACTATGGGACTTAACTTCTGAGATCATTAGTACCCTAGAACTTAGAACTACTTAAACCTGACTAACCTAAGGGCATCACACACATTCATGCCCGAGGCAGGATTCGAACCTGCGACCGTTGCGATCGCGCGGTTCCAGACTGAAGCGCTTAGAATCACTCGGCCACCCTGGCCGGCCGCGCAGTTGAGCGTCCACAAACCATACATCAACAAAACAGACGTAAATTACCGTTTGCCGTGTATGTCAGGTCATGTACGTATAGAGAGAATAAGAGCAGTCCTGTCACACTTCCCTGGGGAACTCTAGCCGATATGCTTGTCCCTGATGAACACTCGCCGTCGACGACAACGTACTAGGTTCTACCGGGTGGTTACAATTAAAGTGCAGGTGGTCACGCAAGTCCAGTGTAGGTTGTAATTATCGTATGGCAGCGAAACTTGGCAGATATGCTAATATGTTATGCGAAACCGATTTAAGCTTGAAAAAAATTTAGTTCCAAATTAAGTAACTCTGTTCTGCACAGAATCTCACCGATATGTCCGGTGCTCATGTTGAACAAATTGTGTAAGCAGCGGTTAATAATAAAATTAGCTTATGTTTTTCTCACTTGTTTAACCTTTTGCTGCCCATGTTCTGTTCCTAATCCATTACACACGGGAGCATTTCTATACGTCTTATTTGCATTCACAGCGACAGATTAGCACCTGGCGTCCAAAATTGGAACTAATTTTTTCCAGCTTAAATCGGTTCCATATTAAAGCATTAGACTATCTACCAAGTTACGCTGACATACAATAATTATGGTCCAGTCTGGACCTCTGTGAGTAGCCGCACTTTAATTATAAGTACCCGATTTACTTAAAAAGTATCGATCCACAGACATGTCTGGGAACCTAATACTTAAACCCGGGTCCTCGTCAACAGTCTGTAGTGGGACACTATGTCACTTTCCAGTAAGAAGGAACCTGTAATGTAGCATTGTTCTGCCGTTGTTTTCTGACTTTGTTGGGAAAATTTAGAACTATCCTAGAAAGACACTTAGTCTTAGTTGAATGTTAAACAACAAAAGAAAGCAATTATTTAAGATTTACCAATTTACTCCCAAATGAATTACCACTCCAATTGTTATTCTCACTGTGAATATTTCAATATCTTTGGTTATTGGAGGTAGAAGAACAACCAGCGGTTGGATCATCAGTTTGCCACAGATTCAATGAAGTCATACAAGGAGGCGGACTAGGTGACTACTCTTTGATACCGTAAGCCATTTCCAGTAACTAATCGTGGCAGAAGTAACAAGTCGTCGAAACGTAGCCCATATGCAGCTACTCTTACTTTACGGACATTCGACGCCTCGCGGCGAAGGCAGCAGCATTTGCTTAACACAACATTTCCAGTACGGAGCACTTGCGCAAACAAGCCGCAAACTCGCTCACCACCACCGACACACACATGTAGAGCAGTGCTGCGGGCGAAGGCCGCTACGGCAGCGCGAGGCGCCATGTGTTCATTCGCGCGCGCTACGAC
Source organism: Schistocerca americana (assembly GCF_021461395.2). NCBI lineage: Eukaryota > Metazoa > Arthropoda > Insecta > Orthoptera > Acrididae > Schistocerca > Schistocerca americana. The sequence goes on along the minus strand of NC_060119.1, from coordinate 256,239,524 downwards.
ACAACGTAAACAACTCTCCTATTTGCGCGATGGGAGCTTCGCGCACAGGCCACAGTTCATCATTCCGTTAGATAGCGACGTGTATGCAAGACACATTTACAGTTTTGGCAAGCGTGTTTATAACTGTCACTGTCGTGCTGGCTTTTTACCTGTGAGTCTTTTATACTAGGAGTAGTCAGAATAGCTTTAATGATCACCTCGAAAAATTCAAGTTGCCATCATGTAACTTAGCGAAGGCATTACTTCTTCCCTACACATTTACTATTCACTTTCACACAGTGTTCCTTACTACTGAAAAACACCGGCAACAAATTTTAACTTTTGTGTTTTGCAAAGGCCAAAGTAGTTGATTTATTCGTATTTCAATGTGCTGAAGATGCAAACGGCAATTTAAAATCCAGATTACCTTAAGTTTTGAACTTATTGAAACCACTATGTTCTTCACATATTACACGAATTGGATAAAAAGTAACATAGTTATAAACCATACCAGACTTTCTTGAGAGACGTTCACGGTATATTACATGCCCTCAGTACAGTCACCCCACCTTTCCTCACACAGATGGAATCGTCGTATGCTGTGAACGCGTCCATCTCTGTCAATGTCTGGTAATGACCGCCCTAGGACACGGATTATGTCTTCTCTTGTGTTGTAGCGCGTGCTACGAAGAGGTTCTATAATTTTGGCCGATGGGTCACAATCGTAGGAACTGAAATCGAGTGAATACGATGATGTTCCAGTATCTCCCACTCCGACGTACGCAACGCAGGAGCTCCTCCACGCGGTCACTGTGTGAAATCCTGCATTGTCATGGCGTATGCTGGGATGCAGTGCCAGGAAGTGTTGTCGCTTTGTTATCAGTGCGGGACGAATGTAATGTCGCAAGAAATTGCAGCAGTATGCTACTGTTAGCGCACTTGAACTGGCCTCCCGCACTTGCAGACAGTACACACGGCAACTGATTCAAACGCAGCTTTCGCCGCTCAGTGTACTACTTAATTTGACCTTCTGCTATCATGCAGACAGCGAGCATGCCGTTTGACTCACATCTTTCATGTTACAACATGTTGCTACTACTTTTTATGCAACCTTAGTACGGAATGGTCCATAGCATACAAGGGTAGCACTGCTCAGCACAAATTAACTTATCAAAGATTTAACAATAGTTTTGGAGTAAATTCGTTGTACTGATCATAAATATAAATTTCGTATTTTTTTAATGACTTTAGTTATTTGATACAGGGTGTTCAAGTTTATATTGTTAGCGAAATACTGATAACGTATATATCTTCATGTCATAAACAAAATTTTTGATAATGACAAGACTATTAAAATTGATTTATACAATTTAAGGAATCATTTTTGTTAGATAGACTAGTTTTTTTTATATATTTGATAGGCTCTATCACAGAAATATATGAGCAGCGTGAACTCCTAAAGTATAAACTATTCACAAATCACATGGAAAAATAAATAAGTGTGTTTCAGACTAAGAACATGAAAAGATACAGGGAAATCAGTTCAATTAAAGACACACTGTCAACAGCTACCTTATTTATAATTCGTGTTTTCTCTTCGCGTGTCGCTTATGAGGAAGATAAGAGTTTTTCTGCAAATCCCAACAGAAATCTGCCAACACCGAAGCATGGAACTATCCTTGGTCTCGGTGCTTCGTTACAGAGATTTTTTGGTGAATCCTCTCACCACGTTCATCACTAAACGCTCCATAATCGTCAGGGAGAACGTCGATATGTGACCGGATGAAGTGCATTTTGAGTGACATGTTGCATTTCAGTTTCTCATAGGCGCATATTAGGCCATTCACAAGTTCAAAAGAATTTTCAGCCCTCCTACTGCCCAAGAAGAACTACGCAACTTTTTGACATCACTTCCACGTGTTTAGCTAATCAGGACTGAGTCAACCCTCGAATTGCTCGTCTCCAAGAACCTTACGTATTTGTAGCCGAATTAATACTCCGTAGTTGATTTTCTCAGTACTCAAAAATGGTTCAAATGGCACTGAGCTCTATGAGACTTAACTTCTGAGGTCATCAGTCCCCTAGAACTTAGAACTAATTAAACCTAACTAACCTAAGGGTATCACACTCATCCATGCCCGCGGCAGGATTCGAACCTGCGACCGTAGAGGTCGCCCGGTTCCAGACTGTAGTGCCTAGAACCGCTCGGCCACAAGGGCTGGCTCTCAGTACTCACTCCAGAGGATTTTACAAAGTGTTCAAATACTCGTTCGTTGCTCTTATTCGTTGCTTTTCCAAATGACTTCATCAATCCCAGTTTCACAATGGTAAAATGAATGTACTGGGATTGACATGTGGCTTCCATGAGACACCTTCATTGGCATGAACTAAAGCTTTTCTTCGTATCCAGTCCTCCTGTTTGTACTCGTATAATGTACATCCTTAATACGGCTGTCCTATTCACAAATGCAGGAAAAGTACTTTGTGTACACGTCTTGTAGTTGCATAAGCATACGGACGACTCTCAAATCAGCCCATATGAGCTATTGATGCTTATCATAGGCGATGGTGTGTAAAATACCTCTCATCATGATGTAACTTTCCTTTCTTAGGCCTACATTTGCAACTGGAGGAAGGTAGCATGTTGCTAATATGTAATAGCACGGCTTTCGAACCAAGTTAAGAACCACCTATGAAAAGTGTCCAATCGTCCTGTTTACACATGAAGTTGAATTCTTGCATCAAACCTTCAACATCTGTACAGTATATCAAAAATGTTCACACATCGTTATGCACTCGTCAGCCAGAACATTATGACCACCGACCTACTATCGACCTAAACACGTCCATACGATAGCAGCATCGCCTGGTGAGGAATCACTGCTAGTCAGACACAGGCAATGTGCATGTTGTGTCAGTGAGCGTGCTGTCCTTTTGTAGAAGGCGCGCGAACTATATGAGTTTGACCGAGGCCAGATTGTGATGGCCGGGAGGGTTGGCACGAGCATTTCGGAAACTGCACGACTTGTAGGGAGTTTGAGGAGTGTTGTGGTGAGTGTCTTCAACACGGGGCGAAAGCAAGGTGAAACTGCTCACAGGCATCGTGGGGTTGGGCAGCCACACAAATGTAGAACATCGTAGGTTGGGCGGACTGGAAAAACGTGACAGGCGTCGAACTATGGCGGAACCAACATCAGACTGTAATCCTGGACAGGAACAAGTGTGACTGAACCCGTAGTGCACCGAACACTCCTAACGATGGGGCTCTGCAGCCGACGACCCGTACAAGTGCCAATGTTAACACCATGACATCGACAACTACGGCTGAGATAGGCACGTGACTTCGGCACTGGACGTTGGAGCCGTGGCTGAGAGTTATGTGGTCTGACGAATCCCGAAACCTTCTTGACAATGCCGATGGGAGGACTCGAATCCGTCGTCTTCCAGGGTAACAGTGGGTACTGTGGGACAGAGACAAACTGGGGGCGCTCCATTATGCTCCGGGGAAGATTCACGTTGGCATCCATGGGTCCAGTGGAGCTCGTGCACGGCACCATGACAGCCAAGGAATATCATACACAGGTTTTAGACTACGTACACCCCTTCATGACGATGTTGTTTTTCGACAGTGGTGGCATTTTTCTACAAGAAAATGCGCCATGTCACAAGGTCAGCAGTCTGATAGAATGGTTCGAGGAACACACTACTGAGCTCCAATTGATGTGCGGGCCCCCCAACTCCCCAGGTCCGCAGCTCGTGGTCTCACGGTTGCGTTCTCGCTTCCCGAGCACGGGGTCCCGGGTTCGATTCCCGGCGAGGTCTGGGATTTTCACCTGCCTCGAGATGACTGGCTGTTTGTGTTGTCCTCATCATTTCATCATCATTCATGAAAGTGGCGAGATTGGACTAAGCAATGGTTGGGAATTTGTACGGGCGCTGATAACCGCCGAGTTGAGCGCCCCACAAACCAAACATCATCATCATGCTCATCATCAGCTCGCCAAATCTGAACCCGATCGAACACATCTGGAATGTTATTGAATGTGGCGTCAGAGTTCATCGATCCCTTCCCCGGAATTTACGGTAATTACGTGACTTGTGTGTCCAGATGTGCTGACCGCTCCCTCCAGCGACCTACTATCATACCGGATATTATTTAGGTGGTCATAATATTTTGGCTGTGAGGATGTGGTCAAGGTCGTCGCCTGACTGAAAAAAAATGGCTCTAAGCACTATAGGACTTAATATCTGAGGTCATCAGTCCCCTAGACTTAGAACTACTTAAACCTAACTAACGTAAGGACATCACACACATCCATGCCCGAGGTAGGATTCGAACCTGCGACCGCAGCAGCACCGCGGTTCCGGACTGAAGCGCCTAGAACCGCTCGGCCACAGCTACCGCCCTGACTGAACAACATGCATATCTAACTGTATGAAACACAGAACTTAGAAATCCCGATACAATAAGAAAACGAGAGGTAAAAAACGGAAATAAGGACGTAACAAACTTCACATAACACGAAAATGGGAGGTAAATGGACTTAAATTACACAGTCCAGTCACATTAATGTGACCACAGCCTATGTTCGACGTCAACGTGCAATGCGAACTCAAAGACGGCAGGTAGCAGCGTTAGCAATGAGGGTACATAAAGCGTCTGGGGGACGGGGGAAACGGTACAGTCGTCGTCCTAATGCGGAAACGGAGCTATTTATCTGATGTCCAGAAGGGCATGTTCATTGCTTTCGAGCCAAGGGGAGAAGACTTACCGCAATTGCTAAAATTGTAAATTGTTCACGCACCGCCTTGGTTACAGTATACCAAGCATGGCAAAATGGCGCTATCCAAAACCGGCGCCAAGGCAACTGTGGTGCACCTCGGGCCATAAATTACAAGAGTGAACAATGGGTGCAATGATGTGTATGGGAGTACAGACGTGCGGTTACTGAGCAACTGTGTCTCCTCAGCGACTGTTCAGCAAACGCTGCTTCGTTTGAGCCTCCACGCAGGCGTCTGGTTCATGCACCCATATTCATCGACGTCGAAGGCTGGAACTTGCACCCAACTGGACGTCCACTGAGTGGCAACAGGTGGACTCTTCAGATGAATCACTTTTTATGTTCCATCGGACACACGGCTGTTGGCGTGTATGGATCTGCGACAATCATCGGAATTGTCCAGGCCGAAGGAGGAAGCATTATGGTTTGGAATGTCTTCGTGGCATTCCCTGTGTGATTTCGTCATTCTGAAAGGTACAATATATATATACACAAATACGCATGTAACCTTGGGGCCATGTCCATCCCGACGTACAGTTTGTTTCTCCTCAGCATGATGGCATCTACCAGCAGGATATTGCAACGTACCACCCAAGTTGCAGTGTGCATTTGTGGCTCGAAGAGCGCCAGGATGAGTTTATCGTATTCCTCTAGCCACCAGAATCCCCGGATTTAAACCCAGTCGAGAAACTGTGGAACCAACTCGATCTGGCTGTTCGCGAGATGGATCCTCAACTGGGAAACCTACCGCAGCTGGCCACGGAAATTGAGTCGGCATGGCTCCACAACAATGTCGGTACCTGCCAGAACCTCACCGACTCTTTTCCTGCACGTCTTGTAGCGGTCCGCGCTGCAAATGGAGATTATTCCGGTAAAAATGTTGTTGTTGAACACAGTAATGATTTAGGGAAGAGTTTAGTGTTAGAAGTTTGCTGTTCGGTTAAAGTTCCATCTAGAAATTCTCTTCGTCGTCATTCATGACATGGTTCCTACGCAGCAGTTTCTTCATCTGAGGAAAGAGCAAGAAATCGCAGGACGTCATGCCAGTAGAATACTGCTAGTGAGTCAATATTTGATACCACAAAGCAGCAGCAGCATGTTTGATTGTATCTTGTTCAGAATGAGCTGTTGGGCGTTGATGAGGAGCAAAATCACCTCCTTGGACAGCTAAAGCACCCCTCTGTCTCCTCGCCAACCTCTCTCCCTCCACCACTAATGATTTGTGTTGACAGCTTTCTGTAATCTCATCAGGAAATTTCGCTAGTACGCACCTGTAACGGTTTTCACTTTACGCCCATAATCTATTAGCACTATATTGTTCTGGCCCTAAAAAAAATACCTCGTCAGTGGTGGGTCTTCCCAATTTCGGCACTCATTCAGGATGGTTAGACGACTAAAGAAGTCAAAGGGACTGGTCTGACAAAGCTGAAACATTTTCGCTGTTGTCTCGGTACGGTGGTTATTTCACTGGCTGTGAGCAGACGTGGAACCTAGTGGACACAGACCTTCGTTATGTTCAATATGCTGGAAGCTGATCCCTGATGAATTTTCACTTTTTCCGCTATTGTCGTTATTGTCATAGCCAGTCTTCCGCACCAGTGCCTCCACTTCACTTGCGCTTCGCAGTTCTTCATGGAGAGATGGTTTACCAATTCGTTCTCCCTCATTCAGGCTCGCTTAACCACAATAGAAGTGTCTACATTACCTAGCCAATGTGTCATACCAGAATGCATTGTTGCCAGCCGAGTGGTTATACACTCCTGGAAATGGAAAAAAGAACACATTGACACCGGTGTGTCAGACCCACCATACTTGCTCCGGACACTGCGAGAGGGCTGTACAAGCAATGATCACACGCACTGCACAGCGGACACACCAGGAACCGCGGTGTTGGCCGTCGAATGGCGCTAGCTGCGCAGCATTTGTGCACCGCCGCCGTCAGTGTCAGCCAGTTTGCCGTGGCATACGGAGCTCCATCGCAGTCTTTAACACTGGTAGCATGCCGCGACAGCGTGGACGTGAACCGTATGTGCAGTTGACGGACTTTGAGCGAGGGCGTATAGTGGGCATGCGGGAGGCCGGGTGGACGTACCGCCGAATTGCTCAACACGTGGGGCGTGAGGTCTCCACAGTACATCGATGTTGTCGCCAGTGGTCGGCGGAAGGTGCACGCGCCCGTCGATCTGGGCCGGACCGCAGCGACGCACGGATGCACGCCAAGACCGTAGGATCCTACGCAGTGCCGTAGGGGACCGCACCGCCACTTCCCAGCAAATTAGGGACACTGTTGCTCCTGGGGTATCGGCGAGGACCATTCGCAACCGTCTCCATGAAGCTGGGCTACGGTCCCGCACACCGTTAGGCCGTCTTCCGCTCACGCCCCAACATCGTGCAGCCCGCCTCCAGTGGTGTCGCGACAGGCGTGAATGGAGGGACGAATGGAGACGTGTCGTCTTCAGCGATGAGAGTCGCTTCTGCCTTGGTGCCAATGATGGTCGTATGCGTGTTTGGCGCCATTCAGGTGAGCGCCACAATCAGGACTGCATACGACCGAGGCACACAGGGCCAACACCCGGCATCATGGTGTGGGGAGCGATCTCCTACACTGGCCGTACACCACTGGTGATCGTCGAGGGGACACTGAATAGTGCACGGTACATCCAAACCGTCATCGAACCCATCGTTCTACCATTCCTAGACCGGCAAGGGAACTTGCTGTTCCAACAGGACAATGCACGTCCGCATGTATCCCGTGCCACCCAACGTGCTCTAGAAGGTGTAAGTCAACTACCCTGGCCAGCAAGATCTCCGGATCTGTACCCCATTGAGCATGTTTTGGACTGGATGAAGCGTCGTCTCACGCGGTCTGCACGTCCAGCACGAACGCTGGTCCAACTGAGGCGCCAGGTGGAAATGGCATGGCAAGCCGTTCCACAGGACTACATCCAGCATCTCTACGATCGTCTCCATGGGAGAATAGCAGCCTGCATTGCTGCGAAAGGTGGATATACACTGTACTAGTGCCGACATTGTGCATGCTCTGTTGCCTGTGTCTATGGGCCTGTGATTCTGTCAGTGTGATCATGTGATGTATCTGACCCCAGGAATGTGTCAATAAAGTTTCCCCTTCCTGGGACAATGAATTCACGGTGTTCTTATTTCAATTTCCAGGAGTGTATATAACTAGCAGGAAGATAAATATCTACAGAAAAATTAAAAAGGACTTTCGAGAAAATAGAAGTATCTTATTAGTAGCAAGCGTTTAGATGGAAAATCAGTACTAAGCAAAGAAGTGAAAACGCAAAGGTGGAAGGAATATATGGAGGTGTTAACAAGCGAAATCAACTTCAAGGCAATATTGCAGAACGCGAAGATGAAGTGGGAGATATAATACTGAGAGAAGAATCAGACAGAGGAGTGATAGACCTAAGTCGAAACAAAGCCTCTGGAGTAGATGACACTCTGTCAGAACTACTGATATCCTTGTGAGAGCCAGCGATGAAAAAACTACTCCATCTGGAGTGCAAGATGCATGAGACAGTAGAAATACCCTCAGATTTCGAGATGACTGAAATAATTCCACTTCCAAAGGATGCAGGTACTGACAGGCGTGAATATTACCGGACTATAGGTTCAATAAGTCATGGATGCAAAATACTAATATAAATTGTTGTAAGAGGACGTTACGTTGTCTAGTATGAATGTATTCTAATATGCTATGTTATGTGAATGAATTAATTTGACAGCTACCAAAATAATGAATTAGGAATTCAATGAGCACTAAATGAAACAATTAATTCGGTTTATTACATTAAAGTGAGTCATAAATCACCTGGAAAACGACAGTAATTCTAGAGTAAGACCTTGGCACATCTGACTGAAGGTTCTGGGATAATACTCTATTAGTTTTGTATAAACAAGAAAAAAATCCAGTTGCGAGATTGTACCATCGTTGTCGATGTTAGTAGAAAAGATAGGTAATACTAGAGAAGGAAATGTGTTGTAACTGTTCCCGGAATTAGAAGCAGATTGGTCAGTCGAGTCTCAAAGCGTCTTCAGAGTGAAGCTTGGGGCTACTGAAATTCTTTAAAATAACTTTACTAACGCTACGTATCATCTCGCTGTCGCAGCTCCATCTCACCAGATCCATCTACAAGTGGACGCTGAAGCGGCTACAGAATCTGTCATTGGCAGCGCAGCAACAACCCACATCTGCGGCTAAGTTCGAGTCAGCGTGAAATCTTTCTAAGTCTCTAGGCTCATCTGCTCGGGGACGGACCCTGGCGGCGATAAACGCCAGCGGAGAATGTGCCTCCCTGTGGTGAAGCGAAGAGGAAATCGAAATGTCGACAGCCGAATTTCGCATGAATTCGTACTGACTGATCGTTAAAATGGAAATGAGTATTTCCGCGTTTTGCTTCCTTTACGTTGCTCGGATTGTCTGGTATACGGATATTCCGAGCAAAGATTAGTAATAAGATTCTTAAAAGATGCTAGTCCCATTGCCTGAATTTTTCTTCAGGCAATTAACTAGAGACGCACTTCCTACCGTTTAGTGTTGAAAAAAGGCATCTCACTCTTACTCTTTGTCTTTCTGTGGCCAATGTTGTGGGAGCTTAGCACCACAATAGAGTTTCTCTCTCTAACTTTGTTTCTTTACGTCATCCAATTCTGGCAGTTCTTATATTGTGTAAACATTTCGTTTCTGTGGATCCGATTTTTCGGCGGTGTCGCACACTTACAAAGAGGTTCAAATCTGTGGGTTTTCACTCCATTTTCTATATGTTATTTTTGGCGTCCAGAGCATCACAAAGAAACAACTTTCTACGTTCTGTTCATAACTGTGCGTCTCCTGGACCTTGCTAGAAGTAGCATTTTACGTCTTTCCGCCTCTGAGTCATAAAATAGTCGCTTCTAGAGGCCTTACGCTGTGTGACATCATATTTATGTTGTCTGTGGAGTGCATGGTGTAAGTTGCGGCAACTCAGAAGGAAAGATTGGCCAAACCAGTGGCTTGACCTGTGGCGCATCTATCTGAGGACTGCCCCACGGGTGGTCCCTCTCTCCTGCTACAGAGCCTCGCTGCTCACTCGTGTGATGGTATCTCATCCCAGTGTGCTTCCAAAGGGCTTCAGACTTACATACTCCACGCACATCTGAATAAAAATGTGAATAGGATGGTTAATTATCAAAAATCACTGGTACCAATATGCAGCTCATTTGTCAGCACTGATTAATTATTCTGATCTACTGGATCTTTACGTTCTGATTTTATGTTAGTTGCAGGACAGTTTTGGAAAAAGCACTGTTGCGTAACATTATTTACAGAAGAATGGAAAAGCTGGTAGAAATCGACCTCGAGGAAGACCACTTTGGTTTCTGAGAAAATGTAGCAACAGCGCAAGGTAGGGTTGTAGACTACCCTGCTGTTATTCAGTCTGTACAAAGAGGAAACAGCAAAGGAAAGAAAAAGAATTAAAAGTTTAGGGAGAAGAATTGAAGAAAAACTAAGGTACAGGGAGATGAAATTAAAACTTTGAGGTTCACTGATGGAATTGTAATTCTGTCACATAGCTAAGTGCTTGGAAGAGCAGTAAAATGGGCAATGTTTTGAAAGGAAGACATAAAATGAAAATCAACAAAAACAAAAGAAAGGTATTGGTATACAGTGCAAATAAATTTGGTAACATGAGGGTATTAGATTCGACTACCCGCCAGGATAGCCGAGAATGCTAACGCGCTGCTTCATGGATTCGGGTAGGCGCGCCGGCCCCGGATTAACGACGACGGCCGGTGTGCCGGCCAGCCTGGATGTGCTTTTAGGCGGTTTTCCACATCCTACTAGGTGAATACCGGGGTGGTCCCCACGTCCCGCCTCAGTTACACAACTCAGACATTTGAAACACATTCACACTATTTCACGATTTACACTAGACGCAGATAGCTGGGGTACACTAATTCCGTCCTGGGGGGTACGGGGTGGCGGCAGCAAGGGCATCCGGCTACCCCTTACAATTAACATGCCAAATCCGGTTAACCATGGCCGACCCTGCGTAACCGCGGGACAAGGCGCAAGCGATAGTTAGTTAGATAGATAGATAGATAGATAGATAGAGGGTATTAGATTCGACAAAGAATTACTGAAAATAATAGAAGAATTCGCTATACGAGCAGCAAAATAACTAATGATGGCCAAAGTAGAGATGACATAAAATGTAGACTAGCAATGTCAAGGAAAGTGATTCTGAATAAGAAAGTTTTGTTGATAGCGAATATAAATTTAAGTGTTAGGAAGTCTTTTCTGAAGGTATTTATCTGGAGTGTAACCCTGTGTGGCAATGAAATGTGGTCCTTGAGCATTTCAGACAAGAAGAGAATAAACACTTTTGAATTGTGATATTACAGAAGAGTACTGAAGATTAGATGGGTAGAGTGCGTAACGAGGAAGCACTGAACAGAACTGCGCAGGAAAGAAATTTTTGGCATAACTTAACTAAAAAGAAGGGCTTGGTTGATAGAACACATTCTGAGACAGCAAGGAATCATCGATTTAGTATTGGAGGTAAATATGCGGGGTAAAAATTATAGGCTTATTTATAATTTATCATTCCAAGTAACTAATGGCATGAACGAAAGTAAGAAATGTGCTAGCAAACGTTCTGTTGTAATGACAAGTGAAAATTCTACATGTTTATTTACAAGATTTGTATGATAAATATGTTAGTTCCTACCCACTACCACTGTTTCAACAATCGATGCAGCAAGTAAGTTATTAGTAGAGCAACTATGCAGTGTTTCTGAGTAAAGGATCAATTACCACACTACATAAACTAGCACAGCACTACCACATATGCTCCGTATTTCCAGTATAACAGCAGTCCGTAATGCAGTTGCGTGTGAGCTGGGCTGTTTCGGGGAAGAGACCACAGCTGCGTGTGATTTTACGCAGACGTGCTATTCTGCTGCAATGTAAACTCTTTCGTAGAAATCCCATCCCACAGCACAGCAGCTCAAAGGTGTACCGCAATACACGAGCGCTAACGCTAAAGTGGTTAATTTTACTTCCTAGAAGTCGGTAGCGACAGCTGCAGAACTCAAAGCGTGCCACCGACGATCGGCAATTTTGTATCGCAGTTACATCGAACCGCCACATCTAACCGTTTACTAGATCGCAAATACTCCTCTGGTGACAGTTCACAGTTTCAAATATCGCTATACCGTGTATGTACAAGAAATTCCGTAACTTTGTCCACAAAAGTTTTTCTACGCTCATCTTTTACTTCTCGTGGATGGTCTCCTTCGAAGTACTCTCCTCTACAACTGATACATGCTCCCAACTCCGTTTCCACTTCCGAAAGCAGTCTTGGCCGAACGGTTCTAGGCGCTTCAGTCCGGAACCGCGCGATTGCTACGGTCGCAAGTTCGAATCCTGCCTCGGGCATGGATTTGTGTGATGTCATTAGGTTAGTTAGGTTTAAGCAGTTCTAAGTCTAGGGGACTGATGACCTCAGATATTAAGTCCCATAGTGCTTAGAGCCAGTTGAATCATTTTTGGTACGCCTCTTGTTGGATCGTGCGAAGCGCTTTCTGCGAGTTTTATCTTACCTGTCGTTGCAAATTATCGTCCGTTCAACGGGGTTTTCAACTCTGGAAATAAAGTAAAACTTGCTCAAATCGGTACGTGTATAATTCGTTAATCTGCCCAAACAGCACACTATTAAAAAGAAACGTCCGTAGGGGCCAGGTCTGCAGAGTACAGAGGACGAGGCAGCACAGTGATTTCGTTAATGTGCGGTTGCGTTATTCTGATGCAAAAGCCATGAATCGTCTTTCCACATTTCAGGCCAATTCCTTCTCACATTTTCTTGCAAGCGTTGCAACACGTTCCGACAGTGCCAACGATTAACAGTTTGTCCCTATGGCTCGAAGTCATGATGAACTAATACTTCGAAGTCAAAGAAAGCTATCAGCATGGCTATGACGTTTGACCTGACCTGACGAGCTTTTTTTGTACTTGGAGAACCTTTGCATGCTCATTCTGAACATCATAACCGTAATCCCACGTCACATCACCAGTTATGATTCTCTCAAGGAACATCTAATTCTCATTTGCGCGATCGAAAAGCTCTTCACAGATTGCGAGGCGAAGGCCATTCTGGTCTTCACTCATGAGCCGTAGGATGAAATTGACGGCAACACGACGCATTCGAAGGTGATGTGTCAGGCTTTAACGACATGATACAACTGAAACGTCACATTCTTCTGCAATCTCTCGGACAGTCAGTCTTTGATTGGCATGTACAATTTCGTTCACGATCCAGACATGTGTCTTCGGCAGAAGTCGAAGGACGTCCTGAACGAGGACCACCTTTAACTTCCGTCCGGCCATTCTTAAACAGTGTAAACCGTTCGTAACACCGAGTCCTGCTTAAGAATTCATCATCGTAGGCTTCCTGCATCATTTGGTATGCCCTGTAAAGGTTATCTCTAGTTTCTCGCAAAATTTAATGTAGACGCTTTGCTCCTCTAACTCTGCCTTCTCGAAATTCGCGACCTGTGTGACACAACGTTCTACTTAACGGCACTGAACAATAACTAGCATACATACAACTATGAAACTTCCGGCAGGTACACATTAAACACAGGCGTGTGCAGGGATGCCAACCGCATTTCGCTGAAACACACCACTGGCGGAAATTACGGATGTTCCGAAATTTTTTGAATATACCTTGTCCAAAAAGATATGGAGAGATATTTGTACAATTGTAGGGGCCGGCTACTTGGTGCTAACCCACAAAGCATCATTTTGGGATATTGCGTGTCATATGTTTGGATACAATAAAGAAAGAACATAAATAAATAAGACAAAACAACATATTTAGCAGATAGTAGTTTCCAGTGGTACAAACAGAATTACTTTATCTTCTGCCTTCAGGGTCTCATGTATAAACAGAGCGAGCTGGAGCTGGTTTTCGCATGATCGTACTTTGCCGGATTCCCTGTTAATCCCTACAGGAGATTTTCAGTCTCCAGAACTGTACGAGCATAAAACACGTTCTAAAATTCTACAACTGTCTGAGAATCGGTGACATGGGCCTATAGTTGTGTGTGTCTATATTCAACGACCCGTCGCAAAAACGGGCATGACGTTCACTAGGAACCCTTCGTTTCTCCAGCGTTCAACTATAATATTCGCCCTGCCTTGAATATTAGTATCAGTGAATTCTGTGTGTCATAGTTGCCAGCGACTGTGATTAATCCGCAACGAATAATCAGAGACACAGATTTAGTTTCTTTTCATCGCTGCCCACCTTCAACTTTTTTACGACGTTCATCCGTTCTCTCGGCAGCACATCACGAGTACACTCGGTCTCCTATGTCAGCTGTTCAAGTAATCAGACATGCCCGCTAGGGCGTCCGTAGTTTGTGTCAGTTGAAAGTATAATTTTGCTAAATATTTTTCTACATGAGCCTTGGTCAGTTGCTCCTATGTAACTGTATTCAGAACAAGTGGGCTGTCCTTAGGTTAGTTAGGTTTAAGTAGTTCTAAGATCTAGGGGACTGATGACCATAAATATTAAGTCCCATAGTGCTCAGAGCCATTTGAACCAAGTGGGCGAGCCACTTTTATTAAAATGAACGTAATAAGTTGTTTTACGTATCCTTAATGTAGTGTTTGTTAGAACTGCCACTACTCTTTCTATTATGCTGTCGAAAATTTTATGTTTTATGCCTACAATAACACTCCGAAGAAAGATCCTACATCCGTAGGACGAGGTCCGGGCTAAGCCACTAAGGCACTCTACTATGAAATGAAAGAAAGTTGCACGTAATTTAGCACCATTTGTGTGTGTGTCCGAGAAAGAGCATTATTAAAGATATGTACGAGGGACGTCCAATAAGTAATACAACACATTTTTTTCTGATAGCAAGTTGGTTTTATTTAGAACTCCAAGACACCATACTACTCCCCCACTCTTTTGCCTAAAATACCATATTTTTCAACATAATCTCCGTTCAATTGGACGGCCTCAAGCCATCTTACACGGGGCGCCTGTATGCCCACATATCACTCTACTGGTCGGCGTCAGAACCATCGCCTCGCTGTGTCAACAACCTCCCAATCCACGCACTGCTCTCCATGCTGTGTATCGTTCATTGGGCCAAACAGATTGATCCTAAGATGCGAGATCCCGGTTGTAGGGTGGCTGTGGAAGAACAATCCGATGAATTTTTGTGAGCTGCTCTCGGGTGCGCAGACTTCTGTGAACTTATACGTTGTCATGGAGAAGTAGAAGTTCGTTTTCATTTTTGTGGCGACGAATATAATGAAGTCGTTTCTTCAGTTATCTGAGGCTACTTCAGAGATGATCGTTGCACCATCTGCATCTACATATATACTCCGCTAGCCACCAAGCGGTGTGTGACGGAGGGCACAATTCGCGCCAAAGTCATATTTCCCCCTCTGTTCCACTCGCGGATCGAGCGAGGAAAAAATGACTGTCTGAACGCCTCAGTACGAACTCTTATTTCCCTTATCTTTGAATGATGATCATTACGCGATTTGAAAGTTGAATAATATATGCTCTACATCCTCGGTGAAGACTGGATTTCAGAATTTAGTGAGCAGCCCCTTCTGTTTAGCGGGTCGTCTATCTGTAAGTGCGTCCCACTTCAAACTTTCTATGAGATTTGTAACGCTCTCACGATGGCTAAATGTACCAGTCACGAATCTTGCCGCTCTTCTTTGGACCTTCTAAATCTCTTCAATCAGACCAAACTGGTTAGGTCCCATACAGATGAACAATACTCTAAGACTGGACGAACTAACGTATTGTAAGCTATTTCCTTTGTCGAAGGACTGCATCGTTTCAGGATTCTACCAATAAACCGCAATCTAGAGTTCGTCTTACCCGTTACTTGTGTAATCTGATCATTCCATTTGAGATCATTTCGAATGGTCACACCCAGATACTTGACTGATGTTACCCCTTCCAAAGACTGATCATTTATTTTGTACTCATAGATTAATGGGGATTTTCGCCTTGTTATACGCAGTAGGTTACACTTACTAATACTGAGAGATAACCGCAAGTCATTGCACCACACATTTATTTTCTGCAAATCCTCATTGATTTGATTCGTGTGATACTACTTTCCTGTGGACTAAAGCGTCATCGGCAAACAGTCTAAGGCCGCTGTCAATACCATCAACCAGATCGTTTATGTAAAGCGTAAAAAGCAGAGGACTTATTACGCTGCCCTGGGGCACACATGAAGTTACTCTTATTTTTGTTGAAGTTACCCTGTTCAGGGTTTAGGGTTTAGGTCTGGAGAACAAGCAGGCCACTCCATTCGCCTGATATCTTCTGTTAGGAAACTTACTATCCAACCGCATATGTCATTGGACAGACCGTAAGCGCGCACTGTTTGTAGCAAGCGACAGTGCGGAACCGAGTCGAAAGCCTTTCGAAAGTCGAGAAATATGGCATCAACCTGGGAGCCGGTATCTACAGCCTGTTGTATTCATGCACAAAGAGGGCCAGCTCTGTCTCGAATGACCGCTGTTTCCTAAAACCGTGCTGGTTTCTGCAGATGAACTTCTCAGAGTCTAGAAAGGCCATTATGGCTGAACACAAAATATATTCCATGATTCTACAACAAATCCATGTCAGTGAAATTGGTCGGTAATTTTGTGCATCCCATTTTCTACCCTTTTTATTGATTGCTATGACCTGGGCCTTCTTGAGGATATCAAACGCAATAACCTATTCAGAGTCCCAGAAGACCGTCACCATGACGAGTGTGCAGCTCTGAAGTTTTTATTCGGAGGAGAGATGGTGTAACGCCACACGATGGATTCCTGTTACGTTTCCGGTTCGAAGTAACGAACCCATTTTTTATCACCTGTGACGAAGTTCCACAAAATATTGCCACGCCCAGCCTCGTGAAAAGCATGTAATCCCGCACAATTGGTCCTCCTGTTAGGAGGCGAGGAACCCAGTGGACAGACACCTTTCAGTACCCCAACAGGCGAATGAGTGTGTCAGTGCTACTAACAGACGTCCAATTTTGGAGCTAGGTGTTTGATTGTGAATCATCGATCAACTAGAAGGAGAGTGTCTGTACTTCACAACACTGCAGGAGTCACAGCTGCGTGCGACCGGCCTGCACACGTGAGATCAGGCGGGTTTGCGCGACTTTGTTGCGGTGACGACAGACGCCTCGCCCGACGACTCACCGTGCTTTTGTTCTTTGCGAGTTCACCGTAGACATTCTGCAAGCGCTTACACTCTGCTTTTCCGCCAAAAGAAACTCAATGACAGCTCTCTGCTTGGAACGGACCTCCGTAACAGACCCCATTTCGTAGGCGACGCATAGCGCCGCAACCCATGACGCTACACAGCGGTAGACTGGTCCTGGAAGACGAGCACTTTGTCTCACCTATTCTGTATAAAGCGGAATATACACTCTTGCTCATAAATTAAGGATAATTGCAGAATGTGGTGCCACACAATGTGGCACCACACAAAACTGGCGCTAGTAGCATAGGCACATAGGGAACACACACGACACAGATCTGTAAGTCCACGGTATTGGTGATAAGTTGAGAAAACCGTCCGGAAACACATATGCTACAAAACGACACTGTTTCCTGCGCATGTACCCAGACATCAATATGGGATATGATCACCATGCAGACGTACACAGGCCGCACAACGGTTGGCATTCTCTGGATCAGGTGGTCGAGCAGCTGCTGGGGTATAGCCTCCCATTTTTGCACCAGTGCATTTCGGAGCTCCTGAAGTGTCGCGGGGTCTTGAAGACGTGTAGCAATACGTCGACCGAGAGCATCCCATACGTGCTCGATGGGGTTTAGGTCTGGAGAACAAGCAGGCCATTCCATTCGCCTGATATCTTCTGTTTCGAGGTATTCCTCCACGATGGCAGCTCAGTGGGGGCCGTGCGTTATCATCCATCAGGAGGACGTTGGAACCCACTGCACCCCTGAAAAGGCGGACATACTGGTGCAAAATGACGTCCCGATACACCTGACCTGTTACAGTTCCTCTGTCAGAGACATGCAGGGATGTACGTCCACCACTCATAATCCCGTCCCACACCATCAAACCACAACCTCCCTACAGATCCTTTTCAACGACATTAAGGGATTGGTATCTGGTTCCTGGCTCACGCCAGATGAAAATCCGGCGAGAATCACTGTTCAGACTATACCTGGACTCGTCTGTGAACATAACCTGGACCCATTGTTCCAATGACCATGTACTATGTTCTTGACACCAGGCTTTACGGGCTCTCCTCAGACCAGGAGTCAGTGGAATGGACCTTGCAGGTCTCCAGGTGAATAAACGATATCTGTTCAGTCGTCTGTAGACTATGTGTCTGGAGACAACTGTTCCAGTGGCTGCGGTAAGGTCCCGAACAAGGCCACCAGCAGTAATCCGTGGCCGTCTGCGGGCACTGATGGTGAGATATCGGTCTTATTGTGCTGTTGTACACTGTGAACGTCCCGTACTGTAGCGCCTGGATACGTTTCCTGTCTGCTGGAACCGTTGCCATAATCGTGGGATCACACTTTGTGGCACACGGAGGGCCCGTGCTACGACCTGCTGTGTTTGACCAGCCTCCAGTCGCCCTAGTATTCTACCCCTCATAACGTCATCAATGTGTGTTCTTTGAGCCATTTTCAACATACAGTCACCATTAGCACGTCTGAAAACGTCTGCACACGTACTCGCTGCACCGTACTCTGACATGCACCAACACACCTCTGCGTATGTGGACTGCTGCCAATGCCACCGTGCGACGACCGCAGGTTAAATGCACCGCATGGTCATAGCCCGAGGTGATTTAAACCCGCAAACCTCCCACCAGAGCGTTGTTTCACCATGTATCAGGACCATCCTTAATTTATGAGCATGAGTGTATATGCAGTGACATCCAGTTACCTTTCCACTATTGACTCATGGTAGTCGATTTTCTATTGATTGCAAGAAACGTTACTTTGTTTCTGGTTTAAAGAGCCATATGTGACGGATAATGCCACATTCTTCCACGCGATATGTCGCTCTCGGACGGTATCGGAGGCGAGATCTCTGAGAGGAGCTGGCGCCGTGGGTGGACCGGCTAGTCGATATGGGCGGCGCTATTTATACGCCCGCCTGTAGCTGCCCTCGCACCGCCCACCCACCCACCGCGGCTTACCTCTCAGGGCATGATGTGACAGCACGCTGTGAAATTCATGGCTCCTACAGCTGAGTGCGGGGCTGCACCGGTACGACTGCCGACGTGATATTAATCGGTCATGAACCATCAGTTTACTAAGTCATGGTCGTGAGATTCCGATTCGAATTACGAAGTAAGCTAGACACTATTACGACAGACCAAGAACTTTTATTGAATCTTGTATTATACGTCAGAGTGTCACTGATACAGACTGGGCGTTTATAATTAAAGAGAAAGGTACATTGTAGGCTGTAATTATCGCATGGCAGCGAAACTTGGTAGATATTCTAATCCGATAATGCGGAACCGACTTACGGCGGAAACAGAATTAGTTACAATTTTGACCCCCCAGGTGCAAATCTGGCCCTGGAAATGCAAGAAAAAGGTATAGAAATATTGATATAGCTAATGACTAGTAAAGTCATTAGAAGATCAAAGCAAATATTTCTAGATTTCCAGCTGGCTTTAACATTGTTTCTTAAAAGCGGCTTGTAGTCAAATTCCGTGCTTATAGATTATCACCCCAATTCTGCGAGTGGATTCGTGATTTTCTGTCACAAAGATCACAATTATTAGTAACTGACACAAAGCCATCGAGCGAAACATAATTGGCACCAAGGAACTGTTATTAGTCCTGTGCTGTTCTTAATGTATATAAACGATTTAGGGGATAATCTGAGCAGCCCTCTCAGATATTTTGCACTTGACGCCGTCGGTTACTGTCTGGTGAAACTACCAGTAGATCAACACGACAATAATATCTTTAAGGATGATATACGCACGGGGAGAAATGTGTCATTCGGCCCTAAACTGCAGAAAGTATGGTCCTCCACATGAGTACTACAAGAAATCCGTTAAATTTGGGTCACACGACGTATCACACAAATTTAAAGGCTTAGATTTAACTAAATACCTACAAATTTAAATTCTGAGCCACTGGAGATGGAATCACCGCACAGAAAATATTACAGGGAAGGCGAACCAAAGACTGCGTTTTGTTGACAGAATACTTAAAACGCGAAACAAATCTATTACAGGGGCTGCCTACACTACGCTTGTCAGCCCTCGTCTGGAGGACTGCTGCGCGATGTGAGATCCTTACCAGATACCATTGATGGAGGACTTCAAAGAAGTTAAAAGAAGACAGCTCGTTTTGTATTATCGCGAAATAGGAGAGGCAGTATCACGAATATCATACGTGAGTCCGGATGGAAATCATTAAGATGAAGGAGTTTTTCGTTGCAGCGGCGTCTTTTCACGATATTTCCATCACGAGGTGTCTCCTCAGAACGCGAATACATTTTGCTGACTCACCTGTGTAAGGGAAACGACGATTATAACAAAATAAAAGAAATCAAAGCTCGCACGGAAAGATTCAAGTGTTCGTTTCTCTCGTGTCCTGCTCAAGAGTGAAACGGTCGAGAAATAGCCTAAAAGTGGTTTTATGAACCCTTAGTAAAACATGTTAGCGTGAGTTACGGGACTGTCATGCAGAAGGAGATGGGAGATGCAGAAAGTTCAGGAAGAATAAGTAAAAGCTTCAGCATCATAGAGCCTTTCTCAGCGATATTGATGCTTTACAAGCTTTTGGGTTTGAAAACGAATTGTCATTTTCCGTTTCACGGCATTTCGACACGTCCTCCAGTTGTCTTCGTTGGGTGTCAAGCGAATATTTCGTTGTTTGCGGTTCATGCTTAAGCCAAACAACGGACGATACACGCTTCGCGCAGCCGTAGCGATTGTATTCTGGTGCCGTCAAACAATAAGGCAGCCAACAGAAAGTCACATCTAATACAAAGGTGCTATACCAACACGTAAAGAAGAAAGTTTAAGTGAAGGAAAGGGCATAACACAAAACCCTTCTAAAAAAAATCCTCTATGAGAAGAGAAAAAAAAAACACACACACACACACACACACACACACACACACACAGAGAGAGAGAGAGAGAGAGAGAGAGAGAGAGAGAGAGAGAGAGGAGGGGGGGGGGGGGGGGGGAGAGGGGGAAAGGCAGTCTTCGGAGGCAGCTGATTTTATTGAGAACTTGAGTTGTACTTGGACGTAATGTTTGTGGTCTTTTCATCTTCGTTCAGTAGGTCGTACACTTCTTATAACTTTATATGTTTTAAAGAGGAAAGTGTAAAGCTTAGTGACAGCAGGTTTTACGTTATGTGGAGGAAGCGTGCCAATGATCAGCCTTCCAGCGTAATACGAGATCGGTAGTTTCGAGAAATTACAATGACGAAATGACATTTCAATGGTCAGAAACAGACTGAAATGCTTATAAGGGTGTTGCAGGGCAGGCTGTGCTGAGACGAAATTGGTAAGAAAAAACTTCGATACGTTCCGCCGTTTCCGAGTTAATTAACACTGAAGTTTGCCAATCAGGATGTTGCGCTCGCAAATTCAAGCAGTCTGTAGATACAATTGGTGTCAGTTAATCTCATAATGTAGATGCTCAGCCTTTGGCTCGGGTTTGGTCTTTACTGCGGCCCCATGTTAAATTTTTGTATCCCTCTCTTGTCCGGTTTTAGGGCACCAAATGAAGAACACGTTTGGTGACACCGTCTGTGGCGGGTCGCTTGAATTTGTGCGGGCAAAATTCTGATTGGCTAGCTTCAATGTTAAGTAACTCGGTAACGGCGCGACATATCGGATTTTTTCTTAAGACTTATTTCCAGCACAACCTACCTTGCAACACCCTTAGAAGCTTTTCAGAGTGTTTCTGACCACTCTGTATATATGTAAACTTCAGCAAGTAGCAAGACACGGTGTTTCGCACATATTTCAAAACAATCATGTTGTTAGTGATGAAAGGATACCCGCCAAAACTACTATACGAGCTTTAAACTGTGTAAACTAGTAGTTAAGGTAAACAAATCACAAATGTAACGACGAAAAAGTTTACAAACTGTACAGGCATACTGGAACGTAACTGGGTGAAAAATCGAGGTAAAAATTAGAATTGGAGTTAATAGCCGGAACACCACCAAATATTGTATTGATTAATTTCTGTTGCGATATCTAAAACACAGAACATAAGCTTTGGCAGTGTTAAGATCAACAGAAATGTCAAAATATCTCAAGATCACGCAGGAGCAACACTTCAGTCAGATCACTCGTTATAAGGAAGGGACCAGATAAATTGATCTTAGGATGCACCTGACATGATGTGTTCGTTCAGTATACATTTTATTTGTCTTCAGCCTAAAATACAATATTGATTACTGGTTGCGACAGATAAACTAGCATCTTCAACTTTGAAATACGCAGATAAGACCTATTCATTAGCTGTCATAAAGACACATAAAACACAGAATATAAAATAACTAAGATTATAATGAAACGCTCGTTCTTAATTCCTTTATATTCTCTGTATTTTGTGTGTGTAAAACTACACAGCTTTCATGTGGTATTGGTTTTACATCTCAAGATAACTTTTAGAAATCAAAAGCGGTAATTAAAATTGTTTTTAGTGATCGACACAAAATCTAGACACTATGGTCTCGCTAGGTTTAATCATTGTTCCAGCGTTACTAAAAACGTGATTTCGGCAGACGATCATAGTAAATTAAGCGAATTCCCAGTTCTTAAATCATTATTGCTTGCGTAATGACGATATATTTGCAGTAGAGTGCAGGAATTGGAAACGAAACACTTAGAGTGATAATCAAGCTAAATCTTCCACATTTACTATACTATTCAGAGCCATTTTCTGTTGCGTCACACGAACTAGGCAGTGTATTACGTCATGGTGCACAAGATGATAGCAGTCAAGTAATAGGACTTGGGAACAGCATAAAACCAACCTGAAGGTCGAAGATCGAAGGAACAGTAATACAGCATCCGCCTCAAAAGATTTAGAGAAATTGTAGAGAAACTTAATCTGTGTGACCGAACGGGTTTTTGAACATACTTGTGAAGAGTGCGAATTCAGTGTCAGAGAAAATCAAGAAATTACTTTACTTGATTTAATATTGATTTAATAGCAGTAGATTTCGTTGTATGGATTAATTTTCATGTCCCAGGAAATAAATACTTTGTAAAATATTGAAAATACATTGTGCAGATGGTTAATTTACTAAATAAAAATGAATATTTGTCTGTTTGTTCGTCACGTATGCGTTCCTATAACATTTATCCTATGGCGACGAAACTTGAGTTTTTATGCACACGCCTGGAATGATTTCTAAGGGGTAAGAACAACCTACTCCACATAGGCGTGGGACTATGGGTGAAAGATGGATGACGTAACAGCATAACTCAGCAACGTTTGGAGAAATTTCAAAGAACTTTTGTATGCACGTGATTCATTATATGTATAATTTTGGTATATATGAAAAAAAAATCAGCCTGCGTACGTGTGAGCTCGCAAAACTCAAAACTAATCGGTCGATTGACTTGAAATTTTGACACATGCTGCATTCAAGTACGGACGTTTTACAGACGGAAAAATTGTGACAAAAATCTGAAACAGTACTTCACCGATTTACTTCAATTATTTACACGTTACCCTAATAAAATTAGCGAGCTAATGTTAGCAAAAATCTCACAAAGTTCTTGTCCGATTTAGTTCAAATTTTGGGCAATACTCCATTCACCATTCAGACTCCAGGCTCTAAATTCGCAACAATAAACAGCGCTAAAGGTCAGATAGAGGGACGAAGAGGAGATGGACAGAAGAGTAGGAGAAAACTACAGAGAGCGCAAAAGAGAAGATGGACAGAAGGGGCAGGAGGAGATGAAGAGGGAATGGGAGAAGGAGAAGGTGGAGAGAGAGTGGGGGGAGGAGGGGAAGGACGAGACAGCGGATCGAAGGAGTTAGGTCGGGATCTCTCTTTTCTTTATTTTCCTTTTAACTACAATGAGCCACAGGATTGCGGAGACGAGGACAGCTATTAATTTATATAAAACAACTGTGTTGTAGTACACTCCTAAAACCCCTAGAGGTTGATATGAGAAGTCTTGAGATCCATAGTGTAGCGCCATAGTTTCAGGGGTCGCTAGGGTCGTTGGTGACAGTCTCGATAAATTTGTAGCCCCAGGAGTAGGGGGTGTGAGGAGTAGGGCGCAAAGAGAGTGACATATCAGCATGTCTCTCATAATGAATGAGCCAACTTCTACCAAACTTGGTATCAGTTCACAATATTACACTACTGGCCATTAAAATTGCTACAGCAAAGAAGAAATGCAGATGCTAAACGGGTATTCATTGGACAAATATATTATACTAGAACTGACATTTGATTACATTTTCACGCAGTTTGGGTGCATAGATCCTGAGAAATCAGTATCCAGAACAACCACCTCTGGCCGTAATAACGGCCTTGATACGCATGGACATTGAGTCAAACAGAGCTTGGATGGCGTGTACAGGTACGGCTGCCCATGCAGCTTCAACACGATACCACAGTTCATCACGAGTAGTGACTGGCGTATGGAGCCAGCCAGTTGCTCGGCCACCAGACTTTTTCAATTGGTGAGAGATCTGGAGAATGTGATGGCCAGGGCAGCAATCGAACATTTTCTGTATCCAGAAAGGCC
Organism: Schistocerca americana; assembly: GCF_021461395.2. Classification (NCBI taxonomy): domain Eukaryota; kingdom Metazoa; phylum Arthropoda; class Insecta; order Orthoptera; family Acrididae; genus Schistocerca; species Schistocerca americana. Next base: position 256,214,974 of record NC_060119.1, on the reverse strand, counting down.
CATACAGTACCTGCAACATGCGGTCGTGCATTATCCTGCTGAAATGTAGGGTTTCGCAGGGATCGAATGAAGAGTTGAGCCACGGGTCGTAACATATCTGAAATGTAACGTCCAATGTTCAAAGTGCCATCAATGCGAACAAGGGGTGACCGAGACGTGTAACCAATGGCACTCCATACCATCACGCTGGGTGATATGCCAGTATGACGATGACGAGTACACGCTTCCAATGTGCGTTCACCGCGATGTCGCCAAACACGGATGCGACCATCATGATGCTGTAAACAGACCCTGGATTCATCCGAAAAAAATGAAGTTTTGCCATTCGTGCACCCAGCTTCGTCGTTGAGTACACCATCGCAGGCGCTCCTGTCTGTGATCCAGTGTCAAGGGTAACCGCAGCCATGGTCTAAGAGCTGATAGTCCATGCTGCTGCAAACGTCGTCGAACTGTTCGTGCAGATGGTTGTTGCCTTGCAAACGTCCCCATCTGTTGACTCAGGGATTGAGACGTGGCAGCACGATCCGTTACAGCCATGAGGATAAGATGCCTGTCATCTCGACTGCTAGTGATAGGAGGCCGTTGGGATCCAGCACGGCGTTACGTATTACTCTCCTGAACCCGCCGATTCCATATTCTGCTATCAGTCATCGGATCTCGATCAACGCGAGCAGCAATGTCGCGATACGATAAACAGCAATCGCGATAGGCTACAATCCAACCTTTATCAAAGTCGGAAACGTGATGGTATGCATTTCTCCTCCTTACACGAGGCATCACAACATCGTTTCACCAGGCAACGTCGGTCAACTGCTGTTCGTGTATGAGAAATCGGTTGGAAACCTTCCTCATGTCAGCACGTTGTAGGTGTCACCACCGGCGCCAAACTTGTGTGAATGCTCTGAAGAGCTAATCATTTGCATATCACAGCCTCTTCTTCATGTCGGTTAAATTTCGCGTCTGTAGCACGTCATCGTCATGGTGTAGCAATTTTAATGGCCAGTAGTGTACTTTAACGGTAAGATACCCCTAGCTTCCCTGTACCTGAAGGTGGGGACGAAAAGGTGTGATAGAAAAGCATAACTAAGCAATGTTTGGTGTAATTTCAAACACATTTGGTACCTGCATGACAAGATTGCTTATATAAAAATGCCATGGAATAATATACCAGTAGGTGTGGGGTGAGGATGAAAAGCAATGTTGCAAACCTACCTGTTGGTACTTCTTTCCTTAATTTAATTGACTTGGAATACTTTTAAAGTATGAAGTGCCATCTGTCTGACATTTGCTTGGCTCAGTGCATCAACCAGCTTGCGAGAACGAGCGCTGCAGCGAGCCAATATCTTTTACAGCGAATATATACATACATACTCGGGCGAAGCAGCGGGCTAACAGCTGGTATAAAATAAAATTGCACTATACAACAGATGCTAGGAGGCAGAACGCTTTGCTGAGCAGTCTTAACGAGGCCCCAACACAACAGAGCTCGCTGTGCGAGGAACATAGTTCCTCGACGGTTCATCGATCGGCGGCGGCCAATAGCGGAACTCGCACTCCTAACTTGTAAAGCAGTTTGCGCCAATAGCAGAGCTCCCGCAAGGGGATTAGGACGCGGAAGAGCGTCCGTACCGCACCCTGGTTTCCGCTGATCCCTCTGTCGACGAGACATAAAATTCTGCTCGCACCGAAGTAACTCGGAAACACCAGTACGGTTTCAGGACGAGGTGATCCTGAACGGATAAGGTTTTTAGTAAAGAGAGCTTTTGGCAACGAGACGTGAGTGCAGCGAGGACACATACGTTTTGTCGACAATACATATCCAACCCAATCTTTCTCGTTTCTTTCCGTTAGCGTCTACCCACTTTGGTTACGGGCTCCGCTGTACTCACGTTTTGGCAATTTATTTTGACTTCGCGGTCCAATGCCCGTCCTATTGCCATGGTCGTCAGTTACCTAAGTGAGATTTTATGCTCGTGACCGAGACGGAACGAAATGCTAAAGTACATGAGCAAAGTTAGACAGAAAACTAGAGCTTTGTCAATGTCAGTGACAAAGACAGCAGTAGTCACACATATTTTGAGGCGGAAAGAATGGAACGAAAACGGGATGGGAAAGGCATGAGAAGGAAATAATGGCATCCAGAAGCACAGGGCATTGCGACAATGCAACTGTGAGAGTTGAAAATTCGTAACAGAGCGGGACTCGAACCCAGATGCTCCGTTACTCTACAACGATTGCCTTAATATCCTCAGTCATCCGGACATGCTTTTCATCAGACCCAACTTTCCAGATTCCTGCCCGCCGTATCGCAACGATTCCCGACCGTTAAACCCACACATGTAGATTTCTGGTTCACGTCGGAGTTTGCACGTTGTTGTGCATCTTCACTGAAACTTTTTCATCAAACAACCGTCGCGAGCATAGAATAGAATTATGAGTGATGTCTGTTCTGTCGTAAATGTCCGACGTAACATACAGCACTCATATCTGCAGCAATAGTTTTTAAATGTGCAGCTTGGTGCAGGTATAGCTTCTATCACTGTACACTGAAATGTCATAGCGATAGACTGCAAGGTGATAGGTTGTGAAGATTATGGAGGCGGCGCCCCACGAACCAGTGTGGAAGAGGAATTCGACGAGCACCTCACTGTTCGACACTCAACTTTCGAAGTGTTCCTCGAACTTCGATTGTGGGAGAAGTCCGTAGTAGATGCTGTGCTGGAGTCGACAGCTCGGACACGATGTTCGAGTTGATGTTCCGCAAAGCGGTGCAGACAAAGCACTCGGCTAAGGCCCAGAGGTTCGACCCGCAGCCGGCGAAATGCTTTCCGGTCTTTGGCAATGGACTTAGATTGGAGAGAGTGCGAGGTGAGGCCGAGGTTAATTCCATAGTGACAGGCGACTGGCGCGTTTGGAGAAGGGAGCTCCGTATTGAGGGAACGTGGATGATCGGCGCTTGGCCAGTGCGTGACTCACGGAATTGGCTTCCTGTATGCATTTTTTTGTTTTTTTTGTTAGGTGGTTGTTACGAACTGCTACCAACTTAGTGGCCGGACTTCCTTTGCGGATAGTCAAGTTGTAGCTGTACCCTTATTACAATCTTGATAAGGGCACTGAACTTTGCGTCTTTTGGCCTTTATACCACATAGGTGAAAACTGAGGTGGGTAGTTACTATGAGACTTCGATAATCGCGTCAGGCACCCAGACCCGGTGACGACACTGAGGAGATAGTGATCCAACATATTCTAGGTGACGTGACGTGGGTGTAGCGCTTTATTTTGTCCATGAACTTGCATGTGTGTTGGATGATGGTTTCCCGTACGGTTCGTTGGTTAAGCTCTTCATGTAGGTCGCTGATTCGTTTCCACCTGGGCTACCCAAGAATGAGCCGAGGACATCGGTTTTACAAAGTTTGGATGATTTTCAAATTAAAGCGTCTGGTTTTGCCCCAGTAATAATAACCATATAAAATAACTGGCAGGACAGTTCTCTGTAAACGTGAAAACTGTTCTCTGTAAAGGTGAAGTTTCGTATTGACGTTCGTATACGAGATGCCAGTAGGGGTATAGTTGGCAAATGAGTTGTAATTTTTAATCCTCTCATTCCGTACACGCAGTTTAAAAAGTAACTTTTTGTCGAATGTGACTCCTAGGTAATTGACCTGACTGCACCGTCGGATTTCCTGATGGTGAAATCTCAGCCTATCTGTCAAATCTGTGTGGCGAGGGATGAACGTCACCGCTCTCGTCTTGTCTGCGTTGATAATAATTGTATTTTTCTTGGCCTAATCGTCCACCGTGGTGAGTTGACGTTATATGCGAGCAATGACCAAGTTGACACTCCGGCTTCTGGTGAGCAAGGTACTGTCGACCGCAACCTGGGCGAATACCACCAGAGGCAGTAGCAGAATATCACTTACACCTATGACAGTAGTGGAGACAACACAGAACCTTGAGGGACGACGTCTGTGAGAAATATGAGGCTAGAGCACTGTCCCTCGATCTTCACTAGTGAACGTTTACTGTGCTAATTGCTGTTGGTGATCTGGAGGCTGTAGTCAGGAAGTCTGTAGATCGGTCGAGAAGCGACGTTTATTTCCGGGTTGCGCATGGATACAGGGAATAGCGCCTGGAGGCACGTAACTGGCGCAGCAATGTAGCGGCAGCACTGGCAGCGCAACACGTAGCGAGACTCTCGCAGCCATTAACCGTGGCGACAGTCTAGCATATTTGTGCGTGTGCGGCTGATTGTTTGCCTGCAAACGCGACAGCCCGTGTAGCGAGCGGGAGAGGAAGAGGGCCACTCGCGGTACACGGCTGTATGAGGAGCAGTTGGATCACAGACGCAAGGCGTACGATACAATAGAAGTCGAGTGCGACACGTGTCTTTGAATTGCGTAAATTTTGTTCTTGTATGACCGTCTTTTATTTGGCTGCGTTTCGCATTTTCTGAGGTGGAAACTGGAGCCCAGCCAAGCATTTGGCTAAACGGGTGTGGGAAACGGCATAAATCCACCGTCTAGGCAGGTCGGTGGACCAGTCTGTCTTTAATATACCGCTTGAATTCGATTTAGGCCTTGTTTGGCTTCCGTCTCGAAGCTAGCGGGCTGCGCGTTATACTATACGAAGAGGCCACATACCCACGTCGTTATGTTACTAGGGCTATTCGGTAAGTGAGGAACGATCGGTCGCGAAATGGAAAACACTGTGAAAATCCGACGAGGCTTTTTACAGATATTTTGGGCAGTCTCTCTGGTATGCCCGTCGATTGCCTCAAGACGCTCTTTTCAGCTGTGAGCGCACTTTGAGCGAGTAAACGTTCCTAGAACAACAATGTCTCCGCCAAGTAGAAGGGCCCGCTTAGAGGCTTCGCCTTATTGAATGCAGCCCACCTAACACAACTGCCACGCGCTTCCTTCTTCATGGCAATTCTCAGCCACACTCTGCAGGGGCAGTGAAGACGCTCCTCCAGTCTGTTCGATGGGAAGTGTTCGATCACACACAAGACAACCCTAATTGGCTCGTCCTGAGAGTATCATCTCTGTTCACATGAAACGCTGGATACGAAGACAACACATGGGCGCAGGCTACGCGCTATAGACCAGAGGCTGCTTTCTATGACGATGGTGCTGGAAATTCGGTATAACGCTCCGACAAATGTCGGAGACGGAACGGCGACTATGTAGAGAAATACCTGGAAGGTGTAGCTAAATGTGCAAAGAAAACAGTTTTGATTTTCACTGTAGTTTCCATTTCGCGACCGGTCGTTCCTTACTTTCCGAACAACCCATGTAGATTAACCATTTTGAAGGATTTCAAATGGCTCTGAGCACTATAGGACTTAACTTCTGAGGTCATCAGTCCCCTAGAACTTAGAACTACTTAAACCTAACTAACCTAAGGACTTCACACACATCCATACCCGAGGCAGGATTTGAACCTGCGACCGTAGCGGTCGCGCGGTTCCAGACTGTAGCGCCTAGAACCTCTCGGCCACTCCGGCCGGCTTTTGAAGGAGTCCAAGGAAGTGAAGAACATGTCTTTTAAACCTGTAGGTATAATGTTAACAGGGAAATTTAAGGCAAGGCAAGTAGGAAATTGAGAAAGTAAGTTGCATATGTCGTCAGACGCTAAAACCACTGCTCAGTGCATCGTCAGAACAGAGTATACTTTCCAGGTTTGTTGTAGACACAATTCAGCTGCGTTAAACTCAAAATGTGTTAGTGAAATAGCGCGGCAATTAGAAACTTATTCCCAAATTAAAGTATGAAGCACAGTACAATTCTTGCGGGCAAACTGTCTTTAAATTACACACGGATTCCACGTGAAATTCTGGCGGTATAAGGACCAAATTCAATGTCGCGTCCGGTAGTACTGTTATCAGTTTGACATAAGGCCGCACATACATGGGTGATTCTGATGGGGAATGAACGAAGATCTTGCGTCGTTCAGTTTCCATCTTTTCGGCAGCTCATAGAGAAAATGTGATAGAGAGATTTTCTGACGATTAGGAAATTCATACAGTGGTTCTTGAAAGGTTCCGTGACTGAGGAGCGGATTTCGGTCATCGAGTAATTGAACGACTGTTAGAACGCTCCGAGTGTTTTTCACAGAGAGTTGGTGACAATGTTAAAAAGTAGTGTCATGTATCTGTGTCACTCTAAAGTGTAGGGCAGCATTCAGTTAAATTTACTTGGCCTGCCTTTATGTTGCGTAACTTATTTTTTGAAGTCCCCTCGTGTGACAAGGGTGTAATCAATCATCTGCCTCTTTTCAGTGTACCTGTCAACAGTGTCATCAGAGGATGGTAGGTTTAATGTAATAACGCTACATCCGTCATAGTTTCTGTATATGCCGCAATTAGGACGTACTTTGGGGAGCAATTTTGCAAGCAGCACTATGAGTTAGTGTAGTGACCTTGAATCTCACTAATAATGTTATACGTATATATTAATTTTAGAGCGTAGATGAGATAGAAAACAGCCGATATGTCCACAGAACTGCCGAGTACCAGAGTCTGCTAACGCATGATTATGCGGTGACACTCGATTCGGCTGTAGCCGATTAGATTCCTGATGGAGAAAACTTTTCATGGTTAATATTTGGCCGGAAATTTGGGAGGAGAATTGGGGAAGCGGGGGAGCGGCGGAGTGTGGGGGAAGGTGCCTGAGCAACAGACTTAGTGACAAAGTCTTGGAATAGACTCCATACGTATCTGCGGTCTCTCATGGAGTGTGGCCCAGTGACACTGTTGATGGTGATCCGTTCGTGGGATGGGCGAACATGGGCGAAGTACGGTCGGAGTTCCCTTTGGTGATATTCAGTAGGGGTAGTCTATGTGCCGGCGTGAGCTGCACATTCTCACTTCTCTTCATGCATAATAACACAAACTCTACATTCTATAAGCACTGTTCACAGCCACCGGCACGGTGAAAATTCTGTTGAACGTCGAATGAAGGCAACGAGAAGCCACCAACACTACGACCTTTCCCCAAGACGACAAAGACGCTTTCTCCCAAGAGCTCACTTCTAGACTATGGGGCTGTTTGAGAGGGCTATATATAAAATATTTATGTCAAATCGCTATTAGGGATTTCTTATGAAAAAGAGCAACATCTAACATATTAACCCGAACTGACTTCTGGGTTTCTGGATATGAATTCTGTCATCAATGGAGTTAATGTCTATCACCAACGGGAAACTGTGTGGGGAGACGTTAGAACAGCGGAGAAGCAAACAACATTGACGGGAGCATATAAAAGCTGTGGCTATAATTATCTGCCAACAGGTTGGTATTTCCCAGTTTCCATAGAAATCGAAAGTCACGAAAACCGATAAAGAAATGGAGAAATAAAAACAGAGGTACGTAAAACTAAAGAAAAGAAGAACATCTGTGTGTAACTTTCAATTTAGGCTATTGCTTTCTTGTGCAAATCATAAAGGCAAAATGGTGTCTTTAGTAATTTTTTCCTTTATTGAATCAATCATAACATGCAACACAACTAGAAGTGTCAACTGTAGTATTACCTATCGGTAACGACGGCGAATTGACGTGTCGTTCATCGGCGTGTGGCAACTGCCATACCAGAAATCTATCGCGCAGTGAGACTTTCACACTCTCACAATATTCCAAATTAAGTTTCCAGTGCGCTACATAAGCCATTTTGACGCAGCAGCAGGAAGCGTACTTCAGCCTTGTAACTTGTCAGGTTTGTGTCTTCCAGTACTTCGTGGGAGGGCTCTCGAGGTTACTGGAAAGGACGGGGCAAAAGAGAAAATTACTCTCCAGTATTACTCGGGGCTCCAGCAAGAGGCAGCCAGCAGTCCAGAAGTTGTCAACAAAAACCCGTTTCCAACTACAATAGTTTTCTCCCCAAGGCAGAAATGGGAGCTGCTTAATCACAGCCGCGATTCGTCAGCGGATCTCCTCGCCACCCACAGTCCGGCCCACATTCCCTTATAATTAAGTCTGCTGACCAGCAGAATACAGATGAGCGTGTGGCGTGGCAGTGCGATGGCGGTTCGCGACTGAGACACAGCCATCCTCTGACATTACGTTTGCATGGAGCTTCCAAATCCGGTTTCGTAAGCCGCTTCCTCAGTACCGTTTCTATTTGCTCATGCAAACACTCCACTATCTATTTCGGAAATGCCATTCCAGCCGTCGGATCTCTTCTTCCACACTCGATATTCACTCTCATGAAAGAGCTCAACTGTTTGTGAAACGTAATTGCAGTGGTCAGGTTCCAAGTTTGCCTAAGAAAATATCAGCTAATCTGGAAAGAGTGATTTTCTGTTCAGCGAGGGAACGACGTGTTAAAACTATAAAACTATCAAGAAAGTTATCCACATCGTATATTTAATTCAAGAGAAACAATCAGTGTGCTGACAAAACCTGATTTCAAGAGGCCATTTTTGCAAATAAACTGGCGATCATAAACCCATATTAGACGGCCTACTAAAATTGATTGAGGCCGTCCCACGTAAACTTGCCAGTGTAACCTGATTTCAGACATTCGATTTTCGTCATCTGGAAGTTGTATTGTGCGTAAATGTAGCATGAACCGAGAAGGGGTTTCTTGCAGCGGTCTGCTTAAACACGGGTCCGTCGTGTCGACCCAGTATTCCTGCTGTTTTCTATCTGTGGTTGTATCTACCTAGTGTATTGAAAATATTGATTAGTTATGTAAAATTTTCCAAGGCAGTCATTATTTCTATTGTCACCGCGTGTCTGTCACAGAATTTATGCATCTTTGTCACTGTTATGTCTTCATCTGGCACCACAATCGCGGCCATTGGATGTTGACCTGGTTTTATAATCTGTCCTGTAACTGACATTTGGTGCAATTCCCCGTTTCTCGAATATGGCTCTTGTATATACAGGGTGTTCGGGGAGGAAAGGTCAATATTTTACACAGTGATAGTATAAGTAATCCCGAACAAAAAATGTTGTATGAACACTGATCCGCAAATGTTTTATTAGGGAGGTATGGGTATTGAAAGGAATTTTAATTCTGCAGGACTGATGTGCATAACGTGAACGTACAGGTATACGCAATACAACTGGACCGTAATGTGCTTTTCTTGAAAACAATGTTACAGAGAAGTACAGTTATGCTACACATTTTTACGTAATGTTTATTTAGTTTGCATTTAGTACATAATGCGTTAAAACACGCATGTTAGATGTATTCCATTGAAAAAGACGTACCACGTCTTTTACAAACGGCTTTAACACTTATCGTACAGATATTGTACAGTTCACAGAAGAGGTTCGAATATCCCACCATGAACGTCAATGCACTTTTGGGCTCTAGCGATAACATGTCTTGCTTGTTCAATTGCCTGTGGTTGGTTCCTAATCAATTCAGCAGCGGCCGGTCGGGGTGGCCGAGCGGTTCTAGGCGCTACAGTCTGGAACCGCGCGACCGCTACGGTCGCAGGTTCGAATACTGCCTCGGGCATGGATGTATGTGATGTCCTTAGGTTAGTTACGTTTAAGTAGTTCTAATTTCTAGGGACTGATGACCTCAGAAGTTAAGTCCCATAGTGCTCAGAGCCATTTGAACCATTTTTGAATTCAGCAGCGTCCATGATTTGACGAGGCATTTCATCTCGTTTATTTACCTTCTCTTTGTGCACCTCTGATTTCATCCAACCCCATAAACAGAAATCTAAAGGTGTAAGGTCAGGTGATCTTGTAGGCCAGTTAATAGCACCGCCACGGCCAATCCAGCGATTAGGGTATGTGCGATTGAGATGGCTCTTCACACCTAATATAACATGTGGACGGTCACCGTCATGTTGAAAGTACATTCCAGTTCGCTTCGCTAAAGGAAGGTCCTCCAATAGTTCCACAAATGAATTTTCCAAAAGATTCAGATAACTCTCTAAATGGTTTAAATGGCTCTGAGCACTATGGGACTTATCATCTATGGTCATCAGTCCCCTAGAACTTAGAACTACTTAAACCTAACTAACCTAAGGACATCACACAACACCCAGCCATCACGAGGCAGAGAAAATCCCTGACCCCGCCGGGAATCGAACCCTCAGGTACCTCTCTCATGTCAATTGTTGATTGATAATAAATTGACCTACGAAAAGGTTACCGATCATGTGCACCAGACATTTATGGCAAAACGAACTTGGAAATTGCTTTTCACTGAAGCTTGACCATCGATGAATATTGCGTGTGTTGTTTATTGCATGTCGTGAAAACTGGGCTTCGTCAGTGAATAGTATGTATGGAAGCAAATAGCTATTCTCAATTACCCAGTGACAGAATTGAAGTCGTTGGGGTTCTCGCCAAAGTGGAGATTTAGGATAAGCTGTATGTGAAATGGATACATGTTTTCCGCATTAATACGCAGGGACATTCTTCGTATGCTCGTACCGCGACTTCGCTCAACAGTTGCTATAATTTCTTTCTGTTCTTGCAAAGTTTGTTGACGTGCACTTTCAGACGAAAAATGTTTACATGGAAGAGATAAACACTTTGGTAAACACCTTGCGATCTGGTAATCGTCGAGTCGGAAAGCGCCTGTGGTATTCTTCTCTTGCAGCGGTAGCACTACCGTCGCAAAAGCCATAAGGATACACCATATCTGCGTATTCCTCATTACTGTAGACGTGTGGCATTGTTAGCAGCGCTTGTACGAACACAGTTAACACTATACACTACACAGCTAACCGATCCGTCGCCGGTACACTACACAAAACGGCTCACACCTGCGCAAACAACGGGTGATTGTACTACTTACGTCACATGACAATAATACGTGGTAGGTTGAATAGCGTAAACATGGCATGTACCCGTGCATTGTTTGCAAGAAAATCACGTCACAGTCCAGTTGTATTGTGAATACATTCACGTTGTCCATATCAATTTTGCAGAATTAAAGTTCCTTTCAATGCCCATAGCTCCCTAATGAAGCATTTGCGGACCTATGTTCAGATAACATTTTTTTTTCAGAATTAATTACACTATCACTGTTTAAAATATTGATGTTTCCTCCCCCAAACACCCTGTATAGTATGTGTAGGTCCAACTTTTCTAACACTCTCTCGAGTTCTTGCATCACCACGGCACTGCACATCGTATTTTATCTGACGATGTTAATCATTTGTCTCTGTTCTGTTTCCCTTGCAGTGTGATTTGATAATACAGGAATCTAGTGAGAACATAGCTATTTGGCCAGTGCAACCTGTAATCATATACAATCCGGGCATATGTCATCACTAACTGGCTGTACAGATGCTTAATATAAAGTGTGTTCTGTCTCTTCTTAAAGACAATGTTGGGTAGAGTCTGCAGCTCCTTCGTATTTGTAGGCAAATTGTTGAAACTGAACTGAATATTATCAACATCCTCCATGACAGGATAGTTTATGGTACAGCCTTTTTCAATGACCGTGACTAACCACGTGTGTTACTGCCATGGCTAACACATGCATATCCTCTAATTTAGCCAGTCTCATTGCAATTTCACACATTTCTTATACAGGCCGCAGGTCTGGCTATAAACATCTTCCGTTCTTCAGATTATGTCCATCAATGTTTGTATCCTTTTCGTAAATTCCGTTGCCATCTGTAGGTTCTGTGATCAGTGTATTTTCATAATCTTCCTCTTTTAGAGGAACGTGTTGCCTACTGTCACAGTTTGCTGTACTTTCAACTTTTTCCGAATTTGGTAGTATGTCCTCTTTTAAATCTTCTTTTACTGGAGGTAAGGATGCTTTCCGTTCATATTTATCCCTTCTTCTTAACCACTTCCAGAAACCCCACTACTCTCCATTATTCAACCTATTGTCCTTTCTATTGTCACTCTCGTAATCGCCCATGCCTATATGGTCAGTCACGTTCTGTCGCCATGTCTCTTCCCGTTCTGTCCTTCACACTGGAGCAGAATATTTTGGCTCTTTATTTCTTTTAGATGGAGGTTTCCGTTTCTTACAAAGATGAGAGGCAGTTTTATAATCTGTTTGATCAGTGGATTCGGGTCTAATAGTTTTGTTCCTCGATAGTGTTTCATCACTTGACTATCTTCGTGATATTTGCTGTTTTTGTATTTACTCTGTGGCTTGCTGCGATGATCGCCTGCGACGTACACAGTGGTTCAACACCCATATTCGGTTCTTCGAATTTCCCACTCCTATAACATTTGGTATATTACACAGCCTTTACCGCGTTAGCTGCATGATTTCTTCCTTTTCCTACATGGAATGCACTCTAGAGCACGCTTGGTATTTTTACATTTCTTTCATTAGATGAGAATATCGATTTGTTTTCCTTACAGTGTTTCGCAGTGTGCCCGCAGTCGTAGAAGGAATAGCATTTGGTGACTGCAGCGTAGGCCTTTCACTGTGGTTGATCAAAATCCAGCTTATACAATTTAGTGTCAACTTCTCCCGTATGCCTGTTTTAAACCTTAATTTTTTTCTTCTAAGACTTGCTTCTTATCTATCGTTCCCTCCAAATTCTGTTCGTACAGTGACTCAATTCACTTTCTGGCATGGTAACTGGGACGTCATACACCTCATTATGCAGACTACGAAAAAGTCTTGCAACACCCAGACATGTCGTTCAGCTGTGTTGCTATTGTGACTGCTCCTGTAACGATCTGAAGGTCCCCGCTGAGGTTATTTCTGCAAACACACACACACACACTGTTGCCATAAGTGATGTCTACAGGTAGAATGCCGCACTCTATTGTATATCTATTGAAAGAAAGCCACCTGTAAGGACGCATTATAGACATCTGCAGAACCCTAGAGTGAGTATCCATCTTGCCACGAAAGACTATGGTGACTGATGTTCTCCACATCATTGCGTTACGCGCATAAGGCTCGTTATCCAGGGAAGTTCCGCGGCAAGTGCACCGGAGTCAATGTGCTGTGTCCCGGTCATTTAATCGGCTAAAACTGTCACGTAGCCTCGAGGATTTATGCCGCATAAGTCGCGCACGTCCGATAGGTGCAAAGGATGGCCGACATCTACGACTTTTAAGTGGAAGGAAGCGCGGGCTGAGTGCTCCAGTACTGAATTCGCCGTTCAAAAAGGCAACAGGGCGTCTTGTATCGCATCAGACTACTAGGAGATGGTCGTATGATGAAGCGCATCTCCATTCATGACGACCTTGGTGAGCACCATGTCGTACACCACACTGCCATAGACGCCGTTGCACAAGGGCAAGAAATCATGCAAAATGGATGTCCCGGGATTGGAGTCGGTTGTTGATTATGAAAAAACTAGGATTTTCTTTTACCCTGTTAATGCAGACAACTTCTTTCGAGATGAAACTCTTATCGAATACTCCAACACTGTGTGACACATGTGCCGCAAGGTGGTACTGGAGTGATGTTCTGAGGTGGCACAACATGCGGCCACTGTACTCACAGGCGTTAAGGGCAATCTCACTGTTACACCGCACAGGGACGAGATTCTGCAACCAATAGGGGGGGGGGGGGGGCGCTGACATTTCGGTGACATTTTCACCTTGCTGGATAAAAGCTTGTGCTTTTCTCGTGAACACGTTCACTTTGCATGCCAGGATCACCAGTATGGAGTGACCTGACTGATACTCGGACATTAACCCAATTGAACATGTTTTGTATCGACTGAAACGTACCGCTTTTGGATGTCGTCCCCCTCTACAATTTTTAAGCTCCACTCTTCCGTCTAGTAGCCAAACTGACGATTCCTCCATTCTTCAGAATGGTACCTTGCATCAGATTATTTCTTTTGGCCAAATTATGTTATAATTTTCTTTTCTCTTCTCTTCTAAAACTGGATTTATGGACTGTCTTTAGCTATCAAATCTACCCATCGAATCTTCAGCATTGTTCTGTGGCACCACATTTGCTTCTGTTGGCTTCTTATCTAGACTGTTTATCGCCTGCACCTGACTGCTGTAAAAGGCTACAATCCGGATCACACTACCTTTGGAAACGAATTCTTAACACTTACGTTTACATTTGATGATAACAAATTTATAACTAGCGTCATTTTGGTGCTGAAACGCATACAACCGTCTAGTTGAGAATCTAGGACAAGGCAGCTATCGTACACGATATTTTCCGATGCTGTGCAAGTACCAGGAGGATTCTATAAGAAATGCAATACATTTTTTGTTCTGAAAGCATGTCGGTTTTCTCATGATTCCAATACACCATATTATACCTCATTCTTTTGGACACAAAACTCTATTTTTCACTATCTCCGTTCAATGTGATGGCTTTATTGGGAGGCCTGCATGCCCATATGATACCACTCTACTGATCGATGTCGGAGCCAAGGTCTTGCTGCACCAACAACTGCCCGATCCTCCACTGAGCCAAACAGAAGGAAATCGGAAGGAGCGACTTCCAGGCTGTAGGATGGGTGAGGAAGAACAGTCCAATGAATTTTTGTGAGCTCCTTTCGGGTCCACAGACTTGTGTGAGGTCTTGAGTTGTCATGGGTATGGAGAAGTTCGTTTGCGTTTTTGTGGCGACGAACACACTCAAGTACATTCTTCAATTTCCTCAGGGTATCACGATACACTTCAGAGTTGACTGTTGCACCATGAGGGAGATGGTTCAAATGGCTCTGAGCACTATGAGACTTAACATCTGAGGTCATCAGTCCCCTAGAACGTAGAACTACTTAAACCTAACTAACCTAAGGACATCACACACACCCATGCCCGAGGCAGGATTCGAACCTGCGATCGTAGCGGTCGCGCGGTTCCAGACTGTAGCGCCTAGAACCCATGAGGGAGAACATAAACAGAATAACCCCTTGTGAGTTCTAAGTAACCCTAGACATGACTTTACTGGCTGAGGGTGCAGCTTTGATCTTTTTCTTCGGAAGAGAAGTGGTGTCACGTCACTCATTGGATTTCCATTTTGTTTCCGGTTAGAAGTGATAAGACCATGTTTTTTCGCTTGTGACGATACTTCACAAAAATTATCACGATCAGTTTCGTAACGCGAAAGCAGTTCCGCACAGGTGATCATTCAGTGTTCTTTATGGCCTTGTGTAAGGTTGGCGAAGAACCCAGCGGACATACATCTTTGAATACGCAAACTGGTAGACGAGGGTGTCAGTACCAACCGTGAGGTCCAGTTGTGCAACGAGGAGTTTGACTATGAACCGTCCATCACTTCGAATGAGAAAGTCCTCACAATTCTACAGTGCAACTGTCCCAACTGTAAGTGGACGACCGGGAGGCGGGAAGTCTGACAGGTTCGCACGACCTTATTGTGATGATGTCAGATGCCTCGTTCAATGACTCACCGTGCTTTTCTTCACTGCCAGGTCTCCGTAGACATTCTGCTAGCACCTCGAATATCTGCGATGCTTTGGTTTTCCGCCAAAAACTCAATAGCTCTCTGCTTGGAACTCACCTCCATTACAGCCGCCATTTTGAAGGCTACGTGTAGTGTCTCCACTATCGGGACTATAGGGGCTGAAGGGAGAATATTCCACGATATCCCACACCAAACATCGCATTTTTTCCATCAAAATCTACCGCGAAAAAAATGTGTTGCGTTACTTATTGAACTCTCCTCGTACTATCTAGGATCTTCTTAAAAACACATGAAGTGAATTCGCAATTGCGAATAATGATTACCATTAGCTGTAGAACGGAATGACAATGGAAATCTGTGCCGGACCGGACTCAAACCCGGATTTCCCACTCATCGCGCTCGATCGCCTTACCATTTGGCTATCCGCGCACGATTGAAGGCTATACCCAATCTTCCATATGTCGTCAACCATGCGTATACTACCTGAACCCGTTCATCCATTATGTATGTTCCCGTAATAAAAAAAAAATGGTTCACATGGCCCTGAGCACTATGGAACTTAACATCGGAGGTCATCAGTCCCCTAGAACGTAGAACTATTGAAACCTAACTAACCTGAGGACATCACACACATCCATGCCCGAGGCAGGATTCGAACCTGCGACTGTAGCAGTCGCGCGGTTCCGGACTGAAGCGCCTAGAACCGCTCGGTCACCGCGGCCGGCAATGCAAGATTTAATCTGTCCTTTCATCCCCCTGTAAATGATTCCTACCGTAAATATGAGCTCTATAACATCAAACATGCTGCAGCTGACACCGCGGAAGAGAAGGGTAAATGAGAACGTGAAAGAGAGTTACATCAACGAAAGGCCGAGAGCGCGCCGACGGGAATGCATCGCGATGCAGCAGAAGGGACGCATCAGGACAACGATACGACCGTGATTGCCTTTGATTTGATGAGGACTTTACCGACACTGGTACTTACGACAGGTATCTGTTACTACAAGCGGCAATTGTGGACAGACTGCCTTGGAAAGCAGTACCAAGAAAGCTACCATGTGTGTATGTATGGAGTGAGGGAGAAGCATCCCGAGGACCGCAAGAAATTGGATCGTGTCTCATTCTTTACATTAAACATAACGTCCAAACAAAGCGACTGATAATGTACTCGGATCAATGTGGCCGGCAGAATCGGAATATAAAAACGGCCTTACTGTGTCGATTCATGGTTCTGCATGCAGACTTAACACCGGAAGTAATCCACCATAAATTCCTAGTCAATGGGTATTCGTACCTACCATGTGACCAGGACTTCGGTATCATCGCGAAGAACAGGAAATTTCACCCGAACATATACACAGCCTCTGACTGGATGAATATCATTATCACTGCACGAAAATAACAACCCTTCACCGCTATACCGATGACAAGGAATGATTTCATGTCCACAGTACGTTTAGAGAGAAATATATGCAACCGTAAAGTGACGACACAGAATACAAGGGTGCATTGGTTTCATACTCAGTGGCTTCAGTATAAAGCATCCTCTCCCCATATCATGTTTTATAAGTACTCCATTGAGCCAGATCTCCCGTCAATTTTGCTAAACGAGGATCAAAAGTAATTGAGACTGGACGTACTATATCCCAATGGGCAAGCTATTAGCGCGTTGAAAAAGACCGATTTAATGACATTGCTGGAATTGGTACCCCCGGTGTACCATGGTTAAAACCGTAATTTGAAGACATCTGCACAGCCGTGTGGCGACACCATCCCTGGAAATGATTATACGGATGATGAACATTAACTCCTCATGTGTATCTTGCCCAGCGTATGGCTACAGTGTGTAAAGCAATAACTGCCTCTCCCACATGTTTCGTGTAATACGGCCAAGTACGCCGAAACAATAGTGGCCTAACGCACAAAAAAAATCTAAAAAATAAAAAGGTCTAAAAGCACTATTACGCTTAACTCCACGTATAGCCGATTACCGGACACCATATCATGGTATGTATACCACAATCATTGCTACACGCAGCAATCACTACCTTACACCCCAATTCTGCAAACGTCAATATCTTTCAGTGGCCATTCCCACAAACCAGTCTGCTGTGGGTTTGGTCACTATAGTGCTGACAGCCTCAAATATTATATTGCAGTGCCTGCGTTATTTTGATTGCGATGCAAAGTCCCTTTGGATATCCATGCATGTCCAAAGGAACTTCGCATCGTAATCGTAATAACAAAGGCCCTGCAATATAGTACTTCTTAAAAAGGCGAATAGTTATCTCTCTCAGGCCTCTATCACCTTCCACAATAACGGTAAGGGCATACAGGTATAGTATTCTTGCATAGTAGCGGTCACGATGGCAGACTAGTGTGTGGGCTTTGAGCTCGGTTGTACAGCTCGTGTTACCCTGGCCCCTTTCCGTGTTACCAGCTTTGTAGAGGCGCTCATTACGCCCGCACTCCGGGGGCCAAGCCTGCTAAAGAAGAGCGAGGCACACACCTCTAGCGCCGATGGCAGCGGCTGCGAGCAACAATTCCGGGCGCTCTGGAATTCGTGCAACGTTTTCCCTGCAGGTTCGCATACAGTCCTCAATGAAGCAGAGAGCGATTTTCGTAAAGGGTATAAGACAGGTTAGGATTTCAGAATGGGTCTTCCAATCTGCAGCAGAGTGTGTATACCCTGAAACTTCCTGGCAGATGAGATTTGGGTACGGGACCGGAACTCGAACCACGAACCTCGTTTGTGCAGAGCTTGTGGGACTACCACTCCTAAAAGAAAGGATACTGTGTGTTCCGTTTAAAAAGCCAACTCGGTACTCATTTGAAATAATGGGAGGACCTAAATAAGGATAGCCGGACATGCTAACACCTCACCGAATATAACAGAAAGGAAATATTCAGGTTTAACCTTAACTCGGCAGTTTAGTCATTGCAGACAGTGGAAATGGCAAACTGGATAGATCTAGGGAAGGAAACAGATCGTGGGTTATCCAAGAAAACCATCTTACTATTCACGTAGTGAAACCACATAAAAATTGTACCTGGATAATGAGGTAGGAATGTCGCCCTCACATGACCTGTGTGTTAACCACCGCACTGCCTTCCTCGCGTTAGTAAATAACCTTGACAACAATTAACGCGAAATTGAAAATGTATCACATATATAGAGCGAGTGTCGAGTACAAGTAATTATACATTTCATTCCTCCGATCTGTTGATAAAGTGTGAACTGTATAGGTGTTTATCGTGTATACGTTTGTCGCCGTTGCTCGTTCGATTTAACGTTTTTCCTTTCTAAACTGTATCAGTGTTAATGGAATGAAATAAGTATACAGCATGTTGTAAGCCTAGATCTTTCTGTTGATGACAGTGTGCTGAACAACGTCACATCAGCATTTACTTCATTTCCAGATTAATAATTGTAGCTATTACGAGCAGTAAGTTTTTAGGTTGGTTACTACCTCGAAGTAAAGGTGGCTCAAGGAAGCTATTGTCTGTTTTTCCCAGGGCAGTAGGTCAAATACTGACGTGTGGAACGGATAGTCCATACCGACACGCATAGTCCACTTCGTGGCCCAGTTACGACCGTGCAAAGAACTTCATGTAGTAAATTATGTGATGTGTTTCCGGGAAGACTACACACTGAAACCGGTACATACTAAGGTACCAATTATCACAATATACAGGGTGATCAAAAAGTCAGTATAAATTTGAAAACTGAATAAATCACGGAATAATGTAGATAGAGACGTAAAAATTTACATATATGCTTGGAATGGCATGGGGTTTTATTAGAACCAAAAAATAGAAACGTTCAAAATATGTCCGACAGATGACGCTTCATCTGATCAGAATAGCAATAATTAGCATAACAAAGTAAGACAGAGCAAAGATGATGTTCTTTACAGGAAATGCTCAATATGTCCACCATCACTCCTCAGCAATAGCTGAAGTCGAGAAATAATGTTGTGAACAGCACTGTAAAGCATGTCCGGAGTTATGGTGAGGCATTGGCGTCGGATGTTGTCTCTCAGCATCCCTAGAGATGTTGGTCGATCACGATACACTTGCGACTTCAGGTAACCCCAAAGCCCATAATCGCACGGACTAAGGTCTGGGGACCTGGGAGGCCAAGCATGACGAATATGGCGGCTGAGCACACGATCATCACCAAACGACGCGCGCAAGAGATCTTTCACGCGTCAAGCAATATAGGGTGGTTCTAAAAAAAAAAAAAAACATTATTTCCAAGCATGTGTGTCAATTTTTACTCTCTATCTATATTATTCCATGGTTTATTAAGTTTTCAAATTTATACTGACTTTTTGATCACCCGGTATGTATCTGTACCACCAACATCATGTATAGGACAACGAGTCTCCATCATTGTTAACATTGCCATATACCAACCAGATGTTTTTGTTATAATCTTCAGTCCGAAGATTTATTTGAGGTAGCTCTCCTTGCTAGTCTATACTGCGCAAGAATCTTCGTCTCTGCATGGCTGGTTTAACCTAAATTCATTTTGAGTGAGTTTTTTTAGTCTGGGTCTCCGTGTGCGGTTTTTCCTCCCACTCTTCCCTCCATTATAAAATTGTCGATTTCTTCATGTCTCAGTACGAGTTCTATCACCCGATACGTTTTTTAGTGAAGTCACAAACACATAGTCTGCAGCAGTATCTGTTACAATTTCTAGCCGCGGCAACAAATTTCTCGCGCTTACGATTATATCTGTAGTGTGTGTTTCTCTGTTCATTTGTTCGCTTTTCCGGGCGCTACATCCTGCTCCACAATAAATTCAGTGCACGTCCACAAATTCCTTAACTATTTGATTCTTTAAAACTCTTCCTGCAAAACACAGTGATTTTCTTGTTTTTATTCTTTACTCAGAGAGAGACACCTGTGTGTCATCTTAAATAGGTCTCGTTTCATTTCTGTACATTATTACACTGCTTTGTAGGCGGTGTGCTACTGAACTGCAAAATACATAAAAGCTGGCTAACTTGTAGAAGAAGTCCTCTAAAATACAGTTTCAGATGAGCAATCACAACAAATGTAATTGATCATGTTACAGTTTTTAGGCCTGCAACAGAAAAAACCAACCATAAATTTTCTATACTTCTTGACAGATATAAAACGAAACCCGTTGAAATGAGACAGACGTACTGAAACATTTTTGACAGCCGGAGTGGCCGAGCGGTTCTAGGCGCTACAGTCTGGAACCGCGCGACCGCTACGGTCTCAAGTTCGAATCCTGCCTCGGGCATGGATGTGTGTGACGTGCTTAGGATAGTTAGGTTGGTTCAAATGGCTCTGAGCACTATGGGACTCAACTGCTGAGGTCATTAGTCCCCTAGAACTTAGAACTAGTTAAACCTAACTAACCTAAGGACATCACAAACATCCATGCCCGAGGCAGGATTCGAACCTGCGACCGTAGCGGTCTTGCGGTTCCAGACTGCAGCGCCTTTAACCGCACGGCCACTTCGGCCGGCGATAGTTAGGTTTCAGTAGTTCTAAGTTCTATGGGACTGATGTCCTCAGAAGTTAAGTCCCATAGTGCTCAGAGCCATTTGAACCATTTTTGAAAGATATTTGGGTAAACAAAAAAATGGGAAAGGAAAGCACTGTTTTCTGTCGAAGACTGAGACTTTAAGGTCAAAATTCAGTTTTAGAACAGGGAAAATCGATAACATATTATTCCAAACCCAGAAAGATGATCGCTGCTACCACCCACGAGTAACTCTACATCATCTACAAACGGCGGTAATTTCCACTGTCTACGTATCACAGACGATTGTGTATTATTTTTCAATGGAGTGCCATAAACGTCGATGCGACAGGCAGTTGTTTGCTATGAAACCTAAATAGTTTACAAACACGTGCATCATATGCATTGTTCTTTCAAGACCTAGAGTAACGTAACAACACAATATTTTGTCTGCTGCTTCGTATTTTTGTCGTTGTATTGGTATATCGATTATGTACCACGTATCGGTTTTCTGTATTTAACAGAGTTTTATTTGTAAAGTGCGTATAATATCTTTTTCGTCACGCTAACGTTTATGTCATTACATTTTGTCAACTTCGATAAAAGTTGTAAATGTAAATAACTAATCTTTACCTATTCTTGATCGTGGCCGTATGCCACAGTAGTAGCGAAAATACAACGCATTTTCCTGCCTAGGCCACTTGTGAGTCGTCCATCTCCGCACCTGCGTAGTCAGCGAGGCTGACTGCAATGCGCGGGCCCGGATCCGATTCCCAGGGGTTTTCCTTGAAGGAAGGATTGGTTCGCCGTGCGCTTGACCTCGTCATGGCAATTGAGGAGCTACTTCATCGTGTAATAGCGGCTCCGGGTCACGAAAACTGACAACGATCCGGAGAGTGGTGTGCTGACCCCACGCCCCTCAATACCATGTCCAGTTACGCCATTGGTAGAGGATGACACGTCGATCGATCGGTATCGATAGTCCGGCAAGACCTGTAGACGGTGTTCAGATACGTTATGTTACTTGTTAGTCAGTCGTAGCCAGAAGTTAGTGAATTAAAGTAGCACGCAGACGCCTGTCCCCATAGATGAATGGTATTGGAGACATGAATTTGTTACAGAGTATGCAATTATTTATAAAATGATTTTATTGTATGTTGTCCTCTATCATGTGATTATGTGAAAATATTAAATAAAATATTGGAAGAAAGGTGGTCAGCGTAGATGGCTGCCATGCAAAGGGTCCAGACTCGTTTTTAAATACTGCCGGAGATTTTTTACTTGCTGGAAGGGCTGGTACGGGGTGCACTCAGCCTCGTGATGTCAATGGAGGAGCTACTTGATTGAGTAGTAGCGTCTCCAAGGTCCTGAAAGCGGCAAAACGGCCGGGAGAGCGGAGTGCTGAACAACATGCCCCTCCAAACACCATCCGCAAGGCAGAGGGTGACACAGCGGCCGGTTGACATCCCTTAGGTTTTCAGGGCCTGGACGAGGAGCTCGAAAGCAGACGTCCATGACGAGCAGTGGTGAGGTGGGAGCGAACTGTGCTCCAAAGTGCTGAACGGAGTGTTCAAATGTGTTTAACTGCAGCAGTAAGTCGTGTCCTTTACATTATTGCCTCCACAACAAAATAAGTTACATTTTCGTAAGTAGTATGTACGAAATATTAAGAATCAATTAAAAAACCTTGACCTCAAAAATACCGCAGACCAGTGTTACGAAAAAAAGTCGACAATTTCTGACTGAAAAAGGTTTTAAAGTTTTACTTGATTGAATCATTTTGTTTTTCATTGAAGTAACGTGTGAAGTCTCATACCAAGTTCGGCCAACTACTTTTTAGTCGAGATATAAAAATATTTTTCATTTATTACTTCAGGACTGGCGACCGTTTTCTTCAATAATTTTTGCTTATACAGAAAGAATTTCATACGGTACGGTTGTACTGGTTCCAGTTCCAGTTTTCAATACTGGGGCTGTTGTTTAACAGATAATTCAAAACCATCTGAACGACAACTCAGATAGGCAGTGAAATGCTGGTCAAAAGAGTTTTGACAATGGCCTCAATAACATCCATTGCTCGCTTCTGAAAATCGCGATAGTTTTAGTAACAATCTGGATTGGTGTTACGACGCGTTAAACTTCCTCAAAATGAAAATAGTTACAGTAATTCTTAAATCAGTAACACTTCGCTGGACGTTTCATATTGTACTATATACCTTAGGCGTCTGTAGCAATTTAAGATTCAGCAAGGTAACGGAAGTTCGCACACACGACCTTATGCTCGGGGGCTAACAGTTAAAAAGAAATATTAATAAAAAATTGAATAAAGGGTGTCATTACAATAAATCCGGCCAAAATATTAATTTCCCACCAATGGTTTCTTATTTTATAATGCTCAGTTTAGAATATTTTGCCGTCTACGAGATCTTGCCCTTAAGGATAGTTAAACAAGGCATTGTTAAACGATGGGATTATGGAAGTGTTATAATGGTCTAACACGAATTCGGTCGTGTCTGCTAGAGAAATAATTTTCCAACAATTTTTTTAGTTGGTTACCTGATCCACATATCGCATGAACGATTCTTTTACCGAAATGATGTGTAACGAGTAAGTTTACAGGGTGTGTATGAATGATGAGTATTACTAACATTACTTAAAAAACAACGTTTTTTTCTATAGGCAACCGTTTTTTAAATAGGAATTCGTCCATGGAATAGAAAAAGTTGTCCAGGAAAAATAGTTTGAGTTTATTTTTAAAACTTGCTTTCCTACCCGACAGGTATTTTACGTGATTGGATAGATTATAAAAAAAGATTATATTCCATATTGATCTCCCTTCTGAGCCACTGACAGCTTCCATTTTGGGAAACAATGATAATTTTTTTCCTCTAGTGTTATAGTTAAGGAAATCACAGCTCTTCTCAAATTGTGATGGATTATTTATGCGAATTTCAGTAACGAATGTAAGTACTGTGACGGCGAAGTTAAAATGCCTACTCGTTGAAGAACCACCTACATTTTTACGGGCGGTTTCGGCAATAGACAGCAGTCCTCTGTAATCACAGCAGTTACAGAAAGTAAGCGATCTTCAGCGACGCAGCTACCCTTTAAATTGTCATTCTGAGAGAAAAGCTGTACAGGATGTATAATTTCCTTTACTTGGTAGAAAACAGAGTACTGCGAACGACGCAGTTAGTCGCTAGCACCGTGAGGAGGACATATCTGGGAAAGCGGGAGCAGCAGTATGGTCGACTTTGCGTTCGTCGATCATAAAATATTTGCACAGATCGATCACGTGCGCTACAGGGACTTGCCTCGTCCCGGAATACCTTTGCGTGGTCGGAGCCGCTGCGACTCACTGCACGAGCCGACTATGTACGAAGGCCAACGGGCGTGCTTTGTTTCTAATGATGCGCATGTCGACGAGAGGCTAAATGCAAATCTTCGTGATTTCTTCTTTTCGTGTTTGTGTTAGGGCGTGGTAGAATTGCAAATCTGATAGTCAAATCTGTTCAAATTACGTGAATTCTGTGTATGATCGTAATAGGCGGATATGAAATCGCATAAATCGGTCTGCAAATAAGGGTGCCGTTGAAGCTATACAAACGAAATAATGACAAGTCTATTCAGTTTCTAACACTCTTGGCTACAATTTCCTTGGACTCAAAACACACTGACAAGCAAATCATTATGAGTGCCAGCTTAACAGCGTGTTAGTCCACGTTAGGAACACATTGCAGCAGCGGTTTTGTATGACATGAATTCAGCGCTTCCTTGATAGGTTTTTAGAGGTATGTGGCATCAGATGTCCACGTTCAGGTCACCCATTTCCCATGAATTACTGGCCGGTGATTTGTGAGCGCGTAGCCGTCGCCCAATAGCGAAATAGATGTCTTCGATCGATTTCAGATCAAGCAAATGTGGTGACCAAGACATCGACTTGAGTTCACTATCATACTCCTCAAGATACTGTAACACGATTCCTGCCTTGTAAAATGAACAATTGTCCTAGTGGAAAATACCTTCACCATCGAGGTCACATTAGTGTCAAGCGATGCAACTGGTTCTGAATATTCACGCAGGCCACAGCTTTCAAGGTGCGTTCGGTTGTTACCACACGTACCATGAAAGCCTCGGTGCATGTCTCCTATAGCATAACGCTGCTCCCACCGATCTGCATCAGTGGCACGGTGCATGTTTCAAGCAGTCGTTTGCCTGGATGACGGCGCATCTAGACACTACCTTCAACCTGGTGTAACAAGGAACATGATCCACTCGATCAAGTGACACGTTCTCCTTAATCTACAGAACCTCTCGAATCGCTATTGACGTTGTCGTCGCGTGAACAAGGGGAAGCTTACGGATCGTCTGCTGCGCAGCCCCATTTTTAGGGATGTGCGTTGGACGGTGTGCTTCGAAATAGCTGTGCCTGCAACAGCATTGTACGCCGTCTTCACTTCACTCAATAGATTGCTGGCTATCCTGCGTTACAGAGTGCATTAGTCTCCAATCTCCAGATTGTGTGATGATGCGTGGGTGTCCAAAAACTTGTCGCCCATACATAGTTTCGCCGCCCTTCAACCTCTTCGAGGCATGTTCCCGACAGCAGCAAGGGAACAGTCGTCCAGCTTCCCTGTTTCCGGGATACTTGTTCCCAGGCGCCAGGCCACAGCTGTATGCCTTCTGTTAAAGGCGGTTAGTTTACTCAGTTTACCCATTTCCGCCCTGTGCCGCCACTAGATAGTTCACCATTCGTTTGTGCTCAGGTTATACACTGTCCTGTCACTGTAATGAGACCATTGCCTACGTCCCACGTCAACGTGAAATGACCACTCACAGACGACAGGTGGCCGCACTAGCACGTAAAACGTCTCGAGGGGACGCGGAAAACAGTGCAGTCATTGTTGTCATGTGGCACAAAGTGATTTATCTGATAAACTGCTTTCGGTCCAAGGGTGGAAACGTTTCTAGGACGGTTAAGTTTGTAAACTTTGCGCGTGACGCCATGCTTAAAGTATACTGTGTGAAACGCCTGGTTAAATCCGCAGGACAGATCAGGTAGTTGGAATTGTGGAAAGGGGCCAAAAATGAGTGGCTGTCGGCTATACTCTAACACATGTAACTTTATTTGGTTGCCCAAACATTACAGCGCAAATTTACGAGCTTAACTATGAACTGAGTATGTCACAATCTTATGGCTTAAGGGCACAACCTCTTTAATTTTTAAAACGGCTGAAGGGCCATGATTTAAAAACATAACTACAATGAATTTTCAAAAGGCACTGGACCCAAAGCTTTATCCACAAAAACAAAATATTTTAAATGAGGCTTTAGGCTAAAACAATAGAAGACTTGACAAGTAAGGAATTTTCAATTTTAAAACGGCTGAAGACCCATTATTTAAAACTCATCTAAAAGCATACAGATTCAAACCATCGGCTCTGAGCCATTAAAATACACAATCAAACACCAACAAGAAAATTCAGTGCAGCCAGCGGCGCTCAGAAGTTTCCGAGGGTCGGTCTGCACCTGAAATATTAACGTTCGCTCAGGGGAGACAGGTAGTCGGCCCAACTAAATCCGATCCGCCGGCAACCCAACCAAGAGACAGTCAACGGACCCACCGACCAGACGACTTGCTTTCCATCCGACCAGTACACAAGGAACTCCAAAGCCAAAATGTAAAAGGCGTAGCCACCCACAACCAAGTATGCAAAAGCTGTCAAAACTATACACACGTATTGGACAGCGACAATACGGTAAGGAAAGGACACTGCCTGAATTTTACGTCAGCGGGCATGGTAGGTAACCGGAACACTAACGGCCATAAGGCAGAAAATTCCGCTGGCGCACTTTGACTTCAAATAACAAAATACATTTAATCTCCACCGGATGGTGGCCAAACTTTCGCCAACTCGAACACTCGCTGTTACTCACGGGAACACCCCCAACAGCCAACCATGAAAACCAACGACACAATGTGAACAGACTCGCTTCCGTAATTAAATCATCACTCAACTTTGATGTCCTGGGTAGGTGAGCCACGAACCTCGTTGAAATCGGAACAGCTCCCACACACTCCGACACTGCGTAGAGACCGCCAGCGGGCCCGGCCCACTGCGCCGCGCGGAGATTTCCTGGCTGATGCACACCAACCGACCGACTGCCGCATACCGCGTAGCCGGAAACTATAAGCACCAGACCATAGATAATACAAGGTGCGAATGTCGATACACACCGCTGCTGCCACACGTAGAAAGAGGAAGAACCACGGCATAACCGCGGGAAACCAAACGCCGAGTAACAGTCAAGGTTTAAACCAACGCATAAGCCGGGGCCAGCACGGCTCACTGTGCGTGCCAAAATGGCGCAATCGAACACTGGCACCGAGACAATTGCGGTAATAGACACAGGTAATAGACAACAAGGATGAACAACAGATGCCAAGATGTGTACGAGCGAATAGACGTGCTAGTACTGAGAAACTGAGCGACCAGATGAACCAAGGGGCTAGTAGTAGTGTCCCCTCAACGAACATTGCTGTGTATAGGTTTGTTGGTCGGTTTGTTGATTTGGACAGTAGGGCATCGGTCCCATCGGATTAGGGAAGTATGGGAAAGGAAGTCGGCCGCGCCCTTTAAAAGAAACCATCCCGGCATTTGCCTTAAGCGATTAAGGGAAATCATAGAAAACCTAAATGAGGATGGCCAGACGCGGGTTTGAACCCCGCAGCAGATGCCTGGTTCACGCATCCGTGCTGATTGTTCTTCATCGGCCACGAAGGCTGAAATTTGCACACCAGTACCACAAATGGACGTCCAGCGACTAACGACAGGTACCTTTTCAGATGAATCACGTTTTATGCTCGTTTGGACAGATGGCCGTTGGAGTGTACGTCCTACGACAATCGTCGGAAAGCTCCAGGACGGAGGAGGGAGCATTATGGTCTTTGAAGTTTTCGTACCATTCCCTGGGTGATCTGGAAATCTGAAAGGTACAATGGATCAATGCAAGTATGTATATATTCTTGAGAACCTTGCCACTTCTACAAGCGGTTTGTTTCTTCTGGGCACAATGGCATCAACCAGCAGGACAATGTAACTTGTCACACAGCTCGCAGTGTCGTGCGCTACGATGGTTTTACTGTATTATCCTAGCTACCAAACCCTCCAGAGGTAAACCCAATCGCGTCTCACGCAGCTAGCAGTGTATGACTTTCCAAGAGCAGCAGGGTGGATTTACCGTACTCCCCTGGCCACTAAACTTGCCAGATGTAGACCCAAACGAGGATTTGTGGGACCATTGCGATCCGGCTTTCGCAGCATGGATCCTCAACCGAGTGCAGCTGACCATGACACTGGCCTTATATCCCTACCGGTACCTTCCAGAATACTCTTCTGCACGTCTAGCAGCTGCCCGCGCTGCAAAAGATGGTTATTTAGGCTTCTGACAAGTGGTCACATTCATATGACTGCCTCTCCGTCAGACGGCATTCACTTCGACTGTGGGCAGAGGTAGTAGCGTTTTGGGTCGTCAAAGGATGTCAGTACGAGGAGGATAAGAACAAGTTAATTCAAAGGAAGCACAGTCTTTTTTTAAAAAAAACTACAGTCTCATAGGCAGTGAAAGCGGCAGAGAAGGAACTGTAGCTCAAATTGATCGTAACTGGAGTAAGAAATTGTCTGCAGTCGTCTTGAAATCTCAGTGATATTAAGAAACGCCACTTCCTCCATATTAGTATCAGTGTTTGCCTAAGTATCTCCCGACGGCAAGTATTACTTGAGCTACCGTGTTCAAAATATTCTGGTCACTGATAGAAGAATTACAATTTATTTTGCACAATCCCTGAAGGGTGAGAATTCGATATATCGTTGTTCTCTAACTCACACTTTGGGTACTTGGTCTTTGTTAAGGGCGAGGCTAAAATACAGCAAAATCCTGAAACTTTAATTTTTCTATGTTATTCGCCTATTCTTTTACTCACATTGTCTCGTACAGCTAACATGTTTATCAACTACTTCACCTGCTCGGTAGACAGGTTTAGGATTTTGTAGACAGATAGTCCTGTTAGTCTCTATCATATATTTACCCATTGTCAACAGTTGAAATAATCTAACGTTAGATAGGGAACCGAATTATCATACTTTTTTTTCGCTGTGTTATGCTTTACATATCTGTAGTATTAGCATCTTGATGATTTCAAAAGTCGGAGCCTCATTCCTTGATTAATCCAATCTTTTTCATCTGCCCATGAGTTCTACCTCTGGCAAATTATTCTTTCTAGAGAATAGCAAGTTCTACTGTATTTCGGTTTGCGCCATAAGCGGTGAATCTACCAATAAATGGGCTAGGTGAGCCGGCTTTTACTTCGGAAAATGGAAGATGGTTGGAGTAATGTTTCGTTGACAAGGCGGCCATTACAATCAAAATATTGTTCCGGTGAAGTAAAGCAACTTCAACATTCGCCTGAAAGATCTAGAAGGGTGGGGGGAACACGTCGAACGTAAGTCAGGTTTTCCACCTACGGGGCGGACGACATTTTTTCGGAACCTCTGCACCAATTCAGTCGGTAAATCAGAGGGAAATAAACTCTTTCACGGAATCATGTTAATTAACTTCTCTAAAATCTTCAGGTTGTGGTCTCTGAGGTGATTTATTGACAGAAAACACTCCACTTTTTAGCAAAGCTTGGGATTTCACTTAATTTATACTTCACAATAAACTGTAACATCTAAACCCTATCCGTCCTACTACAAAATTCACAACGCAACTTCAAAAAGAGCTTCCCTTGGCGCATATGTTACAATAACAGTGGGCTAATCTCTTGGTCACGATGTGTGTACAAATTGTATGTAGTTCAATCTAAGTCTCCGCTCCCACTTCATGATCCTAAAGAAATTCCGTGCTGTTTACTCTGATCGACAAAGCTAGCACATTTCCAACAAGAAGAGAATCGCCGAAAGAGCTACTGTACTTGAGTATATCGTTCCTATCTTATGGGTAGTCAGATGCACAGAGCTAGCGACGTTGCCGACCGAGATCAATAACGCTTGTGAAAGAGATGGACACCGGAAAAAATAATGGCCTGTTATGTGCCATACGCTGACTTGATCTCTGCAAGAATCAGTGGATCCTTATGGTAAGACGAGCTTAAATGCATTTCACTCCCAGCAGCAATGATACACTATCTGCTTTGTAATTTTAAACGTGTTTCAGGTAAACGAAAAATGGACGACCTTACCATTCCATGAGAATATGGGATTCTGTAAAACGAGCTGAATAACCTAACCACTCATCTGGAGTTTTCTTTGAATTACTTGCGTCATGCCTTCCACATAGCGTTTTCATCACGTTTATTTAACAACATACATCAAATCCGTGTACCACTGGAGACGATCCACACTGGACACTTTCTTAAGAGAAAACAACGGCTTCTTCGTGTGTACAGATGTTACGGGTTTAATACACTAAACACACCACACGAGCCGGCCGTTGTGGCCGAGCGGTTCTAGGCGCTTCAGTCCGGAACCGCGCGGCCGCTACGGTCACAGGTTCGAATCCTGCCTCGGGCATGGGTGTGTGTGATGTCCTTAGGTTAGTTAGGTTTAAGTAGTTCTCAGTTCTAGGGGACTGATGACCTCAGATGTTAAGTCCCATAGTGCTCAGAGCCATTTTGAACACCACACGAAGGTAAACAACAAGGTTTGTTTATTGATGCCAGAGTTAAGGTTTAAGACAACAAAACTGGAAAGATTGCTGTTACGGTTGGAAATGTTGACCACATGTAGGACCCGTGTAAATGTAACTAATTTAGTGAGTAAATTCGTGCAAACTGTGCATGTACGATGAACTGAAGGCTGTCATTGTATTACCTTGTCTTCAGCAAGGTAATACGAGACGCTGCTAAATTCGTTGTGAGCTGGACAGTCAGAATAACGAGCAACAGCGTGAAAAAGCTTGGTTTCGTCTGAATCGTTAGTACAACCAACCAAAATGCTGTTGTCACCGTTAATGTCAAGACAGCCCTAACAAAGAATAATAAAATAGCTCAGATTAGGTAGGCGTTTCCATACGTTTCCTAGAGTCGGTGATGTAAAAGGCAAGGAGGGCTTCTTTGCAAATCACCAGAGACAGAAGACGAGCGTTTTGAGACAATTTTGGAGGGAGAACTAGAGACTTCGTTCTAGTCACCGTAGGAATTTTTCCTTGGTAACAACAGAGCTCTAAACAAAAAGTGATGCTGAAGGATTAATAAAGAATGGTATATAAAGAACTAAAATGCATTTTCTCCATCCTCAATTTCAATTTTCTCAACAAATCTCCGTGAAGTTCAGGACGAACGCGAAGATATTTCTATCAGATTTCAACCCTCCAGAAAAGAGGGATCCATCTATACCGACCAGTTTTGGCGTGTCTGTTGGCTGCACTTTCGGAATGTGACAGACAGGCCAGAGAGTAAAGAGAATGAGGTTAATCAATGACCACGATATTTTCGAATTCAGTACATAAAAACTGAATATTTTATTAAAAGCGTCAATAACCTCATTGTTTATCTACACACACACACACACACACACACACATATATATATATATATATATATATATATATATATATATATATATATATATATATATGAAACAATTTGCATTTCCGCAGATCGAATCACTGCAACCTGACATGCAGCAAGCTGATGACCCTCCTCATTGGGCCTCGATTGTTAGAATGGCTTTGGACAACACATTCCCAGTTCGTTGGATCGGCAGAGAAAGACCCAGTTCCTGGTCCCCAAAGTCTCCAGACATCACCACACCAGAATTTTTTCTTTCGGGCTTCGGATTTGTGAAGGATGTTCTCTACCAAACCCGGTGCGGTATCCTCAGAAACTGCTAGCTCGTATCAGAACAGCAATTACACACATGGTAGATCAGATACGGGAAGAACTGGAACGTTGGTTATATATCCTGCAGGCGACAGATAGCACACAGATTGAACTATGTTAAACGGTTACTAAAACTTTAGGTGTGTGTGAACATCAATGTCGGAAACCGCAACTTTCTTCCTATCCCCATTTCTGAAATATACTTCATCGACGTTGTAAAGGTCGTTTTGTAACACCGTGTACGTTGCCACCGCTGTCTGACAGACAATTCTTTTCGTAACGATAACAGCAGCAGCCGTGAGCTGCGCTCTTCATTATTTCTGAGCTGTAGCAGCTACTTTATCGGGCGCTAATGACCATGCCGTTCGTCTCCCTTGCACGTTGACAGTCACGTCTGATGTGGGCTTCATTATCTTTTCTATTAAAGGCACCTACCATGCAGTTTTCACTTACTCGTCTTTCCAAAATATGCGAGTCCTCTCACTGGTCATAGATTTTGGAAAGGTAGAAGAGTAACTAAAAGCTTTACATATGTAGAACGCAAATAAATTTTATGTTACAGAAGTAACAAGCCGTACTGGTGCTATAAAACTAATATTTATGTACTTGCTGCACAAAAGGGCCCCACAAACGAACATGCTTGCTAATAACTGTTGATACGTTTTGCTTGGATGTTTTGAACAGAACAGCTCGCAAAGAAATCTTGAGTTGCAATAAAGCTCAGAGCTATTCTAGACGTCTCTTTCCAATATATGGCCATCCTTTAATTTGTGCCCTTACAGACTGCAGATCCATTTCTGAGTAACAGATGTTTGAAGTCCTTGAACGACATTGGATAAAGTTTTCCAGTTTTCCCTTATTTCCTGCGAGCAGTTCACAGGAAAGATTAATTTCGTTGTACATTGCCCTGCTTTCTAATACCGAGGTTATCTGCTCTCGCCAGTTTTTTTCTTTCTCCTCTTTTAAATGATGGTACATCATAGTAAAACCAGCACATGCAACTTTGGCTTGCACTACTTTCGACCACGTGTGCACCTCGTTAACGATCACGTCTGGTGTAGGCGCACTTTAAGGATGATGGCAGGGCTGCTTCTCGAACAGTCTAAGAACGCTTCTTCTCACACTCCTTTGCCTACTAACGCTCCGCCGACGAGACGTTGAATCAGACCATTGCTTTTTTTTCTTTGCATTTCTACAGCCTCAACATCAGTGTAGGTCTTATTGACATTTTATGTTGTAGTATGCCACTATAGAAACTCTCGTTCAAACAATGTGGCTGGGACTCTGAAGCGCATCGTAAAAACCGCATAGTTACGACTTTCCGAGCTGAGATATATTTTACGGTGCAGAACGTGCATCCCCGCCGCCGCGACGACTTCCGAATAATCGTGCTGAATGTGTGTGTCGACCTCATGAACCAGTCTGGAAAGATTCATAGCAGCTCTTGTTACAATAGTGCTTAATTGTAAATGTTCGAGAAAGAATAATCTCTTCTCAAGTGAAAGTGCCACAGAAGTTCACAATCTGTGCATCGTTTGTCATATTTATTTGTTTACTGCAAGCACGGTAAAGCTAGTAATTATGATTAACCTTATTTGTCCTTAATGAAAAACAAATATAAACTTATTTAGATAAGTGCAGCTAGGATGATACATTATGCAGAGTTTTACTGCTTAATCAACGCAACATGAGTGCGAAGAAAAGCTGAAATAGTGCTAAATACACGAAGTTTTGCAGCACTCTCAGGATTTGCGCAATTAGTCACATTGGAAAACTCTTCCGACCGCATAAAATTCCTGCGAACATCTGTGTGTATGGTGGAGACAAAATTAAAGCAGCTCTTTCAGTACAGCTAAGCGTGAACTGTGGCGCCAAACGTGTACGGAACAATGCAGCTAGCGTACTCAATGCAGAGAGGTGGACCAGCCATGTCCTGGGTCGATATGATGTGCAGACGTCCGCTGGCAGGAAGGCCAATCAGACACTAACGTTTAAAGTGAGACCTGCTCGCCGTCCGGAGTGGCCGAGCGGCTCTAGGCGCTTCAGTCTGGAACCGCGCGACCACTACAGTCGCAGGTTCAAATCCTGCATCGGGCATGTATGTTTGTGATGTCCTTAGGTTAGTTAGGTTTAAGTAGTGCTAAGTTCTAGGGGACTGATGACCTTAGCAGTTAAGTCCCATAGTGCTCAGAGCCATTTGAACGATTTTGAGACCTGCTCAAAGAAAATAGAGGATACCACGCACATACTTCCTCAATTCTTTCACAATCTATACGGGGTGTGTCAGGAGGAATAGTAAACATTCAGGGATATGACAGGAACGATTATTTGAAGTAAATGAAACTGCATATGGACGTAAGCTCTATTCTTAATTGTTTCCGCGATAGGATATATTTAAAGTATATAGTTATTTATTTTCTGTATTATTCAATATATTGTCAGGATTACACGTATACAACAGTCAGTAAACATTACTACATGCGTTTCATTAAGTAGCAATTGGAAATGCGTATTTTTAACACATTCACCTCTCAGCGTATCGTACAAGTGGTATTACAACTATTATACAGTTCACAACAAATATTCGTATCTCATAGTGAGATGTGTGGCCCCTGTACGTTCCCTAGTGAGGGCAGCAGCGTCCATGACGCGACCAAGCAGTTCATCTCGCGTACTCGCCTTTCGTTTGTACAATTCAGACTAAATCCAACTATATAAACAATAATCTAATGGCGTAAGGTCTGATGATCTTGGCGGTAAGTTTATTGAACTACCACTCTGCTAAAATGTGAAGGACTTACGCCGTATTGAAAGTACTTTGCAGTCCGCATGGCAAAAGGAACGTTTCCAAGGTGTTTAAAAAACAAATTTTCTAAAATTATCCGAGTAATTCAATACCGTCCTTCGTTCTTCTAAAATGACTTAACAAGATGTTACTGATCATGCCGCACCAAACATTATCTAAAAACGAACTTGGGAATTGGTATCCACTGTAGCATGTGGACTTTCCCTACGACCATAGTTGATTATTACGTGTGTTCATTCCACTCCGTGTAAACGTGCGTTTATCGATGAGTGGTATTAATGGAAGCAAATTATGATTGCCATTTAACCAGTGACAAAATTCAGGTATTGTGGTATTGTTGCCAGTGTGAAGATCGTCGATCACTGTATGTGAGCTGGGTTCAAGATTTGCGCAGGTAACGTGATGTTGGCCTTACACGTGTTCGGAGGATATTCATACGTGCAGGAAGTCGCCGAGTGGTGGTAGGAGGATTACGCTGCACTGCGATGTGTTGCTGTTCCTACACAGGTTGTTTAACTGCATCTTCAGAAGGAAAATGAGAACTTAGAAGAATACATCTTTCATCCAGTTGAAAGGTGGCTACACTGAGCCACTGCGCCAGAGATTGCGCCAAAGAGTACTATTAAGCCGCCTCCACAGTGCCTGCTAAGAACTCGTGGAAGTCAGTGCTTGTTGAGAGCTCGTAGAGTCAGTGCTTGTCGAGAGCTCGTAGAAGTCAGTGCGTGGGCAGAGCTCGTAGAAGACAGTTCGTGTTGAGATGTGCTAGTGGGCAAGGCTTGTCGAGATGTTGTAGTAAGGAGTGTTTGTTCCATGTTTTATCCAGTTATTTGATGGGAGAGATAGCAGATGTTATTGTAATGATCAGAGTGCATTTCGTCAATATACATGAAGGTAAAAACAAAAAAAAAAAAAACAAAAAATAAAAAAAATAAAAATAAAAAAAATTAAAAAAACCACGTGCACGGGGGCTTAATTAAATATGATTGAAAATACTTTTTAGTTTTTTTTTAGTAGCTGTTATGTCGGATTACGCTAGTCTCCTAAACGGTTGGCCCTGACTAGAATTATTACGCAATCTGACTGCAACAAACAATGAAAGAAAATTTTCGTAAACACAGTTAATTAATTAAGTCCCCAGCAACTATAAAACCTACAAAACCAATAAGCACAAGAGTAACTGTTCTGTATGTGGGAGTGTGACTCAACGTACACATCTGGCACGGTTCTTCTTCAATAAGACAAGATATTTAAATACCAATTATACTGACGTGATAAAAGAAAATTAGAAAAACTATAATTACGCAAGAAAACCAGAATTACACTCTAATAGAAGAACACAAGCCAGATGCTTTGTTGACTGAACCTGTAATGATGCATTATTTGAGACACACAAATAATAAAAGAACATAGTGGTTTTTACCTTCATATATATTGACGAAATGCACTCTGATCATTACAATAACATCTGCTATCTCTCCCATCAAATAACTGGATAAAACATGGAACAAACACTCCTTACTACAACATCTCGACAAGCCTTGCCCACTAGCACATCTCAACACGAACTGTCTTCTACGAGCTCTGCCCACGCACTGACTTCTACGAGCTCTCGACAAGCACTGACTCTACGAGCTCTCAACAAGCACTGACTTCCACGAGTTCTTAGCAGGCACTGTGGAGGCGGCTTAATAGTACTCTTTGGCGCAATCTCTGGCGCAGTGGCTCAGTGTAGCCACCTTTCACAGTGTGCTGGAAACTCTGTTAAAGACTCTACGATCAGGAATTCTACTTGTCGGGATGCACCGACACTACTCTTCGACGGCAGCAGGAGCACTACTATCGCAGAAGCTGTCAACATACTCCATATCTGCATACTTTTCGTTAGTTTAGATATGTGGCAGTTTAGTCAGCGCATATACAAACACAGTTAACCTTTGGTCCTTCCTGTCCCTCCCACTAATTCACTTATAACACACCAAGGACCAGATCGCTTCCAAAGAGCTACTTTAATGCCTAAGATTACCCAAACGTAGGGATTGACACTTTATTCTGCTCCAGCCTAACTCATTGCTTTCAAAGAGTTTGGGTGGGTAGGACACGTGCGAGTACCACCAGCCCCAAAATAAATGTGCGGTGTCGGCCGCTATCTGGTCGGTCACACTTTCAAATAGCACGCCGCGAGTTATGCCGACCCGTCTCCTACAGCCGCCACTGCGACACGAGGCCGCAGCTACGAACGATTACGCCACTGCCAATGAAGTGCAAGCACACGAAAGATTAAGGATGAAGCACTTCCAGCCAAGTAAGGGACTGCTGCACTTCCTCACTGGGCACGGCCCATACCCGGCATATCTTTGCCGGTTCGGGAAAAGAGCGATACCACCATTTAGGTGGTGGGTTATATTGTATAATATTGGGTTTTTGATGAATAAAGAATAAAGTACACCCTTTCCGGAGCTCCACTTAAGTTCGAACATACGTGCACTGACCCATTTTCTGTGTCTGCCAGGCGAATAACATTTGCAGACTTTCATTTTGGCCAGGGCTCAGCATCTCCTGAATACACACCGTATTGAAGAATGAGAAACTAAAACTTTTTGTACCCGTGTGTATTTCTACTTTTAGATCCGCTGTTAGCTACTGACGCTGCAACTTCAGCAACATAGTTACGTATTACTTCCATTGTTTGACATTAGATGTAGAATAAACTACTATGTGAATTTTCTACTAATGAACATCATCTGTTCTCACTCCTGTAACCACTAAACAACCACACAACGTGGAAGGGAAGTCGTAACAAAATGTACGTTTAATGTTTTCTCCCTGTGAATCCATTCGGAATGGAGCATATGTTCATATGAAGATTTTTTTTTTTTCTTCAAGTGAGCGTTCTTGTCGTATACCTGAATACTGGCCGACCGGTGTGGCCGAGCGGTTCTAGGCGCTACAGTCTGGAACCGCGGGAACGCTACGGTCGCAGGTTCGAATCCTGCCTCGGGCATGGATGTGTGTGATGTCCTTAGGTTAGTTAGGTTTAAGTAGTTCTAAGTTCTAGGGCACTGATGACCACAGATGTTAAGTCCCATAGTGCTCAGAGCCATTTGAACCGTTTGAACCTGAATACTGACCAACCCTCCTGGGACACCCTGTTGAAATGAAGTTACATTTGTTGACTGCAATCAACGTTCGAAACTTTTCCGCAGACAGTTCTAGCAGAAATATTAAAACTTATTGTAAAAATTTGTACTTGTCCTTTTTTGTTACCAGTTTTAAAAAGTATAAACTAAAGACACATATTACAACACATACTGAAGTACTGCATCTAAGCTGCTGTTGAAAAGTATTCAGTTTATTTTATCTTGCACGATTGGCCAATTTAGGCCTTACAGGCCATTTTCAAGCGCATTAGGTGTCCATCAGTTGTACAATTATCCTATAAGACCAAAATTGGCAAATCGTGCAAGATGTAATAAAGTGAACGCATTTCAAAACCAAAGTAGAATACTTCAATAAGTCGTGTAACGAATATACGGCTGTGCTACTCCACATGCAGAAAAGGATAAAGATACATATGCATATTCCAAATGAAAATTTGGAACTGTACGTTAGAATGCTCTATGGGAAATAAAAAATTTTGTATACTAAAGTGGCATAGTATGTGGGTAGAGGGATCAAAAAGATAAATTTGCAGAAAGGATCATTAGATAAACTCATATATCTCGAAAGTATTAACAACAGAGTTGGTCATCTGTCGTGATTCATGAAGATTACTGCAAAACTTGTGTATTGATTTGTCTATCCATACCCCAAATGAAGAACTAAATTAGGCGTGAGTGTGATATTTTAGAATCCTCCTAGTAGTCCTCCATAGACTATGGCTATGTTAACAGCACAAGTTAGTCGAGACCTTAATGGCTAAAGTAGAATTAAATGTTTGCCAATGTTATCGAACGATGACTGCGAGCCATATTTCAGTTTATTTACAAACATACGCGTTAACGTTCTCAAACGGAAAGGGAACATTAGTGCAGACCGAAGTTTTATGACTCCAGAATGTGGAATTGCAAGTTGTAGAAAGTTTCGGAACATGAGAGACAAACACGTCGGAGCTTCTCAATAGGCTTTGAGGCGGAAATTATGTGATGCAAGATCACCTTTCATAGCAGAAGCCAAATCATGCAGACGCAGGACTCTGATGATTAATTGCTGTATTTTGTAGTTTCACTAACATAATTCATGTGCTGTGAATATATACCGTTTTAAGTCAGTGGAGGAATAAAGGTATATCAAAAACATGTATGTTTTGGTAGAGTTTGGTGTAATATGTTGTGAAATGATTTTTCGATGGTTAAAAGTGACAACCATCACTCAGGCGCAGGTGCGAATGGGAATATCAATTTCTGTCGAGATAATTTACTCTTATCGTTGTTGCATTGGTTCATACTGATTATGCAGAAAAGGAAACGTTATTAGATGAACTTGAAAGGTATTGTCTCTTCGTACGAAGTGTGAGAAGCAATCTGCGACTGTTTGCAGATGTCGCTCTAAGATGCGTTTTAGTATCCTCGTTGAATGACTGTAGGACGAAACAGAATGACTCTGAAAGAATTTATATTTGGTATTATGAATGGCAACTTACACATAAAGTGGAAAAATGTAAGTTAATGCAGACGATTGTTTTTACTAATCTATATGTACCATTAAAAGTATGCTGCCTGGTACAGCCACGTCGATTAATGATTCAAGCGTAATGTTGGAAAGCAACATGAAATCGGACGACGACGTAAGGGCGGTTGTAGGGGTTGCGACTTCCTCTTATTGGGAGAATTCTAGGAAAATTTAGATCTATGAAGGAGACAGTGGTCAGAGCGCTAGTACGACGCGTTTCTGAGTGCTGCTCGACTGTTTGGGGTCCTCATCAGGTCATATTCAAGAAAGACATCGAAGCAGTTCATACGCGTGTTGCTACATTTGTTACGGTTATGAAATCATTTATGGGAAGTTGCCACATAACCACTGTTAACGTTGGCGTGCAGAATATGAGATTGGCGATGTACCATCAGACTCTCGTATAAACATCATCCACACAATTCCGAAGACTGCAAGAGCCGACATGTGCCAGATTTATCGCGCAATCAGCTTACAAGCTCATGCATCCAAAAAATTGTTCAAATGGCTCTGAGCACTACGGAACTTAACATCTGAGGTCATCAGTCCCCTAGATCTTAGAACTACTTAAACCTAACTAACTTAAGGACATCACACACATCCATGCCCGAGGCAGGATTCGAACCTGCGACCGCAGCAGTCGCGCGGTTCCGGACTGAAGCGCCTAGAACGGCTCGGCCACCGTGGCCGGCTCATGTATCCAAGTTGCTGACAACAATGTTATAGAGAAGAATGAAAAATAAAACTGGGGATGTCAGATGACGATCAGATTAGCCTTAGGAAAGGTAAGAGCATCAGAGAGGCAATTCTGACGTTGCGGTTGATAATAGAAGCAAGGCTGAAGAAAAATCAAGAGACGTTCGTAGGATCTGTCGACCTTTAAAAAGCGTTGGACAATGTAAAATGGTGCAAGATCTTCGAAATTCTGAGAAAAGCGTAATATACAATACGTAAAAAGACAAGAGGCAACAATAAGACTGGAAAACCAAGAACAAAGTGTTCGGATTAAAAAGGGCACGAGACAGGGATGTAGTCTTTCGCCCCTACTGTTCAATCTATGCATCGAAGAAGCGATGACAAAAATAAGAGAAAGGTTTAAGAGTGGGATTAAAATTCAAGGTGAAAGTATATCAATGATAAGATCCGCTGATGACATTGCTATCTTCAATGAAAGTGAACAGGAATTACGAGATCTGTTGAATGGAATGAGGAGTCTAATGAGTACAGAATTTTGACTGAGAGCAAACTGAAGAAAGATGAAACTAATGAGAAGAGGCA
Source organism: Schistocerca americana (assembly GCF_021461395.2). NCBI lineage: Eukaryota > Metazoa > Arthropoda > Insecta > Orthoptera > Acrididae > Schistocerca > Schistocerca americana. The sequence goes on along the minus strand of NC_060119.1, from coordinate 256,174,547 downwards.
GAAAAGAGAATAGCGAGAAACTGAACATCAGGATTGGGGACCACGAAGTAAATGACGTTAAGGGATTTTGCTACCTTGGCAACAAAATTACCCATGATGGACGGAGCAAGGATGATATAAAAAGCGGACTAGCACTGGCGAGAACGGCAGTCCTGGCCAAGAGATGTTTACTAATAATAAACACAGGCCTAAATTTGAGGCAAACATTTTTGAGAATTGCGTTTGGAGCACAGCATTGTAAGATAGCGTAACATGGACTGTGGGGAACCAGAACAGAAGAGAGTCAAACGTTTTAGATGTGGTACTGCAGGAGAATTTTGAAAATTAGATCGACTGATAATGTAAGGAATTAGCAGGGTTCTGCGCAGAATCAGCGAGGAAAGGGATCTATGGAAATCAACAATAAGAAGAAGGGACTAGATGGCAGGACATCTTTTAAAACATCAGGGCATAGCTTTCTTGGTACTAGAACGAGATGTAGAGGGTAAAAACTGCAGAGGAAAGCAGAGGTTGGAGTACATACAACAAATAATTGAGGCCGAAGGTTGCAGTTGCTACTCTGAGACGAAAAGGTTGGCACAGGGGGGAATTCGTGACGGGCCGCATCAAACCAGAAGACCAGTCAGAATACTGACGACTCAATGAAAAGATAAAATGAATCAGAGCTTGTGTGGAAGCATACAGACAGTTGTTTTAGCCTCGCACCCATCTCGAGATGTGTAGGAAAGGGAATGACTGTCAGTTGTGTAAGAAACCCTCCGCCATGTACCGTATGATGGCGTAGGGAGTACGTATGTAGAAATAGATGCAGAAAAAAATGTAAATTTCCGTTGAAATTTAAAGACATCCCCGCACTGATTGACGTGTCCACTTTGCTCTTTGGGGTTTGCGTCACCCATTTTCACCGAGCGAGATGATGCACAAGTTAGACACTGAGATCGTATTCGGGAGGGTGGCAGTTCAAATCTCCACACAGATTTAGTTTTACCATGATATGCATTATCTGCTTAAGGCGAATGCTGGCACGGTTCCTTCGATAGTGCACAGTCAACCTCTTTCCCCAAACTTCCCCAGTCCGAGCTTATGCTCCATCTCTAATGACCTCATGTTCTGTCCTTGTCCAGTTCTTCCTTCTCCTATGGTCGGTAGAAACGTTCACTGAGTATTTCACGTGTGTCAATTTTTGGTGAAAGATTAGACAACTACCACTAGAGAGCACTGCGGTTGTAGATGAAGCGGTAAGCGCGTACTGCATAATCGTTCCTGGGCGATCGCCAACCACGCTGGAAACCACGCCCATACTGGAGTTCACATTCCATGTGAAAACAGGTGAAGTCGATACGCGAGTCTTTTGATAGGCCTGGCAGTTTCTTGACAGGAGACAAATCGTTGTGGACTACGTCGTTCCTTAAGGATTTGGGAGTCACCGAGGGATTACGATGCCGAGGCCGATGTCGCCTCCCGCCCTAACGTGCAGCGAGAAACACCGAGCGTTTTGGCGACAGAGAATGCGTAGAACCATCTTCCCATTGTGACGTCGTCTTTGCGTTCATTCTCTCGGTAAGATTCTACATTAAGGGCAATGCCACTAGTTCAATTTTTAACAAAGCTATGTTGGCAGCGCCAGCGTGAGGTGCGAAGGAAACTCAAGGGGTGGGGGGAATGTCACCTGGTGATAGGAAGTGTCGAATAACATGACATCACGATTGACAGAGCCAGGTTGGGGAGGGTCGTAGCCAGCTAGTACGCAGCACGCCTCTTGCTCATGCGATCAGAATAAATCACTCTGTTTTCGGTTCTTCCGCCGCCGTCTCGTGTAATCTACTTCTCCTGGCAAGCCTCTGCGTGTTCCTACAAAACAAGGAACGCAGCGAGCACGTGGCAACTGAGAAGGAACAAAGATTGGCTTGCGGCTGGTCCCAACCGCGCGACTCGCTGAAAACGTCAATCACGAAGTTACTTTAATGGAAGTTATTAAACTCCAGGAGCCCCCGTAGGCGACTTCCTCGCAGCCACGAATAGCCGGCCAAGGTGGCCGAGCGGTTCTAGGCGCTACAGTCTGGAACCGCGCGACCGCTACGTTCGCAGGTTCGAATCCTGCCTCGGGCATGGATGTGTGTGATGTCCTTAGGTTAGTTTGGTTTAAGTAGTACTAAGTTCTAGGGGACTGATGACCTCAGAAGTTAAGTCCCATAGTGCTAAGAGCCATTTAGCCAGTCACGAATAGAAGCGATTAAGTTGAATTCTATAGGCATGCATTAAAATGAAGTGTGAACACAGTAGATAATAGAATAGTAGCTGCCGTAATAACAAATTTGTGGTAAACGATATAGAGGACATGACAATTTTAAGCAGCGTGAGAGGCATGTAAACTGCCTTCCGAATAACTACTTTAAGTGAAATATTCTGGAAGAGTAGAACTGTGCGCCACACCGGGACTCGAACCCGAAACCTTGCTTTTTCCTGACAATACTCTTACCGACTGAGAGATCAGTCACGATTCACAATCCGCACTCAAAGCTCTACTAACCTCCAAAGTTCTCGGCAAGCCTTTTTCGCTATATCATTTCTTCCCTGGGTACTAGCTTCATAAGGTAAACTCTGTGAATTTTGGAAAATAGGATACACTTACCGGCAGCTTTAAAGCTGCGAAGGCAGATATTGAGTCGTAGCTGTATATCTCAGTCAGTAAGAGCATTGACTGCGAATCACAAAGGAAACGGGTTCGAGTCGCGCCCCAGCACACGGTTTTAATCTGGTCCGGAGTATCAAAAAAGCTAACACGACTTCGTTCGAATGAGTAGCTTCTTGTTATATCGCATTCGTTGGCCTCGATAACTCAAGTAATGTATCAGATTCCACCCCAACCTATAACTTGGACTATTCCACAAACCAATCTTTCCGCCACAATCTTAATTGCAATCCAGTTGTAAGAAATTTCGTAAATGTGGAACCGAAAATTTAAGAGACCCACGAATAATCTACGTAAAGCATCGAATAATTTCAGTTGTGTACTTATGGAATCATCACCTTTCTCCTGCGTCTCAGTGGTGATCTAAAAATGTCCTAACTGGATAAGTGAAACCAATAGGTTGCCGATATATGGGCCGTAGTACAGATGTATCATACGTGGCATTCTTCCTGATCTAGACTCTATCAGTATTCTGTCTTCTATATTGTGGCAGTACGTCCTAGAAGGGCAAACGAATCACTGTTTGAATCTTCAATAACTTTTAAAGTTCCCCTTGTTTTGAGATGAGCGTGTTACATTATTTAACAGAGTATGTCTCGGGTTATGGTAATACCAACAGAAAACTGAGTGGCGTGGCACAGAGGTGGCACTGATCCCAATGAAGTTTATTTTTGTTATGTTGGTAAATGTTGAGCGCTGGTTTGCGGAACAGATTTGTCAGTACAGTTTAAATCAGTAGTTTTTTGATGAAATGGGTAAAATGCAATGCTGTTTGTTATAAAATTTAGGTAGCAATCTTTAATGAGATTTCTCCTTAGTTACATGGATGGTTTCGGTTCAGAAAGCCATTCCCGAGTGTTTATCCAGAGCAATGTGCAATAGAAGTCAGAATGGCAGCGAGCTCATACGATATGCCAACTATTTCGTCAGCGTTCTTTTTTTCACAGTTATTTCCCGCCTTGAGTGCATTGAGTGTTAGACCATCACTACCAGAAGTATTGCTTCTGTAATTTGTGAACCATAAACCATCACTATCAGTGGTCCCTTGTGTGAGTTCGCTGACATTTTCGTATCTGTGGCACTGTCATCTGGGTAAACGCTTTAAAATGGATTTTTAAGCCGACATTAGTCATGTAGCTACGAAGAGGTCTCAATAAATACATAGCCCAAGTAGCAAAAGTCACCGTCATTTAACAAATGTGTGGCTACGATGAAGAAGTGCATCATAAACATCAATGTTCTGGGTCGTTAATATGCCAGTCATTCGTTCTGAAACATAAAAAAAAAATGATTTTAAACGCGGCGCCACATCCTCAAGAAAGACAACATGGAAGACGTCCTAAAACTCCAACCGCAGAGGGAGACGTCTAATTTTATTTTATGTTGTTGATTGATCGACAGTTCCCACATACCGAGGGGTGAAAGTGGTACAGCATGCACTCTTCGACACACACCGTAAGGTGCCTAGTGGAGTATAGATTACAGATGCCGATGTATATGTAGATGTTAAATACTTCAACTATAAGAAAGCTGGCTCTAGGATGAATAGCTGTTTCGTTTAATTAGGGGTTCACTATTAATTGTTGTTATTTATTGTATGTTTTGATTTAAACCCTTTTAATATCATTAACATATCTAAACGAAAATAGTTGGCCCTTTTTATGTAATCGCGCGTTTTCCAGTGGAAGTTTAGCAGTTATCGACAATCTCGATAATTTTTCTGAAAGTAAAGGAGCCCAGTTTTCCCTTTTAGATTAGGCTCAATTACTTACACACCATTCGAAACTAAAGGGTAGTTATCCGTCGACTTTGAGCTGCGAAATACTTTCTGTGGAATCATTTTCACGAAATAATTACGACTGTAGGCACTATACCAGTTTACACTTAAGTTTCGTTGTTTTGTGTTCTTTGGACGAGTGCCTGAAATGAAAGTTTTGGCAATTGAAGGTTACTGACGGAGGTAATGCTCGTCTGCATTAAATCGCTGTTTGAGGAAATAAAAGGGCAATTTGCTTGCTCAACGACGTTGCTGAAGGAATTTATTGAGGAAGAGCTGAGAAGTTATTTCAACCATCTCAGAATATCACCAGAAAATGGAGTTTATTATATGATAAGGAACAGATATACTATACTGCGTGAAACACTTTCGAACGAACTGAAACTAGATATCGCATTGAGTTTTTGGGTAAGTAGCGATTCATACGCGGCTCAACAATTTCTATTCAGTGTACCCAAATCAACGACAGCCAAGTTTGCTCCTACTGTTTGTGATGCCACTGCTACAATTTATAACTGTTATGCACTGCTGTGGCGTCAGATAAGCGAATATTAATAAAGAACTCATATTACCAAATACGTGTAGTTTTCGTCCTGTGCACTCCGAAAACTCAAACCACGTGATCTTTGTCTTGCAGATGTGGTCTGTTCCGTAGCCAGGTGTTTTACTTGCTTGTGTTTTTCGTAATTCGTACGTGTTCCTAGTGGAATGAATTCTGGTCTACTGCTCAGACGTCGTCAGTCAATCCATGTTCAAGTGGCATAACCGGCTCCAATGGAGCAATAAGTCAATACGTCGCTGCTTTATTTTTGCAGTCAACGCTATTCCCATGAACACTTACACATAGCAGTGGATAACCAAGAAGCTAACAATTTGCACCGTTTCCTACTTCATGGTTAGCTTTGTTGACACGCCATCGATACAACTAACCTCTCACTACAGACTATTCGTAGATTCGTGTCGTCGATGTCAGGACAAGTCAACTCTATAGTTTCCATAGCGACTTGCGCAGACGCATGACGCGCATTGATAGTAGCTGGTGGCGCAGTTTCGAAACTTGGTTTGTTAACCTCGTGGCGTCGTGTAACCCAGCCTTTCCATTAAAAATGTAAGGCGTAGAAAAAGCTTTTCTCCTGCGTCGGTTCTCCAGCAGACGACGAGGCAGGATGCCTAAGCGCCAGGAGTTCTGAAGCTGCATAGTGGGAAGCTCACAAGAGACTTTTTCTGAAATCTTTGTATTTCGACACATTTACCTTTTGTAAACTGTTTTCAGAAAATTAACATTATTTAAAAGAATGAAGTTTCAGCTATATCTACAATCATCGGTTGCGTAATCTCCATATATTTCGACTCCATATCAGATGGATTAGTGTCTTATTTGTCACACGGAAGTCCCAGTTTCGATCTCCAATACGATAGAATTTTAGATGGTATTACGGATCCACTTAACGTAAGAGGTATAAGTTAACTGAAGAAGAAGTAGACGCTGCAGTGTTGAAAGCCGATATTAACGACCGGAAGACAGGTGTGTGTCCCTGTAACACTGCTGCTCGGCAAAGTGCTTACGATATTGGACTCATATTTACAGCAGGTGGCCTCAGATTCCTGTCTGTCCATTTCGATTTAGCTCTCCAGCGGTTTCTATACGTAACTTCAGGCGAATGTTGTGATCCTTAAAAACAAAAAATAGCAAACTAACTCTGAACAGAACATGTCATCGAGGATCAACTAAGCCTTTTCTTCGTTCATTCATTCGGAACACTACATTTTCATGTTCTTTTACAACGAGGATTTAACGATGATACGACGATAACTCCAAACACTTGTTTTATGCTTCGTATATTTGTCTCACTTTTTATGCAGGGTGTTCCAAAGTGATATTTACAACTTTGATCTAGTATATTTCGGAAATCTGGATAGACAGAAGGCGCAGTTTGGGGCATAAAGTTCGCACGCACATGAAGTTTTTTATTTACCTTTTCGGTTAATTATAGGGAAAAATTTCTCATTTCGGAACACCTGTGGTACTGATTCATTCAAAAAGCATTCTTCCTTTCTTCCCAGCCATAACCTCGTTAATCAATCCAATAAATGAACTTTCATTACTCCTCGCTACACGATTTTTGTGTTGTTTCGAAGGTAATTGAAAATGTTGTGTAAAGCGTCGAAGGACATGAGAAGGAAACAATCTCATTGGGAAGTTAGACTGGCTTTCAAAATGTTCCCCATGTTACTATATATGTAGTAAACGAAATTAAAAAACCAATTAATGTTCAGGGAGGTAGGATAAAAACTTCGTCGATGACACTGTAAGACTGTCAGACAACAGGTGACTTGGAACACCAGTTCAACAGAGCAACTAATGTCTTGCAAAGGAATTGGAAGGTGACTAAAAAAAAAAAAATCAACTGTAATGGAGCGAAGGTGGCTTAAACACGCCACGCTAGTGGCATTAGTTTAAGGAATCAAAGAGTAAAAGTACCGTAGTTGACAGGTTTTTCTATTTGGATAGCAAAGTACACTACTGGCCATTAAAATTGCTACACCATTAAGATGATGTGCTACAGACGCGAAATTTAACCGACAGGAAGAAGATGCTGTAATATGCAAATGATTAGCTATTCAGAGCATTCACACAAGGTTGGCGCCGGTCGTGACACCTACAACGTGCTGACATGAGGAAAGTTTCCAACCGATTTCTCTTACACAAACAGCAGTTGAACGGCGTTGCTTGGTGAAACGTTGTTGTGATGCCTCGTGTAAGGAGGAGAAATGGGTACCATCACGTTTCCGACTTTGAAAAAGGTCGGATTGTAGCCTATCGCCATTGCGGTTTATCATATCGCGACACTGCTGCTCGCGTTGGTCGAGATCCAATGACTGTTGGCAGAATATGGAATCGGTAGGTTCAGGAGGGTAATACGGAACGCCGTGCTGGATCCCAACAGCCTCGTATCACTAGCAGTCGACATGACAGGCATCTTACACGCATGGCTGTAACGGATCGTACAGCCACATCTCGATCCCTGAGTCAACAGATGGGGACGTTTGCAGGACAACAACCAATTGCACGAACAGTTCGACAACGTTTGCAGCAGCATGGACTATCAGCTCGGAGACCATGGCTGCGGTTACCCGTGACGCTGCATCACAGACAGGAGTGCCTGCGATGGTGCACTCAACGACGAACCTGGGTGCACGAATGGCAAAACGTCATTTTTTCGGATGAATCCAGGTTCTGTTTACAGTATCATGATGGTCGCATCCGTGTTTGGCGACATCGCGGTGAACGCGCATTGGAAGCTTGTATTCGTCATCATCATACTGGCGTATCACCCGGCGTGATGGTATGGGGTGCCATTGGTTACACGTCTCGGTCACCTCTTGTTCGCATTGACGGCACTTTGAACAGTGGACGTTACATTTCAGATGTGTTACGACCCGTGGCTCTACTCTTCATTCGATCCTTTCGAAACCCTACATTTCAGCAGAATAATGCACGACCGCATGTTGCAGGTCCTGTACGGGCCTTTCTGGATACAGAAAATGTTCGACTGCTGCCCTGGCCAGCGCATTCTCCAGATCTCTCACCAATTGAAAACGTCTGGTCAATGGTGGCCGAGCAACTGGCTCGTCACAATACGTCAGTCACTACTCTTGATGAACTGTGGTATCGTGCTGAAGCTGCATGGGCAGCTGTACCTGCACACGCCATCCAAGTTCTGACTCAATGCCCAGGCGTATCAAGGCCGTTATTACGGCCAGAGGTGGTTGTTCTGGGTACTGATTTCTCAGGATCTATGCACTCAAATTGCGTGAAGATATACTCACATGGCAGTTCTAGTATAATATATTTGTCCAATGAATACCCTTTTATCATCTGCATTTCTTCTTGGTGTATCAATGTTAATGGCTAGTAGTGGAACTGACCGCACCACAAATAAAGAGGATATAAAAGGTAGATTGGCAGTTGCAAGAAATTAAGAAACTAAACTTCGTCCGAACAGGTCTCGAAAGGCCCAACGGTACCAACGGACCGCCGTGTCATCCTCAGCGGATAGGTGTCAATGGTTGCGGATATGGAGGGCATGTGGTCAGCACATCGCTCTCCCGATCACTCTCTACTTTCATGACCGGAGCAACTACTTCTCCATGAAATAGCTTCTCAATTGGCATCACAATGGCTGAGTGCACACCACTTGCCAACAGTGCTCGGAAGTCCCGGACGGTCACCCATCCAAGTGTTAGCCAAGCACGGCAGCACTTATCTTCGGTAATCTGACGGTAACTGGTGTTACTACTGAGGTAAGCCGTTGGCAGCAGCAGGAAAATGTCTCCTGAAAAATGGAAATGTGTTATCTTCAAAATAAATTTAAGTGCTAGGTGCTACTTTCTGAGAGCATATGACTCAGCTGTGGCGTTGAATGGAAGTGAGAGGTGGTTGTAAAAAAATACAGACAAGAAGAGAACAGAAGCTTTCCATATGTGAAGAATAAATATCTAATGAAGAAGCGCTGGATCAAATCGGCGAGAAGAAAGCTTTATAGCAAAATTTTTTCTAAATACTAAATGACGGGGTAGATTAATTGGATACATCCCGAGGCACAAAAGAACAGTTAATTAGGTGAAGTGGAAAGTGGGAGAGAGAGTTGTAACAATTGTAGAAGTAGCAAGATTTGAGAACAGGAAAGAGGTTCAAAAACGTGTAAGCTGCAGTAGATTAACAGGAATGAAGAAAAGTATGCAAAGGATGAACTAGCGTGGGGATCTACATAAAACCAGTTTTAGGACTGAAGACAACGAGGGTTGCCCAGAAAGTATGCAACGCAGTTTTCTTCAACAATTCTTTATTGAACACAATGAGAATTACACTCACGAAAAAATGGTGGTTTATCGACACACCCAATTTTTCCATGTAATATCCATCCCGTTCTATGGTTTTCCACCAATGCGAAACACGGGCGTGTATGCCCTGTCGGTACCAATCTTTCTCCTGGTGGCGGAGCCAGTGCTTTGTTCCGTGAATCACCTCATCGTCCTAAAAATATCTTCCATGAATGGTATCCTTTAATAGCCCATACAGGTGGAAGACCGAGGGGGCTAGGTCATGGCTGTAGGGAGGATGGGGTAACACTGTCCAAAACTGTTCTGCAAGGTGCTCAGGAGCCCTCAGACTTGCGTAGAGCTGAGTGATATCATGTTGCAGCAATACATCTTGTGGGTTGCTCTGGCACCGAAGTCGCCGGAAACACGTCTAGAGTTTTTTAATGGGTTTACACTACTTCTGAATTAATGGTACCATTTCTCGGCATCGTATCAATAAGAATCACACCTTCACTGCCCCAGAACTGCTTCGAATTTTTTCTTCTGTGGGGAGTGCGAACGGCGCCATTCCACTGACCGTCGTTTTGTTTCGGACTCAAAATGGTGAACCCAGGTTTCATCACCTATCACAATCCGGGCTAAGAAGGCCTCCCCATCAGCTTCAAAACGTTGCAACAAATAAAGACAATTCTTCTTTTCTGTGCGATTTGTGATCCACCGTTAAACACCGCGGGATCCGTCTTGCACACAACTAGGAATATCCAAGAGCGCGGATAATTGCATCCACACTTCCTTTGCTGATTGACAGATGCAGCGCCAACTGCCGGGTCGTAATGCGTTCGTCCTCATGAGTGACGTCATCATCTCGCTGCAACATGTCAGGTGTGACAGCCGTGGATGGTCTCCCGGACTCATCTGCACTTTGCTTCGGGAGCTCGGAAAGCACGCACGTTTTAATACGCGCGTTTCACTCGTACGCTGCATGCGGGAAAGGTTTCCATAGCACCTGAGCTCCGCCGTATCGTCTTCTGATGGTCTCATCCTCCGTGCTCATCGACTAACTGTACTTCTGTCGACAGTAGACTTTGCACAAGCCTTTGTGAACATTCCCCACAGTTTCTTTCTCTGCAGTGAGAAATTCAATGACGGCACGTTGGTTGTAACGTACATCACGCACCGACGCCATTTTGAAACTGTCTTGCAGCTACGTTACCTGTCGGAAGTGACAAAAACTTCGCGCGCTCACTCAGGAGACTTCAAATAATACATACGTAACGTTTCGCATGAGTAGCATTGTTTACAGCTGAGACAAAAATGCGGTGCATTATTTTGTGGACAAGCCTCGTGCTTTACCATGATTTTCTAATTACTTCTCACTCATATCTACAAAAATAAATTTCTAACACCTTACCGACGTAAAACATCGAAGCATCGCGTCGATGCTAAGCAGACTACGACAATGGACGCACAGAACGGATGGCAGGGGAATTCGCTTGTGCGAGTAATCCCTTCTGCACTTTGCTTCGGGAGCTCGGAAAGCACGCACGTTTTAATGCGCGCGTTTCACTCGTACGCAGCATGCGGGAAAGGTTTCCATAGCACCTGAACTTTTTCCATCTCATCACTCTCGCCACACAGCGAGCGAAGAAAGGAAATATCACTCATTTCTCTAAGCAAACTCGTGATGGGAAAAGTTCGGTTGTCATCCTCTTCGCCTCCAGCGTCGTATGCCGCGAGGTCAACTTGCAGATGTCTTCTCTTCATGATAACACCATTGTTCTTACCATAAGACACAATGAGGTGGTACATGAGAGCACACTGAGGAAAGTTGCGTCAGCCGGCAAGTAGAAAGAAAAGTTTGTCTGCAAACCGTAGCAAGTGTGTTCACCCTGTGATACGGGTTTGTACTTTTATGTTCATATCGTCATCTAAACTGGGTCAGTGTGTTCGCCTCTTTGATTATGAATTATACACAGACTGCAAAGCGTGGTTAACAGTGTCTGCGAATAAAGTACAGCAGGAGAGTAATATGAAGGGTGTAAATCAAGGATATAAATTATCTCCACTACTGCTTAATTTGCATGTAGAATGAACGACGAACGATATGAAACGAAGTGTCTTAACAGAAATTAACTTTCGAGAGAAAAATCTACTTGTGGTAATAAACGAATGTGCTGCCTGAACTGAAACAAAGGAGTATTCAAGAAGACTTAAGCAGGCTGGAGACGTTTATTCGATGGTAGCTGAAACTCGTGAGAGAAAAAGACTAAAGGTGTGATAACGTCTAGTAAAGAGGAAGTTATAAGCAACAACCAGATACTCCAACGTATACAGATACAGTAGAAAACAAACGAATTATGGATATAACATTTTTTAAACGTTTATCGTATATTAAATATACAAAATATTACAGTAACCTTTAAAAACTATCACGTAAAAGACTGGTACAGATAAATTCGTAGGCTTCATGTCCAAGGTTCTCAGTCAGTGGGAAACACCTGTGGTTGTCGTGAGGCCCAGGCTTTACTCGACTGAACAACAAACTAGCACTAGGAGAGGCGCTGACTCCTTCCACTTATGCCGATGGATATTTACTGAGCAATGTCTTCTCACTACTGAACGGAACATAAATCCCTGATTGACAGCCGCTCTTTTACATTGAAGAGCCAAAGAAACTGGTACACCTGCCAAATATAGTGTAGGGCCCCGCGAGCACGCAGAAGTGCTGCAACACGACGTGGTATAGAATCGACTAACGTCTCTGGTAGTGCTGGAGGATACTGACTCCATAAATTCTGCGGGGCTGTCCATAAATCCGTAAGAGTACGAGAGGTTAAAGACCTCTTCTGAACACCACGTTGCAAGGAATCCAAGATATGCTCAATACTGTTCATGTCTAGGGGGTTCGGTGGCCAGCGGAAGTGTTTAAAATCAGAAGAGAGTTCCTGGAGCCACTCTGTAGCAATTCTGACTGTGTGGGATATCGCATTGTCCTGCTGGAAGTGCCTAAGTACGTAGGAATGCTCAATGTATATGAATAGACGCAGGGGATCAGACAGGAGGCTTACGGACGTGTCACCTGTCAGTCGTATCTAGACGTACAAGGGTCCTATATCACTCCAACAGCAAATTGCGGCACTTCTCTCACTCTGAACGATTCTCTTCAGTCGTCGTTGGCTCCGCTCTCGAAGGACCTTTCTCCGGCTGCAGAGATGTCTGAGATCTGATGCTTTACCGGATTCCTGATACTCACGGCACACTTGTCAAATGGTTGTACGAGGAAATTCCCACTTCCTCTCTAACTCAGTTGCTGTGTCCCATCGCTCGTGCGCCGACAACACCACGTTCAAATTCACTTCAATCCTGATAACCTGCCATGGACTCATGAGGTTGTCTCCATACCCGTACACTTCCATCAGCTTGATACAGTTTGAAAGGAGACACGCCCAACCAGGCAACACGTTTCCAGTCATCAACAGTCCAATGTCGATGTTGGCGGACTCAGGCGAGACGTAAAGGTTTGTGTCGTGCAGTGATCAGGGGTACACGAGTGGACCTACAGCTCCGAAAGCCCATATCAATGATGTTTCGTTGAATAGTTCCCACGATGACACTTACTGGTCACCCAGCATTGAAATCTGCAGCAAATTGCGGCACTTCTCTCACTCTGAACGATTCTCTTCAGTTGTCGTTGGCTCCGTTCTCGAAGGACCTTTCTCCGGCTGCAGAGATGTCTGAGATCTGATGCTTTACCGGATTCCTGATACTCACGGTACACTTGTCAAATGGTTGTACGAGGAAATTCCCACTTCCTCTCTAACTCAGTTGCTGTGTCCCATCGCTCGTGCGCCGACAACACCACGTTCAAATTCACTTCAATCCTGATAACCTGCCACTGTAGCAGTAGTACCCGATTTAAGATCTGCGCCAGACGCTTGTCTTATACAGGTTGGTCCATTGATCGTGACCGGGCCAAATCTCTCACGAAATACGCGTCAAACGGAAAAACTACAAAGAAGGAAACTCGTCCAGCTTGAAGGGGGAAACCAGAAGACGCTATCGTTTGCCCGCTAGATGGCGCTGCCATAGGTCAAACGGATATCAACTGCGTTTTTTTTAAAAATAGGAATCCCCATTTTTATTACATATTCGTGTAGTACGTAAAGAAATATGAATGTTTTAGTTGGACCACTTTTTTCGCTTTGTGATAGATGGCGCTGTAATAGTCACAAACGCATGGCTCATAATTTTAGACGAACAGTTGGTAAGGTAGGTTTTTTAAATTAAAATACAGAACATAGGTACGTTTGAACATTTTATTTCGGTTGTTCCAATGTGATACATGTACCATTGTGAACTTATCATTTCTGAGAACGCATGCTGTTACAGCGTGATTACCTGTAAATACCACATTAATGCAATAAATGCTCAAAATGATGTCCGTCAACCTCAATGCATTTGGCAGTACGTGTAACGACATTCCTCTCAACAGCGAGTAGTTCGCCTACCGTAACGTTCGCACATGCATTGACAATGCTCTGACGCATGTTGTCAGGCGTTGTCGGTGGATCACGATAGCAAATATTCTTCAACTTTCCCCACAGAAAGAAATCCGGGGACGTCAGATCCGGTGAACGTGCTTCGACGACCAATCCACCTGTCATGAAATTTGTCATTCAGTACCGCTTCAACCGCACACGAGCTATGTGCCGGACATACATCATGTTGGAAGTACTTCGCCATTCTGTGATGCAGTGAAACATCTTGTAGTAACATCATTACGTAGGAAATCAGCATACATTACACCATTTCGATTGCCTTCGATAAAATGGGGGCCAATTACCCTTGCTCCCATAATGCCGCACCATACGTTAACCCGCCAAGGTCGCTGATGTTCCACTTGTCGTAGCCATCGTGGATTTTCCGTTGCCCAATAGTGCATATTATGCCGGTTTACGTTACCGCTGTTGGTGAATGACGCTTCGTCGCTAAATACAACGCGTGTAAAAAATCTGTCATCGTCCCGTAATTCCTCTTGTGCCCAGTGGCAGAACTGTGCACGGCGTTCAAAGTCGTCGCCATGCAATTCCTGGTGCATAGAAATATGGTACGCGTGCAATCGATGTTGATGTAGCATTCTCAACACCGACGTTTTTGAGACTCCGGATTCTGGCGCAATTTGTCTGCTACTGATGTGCGGATTAGCCGTGACAGCAGCTAAAACACCTACTTGAGCATCATCGTTTGGTGCAGGTTGTGGTTGACGTTTCACATGTGGCTGAACACTTCCTGTTTCCTTAAATAACGTAACTATCAGGCGAACGGTCCGGACACTTGGATGATGTCGTCCAGGATACCGAGCAGCATACATAGCACACGTCCGTTGGGCATTCTGATCACAATAGCCATACATCAACACGATAACGACCTTTTCCGCAATTGGTAAACGGTCCGTTTTAACACGGGTAATGTATCACGAAGCAAATACCGTCCGCACTGCCGGAATGTTACGTACTTATACGTTTGTGACTATTACAGCGTCATCTATCACAAAGCGAAAAAAGTGGTCCAACTAAAATATTCATATTTCTTTACGTACGACAAGAATATGGAATAAAAAATGGGGGTTCCTATTTAAAAAAAAAAACCGCAGTTGATATCCGTCTGACCTATGGCAGCGCCATCTAGTGGGCCAACTATAGCGCCATCTGGTTTCCCACTTCAAGCTAGACAAGTTTCGTTCTTTGTAGTTTTTTCGTTTGTTGCTTATTTCGTGAGATATTTGGCCCGGTCACGATCAATGGACCACCCTGTATAGGCGTTACCGACCGCAGCGCCGTATTCTGCCTGTTTGCATATCTCCATGATTGAATACACATGCCTATACCAGTTTCTTTGGTGCTTCAGTGTATATAGCGACCATGACATCTCGATCGCTGTATACACGCATTACTCTTGGTACGAAAAATAAGTAATTATTTTATTGGTATTGCTACTCTGACAAGGCTCCATATCGTTAAAGCAACAGTGATTTACTGGAACAGAAATGGTTTTCTTTCTGGCAGTGTTAAAGACATGTCACTTAGTGGATGTAAGGCAATTGCGAGAGGGAGAATTGAGGCGCCGTCGCTCTATCAATATCTGCAAGGGTAAGACAAATAAAAGTCGATAAGATGAAAAATATTTTATATTGGCAAGTTGTGAGTCGGACTCGTTCACTGAGGATTTAGTACAAGTTTAATTGTGTATGTAGATAGTTCATCTATTCCTGAAATCGACAATTTTGAACATTTTGCCTATCACCGACTTTGATACTGGCAATAAATCGAATCCAGTGATTCAAAAATTCTCTGAAATGTTTTAATTTCAGTAATATAAATGAGGGGTAAAGTCATGCAGGATGCATGCGACTATAATAATAATAATAATAAGTTCTCCATTCATGTTGACTGGGTCGCAATGGTAAAAGTCAAACATCAGCCAAGGAATGACTTAATTGTTCATATGACGCGTTTCGGAATCAGATATCCAGGAGCGATTACTGCGCGTAGATATGGTATTTCAAGCTGTGTGTGAAACATTCGTAGATTAGTCAAGAGACCGTACACCTTAGTATGTGACAAATCAACTGCTACATATACATCGATACTCTTAAAATCACATTTAAGTGCCTGGCGGAGGGTTCATCGAACCACCTTCACAATTTTCTATTATTCCAGTCTCGTATAGCGCCCGCAAAGAACGAAGACCTGTATCTTTCCGTACGAGCTCTGATTTCCCTTGTTTTATCATAGTGATCGTTTCTCCCTATGTAGGGAGAAGAACTTTGGTTATTGCAATTTCGTGAGAAGATTCCTCCGCAACGAACAACGCCTTTGCTTTAACGATGTCCATCCCAAATCCTGTATCATTTCAGTGATACTATCTCACCTACTTTGTGATAATACAAAACATGCTGCCCTTCTTTGAACTTTTTCGATGTACCTAGTCAGTCCCATCTGGTAAGGATCCCACACCGCGCAGCAGTATTCCAAAAGAGGACGGACAATTGTAGTGTAGGCAGTCTCCTCAGTACATGTTACATTTTATAAGTGTCCTGCCAATAAAACGCAGTTTTTGGTTAGCCTTCCACACAACATTTTCTGCGTATTCCTTCCAAATTAAATTTTTCGTAATTGTAATTCCTAGGTATTTAGTTGAATTTCCGGCCTTTAGATTTGACTGATTTCTCGTGTAACCGAGGTTTAACAGATTCCATTTAGCACTCATATGAATGACTTCACTTCTTTATTTATGACGAATTACCAATTTTAGCACCATAGATACGTTTTCTAAATATTTTGAGCTTGTGATGACTTTACTAATCAATAACGACGACGTCATCTGCAAACAACCTAAGGATTGCCTCCAATACTTCGTGCGAGCAAAGAGCTAGTTATGTTTCACAAGAACGATGTTTTCTAAATCCGTGTTGACTGTGCGTCAATAGGACGTTTTCTTCGAGGTAATTAATAATGTTCGAACACAATATATGTTCCAAAATACTGATGCATATCGAAGTTAATGATGTGGGCCTGTAATTTAGTGGCTTACTCCTACTACCTTCCTTGAATATTGATGTGACCTATGCAGCTTTCCAGTCTTTGGGTTCGGATATTTCATCGAGCGAACGGTTGTATATGATTGTTAAGTATGGAGCTATTGCATCTGCATACTCTGAAAGGAACCTATCTGGTATACAGTCTGGACCAGAAGACTTACTTTTATTAAGTGATTTAAGAATCTGCACTTCTCGGAGGACATCTGCTTCTTCGTTACTCATGTTGGCAGCTGTTCTTGATTCGAATTCTGGAATATTTACTTTGTCTTCTTTTGTGAAGGTATTTCGAAAGGCCGTGTTTAGTAACTCTGCTTTTGCAGCACTGTCTTTGATAGTTTCTCCTTTGCTATCCGGCATGAAGGCATTGAATGCGTCTAGCCACTAGCGTACTTCACATATGACCAGAATTTCTTTGGATTTTATGCAAGGTTTTGGGACGAAGTTTCGTTGTGGAAACTATTATAAGCATCTCTCATTGTGGTCCGCGCTAAATTTTAAGCTTCTGTAAATGATCGCCAATCCTGGAAATTTTGCGTCTACTTAAATTCGTCATGTTTTTTTTCTTTGCTTCTGCAACAGTGTTCTGACCTTTTTGTGAACCAAGAAGGATCAGCTCCATCGTTTGTTAATTTATTTGGTATAAATTTCTCAATTGCTACCGTTACTATTTCTTTGAATTCAAGTGACATCTGGTCTACACTTACATTATTAATTTGGAAGGAGCGGAGATTGTCTCCCAGGTTGGCGTAAAGCGATTTTTTATCTGTGTTTTTGAATTGGTATAAATGTCGTCTACTTTTGTAGGATTTGGGAGTTGCAATATTCAGTCTCACTAAGACAACCCTGTGGTCACTAATCCCTGTGTCCGTTTTGATGCTCTTTATTAACTCAGGATTATTTTTTGCTAAGTTTTCAAGTGAGTGTTCACAACCGTTTACTATTCTCGTGGACTCATGAACTAAGTTAATGCATCACTTACCTGTTCCTTACAAAAATGTGTGTTAACAGAATGACGGAAAGTCTGGTAACAAATGACGGAAAAATTTTAGTGTGATAATTACGAATTAGCAGTTTTCGTATTTTTTTCCTTTACTTGCACTGTGAAACCTTGCTTCTTGCCAGTTTTCACGATACAAGGCCAAGGGGAACTACGCCGTAGGTTTCCTGCTTGTGATAGGTGGAAATCGGCGAATGGAAAAGCAGGCGGCAGTTGTGACGTGGCGTTTTCCTGCTTTCGAGCGCCGGCTGAGGCGCGCCAATACTCTACGTGGTTCAAATGGTTCAAATGGCTCTGAGCACTACGGGACTTAACTGCTGAGGTCATCAGTCCCCCAGAACTTAGAACTACTTAAACCTAACTAACCTAAGGACATCACACACATCCATGCCGGAGGCAGGATTCGAACCTGCGACCGTAGCGGTCGCGTGGTTCCAGACTGCAGCGCCTAGAACCGCTCGGCCACCCCGGCCGGCTACTCTACGTACCTCTGGCCGCTGTGGTCTCCCGCGCGCCTGTCTGTGTCTGTTGCTTCACGTGAGCTGTCGTCCCGTAACGCTGATGTCGCTGGCAACCAAGACGTCGGAAGTCGGTACCCGTCTTCCCTGTTCACGTTGCCGGGTCGCTTGATATTTCTGTTGCCTCTCTAATCTCCCTCCCTTAAAGTAAGACGTTGTTTCGCGAGTGTACGAGCTAAACCAAAATCAATCTGTTTGCCGCACTCATCCTGGTGTTCTGCCACCGCTGATTTGGTGTTGTGTCTTAGTCGGATATATCTTTCGCGTTCAGATCTCCGAGTGCTTATGGGTAACTTGCAACAGTGACCGAAACGTGGGAGTTTTACACATTGACAATGCGGCCGCAAACCCAGAAAAATTCTATTGACTGTGACAATGGGCGCGGAAGCCTACGTTTATATATCCTGGTGGAAGTTACTCGCGAGGTTGCTGTTGCTGTAAGTGACCGAAAAGCACAAGTCCCGGGTGATGTGAAGTTCGATGGCAGCATGTGATGACCTCACACAAATGCAGGATGCTTGTCGATCGGTACCCCTGGAATTTGCAGTGAGATGATTGAGGCTAGCACGAGTGGGGTGGTTGTAGGAATCTGAAACATTCTATAACAATTAGTTTAGTAAATAACTTTTACTTAACTTTGTCCTGCTACTGCACTCCGGGAACATAACTAATAACAATTATCTTTCTTGAATACAAATGACTCATTAACAAACATTAACTGGATTATACAACAAGCAAGATAACACAATTCTGGTATTACGTGCGTAATACACGCGCAAACTAGTGGCTGCGAACCTAGCGAGCTGATGGCTATTCTGATCTGACTTCGCTCACGACCTGTAGCTGACTCTCCGGTGCGATTTGCAAGTCTCTGTCCGTGCCATACGGCGGCGCTGCAAGCGCCAGCGAGTCCAGAGAGGTTGCAAGTGCTGGACTGCTATCGATTATCGCAACCTCTAGCGTGGTGTCTAACGTTGACACCACACCGGGTAGGACTAGGTCTCGTGCAGATTACAAGAATTTTCCTTCCCATGACCAACAGCGCCGAAAGTTTTGCACTGGTACCAGTGCAAGATCCAGAAGGTGAAGGAACTGTATCCTCATGATTTGTAGCTACGTACCGAATTTACTCTTCGGTTTCTGGCACGGATCGAAGTTGATGACATGTGGCCGGGCAATATTCTATGGAGTGACGAAGCACATTTTACACTACAGGGTGCAACGAATACACAGAACTACAGAATTTGGCGTAATGTTTAACAGCGTGTTGTGCACAAAGAGCCATTTCACTTGCCGTATAATCACTGTGAGATGAGGGTACAGAAGCGCCTTTATTGTGCGTCCTTTCTTCTTTGAGGTGAATACACCCGTATATTTATTATATGGCTACCAGTTTCGGTGCTCTAGTACGCCATCTTCAGGCCTCTGCACACTATCAAGATCTCCTTGTACAGCATGTGATTCCTGCTTTGGAAGAACAGAACTGTGTTGAATCCACTGTTCACAGCACCTCAAGTCACTCACCCAGTGAAAGATATGCTTAATGAAACCTTCCACGGAAGTTTTACCTTCAGAGATTTTTCAGACGCATGACCTGCAGGACCACCTGTCTTAATCCGCGTGATTTTAGGTTCTGGGGATAACCAAATGAACGTATTTACCAAGGACACGTTCCGTCTCTACCTGATCTGTAGGCGAGTATAATGGGAAACGTTGCTCAGACTCCACCGGAACTGCTGCGAGCAAGTTTTTATCACATCGTTTAACAGATGAAGCATCTCGTGAACGTCTCCGGTGCTCATATTTAACAAACTGTGGAAGAGGCGGTTAATAATAGAAACAGCATTATTACTTTCTCACTTGTTTGACCTGTTCTGTCCACGTTCCGTTCCTAATACATTACACATGAAAATATTTCTGTATGTCTTTCTTGCATTCGCAGCGCCAGAATTGCACCTGGTGGACCTAATTGAAACAAATTTTTTCCAGCGTAAATCGCTTCCGCATTAACGCATTAGAATATCTACCAAGTTTCGCCGCCGTACGATAATTACAGCTCACATTTCGCTTCAGTGATAGCTGAACTTTAATTGTAACCACGTAGTACCATAAGGCTTTCAGATGACAGGAAACACATGCATATTACCTGGTAGAGCACCTCTCCAAATTTTAACTCATATTACAGATGCTCAACGGGAGACCGTTTACGAGCTTCCAAAACGTCAAAATGTGCATGCCATGAATAGAAATCAATGCTGCAGGAAGGCACAACGCATCCCCATGAGAACATCTGTTCACAGGGTTGCGTATCTGTACACTCGAACTAATTGAATGCGACAACAGTAAGCAGAAGTTTATGGATTGAAACTTGTAGAGATTATCTTCCTACTTATCTGTGACATTTTCTTGGTGTCCTTCAGTTATCACGCAGTAATCTTGTGAAATCCCGGAGGTACTTCTGATTAACCTTGTATGCCAGTGACTTAGTAAATTTGTGTACCTCTTCGGCTTGCCGAATTAACCCACTCCAACAGATGATTAATTATCGTACATTTTGCAATCCTCTTATAGTTGGTGAAATTCTCAGAGAGCATAAATTAATCCCGACTCATTCTTGACTCGAGCCAAATGCTTAAATCTTGCACTTTATTTGTAACAAGAGACCAATCGTATTCTACGAAAAGCATAAACTTATGGTTAATCTAAACACCGCGTGCCGTTGTTGTGAAACATATGTGATTTGAGTAAACTGCAGCTAACACTAAAGCGACTGGAGAATAGATGCAGAGTAGCAAGATACAGCGTATCACGTGACGCAGCAGCCAGTAGCGACTCGCTGCCAATTCTGTCTGTCACAGCGAGTGCGTTGGATGATACATGTTTATTTTCTCATTAGTGCTTGTATAGTGACGGTTATTTTGGCATTATAGCTTTTATTTTGAGTGACATAATGGAAACGTAACGAAATGACAGAAACAGTCGAGAGCTTTAGCGTTCCTCGTAATGTTGTCAGACCAGAAACGGAGCCGCCAGATGGAGAATGCCACAGCGTTGCCAGATAGCAGGAGCGTGCAACGAGTGGGGTATTTGCTGTAGGGTAGAGGCAGAGAGCGAACTGCTTACGCTGTCAAGTATTTTCTTCCACCCTCGGCGCACAAAGCGTGAGACCCCGACTTCTTAATTGGAGAGAACTCTCAATAGCGGATAGCCTCAGTGAGAGCTCGGTATGTATTCTGTTCCCTCAACGAAAAGTTGATACTTTTACACGTTGATGATGAAAGCAAGTGGTGATACAGGTTTTACAGTCTTTCAAAACATAGATCTAAAATAGGAACAGCTATTGGAAGTGACTCAACTATTATTATAATGAATAGAATGTTTATCAAACTATTTAATTTCTAACTCTATTCAAGAAAATTTTCAGAAAGCACATACAATTAATCAATTATAAAAAAATCATTGATGATATAAAAGAAAGGTCAATGTTGTATAAAGTAAGCTCTCTTGCATTTTCTACATTTTCGTTCTGTCATTTAACTGCAGTTGATTATGAGCATACAAATTTCCATAACTTAAAAGTGATGTATCAGCCTTATATATTTAGTTTATACTCTAATGCGGACATAAACCCAGAATAATTTTGCTGACTCAGAGACTGGGTTCGAAGGTGAAACTAATATTTTAAAAAATGTTGTAGTGCGGTTTGTTTTCTCGATTATTCCACAGCCATTAGATAGAATTCACGTTAGATGCAGTAGGCAGCGAAGAAAGCGAACTGTTATGGTTCATGTCCAAGCTTAAAGTTTACATAATAAAGAGGATATGAATTTTGAAAGGCAAAACACAGAAAAAGACCAACCACAAACTATTGGCACGTTTGGTAATTCTTGTAAAAGCGATAATTTATCTATTTGTGCAAAAGTAGTTCGAAAAGGGAATTAATACGTAATGTCTAAGATTCCAGTATGCTTCACGTTCTTAATCAGTTTGTTGGATTGGGTTGTTTGGGGGAAGAGAACAAACAGCGAGGTCATCGGTCTCATAGGATTAGGGAAGGACGAGGAAGGAAGTCGGCCGTGCCCTTTCAAAGGAAGCATCCCATCATTTGCCTGGAGCGATTTAGGGAAATCACGGAAAACCTAAATCAGGATGGCCGGACGCGGGATTGAACCGTTGTCCTCCCGAATGCGAGTCCAGTGTGCCAACCACCGCGCCACCTCGCTCGGAAATCACTTTGTGGGGATGTCATTATCTAGGACTTTTTTAGAAGCTAAATCATAAAAAACGAGATTAAAACGTTTTATCGTAATGAAAAAACTAATTCTCGTAAATATTAGACGTAAACATTAACTGGAAGGTAAGAAAAGTTGACGTTGTTTCACGTGCACTGATTTCAGATTTTTAAAATGCTTAAGTAATTCAGGACTACGAATGTATTCAACTATTTAGAAGGCAGGAATCTCTCAAAACGAAACACGGAATGCTGCCTCGTATGAGTAGACGACTTATTGTACATAACATAAATCTGGAGAAAAAGACGGTAAAGCAGTTCTCGCGTTAGAAGACAACAGTACTAAAAAGTAATGCCTCCGAATATTTTATGTGGAAATTCTTAAGCTATTTTAATAAAATAAACGTTATTAACATTCGACCCCTTTATTTTTCATGTCTACATAGTTTTTCTCGATACAGTCATCCTGGCGAAGAACACATTCCACCCAACGACAGACCAGTTCGTTGACACCGTCACTGTACTGTGTTTGACTTTCGTGGTGGAGCCACTACCTCAGCTTTGTTTGCACCTCTTCGTCACTATCAAGGCTATGTCCTCGAAGGTCTTCTTTAAGGTTTGGAAAGAGATGAAAATCGGATGGGGCGAAATCGGGACTCTACGGAGAACGATCGATCACAGAGAACCCAAGACATCGGATTGTTTCACATGTCGCAGCGGTCGTGTGTCGTTTGGCATTGTCATGCTGAAGCACAAGGTGCTCCACCTGTCGAGGAACTCTTGGAGCTCTACTACACGCGCTGTTTCTCATGTACCGACCTAGTAACTTGACACACCGCCACGTTATATGCTAAAATTCGGAGCCTTCTAGCTGCAACTTGCGTCCGCCCCAGAGGGCTACTGAAATGTAATATACAGTACATTTCAGACTGACGGAATGGATTGTGGGCTCCCTAATAAAGATATCTTCTTGAAATTTGGCTAAATTACTCCTCGGGTATGTCCGCAAGAGCCCATAACCTAACTTCTTTGTTTTAATTTACTCATTAGTTACTGCAAAAAACGTGACGAAAAACACACGAGAAAATTACATATTTGTTTAAAACGTTCACAATTTTATTATTTTGCCAAATTCCAAAAAACTATATTGCTTCGTGTACAATATCCTATGGATTAAGAAAATTGCTTTTTTTTTTTTTACGTAAGGTTTGAAGACTACAGGAGTTCTGCACGGGCACTCCTCGTTTTGCACAGAGCAACTATAACTCCTCGTACAGGGTGCTTAATGATGAATTACTTTCTTAAGAATCATAAAATGTTATCCAAGAATCAAGAATGTCAAAGATTGACATTGATTGCTTCATCAGTGTTCTGAAAGCAAAACAGTAAAATTCACTTATGTTATAGGCTGACTGAGGAGAATGAAGAACAACAACATTTCCTTTGCTATTCTTGTCCCGTTCAAGTTTATGTCTCAGCTCTGATGTTCTTTAGTGCGGTGGCGCTTAACCCTAGATGTGACACGTTCATCTGCCGAAAGATAAAGTACATTTTCATCCGCAGAACTGCACTCGTGTACTTAAGGGTATGGTGGTGTACTGTTCGTGACACCTGCATTGTGCAACGGTGTCCTAGATGAAACCCCCAGCCTCACAGAAGTATTCATGTTAAGCTCGGCTAGCCTCTTGAAGTTACACAGGAGGAATAAGCGCCGATGTCACCACATTCCTGATTTGTCAATCATCATCTTCATAATCATCATCATCA
Source organism: Schistocerca americana (assembly GCF_021461395.2). Taxonomy (NCBI): domain Eukaryota; kingdom Metazoa; phylum Arthropoda; class Insecta; order Orthoptera; family Acrididae; genus Schistocerca; species Schistocerca americana. The sequence goes on along the minus strand of NC_060119.1, from coordinate 256,150,141 downwards.
TCGTCGTCGTCGTCGTCGTCGTCGTCGTCGTCGTCATCAACAACACAAACAGAAGATATCAGTTTGTGAGATGGCGGTTGACCTGTTTAACACACCGCTAAGGTGCTAGGGATTCGATCCCACGTGCTTTACAGGGAAAAGAAGTAGTAGGGTTTACAAGGGGATGGCCAAATTAAGCACGGAATTATGGGTACCACACCTCACACTGACGTTATTGAAGACAGCCATCAAACCACGAAAGGAAACTAGTTGTCACTATAACAGTTTGGTTTATTACCATAAGACATCAAACAGGATTATTTACTCACTGAATCAAGTATATGAACATTTAATAAGTGGATTAGGGACCGCAAATACGAACTATAACCTTGGCACAGCTGCGTGAGCTCGCTGAACCGCAGGACGTGTCCAAGTAGCTAGCTGTGACACTTAGATATGCGTAATGAAACCATGATGCAAATTAACTAACTTCGTGTTCCCCTTGTCTCGTTGGCTACATCGATGGCGCGTGCTTACCAGGCTTAAGTTGTGCAATTACGCATGACAGCTGCAGTAGTGGCTGAAAATCCTAAGTTCAGCTCGACCTCTGCGCTCTCGTCTAAGTTGGAGATACCTCTCTCTACAGTTCTGCCTTAGGGCTTGAAACAAGTGGTATCCCTGAACGAAGTGTCTCTTCCGCAAAGCCCTCAGAGGACTCTCCGAAACTTAGCTGGTTCTACCAGTGTCGCAATCTCGCTGGCCAATTGCAGTAGGCCTTGCGAATTCCATCCTATGTTAATTTTATAAACAAGTTTAACAGTGTCCTAATCTTCGGAATTTTGTCGCGGTTAACCAAGAACGTATGGTATGGAGAAGAAGAAGAAAGAAAATCTCTCCCAATATACGACAAATTTTCAGTGATGGCCAAGCAAATGCCCTGCACACCCGCATGCGTGGGAACTCATTCCTTCTGCCGAAATAATTACTATCAAGCAATTAGAAAATCCTTTACTACGATTTCAACAAACATTCCAGAAGGGTGTTAGAGATCAACGGTTGATACCACACTATGAAGTCTCGTGTTTTCACCTAGCCTTCAGATTCTTATTAAGCCAAAAAGGACTCGTTTTCACTCCTTGCACAATGCAATTTTTATAGCAAGCGACCCGGGGCCTTCTGGATGCTCCAGCCGCATGGACACAGCAGGCTGTTTTTTCCTGTTCTAAACTTCCACGAAGAATAGCTTTCAGCATCAAACAACTGGATGACTCTTCTGGTCACTTTCCTTCTGCGAGCCAGCTAAAAGCTCCCCCCCCCCCCCCCCCCCCCCACACACACACACGAAATAATTAGCAATGCAATCATCGGCAGTAATGAACATTGCTTGCAGTTTTGATGCAGCGTTATTAATTTGACTTTAATGACTGTTGGGATCGACGAATTAAATTACAAAAGAGGTTATTTTGGCATAAACTGCCACGTAACAATTGTTACCAGCATCAAACACATTTACCAAAAATGCAGCAGTTATACCTTGTGAGATATGGTAGCCGTAGTGAGAGAGGGAAGAAGACTGTCCAGTTTGGAGATTAACGTAAAGAATAAGGTCTGACAGCTAACACTCTCTCTTTCCTAGCTCGTATCTGGCAGGCTGTGGTCCGCTATACTCATGATATGTCAGATTTGTTTCATTTTAACGTAATGATGGGATACATTTCCTGTCGCAAAAGTCTAAAGTTAGGCTAAGAGATGGAAGTCAGCTACGTCATCTGGCTTTGAGTAGTGTAAACTTTGTTCTGTGTGTGATCGTATTTTGATTGTTCCCGTATCGTATTTTCTGAGATAGAGATTGGGCTCTGAGCACTATTGGACTCAACCGCTAAGGTCATTAGTCCCCTAGAACTTAGAACTAGTTAAACCTAACTAACCTAAGGACATCACACACATCCATGCCCGAGGCAGGATTCGAACCTGCGACCGTAGCGGTCTCGCGGTTCCAGACTGCAGCGCCAGAACAGCGCGGCCACTTCGGCCGGCTAGAGATTGGGTACCAGCCCAGTATTCGCCTAAACGAGCGTGGAAAACCGACTAAATAAAAGAATGAGGCCTGCCGGTGTACCAGACCAGCAGTTGTCAATCCACTGCACGCAGTTGATCGAGGTCTGGCTCACTTCCCTGCCCAAAAAGCTAGCGCGCTGCACAAGAGTCCTGACTATCATAGGTATTCCACATTTTTACTCAATAGTACTCTTCAGGAAGACCCCTGCCAAACTAACAGTTTGATGTTTAGAAGACTTGAACTCAACAATGTTGTGGTTTCGTTTGCTTAAGCCGCTGCCATCCGCGCTAACTGCTTTCAGAGCCGTCACTGTATATCGTCCTGACGCAGGAGCACTCTAACGTGGTGGTAGCCATGTCTAAATCATGCGCAAATGACTGTTTCTTGGAAGAAGATTATGTGGCTGTATCGCATCTTTCACGCTCACCGCTCCTTTTTTTCCATTCTAACTGGCAGCAACAAACATGTCCACGACAGCTGCACGCAATATATGCCTCGAATGATGCAGCTGCGTAACTGACACTTAGAGAAAAAGGAAGAAAAGGAGGAAAATGCGGCTACAGTTCGATATTATTATAGACGGAGCGGTTAAGTACAAAGAATGCAGAAAGAAATTGCTGCAGAACTATTCACAGGAGCCATCCACAGATTCGCATGAAGTGACTTAAAGAGGCTTTACCGAACTTAATTCAGAACGAACTGCCGAAGATTTTAATCCTGTTTCTACTGAAGTGAATCTAGTTGAACGACAATCGATGGTCTGGTTAATCCTCTGCGAGAATTTTTTAAAAGTTGTGACCGTGATATAACCTTATGGAAACAGAACACTCAAACTGTGATTCGTTTCCGAAACACTCCTGGAGAGTAGACAAATGGGTCAGAGAACAGATGTTCTCCCAGCACAAACGTAAGTTATAACATTACATATTAATTTCGGTCACCAGCCTAATGAGGCATTCTTGTGTCAAGCAACATAATAAAGCAGAAGGTAGTGCTAAGGCTAACCTAACCTTTCTTGACATATAGGAAACAGTACTATATATATATATATATATATATATATATATATATATATATATATATATATATATATATATACTAAGATGGTATCTGTTCTTTCGGACATGTCCGAAAGAACAGATACCATCGTAGAATGAAATTACAATGAAATGAACACCCGTAGCTGCTTACAGGCGTTGACATACGTCAACGGGGACAGATGAAAATGTGTGCCCCGACCGGGACCCGAACCCGGGATCTCCTGCTTCGTGGGAGGCGTGCCAGAGATAAATCCCTTCAGTCGCGCTATCCTCTGTGTCCTCGGTGGCTCAGATGGATAGAGCGTCTGCCATGTAAGCAGGAGATCCCGAGTTCGGGTCCCGGTCGGCGCACACATTTTCATCTGTCCCCGTTGACGTATGTCAACGCCTGTAAGCAGCTACGGGTGTTCATTTCATTGTAATAACAGTAACATATGCCTCTCAACAACACGAACTTTAATTGAACTAGATGCAGCAGTTTATAGAACCAATCACCAACACACATTAAACTAGTAGCAATACTAAACAGGGAAGAACATGAAATGATTGTGATTTAAATCAGGTGGTCTCTTAATGATCATACTCTATGACTTCATTCCTTAGTGCATGGTCTCTCTGCCTGTGCATTAACCAGTTTGCATTAGAATAGCTACCACAATGAATAATTCTTTCTTAAACTCGGTTTGAAGCAATTAAACATAATGCAAATCTAGCTACATTGGCTCTGAAGGACCTTTTGCATTGCTTCATTAACTAACTATCCTAGTACATGAGGGCCTTTAAACTTTCGTGGTTGGAATAACCATGCTCATTAACAAAATTACACCAGTATGCATGAGAAATGGTAATTATTCTTATCAGTAATTATTAATTAAGTACAACAAACTATAACTGTTTAAATAACAAATTAGCTTTGATAAGCAGTCTTTTAACCTACTCAAAAAATAGTTGGCTGTTCAGATACCAATAAAACATTAAATTCAAGTTCAAGCACTTTCTCACGAAACGAAAACTGATAAAACTTCGTAATTGGTACATAAGTGCATAAATGCACTGATAAATTAGGACAGTCGGAATTAAGTTCACTAGGATAGGATTCCTATCCAGGTTTGCGATTTCGGGTAATCACAAATGGAAGACTTTTCAGCAACACCACGATTATTATTAAAAATCAGCCAGATTTCACAAATACTGTTCGATTTATAGGGTGACAAATACAAAAAAGTTTAGTGGATGGCTTGTGGTACTGGTGGCGTAATTTGCAGTGGCTGTTAACATGGCGGCGATGCAGTCATGACAGTACTGTTGGCCTCTCCCTGTTACAGATCACCTTGGCGTCGGAATTATATGTTTGTAGCGCCCAAAAACCGACACGATAATAGAATCACCAAATGCAGCATCCGAGGCCCTTAAATACTGCTATTAAGCTCTTCTGGCCTCAAAACTCCGAGAATATGAGCCACAATGCTTCGCTACCGCTAACGAGATGTTAACCACTGCACTGCTCAGCCCAGACTCCTTACCCGCCACAAAGGAAGAGTAGCCAATTGCGCGCCAGCTACACTTTTCCCACTCCGCCAGGCTACTTCAGTGGATGCGGGGCTTCCCCCACATCTTTTACATTCATCTCTACGTTCCCTAACTATGGACCAAGTCATTTACAGTACATTATGTAACAATCATTTCAGTAGTTACTTAAATCCACAAGCACAATTTAAACAAAATCGTTCGAAAGTTCACATAACTGAAACATGTACACATAGTCAAAAAATTTCCATGACAGATACAGCATTCTACATAAGCAGCACTACGACCTGACATAGACATATCGATATAGCTACAAAATAAGCCGAAAATAGGTATTACACAGTCTCTTATCTACTGCACCACTTCGATCAATCATCAAACAGAAAAGAATTCGGACACGCTAAATTTTCTACAGATTATGAGCGAAGATGGGACTCCAAAATTTCTTGCTTACTAGACCGCATTTTAATCGAATTCTTCATGTCTGGGGTACTCCACTCAAAGGCACCTCTACAGCATTTGCCTAAATAGATTTGCGGCAATCAGGTAAAATTTAAATCAGCATTGCCATACGCAGATTTCAGTCATCAGCTTGAACTCTCAGACAGTTAAGAGGAAACAACTCACTGGAAGACGGCACGATGTCGCCAGGAGAGAGGAGTAACCTCGTTTAATAATAATTTTATGATTAATGCACAGCGTAGATCAAGCGTTTTTATTGTTCGGGCGTAAAGCCAAGCGACGGCACGACGGTCAAGAACGTTTGAGTAGAGAGGGCTGTGAGACGTCAGTCAATAGTACGCTGGCCTACCCGTCTCTAGGACGACACCGAGACAGCAGCCGTCTCTAGGCGTAGAGAACATAAGCGCCGCTCTGCCTGGACACACAGAGTTGAAGACCCGCCGTTTTAAGAGCTCTACGGTAACGACTTAGGAACTGTTTTATTTCACTTGTATTGCGAATTATGTGCGAGGTGCGACAATAAAGTAATGAGACTGATTTTCTTTGCAAGATGTGGCACAATATCTTTGACTTTGGTCTATGAGCTGCTTGTAGTCCAAGCGTCACATCGATGCAACTGCTCAGTCGTGAGTTGTGCTGTAATAAGTTAACACATGTTTGTGTCTCTCGTCACGGAAATGGAGCCGCGTAATATTGAGCAACGGTATGCCATTTCTTTTTGCGTTAAATTGGGTGAAAACGAGACGACAACCTACGGTAAGTTTCAGAAGTCTTTTGGAGAGGAGGTTATGTCAAGAGCTCAAGTTTTCCGTTGGCATAAAATGTTTAGTGAAGGCAGAACGAATGTTGAAGATGAAGACCGCAGTGGACGATCATCAACCTCACCGACGGATGTCAACGTGGTCATGGTGCGTGAACTCGTACGATCTGATCCAAGATTATCCGTGAAAATGATTGCAGAAGAACTGAACACCAATCGAGAAACTGTTCGTCTAATAATAACTGAAGATCTTGGTATGAGAAAGATTTGTGCAAAAATGGTCCCCAAAAATCTCACACCACAACAGCGTGAAACACGGAAAAATGTGGCAGCCGATCTGTTAGGGAAAACGGAAATCAATCCAGAATTGTTGAGCCGTGATGAAAGTTGGTTTTTTCAGTACGACCCAGAGACAAATCGCCAAAGTTCGCCATGGTGCTTAGAGGGATCACCCAGACCAAAAAAAAACTCGCATGTCAAAGTCGAAAGTGAAACGCATGCTTGTGTGCTTCTTTGATTCCAAGGGAATTGTTCATAAAGAGTGGGTGCCTCCTGCACAAACAGTTAACCAGTATTACTACAAAGAAATTTTAGAAAGACTTCGTGAAAGAGTTCTTTGAGTCCGTGCCAACATTGCTGATAATTGGATTCTGCATCACGATAATGCTCCATCCCATACTGCTCTGTCAGCACAGCAATTTTTAACCTCAAAACAAATTTCAGTACTACCACAGTCACCTTATTCACCAGATATCGCTCCGTGCGACTTTTTTCTATCTCCAAGAGTCAAAACGGCGGTCAAGGGACACCATTTTCAAACAACAGAAGATGTCCAAAAAGTCTGTGACGAGGGTCTTTGAGGATATCACAGAAGGTGATTCCACAAATGTTACCATCAATGGCAGAAGCGCTGGAAAAAGTGTGTGCAGTCAGAAGGGAACTACTTTGAAGGAGACAACACTAAACTTCACTAAAACGGTAACCAACATTCTTTTTCACATCAGTTTCACTACTTTATTGTCGCACCTCGATACCGAGGAGCTTGCATATGTTTGTCTGTTGCTCTTTGCTCGCGACACGTCTGTATCTCACGAGGTTAAGTATTATAATTCATTTCCTTTTGTAATAAACTTCATTCATACGGTTTGCTCGAACTGTTGTCTATAAATCCGAGAAAGCAGGTCTCCTAGGCACCCTGACGACGCGCGGGCAGGACAACGTTTATTATAACCCGTTTCGGCCAACTTTCAAATCTAAAAACTGGAGACGCGTGGGATTAGCCGAGCGGTCTAGGGCGCTGCAGTCATGGACTGTGCGGCTGGTTCCGGCGGAGGTTCGAGTCCTCCCTCGGGGATGGGTGTGTGTGTTTGTCCTCAGGATAATTTAGGTTACGTGGTGTGTAATCTTTGGGACTGATGACCTTAGCAGTTAAGTCCCATAAGATTTCACACACATTTTTTTCTTGTTACGACTGGCATCATTGTTTTGACGAGGCACACCAGATGATGCCAGTGGCAGCTTTGTTTCTCTACATATACATTTATACTCTACAAGCAACTATACTGTATCTGTCGGAGGGTACTTCTTATCTTAATGTGGCAAAATGCGGCCAAAGCCGGCGATTACAACAAAAATGAGTGATCCAGACATTGACTAATCTAAATCAATCAGTTTGTCTAACTTGCCCGCATCTCGTGGTCGTGCGGTAGCGTTCTCGCTTCCCACGCCCGGGCTCCCGGGTTCGATTCCCGGCGGGGTCAGGGATTTTCTCTGCCTTGTGATGGCTGGGTGTTGTGTGCTGTCCTTAGTTAGTTAGGTTTAAGTAGTTCTACGTTCTAGGGGACTGATGACCATAGATGTTAAGTCCCATAGAGCTCAGAGCCATTTGAACCATTTATATGACTTAAATACCATCAAATATATACTGTGTGCTGGGGATGAGGAGGTATGTGGTGTTGTTTCAGTGATTCCAAAAACTGAGTCAAATTTACCCAGAGCGTGATAGTATCAGCTCGGTTAACAGTATGACATTTCACTCCACCTGGCCTGGATCCATGCAATGATTCGGTTGGGCAGGGTGTTATGAAACCGTTGTATTCTCTCCTCAGTAAATCTGGGCCACTACTGTATATGGTCCTTGATACCTCCACTGGGATAGAGTTGACGTTCGGTCTGGTCCCACACTTGCTCTATCGGAGACAGATCTGGCGACCATGCTGGCCACGGAAATAGCTCAACATCACGAAGGCACTTTGTAGATACACACGTCATGTGTGGGCGAGCACTGTCCTGTTGAAAAACGGCATTATGATACCGTTGCAGGAGAAACAACACATGGGTACGAACTTCTCAATTCAATAAACTACACCAACAGCTATGTACTATATTTTATTTTATTTCGAACGCATCCAGTTTAGGCAATTCATTTTGCTATCTCCAGGCCCCATACGCTTTTTTTCGAATCAACGAACTCATCATATAGCGCCATAAAACTGTATATCGTGAATCCCAATCGTTGTGCAACTGATTGGTACGAAGGTTGGGTTGGGTTGTTTTGGAGGAGGAGACTAGACAGCGAGGTCATCGGTCACATCGGATTAGGGAAGGACGGGGATGGAAGTCGGCCGTGCCCTTTCGAAGGAACCATCCCGGCATTTGCCTGGAGCGATTTAGGGAAATCACGGAAAACCTAAATCAGGATGGCCGGACGCGGGATTGAACCGTCGCCCTCCCAAGTGCGACTCATTCGTACGAAGGGATTCACGATATCCAGTTTTGTGGCGCTATACGATAAGCTCGTTGATTCGAAAACAGCTTATGGGGACTGAGACAGCAAAATGACTTGCCGAAACTGGTTGCGTTCGAAATAAAATAACCTAAAGTGTACGGCTGTTGGTAAAGTTTATTGAATTGAGAAGTACGCACTAGCCGAAGTCCCCTCACCATGAGGACGAACGTTACCCGATACGTCAGGTTGTGCCTTCATAGTTCCCTCAGCCACTACAAGCCATGACCTGAAGTCATACCTGATGACTACGCACACCATGACGTCAGGAGTAATACCACCGTGTCTCTCCCAAACATTGGAAAAGCGGGACCTCTCCTTAGGCCGCCACTAATTCGCCGACGATAGTCATCCGGGTACTGCATAACCTTGATTCATTGATGATTACAAAGTGCCACTATTCGTGAGTAGTCTATGCTTCTCGGTCACGCCATGACTCCAGACACAGTGACGGTCAGATGTGGCCGAGCAGAACGCTGACGACGAGTAGGTCTATGCCTGCCATCACGTTCCCATGCAGCCAAACATCAGGCCACTGTCTACATCTAATTGATTACTCCGTTATTCACAATTAATTGCCTGGCAAAGGGTTCAATCCACCACCTTCAAGCTGTGTCTACCGCTCCACTCTCGAACGGCGCGCGAGCAAAACGAACAATTAATTTTTCCTGTGCGAGCCCTGATTTCTCTTATTTTGTCCTGATGATCATTTCTCCCTATGCAGGTGAGGGCCAACACAATGTTTTCGCAATCGGAGGAGAAAACTGGTGATTGAAATTTCGTGAGAAGATCGCGTCCAACGAAAAAGGCCTTTGTTTTAACGATTGCCACTTCAATCCACGTATCATGTCTGTGACACTATCTCCCTATTTCGCGATAAGACAGAACGAGCCGTCCTCCTTTGAACTTTTTCGATGTCATCCGTCAGTCCCACCTGATACGGACCCCACACCGCACAGCAATACTCCAGAATAGGGTGGACTAGTGTAGTGTAAGCAGTATCTTTAGTACATCTGTTGCACCATCAAAGTGTCCTGCCAATGAATCGCAGTCTTTGGTTTGCTCTACACACAACATTATCTATGTGATCGTTCCAATTTAGGTTATTTGTAATTGTAATCCTTGAGTATTTAGTTGACTTTACAGCCTTCAGATTTGTGTGACTTATCGCGTAATCGTAATTTAGCGGATGTCTTTTAGTACTCACGTGAATAATTTCACACTTTCCTTTATTCAGGGACAATTGCCACTTTTCGCACCATACAGATATCTTATCTAAATCATTTTGCAAGTCGTTTTGGTCATCTGATGACTTTAAAAGACGGTAAATGACAGCATCATCTGCAAACAATCTAAGACGGCTTCTCAGATTGTCTCCTATGTTGTTAATATAGATCAGGAACAATATAGGGACTATAACACTTCCTTGGGGAACGTCGGATATTACTTCTGTTTTACTTGATGACTATCCGTCTATTACTACGAACTGTGTCCTTTCTGACAGGAAATCACGAATCCAGTCACAAGACTGAGGCGATATTCGTAGGCAAGCAGTATGGTTAGAAGACGCTTGTGAGGAACGGTGTCGGAAGCCTTCTGGAAATCTAAAAATATGGAATCCACTAGACATCCCCTGTCGATAGCACTCATTTCTTCATCAGTATAATAAGCTAATTGCTTTTACTTTCGAATGCCCCGCAAATTTGGATACCGAACGATTTGACCAAACGGCCAAATGGTGACCCACAATGAGGCCTCTTTTTAACTCAGTTAGGTCCTGATGATATTATCCAACACGAGTATGTGGCTTCTCCGTGTCCTCTAGTCATCTCACGCAGTCCAATACTCTTATAGAAACAACACTAAAAACCACCACCGCTAATGCACTCTGGTGGTCAATCATCGTGTTACAGAGAACTACAACTCCAATGATTTACATATTAGCTAATAGTGTGTACGTATACAAAGCTACACTGACTCCGACCATGTCTTCTGTGAGCTTCAGTTTTTCTGTCAGGCAGAGTTGTATTTCAAAGTCGCTGTAAATATCTCAATCACGGCAACCGGAGAATTATCATAATGAACAGACTGCCGACACAACGAGAACATAAAATGTTCTGGAACGAAACTTGCTGACTGTTGTAGACCTTTGCCTCTTTTATAAATATTATTCTCCCTCCCTGTCCGATTATAAATCTATTTTTTTACACTGTTAGACATTAAAACTATAATACTATAAAGGATACCAAGAGACTTATTGTGTGTTAATAAAGTAGTAGGAAGCATACATGATTAAATCTGTGGGTGATCTAATTGCGAAATTTAGTATTCTGAGCTACCACTTCTGGAAACAACAATGACTAACCGATTTGGGCATCGAGTCAAACTGAACATGGATGACATACGTGTACGTCATTCCGTGCCAGATCTCTTCAGTTGCAGTGGCTAGCGAGTGGCGGCATGCCAGAGAACAATGTGTGTCCCCCTCTCGCGCTAGTCGCGTGTGGCCGATGTGGTCATGGATCGTGTTGAGTATGACACTCCTGAACCCATTGATTGCATATTCATACAACAGCAGTGGGATCATGACCAACTAGACCAGTAATATCTCGGAAAGACAAACCACAGTCTAGATGAGCCACTATCACGTTTGTTGTCGGAATTACAAGAGGTGCTGTAAGTCATTTCTCCTCCTTACACGAGGTGCAACAGGATTTTCTCACGAACAACTAACGTTCAACGGCGATTCCTCGATGAGAAACCCGCTGTGTAATTTTTCCTTATATACATAACGTAGATGACGTTCCTTTTGCCAACATATTTTTGTTCCGCTGAAATAATTATCATTTGCATATCGATACCAATTGACGCTTGTTGCATGTCACCTTCACGATGTTGCAATTTCAATGCCAGCAACGCACGGCGAAGCAACTTTTCTTCATAAATAATTAATTTTAGACAAACGAGTAGGTAGTTGTGTGACTTGTAGAGATTGTATACAATGCAACTATCGATGTTATGTCTATTTATTACGTTTAAGATGCTTCCAGCTACGTGTGAACTTTTTACCGCTATTTCACTGCTATTCATTTAGTACGCGTGTAGCTGCTGTCATTCGTCAGTAAATTCTGTTGTGGATAATACAGTTATACATTAGTCGAAATTCGACTTGGAATTTCTTATTGGCTCTGTTCTCCACCGCTCCCTATTGATCAGCATCAGTCATAAATCTGGAAATTTCTTTAGAAACACATGCAAAATTAATTCCGCTAGTACTATCGACTTCGATGCATTCACTGCAGACAACTTTTTTAATACATCTTCACCGTTCAGCTTTGTATCTCTTCTCGAGTCCCTATTTCAATGTATCCAGAGGCAAGCTCATAAAAAGGCGCAACGGACCCGCAGCATCGTATTCTGCCCTCTTATTGCATTTTTTACTTATTGAATCCCCCTCCCCCCTCCCGAGTCTCCCCGCATTGGTGACCAGTGACTACCATACCGAACAAGCTGTGTGCTGTGAAATCGCTTTTTCACCTCCTGACTGGTCTTTCATTTCTGTCTCAGTCAATCAGCGGCCTAAGTACTGAAAAACAGCATCAAACGACATGCGTCTCGTGATCTCCAATAAGCCTGTAAAGCTTTTCTGTTAATAGTTCAAGTTCTACTTGTAGGAGTTGTTTCAGATTACTACTATTTCATACACATATTCGTAACCGCGTGTCAAAATCTCATCTTGAGCTTGGACTACTTTACATTTTTTTCATATTGTGTTTCGTGGGTTTCTCTATTACTGCATAGCATTTTTACAGTACTCTAATCATGTCGTTACCGTAAAATGGATAAGGCTCTTGTGATAAGCCCGTACTATATTTCATGTTATTCATTACACCAGTAACGGTTCTTTGATGATACTCCATTTTATTTCCTATAATTATTTCTCTCATTAAGGTGTGTTTGATATCGCAGTTGTAACTCTAAAAATATTTTCCCCTAAATTACTTGTAATTCAAAACATTTAATTACGTCTCAAAATATGGCTAAGGATGTAATATTCTAGTCACCATACTGTTTACCATGTCTGTACTATTCATTATGATGGTGTTCAAAGCTAGTATCGCAATTTACACTTCGCCCCAACAATTGTTCTCTATAAAAATGTATTGTGACCATTGCTTTCAAGTTCTGTATGAATGACCCGAAAGGTTTTTGCAGATGATGTAGTTACCTATAATGTAGTATTGTCTAAAGAAAAGCTGCACAAATACACAATCACATGTTGATAATATTTCAAAGAAGGTGAAAGACAGACAACTTGGTTTAAATGTACAGAAACGTAAAACCGTGCACTTTAAAAAACGTAGAAAAGTGGCAGTTTGTAACTGCGATATCACTGAGTGTCAACTGAAAACATTTCACTCACAAACACCCGGGTGTAGCACACTGTATCGATATAAGAGCGAAACATCACAGAGGCTCTGTCACAGGTAAGTCAGAGAGCAGACTTCGATGTATTGATAGGACGCCAAGATAATGCAGTCCGCTTATAAAGAAGACTATTTACGAAACAGTCGTGGGACGCATCCTACATTATTGGTCACGTATGTGTGACACATTTCAAAATACTGCTCAACTGTGTGGGATCCATAGCAGACAGCACTAATAGGAGATAGCGTACGTATACAAAGACGGGTGTCAGGGAAGGTCGCTGGTTGGTTTGATTCAGTGAAGAGCGTCACGGAATCCTGAACTGGAAGACGCTTGGAAACAGATGTCAACTACCCCACTAAAGCCTGTTGACAAATTTGAGGAACCAGTTCTAAGTGAAGAATCATAGGAATATATTTTAGTGCCCGAAGTGTCGTTCCCGTAAGAACCGAAAAGAGAAGATTAGACTAAGCAGAGAGCGCACTCACTCATTTAAACAATCATTCTTCCCGCGCTCCATATACGACTGGAGAGGACGGAAACTCTAACATGTGGTACCATGCTAGATACCCTCTACCGTGCACTTGACAGTGTTTTTCCAGAGTATGTATGTGGCTGTAAGTAGATGAGGCACACAAAGGGTTGTACGTCGGACGGGATGCCGGTTAATGTACCGTGCACGGTAATCGACTGTAGAAGGAAATGAGGAGTCTCACCATTAACCGACGCTGCCTCGTAGATCCTTACCAAAATGAGAAAAATAGCTTGTAGGAAGAAGTGACAGAAAAAGCTGCAATGGGACTGATGGAACTTATAGCATGACGAATCAAAACAAGCAACAACGTTCGAATAAAGAATTAAAAGAATTAAGTATTAATTCAGCGCACTGAAGATTTTTCTTCTTGTCGTGGGGGGGGGGGGGGGAGGGGGGGGTCTGTAGTTGTGGCTTGATTCCGCATCCCTGTCACCAAACACACTATCTCGCCATTGTTCTTAATCCTGTTCTATTCCTCTTCTCTCCATTGTTTCTTGAATACCCTTTTGTTGTCATCCTCTTCTTGTCCTTCCACGAGGTTGCCATGGATGTGCTCTCTTTAGCCATCTGTCTTTTTCCAGTCAAGTTATTTTTCTTCTATTATATCCGGAATACAACAATGGATGTGCCTCCTTTCCCTGTCTTGCTCATTTCATACGCGGTCATGAAGGGAAATTTTACGCGCTCTTCTCAAATGGTCCATTTGTAAAGCTCTAAGTCTCTCTCCATTTCTTTCTTTGAGTTCAGAACACTCCCATGACTTGTTATTGGTTCCATGATGGACTTGCACGATCGCATTTTTAGCTTTAAACTCATTTTTGAGAACCGAAGTACAGGGTTTATGTTTTGGATAGCTATCCTTCCTGCTTGATCCGTTGTAGGACGTGTCTGTCCTGTCTTTCATCACGTGATAGATACTTCAAAATTTCACCATACTCAAGATTTCACCATACAGGAACCTTCAGGAATACTAAGACAGGTGCCTGGATTCTGACGCTACACACTGTTTTCTTGATCCAGTGCAAAATACAATCCCTGCAGGTACATGAAACAACGAACGTATCTGAAAAACACGTGACTGAAGGTAACCTGCGCACGTTGTTTAGAAAAATTGTGTTTTACGCACTTTACACATCCTAATATTTTTTCTACACGGGTAGCAGATGCTAACAGCCTCTACGAGTGCAAATCACTTTCAGCTGCAACTCTTTTCTGTCATCTTTATCACACCATAAGTTAAGCAGTGTGAACAGAAGCAGTCTGAAAAGCTTGTAAGAATGTTTCAGGCTAGACCGTGCTGAGAAATAATTGTCAAGCAAAAAATTCGATGCGTCGCGCCGTTTCAGTGTTAATTACCATTGAAGTTAGCCAACCAGGCCGTTGCGGGCTGAAATTCAAGCGACCGGCCAAATAAAATCAGTGTCAGTTGTTCTCACAGCCTAAATGGTAGAGCACGAGATTGCTCAGCCTTTGGCTCGGGTTCGATCCTTACTACCAGCCCATCTCCAATTTTTATATCGCTCTCTTGTTTGGTTTTCAGAAACTAAAACGAAAACGAAAAACACGTTTGGCGGCACTGTCTCTGCAGGGCCGCTTCAATTAGTTCGAGCAGCGGCATGAGTGGCTAACTTTAACGCTAACTACTCAAACGGCGCAACGCAACGAATTTTTTTCTTAAGAATCATTTCTCAGCACGACCTACCCTTCTACATCCTTACACGCTTTTCAGGCTGTTTCTAACACTCCTGTCTATTACAGCTCCACAAGACAGTTATTTTCTAATAATTGACCTTCAATGGACAAAGTGTATTTCAAACCCCTAACTTCTAGTTTGTTAATTTCCAATAATCAATAGTCTTTACAGACAAAAGCTTCTGTTTCTTCATTCGATGGAGTCAATTAACTATAGCTGCACGAATGGAAACGAGTGAGCAGCACTGAGAGGATTTTTGTCCTTGGGTGTGGTTACGAGCCCACCGTCGGCGGATTTCGCTTGGACCATGGGAAGCAGCTCGAAGCTGTTCTATCACGGATCTGCACCACTCTCGGTCAGCAGCTAGCTCCTCTCGACCGCTGCACATCTGCCGGTCTGCACGCCTTCAACCAGCAAGTTTTTCCCTTTTCATTGTTTAGTCTGGCCCTTTCAGAATGTCTGAAAGGGTGCCTGCAGATTTCTGTTATTAATATTTCTCTGGTATCTTATATACGAAGCAGCATAACTAATAACGAACTACACCCGTTGTTATATGATTTATGTGACCTTTCTCTGAGTCATCAGTCTTCATGCAGATTACAAGCACCTTGATAAAATACATTCTCTCGATTACAACCTATTATTGCACAATGTTACCAGGTAACATCACGGTCAACTAGGATCGGCCGAACTATGAAACACCCGAAATAGGCGTTGGTGAACTGTAGGTTCCCAGTAATAATTACCTACTAGCTGGGCACATCAAACTGTTTGTCATATCCTCGTTTAAAGTCCAAACTTCTACATGTCAAATGAGGAGACTCAACCCTATTGGTGTTATAGGGTTATGTCTCGATAATGGGTTTCATTATTTCCTGTGTTTTCCACAATCATTCACAGTATTACAAAACGTAGTGCACCAGCACTCATGAAAGCTACAGACATGGTAAAATTTTACAGCTTTAACCTGAACACCGACAAGGTTTTGGAGGTTTTCAGATATTTTATGAGTATTTTGGTGCAAGGGACCCATGGTCTCTCGTGGGTCGTTACAGAGTAATTGCGTTTAGTTTGCTTTCTCAGGGTATTTTGTTTTTGTACCCGTATATCACTGAAAATATATGGACAACAATACAAATGTATGAGATGTATACGCGGTGTATCTTGTTTGGAAAGGAACGTGTCGTTCTCTCACGCCACTTTCCGTTGACAACGGCAATGCCCCGTTTGTTTCCGGCCCTAAAAAAAAAAAAAAATGGTTTAAATAGCTCTGAGCACTATGGGACTTAACATCTGAGGTCATCAGTCCCCTTGAAAGTAGAACTACTTAACCCTAACAAACCTAAGGACGTCACACACATCGATGCCCGAAGCAGGATTCGAACCTGCGACCGTAGCGGTCGCGCGGTTCCAGACAGTAGCGCCTAGATCCGCTCGGCGACAGCGGCCGGCTTTCCGGCCCTCAAGCATGCGTTCAGTACTACTCGGACGCCGGCCGTTGTGGCCGAGCGGTTCTAGGCATTTCAGTCTACGCCGGTACGGTAACTCAGCGT
Organism: Schistocerca americana; assembly: GCF_021461395.2. Lineage (NCBI taxonomy): Eukaryota > Metazoa > Arthropoda > Insecta > Orthoptera > Acrididae > Schistocerca > Schistocerca americana. Next base: position 256,133,320 of record NC_060119.1, on the reverse strand, counting down.
GTTCGGTCAGAGGGTTTAGCTACCCTCTGTAATAAAAAAAAATAAAAAAATAAAAAAAAAAAAACTGAGTGAACGGATCAACGAACAACCTGAACGAGTGTCATCGGACGTCCGCCACGAACAAATGCAAAAATTCAACGAACAATATAGAACAAAATGAGATTAAAAAAGTTTGGAACCGCGCGATCGCTACGGTCGCAGGTTCGAATCCTGCCTCGGGCACGGGTGTGTGTGAAGTCCTTAGGTTAGTTAGGTTTAAGTAGTTCTAGGTTCTAGGGGACTGATGACCACAGATGTTAAGTCCCATAGTGCTCAGAGCCATTTGAACCATTTGAACTACTTGGTTCTGTGTCATGTCTTTTTTTTTTCGCACAGTGTTGGTTGTCCGTTAACGGCGATAGACAGCACTATGAATAGGTTTGATGATAAAAAGTTGGTCGATATGCACCTCGCATGTGGGTTAACTGAATGCCATAGAAGACAGTATGACTGTCGTTCCCGCAGCGGCGGCAACCCTATCACAGTACTTCTGCGTCTGTACGTAGGCGCCTAAGAGAAACTGAGCCTTCGGTGTTACGGTTATTGCACATTACTAGCTGTTTCACTGTTTTGAAGGTAAGTGTTTTCACAAAAGTACCGACAGTAACATAAATTATTGCTCTATAACGAACCATAGAAGACATCTACACCTATTTATAAACTCCGCAAGGCACGTTGCGGTGTGTGGCGTAGGATATTTTATGTACCATTCTCACTTCCACCGTTTCCCGTTCCAGTCGCGAATCGTTTGCGGGAAGAACGACTGCCGGTAAGTCTCTGTGTGCGCTCGTTTCTCTCTAATTTTACGTCCACGTCCTTTTCGCGAGATGTATCCAGGAGGAAGCAGTATGTTTGTTCTTTCTTCTAGGAAAGTTTGCTCTCGAAATTTAAACAGTAAACCACCAAGCGGTGCAAAACGCCTCTCTTGCGGTGTCTGCAACTGGAGTTTTCCTTGATCATCTGCCTCTGACGCTTTCTTGCTTATTAAATGAACCAGTAACGAAAGGCAGCGCTCTTCTTTGTAGCTTCTCTGTTTCCTCTATCAGTTCTATCTTGTACGGGTCGCAGACTGACTAGCAATATTTAAGTATTGGTCGAACGACGGTTTTGTAAGTTATTTCTTTTGTTGACAGACTACACTTCCTGAGAATTATTCCAGTAAATCTAACTCTGGCTTCTGCCTTTCCTGCGATTACGTTTAGGCAGTCGTTCCACTTAAAATAGCTCCGTACGCATACTCCTAGACATTTTATGGAAGAAACTGTAATCATACAGTAAAGAGTTTTCCTGTCTGTGTATTCGCATTACGTTGCATTTATTTATGATGGGTCAATCGCCACTTCCTGTACCAAGCGCCGATCCTGCGCAAGTCTTCCTGCAGTTCGTTTCACAGCGTTGTAACTTCTCTTTATAGATCAGCTTTGTTCGCGAAAAGCCTCATAGAACTTCCTATTTTGTCTACTGCGTCATTTACTGCCTTGCGATATGCATGCATTTCCTTTCCTGTCTGACGACTTCTCTATATTTACCATGACATGCTGTGCTCTGTATGCTAGAAATTCACTGGTCTTCTACACCAAATATTCAAAAAATATTTCTGAACAACTTGCCAAATTTTGTCGGTGGATTTCAGGTTCATCCTATGACAACGTGTTTTTCCCCTCTATTAAATTTGTAACGTGCTAAAAAATTTTGTTTTGACTGAATTTATATGTTTTATAAGCTGTCTTTGCTAAAAAATAAGATCACAACCGCATCCTGTCTTCCACATCTTCACCACACCCACCCTTTGCACATATAGCATTTCAAATGCCAACCGTTGAAGGTTAATCCCTTAAAATTGGTTATCCAATCGACAAGCTCACGTTAAACCATTACAAATCACTTACGAGTACAAATCACATGCCAATATAAGTATGAAATCGAATTTATACAAAAATCCTTGAGTGTTTTGGCAAAAGCATATTAAAAACTATTGCACTGTTGTGGAGGTACTTTTACAAGAAAAGATAACTGTGACACCAAACAAAACAACTGTTATTTATGAACCTCCACATACTGATGGAACACAGGACCAAACTTGGGTTATTAAGATCTTTATTTTACTTCAAAATCCGTCACAGTTGTGCTAAGAGTGATTTTTTGTGGTGACTAGTTTCAAAGAACAACCTTGGACGTAAGTGTAATTATACACTTCACCTTAACGTACATGTCAGAAACCAAATATACATCACTTCTCACTATTGAGTATTACATAGTTGCAACATAGTAAACCTCGTATGAACATCCATGATGAATTCTTTTCAATGTAACGCAGCTACTGCCCTTCAGCCACAATTTTTTACGTCAACTGCACTCTTGGACTTGTTCCGAATATTAGCCTGTATACACTGTTTTCGCTTCGTATTGTAAACACTTACAGCTGAATTTGATTTTAGCACAGCTTCTTGCGAGATGTAGATGTTTGCTCATGTAGACATGAGCGAGTACAGATTTTTGCGAGATGTAGATGTTGACTCATTTGGATATGGGCGTTCTTTTTTATCATTTGGACAGGAGCGTCCTGAAATGCCTGACAGGGGCATACATCTATGAAAGTCCAGTCTACTGATGGAGGATAGGGCCAGCGACTTGGGTTATTCAAATCTGTATTTTCCTTCGATTGGAAAGAATTCGCATTGTATGCTCATACACGGTTTATCTTGTTTTATCTGTGTCATTGTTAATGATATTCTGAGATTTACACTGGTGGGAATTGTACGATTACACATAAGTTTAAGATCATGCATTGAAAAGGGATGTAATTGTCCGAAACTGGCCACCACAAAGAAATGGTTATTATCGCATCTATGACGGATATTGAAGGAAAAGAAACATCGTAATTACATTGCTCTGTAACGAGTCTCCGAAGACCATGGATCCCTTGTGCCGAAAGTCTCTGAATACATTCCTGAACAGTCTCCGAAGTTTTGTTGCTGGAGTTCAATTTCACCCGGTACACATTACACCCTGTAACCTGTGCACTGTTTGGAAGAAAAAAAGGTAATGGTAAAACATTTCCACTGGCACCTTGCACATTATTTTCGCTCCTGGTCACCAGCACTTTCGTCGATGTTCAGAAATGAGTGCTCGGTATGTAGTCAGTTACACGAAGCCCCGGCAGTATGCAGTGAGGTACGAACTGTAGGCCTATTTCTACGGTCACTATAGTTCTACACGAAAAGCTTTAGAGAAAGGGGCACCTTGGTCCTGCTCTCAACAAGCCCCTGGCAGCTGCCGTTGGAACCGCGTGGACAGGCGGCCAGACTGATTGGCTTTTACGCTACTGAGTGGCGGTGCGGCTACAGTGAGCTCAGAATAGCGCGGACACTGTCGCGCCGGATAGAGTGCACCCCGCCTCCGGTCGACGAACTCTGCTGTAACAACGCGGGTCCAGTAATTAATTAAATTTCAGATGAAAATGTAATACGAAGCGGACCAGTGAATCGCAAAATTGGCTCTTCTGCACGCAGCGTATCCTGAATAACATAAATGAGAGCGAAAATCTGCAACTGGGCGTAAAGAGGATGGCTGTAGTAAACCGGTCACATCCACTGGCCTTTCCATTTGGGAGCCAAACAAGTGCGCACGAGCTGGACATCTGTCAACAGCCGGTTGCACATATCATATCTTTACCGCTTTCAAAGCTATCATTACGAACAACCATTGGAGCTTCTTGATTATGAGATAGTTAACTTAAAAGCTCCTACGAGAGGAAGTTTCCTAACTAGACAAAAAGTTGGGGAACTCATCATTCTCGGTCAGCATTACTTAAGCTGGATTCCGAACAACCGTGGACACAACAACTTGTGTGCCTTTATTTCATAATATTCAAGAAGAAAACTTAAACAATAGAAATTAACGCATCTACTAAAACTTGAAAGCTTAAATGAAGCCTTTAAACTTTTTTTTTGCAAATGAACGGATCATTAAATAACACAATGAACTGTCGATTTGAGACTTGCACTGAGGTGAAAAAAGTCATGGGATACCTCCTAATACCGTCTCTGACCTCCAGTACGTAGTGCAGCAATTCGACGTGGCATGGACTCAACAAGTCGCTGGAAGTCCTTTGCAGAAACACTAAGCCACGGCTGCCTCCTTAGCCGTCCACAAATGCGATAGTGTGGATGGTGTAGGATTTTGTGCACGAACTGATCTCTCCATTATGTCCCATAAATGTTCGATGTCATTCATGTCAAACGATCTGTGTGACCAGACCATTCGCTGAAACTGTCCAGAATGTTCTTCAAATCAATCGCGAACAACTGTGGCCTGATTACATGGCGTACTGTCATCCAACGTAGTATGGGAACATGAAGTCCATGAATGGCTGCAAATGGTCGCCAAGTAGCCGAACATAACCATTTGCAGTTAATGATCGCTTCAGTTGGACCAGAGGACCCAGTCCATTCCATGTAAACACAGCCACACCATTATGGAGCAACTACCAGCTTGCAAAGTGCCTTGTTGAGGCCTTAGGTCCATGGCCTCGTGGGGTCTGTGCCATACACTATCCTCGCCAACAGCTGTTACCAGCTGAAGCCGGGTCTCATCTGAGGCCACGGTTTTCCAACCGATATGGTCACGAGCCCTAGAGAGGTGCTGCAGGCGATGTCGTGCTGCTAACGAAGGCATTCGCATCTGTCGTCTGACGCTATAACACGTTAACGCTTAATTTCGCCGCACTGTCCTAAAGGATACGTTCGTCGTACGTCCCTCATCGATTCAAGCAGTGTTGCTTGGTTCTTAGTACTGACCACTCTATGCAAACTCCGCTGCTCTCTGTCATTAAGTGGAGGCTGTCTGCAACTGCGTTCTCAGTGGTGAGAGATAATGCCTGAAATTTGGCATTTCCGGCACACTCTTAACGCTATGGATCTGGGAAATTTGAATTACCTAATGATTTCCGAATTGGAATGTCCCATGCGCCTAGTCCCAACTAACATTCCCCGTTCAAAGTCTTAATTCCCGTTGTGCGGCCGTAATAACGTCGAAAATCTTTCCACATGAATGACCTGAGTGCAAATGACAGTTAAGCCAATGCACTGCCCTTTTATATTCAATGTAAGCGATACTATCGTCATCTGCGTATATGCGTATAACTATGCCATAACTTTTGTCACCTCGGTGTATACATTTATATTGGCAATGCACGACCTTCAATCATGGCAGCGGAAGAGTACGAAACTGTAATTGATCTGACACGTGATAGATCTCTACAACAAAAACTACTGCCACAATAAAAACTAACGCCGGCAGTAGATTTCTGGTGCAGTTTAAAAAATGACCGTTCTCAGCTGTTGAAAAAGTCCGTGTTGGTACTTCTGCATTTATAACTTCATATATGCGGGAAACAGGCTTCTACGCTTACGTATTGACAAAAACTAAGTACCGCAGCAGACTTGATCCCGAACACGTCTTGAGATTCAACTTTCACGCATAAACCATAAAATTAAATAAGTTTGGAACATACAAACCTCACCACTCATCAGATTAAATTTTGAAAGTCCTATTTGATTATGTTATTTTAAATTTATGTTCTTATGAGAAGTTTAAAGCCAATTTTGAACTATCTTTTCGAGGAAAATAAATATTATTTAAAATAACTGTTTTGTTCTTGCAAAGTGTTTATTTACAGAACCGTTGTAATTTCTCTCTCAAACCTTAGAGTAGTTGGTCCGTTGCGATTTCTTGGTCCAAACTATAGATACTGTAGAAAGAGATCATGGGTTCCACGACAGAAGTGGAAATTAATGAGGGGTCCACTTATCGAAAATAGTTACGAACGCTGGTGCGCACAACGGCTGAACAACATGGCAGATCACTAACATAAGGCACGGACAGTAATGGGCCAGCGATTGAATCCCGTGAGGCTGCCGTTGTAATTTCTCCCCACGCAGTGAACTGACGTCCTCTTTTGTATTCCTCTACTACCCTACTGTAACTTTCAGCATTTTGTAAGAGAGCAGAGTATGTAATGTTAGTCTTTTCAATTTTAGTATAAACGAAATGTTCTTGTAGTATCGACATACGAATACATACATCAGTTTTCTGTTGCGTGTCAGACACCACTAATGATGAACTGTAGGTCCGAATACAGGCCTGGAAAACAAGTACAGCTCATGGGCTACAACAGGAAGTTCACCATCAAATAAACACAAGCCAGGAAACACCCAGCACACAATATTTTTCATTCGCGACTGCCTTTGTATGGAACGTCACACGAACTGTGATGTTGAGAAGAGTGGTGTTGAATATTACGGGAATGGGAAGAATAAACTGGTTCCTCAGGGTGTCTCAAACAAGGACGTATTTGATTAAGTGGTAGTTCGATTCTGCTGGCCTACTCGCAACTCAGTGACAATGTCCTAATTTCTGCAGTTGAAAAGCGGTTAAGACAGCTTCCCCCCTTCCTTCCTCTCCAGAAGAGAACACAATAAAAAAAAGAGAACAAGAAAGTTACACAACGGGAAGCCCTGCAGGAATCGTGGGGCGGACGCCGTTTCGCTGAAGTTGCGAGCGACACTTCGGCGAAAGGTCGCTCGCTTTCCGCAGCCGAGACTAGCAGGAGAAGTTTGGTCGCACAACTATATTAAACTTAAATAAGGCACCATCGTATAGGCTACTGAGTTTCCAAACAGACAGTACTTCAGTTCGCAGCGTTTTGAAACACAATTTATTTCTTTAAGGATGTTGCAAATAAGGAAAGTAGTAGTAGTAGTAGCTCATGCAAGTGACTTACAGATTCTCCTTACTGTGGTTTCTAGCCAAAATTCATCTGCCTCTTTACGAAAAAATGGTTGTGATCGCTCAAGTTCCATTAGCGTAGCAACGTTATAGAGTACAGCACTTACATCGGAACAGCTACCTTTTATTTTTATTTACATAACTGTCCCTGAGGTATTTCATTAGAGTATTACTTTCAATTATGTCTTACATTAGCAAATAGTTCTCATAGATGTTTATGTTATACAATTTATCTTCGTATGCCGTAAATTGTCACAAATTAAAACCAGTGTAATGTAATTACATAGAACTTCTGTCTCAAACCTAAAGGCCCATAAGATAGAAAATTAATCTAGATTTTAATGCATCGTCGGTGCATGAGAGACGCTAATCTTTAAACTACGCTCATGCGGGGCGTGAAAGAGTTTGTTGACGTGGAGCCAGAAGATTTCTGTGACGTCGGAAAGCGGAATTTCACGCTGCGGAGCATTCCCAACCGTGAAAGGGAGAATCAGACGCGTCAGATATTTGCAGCGTGGAGATAAACGTCGAAATGAGATACAAGATCGTTTTGTATGTCACAAACAGAATTTACAAGATGACATATTGGATTACGTCGCTTGCAGGTGACGCCTACATTTCGTGTTTTTCTTTAAATTATAACTTGCGTGCTGTCAGTATACGGTCAATCGGTTCAGCGCACACATTGTCTGAACCGTATAACATATTGTACACCCGTTTCCTCCCACATGAATTATGGAAAAGGCCTAACTGAATTATGCAGTGTCTCCTTTCACGGCTATGTTAATTAGAGAGATCGGTAAGCACTTTGCTTTTTCAGATGGAACTATACATCTACATCGATACTCTGCAAATCACATTTAAGTGCCTGGCAGAGAGTTCATCGAACCATCTTCACAATTCTCTATTATTCCAATCTCGTACAGCGAGGAAAGAACGAACACCTATGTCTTTCCGTAGAGTCTGATTTCCCTTATTTTATCGTGGTGATCGTTTCTCCCTATCTAGGTCGGTGTCAACAAAATATTTTCGCATCCGGAGGAGAAAGTTCGTGATTGGAATTTCGTGAGAAGATTCCGTCGCAACGAAAACCGCCTTTGATTTAATGATATCCAGTCCAAGTGCTGTATCGTTTCTGTGACACTCTCTCCCATATTTTGCGATAATACAAAACATTCCGCCCTTCTTTAAACTTTTTCGATGTACTCCGTCAGTCCTATCTGGTAAGGATCCCACACCACACAGCAGTATTCTAAAGAGGACGGGCAAGCGTAGTGTACGCAGTCTCCTTAGTAGGTCTGTTACATTTTCTAAGTGTCCTGCCAATAAATAGCAGTCTTTTGTTAGCCTTCCCCACATTTTCTGTGTGTTCCTTCCAATTTAAAATTTTCGTAACTGTAATTCCTAGGTATTTAGTTGAATTTACGGCCTTTAGGTTTGACTGATTTAAAGTGTAACAGAAGTTTAACGAATTCCTTTTAGCAATCATGTGGATGACCTCACACTTTTCATTATTTAGGGTCAACTGCTAGGTTTCGCATCCTACAGACATCTTTTCCAAATCGTTTTGCCATTTGTTTTGATCTTCTGATGACTTTATTAGTCGATAAACGACAGCATCATCTGCAAACGACCTAAGACGGTTGCTCAGATTGTCTCCAAAATCGTTTATATAGATAAGGAACAGCAAAGGGCCTATAAAACTACCTTGGGGAACGCCAGAAGTCACATTGGTTTTACTCAATGACTTTCCGTCAATTACTACGAACCTCTCTGACAGGAAATCACAAATCCAGTCACATAACTCAAACGATATTTCACAAACACGCAATTTCACTGCAAGCCGCCTGTGTGGTACAGTGTCAAAAGCCTTCCATAAATTCAGAAATACGGAATAGATCTGAAATCCCTTGTCAATAGCACTCAACACTTCAGGCGAATAAAGAGCCAGTTGTGTCTCACGAGAACGATGTTTTCCAAAAGGATGTTGACTGTGTGTCAATAGACCGTTTTCTTCGAGGTAATTCATAACGTTTGAACTCAATATATGTTCCAAAATCCTGCTGCATATCGATGTTAGTGATAAAGGCCTGTAATTAAGTAAATTACTCCTACTGCCTTCCTTGAATATTGGCGTGATCTGTGCAACTTTCCAGTCTGTGAGATCTTTCGTTAGGCGAACGGTTGTATATGATTTAAGTATGGAGCTAATGCATCAACATACTCTGCAAGGAACCTAATGGGTATACAGTGTGGACCAGAAGACTTGCGTTTATTAAGTGATTTAAGTGTCTTCACTACTCGGAGGATATTTACTTCCACGTTACTCATGTTGGCAGCTGTTCTTGATGCGAATTCTGGAATATTAACTTCGTCTCCTTTTGTGAATGCATTTAGAAGGCTGTGTTTAGTAACTCTGCTTTGGCAGCACTGTCTTCGATAGTATCTCCATTGTTATCGCTCTGAGAAGGCATTGATGGTTTCTTGCCGCTAACATACACACATACGACTAGAATCTCTGTGGATTTTCTGCTAGGTTTCGAGACAAAGTTTCGTTGTGGAAACTGTTATAAACACCTGGCTTCGAAGTCCGCTCTAAATTTCGAGCTTCTGGGGGATTTTGCGTCTGTTTAAATTTGGCTTGTTTGTTTTTTTGTTTCTGCAACGGTGTTATCACCCGTTTCTGTTGTCAGTATCTTCGTTCTGCACGAGATAAATTCAACGACGTTACACTCTTCAAAATCAGATTACTAGTTCTGGGGTAATTAAGATTTTAAAACTTAGAATTTATCTTTTTTTAACATGAAGCCGACTGGTGTATCGTGCGGAAGTCATTAAATGGCATTCTCGCGTCCGTCTCATGCGGCGATCCAGCTTTAAGACAGTAAGTGTCTTCTAACAAAAGCGGAATTAAAGAGGAAGATGCCCATCACCTAACTACAGTCACTGTTCTGCTCTTGCTTCTGACGGAACTACAGAACTACAGAATTTAGGTGTAAAGAATGTTGAATAATAACTTTGTGTCAGTACTTTAATGTTAAGACACACACACACACAACCCACTATAAGCGCCAGCGACTACAAACGCCTATCGCTTTTCGAGCACTTCACGCCAACAATAAAATTTTAAGGAAGTGCTTATGATCATTTTTCAGACACGCTTTGAAGTGCTCATAATATGCGGTTTTCGCAGAATGGATTTGCAATCAAGGGGCTCGAAATGTTACTTTGAAAGCTTTTTTTTTTTTTGGCAAACAAGTTTTAAATAGAACAATGCCTATTGGTACTAACAAACTAAACGTAGGGTAAATGAGAATGTCAGTGGTGATTGTTGCGGAATTCTAGTGCGAGTCGTTTACGAGATATCGTATTTTGGAAAATTTCCACATAGACACTTGTAAATATTTGTGGTAGCACACACTAAAGAACAACACAAGTGCATATACCAGTTATGTGGATTCTGACCAGTAACGAGACAATAGACTTAGGGTTTTGTTCAAAAAGACCACCGGCAGTGGCAATTCGGGCACGTTGTTTGGTGTGGAATGACTGCTGTACACGTACTATAATTTCAGAGGAGATGTCCGAGGAGCCTGGAGTATTGCGTCTTTGTATGTCATCGGGTGCAGTCAGTATGTCCTTGTAGACAGTGTCTTTCAGCTTCCCCCGCAGATAAAAGTCTACAGGCGTCAAATTCGGGAAACGGGTCGGCCAAGACACAGGTCCTCTGCGTCCAACCTAACGAATAGGAAACATTTAGCGAAGACGTGCTGTAGTGCTTCGTGCACTATGGGTTGGACAGCCATGGTGTTGTTACCACAGGTTCCTCCTAGTCTGCAAAGGAACGTCTGCTAGCATCCGCGCAATATGGTCTGTTAGGAAGCTGCAATACTTGTGTGCATTCAGTGATCCGTCTATGAAAAACGGGTCTATGAGCTGATGGTTCAATATCCCACACCACACGTTTACACTCCATGGACGCTGCCGCTTCAGCTGACGAAGCCAACAGGGAGTGTCAACAGTTCAACAGTGCATGTCTCGCCGGCTTAGCTGACCATGATTGGTAAATTTGACTTCATCCTTAAACAAGATACGTGATACATCTGGAGTACCCTGTCTTAGTGCCTATGTACAGATGTTAACTCGATACTCATAATCGTTTCTACGCAGCTCATGATGGAAAGACATTTGATACTGATGGAACATACATCGATGGAGAATGCGGAGGACACTTGCCTGCCTCACGGCACTTCCTCGGGCGATTGCACGGGAGCTAACGTACGGATCCACTGCAACAGCAGCAAGAACATTAATTTCCCCCTCTTCTTTCGTCACTGGCTTCCACTACCGCTTTCACGAAAGTGGTTGAAGAGGTTGACAAGTAACTGCCTAGTTGGATGACGTCTATTGGGACATCTTGCCTATAGACCGTACAAGAACAAAGTGCATTCTTCGTATTCTCTCCACACACGACGAGAATGTCGGCTTTTTCTGCATTGGTGAATACCATAGTCCACTGACTACCTACTGGTTGCTCTGTCACACATTGACTACCAAGTCGTTTATCACTGAAGGAACACACAAGCACACTGTAGGAACCTTAATAATATTGTACCTAGCAACTACGCAGGTTGAATGGCACAAACAAATGTCGGTTGGAAACTCTTCAAAATACGACATTTGATAAACTTTTACAATGGTCAAGCAGAACATTATGACCACCTACCTAATAGCTGGTATGCCCACTTTTGGCACGGATAACAGCAGTGACGCGTCGTGACATGGAGACAAAGAGACCTTGGTAGGTCGCTGGAGGGAGATGGCACCATATCTGCGCACACACACACACACACACACACACACACAAGTCATCTAGTTCCAGTGAATTCCGGAGAGGGGTGTGACAAGTTCTGATGGTACATTTTATCACATCCCAGATGTGTTCGATAGGGCTCAGATGTGGCTAGTTTGGAGGCCAGCACTCCATCACACTCCTGGCCTTGTGACATGGCTCATTATCTTGTCGAGAAATGCCACTGCCGTCGGGATTCGTGATCGTCGTGAAGAGCTGTACGTTATCTACAATCAGTGTACTACACTCCTCGGCCGTCGAGGTGCCTTGTACGAGCTCCACTGGATCCGTGGATGCCCACGCGAATGTTCCTCGGAGCATAATGGAGGCACCGCCAGCTTGTCTGTGCCCCACCGTACAGGTATCAAGGAGCTTTTGCCCTGGAAGACGAAAAACCCGCGCCCTCACATCGGGATGATAAGGAAGGTATCGGGGGTTCATCGGACCACGCAACGCTCTGCCATTGCGCCAACGTCCAGTGCCGATAGTCACGTGCCCATTTCAACCGTAGTTGCCGATGTAGTGTTAACATTGGCACATGCATGGATCGTCGGCTGCGGAGGCCCATTATTAGGAGTGTTGGATGCACCGTTTTGCCAGTCTGCCCGGCCTACGATGGCCGACTTCTGTAATGAGGGGGTGACCATCCAACCCCACGACGTGTGGACATGGTTTGAGCTTGGTTTTGCCACATGTTGAAGACACTCACCGCAGCACACTTTGAACACCCGGTAAGTCGTGCAGTTCTCGAAATGTTCCTGCCTCTGGGCCATCACAATCTTCCCTCAATAAAACGCAGATCGTGCACCCCTTCACCATTCTACACACGTACAGTAGGCTCACTGATACTACATGCACCGTGCGTGTGTCTGACTAGCAGTCGTTCCTCGCCGGGTGACGCTACTATCGCCTGGACGGATTTATCTACATCCACATCTACATCTACATCTACATCCATACTCCGCAAGCCACCTGACGGTATGTGGCGGAGGGTACTTTGAGTACCTCTATCGGTTCTCCCTTCTATTCCAGGCTCTTAGTGTTCGTGGAAAGAAAGATTGTCGGTATGCCTCTGCTTGGACTCTTCGCGAGATATACGTAGGAGGGTGCAATATACTACTTGACTCCTCGGTGAAGGTATGTTCTCGAAACTTCAACAAAAGCCGCTACCGAGCTACTGAGCGTCTCTCCTGCAGGGTCTTCCACTGGAGTTTATCTACCATCTCCGTAACGCTTTAGCGATTACTAAATGATCCTGTAACGAAGCGCACTGGTCTCCATTGGATCTTCTCTATCTCTTCTGTCAAAACTATCTGCTACGGATCCCACACCGGTGAGCAATATTCAAGCAGTGGGCGAACAAGTCTACTGTAACTTACTTCATTTGTTTTCGGATTGCATTTCCTTAGGATTCTTCCAATGAATCTCAGTTTGGCATCTGCTTTACCGACGATCAACTTTATATGATCATTCCATTTTAAATCACTCCTAATGCCTACTCGCAGATAATTTATGGAATTAGCTGCGTCCAGTTGCTGACCTGCTATATTGTAGCTAAATGATAAAGGATCTTTCTTTCTAAGTATTCGCAGCACATTTCACTTGTCTACATTGAGATTCAATTGCCATTCCCTGCACTATGAGTCAATTCGTTGTAGATCCTCTTCCATTTCAGCACAATTTTCCATTGTTACAACCTCTCGATATACTATAGCATCATCCGCAAAAAGCCTCAGTGAACTTCCGATGTTATTCACAAGGTCATTTATGTATATTGTGAATAGCAACGGTCCTACGACACTCCCCTGCGGCACATCTGAAATCACTCTTACTTCGGAAAACTTCTCTCCATTTAGAATGACATACTGCGTTCTGTTATCTAGGAACTCTTCAATCCAATCACACAATTGATCTGATAGTCCATATGCTCTTACTTTGTTCAGTAAACGACTGTGGGGAACTGTATTAAACGCCTTGCGGAAATCAAGAAACGCGTCATATACCTGGGAACCCGTGTCGATGGCCCTCTGAGTCTCGTGGACGAATAGCGCGAGCTGGGTTTCACACGATCGTCTTTTTCGAAGCCATTATATCGATAGTAGGTCGGTGGTCATAATGTTCTGGCTGATCAGTGTAATTTGTTAAAGTCAATAGGCATTGTTTCATTTAAAAAATGGTATGATTATACAAACAATACACTTTATAAGGATTATTACAATCTGTTTATTGACTTACAATACAAGCCCCTGACTACGAATCCATTCTCAGAAAACCGTATATCTATAGCTCTCGATTTCCACAATATTTGAAATGTAAATTTTTCATGAAGTCTTGGAAGAGTATGGTCACAAACACTTCCTAAAATCTAATTTAAACCGTGAAGTGTCTTAAATGCCCACCACCTACTGCAGTAGGTGTTTGTAGTTGCTGACGCATGATCTTCTGAATAGACTGAAGTCAGTAGTTAGGTATCACTTTACGTGCTTCAACAGTGCGATCTTTCAAGCCCTTTCGGGCTGTTGTAACGTGTGCACAGACCTCATCTCTGACAATAGACCCCCAGAGAAAGGAGTCCAGCGGCGTCAAAACAGGTGAACATGCAAGGTAACTGATAACGCCTTTACGTCCTACACAGCGATCAGGAAAGAGCTGGGTGAGTGCTTCCTAGCTACAATCGGCAGCTGGTGTCAGAAGATACGTAGTTCAAGTGGTACTTCAGCTAGGACAGCCAGTAGCTATTCGGTTAAAAAATGTGGGTATCTTTCACCTGTTAATGTTTTTCAATAAAGTAGGGGCCTATCAGTGGTCTACTATAGTTCCGCACCCTACCTGTGCACTCCACTGCCCCGAAGTTCAACGTGCCTCAGCTAGTTCAGATTACCTGCGGCACAACTCTGCATATTTCTAACGTTTATCATCCCATTATTTGTGAAGATAGCTTCACTGATAAAGAGAATTCTTTGAAGAAGGAACCTATTATCCTGATGTCGCATCAGAATCGATCGACAGAATTCCATGCATCTTCTCCTATCCCTCTGGTTAATCTACTGCTTGAGTGACATATAATACGGCTGGAAGGTATTTCGCGCAAAATGCGAACAGTGCTGAGCTAAATTAATCCAGAGGCACTCGCAATTTCTCTGGAGCTAACATGTGGGTTATGTGCAACGGCTGCCGAAACATCTGTTTCGTTCGCTCTACTCGTGGCAGGTTTGGTCCTTAGCGTCTGCGTGGTACCCCAGCGCCCTTCCAGTAACAATTTTTTTAACACTCGCTGATTTGTTATTCCTACTGGACATCGTCTGTTGTACTTTTGTGCGTAAAACTCAACGGTTCTCTTCACGTTCATTCTGCATTCTCCGTAAAGAAAGAGCTTATCTGGTTTCACTTGGTTTATGAAAGACACTTATTTTTTAATACTAACCAGCAGTCGACTCACGTAAACGCCACAGATAGCATGAAAGCTACATTTCCTCTGTGCCTCATTTATCCGGTAATGCGGCGATGAAACACTGATTTTCCTCCTTATATGAGGAGTCATAGCGCCAATTTCAATATTTGGGTGTGAAATCACGAACTTCCACATAAGCCAACAATCGGTATCACGTTCAAAACAGGTAATTCCTAAATTAAAGTGTTTATAATTTCTCCAAAACTAGTATTCTGATTTTGAAGACTGAAACACCGATAAATTTGACTCTTTTATAATTACGAAACTAGCAACAGAAAAGACTACAGTTCCATTTGAAAAAAAAAGAGTTACAGTGATTACTCTGTAATTAATATAGCTATAGAACAATTTTATACTTCATTTAGTAGTGACTTTCTCACAAACCATTTACGTGAAGAGGGAATTACTGTATTTTAAACGCTTCCAGAAATACTTGCGGACGGACAACCACAACAGTGTCACTTTAAAGAGACACCACGGAGAGGTTAGAAATTTAATCCATGAGAGTGGTAAAACTGGTGGCCAGGAACTTTTCGCTAGCACCTCTGCTCTCCTTGACCGCTAAGTACTGGTAGTAAAATCCGGCACCAGGATTCGAACCGACTTCACTCCGAGTCGAGAGACACTGCACAGGCGTTCGTTAGCGACATCGGCTATACAGACCACTTTCCATCCTCTAATGACTTAACTAGACGGGAAACTCTAAACAGTCTGGGAGGATTTCTCAGAGTGTCTCCTAAATCGTTTATGTAGTTCAAGAACAGCTGACGGCGTATGACACTTCGTTGAGGAAATCTATATATCACATCAGTTTCATTATATGACGTCCCGTCAGTTTCTACAAACCCTAAACTTTCTAATAGCAAATCAGAATACAGTCGCGCGGCTTAGATGATATTCCATGGGCAACCAACCAATCTGATCTCAAGCCGCTTGTGACAAACTGTGTCAAATGCTTCTTGAAGTCCAGAAATATGGAATCAACGTGTCAGCCCCTGTCGACAGCACTCTATACGTCGTGTGAATAAAGAGCCGATTGTGTTTCACGAAACCGTCATTTTCTGAATCCGGGCTGCCTAAATGTCAATAGATGGTTTTGTTCGAGGTACTGCATATAAATGAGGAAGTACAAAAGTGTTACGGGAAACTCAGGAATACAGTAATACAAGTCACCGGTGAATGAAATAAATAGGAAGTGCAGGGAAGCTAAGACGAAATAGTTCAAATGGCTCTGAGCACTATGGGACTTAACTTCAGAGGTCATCAGGCCCCTAGAACTTAGAACTACTTAAACCTAACTAACCTAAGGACATCACACACTTCCATGCCCGAGGCAGAACTCAAACCTGCGACCGTAGCGGTCGCGCGGTTCCAGAGTGTAGCGCCTAGAACCACTCGGCCACCCCAGTCGGCAAGACGAAATGGCTGCAGGAAAAATGTGAAAACATTGAAAAAGAAATGATTGTCGGAAGGACAGACTTGGCATACAGGAAAGTCAAAACAACCTTCGGTGACATTAAAAGCAAGGGTGACGACATTAAGAGTGCAACGGGAATTCCACTGTTAAATGCAGACGACAGTGTGGATAGGTGGAAAGAATACATTCAAAGCCTCCATGAGGGGGAAAATTTAATGTGATAGAAAAAGAAACAGGAGTCGATTTAGAAGAGATAGGGGATCCAGTATTAGAACCCGAATATGGCAGAGGGGATGGATAGCATTCCGTCAGAATTTCTAAAATCATTGGGGGAAGTGGCAACAAAACGACTATTCACGTTGGTGTGTAGAATGTATGAGTCTGGCGACATACCATCTGACTTTCGGAAAAGCGTCATCCACACAATTCCGAAGACGGCAAGAGCTGACAAGTGCGAGAATTATAGCACAATCAGCATAACAGTTCATGCATCCAAGCTGCTTAGAAGAATAATATACAAAGGAACAGAAAAGAAAATTGAGGATGCACTAGATGATGATCAGTCTGGCGTTAGGAAAGGTAAAGGCACTAGAGAAGCAATTCTGACGCTGCGGTTAGTAATGGAAGCAAGACTAAAGAAAAATCAAGACACATTCATAGTATTTGTCGACCTGGAACAAGCGTTCGACATTGTAAAATGGTGCAAGATGTTAGAAATTCAGAAAAAGTAGAGATAAGCTCTAGGGAGAGACGGGTCATATGAAATACATACAAGAGCCAAGAGGGAATGATAAATGTGGAGGACCAAGAACGAAGTGCTCGTTATAAAATGGGTGTAAGACAAGGATGTAGCCTTTCGCCCCTACTGTTCAATCTGTACATCGAGGAAGCAATGATGGAAATAAAAGAAAGGTTCAGGAGTGGAATTAAAATTCAAGGCGAAAGGATATCAACGATACGATTCGCTGATGACATTCCTATCCTGAGTGAAAGTGAAGAAGAATTACATGATCTGCTGAACAGAATGAACAGTCTAATGAGAGCAGAGTATGGGTTGAGAGTAAATCGAAGAAAGACGAAGGTAATGAGAAGTAACAGAAATGAGAACAGTGAGAAACTTATCAGGATTGATGGTCACGAAGTAGATGAGATTAAGGAATTCTGCAACCTAGGCAGTAAAATGACCGACGACGGATGGGGCACGGAGGACATCAAAAGCAGACTAGCACTGGAAAAAATGGCATTCCTGGGCAAGAGAAGTCTACCAATATCAAATATCGGCCTTAAATTGAGGAAGAAATTTCTGAGAATGTACGTCTGGAGTACTCCATTGTATGTGGGAAAACCTGAACAGGAGAGAATCGAAGCATTTGAGATGTGGTGCTACAGAGGAATGTTGAAAATTAGCTGGACTGGTAAGGGAAGGAATGAGGAGTCCTGCGCAGAATCGGAGAGGAAAGGAATAAGTGGAAAACACTGACAAGGAGAAGGGACAGGATGACAGGACATCCGTCAAGACATGAGGGAATGACTTCCATGGTACTAGAGAGCTGTAGAGGGCAAAACTGTAGAGGAAGGCAGAGATTGGAATACAGCTAGCAAATAATTGAGGACTTAGGTTGCAAGTGCTACTCTGAGATGAAGAGGTTAGCACAGGAGAGGAATTCGTGGCGAGCCGCATCAAACCAGTCAGTAGACTGATGACAAAAAAAAACAGCATAAGAGTTCTAAAATACGTTAACAATAATCAGTTTCTTGCATTATTTGTCTACAGTGATTATACACACGCTAATAACAGCGTTATCCTCTTTACATAGCACCCTCTTTACATAAGAACAGGAAATTTAAATTCATTTACAAAATTCGGTACATGCAAACACTACATTGTCTGTGTCCATTTTGTTCTCTGTCGTCTTGGGTAGTTACAGCCACTTCGCACGGCGGTGACTTATTTTGTTTCGGTTGTGCTCCTTCATAGTTCTGTGATCTCCGACTCGTTGTGTTTATCACAGTCTGTTTAGTCAAACCAGTGAGTGCGCTGGTGTTACTGTTTTGTCACACTGTGATTGAAATACAGGGTGATTCAAAAAGAATACCACAACTTTAAAAATGTGTATTTCATGAAAGAAACATAATATAACCTTCTGTTATACATCATTACAGAGAGTATTTAAAAAGGTTTTTTTTTCACTCAAAAACAAGTTCAGAGATGTTCAATATGGCCCCCTCCAGACACTCGAGCAATATCAACCCGATACTCCAACTCGTTCCACACTCTCTGTAGCATATCAGGCGTAACAGTTTGGATAGCTGCTGTTATTTCTCGCTTCAAATCATCAATGGTGGCTGGGAGAGGTGGCCGAAACACCATATCCTTAACATACCCCCATAAGAAAAAATCGCAGGGGGTAAGATCAGGGCTTCTTGGAGGCCAGTGATGAAGTGCTCTGTCACGGGCTGCCTTTTTCGTAGGACTCTCCATACAGTTGATTGTGGAATTTGCAGTTCTCTGCTAGCTCTGCGAGTCGATTTTCCTGGGCTGCGAACAAATGCTTGCTGGATGCGTGCTACATTTTCATCAGTCGTTCTCGGCCATCCAGAACTTTTCCCTTTGCACAAACACCCATTCTCTGTAAACTGTTTATACCAACGTTTAATAAACCGCCTATCAGGAGGTTTAACACCATACTTCGTTCGAAATGCACGCCGAACAACTGTCGTCGATTCACTTCTGCCGTACTCAATAACACAAAAAGCTTTCTGTTGAGCGGTCGCCATCTTAGCATCAACTGACGCTGACGCCTAGTCAACAGCGCCTCAAGCGAACAAATGTACAACTAAATAAAACTTTATAGCTCCCTTAATTCGCCGACAGATAGTGCTTAGCTCTGCCTTTTGTCGTTGCAGAATTTTAAATTCCTAAAGTTGTGGTATTCTTTTTGAATCACCCTGTATTAGCGGCCGCACTGCTAATTACAAAATACCGTACTGGTCACATACCGTGTTGCCGAAACTGCAGAAGTGGACGTTAAAAGACGTATGTAGGGTACTGATTACGGACGTGCGCGGGTGGTTTCTTTGGTCTAGCAGCTCTCTGCGGCGCCGTCACTCCACGCCGGCTGTCAGCTACGTCAGCTTGGCGGCGCGCCACACCACCGTTATCTGACACGCTGACAGCTGTCACTCATCCAGGGGGCCGGCATCCCCTGGCCAATCAGCCGACATTGAAGCCGCACCCCACTTCATGGCTGCGGTACCCATTTATTTTCCACCCGTGTAGCCCTGCCTGACGATAATGGCAGAACAAGTTCCATGTACAGGTTGTCTCAGAAAGAATCGTTATTATTCAGGGATATGACAGGAACGATCATTCGAGGCAAAAAGGTCTTGTAAACATGGGCTCTAAAGTTGACACCTTAGAAGCTACTAATATAACCGCTAATTCATCACTGGTGCTATGGGAAAAATTTCTTCTACTGCAAAAGAATAAAAATGACCAGTAAACACGGTCTCTGATGTGCGAGCTATGAGCACTTGTTCATCTACGCTGCTGTGGAACATGTATTGAAAAAAGCTTCGGATGATTGTGCCTATCATATCCCTGAATAATGACCATTCCTCCTGAGATACCCTTTATGGTCAATTTCTACCGTTCTGTTTTTCCCACTGCAATCCAAAATCCGCAATCGTCGTGATACAATGTAAAAGTTCCCTTGCAGTTTACGGTATTGTTTTCAAAAAAAAAAGTATTTATGATATCCTGCCGGCATTAAGCTCACTACATTAAGTATAGCTGTCTTTCATCTGATTACTTCAACGATCGAATCAAAATAAGGATATTTTTCTGTAGTGACACACTCTTAGTTCACAGTACGTGCGAAGGCAAAGAATAGTTAGAGAACTATGGAGGAAACGTGAAAAGTTGTCGCCCTGGCAAACGGATGGCGTTAATATCCATGAAAACCCATTTTTTACGTTTGTATATAGTGCGCTATAACCGAAGTCTAGTTTCCACTCAAGCTGCACTACAGTTTCATTTATTCGGCTTTTAAATTACTTGGACTGTGTGTGTTTTATTTGAATGGATGAGCTGTAACACCATGCCGTCATAAAATATTTTCTTTCGCACCGTTTATTTCCGAGCGCAGCTCATAAAAAGCTGGTGGGGTTGGAAAGGAGCCCTCTGTCATTTTCAACAGTTGATAAGTTGACAGCTGAATTATTCTAACGTAGACTTACCTCGTAGATGCTCGCCCGGTTAACCGTTCGGTCTACGCACTGCATTCCGGGCAGGAAGGCGCGCCGATCCCAGGCACGAACCCGCCCGGCGGATTAGTGTCAAGGTCCGGTGTTCCGGCCAGTCTGTGGATGGTTTTTAAGACGGTTTTCCATCTGCCTCGGCGAATACGGGCTGGTTACCCTTATTCCGCCTCAGTTACACTCTACCACGCAAAAATTTGGGGTTACACTCTTCTGGTGTAAGACGTTCCTGGGGGGATCCACTGGGAGCCGAACCGCACAATAACCCTGGGTTCGATGTGGGGCGGTGGTGGGGTGAGTGGACTGCTGTAGCCTGTTGTGGGGTTGTGAACCACTGAGGGCTACGGCGGAGGCGAAGCCTCTCTGTCGTTTCTAGGTCCCCAGTTCCATACAAAACAGTGCAATACCTTGTACATGATTCATCTGAAGGACGTCTCAGAACTGAAACAACAGGTGAAGAGACTCATCGAGTGTATACTAAGGTACTGGAAATTCTGAAATAATTGTGTAAGATACTCTTGCCTTTTCAGAGGAATGAGTAGATAAAATATTAGATGATAAATTAATTTCAAAAAGTTTTTGTGCACGCTATCAGGTGCACTTGTTAAATGCTGGCTAACTCTAAATGAGGAACGGATTACACAACAATTTTGGATAGTTTTAAAAAGAATCAAAATAATTTGTGCAGCATAATGAAACAGCGCTCAGTGTCGGAATGTGTCTGGTGGCTCAACACTAAAAGATGTAAAGTCCAGTTATCTGCCGAAAAGGTTATGCCCATTATTTTCACCGATGCAGAATCAATTCGTTTATTGTTTACCTTAAAAGGTGCAAACCAGCAACTACCCAAGTCTTTTTCGGGAGGACGACGGTTCAGTCCCGCGTCCGACCATCCTGATTTAGTTTTTCTGTGATTTCCCTAAATCGCTCCGGACAAATGCCGGGATGGTTCCTCTGAAAGGGCACGGCCGACTTCCTTCGCCGTCCTTTCCTGATCCGACGAGACCGATGACCTCGCAGTTTGGTCTCTTCCCACAAACAACCCAGCCCAACCAACCCAAGTCTTTTGCACCGGATGCATGAAACCAAAGTAAGGAGAGTTAATGGAGCTATATGGTTCCAGATACCTTTCCATGTTTCAAATAACTACAATGTATATCTGCCCACTGAAGCAACAAATGAATTTATACCAAGGCTGGGATTCGAACCTGGCTCTCCCGCTCAATAGGGAGACGCGTTGACTCCTACCCCACCCTCGCACTGTAGTTTTGCACAAGGCACGGACTACCCTAGCCCGCCTCCCGCCTCCCTCCTCAGTCCAAATTCCCATTCACCTCTCAGCCCACTTGGTGCTCCCCCTCAGCTGGAACAGCATTGCAGAGACTTCCAACAGCATTGCAATAGCAAAAAAATGGTTCAAATGGCTCTGAGCACTATGGGACTCAACTGCTGAGGTCATTAGTCCCCTAGAACTTAGAACTAGTTAAACCTAACTAACCTAAGGACATCACAAACATCCATGCCCGAGGCAGGATTCGAACCTGCGACCGTAGCGGTCTTGCGGTTCCAGACTGCAGCGCCTTTAACCGCACGGCCACTTGCAATAGCACCCCAGCATCGAACGGAGAGGGGGGGGGGGGTGTCTTCCCTGAAATTCTGGCATAGGTGCTTTAATCAAATGAAACTATATGGCTCCAGAGCCTTTATCCAGTGTCAAATATCTGTGATGTACACTCCTGGAAATGGAAAAAAGAACACATTGACACCTGTGTGTCAGACCCACCATACTTGCTCCGGACACTGCGAGAGGGCTGTACAAGCAATGATCACATGCACGGCACAGCGGACACACCAGGAACCGCGGTGCTGGCCGTCGAATGGCGCTAGCTGCGCAGCATTTGTGCACCGTCGCCGTCAGTGTCAGCCAGTTTGCCGTGGCATACGGAGCTCCATCGCAGTCTTTAACACTAGTAGCATGCCGCGACAGCGTAGACGTGAACCGTAAGTGCAGTTGACGGACTTTGAGCGAGGGCGTATAGTGGGCACGAGAGAGGCTGGGTGGACGTACCGCCGAATTGCTCAACACGTGGGGCGTGAGGTCTCCACAGTACATCGATGTTGTCGCCAGTGGTCGGCGGAAGGTGCACGTGCCCGTCGACCTGGGACCGGACCGCAGCGACGCACGGATGCACGCCAAGACCGTAGGATCCTACGCAGTGCCGTAGGGGACCGCACCGCCACTTCCCAGCAAATTAGGGACACTGTTGCTCTTGGGGTATCGGCGAGGACCATTCGCAACCGTCTCCATGAAGCTGGGCTACGGTCCCGCACACCGTTAGGCCGTCTTCCGCTCACGCCCCAACATCGTGCAGCCCGCCTCCAGTGGTGTCGCGACAGGCGTGAATGGAGGGACGAATGGAGACGTGTCGTCTTCAGCGATGAGAGTCGCTTCTGCCTTGGTGTCAATGATGGTCGTATGCGTGTTTGGCGCCGTGCAGGTGAGCGCCACAATCAGGACTGCATACGACCGAGGCACACAGGGCCAACACCCGGCATCATGGTGTGGGGAGCGATCTCCTACACTGGCCGTACACCACTGGTGATCCTCGAGGGGACACTGAATAGTGCACGGTACATCCAAACCGTCATCGAACCCATCGTTCTACCATTCCTAGACCGGCAAGGGAACTTGCTGTTCCAACAGGACAATGCACGTCCGCATGTATCCCGTGCCACCCAACGTGCTCTAGAAGGTGTAAGTCAACTACCCTGGCCAGCAAGATCTCCGGATCTGTCCCCCATTGAGCATTTTTGGGACTGGATGAAGCGTCGTCTCACGCGGTCTGCACGTCCAGCACGAACGCTGGTCCAACTGAGGTGCCAGGTGGAAATGGCATGGCAAGCCGTTCCACAGGACTACATCCAGCATCTCTACGATCGTCTCCATGGGAGAATAGCAGCCTGCATTGCTGCGAAAGGTGGATATACACTGTACTAGTGCCGACATTGTGCATGCTCTGTTGCCTGTGTCTATGTGCCTGTGGTTCTGTCAGTGTGATCATGTGATGTATCTGACCCCAGAAATGTGTCAATAAAGTTTCCCCTTCCTGGGACAATGAATTCACGGTGTTCTTATTTCAATTTCCAGGAGTGTATATATGCAGACTAAAGCGACTAACAAGAATTTGTACCAAGTCCAGGATTCGAACCCAGGTCTCCCCGTTTCGTTCGAGGCTAAAGTGCTATTCAACACAGTTGGAGAGACTCTACAATGCTCTTCGACTTTATGGAGAATGCCATGTGAGCCGAGGCGTGAACGGGAAATTAGACTGAAGAAGGAAGGCGTGCTACGGTGGTCCGTGCAGCTGTGAAAAGCCACTTTAATCTGCATATATAAATCAAAATAAGAAGAGTCCTGGATTTAAAACAGTTATCTTTCATTAGGATGTTGCACTTAGCCACATTAAATGATTTTAAGTACGAATTTATGAATCACTTACTGTATTGTTCTCCATATTTGGCACTATCTCGCTTCCACCTCTTTCCGTGCAGAAATTATGGCAATCATTGTTGGGTATTTTACGGATCCATCTAGAGTCGCACCTCATTAACAGAATTTATTCATCGGAAAAGCCTTTGACATATTGCCATATCGTAGAACAGGTCTACTTGGAAAATTGAATAGATTTTTTGGTAAAACGTAGACTTGCTCCGAACGCCGGTAAATTTTCATCTCTATCTCTTACAGACGAAGAAAGATAGAACGGCCTGTTTCTGAAACTATTCGACCGTGTAGTGATTCAAGGGAACTACGGTAATCACAAGTTGTAATGGACGCTCCACTATTCGAACTTAGCCCCTCCGCAGTGTAGACATAGTTCCATAACCCCAACATTGACGTATTTTAATGTTGTTGATCGAAAAGAAGTCAAGTCCGACAGTCACCTCCAAATTGCCTCACCTAAAATCTGGAAGTCTGGTCTGAGATTTGAACCAACGAGTCCAATGTATTACCACTGAGACAACTCAGACTGTAGTTTTGCTATCGTGGCACTGTCATCAGTATGATGGTGCCTTGCTGAATGGAACACGGGAAATGTTCTACGTTTTACAACTTGTGTCATGGAAAGAAAGCCGCTCTGCTACAATTAACTGTTAAAGTGGCTGAAAAAGATGATAACTGGTGGCGTGAGAAATGGACCACACTGATAAAACCTGAAAACGAGAGACGAGCAGTAGACATCCACCTACAAGGAGGATGTACTGTGGCCGCAAGACGCGTACATTTTATCAGAAGATTTAAATGATTCCGTGTTAGTTTTATCCATTCAAGTCTAAAGTCAATTATAAAACATACATCTACAAGTGCCAAAATATTCCTGTTCTATGAATGATGAGTTTCGTTGGCTTGCCTAAATAATGTTCCATCTCTCCTTGTGTTTCTCATCTCTGGATGCCACAGGACATGCAGTTTCGAAGGAATGGACATACAGATAAAACAGCTGAAGATGTAAGTATTTGAAAGAAGGTAGGAAGATTGGGGTTTGATGTCCAGTTGACGATGATGGTCATTAGAGAGAGAACACAAACTTGGGTTAGGCAACAGTCACTAACTCCTCCACACCGCACGCCCCACAGTCTTAAAATTTTTGGAAGAATCGAAAACCCATTTATAACGCAACTTCACGCGTCCTATTACTTTACTAACGATTCAGTATGTTAAATAATTGACGTTAAGCAGTAAGCGACTGTCTGCCTCTGAAACTGAATGGCTGACTGTAGTGCGGGGAACCCGTGTTCGATTCCCGGCCGGTACTGTCAGGGAGCTTTCCTTGCTAGAAGGGCTGGTAGGGGTGCACTCACCTTTTTGAAACCGACTGAGAAGCTGCTCGGCCGATTAGCAGCAGTTGGGAGGTCGAGAAAGCCGACAACGGCCGGGAGAGCGGTATGCTGACGACATGCCCCTCCATATCATATCCAATGATGCCATTGGCAGAGGAGGACACGGCAGTCGATCTGGCCGGGTTGGCCCGTCTAGGGCCAGTATGCGGAACGTTACGTTTCCTTTACCGTGTAAGTGATAAAATTAAGAGATTAAATTGTGTTTAAAATTGGAAGTCGCTAAGCACTCAGACTATTAAGCTGTATTTAATCAAAAGATAGTTTCTCATGCATCACAGTGGTTACGACGTAATATCTTCTAAACTATGTGACATACAATAATTTTTCAGGTACTTTCAGTGGTATATGTTGATACTGTCTGCAAAATGTGCTACAAATACAGTTAGTAGTAAAAATGCAATAAATGAAAACGTCTTGGTAAATGCTGCAGTTTTTCTGCATGAACGGTGAAAATACAGTAACCGACAAACTGTTTACTTTTATTGTTTCATAAAGAGTGTCAGCGAGAGAAAGTTTCGAAAAGGTTTCAGGTAACGTGTAAAGGTTATTGGAAGTCGCTAAACGCTCTATTTCTCAGATACTGGATGAACATGGTACGGGTAATCTGAGCGCCCTGATTTGTGCTGTCTAAAAACTTACTATACACAGTTTGTAACTGTAGTAAGTGACATGCTATGTTAAATCTTTACTGTAAGATTTAACCTCTTAATTATTAAATTGAGGCACCCTTTAAAATTTTACATTCCATCAAAAATCAGCTGAAAGATTGAAAATCAAATATCTGTTACCCCTGGAAGCCGTTAGATAGGCGATCTGCAACTGGTAGCGAGCCCTGTGCGCGCTGTTAACCGAGTAATATAGATAGGGAAATTTGCGGACCGTCTACTTTTTAAATGGGACGAATCTGCAATTCGTCTTAAGCACTTTAGAGGCACACAGGAAACAAACATGTCAGATAGAAACCATGTATAAATGTAGTGGACTTGTCTATTCCAAGATGTCACTACAGTTAAAATAATAGAAGCTGTAAGTAATTTTGGTACACATAATATGGAGTTTATGCCACCTGCTCGACTAGATAAATTTTATAGGCGTTCCAAAAAACGGCATGATCCCATATTATTTGTATCAAAATTACGACTGCGAGCTCCATCTAAATGAGCTGCATTTAATATGGGCAACGGCTGCTGCCATGTACAAATAATAACGACTCAACGCACTAAGCACCCTAAGAATCGTAAAGATTAGATGGGTAGATATAATGACTAATGAGGAGTTACAGCATCAAATCGAGGGAAGAAGAAATTTATGACATAAGTTCAATAAATCAAGGGATCAAATGATGGAGGGCAATGGTTTTATAGGAGGGGGGCGGGCAAAAATTTTAAATGGAGCCAAGGATCGAATACAGCAAGCAGCTCAGATGGATGTAATCGTGCAGAGAAGAGGCTTGCAAAGATGAGACTAGCGTGAGGAGGTTCATCAAATCAGTCTACACACTGAAGACCACCAGTACGGTGCTCAGAGCTTAGTATGTTCTTTATTTGAAATAACATCCATGTTTGCGACTGAACACTGAACTTTTTTCTTTTTAAATTTTACGAAATGTTTGTCACGGTTACAACAACAGACGTTATGGACTAAATTACGAGATGGTTTAAACTTTCGCTACTTGAGAGGACTCCCACGAAAAACAAGTGATCTTAGGGTAATAAAACTTGGTGGAAACATTTGTAAGGACACGCGGAAGACCAATAACGAATGAACCATTGATACAAACACATTTTAATTTTCACATGAGGGGGTTCAAGTCTTGTGATATTAGTGGTTACGCAGTTTGGTAAGATCGTCAATGATTCCGTTTGCTCTGGGAGAGGCCGACGGCCAATTGCGCCACTCTTGAAGAAATACAGTTATCACTGCTGAGAATGCTGGAAACAATCTACGATCTTCAAGCAGTGCACGAGGTATGTTACAACTGAACATTTTACGGTTCATCTTTCGACAAGTATTGAGAACAATTATGAATTGCTATTCGTACGAACTTCACATTTCTCATCAACTTTTGATGCGTGAGGCATATATTCGGGTAGACTTTGCTTTTACGTTTCTTGCAGAGGTTCAGGTTGACGACATATGGCCATGGAACATTTTGTGGAGTAGTGAATCACACCTTACGCTCACTGGGGCAGTGAACACACAATTGCAGTACTTGGGGAACGTCACCGCCAACGAGCGTTCATGAAGTTCCTCTGCACAGTGAACGCGTAATGTGCGGTGTGGTTTCATGCACAGTCCATGATTGGTCCATTTGTCTTTGAGTAACTTGGATCCCAAGGAGCAATGAAACCCAGTGTGAACTGTGATCCGCTTTGCCGACATCTGATCTGCTTTGCCAATATATGATCCCCGCTCTAAGGGAGAGAGATCATTTAGACTCAATTATTTTGATGTACAATGAAGATCCACCTCACATTGGTAGTGAGGTCATTCGGTAACTCCTTAACTCGTTTAGAGAAAACCGAATCACTGGCCGATCATTCCAAACGGGGTAACCACCAAACAAACAGATTTGAACGTGTCATGTGGATATTAAAACGTATTTCTTTGAACGGATTATTCATTACTAGTTGAGTACCCAGCGTTGTTGGAGTATATATTCATTCCAACCTTCTATTAGTCCATCTCTTCGTTCCCCCTCTCTCTGTCCATCTCTTCATTCCCCCTCTCTCTGTCCATCTCTTGATTCTCCCTCTCTCTGTCCATCTCTTCATTCCCCCTCTCTCCGTCCATCTCTTCATTCCCCCTCTCTCCGTCCATCTCTTCATTCCCCCTCTCTCTGTCCATCTCTTCATTCCCCCTCTCTCTGTCCATCTCTTCATTCCCCCTCTCTCTGTCCATTTCATCCTTCATCCCCACTCTGTCCATCTCACCCATCGTCCTCTCTCTCTGTCCATCTCATCCTTCATCCCCTCTCTGTCCATCTCACCCTTCGCCCTCTCTCTCTGTCCATCTCACCCTTCACCCTCTCTCTCTCTCTCTCTCTCTCTTCACCCTCTCTCTCTCTGTCCATCTCACACTTCACCCTCTCTCTCTCTGTCCATCTCACCCTTCACCCTCTCTCTCTGTCCATCTCAGCCAGCCGCTGCTGCTATCGTCGAAGGATTGAATCCTGCTTCGGGCATGGATATGTATGATGTCCTTAAATTAGTTAGGTTTAAGTAGTTCTAAGTCTAGGGGACTGATGTCCTCATATGTTAAGTCCCATAGTGCTTAGAGCCATTTGGACCATCTGTCCATCTCATCTTCACTCCCTTCTCACTGTAAACCTTGCCCTTCCCCTGTTCATCGCATCCTCTTTCCTTTCTCAGTCTGTCTCCTCCTCTCTCAGTCTATTTGCCCTTCCCCGCTATCTGCTCAACTCCTCCTCCTCCTCCTCCTCCTCCTCCTCCTCGCCCCTCCCCAAACTGAGTCCATATCCTTCTTTCGTCTCACTGTCGGTCCATCTCCTCCTCACCCCTTACACCACCGCATTATCACGCTCACCTCAATAGAAAGCTGGCGGTATTCATCTCTGCAGTATTTCTTTGCAGGTTATAGTTGATACGTCTACCAAATTTGGTTGAAATCCTTGTAGCGGTTTAACAAGAGCTTTATCCTTAGCTTTCCCTGTGAACGGACATGTGAAGTATGTTTGACACATTTCACACGTATTTATAAACATATTTCATCTGCATCTCTATCGAATTTCGTCTTGCAGTTTTATTTCCAGCCAGCTCAATGTTTATAATGTAGTGTCTCCTGAGCGGTGTGCTATACAGCGCTATAATTTTGCAGGTGCATCCAGCGGTATATGTGATTACGCTCTACGAAATCTGTTGTGAATAGAGTTAGTAGTAAGGAAGTGATAAAATAAAACGTCAGGCTTCACGCAGCAGTTTTACTGCATGGAAAGCGAAAATGTAGCAACCAATCAAATTATTTCCTTTCGTCATTTTGTGGGGGTTTCAGCTAGAAGAGGTTTGAAATTATATGTGAAATTTCTTACAAGTGACTTGATTGTCAAATGCTGGATGACTTGAGTATGGCTATTCAGGCATTGTGGGCTACACTGCTTTTTCGCGCCTACCTCCACCCCTTTGATGGGTAAGTGGTCCTTACCCCACAACGATGATTTCCAGACAGTAAGTGATGTGTGTACGAAGTTAGTATGAAATCGGTCAAGAGGTTTAGGAGGAGAGGTGAAATATACACTACTGGCCATTAAAATTGCTACACCACGAAGATGACGTGCTACAGACGCGAAATTCAACCGACAGGATGAAGATGCTATGATATGCAAATGATTAGATTTTCAGATCATTCACACAAGGTTGACGCTGGTGGTGACACGTACAAATTGCTGACATGAGCAAAGTTTCCAACCGATTTCTAATACACAAACAGCAGTTGACCGGCGTTGCCTGGTGAAACGTCGTTGTGATGCCTCTTGTAAGGAGGAGAAAAGCGTACCATCACGTTTCCGACTTTGATGATGGTCGGATTGTAGCCCATCGCGATTGTGGTTTATCGTATCGCGACATTGCTGCTCGCGTCGGTCGAGATCCAATGACTGTTAGCAGAATATGGAATCGGTGGATTCGGGAGGGTAATACGAAACGGCGTGCTGGATCCCAACGGCCTCGTATCACTAGCGGTCGAAATGTCAGGTATGTTATCCGCATGGCTGTAACGGATCGTGCAGCCACGTCTCGATCCCAAAGTCAACAGATGGGGACGTTTGCAAGACAACAACCATCTGCACGAACTGTTCGACGACGTTTGCAGCAGCGTGGACAATCAGCTCCGAGACCATGGCTGCGGTTACCCTTGACGCTGCATCATCACAGATAGGAGCGCCTGCGATGGTGTACTCAACGACCAACCTGGGTGCACGAATGGCAAAACGTCATATTTTCGGATCAATCCAGGTTCTGTTTACAGCATCATGATGGTCGCATTCGTGTTTGGCGACATCGCAGTGAACGCAGATCGGAAGCGTGTATTCGTCATCGTCATACTGGCGTATCACCCGGCTTGATGACATGGGGTGCCATTGGTTACACGACTTTGAACGGTAGACGTTACATTTCAGATGTTTTACGACCCGTGGCTGTACCCTTCATTCGATCCCTGCTAAACCCTACATTTCAGGAGGATAATGTACGATCACATGTTGCAGGTCCTTTACGGGCCTTTCTCGATACAGAAAATGTCCGCCTGCTGCCCTGTTCAGCACATGCTCCACATCTCTCACCAACTGAAAACGTCTGGTGAATAGTGGCCGAGCAACTGGCTCGTCACAATACGTCAGTCACTACTCTTGATGAACTGTGGTATCTTGCTGAAGGTGAATGAGCAGCTGTAACTGTACACGCCATCCAAGCTCTGTTTGACTCAATGCCCAGGCGTGTCAAGGCCGTTATTACGGCAAATGTTTCAAATGGCCCTAGGCACTTTGGGACTTAACATCGGAGGTCATCAGTCCCCTAGACATAGAACTACTTAAACCTAAGGACATCTCACACATCCATGCCCGAGGCAGGATTCGAATCTGCGACCGGAGCAGCCGCGCGGTTCCAGACCGAAGCGCCTACGACCGCTCGGCTACCGCGGCCGGCTATTACAGCCAGTGGTGGTTGTTCTGGGTACTGTTTTCTCAGGATCTATGCACCAAAACTGAGTGAAAATGTAATCACATGTCAGTTCCAGTATAATATATTTGTCTAATGAATACCCGTTTATCATCTGCATTTCTTCTTGGTGTAGCAATTTTAATGGCCAGTAGTGTACACACAGACTTGGGTACATATATATTACAGGATCTCTCTTCAGCATGTCCTTAAAAATGTTTCACAGGGTTTCATTATCCTACAATCACTCTTTTTCCGTGGTGTCCCACAAGTATGGAAAGCTTAATTAAAACCATCCTGTATACTTAGTGGTTTTGTGTTAGGGATGCTGTATTTTTTTTCTTCTTAGATGTCTATCCAATGATATGTGACAGACAATTTTTTCTGGGACGCTAATCTTGCTAAACCAGTATCTTCATTGCGTTGCATAAACAGTGAGCTCTTCCTAACTGAAGCCTCGTGCCCTGCAGGTGAAGGCGCACGCCGCTTTTTCCTTCGGGAGCTCTTTGTGGTACGCCACAGCGGCCCCCCCTCTCCTCTATGGATACTTAATGCCCGGCCTTGTGTTCTTGGCTGCCCTGGGCGCTCTTAACTCCGCCCCGGCCCCCTACCACCGGTGGTCTGCTGCCCACGCGGCCGATCCTGTTAGCCGCGCTCTGCTTGGCCTGGACGGGCACCGTACTCCCAGGCCGGCTCCCAGAACCTCCCTCCCTCCCTCACTCCCAGCTGCCCCGCTAAGCCTCTGGCGGCTCTCCTCTCCTCTCTCTCCATGTCAAGAATAAAGTATTTCACAGAAACTTGGCACTGAAAGTGCACTTTAACCGCTTTTCCTCTAACCTAGTCCATACTGAATGCTTCTTACAAATTAAAAGTCTCAGAATAGAATTTGTATTTTGAGGACGATCCCTAGTTCGTGGCTTACAGCAAATCTCTACCTTCAGTGCTTTTCCTCTTCCTAAATTATGTATGGAAGAAAGAGGTTCTGGGAAAGGTCTTAGTGGAAAGTGTGAGGGATGTCAAGTCGAATAACTGTACATCGAGAACGCGTAAGATGGAGCCATAGCTTACACTGTATAATTTTCACTATAAGAAATTAAAGGAACGTGTGAAACTTTGAATGCCTTTTGCTTACTTTCGCCTGGAAATTCGTAAGAGAATATGACACCAGTTTATTATGTCCCGAAATATTACCACTTCATATTAAATATGGCCCTTACTGCATAAAGGCAATCTGACTGAAATTATTTTAAGTTTCGGCGAGGCAAGATATTTAACAAAATGCGACGGAATAATAACTAGAGCTAACCAAGACAGAACTGAAAGTAGAATCTCTCCTGTAGACCTAACGAAGCTTTTCTGCAATTTGCATTTCGCGTCGTATATGAGCCAATAGTTATATGAAAATCCTGAGCTGGTGTTAGAGCAGAATTTATCTCTATGCCTCCGTCTCTTGTGTCCTGCACTTCAAAGTTCTATACCAACACAAAGCGTAGCTCACAAAATTATTTACTGAATCTTCTATCTCTGCTTGAGGCAAGGTACTTATTCGCCGATTTTAAATGCAATTAAAATGAATGTTGTGCGTTTGGAAAACATGGTCCTTCGGTGAACTCATCTGGAGGTATAGAACAAGTGGAAGGTTAAACTGAAGAAAAACCAGGAGTGCGATAGTAAACTTGTAGAAGCACAAATTATGCTCAATCGTACTAAAATGTCCAGTTTTTGAATATGAGACACGTGTAAATGTTATTTAGCGGAGCATGTGTCTTCACATTACCACAGGGTACAATAGGCAAAGGTAAATCACATGTCATTAAACCTCAAATGTTATTACACGGATGGATGATGTGCGAGACAAATCAGTTCAAACTCGGGATTCCTGGAAAAAATGGATACTGATCGCACTTATTCTAAAGAAGCGCAAAGCCCTAACATTTCCTACGTTAAACACGACCGCAAAATTTATGATGGAAAGATATCTCATGCTACATAATCTGAAAAGTCACAAAGAATCACGCAATTGCAGCGCAAATATGTAAGCCATCAACAGTGTCACCATAATCGAGAATGAAGGCAGGTGAGTGTGCAGATCAGTCACCATGGCAGCAGGCAGAAGGTAAGTGAGTCATATTACCTGCCGGCATCTGGAATCGCGCGACCGCTACGGTCGCAGGTTCGAATCCTGCCTCGGGCATGGATGTGTGCGATGTCCTTACGTTAGTTAGGTTTAAGTAGTTCTAAGTTCTAGGGGACTGATGACCTCAGCAGTTACGTCCCATAGTGCTCAGAGCCATTTGAACCATCTTTTTATTTAAGTAAGGCCTCGCGGTCCAGTTCTGCCGCGAAGAGTTCCTACTGAAAGACTGCCATCAAAGCTCGTACGACGCATCAAAACGAAACTCAGAGTTTTCATCCAGAGTTGCACTATCCAAGCTGAGAGGCAAGTGACTCGATCTTTGAAGGAGACAGGTGACTGTGGTTGTGCACACGAATACGCTAAATAACAGGAGTTCCGCGCACCAGCAGATGCCTTTCACCTGTGCTGATGCATGGTGGTGGTCTCAAATTTAATGAAGAAATATGTATATTTTTCACACATTTATTCGTTGCTCCACTGCAGCTTCTCTATGAAGTACATCTCTATTATTGGAGCTATTACTGACAACAATGAAACTGGACTTACATTACATAAAAAATCTGTTATTTAATTCATTATACTTCATGTACTTCAATAAAAGTCATTTTCCTTAGAGCTACATTTCTTACTTTGCTTTGATATTTACCTTTTGTCTATACGAGAGACGTTCAATAATTAATGAAACATTTTTTCTGACAGGAGATTGGTTTTTTTCGTGATTCCAACACCATATCATTTCCCGTTCTTTTGGCTACACAATTCTATTTTTCAACACAATCTCCGTTCAGTGCTACGGCCTTACGCCACCTTCATGAGAGGGCCTGTATGGTCGCATGGTACCACGCCAGTAGCCGACGACGGAGCCCACGGTTTGCTGCATCAGTAACCTCCCCGTCGTCCACATACTGCATCCTTCATTGGGCCAAACAGGTGGTAGTCGGAAGATGCAGGACCAGGGGTGTAGGGTGGATGAGCAAGAACAGTACAGTTCAGTTTTGTGAGCTCTTCTCGGAGGCGTAGACTTGTGTCAGGCTTTGCAGTGTCATGAAGAAGAACAAGTTCATTCGCCTTTTTATTGCTACGAACACACTGAACTCGTTTCTCCAATTTCCTGAAGACAGCCGGCCGGCAAGTGGGCGATCTGACAGATTCGTGCGATCTTGTTGCGATCATGACAGTCGCCTCGCCCGAAAGACTCACCGCGCTTTTGTTCATTAACAGCTCTCTATAGACATTCTCCAAGCGCTTATGAATATCTGTAGTGCTATGGGTTTCCGCCAAAATAAATTCAATGACAGCCCGCTGCTAGGAACGCACCTCCGTAACAGAGTCCATTTTCAAGGCAACGTATAGCGCACCTACCGGAACTTGATGAAATTATAGGGCCTGAAGCGGAAATATTCCATCGAGGTCCAACAGAAAATTCCGCATTTTTTCGACCGAAATTGGCCGAGAAAAAACTAACGAACGCCCCTCGTATACTCGATTTCGAGGGGGAAAAAATGGTTCAAATGGCTCTGAGCACTATGGGACTTAACTTCTGCGGTCATCAGTCCCCTAGAACTTAGAACTACCTAAACCTAACTAACCTAAGAACATCACACACATCCATTCCCGAGGTAGGATTCGAACATGCGACCGTAGCTCTCGCGCAGTTCCAGACTGTAGCGCCTAGAACCGCTCGGCCACTCCGACCAGCGATTTAGAGACAAGATTTACATCCTTAGGTAACTGTTAGGTGTACTTCACGAATCGAAATGCTGTAAATACTGTAACTATCGTACCATCAAGAGAAAAGCGTCTAAGACGTCTGCTATACAATGGTGCTAACTATCTCACTTCCACTTCGTTCGATGAATTAATTTTTTGACTTCGTGATAACGCAGAAATTCCGCCCCCTTTCTTCGGTTTCAATAGCTCATTGCTGGCATACTGCTCAACACATTGCCAGCGTTTGGGTTGGTTGGCCTATTCTGCACATATATTCACAAAAAAACAGTACACCCTGAATGACTACAGATAGGACGTTCATACACATACCGGGTGATCAAAAAGTCAGTATAAATTCGAAAACTTAATAAACCACTGAATAATGTAGATAGAGAGGTAAAAATTGACACACATGCTTGGAATGACATGAGGTTTTATTAGAACAAAAAAAAAAGTTCACAAAATGTCCGACAGATGGCGCTGGACAGGAAAACGTCAGTGACTACGCATGGCAATCGTGTTACAGAATCGCATCATCCCCAGCCTGGCTGATAAACACCTGCTGGAACGTACGATGTTTATCCAGGATGCGCTCCACCCCATATTGTTAGACGCGTGAAGCATCTCGTGCTTGGCCTCCCAGGTCCCCAAACCTCAGTCCGTGCGATTATTGGCTTTGGGGTTACCTGAAGTCTCAAGTGTATCATGATCGAACGACATCTCTAGGGTTGCTGAAAGACAACATCCGACGCCAATGCCTCACCATAACTCCCGACATGCTTTACAGTGCTGTTCACAACATTATTCCTCGACTACAGCTATTGTTGAGGAATGATGGTGGACATATTAAGCATTTCCTGTAAAGAAAATCATCTTTGCTTTGTCTTACTTTGTTATGCTAATTATTGCTATTCTGATCAGATGAAGAGCCATCTGTCGGACATTTTTGGAACGTTTGTATTTTTTTGGTTCTAATAAAACCTCATGTCATTCCAAGCACGTGTGTCAATTTGTACTTCTCTATCTACATTATTCCGTGATTTAATCAGTTTTCAAATTTATACTGACTTTTTGATCACCCGGTTTATTAGTATGTTCTGCAGAAATGATTAGCATTTCAGTCACCTCGGTTCAGCGTGTGTCCTGTTGTCCAGTAGGCAGAGGGTTTGCCATGGATCCTGACGACTTGTTCCGCGCGTGACGGCATCAACGCGTGTAAAGCGCTAATGGTGTCCCGCGGTATAGCCATCCATGCTGCATTCACCTGATTCCAAAGTCAGTCTGGTGGCTGGTACTGGGTCATGGCGCTGCCCCTGCCGTTTCACAACGCGCCACACATTTCAGACTGGCGACAACTCTGGTGATCTGGCGGGCCAGGAAAGAAAGGATGACATTCTGTGACACCAAGAAGGCACATATTCGTGCAGCAACATGTGGTCGTGCATTCTCTTGCTGAAAAGTGCTGATAAATGACATTAGGGTGTTGTGCAGAAAGGATGTGGCTACGGGTCGCAGGGTGTCATTCACGTAGGTCACACTGGTCCCAAGTCCCTAGACACCCACCAACTGTTATTTGTGGTTGCACCCAACAGCACCTCACACTGTAAGGCCTTAAGGTGGCACTGTATGTCTTGTGCGAAGGCAGCCACTGTGATGTCGCTCCCCCTGTCTACGGCGAACCAAAATTCGGCTATTTTCAAACAAAACAGGACCTGCATTCGTCCGAAAACACTATCTGATGGCATTCCTGTCCCCAGTGACGACGATCCATGCACCATTCCGTCTAGCATGCTTCTGCACATTCGTCGAAGAAAGGCGGAGAAGTGGATTACACGCACGTAACAAATGCCGTAATAAACGGTGATGGACTATCACCCCTGATAGTGTAAGATGTGTTGCAGAGTTACGCCAGAGGCGAGAAGGACGCAGATCTGTCCTGCAGTGCCGTTCGGATGAGGTGTCGATCTTCTCGGGAGGGTGGTCTTGGTGGTGCGACCTGACCGATCTCGTCGCGTTCTATGTCCTTTCGTGAACGGAACTGCACACACCCGTTACAATGCCGAAACACTTTGTCCCAAAAGAGCAGCCATTTCCCAAATGGATACATCACATTTTCTCATGCCAATAATGCGCCCTCTTTCAGACTCTCTGGTATGATGGTACGGTTCGCGAATACGTCTGAGAGGTGTCCTGCACGTATGCTCAAGTCACACTGATCCATTACGTTCGGTTTATAGCGACAACGAGAGCCGCAGGGGCAATTTACCAGTAGGTGGTGTTGCATTGCGATATCCATGTTGACCTTGAATCCGCGAGCCGATGTGTTTCAGATGCTAACCATTACAGCAGACCATACCAATGTACATGTCCTGTGAATGGGAACGTACCATTTCTAGTCGTTTGAGATTTTTTTTTTTTTTTAATTTTTTACTTGAGTGTCTAGCTCGACCGTTCCCAACCTTTCTGAGACCAATACTGATGAGCGCAATAAGACATTACCTCGTACTTTCTCCCCCACAAACCCCTCCTTTCCACCACCATCATCAACATTAGCGTCTAACTAAGCTTGAGAATTACAAAGAATTATCTTTGAACTCTTGTGTTTTTTTTTTAAAAATAAGAAAAGAAATGATGCTAAGTTTATGTTGGTGTTCTATTAAATCACGAACTAAAGAGCAATGAGACGACTGGTATTGTTTATCGTAAGTACTACTTACAACTCTTTCTCAGAGGTGAAAGCTAACAGTCCACGTAGAGGGTAGACACTTCTTGCGAACACATACTTCCACTGCAGCAATCTTCTCGGTACTGACACTTCCTTCACCCTTACCCTGCATTACCGATTTAAAATCGAGCAGCCTAATACACGTACACCACACTTTGTAAATCACGCGACTGCAGAACTCGTTACTTCAGAACTGGCAGAAATTTCAACGCTGCATGCTGCCAATATTTAGTGTATGACTACTGCTACTGCTACTGCTGCTACTACTACTACTACTACTACTACTACTGCTCTACTACTACTAATAACAGTAGTGCAATGTAGCCTCTACAGCAATCTAGCAGTCATTACATAGTTCCTGTTCTGATGTGTTGCCCACTAGTTCGTTCACCTGCCGCAAAGTGAATGATTGAGCAGTTTCTAGTCCGTTACCGGAGTATCTACAACTTGGAAAAGGAATTTTCATTTAAGCTTACTGTCATAGATGCATGGTGCAGATTGTGAAGTACGTGCGTCCTGGGTGGATTATGTGAGGAACAAGGAAGACGTTATCCTTATATTCGTTTCTGTCCTGCACCTCATTGTCACGTGTAAATGTCAGCATTTAAGGAAAGAAAAAATATTATTGGTAACCCATGCAATCAATATGACAATCTTAGAAAATAGTGTTAAGAGCGGTGACCTTTTAAAAGCATTTTACTTTCGTAACCGAAGCGCAATCGTACACTTTTGTTTTTACCTCTCAGAGAATTCCATTGTGCACCTCAGTGGGACGATTAGCACCAAGTTGAGAAACAGTGCTTCAGTTATTCAGAAACTTTAGTTTGCTGTTGTTTATTCGACTGGTTTGATATATGAGAATCGTTCTCTGCACGGTCACAAAAGCGCCATGTAACGCACACCATCCAGATGACAATGGTGTAAAGTGACTGTCCAGCGAATATAAAGGGTGTGGTGAGGGGTGGAGGTTGGGGTAAAACCTCTAACGCATCACGTATCAATTAAATATTTCTGATCGCTTGATTTTTTTTTCTGTTTGTTATTCTGTAACAGGGAGAGGCTTAACAAAAAATCAAAATGTATTTAGGAAATAAAACAAATCCTAGTTCTGTCGTAACTGACTACATCTTCATTTAACACAAATCTCGAATTTGTGATTTCTCCTGCGTTGAATGACTAATATGACCCCGTCTCGTAAACGTTATCCGGGATCCTACACAGGAGGCGTAATAGAAGGTGCCCCTTAACGAAGCCATTCACCAAGACCCTTCAGGGAACAGCCCCTGAGATGAGGACTGTCAGGGGCGTACCTCTCACATAAAATATCGAAAGTAAAGCTCCGGAGCCACTAATGAGACTTGGTACCAATGAGATATGCTGTCGTTACTTGCCGGGTAAGATCGTAATAAGGGCTTGTTAGCAGTTCATTCCGCCGACCTGGGGGTAGTGTATGCTGTAATAAGGAAGTGATCCTGGAAAGTAACGTGTATTGCATTTGTGTTTTGGTGTGTGGCAGATAAAACAAGTCGGAGAACAGGTGCAAAAACAGCATAATGCAACGTGAAATCACCGTGAGATTTGTTGACCTCATCGTTGCCTTTCGACAGACGACAACTGAGTACTAAAATATCATTCAAAAACATAAGGAGGATAAAAAATGCTGGTTGATTAAAGCTACGTGCCAGACCAGTTCTCCAACCCGGATCTTTGACGTCTTTATGTTTCGTGTCCAAACCTGGCACAGCTGATGTTTCAAAATACATCTCTCAATAACAAGACAGACATCGCTTTTGACGATAGCTTCTCGTGAATAACGTTGTTTCCATCGACCTACAACGCTTGTTTGAAAACAGACCTACAAAGTTTTTTCAGCCTGTAGAACCCATTACAGAGCAATTGTTATCACTATCTGGCACTCCAAACGAAACAAGGCTTCTGAAAGAACTTAGCCACCTCCTGGAGGGTGCTGCGGCTCCCCTCCTCCCTCCCTCCCCACACTTTGGAATGTCACATAAAAACATCTCGAAAAGGGAATCTGCACGACAGTTTTACGTGACATTAGGTAAAGAAAGGTAAAACTGTCAACCCGGAAGTTGGTTTGAACACCGCACAGCTTTATTATGTATGGTTCTATTGGAGTTGGTATGCCCTTAATTTCCTCTGCCGTTTGAACTGACTTATCAAATCGTCTATAGGAGATCTACGTTCAAGGTGAACACCACACCACAAGATTACGTTACGGTAACAATGTGTATCTAAATAATCTTGCAAAATCACTTTTTTGCATTCTTCCTGCACTGTCCAAAGCCTTAGAATATGTAAATCACGACCAGCTAGCGTAGTACCTAAATACAAATTACACTCCTGGAAATGGAAAAAAGAACACATTGACACCGGTGTGTCAGACCCACCATACTTGCTCCGGACACTGCGAGAGGGCTGTACAAGCAATGATCACACGCACGGCACAGCGGACACACCAGGAACCGCGGTGTTGGCCGTCGAATGGCGCTAGCTGCGCAGCATTTGTGCACCGCCGCCGTCAGTGTCAGCCACTTTGCCGTGGCATACGGAGCTCCATCGCAGTCTTTAACACTGGTAGCATGCCGCGACAGCGTGGACGTGAACCGTATGTGCAGTTGACGGACTTTGAGCGAGGGCGTATAGTGGGCATGCGGGAGGCCGGGTGGACGTACCGCCGAATTGCTCAACACGTGGGGCGTGAGGTCTCCACAGTACATCGATGTTGTCGCCAGTGGTCGGCGGAAGGTGCACGTGCCCGTCGACCTGGGACCGGACCGCAGCGACGCACGGATGCACGCCAAGACCGTAGGATCCTACGCAGTGCCGTAGGGGACCGCACCGCCACTTCCCAGCAAATTAGGGACACTGTTGCTCCTGGGGTATCGGCGAGGACCATTCACAACCGTCTCCATGAAGCTGGGCAACGGTCCCGCACACCGTTAGGCCGTCTTCCGCTCACGCCCCAACATCGTGCAGCCCGCCTCCAGTGGTGTCGCGACAGGCGTGAATGGAGGGACGAATGGAGACGTGTCGTCTTCAGCGATGAGAGTCGCTTCTGCCTTGGTGCCAATGATGGTCGTATGCGTGTTTGGCGCCGTGCAGGTGAGCGCCACAATCAGGACTGCATACGACCGAGGCACACAGGGCCAACACCCGGCATCATGGTGTGGGGAGCGATCTCCTACACTGGCAGTACACCACTGGTGATCGTCGAGGGGACACTGAGTAGTGCACGGTACATCCAAACCGTCATCGAACCCATCGTTCTACCATTCCTAGACCGGCAAGGGAACTTGCTGTTCCAACAGGACAATGCACGTCCGCATGTATCCCGTGCCACCCAACGTGCTCTAGAAGGTGTAAGTCAACTACCCTGGCCAGCAAGATCTCCGGATCTGTCCCCCATTGAGCATGTTTGGGACTGGATGAAGCGTCGTCTCACGCGGTCTGCACGTCCAGCACGAACGCTGGTCCAACTGAGGCGCCAGGTGGCAATGGCATGGCAAGCCGTTCCACAGGACTACATCCAGCATCTCTACGATCGTCTCCATGGGAGAATAGCAGCCTGCATTGCTGCGAAAAGTGGATATACACTGTACTAATGCCGACATTGTGCATGCTCTGTTGCCTGTGTCTATGTGCCTGTGGTTCTGTCAGTGTGATCATGTGATGTATCTGACCCCAGGAATGTGTCAATAAAGTTTCCCCTTCCTGGGACAATGAATTCACGGTGTTCTTATTTCAATTTCCAGGAGTGTACATACTAGACCAATACCAGTCAGGTTTCCGTACACACCGCAGTACAACAAGTGCGTTAATAAAGGTAAAATATGGTCGTAGCCTTGCCATGGATGCACAAAAGACGTATATCACGTGCTTCTTTGACTGCAGCAAAACCTCTGGCACAGTCGACTTCGCCATTTTACTTGCCAAACTTAACAAGTGCTATGTAATGGTTTCGTCCACTCCTGACGTCTCGCTTGCAATGCATCATATCTGGCACCACAAAGTCCGAATGGAGCCATAGAGTATCAGACTTCCCGCAGGGTTAAGTATGAAGTCCTACATTATTTTAATTCTATGTTAGAGGTGTGCCATAAATTTTGTCCTACTGCAAGTACCACACGTGCGCTGATGACCTCGAGGTGTATCTACGCTACTGGCCATTAAAATTGCTACACCAAGAAGAAATGCAGATGACAAATGGGTATTCATTGGAAAACTATGTTACACTAGAACTGACATGTGATTACATTTTCACGCAGTTTGGGTGCATAGATCCTGAGAAATCAGTACCCATAACAGCCACCTCTGTCGGTAATAACGGCCTCGATACGCCTGGGCACTGAGTCAAACAGAGCGGTCGTGCGGTAGCGTTCGCGCTTCCCACGCCCGGGTTCCCGGGTTCGATTCCCGGCGGGGTCAGGGATTTTCTCTGCCTCGTGATGGCTGGGTGTTGTGTGATGTCCTTAGGTTAGTTCGGTTTAAGTAGTTCTAAGTTCTAGGGGACTGATGACCATAGCTGTTAAGTCACATAGTGCTCAGAGCCATTTTTTTGCTGTTTGTGTATGAGAAATCGGTTGGAAACTTTCCTGATGTCAGCACGTTATAGGTGTCGCCACTGCGCCGACCTTGTGTGAATGCTCTGAAAAGCTAATCATTTGCATATCACAGCATCTTCTTCCTGTCGGTTAAATTTCGCGTCTGTAGCACGTCATCTTCGTGGTGTAACAATTTTAATGACCAGCAGTGTAAATCTAAAACCAATAAACTTTAAGACGATGGCCTGTGTGCACTATCAGAATTTCAATTTATCCAAAACCCAAACGTTACTGCTTAGTAATACTTGGCTCATTAGCCCCAAGTATCGCTAATCTCTACCATCTTTGATCTTAAATTGAACGGTTATAAACTTTGCTCCCCAACAAAGACTAACAGTAATAATAGATGGAATCTTACTTTTGAACTGTACTGAGCACGTAAATGCAGTGTGTAAGAATGCAACAGCCTCTCTCCATGTCCTACAAAAATATAAAAATCTCTTCCCTCTTGATCTGAAAAAGAAACTTATACAAAACACTTATGCTTCCAATTATTGATTCTGACGATGTTATCCTGCAAGTTCTTGCTCAGAAAAGCTCACGGTGCCTAC
Source organism: Schistocerca americana (assembly GCF_021461395.2). Lineage (NCBI taxonomy): Eukaryota > Metazoa > Arthropoda > Insecta > Orthoptera > Acrididae > Schistocerca > Schistocerca americana. The sequence goes on along the minus strand of NC_060119.1, from coordinate 256,090,190 downwards.
AACTGATTATGAATGCCTGTGTTCGTTATCTGAAGTTCACCTCTTTTATCCAATTTAGTCATCGTACGCACAGCTTTCCTCAGTGTGTGCAGACAAGCGCAGAAGTTTCCATCCCTCTATCTTCCCTACTGTCTTATCAGCGTTCAGGCACTTACTGCAAGTCCTCCTCTGCAGCAAGAACCAGACTTGAACAGCGTCCAGCATTACGTTAGAGAACTGAATAACATTCACAAGTTCAGAAGACAGTTCGTGACATACATAATGAAGAAAAAATGTCTCTAGGTACTCTTTATTCCTATACATCCTTGTTTACAACCAGATATTCCTAATTTCCTTGTATTTTTAGCTTGTGCGGTGTTCTTAAATTTACTTTCCCCAGAACCCATTGTAACAGAAACATCTATTTTGTATACCTATAAATTCTTTTTATATTTCCCACTATTATTATTATTAGTATTAGTAGTAAAAATGGTTCAAATGGCTCTGAGCACTATGGGACTCAACATCGGAGGTCATCAGTCCCATAGAACTTAGAACTACTTAAACCTAACTAACCTAAGGACGTCACACACATCCATGCCCGAGGCAGGATACGAACCTGCGACCGTAGTGGTCGGGCGGTTCCAGACTGAAGCGCCTAGAACCGCTCGGCCACAGCGACGGACAGTATTAGTAGTAGCAATATCAGCAACAGCAGTAGTAAAGGTACTACAGATCACGCACGTGAGAATGAGATCTTCAGCAATTTGTTACGCTCGTGCACGCGTATGGACTCATTATTCACAGGGACTGCACGATCTAGATCTCACATGATTTACCTGCGTCGCAGATTCTCAGAGCCGCGTCGCAGTTCATCATCTGTGCAAGTACCATTATCCTGAAGTTCTCCATACGATTCCACTTCCGCTGTGAAACTGGTTGTAGATACCTGTGAAGGTCTTGCAGCGCCAATTCCAGGCCATTTAGGTGTTGCGTGCACTGCGAATGGCTCAGAATAATCGACTGTGGCCATAGTGGTTAAGTGTTCGTGCTGTGACTGTTATGAATAAAGTATTTGCTGCGAGCTACTACCGGTGAGTGGGCACCTACATGTGTACCAGGGCGCATCAAGCTTCACGTCCCTCTCCCCAGAAGCTCTGGACAGCAGACGCAAAAGGTCGTCCCGGCCTTTGAGATGTTCTCGGAGTGGTTCAGGATCGTGTCATCGCCTTTGCTGGGGTGTATTGGCGCTCATGGTTCCCTGTCTGGATGACGTGCCAGGTGTTCCAGGCGCAGCCTCGCTAGCGGTTGGCGATTCTCTCCGTAATCCACGCACGAAGCAGCCCCGGCGTGCGACACGGCTATTTAGCGCAGTGGCATTGTGACTGTCGCTTGTGGCAAGGCAAAGCAGCCGGCGAGATACTGGCAAGCGGACCACCAGACATATTAATCACGTATTTCGATGAGTTTCAGGCAGTTGCACAGGGGCGTGTCATCAGTACCTGGCTAGTGGCTTTTCATGTGACGAACTCCAGCTTCTGAAAAAATCTATACTGAAGTTTCATGCTTTTTACCTACCATGCGCGTAATGCTAATCATGTTTCGACAGAGCAAGCGTAGTGCAGCGACTAAGGCATGTCTACCACACTGGCGGTAGCAGTTCACATCTGCTCGTATACTTTTTTTTTCACTTTCGTCGTACAGAATATCATTAAATAGAATATTGTTCTGGTCTTCAGTCCGAAGACTGGTTAGATGCAGTTCTTCACGCTAATCTATCCTTACGAGACTCCGTGTAAATACTACAACCTACATGCTTTGAATCTGCTTACTGTATTCATCTCTGACTCCATCCACTATTTTTACCCCCCACACCTATCTCCAGTACTAACTTTATTATCACTTGATATTTCAATGTTTTCTACTCCTTCTTGTCAGGTTGCGTCATAAATTTCTTTTCTTCCCAGTTCTATTCAGTACCTCTCCAGTAGCTACGTGATTTACCCAGCTAATCTTCAGCACGCTTCCGTAGACCACATTTCAAAAGCTTCTATTCTCTTTTTATTTAAACTGCTTAACGTCCATATTTCACTTTCATATTTGGCCACCCTCCAGGCAAATATCTCCAGTAAAGACTTTCTAACACTTAAATCTACATTCGATGTTAACAAATGTTTTTCTTACCATTAACAGTCTACAATTTATATCCTTTCTACTTCCGCAATCATTAGTTATTTCGCTGCTCAAATAGCAAATCTCGTTCACTAGTTTTAGTTTCTCATTTCCTAATCTAATTCCCTCAGCAACGCCTGATTTCATTCGATTACATTCCATCATCCTTGTTTTGATTATCTTGATGCTCATCTTATATCCTCTTTCCAAGACGTTGTCCATTCCGTTCAACTGTCCTTCCAAGTCCTTTGCTGTCTCTGACAGAACTACAATGTCATCATCAAAGCTCAAAGCTTTTATTTCTTCTCTCTGGACTTTAATTTCTAATCCAAATTTCTTTTATTTATTTATTTATTTGTTTTACTGCTTGTTCAATTTACAGGTTGAAGGACAACGGGGATTGGCTACATTCCCGTCTCACTTCCTTCTCAACCACTGTTTGCCTTTCTCGCATATATACTCATATCTGCCACTGTCATATGCCACACGTCATGCTAAACTATCCAAAAATAGTCATTTTAGTCACAGTTATTTCATCAATAAACCTATCGTTACAGCAAACGTTCTTCAATTGTGTATTCCGTTTGTCACAAAATAGATTACAGACTCTTCTTATTCACTGTCACTTGCATCGATTCCTGTGTTCGAACAAAATTCCGCGTAGTATTCGTCGTAGAAGCAACCGAAACGGAAATTCGTAGAGCATCACTCCCGTATAACGAAAGTTACTAGAGAGTTTTGAGAAGTGATACCAGAAAAAACAATTCCTTATTAAAAAATATTGTTCTTTCTTCGATCAAATTCGATGCGAACCACGCGTACTTGATTATTTCTGTGAAAACAGGTGCATTAAATTGATGCAGAAATAAAGAATGAATTTTTGTGGAATCGTCCTTCGAAGCTATCTCTGGTCCTTGGCAGGTCGGTGGCATTTTCAATTCTTTGGTGAAAATTTTAATTTGCATGTAAAAATAAACACCATATGGTTGGAAAAATAGAGTACATTCAGGTGGGATAATTTTTACGCTCCAGGTATATGGTTTTCTTTCATCCACAAGGATTCGATCGTAGAGTATCTGATCAGTCTGCCCTCCCCACGAATCTTTAAAGAAATTTTTTTTGTTCCACTTTGAGAAGAACTACAAATTCTAAAAACTCTTCGTACAGCTTTTCGTTAGCTTCACTGATTTCGTGCATGTCACAATTTCGTTTTTAATGAGGCAGTTTGTCAACTTTTTTTGTAGAATCCTACCAAATTTCGTGAATGTTTCATACATAAGAAAACTTAAAGGAATAGCTTTCATGAAGCAGTTATACTATACTTGTCTGTGAAGGAATAACTAATATTGTTCCTATGTTTTTACCTGCACGGGGATAGTTTTTGGTCCTTGTCCCGCATAAGAAAAAGAAACAACACCAGTGGATCTAAACTCGCACTGCCACTGTGATAGCGGTGAACCTTAGCCATTGTCCTAAGCTGGCTTGATCTAAAGACGGGAACAGGAGATGTTCGTAAAAATTAAACTTCGATTTCCTCGGCAAGTAGGAACCGTCGCATGAAAAGCCGCTAACCAGGTACTCAGGACACGTCCCTCTGCAATCTACCTAAGATTCATCATAATCCGTGATTAAGAAGTCTGAAGGCCTTTTCTGGAAGAGCTTGCCATGGAGATAAAACTGGACGCATATACCATGTTGCCTGGCACCGCTTGTTAATCAGTCGCTATCCCCGGTAGCGCCACCATGAGGATGCAAATCAGATTTGCCTTAAATATACGTTGTAACGTTCGTGAGCTTTAGTTACCTTCGAGATTGGACATGGTGGTTTACGTTAGTCAAAAACGCCTTTAAGGCGCCAAAGATTCCATTATCAGCACCTCGCTGAGTAACAGTTTGTACGAGGTCGTCTATCAGGGCTGCATTTTCCTTCTGCGATATAGCAGGATGGCTATACAATATGTGATCAAAAGTACCCGGACACCTGGCTAAAAATGACTTTCAAGTTCGTGGTGCCCTCCATCGGTAATGCTGGACTTCAGTATGGTGTTGACCCACCCTTAGAATTGATGACAGCTTCCACTCTCGCAGGTATACGTTCAATCAGGTGCTGGAAGGTTTCTTGGGGAATGGCAGCCCATTCTTCACGGAGTGCTGCACTGAGGAGAGGTACTGATTGTCGGTCGGTAAGCCCTGACACGAAGTCTGCGTTCCAAAACATCCGAAAGCTTTCCTGTAGCACTCAGGTCAGGACTTTGTTGAGGCCAGTCCATTATAGGGATCTTATTGTCGTGTAACCACACCGCCATAGGGCATGCATTATGAACAGGTGCTCGATCGTGTTGAAAGATGCAATCGCCAGCCCGAATTGTTCTTCAATAGTGGCGAGCGAGAAGGTGCTTAAAATATCAATGTAGGCGTGTGCTGTGATAGTACCACGCAAAACAACAAGGGTGCAAGCCCCTCCACGAAAAACACGACCGTACCACAACACCAACGTCTCCGAATTTTACTGTTGGCACTACACACGCTGGCAGATGACGTTCACTGGGCATTTACCATGCCCACACCCTGGCATCGGATCGCCACATTGTGTACAGTCATTCGTCGCTCCACACAACGTTTTGCCACTGTTCAATCGTCCATTGTTTACGCTCCTTACACCAAGAGAGGCGTCGTTTGGCATTTACCAGTGTGATGTGTGGCTCATGAGCAGCACCTCGACCATGAAATCCAAGTTTTCTCTCCTCCCGTGTAACTGTGATAATACTTGCAGTGGATCCTGATGCAGTTTGGAATTCCAGTGTGATGGTATAGATGTCTACCTATTACACATACGAGGTCGGCCTGTACGCTTTTGCGCTGTACATCTCCACTTACTATCACATGAAACAGTGGACCTAGGGATGTTTAGGAGTGTGGGTGTGGAAATCTCACGTACAGCCGTATGACACAAGTGACACCCAATCATCTGACCACGTTTGAAGTCCGTGAGTTTTGCGGAGCGCCCCATTCTGCTCTCTCACGTTGTCTAATGACTACTGAGGTCGCTGATATGGAGTACCTGGCAGTAGGTAACAGCACAACGCTCCTGATACGAAAAGCGTATGTTTTGGGGGTGTCCGGATATTTTTGATCAAATAATGTACATCGCTGCTGGCACCAGTAGTCAAGAGAATGTACGGTCGTAAGAAGACCGGGTTCTGGACGGCCACGTGGCGATATCAAGAGGAAAGACCATCGTGTCCGGCGTATGTCTCTGCTGGATTGTGCTGCGTCTGCACAACAATTTGAGCAGCAGTTGTCACCACGGTGACGCAATGAACTATTACAAACCGGTTACGTCAAGGACGGCTTCAAGCCAGACACCCTGTTGCGTGCATTCCAGTAACCCCAAACCACGGCCATTTGCTATTTCAGTGCTGTCAAGCGAGAGTTGATTGGAGGGCAGGGTGGAGGTCTGTTGTGATTTCCGATGAAAGCTGGTTCTGCCTCGGAGCTAGTGATAGCTGTGTGTTTGTTAGAAGGAGGCCGGTTGAGGGCCTGGAACCATCCTGTCTCTGTGCTGGACACTCTGGACCTACACCTGAAATTAAGGTCTGGGGTGCGATTTCCTATGACGGAAGGAGCGCCCTCTTAGTTATCCCTCGCAACCTGACTGCAAATTTCTACGTCGATCTGTTGGTTGGACCTGTTGTGCTGCCATTCAAGAACAGTGTTCCAGGGAGTGTGTTCCAAAAGGATAACGCTCGCCCACATACCGTTGTTCTAACCCAACATGTTCTGCTGACAAGGGAACCTCCCCATCGCACCCCCTTCAGACTTAGTTATAAGTTGGCACAGTGGATAGGCCTTGAAAAACTGAACACAGACCAATCGAGGAAACAGGAAGAAGTTGTGTGGAACTACGGAAAAAATAAGCAAAATATACAAACTGAGTAGTCCAATATAGGCAACATTAAGGAGAGTGTGAGCTCAGGAGCGCCGTGGTCCCGTGGTTAGCGTGAGTAGCTACGGAACGAGAGGTCCTTGATTCAAGTCTTCCCTCGAGTGAAAAGTTTAATTTTTTCTTTTCAGACAATTTTTATCTGTCCGTCCGTCAGTCCGATGCGATCACTTTTCTGGGAGTGATTATCACATCCACAAGAAAAACTAAATCGGGCAAGGTAGAAGAATCTTTTTACCCATTCGCCAAGTGTACAAGTTAGGTGGGTCGACAACATATTCCTGTCATGTGACGCACATTCCGTCACCAGTGTCGTATAGAATATATCAGACGTGTTTTCCTGTGGAGGAATCGGTTGACCTATGACCTTGCGATCAAATGTTTTCGGTTCCCATTGGAGAGGCACGTCCTTTCGTCTACTAATCACACGGTTTTGCGGTGCGGTCGCAAAACACAGACACTAAACTTATTGCAGTGAGCAGAGACATCAATGAACGACCGGACAGATCATAAATTTGCGAAAATAAATAAAGTAAACTTTTCACTCGAGGGAAGACTTGAACCAAGGACCTCTCGTTTCGCAGCTGCTCACGCTAACCACAGGACCACGGCACTCATGAGCTCACACTGTCCTAGGTGTTACCTGTCTTGCACGTGGACTACTCAGTTTGTATATTTTGCTTATTTTTTCATAGTTCCACACAACTTCTTCCTGTTTTCTCGATTGATCTGTGTTCAGTTCTTCAAAGCCTATCCACTGTGCCAACTTGTGACTAAATCTGAGGGGGGTGCGATGGGGAGGTTCCCTTGTGAGCAAATCGCTCCAGTAGGAACCGTGAAGATAGGATTAGACTAACTACAACACGTACAAGGGCATTTAAGCAGTCGTACTTCTCGCACTCAGTACGTGTTTAGAACGGGAAGAAAGTCTAACATGTGTTACTATGCTAAGTACCCTCCGACATGCCGTTCAGGGTGCTATGCAGAGTATTTGTAAAACGTAAACTTTGACGGCCGCAAATGTCACAATTAATAAAGTATTTCGGGCTATCATACCGTCGTCGAATGGATTTCACCTTAAAATCCGACATTTCGTCCCCATCTGCGGAGGACATTTTCAAGGGGGATCGTAGCTTTGTTGAATGTCCGATTCACACCCTGGCTCTCTACTGTAGCGAGCTGGGGTGATATCTTCGAAACTCAGAGTGAGATTGGTAGCTTTAATCAAAATCAACTAAAAGCAATGCTCGAAGAGTGCTTTAGTATAGCGATTCTTAAAGTTAGAAATAATCTGCTAATCCATAAGCTGAAGAAACGGAGTTGTGCTACGAGGAAGAAGTTGGATCTTGATGAATTAGAATTCTTCAAGGAGTAAGGCCTGGAGAATGGGCAGGAGCGTTGTCCATAACAGGCAAGACTTGGCGCGGCAGATTCATTTCAAGTAAATATTTTTTTTATTGAAGGACCAAACACTTCATTCATCCAGCCACAAAAAAGATCATATTTCAGCCAAGCCTTGTTGTTGGACCTCCACATCACTTTTAACCTGCTCTTCTGTACTTTATACTTCTTGATCGCTCGTGGAGTTTCTGAATGGTAAACCAGCAGCTGTTTATATCGCCGCTTGCATTGACACAGAATAGCAGCATGAGAAGGTCTTTCATTGCGTTATGACTGAGCAATGCATTCTCCTCTGCTGTTATATAGGTACGCTTCGGCATCTTTTTCGAGATTAGACCCGTCTCCTTACAATTATAAACCTTTTGTGGCAGATGACACTCGGAGTCTACGAGAATCTTAAAGTTGCTGATGAAGTTTTCCTCTGCCTTTGTGTCTGAGCTGACTGCTGTGCCGTGTCTCATGAAGCTGTGGATGCCGGTTCTTCTCTTACATTTCTCGAACCGCCCACGGCTTCCCTTAAACACTCCTTCGGCCGCTGATGATCCTGGCATCTTCTTAACGAGGTCGGCGGAAATTATTTTCGCCTTCTCACAAGTGAAGTTCTCATTAACAATGCCGCCTTGTAATTTCTTTTCATGTGCCCATATAAGGAGCAACCTGTCGACATTGTACAGAATATGAAACAGTTGTTTAGATACTCTTGTCACTCCGTTTGAAAAATCTATCTCTTAATCTTGTCCTCCTTGAGGATACTTCAATTGGTTGAAGCTGACAGATTGTCAGGAACACTCACATCACGTTCGCGTTTTTCAATTATTTTACTTTTGATTTCTCAGGTCATTTACTCTCTCTTATGGTCATCTTCCTGTGGTTTTAGTTTCGGGTACATTTTTGTGAAGGTTATTAACATTTGCACACACAGAAAAAAACACTATGTGAACACAAGTTTAGAAGAATGCTTGATCACAACCTGCGCCAATATGGTAGCAGATAGAGCGCTAAATCCAGTCTGCAGTACGTACTAAGGACATTGTTCATATGCCGCTGCCGACAGTGAAAAGTGTTCATATTGTTGAACGTTTCCCCCCGTCGTGCGTGAACGGCAGCTGACGCCACACTTAATCGTCGTCACTCGTTATTCGAAACATCGCTAGTTAAGCGAGTCTTCTTTCTCAGGTGTTTTCCTCGTTGTACGAATTGCGCGTTATGGGAGGTGCTCATTAAGGGAGGTTCCACTGTATTTTCGAAATTAATTATCTGACTATGAATTCCTTGACATTATCTGTATTAGAAGCAGACCTACTACCCCGTATGTTACTACCGATTAGTAGAATAAATGAGAAATTTCTTGGTTGTGGAATTGTGAGAAATGTCCTGCTTATAGTTAAAACAGACGAAAATATGGTGATGACAGCAGAGAGCAGTCTAACGCTGGTAAGTTCATTCTGGATGTGGATAACAATAACAGGGGAGTTCTACACTGGCAGTGTAGGCACAGGCCTATGGACGGCACCTTAAGGGGGGGGGGGGGCGGAATTTTTTGCTCTGTGCTCATTTTAACATTTTATATTTCAAAATAACTGCACTTACAAACGACGAAGTTTTTAATTCGTTAAATAGCTCGCTAGTTTAAATAAGCATTAAGAACGAAATTCGACAGTACAAGCATAGAAATATATCTAGTTTACATGGTGACTGAATGGAAATTTGACATTGGGTTTCTATCTGGTATCATCTTCATGATTGTTCAAAATATTCTGAAGAAAGCTGTGAGGACGGCCACCTACACTACAATGTTTGAAATGTTATTATTCCAAGAATGTTGTCGGCTTCTACTTAACCCTGCCGTCTTTTCTCCGTGAAAATACCGGACACCTGAAGAGCTGTGATAAACTAATCAGTAGTTTCTTAAATACTGTAACATGTGTGGGTCTCAGTATGTAAAACCCGACTCTACTTAAATTTCGTGTAGAAATTACGGGGAACCCTCCATTATGATAACTAATGTGAAAGCTCTGTGGTCTTCAATATCTGAGCGTTGATTTCATGACACCCGTTCAACAAAACATGTTCATACTGGGAATGTCTTACATTTTTAAACACGTGTTTATACGAAAAGACCATAAGCAGAATATCTAACAATGTATGAAATACACTTTACAACAGTTTAAAAATTTTATTTATTTACTTAGTTACTTTTTTTGGCGACAAAAGAAGAAGAAACCGAGTTTAGTTTGGCTCATTTAGCCTGCACGCTATCTGTGCAATCGAGTAGTAGGTGGCATTGCAAATTTTATGTTATACTTCGTAACTACGCTTTTCTTCTTCGAGGAAAGGGTATTTTTATTTTACGTTGGAACAAAAGGTGCATTTGTGTGAAGACATAACAGCAGTGTTCACACAAATGACAACACACCACATGAGCTGTCAACAAGACTACTTAAACTTTGTAGTCTGTGGTCTCTGCCCACAGAAACCGCTAAAACGTTATAAGAATAAATGCGACAAGAGTCGAGCCAGCTCACCAGACTGCAAGAAATTGCAAAAATTATTTGCTTTTTAAATTAGAAAGACAGTGTCAAGAGCATTCAGAACATGTTTGCGTCCGAGCTAAAATTCCGGCGATGCGGGAAACAGAAGCCCAAAAAGGGAATGATCCGTTTCCTTTACGAGATGAATTCCACCAGGCAGGTATGCTTCTACTGTTCACTGACAACAGAGAAACAGACGACAATTAAATTAAATTATTCTGCATTGTCGTTCTTTCATAGCACAGTTACATCGAGTAATCTAAGTTGATCAGTTCATCACTCCGTGTTTAAAGGAAAAATCTCCGTGCTCGTGTGCCATGTTTAAAGTAGAAAGCTTTGTGTTCATGTGTGGTGTAGTACGATTGTAACTGGATACAGTCTTTCTTTCTTTCCTTTCGAATTTTTTTTCTTTTGTTTTGACTGTTGGTTGACAATTTTGTAACTGCCGTAACATGAATAACAGTGAAAAAGAGCAAACGTGCAAAATTAAGTGGGGCAGCATTTCGAAAGTTAGCGAAGGAAAGGCGAGAACGAGAAGCTAATGTTCTAAAAACGCTTGAAAGCGTAGATAAATTGTTCGCAAAAATGTTTCTTGTTCGACTTAAGAGTCCAAGTAGTACGGATGATATTTCTGGCACTGCAGCTGTTGCAAAAGAAGTAAATTCAGACGAAACAAAACTTAAAAATGAAGAAAAGCAAATCGTTCCTGATTTCGAGTTTCACGAAAAACTAAGTGTCGAGTCAGATATTACAAAAAGAAATAAATTCGCTAGTGATGATCCTGCAGAATGTTGTGTCAATGAATCAACAATCGACATTCTCTTACAACGTGGCATTAATGAAAATTGTAACTGTGATTTTTCTAAAAAATGGTTCAAATGGCTCAAATGGCTCTGAGCACTATGCGACTTAACTTCTGAGGTCATCAGTCGCCTAGAACTTAGAACTAATTAAACCTAACTAACCTAAGGACATCACACACATCCATGCCCGAGGCAGGATTCGAACCTGCGACTGTTGATTTTTCTAATTTATGAAGATCTATAGGTGATAAAACCATATATTTGAACAAAAATGTATTTTAGTGTAAACATTTAAATGGCGAAACAACTTTGCGTGATTTTCTAGTATACTCCTGTATGTTGTGACAGAAAAAATGTACTGGCGCAGTATGTTGAAAATGGCGTTTGCAGTAGTCAAGAAGCTAACAAGTCGTTAACTTCCCCTAAGTGGACACGTTGAAAGATTCCAATGATTACATAATAGTCAATTTATGATGTCTCTTACACTTATAGCCGAGTCTGATCCTTTTCTCGCAGACCACATCGAACGATATGGAAATCCAGGGCAGGAACATACAAGTTATCTTTCTTGAACAATCTGTGATGAAATAATAGAGCTTCTTTCTGAACGAATAAAAAGAATTATCGTAAGTGAAGTAAAACAGGCCAAATATTTCTCTATAACAGTAGATTCTACTGTGAAAATTTCACGTATTGATCAGTTATCTTTCATATTACGACATTTGAACGACAATGGTGAACCTGTTAAACGTTTCCTTTTGTTTTTACCAAATCCGGGACACAAGTCCGAAAACTGAGCTGAGGCCGTACTAAAAGTCCTGTCTACAAATTCCATTGATATTACTGACTGTAGAGGCCAGTAATATGACAACCCAACCAATATGTCAGGAACCTACACTGATCTGCAAGCACGCATTAAAGAACAAAATCCGAAAGCGCATTATTTGCCTTGTGTAGCATATTCTTTGAATTTAGTCGGCACTAGTGCTGCAAGCTGTTGTCGGAAACATGCTCATTTTTCAATGTAGTGCAAAACCTTTATAATTTTTTCTCTGCTTGTACACAGTGCTAGGATAAGTTTCTGTCTTTCATGTAACCATGAAGCAAAACGGTAAGATGTTTATCAAAAACACGTTGGTCAGCAAGATAGGAAGCATGTGTAATTCTATATGAAAACTGGGAGGGCGTTATCAATGCCTCCGCACATATTGCCGATAATACGTTTGAAAAACCACTTATGCGAAATGATGCTTTAGCTTTATTGAATCAACTCAGCAGACTAGAAACAGTATTCATGATGACAGTTTGGAAGGACAAACTCCAGAGATTTAATAGTGTAAATTTGAAGTTGCAAAGTGTAAACATTGATAATAAAGAAGTGCATAAATTATATGAATCACTTGTAGAATTTATTGCATCCATTCGTGGCATGTTCGACTATTATGAAAATAAATCCATGGAGATTGTGACTGAAATAGGCTATGAATGCACCTATAAAAGATCACGAAAACACAAACTTCACGATGACGAAGAAGCGGACTCTGAAGAAGTCTTTCTGACGGGGAGGCAAAAATTTAGAGTCGAAACATTTCTCTCAGTAATCGACAACTTGTACGCCGAATCAGTGAGGAGGAAGGAAAGCTATAGAACACTGTTGGACTCCTTCACAGTTCTCAGTAACCTTAAGAGCAGGTCACCTGATGATACTGCTGAACGTGTAGCAAAACCCCAATCGTCATATGACAAATTTAAACACTTCCTTCCCCAGTGAATGTTTACATTTCGCGGAACTTTTGAAATCTTTTGAGATCAGTGATATACCAGTCGAAATGAGTAAATTTTTTCGAAAAGGGAGGTTACAGTCCGTGTCCCCGAACGTTGACATTGGTCTTAGAATATTCTATGTCTGTCACTTACAAATTGTTCAGCAGAACGCTCGTTTTCGGCTCTTAAAAGACTGAAAACGTACCTACGTTCTACGTTGTCTGAGGAGAGATTGAACGCCTTGTCCATTCTTCACATCGAAGCCGACCTCCTAACTGATAACGGTCTGAACTATGAAGATATGATCAACGAGTTTTCTGCCTTCAAAGCAAGACACGAATTTTGCTGACTGGTAGCTTGTTTATTTATTCATATTATTTTTTAAAAAATTTAATATTGTAATGTGATTTTTATTCTAACTTTGAGCACATCTTTGGATTTACGAACTCCGCATTACCTGCTTATTTTACAATTGCCAATGGCAGAACACAGAACTAAACCTCGTTTACGTGCAGACCGTTACGTGCTAATACCGTTAGAAAGAGCTATGGTGAGAGCAGTAGCTGCAGTACAAAACTCTTCAGCCCTTACGTGGATTAAAGGTACCGTGTCCACTAATTATGCAGCATCTAGCTACACAGACCCTAATGCTTTACACGCTAACAATTAGATTATAAAACAAATTTGATTTTTCCACACTAGTCTGTAAAATTATTTAACAGCAAATGCAGTTCTGTGTGTGTTCGTCTGTATTTTGTTATTAGTTCGTGCACCGGAATCCGAAATCTCTGTTTCATTTTCATTTCTTAAGCTTTCCTATAGTTTCACGTATTAATACCGAACGTGTTTTTTTAATCTATACACATTCAAGTTATTAGATCGTACAACGACAGCTTAATCTTAATTTTGAACGCATTTCTGTAAAAGTACGTAATTATTTCTAATGTATGGCACGTTCGCTTCAATTTCTAGATCTTAACACAACTTTTTTATTTTCATTGTCAACGGTTTCATGTAAAAGAACATATTAAAAGTGAATGCATAACAAAAATCTGTTGTCTCCTACACGCTCTGCTGAATTTTTAGGCCTTAAAAGAAAATTTATTTTCCTTGTGATCGTTTATGTTGTCTTTAAACAGAAGGACATGTTAACACAATGCCATTTTAAGTTTGTTTTATTCGCTGCCGTACACCAAGCACAGTTCAGGAACGACATTGCATTTTTGTACTTTCAACATTGCAGCACAGTCAGCAATCGTGATAATCTAATATATAAGGAACTATCAGCCTCGACTGCTGTAATGAAACCAACCTTTACCTAGGTTTCAGCCCAAATAATTGAGTCTTGTTCAGAAGATATACACGAATCTATAATTTGTCTAAGAGAGTATGGTCTAGAAATAAAACTAAAACAGCCTGAATAGGCGTAGTCACATTTTAAAAATGCGGTACATGAGTACTAAGTCAACACCAACGCCAGAGCTTAAGTTAGGAATATTCCGAAAAACCCGCTGAATGATACCGAACGAGGTTTATATGAAATACAGGATGGGAAAGAAAGGGAAAGGATGGATGGGAAACTCGTGACTTCTAGTCGCACAGAGCATTGCGGTAATGCAATAGCGAAAAGTTGAAAATTTGTGGCGAACGAGGACTTAACCCCATGAGCAGTTTCCTTAACCACTTTCTTTCCCTTAATTTTGTTCATCATTGTTTTCATCGTATGGTCTGAGCGGACGTCACATGACACCCCTGGAAGTTCAGAGATTAAACTTCATTTTTTTAAATTATGGAGGGCAACCACGCTGAGCTACCGTGCCGGCTGACTGCTTCGGCCATCAGGACGCGGTCCCTGACCTACTCAAATTTCCAACTTATCGCACGCTGCAATACAGCAAACATCGTCCATTAACCCAGTACTTGTAAATTTTTTGATTCCCATTGGAGTTTGGATGATATTAGTGCATCCACACTGAAGCAAACCTGAAGGAGCCATCGTGCTTTTATATACACTATGTGATCAAAAGTATCCGGACACCTGTCTGAAAATGAAAAGTTCGTGGCGCCCTCCATCGGTAATGCTGTAATTCAACATCGTTTTGGCCCATCCTTAGCACTGATGACCGCTTCCACTCACGCGGGCAAACGTTCAATCAGGTGCTGGAATGTTTCTTGGGGAATGGCACTTCACGGAGTGCTGCACTGAGGAGAGGTATTGATGTCGCTCGGTGAGGCCTGGCACGAAGGTGTTCTAAAAGATACAGGTCAGGACCGTGCGGACCAGTCCATTGCAGGCATATTATTGTCGTGTAACCACTCCGCCACAGGCTGTGCATTACGAACAGGTACTTGATCGTGTTGAAAGATACAACCGCCATACCGAATTGCTCTTCACCAGTGGGAAGCAAGAAGCTGCTTAAAACATCGATGTACGCCTGTGCTGTGATAGTGTCACGAATAGCAACAAGGGGTGCAAGCACCCTCCACGAAAAACACGACCTCACCATAAAACAACCGCCTCCGAATTTTACTGTTGGCACTACACACGCTGGCAGAAGACGTTCATTGGGCATTCGCCATACCCACACCCTGCCATCGGATAGCCACATTCTGTACCGTAATTCGTCACTCCACACAACGTTTTGCCACGGTTCAATCGTCCAATGTTTACGCTCCTTATGCCAAGCGAGGCGTCATTTGGCATTTACCGGCGTGATGTGTGGCTTATGAGCAGCCGCTCGACCATGAAATCCAAGTTCTCTCACCTCGCGCCTAACTGTCATAACACTTGTAGTGGATCCTGATGCAGTTTGGAATCCTTGTGTGACGGTCTCGATAGATGTCTGCCTATTACACATTACGACCCTCTTCAACTGTCGGAGGTCTCTGTCACTCAACAGACGAGGTCGGCCTGTACTCTTTTGTGCTGTGCGTGCCCCTTCAAGTTTCCGCTTCACTATCACATTGAAAACAGTGGACCTAGGGATGTTTAGAAGTGTGGAAATATCCCGTACAGACATATGACACAATTAACACCCAATCACTTGACCGTGTTTGAAGTACCGTGAGTTCCGCGGAGCACCCAATTATGCTCTCGCACGTATGTTTTTGGGGGTGTCCGAATACTTTTGATCAAATTGTATATTACTGAAGGAAGTACTATAGTGTCTAAGATAGTGGACTAAGTGACTAAATTTCTGGTTAATCGATGTCGGCATTGTCGTCATCAGAAATGTCCTGCCGTTTTGGGTTTTTCGGCCTAGATGGATTAAGGGGAATCAAAGGTGCTTTCCTTGTACAGTACGAACTTGAGAGTCCATCTTTAATCGGTACGTCAGCGACGGGACGGTAATCTTATTTCTTTTCTTTTTGCTAGCATACATCATGACTTTTGTTCTGATATCAGTGGTACGAGACAGCTGATGAGAATGAAGGCAAGAAGAAGATATTAGCCAAGATAGGAGTGGAGACAATTAAATGAAGAAAAGACCTCTGGGCCTAATGAGATCTGATGATACTGTGACATTAGCTTCGCTGAATGACGGTAAAACGTGCACTGCCCGACAGTAAAAGTGGTGCACTCTGAAGGGGAGAGGAAAAAGGAACTACACTGCCTAAGAGGCCAAGTGATGTTATGTGAAATTTAGAAAGAACTAAGCAGTGTGAACCTACTTTTCAGTATGGCGTTGCATCCCTGTGGCCTGCATTCCTGTACTGATCCAGTTACAAAAATCTTTGACAACCTTACTGTCTTCCCCTGAGGCAAGCTGGCCCACAACTCTCGCAACTGCTCCTCGATATCCCGGATACTTGCACAGATCGAATTGTCCGGGCTGGTCCCACACATGTTCTATCACGGACAGTGTGAGGATCTTGTTGGCCGCTGGAGTACTTCAACATCACGTAGGTCGTAGACAGTTCATACAGAGATCTTACATTTGTGGATGAGTACTCTCCTATAGAAAAAATGTTGCACGATAATGTGCCACGAGAGGTAACACATGAGGGCGTAGAATGTCCGTGACATTTTGCTGAGCCATCAAGAGTTCCCTCAGTCACTTCCATACACTATGGCTCCCCATACCATGAGGTCAGGAGTAACACCGGTGTGCCTCTCCAAAACATTGGATGAAACAGACCTCTCTCCAGGTCGTCGCCATAGTTAACCGACGATGTCCGTCCGGATTACTGCAGGAGTGCGATACGTCACTACGCTTCTTGGTCATTCCAACAATCCAAACGCAGCCATCTGTGCTGTGGTATTAGCGGCAGCGTATGCATTAGACGCTGGTGCCATAGCTCGGCTGCTGCTCGTCTCCGACCAGTAGTACGAAATGACACAGAATGTTGGTGGGGGTCCGCCACTTGTCCTCGGACGGCAGACGCAGATGTGAAGAGGTCACCATGTGTTTAGTGCACAGTACAGCGATTCTCGCTTGTGGTGGTCAGACGTGGTCAGCTGGAATCTTGGTATCGGGTTTGCCTGCCCTCATGTTCCCATCCAGTCCGTCGAGTGACTGCCGCATCAGAATGCCCTACCAAAGTGGTTGCTGAACCATTCGTCCCCCCGGTCAAATGGAAACCCACAATGAGGCCCTCTTCAAACTCTGTCCTTTGCAGTCATCATTCAAGTTATGACGTTCACGACCATTTATGCAAGCTACAACTGCAAACATGAAGAACACTAATATTCTCTAGCAGGCGTTCTACCTGCCATAGATAATTGCAGCTCTTATCATTTACATACCCACCGATAGTGTATACATTTACGAACCTTCATTGACTATGTCTCCTGAGTGCTTCACTTTTTCGACAGGCAGTGTATTTTAAATGTGCTGCGCAAGACGTAAATGCGGGGTGAGCGGTATTACGTGTGCATCTAATCTATGTTAGTTTTTTCCTAGATATGAGAATCAATTCGCGATGCAGTTTACGTGTAGATTCAAAAATAAATATGAGAGAGACGACTCCGTCATGACAAAACGAATTAGCATACCTCTGCTGGATACCGCTTTCATTTTACAGTTGCTCATCGGTGCTTAAATACCGACGGGCCTGATGACAAAGCTGCTCCGATTCGTGTATCTGTCGCAACTAAAATGAATAGAATATTTTGTTTCAAAATAAGCTCTGAACCCACAATCTGATTCGTAGCAGCAAGAGAGATACTGCATAAAAGTCCAGCGGTTATGTAACAGAGTTAACAGGCGGACGCACAATCAGAGGAAAATGAAGTTCAGCGTTATATAATTTTCCATTACTTCGTTTATCTGGATATTCCTGGTAGCGCACAGCCTGTCGTCGATGAGTAGTAAAAATACGTCCGTTTTTGTAATATTTGACCTCTTTGTTCCCAATTACTGATTATCTGCGGAAATAGCTGAATAGCAACGAGAATTTATAACGTACCTGATGTAAATGTAGTCTTGATACGAAGAAAAACCGATAGACAAATTCAAGTTCTTCATTGCAGGTTAGCAATAACCAGTGGAAGATTATGAAGCAGCACAGGAATTGCCATAACATGGGCGATAAAAAAGACGCTATAGTGTTGTTTCTATAGCGTATATTGCTGGCAGTCAAATGTTAACGAGACCGGGGGAAACAGAGTAAACTGTTTACTATTTCAAAAGTAATAGTCATAACTTAATCCATTTAACCCACTGTGAGGAAAGACGGTCGATGCTCTCGCGTAAAAGTGTTTGCGGTCGCTTACGGTATCATGATTAAACCCAGGGGCGCAACTCTTCGTCCGAAGCAAACCGATAGCGGTGTATACCTTTCGTCAGGGTTCCAAAAGTATGGAAACGCACAGGAAGAGATTGGGACTATAGTGTGGCTCTATAAATGCTTCCAGCGAAAATCCTGCAGCTTAGTTGGTAAAACCTCGGCAAATGTGGGCCCGCCCATATTTTTCAGCCCTGAAGAAATACGTTAGGGGCCATTGATTTACTTCGGACGGAGAGGTGCGTGCTTGGGTACAACCCTGTCTCAGTAGGGCGTTGCAAACATTTTTCCATAAAGGCTTTGCCAATCTTGTCTCACAGTGGAATAAATACAAGGAGCTTTCAGTAAGTAATGTAACAGGTTTTTCTCGGCAAATTTCGGTTGAAAATATGTGTAATTTATTGAGAGACTTCGTGCAATATTCCCGCTTAAGTCCCTGTAGTGTATGACGTTCCGATAGATGACGCTATTATACGGTAGCATGGTCAGTGACGTCTCAAAAGGAGGTGCGTTCCAAGTAGAGAAATGTCATTGACTTTCTTTGGGCGGGAAACCAGAGCGTCATAGACGCTTGTACGATATCTACAGAGACCCAGTAGTGAACAAACGCGCTGTCAGTCATTGGGCGAGGTATCTCACATCTCCCGTGTACCGCTGACAATCGTCCATCAGTTGGAGTATTCAAAGCTGTGTCTCCGGTGGGGACCTAACAAAAACCGTAAAGGGCAACGAAGGATTTGCTTGAGCGTTACGAGGATAATCGCGGCAATTTTTTGTCGAACATAGTCACAAGCGATGAAACATGACTTCATCACTTCGAACGGGAAACAAAACGGCTCCACACCATCTCTCCTCCGAAGAAAAAGTTCAAAGCTGTGCTCTCAGCCTGTAAATTCATGGTGACAGTCTTCTGGGGCTCGGATTATTGATTGCTTAATGGTGGGCCGTGGGGAGGGGGGGGGGGGGGGGGGGGGACTGAAGGGAACAAACGGCGAGGTCATCAGTCCCGCGATTCCCGATTCCTAAGTCGGTCACAGAAGAAAGAGGATCCGCTAAAAGTGGACAGATCAAGTCAGGGGAGTCAAGTTATAAAATAATGAACATTAAACACACAAACTAAAGCCATAAAAGGTGAGACCAAATCTAAAAACTGGAAAAAAGGGGCGGTCATGGGGTCACAGACCGAGAACACTGTACAAGAAGTCCCAACCCTAACTAACTTGGCCCTACTCCAAGACTAAAGTAAAACCTTATATTTGGAAATATAAACGACTTCCACGGAGGAAACTGAGGACCCCTTCAACCATATTTGGATCGTCCGCTACTAATAAATGTAAGCAATTGGGAAGACCTTACTTAACACAAAGGGCCGAAAGAAGGGGACCATCCACCAATATGTAAGATATCGACAGTCTGGCTTCACAACCACATTGTGGGCGTGGGTCGTTACGTAGGAGGTTAATGGGTGAGCCGGTATGACCAATGCGTAAACGGCATTAAATGGGGCACTCCTTCCGAGAGGAGTGGAAGGAAGAGCGCCAAACTGCAGTAGACTCCTTGATTGTGCGGAGTTTATTACTGTGAGGAGTAGTGCACCGGATGTCATTCCATTTTTTGGGCAAAAAGAGATTTGACGTAGATCCGCACATCCACAGCTGGAATCATAAAAGGAAGTGGGCGGAGGGAGAGGAAGTATTTGCTTCTCTAGCCAGACGGTCAGCCAGTTCATTCCATGAGATGCCCACATGACTTCGGACGCAGAGGAAGACGACTGAGCAGGCGGCACGCTCAAGGGCACGGAAGGTCATGGGCAGGCTGCTCATAGAATCTGAACAAATTGAAACGCTGTGGAGGGAGGTGTGAGACACAAAAAGGAGGGATCTGTGAATGGTTAGAAGCTGTACTGTAAACTCACTACAAGATCCCTGCAATAAATGGTGTGCGAAGCCAGCAGCTGACGTGAAAGCATATCCCACCTTGTCGATTGTCATCAGTGCAACACATGGTGGCACCCTGGAACTCGGCAAGGATAGCACATACAAGACGTCAGAAAACCACAGGCGCGACAGAAATTTCAGGACATTGGAATAGATCGGTCCTAATCCGTGGTCGAGGCACCATCTAAGGGGGGGGGGGGGGGTTTATGAGAGGAAAGATACAGGATGCAGCAATCCATTGAGTGCAGATGGATATCCCTATGGAGGGAATGAGACGCATGCCAACCCGCAATCCTACTAATGGGCAGGTGTTAGGTGGGAGACATCCCTCGTTGGCAAAGGGCACAGGGTACACAGGATGGTCAGGGAACTCGCTAATGGCGATTGCGTAAGTAACAAGAAGTTGGCTGCAATGTATCTTAGAGGGGAGTCCCCGCTTCTGTGAGGAGACTATCAATGGGACTAGAGCGAAAGGTACCAACAGCCAGACGCACTCCACAATGATGAACAGAGTCAAGCAGTTTAAAAGTGGAAGGAGCTGCTGAACCATAAACCTGACCACCATAATGAAGCCTGGACAAGACCAGAGCACGGTGAAGATGAAGAGTGGAATGGTCAGCACCCCGAGAAGTGTGGGCCAGCAGATGGAGAGCATCAAGCTTCTGCATACACGTAGTCTTAAGGTGAAGAATGTGGGGCAGTCATGTCAGCTGGTTATCAAACGTAAAGCTCAAGAAACGGGACTGTGCTACAACATCGAGGAGATGGTCGCCTAAATAAAGTTCTGGATCATGGTGTACTGTAGGTCGACGACAAAATTGCATAAACCGTGTTTTGGAAGGAGAAAACTGGAAGTCATAGGAAGTGGTCCATACAGAGGCCCTTCCGATGGCACCACCTTGGAGCCGACGCTCAGGAGATGCTACCGAGTAGAAGTTGCACCAGATGCAAAAATCGTCGATGTACAACCCAACAGAGGTAAGAAGCCCGTTGATGGCAATGAGGGAGAGTGTGACACGTATCACAGAACCCTGTGGGATACCATTCTCCAGAATCCAAGAGGAGCTGAGTGAAGTGCCACCTCGAACCCAGAAAACCCAGTGACGAAAACATGCAGATAAAAATCTGAAAGCCACCACAGAAACCCCAGTCATCGAAGGTAACAAATGTGATGGCGGCAAGCCATGTCACACGCCTTATATACGTCAAAGAAGGCCGCAACAGGGTGCCAGCAGTGACTAAAGGCCTGTCGGATGGCTGATTCCACTCTTAGTAAATGGTCAGTTAGAAAACATCTTGCCCCGAAGTCACACTGATACAGTGACAAAAGACCCCGACATTCGAGTACCCAACATAATCTGAAGCTTACCAACCTCTTGAGTAGTTTATAAAGTACATTGATCAGGCTAACTAAGCAGGAGCTGACGAGAGACTTGGGTTCCTCCTGGGCTTAAGGATAGGGATAACTATATTGTCTCGCCATTGTGACAGAAAAGCACCCACTAGCCAAATGCAGTTGAAGACCCTGAGGAGAGGTTGCCTCTGGGGAACTTCCAATTGCTGGATCATCCGGTCGATGGAATCTGGGGCTGGGGCGGTGTCTGGGGAAGAGGTAAGAGCGTGCAACAATTCCCATTCGGTGAAGGATGCATTATAGGGCTCAGTGTGGTGCGAGATGAAACAGATGTGGGTCCGTTCAACTCTGCGTCTCTGCCAGAGAAAGGTAGTAGGATAGGAAAAGGACGCTGATGCCACCATAAAGTGTGTCTTGAGGTGTTCCACTAGGACGAATGGATCTGTGCACCTCGGAGGTTAAGACCCTGGGCAGTAACTGTCGCTGGTGGCCCACGAGGCTACAGAGCTTGGACCAAACCTGTGATGAAGAGGCATATGTCGACAGGGAGGAAACATAGTGCTCCCAGCATTCCCCTTTTTACTCCGCTC
Organism: Schistocerca americana; assembly: GCF_021461395.2. Taxonomy (NCBI): domain Eukaryota; kingdom Metazoa; phylum Arthropoda; class Insecta; order Orthoptera; family Acrididae; genus Schistocerca; species Schistocerca americana. The sequence continues at coordinate 256,067,989 of NC_060119.1, read as the reverse complement.
AGTAAGGAAACGAGCCTTAGCGCAGAGATGCTTAAAAAACGAGGAGGTTGGTCTGTGAAGGGTGTAGTTGCATTGCTGCAGCGCCCATCAGCACTTCTGGACAGCAATGGCGACATCCTTGGTCACCACAGTACTGGTCGACGACGAGGGGACCTGTGGGTAGGGAGACAGCAGTGCCAGCAGCATGAAGAATAGTGGCAGAGACGCCTTGTACGACTACATGAATGGAATTCGAGAGGGAGTTGTCGAAGTGCATGGTAGATGTATATAAAGGCCAATTGGCCCTGCAGAATGTCCAACGTAGGGGCCTGTCTGCCTGGCGCCAGCAGGGGAACGATAGAACCACAGGAAAGTGGTTACTGCCACAAAGGTCATGGGATGACGAATGTAGGGAAGCCACAAGGGCAGGGGAGGAGATCGTGAGATCGATAGCAGAGAAGGTGCCATGAGTGGCACCGAAGTGGGTAGGGGAACCATCATTGAGGAGAGACAAATCAAGGCCCGTGGTAAGTTGGTCAATTAAGAGATTCCTATCTGTTGAAGTGACACTCCCCCACAGTGGGTGGTGGGCATTAATGTCCCAAAGGACGAGCAACGGGGGTAGGAGTTGCTAGATTAAGGTAGACAGTTCAGCGTAAGGAAGTGGCCTACCCAGAGGGAGGTAGACATTGAAAATAGTGATTGCCAGAGTCGCTTGCACTCGAAACACTATCGCTTCCAAGTTGGTACGTAAGGTGATCCAGTAACTATTGACATAGGAGCGAACTAAAGTGGAGACCACAACAGATACTATCCTGGGGCTGGCATGATTCTGACAGAACGGCTGATAACCACGAAATGCGTTTCTTAAAGAACAAGACAGAACTCACAATAAGAGACAAGGTGTTGCATTACCGGTAGGTCACTATAGTATCTGTTGCAATTACACTGGATGACCGTGTGGTGAGAGCCCAAGTTAGACATAAAGAAGCCTAGATGATGTTGTGTTGTCAGCTGACAAGCAGTAACGGCAGAATAGGTGTCTGGAGAGCCCAGTGGATTAGCCACTGGCTGTCGCAATCCATGAGAGACATTTCGGCCCTCCTAAAGCCGCCGAAGTCGACTGTTGGTGATGTGATTCTCAAGTAGAAACACGAAGGAACAAGCACAGCTGTACCAAGATTAGAAACGCCTCGTATACTGACGGACAGGGACAATCCAGCATTGCTGAGGGTGGTTGTAAGAAATAGCAGGAAATCAGCGGAAGGAACCATCAGACAGGTCCAAAGTGCTACCAGCTGTCCGACTAACACAATGACTGGGCAGGAAATTAAAAGAATGGGCTACAACGGTCGAGCAGTTCGTCATAAGCGACACATTTATGAAATCAATGCTAAGCGACGCCTGAGGTGGTACAATGGATGGCTGGAAAGGATGATTTTGGGTGCCGAATCACGCTATACCCAGAGGCATTCCGATGACGTATTTGGGTTTAGCAAATGCATGGACAATGTTGCGCGCCATAATGTATGATGCAAGCAGTGAAGTACAGAGCAGGTGGTGTTTCGCTATGGGGATGTTCTTCGTGGTTAGGGTGTGGTCATGTTACTGCGATTAAGAAAACCATAAATGCGGATAATATGAAGACTTTTAACATCATCGTGCAATGTGTGCACTACAAGAACAATTCGGAGAGTGACTGACTGTATCAGCATGATAAATGGTTCAAATGGCTCTAAGCACTATGGGACGTAATGTCTGAGGTCATGAGTCCCCTAGACTTAGAACTACTTAAACCTAACTAACCTAAGGATATCACACACATCCATGCCCGAGGCAGGATTCGAACCTGCGACCATAGGAGCAGCGCGGTTCCGGACTGGAGCGCCTGGAACCGCTCGGCCACAGCGGCCGGCCAGCATGATAATGCGACCTCTTTTAATTGAGCATCTATGAGGCAATGCTTTGTGGACAACAATATCCTTGAAATGGACTGACATGCTCGGAGTCCCAACTTGAATCCGATTCAACAATGGAACACCTTTGCGGTGAATTAGAACTACGACTTCACTCCAGACCCCAGAGTCCAGTATCATTACCTTCTGTGGTTTTGGCTCTTGAGGAATAACGTGTTACCATTCCTCCGCAAACATTCAAGCGCCTCACTGACAGTATCTGCAGCAGATTTAAGCCGTCATAAAGGCGAAGGGTGAACGTACTCCAAAATAATATCCAGTAATAGGTGTCCGGATAATTTTAATCAGATCGTGTACTTACGAACGATGAACCACATTCGCGATGTCAGAAGCGCACCGCTGTCGAGTTTTGGCACTGTTTGTGGCTGCTAGCAAGTAGCTAAAGATGTGTGTTTTTGAACATTAGACACCTTTCTGAAGCGAATGACTTTACTTCTTTATGAGAGTGTTCTTATTTCTGATTCGTTGAACCGAGCAGTTGGTTTGAAATATTGTTTATGACAAATTTCAGTAACAAATAAATATACTTCCGGACGTAATTCGTGTTACACGCTACCGGATTTTATGACTTAAGTTAAAAAATGGTCCCGAATGAAATTATAGGATTAAATTAAGTGAAGTATAGTAGCTTTTCATTTCTGTATCGTTTTTGTTTGGCCACATCCGCACTTTGAAAAAAGATTTGTATTGACGATTCGATTGGTATACGTCAAAGTAAGGCTACGGGTCCTCTGAAGCGACTCGAGGCGACGCATTTGGTTCACAGAGCATTGTTCAAGCAGTCGGAGGAGGTATCGTCGTACGGCGGATATTCACAGATCGATTTTGTCCATACGGGTGCCCAATGTCCGATCGTGTGCTTCCGTTCCTTGCTTTACGGCATCCTGCAGGCGACTATTTCTTCAAAATTGTGCCTCTTAGGTTTAATTAACACTACGTTCATAAGAGTGCTTATGTCCGAATTTCCGCCATACTGGCGTTTCACCCGGCTTGATGGTATGGGGTACCATTGGTTACACGTCTCTGTCACCTCGTGTTCGCACTGACGGCACTTTGAACAGTGGACGTTACATTTCAGATGTGTTACGACCCGTGGCTCTTCTACCCTTCACTCGATCCCTGCGAAACCCTACATTTCAGCAGGATAATGCACGACCGCATGTTGCAGGTCCTGTATGGGCCTTTCTGGATACAGAAAATGTTCGACTGCTGCCCTGGCCAGCACAATCTCCAGATCTCTCACCAATTGGAAACTTCTGGTCAATGGTGGCCGAGCAACTGGCTCGTCACAATACGCCAGTCACTACTCCTGATGAACTGCGGTATCGCGTTGAAGCTGCATGGGCAGCTCTGTATGACTCAATGCCCAGGCGTATCAATGCCGTTATTACGGCCAGAGGGGGTTGTTCTGGATACTAATTTCTCAGGATCTATGCTCCCAAATTGTGTGAAAATGTAATCACATGTCAGTTCCAGCATAATATATTTGTCCAATGAATACCCGTCTATCATCTGCATTTCTTCTTGGTGCAGCAATTTTAATGGGCAGTAGTGTACACGTTTTCAAATATCAAACTAAAGTTATCTCTGAACTCGGAGCTCAGATGGTGTACCTATTATCAGTTCTGTTAAGAAGCATGAAATTTTCGTAACACTTTTGCCCGTGAGTGTAAATAACTTCAGGCTTCTGTCAAGCACTACAGCGTCAAGTTTTGCCAGGAGGCAGTTCCGCAGTAGTTATATTACTCTCTACTGCATATTTTAGACTGAATTAGGCAACTGTATTTTATTTTATCTTGTCAGGCGTAGATAACGTTTAACACTGTTACTGTCACGTAAAAAATTAAAAGAGGGAGAGAAAGCAACGAATCATAATTTGCTCTGTAATCTTTGAAATGATAAACGTTTTAAATGGTGGAATCAGTCTCGTGTTCGAGTCTTTTTTTCGAAAACGGTGCAGCTCTCTTCACAAGATATTCACGGTACTTAGGATATAGTCTCCTCCTCTAACGTCGAGTCATCCCATCTGAGAATCTGAAGCAAAAAAGATACTTCAAAATCAACGTCCCACATGTCGTCCCAAGCTAATACCATTCATCAAAAAAAGTGGCGCTTTGTAAAAAGAGAGTACATGTTCCGCGTATTCTGCAGAAACAGTTCTGCTATGGTGCAGTTAACAGGTGCATTACAATGTGGGAATATAGAGACACGACAGCTGGAAACTTACTCCGATGCTGAAATACGCGGGAAAGTACGATTTCTATGGGCTAAACGTCTACATCACACACAGACTCACCGTGAAGTTCTGGCGCTATACGGATCAAACGCTATGTCACCTCCAGCTGTAGTGGAGTGGGGCTTATAGAGATTTGGTGGCTGTTGGAAAGTAGTCTAGCTGTGTCACTTTCAAGTGCAGTGCAGCACTGAATAAGTTACTTGGCCTGCCATAATAATATGTAACTTTTTGAAATCGCGTTATACATAAACAAGAAATAATAGAACAGATTGCCACTGGTTTTCCTTATGCTTAGATATATTTCAAATGTGCATTAAACGAAAATTTAAAACAAGAAATGATGCTCTCATGGACGATATTTCGACCCCGCTGTGTTGGTACGGACTAAGACTGCCTCCCTGGAGAGCGCTGCTAGAGAGTCGTAAAATGTATCACACTAGCGCAAAATGCAAAACGATTTAGAACCGCATCTTCTACGGCAGTAATGTACCTGTTTAAATTCTGTTATTCTGATGAGAATGTCAGCAGACGCTCCCGTATAGCACAGCAATGGAGCTATTTCCGTTTTGTTAGCAGTGTACAGCATTCTGTGCACGAAATATGCCATGTCAGTGTTATCATCAGAAGGAATTTAGAACGTGACGGATAAAGTAGCCATTCGAAAGAGGCTGGCTGGGTATGGTTGTGTCTAAATCAAAATAGAAATACCAAAAAAAAAGCAAGATTCCAAGATTCCGATAACAAAACCATTAGAGACGAAACAAAAGTCCGGATTGGGCGGAGATGGGGAAGGAAAGCATCTAGTCCTTTGACATAAAACCATTCTGGCATTTTTAAGTGACTTGTGACAATCAAGGAAAGACTAATTTAGTGTGGCGGGCTTGAAATGTGTACCGCCTTTATCTCGAACGCCAGTTCAGTGTCTTAAACATTACGTCACCTCGCTCGGCTGCGAAAGTATAAAGAAATTTCGGAGCTCTTAATTTTCGTATTGTAGTTTGGCTTCGGAGCCGCACTCACAGCGAACCCCGCGTTTCTGAAACAATTTTCAAAGGCACAGATATATGATCATCGAACCCCGCGTGCCGGCCGCTGTGGCCGATCAGTTCTAGGCGTTTCAGTCCGGAACCGCGCTGCTGCTACGGTCGCAGGTTCGAATCCTGCCTCGGGCATGGATGTGTGTGATGTCCTTAGATTAGTTAGGTTTAAGTAGTTCTAAGTCTATAGGACTGATGGCATCAGATGTTAAGTCCCATAGTGTTTAGGGCCATTTTTTGAACCCCCGTTTCTGGAACAATTTTCAAAGGCACAAATTTCTGATCGCACATCTGTACGTCGAGTCGCACTTTAAACGCATTCACTATGATCGCTTTAGTGTCTTCAGCGTTGACCCAAATGAATAAATTCTAGTATATCTAGATATCCCCGTCGTAGTAGCCAACACATTTACTGACGTTGCATTCTTCCCAACCAACACCCTTGCCAGCAATGGGAGATTAGTCACTAAACTCTGCATCGAAAGCACAGTATTACTTGGCAGTCTTCGAGGTCGCGAACTATTACACGGCAAGCAGGTTTTATGACATAAAAATCCAAGGAATAATGGTAGCTGGAATTTATCAAGCCACGAACTTGTAACGTAAATTGATTCTGAGCGTGTGATACGCAAAGGGTTCAGCATACCCAAGAACTTATAACTCTTCCGAAAATAAGGGTACAGTCTGTACACGTTGTACGATACTTATATGCAAGATATAATTTTTTCTGAGACAATCCTACATTTTGATCTGTACTCTACATATTACACCATGGACACACACGTTGTCCACTTCTGCCTTTCACTGTGCACCTGTTAGTGATTTAATACTGGCCTCAAACAGTTACAGTGTGTTTGGTTTTCGTTGTAGATAAGTGTTCAAACCATAATTTTCGGCCGGCAGCGGTGGTCTCGCGGTTCTAGGCGCGCAGTCCGGAACCGTGCGACTGCTACGGTCGCATGTTCGAAACCTGCCTCGGGCATGTATGTGTGTGATGTCCTTAGGTTAGTTAGGTTTAAGTAGTTCTAAGTTCTAGGGGACTGATGACCACAGCTGTTAAGTCCCATAGTGCTCAGAGCCATTTGAACCATTTGAACCATAATTTTCGTAACAGGTTTGAGATATGTATACACGTCAGAAAACATATTCCTTTACGAACTACAGCTCACAGCATTAAAAGTGTCTTCGATGACATTTGTATTAATTCTGCTTAAAAGAGATTCTCGGAAAAGCATCGATAAAATATCCCTTTATTCTATGCTGTTACGGATTTTAAAGCGATATCAACACAGTGTCCGAACATACAAGGGGTCGATCAGGAAGTTTTCGTTCGAAGACCGCACAGTCCAGAATTGGTATACCAATCATGTAAAATCGCCGTGAGCATTTAGGCAATCATTTCACCGACGCACCTTGCTGAAGATACTCCTTTGGTAAAACACCGCTTCCTGCTATGTGAAGGAGTGCGTAACTTCTGGTGCACAACCTCGTCGACAAGAATCGTCGACCCATCAAGGCCTTTTTAAGGGTCCGAAGGCGTCACAATCGCATGGGGAGAAATCAGAACTATAGGTCGGGTGATCGAGTGTCTCCCACTTGAATGGGTGTGACTCCTGCGTTCCAAGATTTGCAATATGGGCAGCACCTCTTGTCGTGCACCTTCCTACAATGGCGGTTTTCGACAGACATGCTGCCCCCTACACATTATTCATTCTGCGATTGATGTCTACCAGTGTTTGTCCTTCGGTAGCCGAGAACAGAGTAACAGCACTTTGGTCCTGATTGGACGGTCGCTATAGCTAACGTTTGTGCGGTTACCGTATGCACTTCGGAAAGACATGAATGCTAAACTAATCTCTCGCCTACATGTCGATGCTTATACATCAGCATCGGAATCGCGTTACATTGCACATACGCTGCTGCAGTGCCCTCAAACGGAAATCTTTCAATCGCCCCTGATACAACCCTTTGCTTCGATTCTGTACAACCACTAAAGATACATCAACATAAATATATTAGCATGAATTCCTTCAGTTTAAAGGCGAAAGAACTCGTGTTAGTCTTCTTTCTATATAGATTTGCTACCTGTTCAGTTCAGTTCAGTTAAAGTCATTAGTTTTGCTGTTACGGAGTTATAAATTTTCACAGAACTATGGCTGCTTAGAAATTTTGTTGATATTCAGTCGCAGTAAGTGTGTCTGTTAAAGGCTACGCAGTAAGTGATTCTGTTAAAGGCTACAAATCTAATTTGCCTTCTTGTGTGCTATGAACTCGCTGAAATGTGATTCAGACTTCATGTGTGTAATTCATATTTTATCAGAATGGATTCACTCAATTTTTCATTCAAGATCGGAGTGTGCGCTGAAATGAAACTTCCTGGCAGATTAAAACTGTGTGCCGGACCGAGATTCGAACTCGGGACCTTTGCCTTTCGCGAGTAAGTGCTCTACCACCTGAGCTACCCAAACAAGACTCACGACCCGTCCTCACAGCTCCATTTCAGTCAGTACCTCGTCTCCTATCTTCCAAACTTCACAGAAACTCTCCTGCAGGCCTTGCAGAACTAGCACTCCCTCAGGCAGCTATATGTGTCTACAGAACTTTCTAAAAAAAATTACATTACTAGTGGTCTGTTTTCAGCAGTTGGATAGTTTTTAAGCACGATATGAGTAGACATTTACGTAAATATACACTCATTTCGTGCCACAGCGGATTTTTAAACGCTTGTCTGAAATTCTTAAATTTCAGGCAAGCGTTTACAAATATGCATTGAGACTGTGTATGTATGTAAATATGTCCACTCATACTGTACTTAAAAACTATATAACCACTGCTGGAAACAGACTGCTAGTAATCTAAATTCTCAAAAAATTTGTAAACCTATATGGTACGAAAAGTGGAAATTGACTATAAATAATTAAAAGTGTGAATTCATCCACATGAGTACTTAAGGGGATACCCTAAATTTCGGTTACACGATAAATCATACCAATCTAAAGGCTATAAATTCAACTAAATACTTAGAGATTACAACTAAGAATAACTTGTAACGATTACGTAGATAATGTCGTGAGAGAATCAAATTGAAGACTGAGTTTTACTGGCAGAACACTTAGAAGATGTAAGAAATTCGCTGAAGATAGCGCAACGCAACGCTTGTCCGCCCTCTTCTGCAGTATTGTTGTGGGGTGTGGGATCCGCATCAGGCAGGATTGACGGAGGAAATGGAGAAAATTCAAAAAGAGCAGCTCGTTTTATATTGACGTGAAACAGGGGAGATAATGCTACGGGTAATATACGCGAACAGAGGTGGCAATCACTAAAACAAAGACGTTTTTCGTTGCGCAGGATTTTATCATTAACTTTCAGTCACCAACTTTCTCCTTAGAGGGAGAGAATATTTCGTTGACAGCCCACGTACTTAGGGAGAAGGTAGCATAATAAAACAGGAGAAATAAGAGTTTGCAAGGAAAGATTGACGTTCTTTTTTCCCGCACACCATCGGAGGTTGGAACACTAGAGAAAGAGATTGAATGTCGTTTGATGAACCCTCTCTCAGGCACTTAATTGTGAATTGAAGAGTAATCATGTAGAAGCAGACGCTGACGAATTGGTCAAGCATCTGAAGATGAGCAGCCATGGCTCGAAATGTATCATATATTGAAATATAAGTCACGATTTGTAACTGAAGGCAGTTCGTTTTCCCTTTTACGAAAGTAGCACAATCAAGGCAACAACGCAGGCAGCAACTGACAGATTTAAGTAAAGGAAGCTTCCTTAGCGCCAAATACGCTATGTAATGCTAATCCTTGGTCACTTGATCACTTTGAAGAAATACAAGTCACATTAGTTGTTCCTTAAGTAGACAGAGGCTGTACAGCCTGTATACAGGAAGTATTTTAGGGTGTTACGCAACACGGAAAGATTTACTGTTGAAATTACGAATGAGTACGCCTGAGGGCATTCTGCTAACATATTAGCCCTCTCCCACCCCCAATTATGTATCACGAATTAACCAAGACGAGAAAATCAGACAAATTTGCGTTCGTACGGGGGTTTATCTGCGGTTGTTCTTCTCCTGCACGTTGGTGAATGGTGCAGGAAAGCGGGCAAGTGGAACTGATACCAAAAACATTCTGCTCCACGCTTGATAATGTGGCTGGGGGAATATAGATGTGGATGTGGAGTTAAATGCATCAGCAAAGAACTCTCTCTCACATTTGGTCATACGGCGTACGTGTCGGCGTGGCAGCCTCGGACTCACCTGCTGGTGCTTCCGGACAAGCAGCGCGACGCCAGCGGACGAGACTGCGACTGTGCCGCTGCCACGGTCTCTGGGGTGGGCAGAGCGCCGCCACAGACGCCAGCGCGCCGTGCGGCCGCAGCCCGCACCACGCCGCCATCCGCCATCCGTCGCCGTGGAAACGGCTCGCCCCTGCCGTGCACCGCATTTCGCGTTTGGTAGACGGCATCCCTAAGCAGCGGGAGCGGCGCCACGCCTCGTTCAATTAACGTGTGAGCCGGCTCATTTAAGCGGCCGTACCTCAGGATTCTTTTTCGCTTCTGGATACCGTAAGCACCTGATATATGCATCGGGTTACTGCTCGTCATTAGGAGGCAGAAGCGACGTAAGTTGATTAAGATTTTCATAATGCAAGCCACAATCACTGCGAGCGGCAGCTGCTTAGACTACAGAAATGGAAACTAACTACTGTTAAAAATCTTTCGAGGATGTGAACAAAATTTCTCGGCTTAATGAATCGCTTTGTACGATATCCTGTTACCAAGTACCTTTTCGTTACTGTCTCTTACGTCACTTGAGTCGTAGCTTGTGCAGTTAAACAGAATACAAAGAAATCAAATACTATCTCCCTCAGCACATACTGAGATACTAGTATAGTCTATAATAAAACAGTAGCCTGAAGCTGGTGCGAAATATTCATGATCTACTCCAATTTCTCAGATTAAAACATTATGAGCCCGCAGCAGATGTTGGTATAGTGTGTTTCAAAAATAATATACGTATTTCAAACTCACGTATTTATTAAACCGTAAAACATACAACTTTGAAAGTTGGGACACATATTTACGAACGTCGATTTTAGTTTATAGATGTTCAATATATCTTCCACCAGCGACACGAACAATATCACATCGATACTCTAGTTTCTCCCATACTGGGGTAAGCATGTCCTTTGTCATTGATGTTCCACTATGAACCTGTTCTTCAACTCTTGAAGGTTCTGTGATAGTATAGGTGCATGAAATCCCACAGGAAGAAGTCACAAGGCGTCAAATACAGTGATTGTGGATGACAGCTGAGAAGTGTTAATTATCCGGCAGTTTGACGATCAGGCCAACGACTCGGTAGAGTTTCATTCAGATGTTTACGCATTTGGGGCCTCCAGCGAGGGGGTGCCTCGTCTTGTTGAAAAATGAAGAAGTGCTCATACAGTATCGGAAACAACCAGTTTTGTAACATAACAAGATGCTGCTACACCGTTAACCGTGTTTCTGGCAAAGAAGAATGGGCCGTAAACAGATGAGTGGGATATCGTACATAATACATTGACTTTAGGTGAATCCCGTACATGTTCAGTGTGTGCATGTGGGTTCTGTCTGACCCAAATTCAAACAATGTGTTTGTTTGCTCTCCCACTAAGGTGTAAAATCGCTTCATAAGTGAAAATGATGAGTTGTTTAAAAGTATTATCATTCTCAGCAGCTTCAGATGTTCGTCAGAAAATGCCGCACATTTAAGTTTGTCGTCACGATGTAGAGCCAGTAACAGCTGTAACTTGCAGAACATCATTACCAACAGGCGTCTCAAAATACGCCAAATTTCTGTTTATGACAGCCCGGCTGCCACGATATGTTGATTTTGTACGACTAAGACGGAAAGCGGTTTCATTTCGTGCTAAATTTTTGTCGGAAATACGAGGGCACCCAAGACTCTTTCCTTTGCGTGTACATTTTGTGCCTATGAACTGTCGATACCATCTGCGAATATTTCATCCATTTGAAGGATCAATTTGGTTCCTCAACTAAAACATTTTTGCACTGTAATCGCGAAATTACACGTTGCAAGCTCAACAACACAAAATGATTACTGCTACAGCGTAGCCATTCTAGAACATGTGACAGTAACCAAGCAAGCTGTAGACAACCGACATCTAGTGGCAATAAATATTAACTAGACAATGTATTCGTTGCTCCAATAACAGAGCCGTGGCACAGGGATCTATAGTTTAGACAACATAATACTTTGTAATGCGTACAGTCTTTTTGAAACACCCTGTCGTCCAAAGGATAAATATTTCGCAGTTATATCTGAACACTCTACTTGCATATTCAATTGTATCCTATTTCGAAGCCGAAGCCTCATTATCAAATACTCCTCACCGTACAACCATAGGAATTGTCAAGAAGCCGCAAAATGTAATGAAGAAGGACGGAAGATTGTCCGCCTCGGCAGCTGTTCTGACAGGGAGGCGGATTGTTAACCAAAGGGGGCCGGGTTCGATTCAGGACCAGATTCGAGATTTTCCCCTCTCGGGGACTGGGTGTTGCGTTGTCCTCACATCCGTATTGACATGAGACGACTTAGATGGTATGGACAAGTCTCGAAAGCCAGTAAAAAAAGTAAAGAAGAGTGGAGTTTATGTTTAACCTCCTCTAGATAGCTATACCATAGGGACGAACTATACTCTTGGAGAGGGAAATAAAGGGGAAGGAAAGCGGCACTGTCCTCTCAAGGGGACGATTCTGGCATTTGTCTCAAATGATTTAGGGAAAATATGGAAAACTTAATTTTGAATAACCGGATGAGAATTTTAACAGGTGTCCTAGTGAATATCAGTCCAGTGTCTTACCATTATACTTACCATGGAAATGAAGGCCAAAATCGCATATGCTCTTTGAACCCAGGCCTCACTTCGTTGTTGTATTAATCTACATACGCGGACGTCAGATTACAAATAAAATATATCAAGTGGTTAATATATACACTAATGACTCTATAAAGTGTGACCATTGCCCATCCCGAGATTGGAAGCAGGCTGGTGACCCCGCGGATACGAGACTCGGCAAGGAAAGCATATTAGCAGGGCAGAGACGAGACGAGAGGATCGTGATTCTGGCTACAAACGGGGAAATTCACTGGAATAAGCGACTCTGACAAATGGCAAGTAGTAAGTGACATATTATTTCATTTATTATCAGATTAGCGTGCTTTTGTAAACGTTCGCGTCGGTATACGGCGTCAACCGGTCGAACAGTTGCTCGAAACAAGCACTGCCCCATGTACGCAGGGTCGGTACGGTATTATGCTGTACCTGGCTTTCCATGGCACCTGTGGTACTAATCGAAGGCACAATGACTCCTGTGGGCTACAAACACATCGTTGCGGACCCCTTCATGCATTGTGGTTCAAATGGCTCTGAGCACTATGGGACTTAACATCTGAGGTCATCAGTCCCCTAGAACTTAGAACTACTTAAATCTAACTAATCTAAGGATATCACACAAATCCATGCCCGAGGCAGGAATCGAACATGCGACCGTAGCGGTCGCGCGGCTCCAGACTGTAGTGCCTAGAACCGCTCGGCCACCATGCATTAGGTCTTCTCCGATGACAATGGCATCTTCCAGCAGGATAAGACTCCGTGTTCAAGGCCAGCAGTTTTAGGATCATTTTAGTGCAGTCATTTTGATTTCTACGCCATCAAATTTGCCTAATATGAACACGTTGGAATACATCTGGAGCATCCGTTCCGCCCCCACGGACCGCCGGCCTGTGATTTGTGGGAGCTGCCACACACTTCCGGAAACTTATCAAGGACTTGTCGTATCCATTCCATGTAGGATCCCTGCCGCATCGCGTTCCAAAACTGGACTAACACTGTATGAAACAGTTTGTCTTAACGGTTCATCTGTGGTGTGTGTGTGTGTGTGTGTGTGTGTGTGTGTGTGTGTGTGTGTGTGTGTGTGTGTGAATCATCTGATAATTACCCTAACAGCTTAAATCAAATCATAGTGCTAGACGTGTAAACTTTTGTCTGACAAAAAGTCTACAAAAAGGAAAAATTACGTCACTTGACAATTTTATACAGGCTGTGGATCTCAGTTCATAGAAATTACAAACGCTATGCATTAGATATAAGGGTTAAATAGTCTTAATACAAAATTCGAAATTGCTTTTGCTCTATGGTTCAAATGATAGACCTTTTTGAAAAATTGTTATTGAGTGGGATGGCACAGTCGCTTTTTTTTTTTTTTACGTATTAGTTTATCATTAGACACCAAGTTCAGAAAGCAACTCAGATTGTTTATACTTTTCACAATTATTACTTCTTAAAACTTCTCGCACTCTTTCTGATGTTCTGATGTTCATTTGTACCTTAAATTCCACTACATATTATATTGTTGTGGGTTTTCTGCCACGTTACGAAGTTTCTTTCGTCCGTATAACATGTAGCACAGAATGTTCTGCAACATACGTCAATTTCAATGCTACTTATTGCTCTGTAAAATTTTTGCAAATGAATATTGTCCTCAGGCAAGTTTTTGTTTCATAATTAGAGCTAACGAGCGTACTTATGACCATTTGACAATTTTTATACCAAGAACGAAAGTGATTTACAGTTTCTTCCTCACAGCAGGAGCGAGTTACTGGGTCCACTATGCCTATTCGGAACAATTGTTTCTTACAGCATCCATGATTGAAATCCAGTCTCAAAATAGTAGTGGAAAACTTCCCGCAACATTTAGACGTCGAATACTACTGATGTTTCCGAATGTCTGATTGTATGTATATAGCGTGCTCTTGGTGACCACTTTTCTGTGAGTTAAGTCTGGCAACGTTTAGTGTCGCGATTTTATCATCATGTATCAGTTCTTCTAAGTTTTTCCTTTTCTTTTTTTTCTTTTCTTTTCTCCTTTTCTTTTTTTTTTTTTTTTTTTTTTTAGTTGCTCTGCCTTCTTGTTATCGTGAATTTTTCTGTGTTCCCTCGCATAAAAGTCACACTTTCTTCACAATAGCTTTTAGATTCCTTGAAACTCTCAGAACGATCCACACAACCACATTTAGGATTTCTGTAGTTTCCCTACGTCACTTGAAACGAATATCTTGGCAGTTTGGTTTTTGAAAACGTCCGTGTCGATTGCGTTCCCCATCCTCTTTGAACCGAATTAAGAATCCATTTTTTACGATAACGCCATCTAATCCACTACAATTTTACTCTAAAAATCTTTCTAAATATCCGATTCAACGAGACAGTAAACTGTGTGTCAACATACCATAGACTACCACATCAGGTTTTGGAGTTTTCAAGGTGTTACACTTCTCAGCATTGCTATTCGCGTCAGCCAGTTAAATATGTTGATAATAAGTTAATAGGCTCTGTACTATTTTTTTGTGAGTATGCTGTATTCCCGACTTCACTACGTTTAGAGCGTCAAGGCGAAGGTTGTAGAATATGATGTAAATAATGGCTATATTTTACAATAGAAGTAAGTGCGGTGGGTAAAAATTGTAGAAGGGAGCCAAGGGTTGGCACAGTAAGACGGTTCTAATTGGTGTTTCAGTAGTTATTCAGAGATGAATAGACTGGCACACGACACACTATACACCTTTTGGGACTGAAGACAACGACATCAACGCCTTTGACGAAACTATCTGATCGAAAGTATACCGGCACTGATTGGTGAACATTAATATGTGGTATTTCCATCTTTCGCCTTTATAAAGGCTTGAACTCCGCTGGGGACACTTTAAATGAGGTGTGTGAATGCGTGTGGAGGAATGGCAGTCCATTATTCCTCCGGCGCCGTGACCAGATCACATAGCGACGTTGGACATTAGAATCTGGAGGGAAGTCGACGTTGTAACTCATTCCAAACGTGTTCCATTCCGTTGTGGTCGAGACTCTGGGCAGACGATACATTTCAGGAATAATGTTGCCAACAAAACATCGCTTCACAGACGTGCTTTATGGTAGCGTCTATTATTCTCTTGCTTATACAGTTATCGTCTCTGATCTGTTACTCTGCTGTACGCAGTACACAGTGCTGTAAAATTTGTTTATAACCTTCACCTTTTAGCTGTTCTTAATTTCAGTAAGATGACTACACCCTAACTACGAGAAACACCAACTACGAGAAATACCATCTCCTGCGTACTTCACTGTCGGTACAACACATAATGGCAGGTCAAGTTCGACAGGCCTTCGCCAAAACCAAGTCCTGCCATCGGTTTGCCACGAGGTGTAATACGGTGTTTTATAACGACCCTCCGTAACGCTTAAGGGTGTCTGTCCGTCAATATATGAGCTCTGCCTCAACTCAGTTTAGCTATGGTTGCCTCTTTGCGTTTTCACTTGGCGGTCACATCACAGCAGTCGACTTGGATAGCTTCAGAAGGATTGAAATGTCCTTGATGGATTTGTTACCTGAGGTCACACCCAGTGACTAGTCCACGTTCGAGGTCACTGAACTCTCCTGACAAACCCGTCTGCTGTTTCTGCTTCTCTACCGACCACACAAAAATCCCCACCTGCTTCTATGCAGGGGGACCGCCTCTCGTGACCTCTGGTGGCTGATACCGCGTTACATAGGCGTATCCGGGTACTTTTGATAACATTATTTACAGTGACCGTAGTCTCTCGAACGATACATTGTTAAAGCTTCCTATTACGGCGTATTTTACTAGCAACGTGCAAGGAAAATCGTGAACAGTATGAGAGTAGCGATATGTACGGCTAACAACAAACTGTTGTCTGTTTTATGCTCACGCCTTCAGATGCATTAAATTTCTCGTATGAAGTCATTTTTCCTGTACTCAGCTGAATGTCTGTTTGAAACGAAAACTTTATTACATTGATATTTTACTTATTTCATCAATTCCCCTAGCACTATTATCACGCAATAGACGTGTTATATAACCTGTCATTTGTTATACGCATGTCATGACTGATACAGTAGGATGGAATATATAAACATTTAACAGCACTGCATATTACCTTCCAATGGGGTAATATTGGTCGTTAAAAGAAACCTCTTCCTACATTTAGGACGAAAAAGTGAAGCCCATATACGATGATCAAGACGCCAGCAGACACTTAAAAGATGTATGTGTATGTAACGTATTTTTCGACTCTACAGGAAACAAGAATCTAGTTTCGATGCTAATCGCAATACTTAGAGACAAGAATCTTCCAGAAGACAAAGTGCACTGCCGTGAATGCAGCACAAAACTGGGCTTCTTCACTGCAAGGGTACGAGGAATCCCGTCAACATCTCGTCG
Source organism: Schistocerca americana (assembly GCF_021461395.2). Classification (NCBI taxonomy): domain Eukaryota; kingdom Metazoa; phylum Arthropoda; class Insecta; order Orthoptera; family Acrididae; genus Schistocerca; species Schistocerca americana. The sequence continues at coordinate 256,051,459 of NC_060119.1, read as the reverse complement.
ATTAGGAGTTAATTAGATACGATGTATGGGCTCTGCGGCGTAGGAAAGGGACTTCGCATGCCTTGTTGCTGGCTGACCAGCCCAGTCTTTGTCTACAGTAAATTTGCGAAACAGCAGAAAACATAAGTGGCTGTGGGTAAACGTCGAACCAAAGACCACCTAGAGCAATATGTGTCTACAAAATTTTTATTGCATCATACAAATCGATAAAATGTCTATTCTTGGAAATAGATGACTGCAGCCTAGTTTGGTAATCAACGGGCCATATTTTCCTCCAACGGAAGTTAGTATCATTGGCTTTGGCTTGAAGTTTGACCACTTACTTGCAAATACATTTTGTGGGGTCAGTTATAAGCAAAAATTTAATTAATTAATAAGTTAGTTGTTTCTTCGTCCACAGATCGTTTTGCAACGAAATAGGCCATTAATCAACATTGCTGATCTCAGGTTCTCACAGGTACTTACGCCTGGGTGAAGAATGCTGTGATATAGCGTTGCAGAGGTTCAGTCCTGTTCTGGTATCTTACTAAAACTCTTTAGTCATGGTGCACTTCTGCTCCATGGATTGGATTTGCGGAGGCAATATTGCAACGTGCGGGTTCCTCGTACGTCGGAGTGTTGCTGCTCGAGTGGAAGAGCATTGAGGAGCAGTGGGCTGAAAGAACGTGGGCAACAGCCTCAGGCCAAGAGGCACACCCAGATGCTTCTGAGCGTGCAATTCGTTACACGAAGATTGATTGAGAAACATGGGCCTCTAAATTCCAGTTGCCTCTGTTACTTTGGTTTAGCGACAACAAACAGCAGAACTTTACAATCAGAAGGTAGGTTATGGGGTTGCGGGAACAGTCGCATAACATCAAATGAAATATGGTAGGCTTATCAGATGCTCGACGACAAACAAACACAAATTAAAATCAGGACATATGTTTTTCGACAGTGATATAGTGGTACGAAGGTCATTAAAAACAGTATTACCAGATGTTGTAGGAATCTCAGATAAAATAACACGCCTTACTTAAATAAAAAAAAATGGTTCAAATGGCTCTAAGCACTATGGGACTTAACATCTGTGGTCATCAGTCCCCTAGACTTAGAACTACTTAAACCTAACTAAACTAAAGACACCACACACATCCATGCCCGAGGCAGGATTCGAACCTGCGACCGTAGCAGCAGCGCGGTTCCAGACAGAAGCGCCTTAAATAAAAAAGAAAGAAAAAAATCCATGGGAATCATTTAAGTCTATGCACCATACAGCATCATGATCCCTTCAAGAGAAAGATTCTTAAACACGGCATATGAAAGAAATTAACAATAGGAGATTTCGATCTAAAAACAACCTAGAAATCAAAGGACTATTTTTCAGTGGCAAACGTTTGGTACAATACCGAAAACTATAGGGCTTATAAATTGGAACTGATGGCAAAGAAGAACATGTTTGATCGGCAACACAATCTTTTGGGATAAACAGAACAGCAAATGGTTCAAATGGCTCTGAGCACTATGGGACTTAACAGCTGTGGTCATCAGTGCCCTGGAACTTAGAACTACTTAAACCTAACTAACCTAAGGACATCACACACATCCATGCCCGAGGCAGGGTTCGAACCTGCGATCGTAGCAGTCGCGCGGTTCCGGACTGCGCGCCTAGAACCACGAGACCACCGCGGCCGGCAACAGCAAATGGCTTACCAAATTCCACTAAAACTAAAATGAAAGTGACTCTTGGTTTATTTTTGCAAACAATAAGTAAACTGTACAGGATGTGACAGTCGTAAGCCACGCAAGAATTGCAAATGACAACAGACTAGTACGGCGCACAATAAAATGGATGCAAGCCTGAAAAAAAAGAATACTCATTATACAGAAAATCGTGAGTGTAGATTGTGAGAATTTCATTAAGAATACGAAAGTGCGCCAGATTAAATTATACAGACGTTTATTCAAGAAACCATATAATGTATTTGATCACTAATCTCCACTCCTCAATGATGCGAAGATTCGGTAGGAACGACACGTGGTACGGAGTCAACGTTAAAGTGTAGGACGCTTTTCCCAGGTAGTGTTACTAAGGTAACATAGGAAGATGCAAGTCGCCGACGATTTTGCTGTAGGCCGATGACCCACAGGGAATTACTAGTATTATTGCTCTTATTATTTATATCACTTATAGTGATCAATGGCACAGGAACTAACAATGGAGAGAAAGTTTTACATAGACTCGAAGAAAACGTTGAACTTGTAATACAAGAGATGAATTACAGTCACAAGTAAGTAAGAATGAAGAAAACCCATTCCGGTAACCCACTGAAGAGCCAAAGAAGTTGGTAGGGCCCCCGCAAGCACGCAGAAGTGCCGCAACACGACGTGGCATCGGACTAAAGTCTCACGTAATGCTGGAGGGAATTGACATCATGAATTGGTCAGAGTACGACGGGGTGAACAGTATGTTGAAAGGCATTCCAGGTATCCGCAATACTATTCATGTCTGGGAAGTTTGGTAGCCAGCGGAAGTGTTTAAACTCAGAAGACTGTTTCTGGAGCCATTCTGTAGCAATTCTGAATTTCTGGAGAGTCGCATTGTCCTGCTGGAATTGCTGAAGTCCGTCGGAATGCACAATGGAGATGGATGGATGAAGGTTATCAGACGGGATGCTTTCGTACGATTCACCTGTCAGAGTCGTATCTAGACGTATCAGGGGATCCATATCACTCCAGCTCCACACGCCCCACATCAGGGCAGAGACTCCACCAGCTTGAACAGTCCCCTGCTAACGTGCTGGTTCTATGGATTCTAGGGTTGTCTCCATACCCGTACACGTCCATCCTCTCGATACACTTTGAAACTAGACTCGTCCGACCAGGCAACATGTTTCCAGTCATCAGCAGTCTAGTGTCGGTGTTGACGGGCGCAGGCGAGGCGTAAAGCTTTGTGTCGTGCAGTCATCAAGGCTACATGAGTGGACCTTCGGCTCCTAAAGCCTATATCAATGAAGTTTCGTTGAATGGTTCGCACGCTGACACTTTTTGATGCCCAGCATTGAAATCTCCCAGCAATTTCTGGAAGGGTTGCACTTCTGTCCCGTTGAACGATTCTTTTCAGTCGTCGTTGGTCCTACTATAGCAGCATTTTTTCCCAGCTGCAGCGATGTCAGAAATTTGATGTTGTGCTGGATTCCTGATATTGACGGTAGACTCATGAAATGGTCGTATGGGAAAATCCCCACTTCATCGCTACTTCGGAGATGCTGTGTCCCATCATTCGTGCGCTGACCATAACATCACGTTCAAACTCATTTAAAATTTGATAACCTGCTATTGCATCAGCAGTAACCGATCTAACAACTGCTCCTTATACAGGTGTTGCAAACAGCACCGCCGTATTCTGCCTGTTTACGTATCATCGTATTTGAATACCATGCCTATACCAGTTTCTTTGGAGCGTCACTGTAGCATCATTCGAGATGTGAGAAAATGCAAGAAGCCTGAAGAGGATTGAACTTCAATAGCAAATTACATTTGGAGGCACAGTTAATCAAGAGTAACTTGTAACACTACACTGCTTGACAAAAACTGAAGTACCCAGAAGGGAATGAGGCCACGAAATGAAACTTCAAGTTTTGAGTGGGTATGTCATGCTATTTCGGTGATTACAAAATCTAGTCAAATGTGCAAATAACTTGGCAGCATGAGTCCATTTATCAGTAATATGCTGCACCAGCTCCTATCTGGATGCATGCACTGACTTCGGCGGGTTAGGGTGTCAGAGCAATTGTATCCCATCCGGAGGCAAGCTGGCACACAACTGCTGTAATTATTCTTTGATATTCTGGATACTGGCTCTAGGTCAGAGTAGACATCCGAGCTGATCCCACACATGTTCTGCTGGGGTCGGATCTTATAACGCTGCTGTCCACGGGACTACCTCAGTATCTCGGTGAAAATTCACAGAACACTCGCCATGAGTAGATGAGAATCATGGTCTTAAAGAGTGCTACCAGGACACCGTCGCATGAGAGGTCGCATGGGTGCCGTCACACTTCTCTTAGAGACACCATAGCCGTAACTTCTTGTCATCCCTGATGGCTCCCTACACCATGACACCAAGAGTAACATCGCTATGCCGCTTCAAAAAGTTGGATAAATAGGATCTCTCCCTGTCCTTCCCCCCCCCCCCCCCTCCACCCTCCGCCCCCCAACCACCAATTCCCCAGCCCCCCTCCCCCTCCCCACCCTGAGGTTGCCGCAATATTCGCTGGCGATGGTCATCCTAGGTAGAGTAGAACAGCGATTCACCGTAGAACAAAACGCAACTCATTCATCTCGTAGTCCGAAATTCCCTGTCATGCCATCACAATAGACGCAGCCGTTTGATTGTGGTGTTAACAGCAGCCTAAGAATGGGACAGTAATTCCCCAGTCCGGCCGCTGCTAGTCTCCGAACAATGACAGTGAAAGTTGCACGGAGTCCATTACTTGTTCTCGGATGGCAGGCGCAGACGTGAATGGGTTACGATATGCTTGTTGCCCAATACGGCGTTCCTTCCTTGTCCCGGTCAGACGTGATCGACTGGAACCTTGACGAGAACGAGTATGGCTCCTTCACGTTCCCCACGCAGTCCAACATCGGACCATTGTTACATCTGAACGCTCCATAAATTTTTATTTTGGACCATTCGACCAACCGACGAAATGAAGACCCAGGGTGAAGCCACATGTCTTCCAATTGACGACGGATCCCCAGTAGCCAAAAGAGGAAGGAGGTAAGATTCAAGAATCTGTTCGAAATCTCGCCTTTTCGATAGAGGAAGTGGGTAATGAAGAATGGAGAGTGGCCGGTCACCTGACCCTCGGAATAATTATGTGGAATTATTGAAAGCTGGAGGACACCTTTTAAAGAAAATAGCAATGCTACAATCGAACAATTGTTGTCAAAGAACTGAAATTGCATCAGGGTGTTTTCTATTTTCAGGAGCGCGAATAGAAGACACACTAACTTCTGCAGAGGCTTTAGTGTGAACTGCAGGATAATCCACTTATTTGACAAAATTATGAGTGAGAAAATAAGGTAGAATGTTGGCCACCATATTGGGGAAGTTTAGAGCGGGTTTAGGCAGAACACATTATGTACTGATAACCTCTTTATTTTACAATTGGAAATTTGTGGTATAGTCTTATGGGATCAAACTGCTGTGGTCATCGTCCCTAGGCTTACGCGCTACTTAATCTAACTTTAACTAATTTACGCTAAGGACAACTCACACCCATGCCCGAGGGAGGACTCGAACCTCCGACGGGAGGAGCCGCGAAACACAGGACGCCTAAGACCGCACGGCTCAACCCCGCGGAATTTATTTTACAATATATAGTGGAAAAATTTATACTGGTAGGGGAGGAGTTACACACTGTTTCTGTAGATTCAGAAAAAGCCTATCACACGGTTCTTTGAACAAAAATGTGGGAGGCTCTGAAAGATACAGATACGGATTACGATCTTTTCCAGATTATTACTGAAACGTACACAAATAATAACGTGTAGATTAAAAGAGATTCAACGTTACCTGAACCTATTGATGTCACAAAAAACTTGAATCGAGATTGCAGTATGTCATCCATTTTCTTAAATTGATATTTGGAAATGGTTTTCCGAAGACGGAAGAATAGCTGTGGAGGAATGGAAATCATTTTTAATGATGTACAGGTGTTTTCATTAAATTTTCATGATAAACAAGCCATACTAGCACAAGATGAATAAGATCCTGTGTTTATCATACGACGTTTATTTCAAGTATATGAGAAGTGAGGACTACAGATGAGTCTAACCAAAATCTATTATCTGTAGTGTCACTAGATTTGAAGACACATCACTGACGGAGCAGTTACGAAACAGGTAGAAAAATTTAAATGTCTAGGGGCATATATCGACAAAATTGGATCGGGTAATACAGAAGAAAAATGCGGAATACAAGAATGCAGAAAAGTAATAGCATTTATGAATTCTTTTGATGTGGCAAGATCATTTCCAACAACAATAGAAAAAGAATGAGTAAGAAAATATTTGACTCCGCCCTATGTATGGATCAGAACTACGGACTTTTAAACGCTAATCTCAAAAGAAGACTAATAACCGTGGAAACTCATTATTTACGAAGGAGTGGCAGAATATCATAGGTCGAGAAAAACACTAATGATGAAGAAAAAATAGAATATGGACAAATGAAATAATCATAGATAAGACTGAAAGAAAGTCATTGAAGTGGTACGGACCTTAAACTTCCTGACAGGTTAAAACTGTGTGCCGGACCGAGACTCGAACTGCGGACCTTTGCCTTTCGTGGGCAAGTTCTCTACCATCTCCTTTTTTTTCGGTGTTGTTCGTTGCGTTTGCTATGGGCGGTCGTCACATGACATACGTTCAAGTTGATCTTTGAGTCCTTTACTAAGTTTTTTTGTTATAGAGGGCCACCGCCTCTCTGACCGAACACGCTGAGCTACTGTGCCGGCGACCATCGGAGCTACACAAACACAACCCACGCCCCGTCTTCACAGCTTTTCTCCGGCCGGCGTGGCCGAGCGGTTCTAGGCGCTTCAGTCTGGAACCGCGCTACCGCTACGGTAGCAGGTTCGAATCCTGCCTCGGGCATGGATGTGTGTGATGTCCTTATGTTAGTTGGGTTTAAGTAGTTCTAAGTTGTAGGGGACTGATGACCATAGATGTTAAGTCCCATAGTGCTCAGAGCCATTTGAACCATTTATTTGAACTAATAGAGCAACACGGTATACGCAACGAGCATGCCATTCATAGAGAGGTATGGTAAGATATGACAGAAATACAGCAAAATGGTGGTATTAATTAGTCTTTGTGTTAACTAATCTTATCAAGAACAATCAAAAATAAATTAGCGCAAATTAACTATGTAGCCAAAACCAGTCGATAATTTTTCTGTATTTACAGCAGTTGATGATAGTAACTGGATAGACAGGAGAAGAAATATAAACTGAAGACTATAGGTGGCGTAAATTGCTTCTGGTAATCTAAATAGAACATTCTGAAATGGAAAGTTTCCCATTGCATTCTGGCTTATGGCAATTGAACGTGGGGTTTCCATACAAAGACCACTCAGAAACTAATGGTTGCTCATCGCAGAATTGAGAAATGATGTTCGGAATTATTAGAAAACCAGGACTACAAAGGGTAGGGCAGGTTGCTCAACAATTTGTCGTGATGCTCGTAACATCACCAGTTGAATGGAGGTGTATGAGAAGGTTGTTTTGTAATTCTTCTGTTCTGTTAACGTTTTGAAGCAAAATGCATGACTGTGCCAGTATGCGTTGTCTTTAGTTCATTAGGAGAAGTACAGATGAGGGGTATAATTCTGCGTTCATTGCCGAGAATATTCAGCTGCGGAAAGTCTGGATTATAAAATTTCACTAAAAAGTTTGCTTCAGTGTTTCAACACCCATCATGTGTTCGTTACATTTCACGCTCCGTTACTACGTTCGCGGTATGCAAGCAGACCTACCTGGAAGAAAAATCCCTAAGTAAGGTGCGGTCCCGAGTGTAAAATGTAGCACGGAGTATTTCCAGTGTGATTAATAGGAGAAGGGCAGGTGATGGCACTCCAGCGTAGCTACTGTGAGTCAGGACAGAACACGCAGGTTGCAGGTAAGAAAATTTGCTTGAGTGGTTGAATTGTTCGTGTCATTTGAAGGAAAAATTTGGCAAGTCGAGAAGAAGTGACATTTTAGAAATCTGTTTACAATAACCAGATAAACTGCTTCTTCTGTGGAAGCAAACGATGAAAGTGACAAAGAGAAAACATCTGCGTAGCGCTGAACACCAACTTGTATTAAGAAAATTATTATTATTTTTTAAAGAAATAAGGTTGGCTTCTAGCTTCTGTCAATGATATTATTGAAAAGATTGATATCATACTCTTTCAGACCCATTCTTTGTTCCTTCGCTGATAGTTTACAGTAAAATAAAAGTCTACGTATCAGCAGTGTCAGAATTGGAACGCCTGTTATTGTTAGATGAAATGAGCACAGAAATGTATATAGGGTCTACGTCTACATCTATACTCCGCGAGCCACCTTACGGTGTGTGGCGGAGGGTACTTATTGTACCACTATCTGATCCCCCCTTCCCTGTTCCATTCACGAATTGTGCGTGGGAAGAACGACTGCTTGTAAGTCTCCGTATTTGCTCTAATTTCTTGGATCTTTTCGTTGTGATCATTACGCGAGATATATGTGGGCGGTAGTAATATGTTGCCCATCTCTTCCCGGAATGTGCTCTCTCGTAATTTCGATAATAAACCTCTCCGTATTGCGTAACGCCTTTCTTGAAGTGTCCGCCACTGGAGCTTGTTCAGCATCTCCGTAACGCTCTCGCGCTGACTAAATGTCCCCATGACGAATCGCGCTGCTTTTCGCTGGATCATGTCTATCTCTTCTATTAATCCAACCTGGTAAGGGTCCCATACTGATGAGCAATACTCAAGAATCGGACGAACAAGCGTTTTGTAAGCTACTTCTTTCGTCGATGAGTCACATTTTCTTAGAATTCTTCCTATGAATCTCAACCTGGCGCCTGCTTTTCCCACTATTTGTTTTATGTGATCATTCCACTTCAGATCGCTCCGGATAGTAACTCCTAAGTATTTTACGGTCGTTACCGCTTCCAATGATTTACCACCTATGGCATAATCGTACTGGAATGGATTTCTGCCCCTATGTATGCGCATTATATTGCATTTATCTACGTTTAGGGAAAGCTGCCAGCTGTCGCACCATGCATTAATCCTCTGCAGGTCCTCCTGGAGTACGTACGAGTCTTCTGATGTTGCTACTTTCTTGTAGACAACCGTGTCATCTGCAAATAGCCTCACGGAGCTACCGATGTTGTCAACTAAGTCATTTATGTATATTGTAAACAATAAAGGTCCTATCACGCTTCCCTGCGGTACTCCCGAAATTACCTCTACATCTGCAGATTTTGAACCGTTAAGAATGACATGTTGTGTTCAAATAAAAGTAGCCCGGAGAACAGAGTTCCAGGGTACAAAGAAACGCAGCAGAGGAAAGGAAATACAGTACTAAACTGGCTACAGTAGATGTTGGAAGTCACTATCTTTCATCTCTTGGTACTTTTGGTCCCTGGTCAGCAAGATGCTAACTGCGCATCGAGGCCGGACCGCTTGCATTGCTGCAGTCCCAGCCGCAACGTTTTGCTGCAATTCTTGAAGACTATGAAGGTTGCTGCGATACACCTTGGACTTGAGGGATCCGTACACAAAATAATCGCACACTGGCAGGTCAGGTGTCCTGTGTGGCCAGCTAGAGCCGCGACCAGACTGACAACTGCTAACAACGCTGTCAGACGTGAAGACTGTGTAAATGTTCTCCAAGGTTCGGCCGGTTGTGTGGGAAGTTGAACCATCGCATTGGATGTAGCTATAGGTCTTCTCATCCTCCGTTAATGCTGCCACAACAGGTTTCAAAATGTTGTCAATGTAACGTACCAAAGACAGCATCTGACGAGAGAAGATGGGACCAATCATGCGGCGTGCAGAACAAACCTCAATGTTCCGATAATGCTATGGCGTTTCGTGGAAGATACACGGATTCCCCGCCGCTGGAACGTGTGATTCTGTGAGTTGACATAACCACACAGGTGAAACCAGGCCTCATCTGATATAAAGAATAGATCCATGTCCAAACCATCCATTGTTATCTGAGTGAAGAGCCACACACAAACTGGAGGCGCTGAGGAGCAGCTGTTGGTCTTAAAGTATGTCGTGAAATAAGTTCTGGAACTTTCACACGCCAGAAAGTACATAATCAATGCAGTAACAATCTTGTGCGTTACTTGATCAGGGATTCAATCTTTTCTTTTACTTGTTGTCCGAGTTCATAACTGATGAGTGACAGAATCAAAAATAATAAATACGTTTATCTCGTACCGAGTGAGACAGTTAAAGGTGATCTCAGTCATCCGAGCTTTATTTTAAGCATCTGTACATCGCCTTTAATCGATTTTGGTCATTATTGGTGATCCATGGCCAATCTTACAAAATCAGTATTCGGAGACGATCTGATATACTAGTCTAATTTCGAGGGATCATTCAGGATGATATTAACTCTACAGTACAGAGCGCACTGCAAAGAGTTCCTGATTACTAGTAAAGAAAACAATATTTATGAAACGAATAGTCCTGACATCCACATTTCGGGTTTCCATGATTTTTCGTGAATGGCTTAAGACAACTGCTGGGATGTTTACCTTAAAAGGGCACGGTCAATTGCCTTCCCTGTTCTTCCCTAGTCCATGTTTGTGTTCCGTCTCTAGTGAATTCGTTGTCGGTGGGTATTAAACACTACTTTTCCTTCCACCCACAGAGACGAGCACCATCGCATCAGGAGGTGTTAACGACCTAGACTTCGGAGGTGTGCTGTGGTTGGCAACGCACCGTGTACGCGACGCTCGAATGCCTTCTTCGATTCTTTTGTGATAATTTTACAGTGTCTCGTTGTCCGGGAGATGGTTGCTATTTACACTGCCTTCTTCAGCCACAACAGTATCTTTATTGCGTAACATTTGCAACGTTGAGTAGAATTAGATGGAAACATCTCCAACTTTCCTTACTGTAAATATATGTCCTTTCTTCGGCCTAGTGAGCAACGTAGGCACAGGTATGTTCGTTGAAGTAGGACATTGCCATATACATTGCATTCAGGCGTCTGCGGTACTTTTTTGTATGTTTTGATGGAGGTTGTGCTCACAGACTCATCACTAGTGTAGTTCGAGGTCTAGGTAAGAAGGTTTTTAATACATTGCGCATCAACAGTTACATTCGAATCCCCAATGTAAGCAACTCTGTAATCTGATATTTTCCAGTTTTTAATGTGTTTGAAGAAGTTGTTGTTGCTGTCGTGGTCTTCAGTCCAAAGACTTTTTTGATGCAACTCTCCATGCTGCTATATCCTTTGAAAGCCTCTTATCTCCGAGTAACTACTGCAACCTACATCCTTCTGAATCTGCTTAGTGTATTCATCTCTTCGTCTCTCTGTATGATTTTTACGCTCTGCGCTTCACTCCAATACTAAACCGGTGCCTTAGAAAGTGTCCTACCAACCGATTACTTCTTCCAATTGAGTGTGTCACAAATTCTTCTCCTCCCCAATTCTGTTCAGTACCTCCTCATTAGCTACTTTATCTACCCATCTAACCTTCAGCATTCTTCTGTAGACCACATTTCGAAAGCTTTTATTCTCTTCTTGTCTAAACTGTTTATCGTCCATGTTTCACTTCCATACATGGCTACACTCCATGCAAATACTTTCACAAAAGACTTCCTAACACTCAAATCTATACTCGATGTTAAAAAATTTCTCTTCTTCAGAAACGCTTTCCTTGCCATCCCCAGTCTACATTTTATATCCTCTCTACTTCAACCATCGTCATTTATTTTGCTGCCTAGATAGCAAAACTCATCTACTACTTGAAATTTGCCTAAATTCCATTATTCTCGTTTTGCTTGTTGATGTTGATCTTGTATCCTCCTTTCAACACACTGTCGATTCCATTCAACTGCTGTTTCAAGTTCTGTTTACAATGTTTCCGGCAAACCTCGATGTTTTAATTTCTTCTCCTTCGAATTCAGTTCCTACTCCAAATTTTTATTTTGTTTCCTTTACTGCTTGCTCAATACTCATGCTGAATAAAATCGGGGGTTGGCTACAGCCCCGCCTCACTCCCTTCTCAATCACTGCTTTCCTTTCGTGTCTCTCGACCCTTATAACTGTCATCTGGTTTCTGTGCAAATTGTAAATAGTTTTCGCTCCCTGTATTTTAACTGTGCCATCTTCAGAATTTGAAAGAGGGTGTTGCAGTCAACATTGTCGAAAGCTTTCTCTAAGTCTACAAGCGCTGTAAACGTAGATTTGCCTTTCCTTAACCTATCTTCTAATATAGATGAAGTTAATAACAAAAATATTCCCTCCCAAAGACCCTAGGCATACCATTTGACGCTCCCTGGATTTCGCAAGCGGTCAGCAGACGTTAGATCACCGAAGTAGCGCCATTCAGCTGAGCTGTATCTAAATGGTCGCGTGTCACGTCAGCGCCTAGGAATCAATGAATGGCTGTTCCTGTACAGGACCATTTCTAAAATGCTCAACGAAAGTGCACAGGTGGCGCCGAATGTCTTGCCGAACTAGGACGGGGTAGAGGGTGGGGTCTTATAGGAACCCGTCGATGTTTTATTCACGTATCAATGACGCATCCCACCGCGATCACGCATCATGAGGGCGGGAAATAGGAGGGATGAGAAAGAATCAATACCGTTTGCTGCTTCGGGCCACGTTCAAATTTCGTCGAATCGTTTTGAACGGTCCCTAGTGGTTCCACCCTGCAGACCAGAGCAATACGTGTGGTCGTATTACGCACTATTACAGGGCTATTGATAAAATACAAGGGCTATTCGGAAAGGTAGGAACGATCGGTCGTGAAATGAAAACCATGGTGAAAATCTGATGAACTTTGCACAGGTGTGTTGGGCAGTGTCTCCAGTAAGCCCGACGATCGCGTTACGTCGTTCTTTTTAGTTCTGAGCACACATGGAGCACATAAAGATACCTGGAACAATAGCTTCTCCCGCCAAGTAAGAGGGCCTGGTAAGCAATTTCGCCTGAAACTATGCAGCCAGCATTACATAACTGTCGTGCGTTTTCTTCAAGACAATTCTCAGCCGTATTCTGCAGGGGCAATGAAGATGCTCCTGCATCATTTTCAATTGGAAATGTTTGATCACCCACAGTACAGCCCGTAATTGTCTCCCTCTGAGTTTCATCTCTGCTCACATGAACTGCTTGCTATGAAGACAACATTTTGGCACAGACAACGAGCTGTAGGCCAGCGCAGAGAATTCGCGGAAAGCACTGGCGGCTGCCTTCTGTAACGAGGGTATTGGAAAGTTGGTACAACGCTACGACAAACGTCTAAGTCGGATCGGCGACTATGGAGATAAATAGCTGGAAGTTGTAGCAAACTGTTGCAAATAAAACAGTTTAAATTTTCACTGTGATTCCCATTTCGCGACCTATCGTTCCTTACTTTCCGAATAGCCTTCGCAAATATCGATAAACCGACACTTTTTAGTATTATGTATATCGATGTATACAGGCGATACTATTTTCACCGATATGTTGTTGTTGTCTTCAGTCCTGAGACTGGTTTGATGCAGCTCTCTCATGCTACCCTACTCTGTGCAAGCTTCTTCATCTCCCAGTAGTTACTGCAATCCACATCCTTCTGAATCTGCTTAGTGTATTCATCTCTTGGTCTCCCTCTACGATTTTTACTCTCCACGCTGCCCTCCAATGCTAAATATGTGATCCCTTGATGCCTCAGAACATGTCCTACTAACCAGATCCTTCTTTTTGTCAAGTTGTGCCACATACTCCTCTTCTCCCCACTTCTATACCATACTTCATCATTAGTTATGTGATCTACCCATCTAACCTTCAGCATTCTTCTGAAGCACCACATTTCGAAAGCTTCTATTCTCTTCTTGTCCAAACTATTTATCGTCCCTGTTTCACTTCCATACATGGCTACACTCCATACAAATACTTTCAGAAACGACTTCCTGACACTTAAATCTATACTCGATGTTAACAAATTTCTCTTCTTCAGAAACGCTTTCCTTGCCATTGCCAGTCTACATTTTATATCTTCTCTACTTCGACCATCACCAGTTATTTTGCTCCCCAAATAGCAAAACTCCTTTACTACTGTAAGTGTCTCATTTCCAAATCTAATTCCCTCAGCATTACCCGACTTAATTCGACCACATTCCATTATCCTCGTTGTGCTTTTGTTGATGTTCATTTTATATCCTCCTTTCAAGACACTGTCCATTCCGTTCAACTGCTCTTCCAAATCCTTTGCTGTCTCTGATAGAATTACAATGTCATCGGCGAATCTCAAAGTTTTTATTTCTTCTCCATGGATTTTAATACCTACTCCGAATTTTTCTTTTGTTTCCTTTACTGCTTGCTCAATATACAGATTGAATAACATCGGGGAGAGGCTACAACCCTGTCTCACTCCTTTCCCAACCACTGCTTCCCTTTCATGCCCCTCGACTCTTATAACTGCCATCTGGTTTCTGTAGAAATTGTAAATAGCCTTTCGCTCCCTGTATTTTACCCCTGGCACCTTTAGAATACCGATATCGAAATTGTAATACGCATGCCTAAACCAGTTTCTCTGGCGCTTCTGTGTATTTTTCAGCACTACCCCCCTCAAGTTCCGTGCACTTACGACAACGGTGGGCAAGCTTCTCTACTCCACGTGCAATCAATTACAGTGGGAACGTGCGTAACCAGTTATGCACTGCTGCCTGGACTTCCCCATCATCAGCGAATTTTGAGCCACAAAGAGTTCCTTTCAGTGGGTTAAAATGCACCCAGCTTTCATCTCCCGTATAATACGGTAATACGGTGAAGGAATGCCTCCCTTCCAGCCTCATAATGTCGCAAAAGCTGCCTGCATATGCCGAAGCCTTTTCTTTCATTTCTGATGTCAAATGTTTTGGAACCCACCTTGAATACACATTTTGAATATAAGTACGATATTAAAAACATGGTGGGCTGATCCAACACACACGTTCATCGTTGCTGCAGTACCAGTAAGTGTAAGATGCCTTTTTCCCGTATCAATTCTGGCAATGTTATTCTTTTTGACTGCACAGGCCGAGCTTTTTAGATGTGGCGGATCTTCAATACACTGTTCCAACATATCGCCTCAGTCGTACACTTGTGTTCGACTCAAATAACTGTCAACTCTTTCAGCTGCCAGCTGGTGGCGAATTTCGATTGGTTTCAACCTTTTGGCTAAAAAAATCTAACGACATTTCGCCGCTTCACGTTGGTGCAAATCTGCGAGGATGCCGCCATCTCGTTTCACTGATGCCCAGCATCCTGTCACGGGGCAGGTGTTCCAGACGCATCTGATAATAATTGTAGGACATCAAAGAAAAATACCAAAAATGCACAACTTAACGGATTTTTTATTGAAGGGACTTCGTATTTCATGTGTCTTTGCTTTTATTGGAATTCATTATTCGTCAAGTGAATTATTCTTTTGTGTCCAAAGTCAATTCAACTGTTATTCAGCAAAGTTATGTTAACAGTTTTGACCAAATTAAAAAATGTAGACCCATATCGGTAAACAATATTGTGTCGCAACACATTAGCGTTGTTGTGTATGTGTTATCTGAACCACAGTAATTGCAGAACAAATTAGAACACCATAATGTTAAAATGTGTTTGAGATCTTAATGGACCAAACTGCAGAGGTCATCGGTCCCTAGACTTACACACTACGTAAATTAACTTAAACTAACATATGCTAAGAGCAACACACACACACCCATACCCGAGGGAGGACTCGAACCTCCGGCAGGAGTGGCCGCATAGTCAGTGACATGGCGCCTCTAACCGCGCGGCCACTCCGCGCGGCAGAACACCAGATTTTTTTCCAAAATCCGGCAGGACTGATGTTTCTTTGAATAAATCTACCTTATTTTTGAGTCAGACAGAGCAATTTTTCCCTTGTATTCATGACACATTTATGCAACAATCTAAGTTAAGAGAAGCGCTAAGGGGTAACTAATTAATTGTGCAGCGGAATCGCCGGCCGCTGTGACCGGGCGGTTCTTGGCAGTTCAGTCCGGAACCGCGCTCCTGCTACGGTCGCAGGTTCGAATCCTGCTTCGGGCATGGATGTGTGTGATGTCCTTAGGTTAGTTAGACGAAGTAGTTCTAAGTGTAGGGGACTGATGACCTCAGATGTTAAGTCCCATAGTGCTTAGAACCATTTGAACCGTATGCAGTGGAATCGTCCACAATGGACTGTCGATCACATTGGTTTGTAACAGATAGCCCTTTTTTCGTTTTTGGGAAATTATGAGCATTCTACCGATTCAGACAAATAGTACACATCGTCTTACTTTGGTAGGAGAGGATAAAGTCATTTTCCACAGTAGATATATATTTCCCCTTGTCGTGTCGGCTGTGTTTAGAGATGAATTGCCTTACTCCCCAATTATTGTTATTTAACCAAACGGCATGTGAGGGCGTATAAAAACTCTACAAAGTTCTTCCATACACCAAGAGCAACCAAAGCAGATACTGTGAAACCTAAATTTCTTCAGTTTTTTTCTTTAACAGAAAATATGCATAAGTCAAAAACGACATCACTAAAATAACCTGAAGGGAGCCCTAGAGAAAATCAGACTTCTTGAAATAAAGTAAGGTAAGTAACTGAGCAACATTTAGTGCCACGGAGTAAAACTGCTGACAGACTTAACGGGGGTGTAATCGATTTTGGTCCAAAAAATCGATTTTTCAAAAATAGTATTTTCTTGATCTACACAGTGTAATTTGCATTGTGTGTGAATTTTATCGTGATAGCAGCTTTAGAAATGCCTTTAAATTGTTAAACTGATTAACTCTCAACTGGCGGCCACTCCCACCTTGGAAAACTGCTTGCTTCAGCGAAATTTTTGTCAATGTGAACGCTATTTTCTTTCGATATCTTTGGCTGACATCAATATCTCCGGCTGAGGATTTATATCTTTGCCTGAAAACGTTCTTGCATTTGGTTTATTTATGTTTTGACAATACAGACACATATTAGTAGGTGGAAGGTTGAATTCGCAAACCTTTACGTGGAAGCGAAGATTTACGTATAATGGGTGGTGAAAAGACTGTGTTTAGGAAACGGAGGTTTCATGGAAACCGGAATATCAACAAAAAAGAGGAAGCAGCTGGAAATGAACATAAGCTCTCAGCTTCAGCATTGAAATTTGGGATAGGAGAATTCTACAGGTGCCCGAATGATGTTGATATGGGGTCCACTGGATTCAGATTTATTCATTTAGAGCTGCTTTGCCAGGCTAAAAAGTATTCATGTTCATGTGCTGGCTGTAAAAATACCGAATGCATGATGTCTCCACCTTCTGCAAGGTTCGAAAAAATAAGAAGTGACTGATGCTGTATGCGATACTGCCAAAGTTTCTATGGAGAAAACAGTGAAGGAATTGGTGGAAATAAACCGAAAACAAATTGATCCTGGGGTAGATATTCATGACAGTGAATCTCCTAGAAAAGGTGCTTACCTGTGTGTGTCTGTAGATGGGACCTGGATGAAAAGGGGTCACACATCTTTGTATGGAGTTGCATCTGTTATTGGTATTGACTCAGGTGTAGAAATTATGTCTAAATACTGCCACTAGTTGGCAACAAGGAAAATGTCCAACAATGAAGACAATGAGAAGCTGTGGCAATAAAAGCATGCAGTAGTATGCTCTAAAATTATAGTGGCTCAAGTGGGAGCATAGAAGCTGTTTCAGTTGTGAGGATGTTCTCCAGATATGAGAGATATGAGAACCAGTATTGTGTTAGATATACTAAATACGTTGGTGATGGGGACTCCTCTTCGTTAAAAGCTGTAACAGATAAAAATCCGTACAATACAACAATACAAAAGTTTGTATGTGTTGACCACATCCAGACGAGGCTTGGTGGTACGCTTTGTCGCTTGCTAAAAGAGAAGAAAGGTGAAGTACTTGAGGATGGAAAACCACTACGAGGAAAAGGCAGGATAACTCTGAAAGAAATTGATCCTCTTCAGTTACTTTATGGGAGAGCTATCAGGAAAAACACACTTAATTTAGAGGCAATGAGGCGTGCTGTGTGGACAATTTTTTTCCACAAACTATCCATTGACCGAACACCAATGCACAATCTGTGTCCGAAAGACGATTGGTGTAAGTTCAACAACAGAAAAGTGACGTATACACGTAAACACTCATTGCCAGAACCTGTTATGAATGCAATTAAGCCCACATGCAGGTTTCTTGCAAACCCTGATTTACTGAGGAAGTGTCTCCAAGGAAAGACAGAAAATGCAAATGAAAGTCCCAATAATTTAATTTGGATTAGATGCTCAAAAAGGACATTCTGTGGACTTGAAGAACTCAAAATAGGTGTCTATGATGCAGTTTTATGTTACAATAACGGAAATAATAATGGCAGAATTGAAGTGAGTCGTCATAGATCCTGGAGTGTTTACAACAAAAGTATTTTACATCATCGACAAGGGCAGTGTCAAGAAAGCTAAGAGATCAGTGTCTTACCTGCAAATACAGTCCAGGCAGATTCGAAGAGATGAGAAACCTGGAAGATACGGAGTATCGGTATTGAGGACTTTAAAATTGAGGTAAGCTTATTACATGTAGAATTATGAGTAGAAAATCTTTGAACCTCATTTTCTCTGTTTTATATTTTTTTGTTATTAGAAGCATTTTCTCAAACAGTATTTACGCAAATGCTATGAAATTTTCAGGGACTTTTCGCAACGTCTTGCTGTCTCCCTGGAACTAAAAAATACGAGATCCTGCAATTAAATTCTGATTTTTAGATGACTGTCTGTAGAAAAAAGTTAGTTTTGGATGTGCTAAATTAAAAACTCTGTTAATGATAGAAATTTGTACCATAATTTAATAACTGTAGTTCTATGGTCTTATAAACTTATCAGGACACTACAATAAAATTTTCAGATTAATTGCATGGTTAGAATTTGAGTTATGGCTTTAAAAAAAAAAGACAGTAAAAAATTAAAAATTCAAATTTCTGGCAAAATATTAATCCTGTATATTTTATTATATTTTTCCGTTAAAACACAGCTCTTTTCCTTTACACATTTCTACATTAAGAAATATGGCGGTAATGATTTTTTGAATAAGTGTTTACATTTTCTGCTACATCCCCCCTTAAAAATTTAATGGAAAAACAAAGAATTTACGGGAAAACAAAGAGGTGTCTATGAAACATGACTAAGGAAATAATATTGTACGATCAGTGTTCGAAGATGCCTGGAATCAATATCACATTTGTGATGGGTGGCGCCACGATAATTGTGTCCATATGGAACTGAACGTTCTGTAATATGTGTGTGCTAAATGTCTGACATGAGATTAAACCAACATTTTGATTTAGGCCTAGTCTTTTTAGGATTTTAAGTTAGTAGCTGCACTATGAGTTTCTACTCATTTGTACTTGTAATTGCTTCAGTTTAATGTTTATAGCCAATTTTGGTTTAATTAAAACATTTGAGACAGAAATAACTTTTTTTACACCTTACAGCTTCATATCCGTTTCAACACTTCAAAAATGTAAACGACCAAGATGCAAAGTGTGGAAAAAATAGAAAAAAGTCAACAATCGTTCAGTTACATCATTCTATCAAATATCGTATCATGGTATTATCCAGTTCGAAAAATACAACCTTCAGAAATATCGTCATTTCAAAAAAACTTACGTGTCTGATATTATCCGACTTTCCGCTACTCACCTGCAGAATGGATAAGAGTTACAGAACTAAGACTGGGTCTAGGGATGGGTGAGCAACAGTGATGACTGGTTAGAGAAAGGCTGTACATTAATTATTTCAACAAGCAGCTCAATGAAACGTTTGAGGCACGTTAGAAATAACTGTAGCAGAAAAAGATTAATGAGAACGATATTCAACAATTCGTAAACGCAAAATTTCGACAAACAGTAAGCTTCGCATCTGAATAAGAAACAAGCAGGAAGATGTTATTAAATGAGAATTGCAGGTCAATTAGCACATGTAAGAGTGAAGGGAGGATTATAGGGGCCCAGGGTACGGATACGCTGCAAAAGCACTCGTGCCGCTTCAGTGAGCAACGGGTCACAAAGCCGATAATGGCTAATAATCCCTTGCTAACAGCGGCTCCCGTCCCTAGCGAACAATAGCCGCTTACAGAGATTAAAGCGAATTCAAATTCTAATAAATTCGTACACTACGAGTCATGCATAACTGAAACATACGAAACAGGCTAAGTTATACTGCAGAAGTTCCTTTCGCGTCGTCCTTGGAACTAATGACATGCATAAATTATCACTCCGCGTTTGTTGCACCACACGGTATGATAGGCCCACTGGAGAGCAGTTCTGTTCTTCCTCAACCATTTGCTTCGTTTGTCTGTTTAGGTTATCTGTCAAGAAGTATATGTACTCTATCTGTTACCGACACGTATGTTTCAAAATACAATTGTCTTTGACGGCCTAAAGTTATATTGATTCTTTTTCTCGATTTTAACGCTCATCATAGAATTAATTAGCATTCCCTGAAAATTATTATCAGACGAAATTCTGCAATAACTTGATATTTATAAGCTAAGTCTTTCTCATCAACTGCTTTTCTCATTCTAACATTGCCATTCTCCTTCTCACTATCAATTTCTTTTCCTTTCTCCCTCTTTTTTAAGTCTGCCTCTACATCTGCATGTTCGCCTCCGTAGCTAAGTGGTAAGCGTAGAAGGTTGCCATGCGTAGGATCCACATTCGATTCCCGGTACTACGAAGGATTTTTTCCTTGTTGAGAGGACTGGCACGGGGTTCATTCAGCCTCGAGACGATTCCAATCGAGGAGCTGATCTACGGCTCCAGACCGTCTGCGAAGTCTGCAAAACGGCGGGACAGCGGTGTGCTGACCACGCCCCTCTATATCGCACACACATCACACCGCAAAGCAGAGGACGACAGGGAAAACGGTAGACATGCCTTGGACTTTCGCAGCCTGCCGAGGAGTTCATTTTCTACATCTACACGATTACTCTACAATTGGAACTACCGTGTTTGGTGGTGCGTAGAACCACTTTCAGACTCTCTATCGTTCTAGTCTCGAAGACACTTCAAACTGAATCTTTCCTTTCGAACCCTGATTTATCCTTTTCTTTTCGTGGTGGGGCTAGTAGTCAACGTAATATTTCGGGATTCGGAGGATAAAGTTAGTGATTGAAATTTGATATAAAGATCGCACTACAACGAAAAACGCTTCTCAATGATCGCAGTTGCAAATCACTTATCAAACTAGCGACATCGTCCTTCCTTGAACTTCTTCAATATCCTCCCTATTCGGCGTAGCAGCGTTCCAGAAGAGGAAAGTCGCTGCACATTCTAAGTATTCTGTCTAAAAGCTCTTTCTTCAACTTCCCCACAAAATTTTCTATGTGATGGTTCAAATTATTCGTAATCGTACTTCCTAGGTATTCACTGGAATCGACGACCACTAAATTTGTTTGATTTAGCACCTATCGAAATTAAAGAAAAATTTGGAGGACTCCAGCTTTTATTGGTCAGGGCCAAATGCCATGCAGGTATTACGTTCAACCGATTTTTTAGTTGAGATAATATGGGATATAGAAGGCTGATAAGTCTAATCAAGAACATGGAATAAACCGTGCTTTTATGACAGCAATAAAAGATAGTCTGTGTAAAATATTACACTGATTTAAAGTATGTGGACAGTTCTGTGTAATGCGGAAATCGCCGCTAGATTTCACGAGAGTCGGTTCCGTCAGTACAAAAGGAGGTTAAGTGACGACTGAGGTGGTGTACAGAGTAACGCCTGGGCAGTGGATGACTGGAAACGAGTGAATTATGCTATATCCTGTGGCAATCCGATGGATAAGCCTTGGTTTGGCGAATTCCTGGAGAATTACCTGCCATCGTGGGTAGTGCAAACAGTGAAGTACTGAGCAAGTCCCAGTGTTGCGGTATTGGGAAGGTTTCCTTGGGCAGGGTGTGATCAGTTTCAGAAAACGCTAAACGCCCAAGAATATGAACATATTTTACAGCATTGTGTACTGTGTACACTATAGGAGCAGTTCAGAGACGATGACTGCTTGTATCCACATGGTAATGCACTCTGTCACAATGCAGTACCTGCGAGGCGATGGTTTGTCGATAGTAAGATTCCTAAAATAGATTCGCCTACACCGAGTCCCGACCTGAACAGAATGGAACACGTTTGGGACGAGCTAGAACGTCGACTTCACTCCAGACTCCGACTCCAGTGCCCAACATCACTACCTTCTTTGTTTTCGGCTCTCGAAAAAGACATTCAGACATCTTACTGAAAATGTTCCCAGCAAAGTTAAAGCCATCATAAAGGCTACGGTTTGACTCATCTCATATTAATATCCACTAACAGATGTCCAGATACTTTTGAGCAGACAGTGTGCTGGGAACTCTGCGACTGTCGAAGAGAGGCCTAAAAGGTAACACGTATTTCGTAGTTAATTTTTATATTCTGATCACTGTTATCGATGGCATAGTCTAAAAATAGTCTAATAGGTACGCTCAGTTTGTCTCCTACATCGTTTCAGCACATTAAAGGGTCTATAACGCTTCATTGGGAAAGTTTCAGCGTTACGCTAACAGATATGAAAGAGACAAATTCGGTGATATAACTCTTTTGTAGGTCTGACAAGAAATGATGGCGTAAAAGCAGGTTGAATACCGAGCGAGGCTGTGCCGTGGTAAGACACCAGACTGGCATTGGGTGAGATGGGAGTAAATATCCTTGGAGCATCATCGGGATTTAGGTTTTCCGTGATTTGCCTAAATGCCTTAATGCGAAGGCGGTATAGTTCCCATTATATCGGAGATCTTCACAAAAGCGATTGGCAACCCTTCGTGCACCTCGGACACGCGTGTAGCCTGCTTTGCCCCTGCACGCCTCGGCGTCGCAAGCTCGCCCTGTCGCAGTAACGAATGGACACCAGGCGGCGGTATAAACGCTAGCACAGGCAGCCACTTCCAAGGGATCTATTCGCGTCCGGCGCTCAAGTGACCATAAAAGAGTGCCGAGACTATTCCGCCGACGGCCGCTATAAAGGTCGACGCCAGAGCTGCAAAATCAGTTCTTCCGGCTTCGAGAGCCTCTCCTAGCTTCGGCCGGGCGCGACTCACGCCATCGTCTTACGACGCTCTGGATGTCCACGTAGGGACCGACACCGCTGTATTCAGCATTCGTCGTCATTTCCTGGGTCCAATCAGACTGTATCCAGGATAGACTTTTCTGTTCCTTTTCCGGTGATAATCGCAACAGTTTCATCGGACATAGATTATTTTCCATATAAGTGTATTTGTCTATCAAGATCCTAGTTGTTACTTTGTCAGGCTCTGGAATCAGCATGCTGCTAAGCCCTCATGCCTGTGAGACAGTGTAATTGTGATTTTCTTGTTATTGGTGAAGCCGACATTTCTTTTCTTGGTCAATAAACTTTTTTACTTTGATCACCGTGTTCTCTGTGTCATTGTGAGCGACGCATCAGTTCTTTTGTCAGGGCACGGCCTATTTTATTTCTTATCTTCTCAATCAGAGCTTGTGCTCCGCATTTAAGCACTTAGTCGACGACGACAATTTTTGTGCTAGTATTGTGACCGTTTCAATGTTGCGCAAGCGGAAGTGAATTACCGACGCAGTCTCTTATTCTTAGTGTTGAGGAAGTGGAGGGCGTATTTGCTCTTGCACAGACAGCTTCTCTCCTCGATTTTCTCGATTGGCATGGCAGTAAGGGAAATAAAGCGCGAATCTGTTACGAAGTGCTAGGAGGTCAGGTACAAGACCCTTCTATGGCCATCGATGCTCAACAGAATGCAGCAGCAGTTGCTAAATTAATTAAAATGCGAAACATTTCATTTAGTGCAGGTGACTACATTTGAAGCGATGACTTTCTGTCAACTCACTCCACTTTTAGTCTAGCAATAGATGTAATAGAAATCTGCAAGAAAGGAGATGATCAGCAAGGAAAAAAAGGAAGAAGAAGAGAAGCAAAATAATGCCTCTAGAAAAATTAACACCGCTTAAGAAGCTAATGCATACATAAACCATGTTATACAATTTTCAGCATCGCAAACTCTGCCAAGCAGTTGGAACTATTGTGTAGTGCAAAAATTGAGCAGAAAACACGATTTTGAACAAGATATTCAAACAAGTTTCCCTCCTTAAAATGTGAAAAAAAAGTTCAGTGTAAAGCAAATAAATACGGTAATAATATGTATGTACATACAACAATAAACGAAATTAAAGTGAGACTAAAAATACAGAAATAACATATTATTTATCAGCCAGTGTAATAGTTTAGTGACCTATTCTACAACATACAGTAAATGAACATCTACTATGCAGGAGTGAAAATACGTAAATACTCCCATGATACGTGACAAATTTTATGTAGCCTAGTGAGCTTTGTGTAATCCAGAAACTTGTTCAGTTTTGAATTTATTTTAGTCCCATGCCATTCCGTTTTGATCAAATATATATTGTTTCATGAATACCCAGTCACTATCCGTCGAAGTGGAAAGGCGCTGCAGATATCGTCAACAAGTCAAAAGTTATTTGGAACTGAAGACTAAGGTGACTCACCATGTATTTGGCTGTATTCCTCGTAAACCTCGTACGTCCCGTCTACATTTTAATTCTGTGTCAATTACGTATAGTAATTAGTACTTCAGAGTGATTCAGTAACCGCTGTGACAACAAAAGGTTTGATGGGCACTGACACAGTTAAACTGTTGTAAGGACTGGAACTGATTACTCATCAGCAACACGAGTTATCAGCACACCTCACGGGTTATTCAACAGCCCTGTCCCTCAGTTTGCTAACAGTTCAGAAAAACAGGGCTTTAGACATGCCTATTAAAAAAATTATTATTATTGGTCATTCTATATTACGTTTCAGTCTCCTCGATCAGCTTAGTGACAAATACGTAAGGCAGTTTGTCACATTTGCAAACAGTGACTGAAAATGCCTTTTCAGTAGGCTTCGCCCTGTTAACGTATTGCCTTATGGATAAATTGGGCACTTTACCATGAAAGGCGTCTGCTTTGGCGGGAAACACTTTTCAGGCGGCGTATTTCTGCACACGGTGATATTCAGCTGCCTGCCTCAGAGCTCTGTAGTCATCTGTCTGTCTCCTAGAGCAGTGCATCTCTGAGTAGAAACAGTATGGTTTGTGTTGACGGGTCGTGCAAAGTCTGACTTGAGCCGCCCAATACGAATGGGAGGCGGCAGAATTCCGTTACAGGAGGCCTCATGTTCACACACAAGACTCTGATCTTCCTATTTCTGTGCAGGCTGGACCTACTGATTTACCTCGTAGTATAGACGCTTTGTCTTGTGATAGCACAATCATCCGAATGTGTGATACATTGTCCAGTCTTATTTAACTTGGGGAATGTTAGGTCTTTGTGCGCACATTCAACTTCCTTAAAACCTGTAGGAAACAATATCTAATTTTTAGTTAGTCATCCGGTCATTCAAATGAACTGTCTCCGTACTCGACCACCCGTAAAGCAATGTTCCAGTAATTAATAGTGATGTCCTGAGATTCTATTTTGTCTACAGTATCTGACAGGAATGAATATTGATCACTGCGTAATGTTTGAACGTGGTTGGGATATTTGCGAACTTAGTATTTACTCCCTGTAATCTATATTTAATTTATTTTTCCACGTGTTCTATACCTCCACATCTGTTGACTTAAGAACCACGTTCGCGAAACATCCCACGCTCATTTTAATTGTATTCAAAGCTGGGCTGCAGTAGCCAGACCTAAGCAGAAATTGCACTTTCATTACATAAAAATGTCAGCTATGCAGGAAAAATGTGTGTGGCTGTTGAACTTCGAGACACGTGCCAGCAGAGACATAGATACGGAAATAATTCCTGACACCAACTGAGGATTTTTAAATGATTAGGTGATGTAGGATAGGTATGACAAAAGCATTTACAATGCAGAAATTGTACAAGCATGGGACCTGCAGTGAGGATTCTCATTTCAGTTTTGCCATGGTTAACTCTATTTAACTCCCTTCGTTTTTATTCTGTTTCACATTCCGTAAGTCCTTCCCAGAACGAAACTTAAATGATTTCAGTCAGACTACACTTATTTAGAAGCGAATCACATTTATTACTGAAAGGGATCACGCTTCAGGGCATAAAATCACGGGAATAGACTCAAATGGACTTCCAGCTGCTTTCTCAGAATTTAATGCAGTTAATTTAGCAGGTTGATCGAGATAGAAATATTCATGACTGGACGCATGTGTTGTAATTAATTACGGTTTTTCACATCGGAGTATGGTAGCTGCTTGACCACAACTGGTAGTTTTAATAGACATACAGTTATTGCGTCAAATCAATATTTTTGAAAAACGGTACATGTCTTGAGTTCAAATGCAGTGCAGTTTGGGAAAGTAGACAAGACTGAAAATATTTCGATATCATTGGTTTTTTGGGAGCAATTCATCTGAACTATACACTTGATTTGTCACCTGATGATGCAACTAAGCTTACGAAAAGCATCCTAATCTTTCTTCAACGAAATTTAAATGTGAACGTTTAAAGTTAGGCTGTACTGTGACTTTTGTGAATGTCAATAGAAAACCACATCTTTACTGTAACGAGTCACAATTTATTTATTTATTTATTTATTACCATCACGCGTTTGTGGGGTTTAAACCTCCATCATCAGGTGGATTTATTTTAATTAATACGACATGGGATAACATGTTTCCAGTGACCGCAGGCTACTCGTAATTTTCCTGTCGGGTTTACATCACATACACTTCACACACACTGAATTGCGTACACAAGTTACCAAAATGTAGTACGTAAAACATATACATGTCTTATTTATTGACGTAAATTCACTTCATACAGTAAACTTTTAGTTTTATTTGATAAAACATACTGTTTTTTTAGTGGTCGCCTTGCGGTTTTATTTACTTTTTAAACAAACATTCACGGAAGAGCGTACCAAACATGCATGTGTGTAAAATAATACATACTTTTCTCATACTCCGCCTGAAGGCAAAATCGGAGACACTCATACGTAGCTTCACGGAAAGCGAGATACAGACATAACTGAAGAGACCGAATGGTTTATTGCATAATTTTGGGGAGTGAAACGTGTCCTAATTTCTTAGCGGCCACCATTAATTGAAAGAATATGATAAATACACAAACTTTGATCATAGCTCGCGCTTCTCTTGCTTCAGACATCGCACAAAGATTTACTGGCAGAGCGCTAGGAGTCGTAAGCTGCTCGTCCACTGCTACTTGCTGGAACGATATTTGTCACGAATAAGATACAGTTAAGACGCACTGATACAGCCCGTCAGATAAGCTCACCAGACAAAGTATTAGATGCCCATTTAATACAGCGTTATTGCTATGCTGAAGGTGGTACAGAACTGGTAACAGGCAACCACGTGCCCCTTCGCCGTTGATGCATGCAATTCATGGAAGTGAAGGATCGGTGGAGTCAGATGTGGAGACGTGGAAGAATGACAGAAAGTAGTTAGCGTGTCTGGGTGTACCCAATTCAACACAGCCGGCCGGAGTGGCCGAGCGGCTCTAGGCGCTAGTCTGGCATGTCGTCGCCAAGCCTGTTCCGCAATTAATGCTTTATACGCCTCATTTAGCCGTCGGTGCATTCGTTGCCTTTCATCATCCGCAAAGAGGTGAAGTAGTGGAGCCAGTAACGTGGTCCATTCCAGATGGCTGTGAGCAACGGTGTTTTGCCAAGTGCCCAACTCCAAATCTCCATTTCATGCAGTTGCATTCGCAATATTCCCTTAGAAACTTGATGAGAGGGGCTTGAATTCACTGACAGCAGTAATTTCTGTCAAATTTGAAACGGATAGACAGTGATAAGATACGACAATCGTTTCCATTTCACTGTCTCTGTTCATGACTACTGTTATCTGGCTGCAAGTCGTACAGAATTCTTGTTGACACGTTCCACGGTCCCCGTTGGTACACCAACAAAACGGGCAACTTCTTTCACAGTGTTGAATTGGTTCAAATGATTCAAATGGCTCTGAGCACTATGGGACTCAACTGCTGAGGTCATAAGTCCCCTAGAACTTAGAACTACTTAAACCTAACTAACCTAAGGACATCACACACATCCACGCCCGAGGCAGGATTCGAACCTGTGACCGTAGCGGTCGCGAATGAGTCCTGGGAATGACTAATTTCTTACCCGCTGTATTTGCTTAGCAATACGGGCAACAGATTTATCTTCTTTACTTCAGACCTTTTATTAAGAAAAGATATTTTTTCTCCTGTCAAGCGAATGTTATTCCTCGAAGTGCCAAGTAGTGAGATATTTCGACTTTTTCTTATGTAGATCGTGGTTTTCACATTATGTTGCGCAACTGTAATCAGTGATATGTTACTGTGTACGGCACAGACTTCTCCAATCTAGTTGCTCTTTATTTTTGTTCAAGTCCACCGTGAGTCACGCAAGCGAAAATTCATTTACGGGTGGTACCGTAACGGAACGAATTTCGTACCAAGTGGCTGCATAGAGGCAACGCGGGCCACCTCGGAAAGACAGCAGTACAGCGGGGTCACGCACACAGGGCGATGTCGGCATGAAAATTACAGAGGGCGACTGGAAACGAAACACCGTACTTTGAAGTGGCACAGTGGTGACCCGCGCCACCAGTGACAGGCCGAAATACGAGACCAGACCGTGTCGAGCGCTGGGCCGAATGCCGCACGTATCCACCAGTTAAATAAACAAATCAACGCACGTGGACTGCCGTCAAAAGGGCAACTTTTTAAAGGGCCAATTACAGAAGCAGCGCCTTGTGCTGCTCAGCCGAACGTAGATCTGACATGTGTCACTTCCGGCGCTTGTGAAAGCTTATCGAACGTTCACCGTGAGATTATTTTCCGGCCTCGGATCCCGCTCTCCAGGCAACGCACGCACGGCACCTACTGCGAAATCTGTAATATTTATAGCTTCAAATAATTTGAAATTTGATTATTCTGACTCACAAGCACCAGTATTAGGCAAAATTTAAAAATTTGAAAGTTATGTATTCTGTGTGATGATTTTCACTGCTATAGCATGAATTCGTGTCAAAATGTTTCCGCGTTTGTTCAGAGACTGGCAACATATCTGTACAACCGACAAAAAGGTCGTAGAGGTGAACTCAGTGTCATGTATATTTTTCTACAAATTTTAATTTTTATAATGCCATAGGATTACAGCAAATATTGCTTGACTTTACAGAGTAGCTGTGAACCTTAAATAATGCAAGCAGAAATCAAATATTGTCAGAAGCTCTTCCTTTTTCAATTTTGCGTTTCAACGAGTGTTTATAACTGTGGACAAAACCATCAACTTTACACGATTAATTAAAAAACTCTTCTTTCTAAACGTTGGCTCACATAACGTATGAGTATATTACGGGGAAACTATGCAGTCTGATAAGTAATCCCTGAGGAGCTATCTTTGGGGATCAACACGCAAATTTTATTGCAGTTTACGATGCGCTGCGCGTCATATTCATCCGCCAGTCACTTAATACCTACTTGAAGAGACGTCACACACCATTTTCGTCCGACTACAACAACTGCTACTCATATTGGTACGTCCGCAACTAGATGGATTGAACGCGCTGCTCCACGGACGTGCCGCCCTCTCAGCTTTGAAGAGGTCGTCCTTCGTCACAGAAGGTAACCCGACGACGACTACTATAAACATTGCCCTTGCCATAGGCTCTTATAGGGCACACAAGTCAGAGCTCAAAGTCTCCGATCCGTGCGTACGGTGAAACGGGAAAATTAGAACTCACTCGATCTTCAAACTTATTTTACATAGAGTCTGTACATTTCTGGATATGGGTTCCTTATGAGAATATTATCTACGAGTCCTCTGTATAACCCCTGGAATCTGATAATAGGAATTGTGAAGCACCCTCTATAAGAGCAGCAGAGAGGAATGGGGAATTACGCAATACGCCTCTACACACACAACGGGGGAAATCCACTGAGATAGGCGACTTTGATGATAGTTGTTATGCCCCTTGTCCTGAGTTCGAGCATCACGGAAACGACGAAGCTGTTAGACTGTTCCCCTTCTACACTACTCGCCGTTAAAATTGCTACCCCATGAAGATGACGTGCTACAGACGCGAAATTTAACCGACAGGAAGAAGATGCTTTTCAGAGCATTCACACAAAGTTGGCACCGGTGGTGACACCTACAACGTGCTGACATGAGGAAACTTCCAACCGATTTCTCATACACAAACAGCAGTTGGACGCCGTTGCCTGGTGAAACGTTGTTGCGACGCCTCGTGTAAGAAGGAGAAATGCGTACCATCCCGTTTCCCACTTTGATAAAGGTCGGATTGTAGCCTATCGCGATTGCGGTTTATCGTATCGCGACATTGCTGCTCGCGTTGATCGAGATCCAATGACTGTTAACAGAATATGGAATCGGTGGGTTCAAGAGGGTAATACGGAACGCCGTGCTGGATCCCAACAGCCTCGTATCACTAGCAGTCGAGATGACAGGCATCTTATTAGCATGGGTGTAACGGATCGTGCAGCCACATCTCGATCCCTGAGTCAACAGATGGGGACGTTTGCAAGACTACAACCATCTGCACGAACAGTTCCACGACGTTTGCAGCAGCATGGACTATCAGCTCGGAGACCATGGCTGCGGTTACCCTTGACGCTGCACCACAGACAGGAGCGCCTGCGATGGTGTACTCAACGACGAACCTGGGTGCACGAATGGCAAAACGTCATTTTTTCGGATGAATCCAGGTTCTGTTTACAGCATCATGATGGTCGCATCCGTGCATGGCGACATCGCGGTGAACGCATATTGGAAGCGTGTATTCGTCATCGCCATACTGGCTATCACCCGGCATGGTGGTATGGGGTGCCATTGGTTTCACATCTCGGTCACCTCTTGTTCGCATTGAGAGCCCTTCGGACAGTGGACGTTACATTTCAGATGTGTTATGACCCGTGGCTCTACCCCTCATTCGATCCCTGCGAAACCCTACATTTCAGCAGGATGATGCACGACCGCATGTTGCAGGTCCTGTACGGGCCTTTGTGGATACAGAAAATGTTCGACTGCTGGCCTGGCCAGCACATTCTCCAGATCTCTCACCAATCAAAACGTCTGGTCAATGGTTGCCGAGCAAATGGCTCGTCACAATACGCCAGTCACTACTCTTGATGAACTGTGGTATCGTATTGAAGCTGCATGGGCAGCTGTACCTGTACACACCATCCAAGCTCTGTTCGACTCAATGCCCAGGCGTATCTAGGCCGTTATTACGGCCAGAGGTGGATGTTCTGGGTATTGATTTCTCAAGATTTATGCACCCAAACTGCGTGAAAATGTTATCACATGTCAGTTCTAGTATAATATATTTGTCCAATGAATACCCGTTTCTCATCTGCATTTCTTCGTGGTGTAGCAATTTTAATGGCCAGTAGCGTAATACCGCGAGCATCTACTAGAAGTAGTTGAACGACGGTGATACAACGAATAGACGATTAGGTGTTGGACGTCAACACTTCGTCGCAGAACGTGGAAAATGTTCAAATGTGTGTCCGTTTCCAAGGGACCAAACTGCCGAAGTCACCGGTCCCAGTACTTACACACTACTAAACTAACTTATGCTAAGAACAATACATACCCCCATCCCCGAGGGAATACTCGAACCTTCAGCGGGAGGGGCCGCGCAATTCGTGACATGTCCCCTAAAACCCCGCGGCTACTCCGCGCGCCGCAAAACGTGGAGATTGTAGGCTTGCCCACACTACAAACCATATCTCCGCAATATCTTTTCTTCCAGGAGTGCTAGTTCTGCAAGGTTCGCAAAAGAGCTTCTGTGAAGTCTGGAAAGTAGGAGACAAGGTACTGGCAGAATTGAAGCTGTGGGGATGGGTCGTGAGTCGTGCTTGGGTAGCTCAGTGGTAGAGCACTTTCCCGCGAAAGGCAAAGGTCCCGAGTACGAGTCTCGGTCCGGCACACAGTTTTAATCTGCCAGGAAGTTACATATCAGCGCACACTCCCATTAAGGATGCATATGGCCTGCAAGAATGTCCACATTATGTACAGCTGTCATTAGTAAGCGAATAACGGGGCCCACATTGTGACTATGTGAATACAGCCCTTATCAGAACTGAGCCATCTCCTGCCTGTTAGTAGCTAAGAAGGACAGCTTCACTTGCACGCACCCAAGAACTCGACCCTGCTACACGCTACCACTGTTCCGTGGTCTACTTTCGATATTCGAGGGTTCATGCAGGTCGTAGAGGTCTGTGTCCAAGTCTCAGAAAAGGGAGACGAGTCAGTCGTCAGCCGCTGAATCCTACGTGATGCATTTCTCTATGTACAGACCTGGTGGGAGCATATCCCTGACGCCCCACATTCAAATCGGCCGCATTATGACTCACACTAGACCGTCGATCATCCCATTTGGCTCTGCGGAGGCGACGTCACGTCCATTCATCAAACACGTATAGTCGTCTAATGTGGTGATCTAGGCTTGTGGAAACATTGACTCTGCGATATTAAAGATCCGCCGTGAACATTGCCGGCCTAGAAAAATCAAAATTTTGTCTAATCTCCTTTATGCTAAGACCCACGCATGCTGCTCCGATACTGACCCTAGGTGTAAAGTGCCTGTGTTGCGTCACTGTGCGATGTGATCGCTGCAGTTGGTACACCGCATAGTATGGCCTAAAATCCACCATAAGTAAACTGACAAGCTACTTCATTTTTTACTGCAGGTCGTTAAAATACGTGTATGTGCAATAGCAAAAAGAAAACCAGTTCATTATCAAGCTCCGATATGAGGCTATCAGTTGCAAAAAAATCTCTTTTTTAACCGAGTAGTGTCCACAGACCCAAACGACAAAGGTTACGTAGCGAAGAATACATACGAATACTAAAACAGTGGTTTTTAATTTTTTTACGCCAAAAGTAAAAGGTTTACTGAGAAACTACAGAATGGGATGTAGCGTATCTTAGTCTGCATAAAACAACCTTTTTAGGCATATCAGATGACATGAAATTTCCCTCCCCGTGTATGGTACGACCAGTTGTGTAGAACAACCAGCACTCCTTGTTGCGCCTGGCGATACGGCAGAGAAACGTATCGGTGTTGTATCGCTGTCGTCCCGGATCGAAACAGTTAACTCGCTTCTACTACTGTACGTTTCTACGCGATTCACCAGTACGGCTTGCTTCTTCGTCGTATTGCAAGTCGCACTACGTATCGCATCGCCTCAGCGAGAATTACAACTGTGTAGACTGCTCATATATCGTGTCTACTCTCACGCCACAAGCGTCATGTAGCAGCATTATTTGTTCATTATACATCTTCAAATGAAACATTCCATCGCATGAATTTTCATTAGTCAATTTATACCACATCGAAAGTTTTAACCTGTCCTGCAATGTGTCTCCATAAGAGCGTGCAAAAATGTAACAGGGCATAGTGGATGCTCCACTGAACAATTTGATGTAGGGAACCTCGCGTCGGAGAAGCCAGTTTAATGATATAACAGGAATAAAATCATATTGCCGTGTACTTTTTTATTTACATTATTTACTGTTAACTGCGTATACCATCACTGATACAATGAAAGTACCATTTGCACACATTGTAAATATGATACAGCAGAGCCAACTTAAGGACAAGTAAAGTAAATAAAACCTGCGTCATGACTTCCAAGTAATGAGGCTCGTCCTCCTTGTTTTCTTGCAGGAAATAAAGAACGTACATGTAAATAAACTGCGCAGTACGTATAAACTTGTACGCTTGTTAGTTGCAAATAAGCTGGAAAACAGGGATGCTAGACAAAGCGGTAGACAAGCTAACTTCCACATCTCCTTAAGCTGGCTTCCCAGACCCCATGTTCAAATTGTTCAGTGGAGCATTTTCTATATCGTGCTACATGTTTGCACTCTCTGACGGAAACACCCGGTATATTCACCTTCTATATGCCTCAATATACTGTATTTTTTTACTCACTGTTACTTGGAGTTGAATGGATACTGTGTCGTTCAGGCTGTACAATATTACATAAAATATTTATATATTCCACTCGTCGTTGTGAGAGTGAAATTAAATTATTTTATTGTAGAATTCAGATCTCATTTTACATTTAGGTAACTGACTTAGTGAACGTTTTCTCATAGCACGGCAACAGTAGCATGCTGTGATTATCCTCATATAGTTTAGTACGACGCACATATTGACATGAAAATTTTGGAAGTTGTTATAGGCTACCTAGTTGTGGAGCTCAAGCACATTATTTTAAACTAGGTATACTTCAGTTCCACAAAATTTGGTGTACTTATTTCTCAAAAACTGAGTGAACGCTGCATGTTGTAATGGACAGGGCGTTGCTGGTGAGCAAATGGAGAACAACTTTGCCATTCGTGGCCTTGCACTGCTACAGCGAGAGACAAGAGTTAGCCCAGAAACGATTCGTGTTTTTCGTTCTGCCAAGATTACGAATAAACTATGTTTATTTGCTGAAGCTAATGTACCAGAAATTATATTTCGTTGCAAGCAGGAAATTTATAGGCCTATGCTTTACACGGGACACTGTGTCGAGTGTAGATCTCCCTAGCTAATTCTGAAGGCGCATTAAGCGTATCTACGATCCCACTGCAGGGAGGGAAGCACAGCCTGCTGCACTGGAACCACAAGGCGTGTAGCGACAACTTTGCGAAGAAGTAATTATCAGTAACAACATACTCTTTCAAAATAAATAACGACGTTAATATATAGGACGTTGGATCTGGTGATCTAGTGGTAAAGAGCGTCCCTGTGATTTGAAAGGTAGTGGTTTCGTGTCCTTGTTGAACCCCGGAAAATTTCAGACTGCCTTTAACCTTAGCTTCAACACTCAGTGATGTGAAGCCTCTCCAGGAACGACACGTGGTTCGCATTCCCCCTTAAACTGTCTGTCCCATTTCCCCGGTAAGATTACTCGTTTAGGCTAGGGATACATAATTCGACGTAAAGTCATCAGAAGATCAAAACCAGTTGGAATATGATTTAGACGAGGTATCCGTATGAAGTGCAACGTGTCAAATGTCTCTAAATAATGAGAAGTGTGAGGTTAACAACAGGAGTTGTTTAGTTGCACCATATATCACACGGTTCTAATGAGTGTCACTTGAACTAAATACTTAGGAGTACAATTACGAATAACTTAAACTGGAACAATCACATCGATAACGTTGTGTACAAAGTGAAGCAAAGGCTGCGATTTATAGGCAGAACACTTAAAAAATGCAACAACCTTACTAGACTGCCTACCCTAAGGTTGTCCGTCCTCTTCTGGAGTACTGCAGCGTGATATTGGAACTGTATCAGACACGACTGATGGAGGACATCGAAAAAGTCCAAAGAAGAGCAGCTCGTTTTCTATTATCGCTAAGTAGGGGAGAGAGTGCAACGGATGTGACACGCGAGCTGGCATGGCAACCGTTTAAACAAAGGAATTTTTGGTTTCGGCGATATCTATTCACGAAATTTCAATCACCAACTTTCTCGTACGAATCTAAGATATTTTGTTGGCGCCAACTACATAGGGAGAAAAGATCGTGGTGATAAAATAAGAGAAAGCAGAGCACCCTCTGAAAGATTTAACTGTTCGATTTTCCCTCGCGCTGTTTGCCAGTGGAATCATAGAGAAATAGTCTGAAGGTGTTTTCGAGGAACCACCTTCCATGCGTTTAACTGTAAATTGCAGAGCAGTCATGAAGATGCAGAGGTAGATGTAGTGGCGTGCAATTGGAAGACTGGCAGCAGGCCGTTGTATTGTTATTGTGAATATCAGCCAGCTACACTGCTGTTTAAGTGGTTTTCATTTTATAAATCACTCAAGATGAGATCATTCTGGCATAATGCCGGCATCAGGTGCTCTGTAAATAAATAAGCATGTGGTGGTCTTAATATAATGGTTTGTAACCGTGATCAGAAAACCTATAATACATTCGTTTGGTATTTTTGCCTTGCATGTAATATCCTTGTTGCCATGTCCACCTTTTTTCTCTCCTCCTTAGATGTACGTTGAAGACGTACATCTGACTTAAGTTGGTTTTCACGTATGCTATTTTTCTCTTGGATGTCAAAGGATCAGCGATGTTACATGCTTACATTGTCCATATACAGGGTGTTTCAAAAATGACCGGTATATTTGAAACGGCAATAAAAACTAAACGAGCAGCGATAGAAATACACCGTTTGTTGCAATATGCTTGGGACAACAGTACATTTTCAGGCGGACAAAACTTTCGAAATTACAGTAGTTACAATTTTCAACAACAGATGGCGCTGCAAGTGATGTGAAAGATATAGAAGACAACGCAGTCTGTGGGTGCGCCATTCTGTACGTCGTCTTTCTGCTGTAAGCGTGTGCTGTTCACAACGTGCAAGTGTGCTGTGGACAACATGGTTTATTCCTTAGAACAAAGGATTTTTCTGGTGTTGGAATTCCACCGCCTAGAACACAGTGTTGTTGCAACAAGACGAAGTTTTCAACGGAGGTTTAATGTAACCAAAGGACCGAAAAGCGATACAATAAAGGATCTGTTTGAAAAATTTCAACGGACTGGGAACGTGACGGATGAACGTGCTGGAAAGGTAGGGCGACCACGTACGGCAACCACAGAGGGCAACGCGCAGCTAGTGCAGCAGGTGATCCAACAGCGGCCTCGGGTTTCCGTTCGCCGTGTTGCAGCTGCGGTCCAAATGACGACAACGTCCACGTATCGTCTCATGCGCCAGAGTTTACACCTCTATCCATACAAAATTCAAACGCGGCAACCCCTCAGCGCCGCTACCATTGCTGCACGAGAGACATTCGCTAACGATATAGTGCACAGGATTGATGACGGCGATATGCATGTGGGCAGCATTTGGTTTACTGACGAAGCTTATTTTTACCTGGACGGCTTCGTCAATAAACAGAACTGGCGCATATGGGGAACCGAAAAGCCCCATGTTGCAGTCCCATCGTCCCTGCATCCTCAAAAAGTACTGGTCTGGGCCGCCATTTCTTCCAAAGGAATCATTGGCCCATTTTTCAGATCCGAAACGATTACTGCATCATCATCTGGACATTCTTCGTGAATTTGTGGCGGTACAAACTGCCTTAGACGACACTGCGAACACCTCGTGGTTTATGCAAGATGGTGCCCGGTCACATCGCACGGCCGACGTCTTTAATTTCCTGAATGAATATTTCGATGATCGTGTGATTGCTTTGGGCTATCCGAAACATACAGGAGGCGGCGTGGATTGGCGTCCCTATTCGCCAGACATGAACCCCTGTGACTTCTTTCTGTAGGGACACTTGAAAGACCAGGTGTACCGCCAGAATCCAGAAACAATTGAACAGCTGAAACAGTACATCTCATCTGCATGTGAAGCCATTCCGCCAGACACGTTGTCAAAGTATTCGGGTAATTTCATTCAGAGACTACGCCATATTATTGCTACGCATGGTGGATATGTGGAAAATATTGTACTATAGAGTTTCCCAGACCGCAGCGCCATCTGTTGTTGACAATTGTAACTACTGTAATTTCGAAAGTTTGTCTGCCTGAAAATGTACTGTTGTCCCAAGCATATTGCAACAAACGGTGTATTTCTATCGTTGCTCGTTTAATTTTTATTACCGTTTTCATTTTTGAAACACCCTGTATAACATAGACCGCGCACCGAGCGAGGTGGTGCAATGGTTAGCACACTGGACTCGCATTCTGGAGGACGATGGTTCAATACAGTGTCCGGCCATCCTGATTTAGGTTTTCCGTGATTTCCCTTAAATCGCTACAGGCAAACACCGGGATGGTTCTTTTGACAGGGCACGGCGAACTTCCTTCCCCCTCCATCCCTAATCCGATGAGACAGATGACCTCACTGTTTGGTCTCTTCCCCCAAACCAACCAACACTGACCGCGCATGTCCCTATCTCTGCCGTGTTAAGGCTTGAAACCAACATCTAAGTCACGTGACTCGGGGCAGAAAATCGAGTTCAGGTTACATTCCATTAGTAAAGTTGGTGCACTCAGTAACAGTGACAGTGACATTATTTATAAATTATAGAGCGCAGCAATCAGTCGTCCTTAATTTGCAGGTTTTATTTGGCAAATCCAGGTTTCGACTAGCGCCAAGCCATTATCAATGCACTATTTTCTACTCTCGATACATGTCAGCTAACTGTTGATCGGGCGCCTGTCACAGTTCTTTAAACAGTATTGAAAAAACTGTGACTGACGCCCGAACAACAGGGAGCTGACATGTATCGAGACTAGAAAATAGTACATTGATAATGGCTTGGCACTAGTCGAAACCTGGATTTGCCAAAAAGAAACTACAAAAAAAGGACGACTGATTGCTGTGCTCTATAATTTATAAACTTATAAAGAATGTCGAGTTCCAGTCATTACGTGCTGTGTGGAGATGATAGCTACAGTTTCTCTCATTCATAGTTGAAATCAAACGTTGATTTTGCGAATTCAATGAAATGTAGTACAACTCTTACACATGTAGTAGTGCAGTTAACCTAGTTTCTTTGAAATTCCTGATAATAAAGTAATGGTTATCGTTTTTACATGTGGTCAAGTTGAAATGTATTGACAGTTCTTTTAACATGCGACATGACTGTTCTTTATTAAGTACTTTTTTTCTTTTTCTTTTCTTTTTTTCTTTTTGCATTGTGAATTCTTGTAGTTCGCCACTTCCACAGGAGTGGAAGACACAATAACAAAAATTTTGACTGCAACATTAGTTTTCTAACGATTCCAAAAGAATATGTGTGAAATGCTTTAGTAAGAAAGGAAATTCATTTATGTATATAATGTCAGGTAGTTACACGAAACAAGTACGAAGGTTTTCTAACTTTTGCTTAATCCAGCACAGATATCGAAACAATATCAAGATAGGAAGCGTAAAATATTACAGGACGTTGGTTATACTGGTGTAGTGAGCCGGGTATTAACGATATGTCGTCTCGGAATCTTAGTCATTCACCAAGTTTTACATCCAAAGACCAACATCCGTCCTAACTTTCAACTTATGGAAATATTTTAAAAATAATTCACTTACACAACTAAGATTTTCATCACTTTACCTAATCTGTAGTATACAAAACAAGACTAATCTGAGGGTATGTGTAGGTTTTTATTTCTGCGTTGAGAAAAAGCACAATATTTGATCTGTAACAAAAATGTCATAGATTGTGCACCATAAATGCGTAATGGCATGCGCGGCTTCGTGGTCCGAGTCACATGACAGATGTTGGTTTCAGTAAAATGACGTCATGCGCAGTCTATGTTATCTGTGGACTATGGTTACCATCATAAATAAGTGATGTGTGGAAATTCGGTTTTTTTTTTAAGTTTTTGTATGTTTGGTTCTAATTATTTTGCCTGGAATTTGTTTTACTTGACATTTTCGTGTTATATTTTTATTTTTTCTTTATTTCTTTTTTCGTAATAATTATTTTATGTCTACGATTTGTGATGTTTTCTTGATGTTATGTGCTTGTTTTATACTCTTCATGTGGTAATCTCTGTTAGTGTGGGTATGTATTTTCTAGTGGATCTGATTTATTACTTTACCCGTTTTCTTGCTTTACAATGTGAATAAAGTTTTCTGAGTAGTTCTTGTGCTTTAGGTCGAGTTCTTCATTCAGTAAATTTATAGGCTTTCTGTATGCCTCTGTTTCCTGAGAATGTTCATGATTGCTCCCTTTTGGGTAATGTGGAGGATTTCTAGCGCCTCGTTTATAGGTTTTACGTCTGGTTTATCTGTTTTTAAATGTTGAAAAATGTGGATGGGTTGTTTTCACTTTGTCTGGTATGCTCTTTATATCTAATTTTGAAATTTCTAACGGTTTGTCCTATGTAGAATTTGTGAGGCGTGTTACATGCCGGGGTTGTTCTATTAGGAATTTTCGAGCTGCCATTGTGGATTTTGTGTTTGAAGTTGTTTGAGTTTGTATATACAAAGGAGTTGTGGGTTTTGTTGAATAATTTATTAATTTTGTTTGAGAAAATAGACATATGTTCTATATTTGAGGAAATAGAGATATATTCACCTGCATACAGCAGCCCTACAAATTTACTGAATGAACAAACCGACCTAAGGCACAAAAACTACTTAGAAAACTTTATTCTCATTATAAGGCAAGAAAACGGGTAAAGTAATAAATCAGAGACACTGGATAATAGATATCCATAGTAAGAGCGATAAAAACATGAAGAGTATACAACAAAGATATGACAAATCGTAGATAGTAACAAAATTATTATGAAAAAGAAAAATATAACATAAAAATCTCAACTGAAACAAATTCCAGGCAAAAAATAATTAGAATCAAACATATAAAAAATTAAAAAAAACAATTTCCACACATCACTCACTTATAATGGTAGCTATGTAAACATGTAATATTGCTAATTCTCTATCATCCAAGTTGTCAAGAGAAAAACAGCATGCAGACAAACGTCTGAAGTCATATATACGTCTCTAAAGTACATATAAGGAGAAACTAATAACTCTAAAAAAATGCAGGACATGGCAGCAACGTTATTACATGAAATGTAAAAACACATCCGGTGAATGTATTGTAACTTCTCTGATCGTGGTTACAAACTATTATATTAAGACCAACACGTAAATATTTATTTATAGAGCAGCTGGTGATGGCAATTGCCGAAATTGACTCATCGTGAGTGATTTATAAAAGAAAAACGTTTAATGAGCAGTGTACCTGGCTGATATTCATAAAAATGACGTCATTACAGAACATATTTTGCACTGTGGGCCCCAAAGAACAAAAGTTGTTATTACTTTAATTGCTATTATATTATAATATACGAGAGAACTGAAAACTTACGCAGTACAATTGATGAAAGGGCTGTATTCATAACCTTCCCATACTTTTCCAACTAAGACAAGACTGCACAGGTTTTAAAGCTTTTTGATTGAAGATGATGGCTGAAAATTTTGGTTTCGGGCATTCCGAGAAGTGTCGGGCAGCATATTCTTCCTCCCAAGTACGTCTCGCGGAACGATCACGAGGAAAAAATCAGAAAAATTAGATATTACACGAGTCTTTGCCGACAGTCATTCTTCCGAAGCGCCATTTTAGAATGGAACACAGAAGGCGACAAAGATAGTGCTGCCAGAAGTACCCTTCGCCAGATACCGTAAATTGCTTTGTGGAGTATGGGTTTAAATGTTAATGTAGACGTTGAGTTTCGCAACAGTTATTACAGTATTCCGGCATCGATGCACGGTTGCCACTAGAATAGTTTTCTGGCATTACACTTCACTGTCATCTCGGGACATATTTAAGTATGTAAGTACCCTAAGTCACACCCTACTCCAGTGGAGAAAACAGTACGATATCGTGGATAGAGTGTCATCCGAAAGTTCAGAAGTAATTTTGTGTGACCCCCCACGGCAGTGGGATATAGATCTAACTCTTTATGATGTATATTGTCATAGCGTGTACTACAAGATTTGCGTCTTTTTGAGTGTTGTTTCATTGTAAGGTACTCAGTATTGCCAAACCTGAGCATTATTGATGAAATGAACCCCGTAAATTTCATTAATGATGACGAAAAATCAAATATACGTCCAAGTGTGGAAACGGAACTCAAAGTGAACACGATGACGTAGAGAGTAGGCTGATGCCTTATACAGTAATATCCGCTTTCAAGCGATTAGTTACCTCAAAAAAAAAAAAAAAAAAAAAAAAAAAAAAAAAGAGAGAGAAGAAGAAGAAAATAGGGAGCGTAGTTTTGAATCTGGCAACCACCGAGCATATGATGAAGTCTTATCTGGAGCTGATTCCTTGAGGCAACCAACCACTACAAACTCCTCTACATCCTTTTTTTTGGGGGGGGGGGGGGGGGCGCGGTAGATTGATTCTCACAACTGAAACATGCTGATCGTATCCATCCACAGAATCGACTAAATTCTTGTAGAGAGATTTTGTGACTGCTTGATAGAATTTACGCAGTAAAAAAACACAGTACTGCAGTATTAATTGTAATTCCTGTTTTCAGTGATACATGCACGTGCCTCTACAGTAAGTTGGTGTAGTAAGATGAATGAATAATCTTTCTGAACCGTTTCATAACACCTTTCTCGTCCTCATCAAAAGTATTTGTATCTTACTCAGCATAGTTATTAATCTTATGAATATACCCGAGAGAAGGAAATTTCGAGGCTTCTGCTTAACCGAAAGCTAACAGCTGCGCTTCAAAAGCGTGGAATTTTCCTCTCGTAAAGACATTTCTTTGCTAATAACTTTACACACGCTTCACCTCTTTTACCAGACGGCGACGTAGTTCTGAAACTACTTAATTATGGGTTCTTAGTCTCGCTATTACCTGCGTATGAGGGCATATGGCGGTGTAAAGCCTTTGTCCAGAAAATTTCAAATTCTACGCTGAGTTGGAAGTTTTGCAA
The DNA here is from genome assembly GCF_021461395.2 of Schistocerca americana. Classification (NCBI taxonomy): domain Eukaryota; kingdom Metazoa; phylum Arthropoda; class Insecta; order Orthoptera; family Acrididae; genus Schistocerca; species Schistocerca americana. The sequence goes on along the minus strand of NC_060119.1, from coordinate 256,009,222 downwards.
CGTTGCTACAAAAAGCTTTATACTTAACTAGCGCTGTGACAACTCAATGAATTCAATGCAGACAGGTAGTGGAAAGATTATTTATGAATAATAGCCAGCTTTACTGCTGTGTAAGGTATTTATATTTTATCGCATTCACAATGAGCCCATTTTGCAAACTGCCATCATCAGGTGCTCTTACACGTAGCATCGTTGCTGTCATGTCCTGTCTGTTTTGGAATTATTACTTTCTTCTAGGTTTAGAGCGGAGATGTATATAGCATGTTACTTGTTTTCCATATCTGTCACTTCTCTGACAGTTGGACAGAGTGGCATGAGATAGAAAAACATCTTACACAGCAGTGTATCTGGCTATTATTCATAAATAATCAAGTCATTAAAAGACATATTTTGCACTGCGGGCTCCAAAGAACAAAAGTACTGAAAAGAGTTTATACGCAAAGTAATTCACTCGCGAGCGCCCTCACACACACACAACACACATACACACACACGTGCGCGCGCGCGTTATTAGTGTAATTAAATTGCTGCGAACGGTCCCTATCAAAGTCCGTCTCTCAGTCTCTGTCTTACACCTCGTACATGTCAATAATAAAGTCTAACCGGTCCACTGAGAAGAAAAACAATTAACTGAGTCTTCTCGTCTCTTTGGAAAACAGACGCAAACTGTCTTCTGGAAGTTGTCTCCAGTGTTTTGTCCAGATTGCCTGGCATAGAAAAACGTATTGAACGGTACGCTCAGTTCTAACAAACAAGTTTGAAAATTAGCAGAAGGCTTCCTTGCTATTTCCGCCTCACACTGCATCTCCGTTTTCTAGAAGTTGCTGCTTGTGAAGCATTTTTCTATATTGGACTCGGTGAGTCACTATAGACCTCCCTTTCTCCTTTTGCCTTTGTCTGCAGTCTTACCTGCAGATGCATTCATCGTAAATGAATATTAGTAGTGTGAATTACTGATTTTTATTTTTTAAATTCTTAATTAAATTTTGAGATCAAGCTACTGATACGCCCACTTTCATGCAAAATTACGCGAAATTCAGCCTCAGCACAGTCTCACTGCACTACCTTTGCGCTAAAGAGGGCCATGTCAATTGAAGTTAATCTTTGATTTTTGCTAAATAAAAAGGACATAAAAATACAGCTGCTCCCTTTTACTTGTTACTATCGTTACGTGTCAGGATTATTACTTTTTATATAATTAACAACGTATTAAATCAATGAATTTTAAAAAGCAAGCGATGGTTAAATAATTAAGAGCTTCTCCACGTAATTTGTAATACCAAAGCTTTTGCCGGTGTATTCATTAATGAAAAAGCTGAGAGGGGAACTATTTTGACTGTTTAATAAAGATACGTGTTTTGGTGGTAGTAAATTATTATGTAATTTGGTGAATAAGCATTTTTAATGAGAGTCAGATCAAAGTAAGATACGGTGGTAGCTAACTAATATCATACAGCCTGTGAAGTCAGTGAATAATCTATGTTGAAAAGAGCTGTATCAAAAAGTTTTCTTTCGTCATTATCCGCGTCGCTGGTAGGATCACAGAGAACTGGATCGACACAGAAAGGATGTGTTATGTATTACTCAGATACCGAAAATAAATGTGCAGTTTATTGTCATTTATTTATTTGCAGTTCAATTAGTGTTGCAATCCACAACTGAAAACTGCAGCTCAACTAAAGTTAAGCCTGGCACTAACTTTGAGAACGAGCAGGTAAGTTTCCATCTTTGGAGCGACTATTATTAATCGGAATATTCACAAGAAAATCTGGGTTCTGAACTACAATATCTGCTTGTAAGCGACCATGCACGCGTGTTACTAAGAAATGTTTTCTTCTAGGCGTGGTAGACTATAATAAATACTGTCATATTAAACAGACTGAATAGATTAACATTGTTTTTTAGATTCCAGTGGTTGAAGGGAGTGTATCATTTGTGTGCGCCCAGAAGTTTTCAGAAGCCAACTACAATCTTCAGTTCTACTGATTTTTGGTTTTATGTGGTACTACTTCCAATTGTGTGCTACTGCTTTAAAGTTAATTTACCCAAGAAAACAGAGTACCTTCAAGGGCAAAAACATTATGACGCCTGCTCGTCGTGAGACTGTGTACTACCTGGCGGTGTTACAGGAATATGGAGCAGTAAGGAAATTATTTGAGTTTAAGCTGAGCAGACACGCATGAGAAATCATTGTAGCCACGATAATGTTCGAAAATGGGGAAATCAAACGACATAAGCGACACTGGAAAGGGCAGATGACGGGGTGATGGGGAACTTACATCCTGGAAAAAGCGAAACTGATTAGCTTTTGGTGTGCTGTTGTCTAGAGCATCTAAGGAAATAGACTGAAGGAATGTGAAACCACGAGAAGTCAACATGGCGCTGGATGCATATGCTCATTATAGAACGAGGAAGCCGGAAACTTGTCCGCTCCAGGATAGGTGGCGATCTGTGTCAGATCTGATGGCAGAACACAATGTCTGGGGCAGACCTCAGTCCTTTGGGGCATATCGTTCACCACCCATTGTTGAACATGGGGCTACACACCAAATGTGTTCCCCATTGGCCCAACGAGATCGTCAACTGCGATTGCCGTGGGCACGGGATCTTCGACATTGGACCGTGCATCAATGCAAACGTGTAGCACGGTCAGATGTATCGTGGTTCTTATGACTCCAAGCCGACTGTCAGGTCCAGATACTGTCATCTGGGCCAATGACTACTCGAAACATACACCGCGCCATGGACGCAGGATGGCGGGAAAGTACCGTGATACGGGTGACATTCACTCAGGCTTTCTAGTAATTGAAGACAGCATGACAGCTGTGGACTACGTGAGAATTATTGTGGACCACCTTCACCCTTCATACTTGATGTCACCCCCAGCGGAAATGGGTCTTTCCCAGCAGTATACGTATACGTGTCACTTGGCGAGCGCTACAATGGTTTGACGAGCATGATAGTGAAATCACGTTGAGGCCTTCGCCACAAATTAGCTTGATTCGAACCTGGTGGACCACATGTGGAACGCTATCGGGCGCCAGCCTCGCCTTCACAAACCACAGGCCCGCGTTTTGTAGGAATTGCGTAGATATCTGAATCCATATACCTTCGTAAATCTACTTAAGTCTTGTGGAATCCATGTCACACAGAATTGCAGCTGTATTGCATTTTAAAGACGGACCAACAAGAGATTTAGCATGTGGCTGTACAGATTTGCTCATTATTGAGTGTTTAGTCAGCTGGAAATATCATTTGCAAGATATAGTGTGAGTTTTGAGGTGAATGTGTGAAAAGTTTCAGTTATTTGGGTAGTGTCATATCAAATGATGGAAGCGCCAAACTAGGAGATTTAAACAGAGTAGCAAAGGGATTCAGGTTCTACCACCAAGTACGAAACTAATATGAGGGAAAGGAGTCCCTTTAAGGGAAAATGGCCTTGCCGCATTGGATACATCGGTTCCCGTCAGATCACTGAAGTTAAGCACTGTCGGGTGTGGCCAGCACTTGAATGGGTGACCATCCGGGCCGACATGCGCTGCTGCCGTTATTCGGGGTGCACTTAGCCTCGTGATGCCAATTGAGGAGCTACTCGACCATTTAGTAGCGGCTCCGGTCACAGAAAACCATCATAACGACCAGGAAAGCGGTGTACTGACCACACGCCCCTCCTATCCGCATCCTCATCTGAGGACGACACGGCGGTCGGACGGTCCCGATGGGCCACTTGTGGCCTGCAGGCAGAGTGCTGCTGAGACACCCTTTAAGACATAAATAGATCATGTATAAAATCTATCTTCTGCCAATCATGATGTATGGTCTGGATACTAGTGTTATAAACAAAAGAGAATATATAAGGAGATACCCGCAGGTAACCTTGATCACGGAAGGAAGAATGAGTGCTGCGAGATGTCGTGTGTAGCGAATGCACCCAACTCGAACTCCATGTAAGCATTTTCAGATGGTGGTACCAGAAAAGAGAGCTATCGGGCCGTCTAGGAAGATATGGGTAGACTAGGTTATGAAGATCTCACGAAGAGAGGCGTAACATAAATAAAAGCTGTACCAGGATGGCAATCAATGGAGGCATACTGGATTTTAATCGGTTCGCTGGAATAAAATCCTGATGATGATTGTGACTTTTGTATCATGGCTGTATGAAAATAAATACTACGCCATTCCCATGCACGTGTCACGGTCTGGAATCAACTTCAGATCTTACAGCATCATACGCATTGTTTTTAAGGTTTCGTATCTTAATTGGTAAATACAGAACCCTTATAGGATCACTTTGTTGTCCGACCATTAAGACTCCTTTTTCTCAGAAACAGGTGAACGTATCAAGTTGCAATGGATGTCACATACTAAGATCTCTGATCCCTTGGCAGTTGAAAACAATGTAAGTTAATGCAGTTAAAAGATACGGCCGATTGCGTCACATATTTCGACACTCGCAAACTCACTCATTAGAGCCTACAGGGTACTTCCCGTTGACATAGAATCATGAAGTTTTGGAAGAAGTAACGTTTCACAGTAAAAATAGAAAAAATCCTAAAATGGGAAAATAGTAATTATATCACACAAGAAATATCTTTTCCCCATTAGAACTTACATTGCTTTCATCATAGACAAAGTTTGTTACAACTTTGATGTACAACGTGCTATTATTCATTCTTTTCTGAGTCATCATTTACCTATACAGTTCAAACCGAATACTTAAAGGAATTATTTTAATTTCCTATCTTCATTCGAAATGCTAAAGCCGCGTTTGACCCCACTCTCACCTGATTGTTATTCACCACACAAATGATGCCTGCCTTCTAGGCTTGGAAGTCATTCTTGGGTCATTCTAGCGACTGGTAGAGAAGGCTGAGAAGACCAGGCTTGCGCGTGGAGTTTCAACGAAGTTGACCGCTTGCAGCATTGTCGTGAGAACTGATCGTAGCTCTTAGGTTCTGAGTCGAGTGGAAGGACTGAACCAGAGACTTCGAAAGTTCTGTGACAAGCTAGGCTGCGACTTCCGGGAGTTGCTCCATAGGGTTTAGAATAGTAGGGTGTCCCTAAATATGTCAGGTGTGCACTAGACATCAGAGGCTGCTACTCAGGTAGCTGATTATCTGAGAGCTGCATACAAGGGGTTTTTAGATTTGGTGACTCTCCATCCAATCCAGGTAACGATGGCTGTAGGAAACCCGGAAGTTTCAGAGTCGGATCGAGAGAAATGCCTCCCGCATCTGAATTAAAATCCTAATTGTAAAATGCCGAAGCATTTGTAACAAATTGCCAGAGTTTGAAGTGCTCAAGAAAAGCAGTGAATCTCACGAATACTGATTACAGAAATCTGGTTGAAACCTGAAATTGATAGCAGTGAAGCTTTTCGGGAAAATTTAAATGTATAACGAAAGAATAGGCAGATGGGAAATGGAGGTGGTGTATTTGTCGTCGTAGAAATAAAACTCACATCTACCGAGATAGAAATTGGAGCTGCATGTGAGATTGTTTGGGCAAGACTCAGTATCAGGGGTGGACGTAAAGTGATAATTGGGTCCTTCTATCGCCCACCTGACTTATCTCCTAACGTAACGCAAAACTTGAGAAAACACCTCAGTTCACTCGTACATAAGTTCCCCAATCATGTTGTAATCATGCAACAATTAACTGAGACAGTTACAGTTTCGTTATTGGGGGGGCGGGGGGGGGGGGGGTGATAAGATATCCTGTGAAACTCTACAAAAGGCCTCCACTGAAAACTACCTACATCAGATAGTTAGGAACCCTATTCATGATGGAAGTATATTGGATCTAATGGCAATAAATAGAGCTGACCCCTTTGACGATGTCCTGTTCGAAACTGGTATCCGTGACCATGATGCGGCTGTTTTAACAATGATAACCAAAGTACAAAGGATAACTAAAACAATCAGAAAGATACAAGTGTTCAGTAAACTAGACAGAAAATCAGTGGTGTCACATCAGAGTGAAGGACGTTTAGCTTTCAGCACGGGTCAGGGGCATGTAGAGGAACTATGACTTAAGTTTAGAACAATAGTTGAGCACGCACTGAATAGATATGTACCCAGTACAACAGTTCATAATGGGAGGGAACCTCCATTATATACAGTCACTATAAAGAGACTTGCAAAGAAACAGAGATTAGTGCTAACAGGTGTAAAACAAAGCGTGGGGCTATAGACGGAGAATGCTGTAACCGTGACCAGTTCTTGGAAAAAGGCGCAGGTCACACCCGTCTACAAGAAGGGTAGTAGAAGTGATCCACAAAATACCGGTCAATATCCTTGACACCGATTTGTTATAGAATCTTAGAACATATTCTGAGCTTAAACATAATGAGATATCTTGGACAGAATGACCTCCTCAATGCCAGCCAACATGTTTTCAAAAACATCGATCATGTGAAATCAAATTCGCACTTTTCTCACATGACATACTGAAAGCTTTGGATCAAGGCAACCAAGTAGATGCAGTGCTTCTTGATTTCCGAAAAGCATTTGACACAGTACCGCACCTATGCTTATTGTCAGAAGTACCAAGTGAAATATGTGAGTGGATTGAGGACTTTTCGGTAGGGAGGACTCAGCATGTTATCGTGGATGGAGAGTAATCGTGAGATGTAGAAGAAGCTTCGGGTGTGCCCCAGCGAAATGTGTTGGGACCCTTGCTTTACATGTTGCATATTAAGGACCTTTCAGACAATATTAGTAGCAAAATTAGGCTTTTTGTAGATGGTGCTGTTATCTGTAATGAAATACTGTGTGAGAGAAGCTGTATAAATATTCAGTCAGATCTTGATAAGATTTCAACATTGTGCAGGGATTGACAACTTGCTCTAAATGTTCAGAAATGTAAAATTGTACACTTCACACAACGTAAAAACGTAGTATCAATAATATGAGAAGGAAAGTTGCTACTCACCACATAACGGAGATGCTGGGTCGTAGATAGGCACAACAAAAAGATTTTCACACCTTAACCTTTCTGCAAATGGCCTCTGCCAACAATAGAAACACATACACACACATACAGACACTCACGCAAACGCAACTCACACACACGACTGCAGTCTCAGGCAACTGAAACCACACTGCCAAAAGCGTAGTATCCTCTGACTATAATATCAATGAGTCGTTGTTGGAATAGGCCAACTCATACAAATGCCTGAGTGTAAAAGTTTTTTAGGGATATTAAATGGAATGGTAACATAGATTCAGTCGTGGGTAAATCAGATGGTAGGCTTTGGTTTATTGGGTTAATACTGCGGAAGTGCAGTGAGTCTACTAAAGAGATTGCTTACAAATCACTCGTCCGACCAACTTTAGAATATTTCTCAAGTGTGTTGGACATGTACCAGACTGGACTAACAGGGGATATTGAACTATACAGAGAAGGGCAGCGTGAATGGGCACAGGTTTGTTTAATCGATGGGCGACTGTCACAGAGATACTGAAGGAACTGAAATGGTAGACTCTTGAAGACAGACATAAACAATTCCGAGAAAGTCTATCAACAAAGTTTCAAGAACCGGTTTCAAATGATTACTCTAGAGATTTACTTCAACCTGCTACACATCGCTCACATCGGAATCGTGAGGATAAGATTAGAATCATTACAGCATGCACTGAGGCATTCAAACAATCATTCTTCCCACAATCCATTCAGCATGGAACAAGAAGAAACACTAATAACTCGTACAATGGGACGTACCCTCTGCCATGCACCTCACGGTGGTTTGCAGGGTATAGATGTAGATGTACACGCAGATTATAAGTGAAGCTACAGCCTAGGAAACACCTAATCACTCTCCACTAACAGATACCAATATCGTAGTTATACATTTCGGGGACTGGCTTTCTTTTATGAAATATTTAACAGCAAAATTTCTCATTTCGACGTTAACTTAAGTCCTTAGAATAGATTTTACAATTCCCTGTGGTTTCAAATGATTTACCAGAGATTAGAATCCATCAGCCAATTCTGTCATAACGAAATGCCTTTTTTTATTATAACACAAAGTGTGCCTGTTTTGGCAATTAAGAACAGACGCATTTGCTGCTACATTTCGTTCACGAAGTAAATGTAAACTTTATGTTTGAGAATTTATTATGTATTGCAATTATGGTGAAAGACAAGGAGACTCACCAAAATCAAGTACCCCAATGATGACAAGAAAAGGATCTCACCGAAATCAAGCAACCCAATGGTGAGAGGGAAGGGGACTCACCAAAATCAAGCACCCCAATGGTGAAGGGAAAGGGGACTCACCAAAATCAAGCACCCCAATGGTGAGAGGAGACTCACCAAAATCAAGCACCCCAATGGTGAGGGGAAAGGGGACTCACCAAAATCAAGCACCCCAATGGTGAGAGGAGACTAACCAAAATCAAGCACCCCAATGGTGAGGGGAAAGGGGACTCACCAAAATCAAGCACCCCAATGGTGAGAGGAGACTCACCAAAATCAAGCACCCCAATGGTGAGAGGAGACTCACCAAAATCAAGCACCCCAATGGTGAGGGGAAAGGGGACTCACCGAAATCAAGCACCCCAATGGTGAGAGGAAAGGGGACTCACCAAAATCAAGCACCCCAATGGTGAGAGGAAAGGGCACGTGCTGAAATCAAGTGCCCAATGGTGCGAGGAAAGGGGACTCGCTGATATCAAGCATCCCGATGGTAACAGAAAACTATTATGCCAACGTCATTGTTCCTGGATCATGCTAAAAAATAAATTTCGAACACATATATCACCCATTAGAACACAAAGATTTACATATACATCGTAAATGAAATGTAGAATCAAAGGCGTCGGTTCTTAATTGAAAAAACAACACACTTCACATATGCCGATTACAACGCCATCTATTACGAATGGAAAACCATGATTTTAGAAAACCATATGTATTTATTTGGTGCAGAATCAGAATATGCAATAAAATGGGGTTTCCTGCTTGAAATTACAAAGTTGACACCGCCCACGCAGGAGGGGCGGTTAAGATGTGGCCAGCTGCAGCACAGACAGATATCACAATTACTAATATTAGCTTTTCACCTATAACATTTTTTTAGTACGATGCTTCGTGTTTGAGATTTTAGTTGTCTCAAGTTAAACGAACATCCTATATATAACTTTAAACTATCACTGACTTGAGTGGGGAATATGACGGAGGGTGAGCGTGACGCACATTTGGTGAAGGAACTTAGTACACTGACCGATTATTGGGACTGGAAGTAAGACCGAAGCAGGGAATTCGAACTAGATGAAGAAGACAAAGATGTCAGTCTTAGTTCTCCTTACTAGAAAACTTAACAGACAAAAGGTATTCTGTTATTTCCATGAGAGGAAACGTACTTACAAGAACGTCTGAGTTAACCTAGGAGGAGCCGGTACAGGAAAATTTCTGGCACCGGACGCTGAGAAAGTGATGGGTGAGTATCTGCTCCGATCCCGAGTCCGCGCGTCTCTGAGACCCCGATGCCACAGTAAACTACGTTGCGTTACGCAGCTGTACTCTCTGTGCGCTGCAAAATCTTCCTCTGATTTCTCCCACGCTCGTTATACCTCAGTACGTTCTTTTCAATATAGCTCTTGCATTTTTATAAGGAATCCCCATTCGGCTTGCTACTCTAGAATCAATTCGCAGTTGCAGTACTGCTATCCAGCGCTGAAGGTAGGTTCGAACCGACGACCTTTGATCCAGCGCATTTCTGTTTCGCTTAATGCACGCGGTTAGTTTTTGAGAGGAATCACTGAGTATCATTAATCTGGCCACTGTGTTTCTTTTAGATATTTCAGCCATCGATACAGGTACAGTCGATGCTACGACTAACTGATTGATCTCGGTTGGTGACTAACACAGGATTGCTACTTCAATCAGCGTCGCCTACAGGTCATATATGTCAAGGTACCACAAATCGTACGCAACGCTCAATGACACACTTACGCCATGGACATAACACGATGAATTCCGTCTCCAGACTGACTTAGAGGTATTCAAGATACTCGCCACACGTCTCTACGCGAACTCGAATAACCCTTCATCGTGAGTCGGGGGAACTACGCTCCCAACCATATGTGGAAACGTAACAGACCAAAACACTCTTTCTTAAGGAAAACCGAGAGCCTTACGAAAGTTCAGAAATACTGATAAAACCTCAGACATAAAAGGTCGGATAACCCCTGCACTTCATAAAAAAACACTCAAATAGAATGAAATTTTCACCCTGCAGCGCAGAGTGCGCTAATATAAAAATTCCTTGACAGATTAAAACTGTGCGGCGGACCGACATTCGCACTCGGAAGCTTCACCTATCGCGGACAAGCACTGTACCGCCATTGGTCCCGAGTTCGAGTCTCAGTCCGGCACACAGTTTTATTATACCAGGACGTTTCATATCTTACACTTAAGGAGTTTAAAATTACGCTGCCACAGGGTATGAGACAACGCATAAATTACCAACAAAACCTACGCAATAACATACACTAAATGATCGATTTTGTAATAAAATTTTCCTCTCTGGTTTTGACTGTAGCATGTTATAGAATTGAAACTACTGCAGTTGGCGTACGAGAATACGCCGGCGTTCATTAACAACGGTAACGTCCGCACCAATGACGAGTCCTTGCAGCCTTGCATGAACCGACGCTAGTGACAGCACAATCCACCAGTAGCCCTACGATTCGTCCACACCGAAACTCAGATTTTTTACCCCATGGCTAGTCGTGCCACCTTTTTCCCTCTGCTGTATGGTGCTACCATCCAAAAGCTTCTGCGCACTGTCTCCCAGATGGGGCGATATTAATAGGCGACCGTTCTTAGAGGCACATGGAGAACACCGTAGACTTGCATCCTATGAGCCCAGATAACAAGGAAAACATGTATCGACGACTGATACACTTTGTGTGTAGGGCTTGTTTCAATGGGGTTGCTATTTGGTACGTACCACAGTATGCGTTGCGGCATGTATTAATGCACAAGCATTCTTGGGCCAAAGAACTAAATTCTGGTAGCAAAATGCGTTTTTAATACATTTCATTCATCAATTTTTTCGTACTTTCTCCTGCCTTTGTACTCTCTAAGTTCTTCTGTGGTATCGTACCTTAAGCTCTTCCAGCTTTATCTTCTGTATTTTTCAAACGTTTTACTTCAAATCGACTCGCAAATTTAAGTGCAATTCAGGGTCTATACTCTGCCAATTATTAACCATCTGCCAGATGTGGGTTGTATGAGACGTTAGTCAATCTCGAGATAAAATAATTTATGAAAAAAGGGAAGAAATAGTAGTTATTTTGTCGAGACAGTTGAAAGGAAGATTTATTGGAGCAGATAGATGACTCAAATGAAGTGTAGAAAAAGTCGTAAGAATAATGAGAATTCTAGTATTTCAAGACACTACCGGCAAAGAAACTTTTTAAACTGACGCTTTCCGAATCTACATTTGTCTTTAAATTGATATAAAGATCACAGCGGAGGGTACTTTTTTAAATTGCGCCATGTGTCAGTGTTACTTCCAGTGCTATTCAACGACGAAGCGTGTCAAAATTCGTTTACAAACCCTGTATTTGAGAGATTACTAGCTCATCTTGTTCGCGTTCTTCAAGAAAGATTGTGTGAAATGTTCCAGATGTATTTATTTTCGACCCTAAAATATATTAGTAAACCAAACATGATTAATATTTTAGCTCCTTCATACAAAACAAAGCTCAATTTGTGCAGTATTATATACGTTTCCAAGTTTTTAGGTTAGAAAGTAGCCAATCAATTGAAAAAAAGGAACACTGACTTTATAGGACAGCTTTACCTTAAATAGGCAGCTCGAGCAAACTTACATGCTAATGAAAATTGTTCCTCAGACCTAATACACACATCAAAAACAGTTTTGCAACACCTCAATTCAGAGGGTTCCGGAACCTGTACAGAAAATTGGATTAGAGATCATCATAACCATCATTTCCGCCCTTTTTATTGCCCACGAAAACCACACATTGCCTGTTGTACCACCATCCAGCAAGACATTCAGAGGTGGTGGTCCAGATTGCTGTATACACCGGTACCTCTAGCACGTCCTGTTGCAATGATTCAAGCCTGTATTCGTCGTGGCATACTATCCACAAGTTCATCAAGCCACTGTTAGCCCCACTCCTCAACGGCGATTCGGCCTAGGTCCCTCAGAGTGGTTGGTGGGTCACGTCGTCCATAAACAGCCCTTTTCAAAAAAATGGTTCAAATGGCTCTGAGCACTATGGGACTCAACTTCTGAGGTCATTAGTCCCCTAGAACTTAGAACTAGTTAAACCTAACTAACCTAAAGACATCACAAACATCCATGCTCGAGGCAGGATTCGAACCTACGACCGTAGCGGTCTTGCGGTTCCAGACTGCAGCGCCCTTAACCGCACGGCCACTTCGGCCGGCAGCCCTTTTCAATGTATCCGAGGCATGTTCAATAGGGTTCATGTCTGGAGATCATTCTGGCCATTCTAGTCGACCGATGTCGTCGTCTTGAAGGAAGTCGTTCAGAATACGTGCACGAGGGGGCGCGAATTGTCGTCCATGAAAACAATAGTCTCACCAATATGCTGCCGATATGGTCGCACTATCGGTCAGAGGATGGCATTCACGTATCGTATAGTAATTAGGGCGCCTTCCATGATCACCAGCGGCGACCTCGACCCCACATAATGGCACCCCAAAACAGCAGGGAACCTCCACTTTCCCGCGCTCGCTGGATAGTGTGTCTAAGGCCTTCAGCCTGACCGGGTTGCCGCCAGACATGTCTCTGACGATTGTCTGGTTGAAGGCATATGCCACACTCATCGGTGAAGAGAACGTGGTGCCAAGCCTGAGCAGTCCATTCGGCATGTTGTTGGGTCCATCTGTACCGCGCTGCATGGCGTCGTGGTTACAAAGATGGACGTCGCCACGGACGTCGGGAGTGAAGCTGCGCATCATGCAGCCTACTGCGCACAGTTTGAGTCGTAATACGACGTTCTGTGGCTGCACGAAAAGCATTATTCAACACTGAATGAAATGTTATCGGGTTTCCAACCGCGTCAATTGCTTAAAACTACACTTGTAGTTTTAAGCAATTGACGCGATTGGAAACCCGAGAACATTTTATTCAATGTTATCGCCGCGAGACTATGCATTCATACATTATTCAACATGGTGGCGTTGCTGTTAGGATTCCTCCGAGCCATAATCCGTAGGTAGCGGTCATCCACTGCAGTAGTAGCCCTTGGGCGGCCTGAGAGAGGCATGTCATCGACAGTTTCTGTCTCTCTGTATCTCCTCCATGTCTGAAAAACATCGCTTTGGTTCACTCAGAGACGCGTAGACACTTCCCTTGTTGAGAGCCCTGCCTGGTACGAAGTAACAATGCGGACGCGTTTGAACCTCGGTATTGACCGTCTACGCGTGGTTGAAGAACAGACAACACGAACCTTGTACCCCCTTCCTGGTGGAATGACTAGAACTGATCGGTTGTCGTACCCCCTCCGCCTAATAGGCGCTACTCATGCACGGTTGGTTTAATCTTTGGGCGGGTTTAGTGACATCTCTGAGCAGTCAAAGGGACTATGCCTGTGATACAATACCCACAATCAACGACTATCTTCAGGAGTTCTGGGAACCGGAGTGATGCAAAACTTTTTTGACGTGTGTATGTAAAAGAGTCTGAATGGTACCAACACTATCACTAAGTACGTGGATGCTGCATCGGTACAAATACATTTTCGAGGAGGCTGGGTGCGACTTCATTTCACTTCGAGAAGTCGCTTTGTACTGGTGGCGCATCGTTGAACGTTACTCGTTTCGCAACTTTGCAGATATCTATGAGGGTACTTCCTAATTTACGTTTCACGTGTCCAGTGGCTGAAGCTGAAAGTTCTGATTAGCACATCAAGGGAATCATCCACTGTAAAAGGGCTGTGCAACGTCAGACTGCTGCTGAGGAGTTAGTGTGTTTGAATTATCGTCTTTAACGGCAAAGAGTGAAAGTCAGCTCTAGAGTCGTGCACATCTTTCACAAAAGTGAGTGTAAAGTTTGACATATTAAAAGAACCACTCTTTAATGCCACAATAATGGCGTTATACACACACCTTTTTGTTTAGAAACACGCCTGCCGATTAATTTATAACGTACACCAAACGAGAAGTGTTGGTTAACTCTATTCTTTTGCTTCCTGTTTGGAAACAGCTACAACATTAGAAAGCACGTCCTAACCCCTTAAAAAAAATACAGTACTATTTCATAAACTGATGCAGAACCAAACACTGAAATTGAATACGTCATCACCCCTTCAAGAACATCGAGCGAAGTAGGTACTGCGAGATTAAATAAGAGAGAAAAATTTTCGTTTATGAACGGTAGCACTGTTAATGCTACTGCATTCTATATTATGGCAACTTCTGCGTGGGTAAATGTAGAGTGCGCGCACTTTTATTGGCGCCTTTGTCTCGCTGACACACAGTCTGCGAAATTCAGACGAACTCGAGGAGATTTTTTTCTCTCGGTCACTGCCAACATTTGCGATCAAACAACACTGGAGTGCAGCAGTACATATCGAAGACGCTGAAATTCTTTTCGTTTCATTGTGCTGTGTCCGAGTTGTTTGCACTGGATAGAGTAATGGATCCTCCACCTGCAGCACTTACGACTCCATCTCGGTCTTGGCACACAATCCGCAGCGCGAGCAGAAAAGTTGTGGGAACATCTGGCGGCTATACTACCTGACAGAGATTGATATCACTTCTATCGCAGCGCAACACCGCTCACCAGAATTAGGCTGCGTGGGGAGTAGAGCTTTCGTCCTTTCTTCCGTTTGAACACCTCTTCACAGATCCAAGGAAAAGGGCGCGATGTTTACGATTTTTTACTTTCTTTTAACTGAAACCCCTCTTGGTGAATATGGCAGCACTGTAAAGAGAAGGGAAATTCATTCCCTTTACTCGATGCTGAGTATTTGCTGCTGTGGTTGTAAGTGATAAGTTTAAGCTGTGTGACCTTATAATATATATTTATATTAATCATCTGTTTGGCTTAGTGAGTGTGTATGTTTATCCGCTGATAGAGTAAAAAGCGCAAATCAAAGAGGGCCTATTGTATCTCCGGAACTGCTATCGTTCAATTTTCTTTTTTTTAAATTAGCTCGCACCGAGTATGAGGAGGTACTGATATGGGATTTTATTGTTAGCTTACGACCAAGGGGACGTAGAATTGGTAGGATATTGAGCTATCTGTAGAAGTTTTTTGCGCGATCTAAAGAAGTGCTGACATAATCTGTGAAGGAAGAACGTAAACATATACGTCTGGTAAGACTATTACCTTTAGATAAGTTTCTTCATTTTAACTTCCTTATCCTTTTTTATCACGGTGTAGTGTCCCTTTCCATTTATTTGACATGAACAATATAAATAATGGCAAAGGAACTACACATGCGTAATGTTATGTGAACTTTAATGCCTAACTGTGATACGGACAAAGTGACGAAATAACTTTAAAGACAATTTATCGATTCTGCTAATAGAAAAAGACATTTTTCTCCGTGATATAAGATCATACGTGTAAACTAAAGAAGTGAACACTATAATCTTTGTTGTATTATAAAAGGACTGGAAGACAATGAACTTAGTCGTCTTTTGGTGTTTTCTTGTGTCTTAGCTATTGTTTGAGTGCAGAAGGTACGACTATATTGAGATAGCTTTTGTCTTGCTCTCGTTCAATTACTGGAACATAATTGATGTGTAAGAGAGCTACGAAAACATATTAGCTAATCTGGAGTGCAGAGTAATCATTTAAGGAACCCACGCCACATTTGTTTTAACGCAAGAGTACGTGTTGCATTTTTTGCAGCTGCTGTGGAGCTTGCTGCGATCATCTTTGACTGAGAAAGTTGGCCGCCATTACGCGGCGCATTTAAACTTTTTATTTCCACAAGAAATACGACGAAGCCGGAGCAGAAGAACTTATTTAAAAATACTATCAAAATTAATTAGCATCAAATCACAAGATTTATTTTTATCACAAAATGACTATTTTCAGTGATAAAATTTATTATAGGTCAGGTGCCTCTTTGCACAAATTTTATTACGCTAACGCATGTGATATTATTTGCAGGGAGCCTGGCGGTCGTTTTCAATCAGAGTTGAAGTTTAATTTGGCAACCCGCAAATATTATATTGCTTATTTGTAATTGTTTCTTACGAGGTTTTATGAAAGATACCTTTACGAAATTTAACTTCACGAACTTAATAGAATCCTCATATAACTTATGTCAGAAAGAGACATTACAACTGGTCTATGGAAGGGAAATGTTTCTGTACTCATGGCTTCTGATAAGGACCTGCGGTCTTCGAAATTTTAGGTGCATATTTCCACCTTTTAGAAACGGGTCAAGATTCACTCAGTGTCCATAGCGGTATAGAAAAGCAACTAGAATCGCTTAGTTCTGGAAGGGCGTCAAGAGCGTATAAGATACCCATGGGATTCTACAAAGATTCTGCGAAAGAACTTGCTCACTTCCTTATCCTTTTTTATCATGGGTCTATGGTATGGAAATGTTTCTGTGTTCAAGGATTTGATAAGGACGTGCTGTCTTCGAAATTTTGATGGATATTTCCACCTTTTAAAGGCAATCCGCTCAATACTGCCTGGCATTGCAGGGTTATTACTTATAGGGTTATGCATAACACTTCTGCAGTTTCAGAAGACGACTGCGAGAAAGCTACAAGACATAGAAAAAAATGACACATATCAACGGATACAGCACCTCTCCAAGTTATGATTCGTAACACGTACCGTGCCATAGCTGCAGACCAGGCCAGCAGGAGGCAGGCATATCACAACGAATACGCAGATCGTCCACTCTGTATTTTCACGTCGAATTAGTTCGTGTCTACAGACTTCCAAACGAATGAACAGATTTCAAAAGCGTGCTGCTGTCGCCACGCCTTTCCCAGCCAGTAGCAGCAGTGACTTCAATGAACTTCACGCATTTGCCGCGTCACAGACAGTGCTGATATAGAACAACTGATATAGAACAACTACCCACCGTGAGGCCTCAGCCACACGGCATTTCCGTTTTTTCTCTCTGATTAAGGCTCGGCTCTGAACACTATGGGACTTAATATCTAAGGTCATCAGTCCCCTAGAACTTAGGACTACTTAGACCTAACTAACCTAAGGACATCACACACACCCATGCCCGAGGCAGGATTCGAACCTGCGACAGTAGCAGTCGCGCGGTTCCGGACTGAAGCGCCTAGAACCGCTCAGCCACCGCGGCCGGCTCTGATTAAGAGCTGAGCAAGTTAACGCAGCGCTCGATTGTGTAACAAATTGTTCCCTTTTTCTTATCCTGCAGCAAGACGTTTTCTGTGTCAGGTTTGTGCTGTTCCTGTATGTGTAGTATCCGACATTTTAATTGTAACAGTCTACCCCCCATTTCCATATGTTTGTCTACGGAAATATATGCAAGATTTCAACAGATCTGTCCGACTTCCGGTCTGTTGCCTGTTACAACCCATGCTAGACGAGATGAGCTCCGATGTTGGCTAAGGTCAAGACAACACAAGATTAGCAGGTGAGGTCAAATGTAACTGTTAACTGGGAATCGGAAGTCAGGCAGCAGTTTTATTTCTACCAACCCCATCGCCACGTTTACAATACGCTGTCAAGCAGATGGTCATAATGTTTTGGTGCGTTGGTATATATTGCACGGCCCAGTCACTTTGTGCATATGTTCAAACGTGTATGAATTCCTCAGGGACAAAAATGCTGACATCGGTCCCTAGACATACACACTACTTAAATCAACTTATGAAGAACAACACTGACACATACCCATGCCCGAGGGAGGATTCGAATCTCCGGCGGGAGAGGCCGCGAAGTGACATAGCGCCTCTAACCGCGCGGCTACTCCGCTCGGCCCCAGTCACGTACAGGATGTTTCAAAAATGACCGGTATATTTGAAACGGCAATAAAAACTAAACGAGCAGCGATAGAAATACACCGTTTGTTGCAATATGCTTGGGACAACAGTACATTTTCAGGCGACAAACTTTCGAAATTACAGTAGTTACAATTTTCAACAACAGATGGCGCTGCAAGTGATGTGAAAGATATAGAAGACAACGCAGTCTGTGGGTGCGCCATTCTGTACGTCGTCTTTCTGCTGTAAGCGTGTGCTGTTCACAACGTGCAAGTGTGCTGTAGACAACATGGTTTATTCCTTAGAACAGAGGATTTTTCTGGTGTTGGAATTCCACCGCCTAGAACACAGTGTTGTTGCAACAAGACGAAGTTTTCAACAGAGGTTTAATGTAACCAAAGGACCGAAAAGCGATACAATAAAGGATCTGTTTGAAAAATTTCAACGGACTGGTAACGTGACGGATGAACGTGCTGGAAAGGTAGGGCGACCGCGTACGGCAACCACAGAGGGCAACGCGCAGCTAGTGAAGTGATCCAACAGCGGCCTCGGGTTTCCGTTCGCCGTGTTGCAGCTGCGGTCCAAATGACGCCAACGTCCACGTATCGTCTCATGCGCCAGAGTTTACACCTCTATCCATACAAAATTCAAACGCGGCAACCGCTCAGCGCCGCTATCATTGCTGCACGAGAGACATTCGCTAACGATATAGTGCACAGGATTGATGACGGCGATATGCATGTGGGCAGCATTTGGTTTACTGACGAAGCTTATTTTTACCTGGACGGCTTCGTCAATAAACAGAACTGGCGCATATGGGGAACCGAAAAGCCCCATGTTGCAGTCCCAACGCCCCTGCATCCTCAAAAAGTACTGGTCTGGGCCGCCATTTCTTCCAAAGGAATCATTGGCCCATTTTTCAGATCCGAAACGATTACTGCATCACGCTATCTGGACATTCTTCGTGAATTTGTGGCGGTACAAACTGCCTTAGACACTGCGAACACCTCGTGGTTTATGCAAGATGGTGCCCGGCCACATCGCACGGCCGACGTCTTTAATTTCCTGAATGAATATTTCGATGATCGTGTGATTGCTTTGGGCTATCCGAAACATAAAGGAGGCGGCGTGGATTGGCCTCCCTATTCGCCACACATGAACCCCTGTGACTTCTTTCTGTGGGGACACTTGAAAGACCAGGTGTACCGCCAGAATCCAGAAACAATTGAACAGCTGAAGCAGTACATCTCATCTGCATGTGAAGCCATTCCGAGAGACACGTTGTCAAAGGTTTCGGTTAATTTCATTCAGAGACTACGCCATATTATTACTACGCATGGTGGATATGTGGAAAATATCGTACTATAGAGTTTCCCAGACCGCAGCGGCATCTGTTGTTGAAAATTGTAACTACTGTAATTTCGAAAGTTTGTCTGCCTGAAAATGTACTGTTGTCCCAAGGATATTGCAACAAACGGTGTATTTCTATCGCTGCTCGTTTAGTTTTTATTGCCGTTTCAAATATACCGGTCATTTTTGAAACACCCTGTAAATGCTGCCACTGCCAGTGTTCGACTCACTGGCGCCAGATGACAGCACTAACAGGGCATATGAAGCTTGTTAGGGGACTCGGAGCGCACTGCAGTTGCTGACGTAATGCGGAAACGAAGCGATTTATCTGACGTCCAAAAGGGTATTACACTGGCTTTCGCGCCAAGTGTGGAAGCATTTCCGAAGAAACGGCTACGTTTGTGAATTGTTCGTGTGGCGCCGTGGTCAAAGTATATCGTGGATGGCAAGATGGCGCTATCCGAAACCTGCACCGCGGCAACTGTGGTGCGCCACGGGTCATAGATGATAGAAGTGAAAGACGGCTATAGATATGTTGTGTACGGGCGAATAGACGTTCAGCTGTTAAACAGCTGTCCACCCACGTAAACCAAGGGGCTAGCAACAGTGTCTCCTTAACGACACTTCAGCGAAACTTTGCTGCATATGGGCCTGGTTCATCCACCAATGGTGATTGTTGTTCATAGACAACGAAGGCTGCAATTTGCACACCAGAACTGCAAACGAACGTCCACTGACTGGCGACATATGGCCCTTGATAGATGTCGGTTGGCGTATACGGCATGAAACGTCTGAAAGCAAAAACCCTGGAACAATCATCGAAAGGTCAGCGGGCATCCCGTCATCCTGGAAAGCAAAGTGGATCAACACAAGTATGTCTTTCTCCTTGGGGACCATGACCATCCATACATACACTTTGTTTTCTCACCACGATGGCACCTACTAGCCGTATAATGTAACATGTCACACAGCTTGCAGTGCATGTGCGTGATTCCAAGGGCACCAAGATGAGTTTACCATACTCACATACTCCCTTGCCACCAAACTTGAAATCGAAATTTGTGGTAAGTTCCTTTAGGACCAAACTGCTGAGGTCATCGGCCGCAATGCTTACACACTACTTAATGTAACTTAAATTAACTTACGCTAACGACAAAACACACACCCGTGCCCAAGGAAGGACTCGAACCTCCGACGAGGGAGCCGCGCGAACCCATGGCAAGGCGCCTCGGACCTCACGGCTACCCCGCGCGGCCGACCAAACTCTCCGGATTTAAACACAGGGGAGAATCTGTCGTACCATCTCGATTGGCCTGTTTGCACCACGGATCCTCAACCTAGAAACTTAGTGCAGCAATAGCAGTGGCTCCGCGTCCATGTAGAAAGCTCAGTGATACTCTACCTGCACGTCTTACAGCGGTCCGAGCTGAAGAAGGCAGATATTCAGGCTTTTGACGGGTGATCACATTAAAGTGACTGGAAAGTGTGTTATTGGATAAGGAGGGGGCGTAATGATCCTAATCACAAGACTAAGCCGATGCCGCTCTTTAAATTCCAGTCCTTTCCATGGGGTCCCATGGAGTGAGAGCTTGCGAGACTGTCGATTGTGCTTCGTATGTTTACGGCGAACATCGAGATCGGCGGGCCCCTGCGTGTTACTCGACAGGAGTAGGCCATATGGTGGCACCGGATTTCACCTTCTCCCCTCTCTTGTCATGACAGAACACAAACATGACACCACACTGCCCACACGTCCAGTACAGTCACCCACACACAACAGATAGACTTAAGGTGTATGTCTCGCACACCGTGACGAAAGTGAGCATTGTCCAAGAATCAAGAAAACTCTTTTTGAAAAGGCGAGAGAAGGTACCCCAATCACCAATCCTATGCTTCTCTTTCTTTCTTTACTGAACATTCTCGATTCAGATATGTGGACTTATTTTTGGACATTCCAGTACTCACTTCCCATTTTAACCAACATTATCTCCTATAAGAATATCACACTTTAATTTAGCACACACAATATCTGAGTTCCATTCCTGATCCAGTGTGATGTAACAAGACGTAACCTTAATCTTGCACAGAAAGCAGCAAAGTACGCGGACATAAAAATGTTTGACCACTTATCTTGTGAATTAATAGTGCTGGTAGGTAATCAAAGATTAAAAACAAATTGAAATGATTCATATTTGACATCTTCTTCTAATACATACATGAATTCTGAGTAGGTAGTGTGTATGTAGGTAGGTTACATTTATAAATATTTTTGCTTGTAAATTAACATTAAAATGAAAGTACAAATACAGGGGTTGGACAAAAATATATAAACAGCGCTAGAAATTCATGCTTGAACATGAATGCAGATGGCAGCCAAGCCTGCCGATGGCGCTGCTGTGTTTGACCGTGAATGGCATATACGCAATGTCCTCCATTTGTTCTTTGTGTCATTCGTGGTCAGAACAGTGTTCTATGTGGCTGTGAGCGCATTATGTCGGAGCTAGGTGAATTCGTCTGAGGGAAAATTGTTGGTATTCGCAAGTGGGCGCTTCTCTATCCAGGGTAGCAGAAGTGTTCGCTGATTCAAGAGGCACCGTATCGAAGATTCATACCGGATACAGGGAAAGCGGAAAATCATCATCCGCTAACTCACAACGTGGACGAAAGTGTGATCGTGACAACCGGTCATTGAAGACCATTTTAACGACAAATAAGAGAACATCAGTTGCAAAGCCGCGCGGGGTATCCGTGCGGTCTAGGGCGTCTTGTCGAGGTCCGCGAAACTCCCTCCGTCGAAGATTCGAGTCCTCCTTCGGGCATGCGCGTGTGTGTGTTGTCCTTAGCGTAAGTTAGTTTAAGTTAGATTAAGTAGTGCGTAAGCGTAGGGACCGATCACCTCAGCAGTTTGGTCCCATAAGACTTTACCACAAATTTCCAACAGCTCCAAAAGTCATTGCAACTCAATGTCTCTCTCGCAAGTCCTGTCAGCACCGAAACTATACAAAGGTACCATGAGAAGCTGGGATTGCAGGACGAGATGAAATTCCAAAACCACACATCAGCTATTCAAATGCCCGTAACATAAAAATTTGATCCCGAAGCCATAAGACCTGGACTGTGGACCAATGGAAGAATGTTATTTTGTCGGATTAGTCTTGTTTCACACCAATTCCAAGTTTTGGCCGTGTTAATATCCCAAGAGTCAAACAAGATGGGGGTTCGGTGACGATTTGGGCAGCCATCCCATGGTTACATTGTACGATCGCGTTACTGCCAAAGATTATGTTACCATTTGTCTCATCAGGTCCATCCAATGATACAGTGTTTGTTCCCCAATGGTGATGCCGTGTTCCAAGATGGCAGGGCCCTGTTAACACAACTCGCATCATCCAGGACTGGTTTAGTGAGTACGGCGGTGAATTGTCGCACCTCCCCTACCCACCACACTCACCAGTTCTCAATATTATTGACCCACTGCGGTCTACTTTAAAGAGAAATGTGCCTGATTGCTATTCATTCTCATCATATTCTTGAAGACTGCACAGGACCTGTATTTATCCATTCCGAGACGACTAGAAACTGTTCTGAATGCCAACGGGTTTTCTACACCATATTAGACATGGTAATGTATCGTGTTCTCGTGTTTCCATATGTTTGTCAGTCTCTTGTATGTAAATTGCCAGCATGTAGCAATTTCATCATAGAAATAATGTATCTTATTTGTAGACCGACTAATACGCTCCACATCACGGCGAGTTGTCGAGAATATAATCCAAAGAACACGTAAGAATACAAAATTAAACTAAGTTTTGCAATACAGGATCCTTTCGCGGCCTGCAGCGTGCCTCTTTTGATCGTAGGTGGCCTGTGGGCCCCTAACAGCCTGCAGCTGCGCCAACCACTCTCTGCGAGGCCTCTTGCCGTATGCCGAGAAACCGCTTAGTCATCGCTAATTACCTGCCAGTTCCACCGGCGGCGTGTCTTCTGTGAGAGCCACAGAACCTATTCAGAGATTTCACAAGCAGGTGCTGGCTAACCTGTATAGATACTCTGATAGCTTCAGGCGTTAACATTGTTTTACCATGCAGTCGACTTTGTGTAATATTATATTACCACTTTCTCGAATTGTCGTGAATTTCCAGCAAAACACGCAGCCAAAAATTGGAGCCTTTTGGCCCAGTGCATGCCTTCTTTAAGTCTCGTGCAATTTTCTGAGACCTCTAGCAATGGCCATAAAGTCGAACAACAATGTGTTTCGTAGCTTCTCTAAAACAGATTTCCAGTTTTCAGCTGTGAGACGCTGCAGAAAGTCGAGCATGCAAAAGATCGCGTATGCTGTCGGATTTCTTGTTATTACCGGTCACTTCACATAGGTAACCAATATAATTAGACATATTATTAAAAAAACTACGCACTACGATGGAATTATGCGAATGGGGTGGAAATCGGCAGATGTGATGTATATGTGCAGATAAACAAATGATTACAGTTTCACAAAAATTGGATGATTTTTTTCTAGAGAAAGAGCTTCACAAATTGAAAAGGTCAATAACACGTCGGTCCACCTTCGGTCCTTATGCAGTCAGTTATTCGACTTGGCACTGACTGATAGTTCTGTTGGATATCGTGCCAAATATTGTCCGGCTGGCGCGTTAATCGTCAAAATTCCGAGATGGTTGGACGGCTCTGTCCATAATGCTCCAAACGTTCTCAATTGGGAAGAGATCCGGCGACTTTGCTGGCCAGGGTAGGGTTTGAGAAGTATGAAGACAATCAGTAGAAACGCTCGCCTTGTAAGGAAGGGCATTATCTTGCTTAAATGTAAGCTCAGGATGGCTTGGCATGAGGGGCAAAAAAATCGGGGGCAGAATATCGTTGACGTACCGTTGTGCTGTGAAGATTCCGCGGATGACCAACCAAAGGGGTTCTGAAGTTAAAATCTTTTGGGTTATTAGGCCTCGTCATGTGTCTTCTAAAATGATCGACGTTTCGACCCCTCTGCTAGGATCTTCCTCAGGATCTTCTGTGCCCACTACTGCTAGAACTACTAGCAGTAGTGGACACAAGAAGATCCTAAGGAAGATCCCAGCAGAGGGGTCGAAACATCGATCATTTTAGAGGAAGAATGACGCGGCCTAATAACACACAAGATTTTAACTTCAGTGACAACGGCCACGAAAGCCTGCAGACTTAGACAGAGGGATTGTGCTGCGAAAGGAAATGCCACCCAAGACCATTACTGCTGAATGTCAGGCAGTACGCCGGGTGACAGTCAAGTTGGTATCTCACCTCCGTCCGGAGCACCTCTAGACAATTGTTTGGCCTGCAATCTCATGAATTGGAGTATAACTGTCTCCAGTCATAAGTCCCGCTTCGAACTGAACCCTGACAGTCAGCGAAGAAGCGTCCGGAGAAACCCTAGAGAGCGGTTGAGTACCATCCTAACTGCCGCAACCAGGATTGGGGTACCATTTCAATTCATAGCAAAACCTTTCTGGTTGTCATCAGCGGCTTCCTTACAGCACAGCGGTACTCAGACGATATTCTACGCCCCGTTTTTTTTTTTTTTTTTTTTTTTTTTTTTTTTTTTTTTTTTTTTTTTTTTTTTTTTTTTTTTTTTTGCGCTTCATGCCAAGCCATCCTGCGCTTACATTTCAGCAAGATAATGCCCACCTGCAATCGACGAGACTTTCTACTTCTTCTTTCCGTGCTTGCCAAACCCTACTTCAGCCAGCAAGGTAGCCGCGTCTCTCCCCAAATGAGAACTAGCTCGGGATTTCGACAATCAAAAGCGCCAATTGGACAGAATTTGATTGGCTTGTTCAATTTTTGAAGCTCTGTCTCTTGAATAAACAATCCATTTTTTCCTGAAATTGTAATCATTTGTTTGTCTGTACATGTACATCACTTCCGTCCAATTCGTATAATTCCCTAGTGGTGCGTTGTTTTCTTTCTTCTCTTTAAAGTGTATATGGACCATGAAAATCCCAAATTACGTTTGTGTGGGGTGCATACTGTAAGACCTTCGGTACACACACCGTCAGAATATTTGACTTGTCGCTCTAGCGAAGTAGGCGAGCGTCAGCAATATGTCTCGTGGTCTTATCGTGGCGTGTTTATCTTCTGATCTTCTGCCGTTAGGTCAGACGATAGAAATGCCACTTGCACGCTTAGAGTAGCAGATTGACGGTGACCAACTTTAAACAGAACTTGATTAATTTTCACACACATTTATTAAAATAGTAAAAATCATAGAAATTACTTAACTTGATTCTGGATGCTGTTTACAATTGACATTCCGACGTTCTTTTGGTCTTGGTACGTTAATCTTATTCTCACATATCTCTGATACTTGACAAAGTGTCTATACATTTCTCTTCATGGCTATGTATAGGAATATGATAATCTTATTAGGCGCAGGCTGAAACTTGACTATAGACTGATGCAGACTAATGCAGACTGGTACGGACTGGTGCAGACAAAAGCAGACTGACTCATCAGAGGTCTGTACACTCGTTAAAATACCTCGAGCGTTCAGGTATCACTGCGCGAGTGTGATCCGTGATGAGAAAAGGTTCTACGTTAGCAGCAATCTCATTGGCTGCGTGACATATTAAACGCTGATCGGCGGAAGCAGAATTTGGTCCGTCTCCAAGACAGCGCCATCTCGTAGTGCGGAGATGGTCGAGCACTGCACCTGCGCTGTTGTGCTTAGCGGGGCGCGCTCTATTGGGAAAGTTGTGTACGCGCTAACTACGCGGAACTATGTACACAACAGTTTGCCAGGTCAGAGCCATAATACAAACACCTCTATCTACAACCTCTATACTGAGACCTGTCTATCGAAATTACAAAACATGAGGTTAGTTCTCAAAAATACCTGAAGTTCCTCATTCTTTCCCTCCCCCGTGGTATGAGGAGCTGTAATTCCCTAGCGCTTTCTGGCGTGCTACAAGTGTACGTTATGTTTATTTATCTGTATAGGGAACAACATCAGTGTTCTGAGGAAAGAATGCGTAGGTTCAGCTAATAGTCTTGTAATCAAGAGGATTTCTCTATAAAATCCCGATCCAAGTGTGACGATTCTTTCATTCCTTTCATGAGGAACAACTCATACCTTCATTCCAAAATGGTCCATATTATCCAATCTTAGTATTAACTAAAATGAACTATGATCAGACAAGTGCGAGATTTATGTTGCATGGACAATTTTTTTAAATTTTTGTGTACAGGTATTTTCGCTGTAAAGGAAAACCACAAAAAATCTGTAAGTGATGATTTAAATGTCAGTGCTGTCTCGTCTTGAGGTAGCTCATAAACAAGATCAGCTATTTCTGACAAACATTACTGCTATTGCATTTAAAAAGATGCATTTAGAAAATGAACGACTAATTGGGACTTGGCAAAACCGGGTTACTGCAGTTGTAGTCTTCAGTCCAAAGACTGTTTTGATGTGTCTCTCTGCGCTAGTCTATTCTGTGCAAGCCTTTTGATCTCTGAGTAACTACTGCAACCTGCATACCTCCGAATCTGCTTATTGTTTTCATTATAGGTCTTCTTCTACAATTTTTACCTCCCATAACTTCCTCCATTACCTAATAGACTATTCCTAGATGACCCGGGATGTGTTCTACACTTATTTTCTTCTTCAAGTTGTGGCGTAAATTTCTTTTCTCCCCAATTTTATTCACTACCTCATCATTAGTTATCATACTCTCCCATATAAACTTCAGCATTCTTCTGTAGTAGCACATTTCGAACGCTTCTATTCTCTTCTTACGCACAAGACTACACAATAGACATATCTTTCTAACACTTGAATTTTTATAAAATGGTTACAAATTCCTATTTTTCAGACATTCTTTCCTTGTTATTATTAGCAGTTCGCTTTATATATCCTCCCTACTACACCCATCATCAGTTATTTTGTTGCCCAAGTAGCAAAACTCATTTCCCACTTTTAGTGTCTCATTTCCTAATTTAATTCCTTCAGAATCGGCTGAGTTATTCTACTAACTGCCATAACTCTTGTTTTATTTTTGTTGATATCCGTCTTGTTATCTCCTTTCAGGATACTAGCCATTCCTTTCAACTGCTATTCTTAGTCCTTTATTGCCTCTGGTAGAATCACAGTGTCATCGCCAAATCTCAAAGTTTTTATTCCTTCTTCCTTAGGTTTAATCCGCTTTCCAAATTTTTCTTTGATTTCCTTACTGCTTTCTCAATGTACAGACTGTATACTGTTGGGGATAGGCCACAACGCTGTCTCAGTTCCTTCTCAATTATTCTTTCTGTTTCATGTCGTTCGACTTCTGTAATTGAACTCTGGTTATGCACATGTTACAAAAGACCTTTCTCTCCCTGCATTTTATCTCTGCTACTTTCAAAGTTTGAAAGAATCTAGTCCAGTCAACATTGTCAAAGGCTTTCTATAAATTTACAACCGCTGCGAAGGTTTGACTATTTTCAACCTGTCTTCTAAGATAACATGACAACACCATGTAAAAAAGTTCGTTTACATGACATTTTTTAAGGCGTGAAATATAAACATCGAGTGCAAGTATTACGACTTTGAGTATGACCACAACATGTTACATTTATAGCTAATAGCTGAGGCTGTAATTTACTGCTGGCCTACTGTTTCGTACTCTTGGCTACTGCGGCCGCCAGTGCCGAATTCCAGTATCTGAGATACGTGTATTCTTGACCAGTCTGAAGATGATGGGTGTGTAAGGTGTCAGGCAAATGATGGGTGTGTAAGGTGTCAGGCAAATCCAACATCTTCCATGAAAACCATGACATGATAGCAAATCCGGCATAGCTCCGAATAAATCCTGACATTAAATTAACCAAAGTAATACGATCAACGAGTGAGCAAATGGAATACCACAGACTCACACAAGAACTCCTAAATGCATGTCATACCTTCCCACCGTGAAACAGACGCAGTTCCGAGGGGAGAAACGAGAACAGAAGCATAGGTCATCCTTCGATCCATTATAGAACTTGGAAACCCATTCAGGGAATATTCGTTCACATTTTTGTTGAACGTAGTTGGTTTTTATCATCCTGTATTAAAATATTTCCTTTCCTCAAAGCACAATTTATAAATAATGTTTTGTGAATAGAATAAAAATTCCAGTGGTAAACTTAACTGCTTTTTCGACGTTAAAAATAACGACTAAAAATAGGAAAGCCTTGAACCCCTTCCACTAAATTTAGTTAGTATTAAGATTCTTTTACAGGGAGTGCAGTGGAGCTGACGCTGAAATCATTAAGTATTTGATTATATCATCGCTAGTCTCACTGAACTCTTCTGAACTATACACGTCATGTGTGGTCTGGCGTCTCCTTACTAGCAACAGGTCCCAGGCTCAAACTAGTCAATTCCCTAAAAAACACGCTCAGAGCGTCGTTGCGCGAAAGTGGTAGGGAGACACGACTTAGAACAAACAGAGACTACGCAGAATGTTAGAGGTGGCGTCTGTGGCGTACTGTTATGCCTGAAAAGTAGTGAGTTTCCCGTAGTTGCAGGTGTCTGCCAGTACTTGTTGTAAATAAATTCTTGGAAAACCTTGACAGGAAACAGCACTTTGTTGAGAAGGTTTATTAGTGGGAACAGCATACTTTCAACGGAAGTGCCTCAATTTTGCTCCTGATGTTGACTGGCTGAAACACCTGAAAGGTTCGAACAACTCTGTCGCACGGCTGGAAGCTCGCAGGGTGGTGAGTGATGGGCACCGTAGTGTGGAGATGATGATGTAAAGTGTGTTGAGTCTATCAAGTTGGGAGTAAGAGATCCGAGCGATCGATAGTATTATCTGATCTTGTTTTTTCTGATACACTTCTAACTTGTAGAGTCTTCGAGCGTCTGTCTGTTTTACGTCGTAAGTTCTCCACGATATTTCGACAAACAAACTTATCGTCTTCAGGTGATTCCTGATGACTGTTGCTCTGTTCGGTTCGGCGTCCTGTACTGAGTAAATCAATAATGCGTTGGCCCATCTCTGGCCGTTATGCAACCAGTTATTCGGATTGTCGTTGATTGACAGAGTTGTTGTATGTCCTCCTGAGTGCCATCGTGCCAAATTCTATACAATTGGTGCGTTTGATTGCCAAAATCCTGAGCTGGTTGGAAGGCCTTGCCCCTAATACTCCAAACGTTCTCAGTCGGGGAGAGATCCGGCGACCTTACTGGCCAAGGAAGGGCTTGGCAAGCTCGAAGACAAGCAGTAGTAAATTTCGCCTTGTGGTGCGGGTATTATCTTGCTGAAATGTAAAACCAGAATGGCTTGCCAAGGCAGGCAGGATGTAAAATGTCGTCGACATATTGCTGTGCTGTAAGGTTGCCTCAGATAACAAGCAAAGGGGTCCTTCTATGAAATGAAATGGAGCGCCAGAACATCACTTCTGGTTGTCGAACCGTGTGGCGAGGTACAGTCAGGTTGGTCTGCCACAGCTCTTCGGGATATATCCAGCCACGTCTTCGATAGCCATTGAGGCTCAGTTGGAAGCCGGACTCAGCACTGAAGACAATTCTACTCCAGACATACAGATTCCAGGCCGGAAACCTGTCTGAACATGCCCCAGACAGTGTGGGGCGCCGTCTCGTTTGATAGCAGGACCCCTACGGTTGCCATCCGTAGCATCCTTACAGCACAGTAGTACATCGCCGATATTCTACGTCCTGTTTTGTTCCCCGTCGTGGCAAGCCATCCTGGGCTTACATTTCGCAAGGAAATATCCGCTTGCACATCGCGAGAGTTTCTACAGCTTGTCTTCATGCTTGCCAAACCCTATCCCGGCCAGAAGGTTCGCCAGTATACAACGTTTGGAGCATTACGGGCAGGGACGTCGGACTATCTCGGGATTTTGTCGATCTAACGCACCAGTTGGACAGAATTTGGTACGATATCCAATAGCTCTATCAATGTATGCCCAGTCGAATAACTGCTTGCGTAAGTGGAGGAGTATTGAGCAACGGGTTATTGACTTTCGCAATTTAAGGAGCTTATTCTCTTGAATAAATCGTCGAATTTTTCTGGAACTGGAAATTGTAATATCTGTTTCTCTGTGCACGTACATAGCATATACAGATTTCCGTCCCATTCGGATAATTCCTTCATGGTGCGTCGTTATTTTTTCTTTTTCTCTTAGGGTGTATGTTAACCGCACCTCCCTCAATCCCTGCGATCCTGTTGCTGTCCGTGCAGCCACCATGGTGGGTAGTTACAGTGGTGGGGATGGTGACGCCCAGCTACAAACTGGTGTCTCCAGTATCCGCTTGTCGCCGTCGTGTGTGGACCTCACCGTAAAGAGACGTTTTGTTTTCTCTCAGTTCAGTGAAAGGTTCCACGCCTGACTCAGTCGTAGATCACTGCGTTTGTTAATTAGACCGTCTTGGATGCTAATTTCAATGGACTCGTTCATTACCCAATCCCATAAGGCGGGAGATTGTCTAAGGACCTTGGTTTTATCGTAATCTATAGTATGGCCAGTTTTTATTCTATGATCGGGCACGCCACCTGTCTTCTACCATGTGTTCAGTTTCCTCAACGTATGACTCACTGTATTGGCAGAGGATTGGGTAGAACCCTTGTTTGTGAAGGCCCAGGTCATTCTGTACCGAAATGACAAAGTCCCTGCAAGTGTGGCAAGTTATACACTGAGGATACTGTACGAGTAGTAGTAGAGTGGTGCCGAGACGCGGTGAATATAGCCGTCACAATGAATTACGCCAGACAACCAGTGGATGATCGCAGTATAAAAACTGGCGACACTATAGATTACAACAATACCTTACTTTAGCAATTTTCCTTCTTTGGCGATTGGGTAATGAAAGAGGCCAAGAAGTTGTAGTTAACAAAGACTGAGTCAGGCAGTCCTGTACGGAGTTGATAAAAATCAAAACGCGTACGCGCAGTGAGGTCGGCACCCGACAGCGGTAACGTGGACTCTAGAGACCACAGTTCGCGGCAGGGGTCGTCACCCCCACCACCACGGTGGCTGCAGGGAATAGCGACAGAAGCAGAGTGAGGAACTTACGACTTGACTTACGTGGGCACCCGAGGATTCGGAAGGAATGATATTGTTCTGCCAGTACGGAAGGCTTTGAATGAATCCGTAATCCTGTTCCTGCTTACGGTTGTGGAATTCAGCGTAATATTTCAGTTTTCTAAGCGAGTGCTGCGGCTCATTGAGCGGTGTGAGATGCAAAACCAATCTAGTGACCGTATCTGGCAGTCTTTCTGAGGGTGGTTAGGTTACTGCAAAGAATTTATTATTAGTGTGTGAGTAGTTGCAGTGTTACCCCTGACTCTTGAGTCGAAGCGAGGTCATCGAAGCTTAAATGAATTGATTTAATAGACTAGGAGAGCAGAGAATCTAACGTTTCCAAGTAAATCTACGGAGCAATACGCCGCAAACTCAAAGAGTGCGTGGATTGTGGCTACAAGTGAGACACCAGGGAAGCTCGATGGATGGTAGGATCATCTCAACTTGTGCATCTTCGACGACTGTACCATGTACATCGTCGACACGATGAGGTACGTCTATCTATAACAAGTAAGAAAACCAGTAATGTGGGAGCTTGGTTGTGCACCATCTCTCCTGGTCGTACACTCTCACCGTTCCACTCTTCCTACCCCCAGTTCGCAGCTTGTGGTCTCGCGGTCGCGTTCTCGCTCCCCTAGCACGGGGTCCCCCGTCTTCGATTCCCGGCGGGGTCAGGGAATTTCACCTACCTCGAGATGACTGGGTGTTTGTCTTGTCCTCATCATGTCATCATCATTCATGAAAGTGGCAAGATTGAACTGAGCAAAGGTTGGGAATTTGTACGGGAGCTGAAAACCGCGCAGTTGGGCGCCCCACAAAGCAAACATCATCATCATCTTCCTACTCCCCATGAAGTAGAAGACGGGACGGTCTCTTCGATAATACAGCCGCGATAAGGTGAAATTTTCAGCAACATTCCAAAGTCAGAAATTTCTTCGGACGTCAAGCAGCAGGTTATGTTAACTGTAGGAAGAAGCAGGTCGGGGTGGCCGAGCGGTTCTAGGCGCTAATGTCTAGAGCCGCGCGACCGCTACGGTCGCAGGTTCGAATCCTGCCTCGGGCATGGATATTTGTGATGTCCTTAGGTTAATTAGGTTTAACTAGTTCTAAGTTCTAGGGGACTGATGACCTCAGAAGTTGAGTCCCATAGTGCTCAGAGCCATTTGAACCATTTTTTTCTTACCATGACAAAATATAAACGCTGCCTTACTGCAATCACCTTTTTTTATGCAAATAGATTTCTGCAATGGTTCAAAAAGATTTCAGACTTGCAGCCGGTCGTCGTAAACTTCATTGCACGATATTTCTGCTGGACAGCTGCCAGCCATCTTGAGGTAAGCCGAACGAGGACTGACGAAGACGTTCTCCGCTCCGTCTTATACAGTCCGCTGATGGTACTGCCGTGCGTGCGTTGCAGTCGCGGAGACAGAAGGACCACACCGCCCAGTGGCAGCGCCCTCGCTGGTGGAACTGCAAGACTCAGCTGCCGTCGGTATTGTAGCTGGCCGCAGCTATCGAAGTCTTCTGGCGTCTTCGTCTCGAGCAAATTTCGGAGATGACGGGATTCCACACGTTGATCAGTTGGTAACCACTGTCACGGTTCATCAGATTTCCCGCGATGCGTATTTCAACGGATTCTTTGATAATGGAGTCCCAAAAAGTTGTTGCTGTGGTCGAAATCGAAGTTTTGTCGTACTCCACTGAATGTCCGTTGGAAATACAATGTTCCGCAACTGCAGACTTACTGGGTTCCAGTAGACGAGTGCAACGTTGATGTTCCTTACATCGCTCTTGCACTATACGCGTTGTCTGTCCTATATAGACCATACCACATTGACACGGTATTTTGTAAATTCCCGGCTTCCGCGGTAACAAATCATCCTTGACCGATCCCAGCAAATCCGAAATCTTATAAGGTGGACGAAAAACCACTTTCACATGAAAATTATTAAGAATCCTCGGTATTTTGAAGGAGATATCCCCAACGAAGGGAAGAAAAGCTAGGGACTTGGCTGGCGCGTTCTCCTCTTTATCCACTTCCCGGTTCCCGGGTCTAGTTGAGAAGGCCCTGTTAATTTGCCGGGTCGAGTATCCATTGTCTCTGAACACCGTTCTTAAATGTGCAAGTTCCTTAGACAAATTCTCTGCATCCGACACCCTATCTGCCCTGTGCACAATGGTTTTAAGTACACTCATAGTTGGGATAGTGATGGCAACTTGAAGAATGCAAGTAAAAATCAGTGTGAGTGGGCTTACGATAAACAGATTGTCCCACCGATCTGTCATTCTTCCGTTTAACCAAAACATCCAGGAATGGAAAGCAACCATCTTTCTCTAGTTCCATAGTAAATGGAATATTCTCATGGGTGGAGCTAAGGTGATGGAAAAACTCCATTAACTTTTCTTCTCCGTGGGGCCACACTATGAAAGTATCATCGACGTATCTCCAAAACACTACAATCATTTTCATAAGTATTTAAAAAAAGTTACCGCTCTGTAAGTATTCAACACGTGACATTTAGCTTATGAGCATAGAGCCTAGCTATAATGCTATGGACCTACTGAGTAAACTAATTTTATTTTTAATAGTTTAATGTCTCACAATAAATTATTTTCTCATATTTTCAGAAATGAGGGTCCACCTTGGTGGATGGCTGCACGGAGCGAATCCTGGCACCCGAGTCTTCACCACTGTATGGATGGTTTCAAGAAGTCAATCCCACCATTAGTGTCTCTGTGGCAAATAAATCTTTACTTCATTCGGAATTAAAGGAATTAACGCGATAATATTTTACTGTCAGCCGAAATTTCGGTAACTGATACGTACATTTTTGTATACGTAGCATATAAAACCTACCTGGTTTTTTAAAACTTCGTAGAGTATAAAAACAAAAAAGAATGCTTACGCTATTCTTCAGTGCTTCTTGTTTTACTGTCGCAAAATTTCGCAGTCACTAGATAAAATTATATTTCACTCTCTTATTATCTTCTACTGTTGTTGAATACCACAATTGTATCCTATTAGTCCACAGCGACCATAAAAGAAATGACACAAAAGAAATATAGAAATCGCAAATTTACAACAACAAAAAATGTTTCAAATGGCTCTGAGTACTATGGGACTTAACTTCTGAGGTCATCAGTCCCCTGGAACTTAGAACTACTTAAACCTAACTAACCTAAGGACATCACACACACCCATAACCGAGGCAGGATTCGAACCTGCGACCGTAGCGGTCGCGTGGTTCCAGACTGTAGCGCCTAGAACCGCTCGGCCATCCCGGCCGGCACAAATTTAAAACATTTTACACAACGATAGTTCAACAATAAGGTAACCTTCACTGTAGACGGCTCCTATAAAAGTTCTACAAGAAAAGTAAATACATTGTAGAAGGAATGCACTACTGTAATAGGAAACTTGCAAAAATAAAGGCGGTGTCCAAGAATTTCTTTCTTATTGGTAATCAATAGAACCCTATTCGATTTGATCGGTTTATTACCACTACCTCGGACAACATTAGGGAATTCCTCTGTAAACTTTGTGGTGCTGTCAACTTTAAACACTTAATATATGCTTATTGTATATTTGGACATTACTGTCTTTCCATTGGACTGTAGGTAGAATACGATTCACTTCTAACTTGACAGATATCTTTACTCGCAGGCGCAAGGCCCCCTAATGAGCGAGCTCCGTAGCATTTGCTAACTCTAGCTACATGGCAAATCCGGCAGTGATTCAACTCCATTTTATGGCACGCACAAATCGCTTCCAACTTATCTGTGTTTTATAGATTAAAGTACTTATGGCTTTTGAAAACAGAATGCTGTCGAGTTTGTGAAACTGAGCGAGATGGCGCTGTATTTGAGACACTGAAATAGCATTCGAAAGGACCAGTCTTCAGATCATTATTCGACCATCTAGTTTAGATTTTCGGTGGTTTTCCTGTACTTCTTTGGGCAAAATATCTTGTCTTACCCTTGCAAGGGACACAGCCGGTCTCCTTTCCTATGTTTCTACAGCGAAATCTCAATAACATAGCTTTGTAATTTTCTATAGCGAGCAACCTAGTAGCGAAGTTATATATTCCGTCTGATGACAGAGAAATATTTTTCGGAGTAGGACCACTCTTGACCTGCTCCAATATTCAGTAGCTCTCAGGCTGCAGACTCATCCTCCGCAATGTTGTCGCAAAATCCTATGAGGCGCTTCTGTTGATGAAGCTGTGAACAATGGAGCTTCCGGTGTGATTCGTCAGGAGCGGGTGATCCCTCCAGCAGCTGGATAAACGGCAGCGCCCGCTATTCAAATAGCGGTTGAGCTTTCGCTCTTCTCTGACAGAGGCTGTTTGCTCGAGACCCCCCAGCCGCCCTAATTACACCAGTCTCTCGTGCATACCGAATCTCTTCCTTAGCCCTTAGTCCTTGCACCATCGCAGAAGAGTAAACAGAAAGCCCTTTCAGTTAGAAAATTACATTTTCTAGTTTGACGAGGACGGCATCAGAAGACTGTATTTCCTTATGAATACGTCACATTAGGTCTCTCTACCATAATCATGTATGGTAAAAAGACTCTGTCTTATTCGTTCTTTTCGAGGTTTCTATAGCCTACAGTAAGGTGTTCCAGTGAAGAACCATTGCCAATGCACGATTTGGAATATACTTGATGAAAATCGAACCAAATGATATTAGGTATTACAGAATGATGTTGAAATTTGCGGAGATTAGTAATATGAGGCATTCCAAGATTTCAAAGGATGTGTCAAGGTTGTTTCGACACGCTACAGACGGTTTGCTGGAAATCCCTTACACAGTATCCATACAGCGCCTATCTCTCCCCATGTGACTTCCACATTCTTGGCGCCCTAAAGAAAGGCGGGACACGCCTAGAGCATTGCTCGCCTAGATGACGGCATACCTGGGCACGACCATGGACCTGGGGAAACAAGAAACTTGATTTATCCGCTCATGTAAAACCTTTACATTGATATACTCTCCAACCTCAACAATCCGTGCTCACCGCAATCATAATTGACGATGTGATTGGGTCGACATAGTAACAAGCAGGCGTCGTCTGCTGTAGGGTCGCAGCCCCGAATCCTCCCGCTGTCAGAAAGTGGTACCGAATCCTCCCAAGCCCGCAATGGTCTGCAAAACGACGAGACCGAATCCTCCCGCTTGAATCAGGTAGCAGTTCTAAACGTTATGAATATTCCAAGTAGGCAAAGGAAAGCATATGTAGATACAGTAGAAGATTTAAAAAAATTTCGCGTGTATTGTGAGTATGTTTAAAAGTTTCATCTTTTATCTTATTGAGATAAAGTCCGGCCAGCACAGCGTCAGCGACCAAGTCCCGCTCAAGGTCACGCGCAAAGCGTGCATAAGTGAATCAATATTTTTTGTTTAAAACATTGGAGGGGTAGGGGAAGGAGATAAGGAACATGACAGAGATAATTATATTATTGTCTATAATACAACATACAATGTGTCAGTTTGGGAGGAATCGGTCCTGTTACCTGCTTACCTACCTGGTTTAGGGGGGGGGGGGGGGGGGGGGGGATTAGGGGCTGCGCCCTGCTACAGAGCCCTTGTTGAGCAATATGCGCAGAACGGTGTGCTCCGAAACACTTGGCCATGCAACAGCACTACATCGACGTCCAACATCAGGCGGCATTCATTGTCACCATGAGCAGTGGTCATAATGTTTTGGATAATTTGTGTATAATACAGCAGAGATGTCTTGTTTACAGAGGTGTGACACTCAGGACAATTTTATCCTGACAACTGTCCGTTCATTGGATTCCTCCCAATTGACGTTGGTCAAGGGGCCTGAAGATGGTGTACCGAAACTGAGTGTGTAAGAAAATTAAATGCAAAGTTTTCTAATCACTGATTTCAAGGATGGACATAGAAAGACAGCATGTTTAGAATTTAGTGAAAATACAAGCGGGCTTCCGTCGTCATTTTAACGTTCCGGTACCTTGGAACCAGCCTGTTCCATCAAATAATACGATTCGAACATGGATAAACAGATCGAGCGAACTGGATCGACATCTAACGTAAGTGCCTGGAGTGTAAGAGTTGTTCTGACCGCTGAAAACGTCGCACCTCTTTAACAGCCGATGGGTTGAAATGCATGCTGGTCTGACAGACAATGTTCCTACGTCTGGAATACGTTAGTCATCGGTGAGAAGTGTTTCCCATGACGACGTTAGTTGTCACATGTAAGGACTTCAGATTTTGTTATTTGTTAATCTGGCCGAGCGTTATCAACGAACTGTGGGAATACTGTCGGAATTCGCGGAGAGGACGACGCCCAAGTGAACAACATATGGATGAGTGACGAGGCGCTCTTCTATCTCTTTACGTCTCGCCAATAAACAAAACTTCAGGTTCTACTCTTCTTCTTCATAAGAAGCCTCTTAACGCCTCGAAAGTCACAATCAGTGCGCTATTTCGGTGAATGTCAAACTGGAATTTTTTCTCGGAATGAGACTAATGATGCAGGAACGGTAAAATTCTGAGCTATACCTGAAATATTCGTAACTCTCTCACATCAAAACTTCTCCTATTTCTAGTGAATTATCACACACGTTTACAACAGCGTGGCATTATGAAGCTGCAGGGATCTCAATAAAGGCAGAGAACTGTTTTTCCTAGGTCGTGTCATTTGTCGGTCTGCTTGCTCGTCCGATTTAACTACCTGATGTTCTCGTTATGGGGCGGCCTAAAAGCAAAAATTTTTAAGAAGATGTACCCACAACAGTCTGAGACCTAAGACAACTTATTATGGAAGAGTTGACGTAATACCTGTCAGAATGCTGCAAGAGGTGATGCTAAATTTTCGGGACATAACCCAACAATCACGTGCTTAAAATTCAGGGCTTTACTAGACGCCGGCCGGAGTGGCCGAGCGGTTCTAGGCGTTACAGTCTGGAACCATGCGACCGCTACGGTTGCGGGTTCGAATCCTGCCTCGGGCATGGATGTGTGTGATGTCCTTAGGTTAGTCAGGTTTAAGTAGTTCTAAGTTCTAGAGGACTGATGACCTCAGCAGTTAAGTTCCATGGTGCTCAGAGCCATTTGAACCATCTTTACTAGACGGAATGTTAAGAAAATATTTATGTTTGTGTTGTATACCGAATGCCTATTCTTTCACTTTAAACTGACATGCAATAAAATATTTAAAGAAATAGTTCTTGAACAACCAGGTACTTCCTGTTTCATGGAGGACTGTTTGTGTTTACCGGGACAGCTTTTTAAAACTGTCTTCGTTGTGTGGCAAGCGCGAAAACAATTTTCCAACAGTAGCAGAATAGATCATTCCTACGGAACTTCCCGGACGATTTTACTCGATGTAGCTTGCTTCCTTCCTTTTGTTGTTTTCCCTCAGAGGATGAAGCCAATGCAGGCGTAGTAGTAACCAATGTTGAATACTGTCAGCCTGATAGTGTGCAATTCATAGTTAAAATTCTTCCCTGGCGTTGTAGCAAGACGAACAGATAGTGGATGAGTTCCACTTCGGCAAAAAAGTAAAGCAGGAGGACAAAATACTGATAGAACCATTTTAGCATTACATGTGGCTAGAATCAGATTTTCACTCTGCAGCGGAGTGTGCGCTG
The DNA here is from genome assembly GCF_021461395.2 of Schistocerca americana. Classification (NCBI taxonomy): domain Eukaryota; kingdom Metazoa; phylum Arthropoda; class Insecta; order Orthoptera; family Acrididae; genus Schistocerca; species Schistocerca americana. The sequence continues at coordinate 255,970,253 of NC_060119.1, read as the reverse complement.
ATATGAAACTTCCTGTGTTCCGGACCGAGACTCGATCTCGGGACCTTTGCCTTTCGCGGGCATGAGCTCTACCTTTGCCCGTGGGCAAGTGCTCTACCTTTACCCGCGAAAGACAGAGGTCCCGAGTTCGAGTCTCGGTTCGGCACACAGTTTTAATCTGCCAGGAAGTTTCATTACATGTGGCTATTCAAGAGATATGTAGAAGGAGTACCATATTTAATATGTTCTCCGGAATATCTGAGCATGCCCCAACACAGCCACAGCAAGAGAAAGAAGAAAGAAAGAAAATCAACAGATCAGTATTCAACATCCACTAGACAAAGAGATCATTACAGATGGAGCACCAGCTCGGAAGAGTGAGGGATGGAGATGGAAATCGGCCGTGACCTTTTCAAATGAACTCTTCCCACATTTCCCTTAAGCGATTTATGAAAATCACGAAAAACCTTAATCTGGGTGCGCGGCCATGGATTTGAACTGTCGTCCCCTTGAATGCGACTCCAGTGTACTAAAAACTCGTTCTCTCAAAGAAAAATAAAACGTATAGAGAAAATGCCAATAATTTGTGGTATTATAGATCGATACTACCCTGAGTGGCGACCTACAGTTGGCAAAGGAAATATACGTTTCTGACAGACGTCGATAGCGACCGCGCAGGGACCCGGTGGATCCGATGATACGTGCCTACTGGGCCACATCGTCAGCGGTTTTTAGAGAGCTTGTATACAGAGAAAGTGGTCACAGGTGAAGTTGCCCGTGGTTCGTTGATTAGCTCTGGCGCCATTTTTGTGCCAAACCTCTCTCGCGCTTCCTATGTTCGCCGTACTTTTGAGTTGAATTGAAGTTCAGAGGACTTTTGGAAACGATTAAAAGATATTTGAATTATTCAGAGACTTGTTATGTGTTGTGCATGCATGTTCGATTTAGTTGTATATCGTTTTTAGACGTAATTAGCGTTTGCGATCTTAAATACGAGTTGAAACAGTGAAGCGTTTTGTGATGAAGTCGGTAGGGCTACAAGCTTGAAGTAAACACGTTAGTAATTGTACAGTATTGTTTTTGACATCTGTGATTCGTTCTGCACACGTTCGTAAACGATGCCAGGTTGTGCTGCATTTGGTTATTCCAATAAAGGCGAAGGTGGATTTCACATGTTAGCATTTCCACGCAATGATGAAATACGAAAGCAGTGGGCATTTTTAAGCTCTTACTTCTTTAACAGTTAGTGCATACTGGTAGCATCACAAGCTTTTCTGAAGCCAATATCTGACAGTCCTTGCTGGAAACGGAAAGTTCCTGTAGTTGTTGCGCCATGCTCATTCGACTTTATAGTGTCAAAGTTTATTTCGTTCCGAATCAGAACACTAGGCATTATTTTGGTTTCAGTATTATTGCCTGACTGTTGACGCAGGCAAGTTGCAAGCACATTTTGCGCAGTTGTCGTGGTTGCTGAAACATTATTCGTAGTAAATAAATGTAGGTAGTCTTGAAGACAGTTTTTAATAGGCCCTCTTACTGTGGGATAGAAGGGATCCGTAGTTTTCTTGTTATATTAGGTCGTCATTACAGTAGCCTACATTTAACATTACCTGATTTTTGTAATCATTTTCGTTTGTTATCTACGAGAGGTATCTATATATATAAAACAAAGTCGGGATTGTTACAACACTTATAACTCGAGATCTGCTGGACCAATTTTCATGGTTTTTGATTTGTTAGATTTGTCTCCGCCCCGAATAGCAGAATACATCTTAAAAATAATGAAAAATTGACGAATACTTGAAAAATGCGTTATTTTCCCTAAAAGTTCTTTAGTTTCGGAGCTGTCAAATTTTTTTGTCAAAATCTGTAAGTAATGATTGACATTTATGCATGCGTTCATAAACTATTTAAAATGGATGAATAAACTATTATGTGTATTTTTTTTTAAAAAAAGATTGAAAAATATTACGCGTGCGTTCAGAAATGTGTAATGAATACTTAATCTATATATATAAAAGAAAGTCGTGTTAGTTACACTATTTATAATTGAAGAACGGCTGGACCGATTTGGCTGAAAATTGGTGGAGAGGTAGCTTAGAGACGGGCATAGGATACTTTTTATCCCGTTCGACCGCTATAAAACGTAGTATAACAGAAACGCATCTGGCGTGGAATAACAAAACGCAAATTAGATTTAGTAGTTCAAACGAATGTACCCCTGTTGAACCCCCAACAAAAGGAAGTTTATGATACATTAATGAAGGCAATTGATGATGGAAATAGTGGTTTATATTTCCTGGATGCCCCTGGTGGAACTGGCAAGACATTCCTCATGTCAGTAGTTTTAGCCACTGTTCGTGCGAGATCCAACATTGCGGTTGCAGTTGGTTCTTCCGGAATAGCAGACACATTGTTAGAAAGATGCCGTACGGCTCAGTCAGCATTAAAATTACCGTTAAATCTTCAAGCTATTGAATAACCAACATGTAATATTACAAAAAACTCAGCAGTGGCCGAAGTTTTATCAGCATCCAAGATCTCGGACGAATGCACAACGGCTCATAAACGTGCATTAGAGGCACTTAACCGAACACTGAAAGATCTACGCAATGACTCGAGATGTTTTGGAGGAGCAATGATTTTACTGTCTGGCGAATTCCGCCAAACACTGCCAGTAGTTCCAAGATCAATGGCTGCAGATGAAATAAATGCTTGCCTCAAATCATCGAATCTATGGCGCTTTGTGAAGAAACTTTAACTGACAACAAACATGAGAGTTGCATTGCTTAATGATACATCTGCTGAAGATTTCTTTGAGCAATTGCTGACTATCGGTAATGGTCGAGTACCTGTCGAAGAATCGAGCGGATTGATTTCATTTCCTCATAATTTCTGTAACTTTGTCTCATCGAAAGACGAACTTATCAACAAAGTATTCCCAAACATCATTACTAACTACAAAAGTAATGAATGGTTGAGTGAGCGAGCAATTTTAGCAGCTAAGAATAAAGATGTAGATGACCTAAACTACATAATTCAGAGTGAGATCATTGGTAAAATGCATTCATTCAAATCTATTGACTGTGTAACAAATGAAGATGAAGCCACCAACTATCCAATTGAATTTTTAAAATCTTAGGATGTGCCTGACATACCACCGCACAATTTACGCCTAAAAGTTGGCTCGGTAGTAATCATGCTTCGAAACATAAACCAACCAAAACTGTGCAACGGTAAACGTTTTGAGGTAAGTAAATTGATGACCAATGTTATTTACGCGACGATACTCAAAGGAAAATTCGAGGGTGAGGAAGTTCTCATTCAGAGGATCCCGATGGTCCCAACCGATGTGCCGTTTGAGTTTAAAAGACTTCAATTTCCGATCCGTCTTGCATTCGCCATGACCATTAACAAATCACAAAGCCAATCCTTGAAAGTTTGTGGTTTATATCTGGAATATCCATATTTTTCAAATGGTCAATTATATGTGGCATGTTCACGGGTCGGAAGACCATATGCGTTGTTTGTTCTTGCACCTGATAATAAAACAAAAAATGTCGTGTATCACAAGGTACTGAATTGAAGAGTGGAAGCTATGCACCAAAAAACATAAAGAATCATTAAAATACTTAATTTTTATTTGTCCTAATAAAAAATTGAACTTAACATCCTAAATCTGATTATTTATTGGCTTTAAGGCTGAACAGAGTTCGCCGGGTCAGCTAGTTTAGTATATAAGAAAGTCGTAAGCAGTTGTTTACTTCTGAGATGCAAAAAGTTTGAAGACGTGACAAGAAGTAATAATACATCTCACACTTTTTGCATGTCACAAGTATACAATTGCTTACGACTTTCATTCATCTGACGTAATACAGGTACGTTAAACCTTTAGCGTTACGCACTTCCGATACAAAACAAATGCTATACACTATATTTTTTTATTTACGTTACTTTCATTGCAATACGTCTAGTAAACGAACTTTAAAGGAGATAAATGCAAGTAACGAATAATTTTTACGGCCACTGTATCAAATTTTCCTGTGCTGTACGTAGTAGGCTACTATGAGTATATTATAGCTGTAAAGAAAGGCATTTAACGAATGATTTCGCCATACTGTCTTGTGCTTTTGATTCGGTGGGTGTGTACTCCACTACTGGCCATTCAAAAGTCCCGCCCGCAGTTTGGCAGAAAAATGGCCGCCGTATCGTCCGGCTGGCCACTCTCTCCCTATACAGGCTCTCTAAGCGGTTCCGTCTTGGAGCGCCCTCTACTGCCGCGACACGGGATGGCCAGCGGCGGCTGCACGGCTGAGTCTCAATCGCAGGCGTTGTCAGTCGTGCGTTAGTAGGGGGAATCTCACACTGCGCGACGCTCTTTAGTCTGCATCTGGTAATTTTTTGTCATCAGTCTACTGACTGGTTTGATGCGGCCCGTCCCGAATTCCTTTCCTGTGCTAACCTCTTCATCTCAGAGTAGCACTTGCAACCTACGTCCTCAATTATTTGCTTGACGTATTCCAATCTATGTCTTCCTCTACAGTTTTTGCCCTCTACAGCTCCCTCTAGTACCATGGAAGTCATTCCTTCATGTCTTAGCAGATGTCCTACCATCCTGTCCCTTCTCCTTATCAGTGTTTTCCACATATTCCTTTCCTCTCCGATTCTGCGTAGAACCTCCTCATTCCTTACCTTATCAGTCCACCTAATTTTCAACATTCGTATATAGCACCACATCTCAAATGCTTCGATTCTCTTCTGTTCCGGTTTTCCCACAGTCCATGTTTCACTACCATACAATGCTGTACTCCAGACGTACATCCTCACAAATTTCTTCCTCAAATTAAGGCCGGTATTTGATATTAGTAGACTTCTCTTGGCCAGAAATGTATTTTTGCCATAGCGAGTCTGCTTTTGATGTCCTCCTTGCTCCGTCCGTCATTGGTTATTTTACTGCCTAGGTAGCAGAATTCCTTAACTTCATTCACTTCGTGACCATCAATCCTGATGTTAAGTTTCTCGCTGTTCTCATTTCTACTACTTCTCATTACCTTCGTCTTTCTCCGATTTACTCTCAAACCATACTGTGTACTCATTAGACTGTTCATTCCGTTCAGCAGATCATTTAATTCTTCTTCACTTTCACTCAGGATAGCAATGTCATCAGCGAATCGTATCATTGATATCCTTTCACCTTGTATCTTAATTCCACTCCTGAACCTTTCTTTTATTTCCATCATTGCTTCCTCGATGTACAGATTGAAGAGTAGGGGCGAAAGGCTACAGCCTTGTCTTACACCCTTCTTAATACGAGCACTTCGTTCTTGATCGTCCACTCTTATTATTCCCTCTTGGTTGTAGTACATATTGTATATGACCCGTCTCTCCTTATAGCTTACCCCTACTTTTTTCAGAATCTCGAACAGCTTGCACCATTTTATATTGCCGAACGCTTTTTCCAGGTCGACAAATCCTATGAAAGTGTCTTGATTTTTCTTTAGCCTTGCTTCCATTATTAGCCGTAACGTCAGAATTGCCTCTCTCGTCCCTTTACTTTTCCTAAAGCCAAACTGATCGTCACCTAGCGCATTCTCAATTTACTTTTCCATTCTTCTGTATATTATTCTTGTAAGCAGCTTCGATGCATGAGCTGTTAAGCTGATTGTGCGATAATTCTCGCACTTGTCAGCTCTTGCCGTCTTCGGAATTGTGTGGATGATGCTTTTCCGAAAGTCAGATGGTATGTAGCCAGACATTATTGCCGCTTGTTCTTTTGTAAAGTTTCTTCACAGCTACAAGTTAAGTAAAACTCTGGTTACCGTACTTGTGTGTTCGCAAATCATTTCTGCTTCTGGTCAGATTCCGTACGAAGAAACCTGTAGCCCACCTCACCTTACCATTGTGGACGAGCAGTCAATAAAATTACTCTAAGATCTCGAAATAGGAATACAACTACCCAATTAACTGACAGCAAAGCACTTTAACGTGCAAAACATTTAAACATCAAGTGAAAGTAATAGACAATGAGAATAACAATGGCTAATATAATTACAGAAATAATCAAAGATGGAAACAGAGTATACCACCAAAGTTTTCAACTTTACATGAGCAAAATTATTAATATAACAGCGAGATTAAGTATCTGCTAAACTCTAATTAGACATGTTGTATTATGGGCAGCAGTTTCTCCACTAACAAAAGCTAATGAATTCAGTTTTCGAGTGTTCTAAAGTACAATATATACACAATAAGTACTGTCATGACGGAAATGGTGATGTAAATAACATTTCAGAAAATGGAGACAACAGTAAATTTATAGAAAGACAGAAACGAAATGTACGTCTGGCATTTTAGCTGGGTGTCCCATTCTGGGGAGCTCCATCGCCTGATGCAAGTATTTTTATTTGATGCTACTTTGGAAACTTGTTGGTGAATGAGGAGGAAATGATGATTAGAACAAAACACACACAAAGTCTGACAAGGGAACCTCCCCATCGCACCCCCCTTAGATTTAGTTATAAGTTGGCACAGTGGATAGGCCTTGAAAAACTGAACACAGATCATTCGAGAAAACAGGAAGAAGTTGTGTGGAACTAGGAAAAAAATAAGCAAAATATGCAAACTGAGTAGTCCATGCGCATGATAGGTAACATCAAGGATAGTGTCAGCTGCGGAGCGCCGTGGTGCCGTGGTTAGTGTGAGCAGCTGCGGAACAAGAGGTCCTTGGTTCACGTCTTCCCTCGAGTGAAAAGTTTACTTTCTTTATTTTCAGACAATTGTTATCTGTCCGTCCGTCCGTCCGTTCGATACGAGGTAACTGCGCCGTAGTATGGGGACGCTACATCTAAACAAAAATCGAAACACAAGACGTGATTAGCACATCCACAAGAAAACCTTAATCGGGCAAGGTAGAAGAGTCTTTTTATCCATTCGCCAAGTGTACAAGTTAGGTGGGTCGACAACATATTCCTGTCATGTGTCGCACATGCCGTCACAGTGTCGTATAGAATATATCAGACGTGTTTTCCTGTGGAGTAATCGGTTGACTTATGACCTTGCGATCAAATGTTTTCGGTTCCCATTGGAGAGGCACGCATGGTTTTGCGGTGCGGTCGCAAAACACAGACACTAAACTTATTACAGTTAACAGAGACGTCAATGAACGAACGGACACATGATAACTTTGCGAAAATAAAGAACGTAAACTTTTCACTTGAGGGAAGACTTGAACCAAGGACCTTCCGTTTTGAAGCTGCTCACGCTAACCACGGGACCACGGTGCTCCGGAGCTCACACTGTCCTTGATGTTGCCTATCTTGCCCATGGACTACTCAGTTTGTATATTTTGCTTATTTTTTTCGTAGTTCCACACAACTTCTTCCTGTTTTCTTGAATGATCTGTGTTCAGTTTTTCAAGGCCTATCCACTGTGCCAACTTATAACTCAATCTGAGGGGGGTGCGATGGGGAGGTTCCCTTGTGAGTGGAGGAAGACCCCCGCACCAGCCAGGAATCGAATCCGCAGACGCGTGGTAGAGAGTCAGCAACGCCAATCTCAAGACCACGAACTACTTATATACAAAAAGAGAACGTATAACAGTTTCCTAAAAATATACTACGCAGAAAATTTTCTGAAAAACATAAGTTTAGATTATGTTACAAAAAGTCTCGAAGTAATGAATGTGGTTGGCTGGAGATAGAAAGCTAGTGACAGAGATGGCTTGTGAAGGAATCGAAGGCCCTTATTGGTCGACAGAGCTGTGTGGAACGACAGGAAACGATACGGCACGCCTCATTGTTGACAAAAAAGACGCATCTCATTTCACACTTAGCTTTGTAATTTCCCTCTGTGTAGCGTTTATGTGATCGATTAAACTGGATAGTATATCCTCGTAAGGGAAATTTCAGCTTATTTACCATGTCAGATTCCTGTGAGAGGTTTTGACATGACTAGTGTCTGATCTCGAGGGAAGCGAAACTACGTGGGAGGGAAAGGCACAAACGCACTCAGTATTATGTATTGCGACGAGAACGCTGTACTTGAGGATGGATACCTTATATTACATTGGTCTTCAAAAGGAACCAATGCCGAAAGACGTAAATTCTCTGTCATCAACACGAGAGAGTACAGCCACCTATCATCTTGCCGTTATCAAGTTTCCTGCTATTTACTATCATTTTTCATAGATTGTTAATCTATACACTGCTGACTAATAAAAACCCAACGTCGGAAATAATAGCTGATAACGAAATTTTAGTTAATGTACATGTACAATAAACGAGGAAGAATACATAATTAAATCTGAGGCTGATTTATGGCTCAAATGGCTCTGAGCACTATGGGACTTAACTGCTGTGGTCATCAGTCCCCTAGAACTTAGAACTACTTAAACCTAACTAACCTAAGGACATCACACACATCCATGCCCGAGGCAGGATTCGAACCTGCGACCGTAGCGGTCGCGCGGTTCCAGACTGTAGCGCCTAGAGCCGCTTGGCCACTCCGGCCGGCGCTGACTTATGGACGCACAGGCTGCGAAATTCAGTGCACAGGGAAACCACATCTGGCTGCAACCATGGGTCTAGGCCGGCTGGACAATTGAGCTTCGATGATAGAAACGTCATACCTTGTTGTTTCATTAGCACTGGCTAGTGAGTGGTTGCGTAGCATTCTCACGGCATTCAAATGTTTCCAACGGAGAAGAAATCTGGAGAACATGCTGGCCAGAATTCGGTAGATGCTGTCTACGACTAGATACTGTCACGGAGACATCAAAGATTGGACACAACCTCTGGGCATCACGTGTCAAAAATGTCATGACAGCTGTGAAAATTAGCGGCTTTGCGAACCAGAGGTAATCGTGTTGTGTAGCCAATAGTACCCCATACCAACACACCAGGTGCGTTGGTGTGATTGATCCGCAAGTCGGCAATATGGTGATGACGTGTGCAGTTTTGTAACATTCGTTCTCCTCGGGACGTCGACACATGGATTCGTTCATCGTGATGCTGTACACAGGACTGTCTCTCTGTAGCAGTGATCGCTGTGCTGACAGTTCGTGAAGATCCAGACATGGTCGCACGACCTGTGTGGTGCTTGTATTCCTACAAACAATCCCATTTCCATACCATTCTTACGGTCGTGCGAACAATGTACGAAGGTTTGCTAAAACTAATGCCCCTGAATTTTGTATGTGAAAACTCTTAAAGCTTTTTAAATAAAATATTCTCAATATTCTACGTCTTCATTCCTCACGTCTACCATATGTGCAGCCCTCTACCGCTAGAGGGTTACAAATTGTAATGTGTAACGTTGCGGTGTGAAACGTAACTACGTCGCTGCCTGAGAAACAGCGTGCTGTAACCGAGTTTCGAATCCAAAGAGTTTGCCCACACATGGAGCACTCTCTCCTTCAGCATGACAATACCAGACCACACACGAGCGCTGCGACAACTGGAACAATCCGACGCCTTGGCTTCATTGTCATTAATCATCTACATCTGCATCTAAGTCTACATCTACGTACATACTCGGCAATCCACCGTACTGTGCGTGGCGGAGCATTAGTTGTACCACTACTCATTATTTCCTTTTCTGTTCCACTCGCAAATAGAGCGAGGGGAAACGACTATACGCCTACGTACGAGCGCCAATTCCTCGTTTCTTATCTTCGTAGTTCTTAAGAGAAATATTTGTTGGTGACAGTAAACGGTAGAAATCGGTCTGCAGTCAGATTCAGGTGCTGAATCTTTAAATTTTTTCAACAGTGTTCCAGGAAAAGAACGTCGCGTCCCCTCCAGGGTTTCCCATTTGAGTTCCCGAAGCATCACCGCAACACTTGCGTGTTCTTCGAACCTATTGGCAACAAACCTAGCAGACCGCATCTGAATTGCTTCGACGTTTTCCTCCAATCCGACAGGGTGTGGATCCCAAACATTCGAGTAGTACTCAAGAATAAGTCACAGGAGCGTCCCATATGCTGTCTCGTTTTTTAGATGAACCACCCTAATCCAAATTTCCCAATAAACGAAGTCGGCCATTCGCCTTCCTTACCACAACCCTAGTATGCTCGTGCCACTTCTTACCGCTTTCCAACATAAATCCCAGATATTTAAGAGAGATGACTGTGTCAATCCGTACACTGCTAATGATATTTCCGAACAGTACGTGTGTTTTTGCTACTCATTTGTATTAATTTTTTTCCATTTAGAGTTAGCTGTCATTTATCGCACCAACTACAAATTTTGTCTAAGTCATCTTGTATCCTCCTACAGTTACTCAACTTCGAAATCTTCCCGTACACCGCAGCATCATCAGCAAACTGTGATGAACACTGGCCGTCGAGGACAACATACTGAATTCTAATTAAGAAATCCTCGAGACACTCACGTGTCTGGGAACCTATTCCGTAGGCCCTTACATTCCTTAACTGTCGTAGCGAGGCACCAGTCGATATCTAGGAATATGGAATCTGCCTGGTGCCCTTCATCCACAGTTTGCAGTATATCATGTGAGGAAAGGGCAAGCAGAGATTGGCTCGAGTGATGCTTTGTAAAACCGTGGTGATTCGTGGACATAAGTTTTTCGCTCTCAAGGAAATTTATTATATGCAAACTGAGAACATGTTCAAGAATTCTGGAGGAAACCGATGTTAAGGATATTTGTTTGCAATTTCGAAAGTCAATTCCTTTACCCTTCTTATTGACAGTAGTCACCCGTGCTTTCTTCCAGTCACTTGGGACTTATAGCTGGGGGCATCTTCGGTACAGTCCCGACTCCCAGCAGTTTTTTAGTCTTTAAGCTCCAGCACTTAAAGGACACCTTCGAGGACTTCACTTTGATAGCGATGACTTGGTGTAAGCCGAGGTGAAGTTGTAGCTCTGTCATCGAAGTTAAACATTCTACAGTGACGATATCAACAGACTGTTCTCTCGTTGAGTGAAACGTGTTTGTCGCCAGGCTGACTATGTTGATGAATAAATATGTAGACACGGAGAAAAAAGATTTACAATGTTAATAATGTTTGTTTTATTTAAAAGCTTCAAGAGTTTTCACATAAAATATACGAAGGCATTACTTTTCAGCTTGCCCTCTTATCTACCATCTCGGGCGCTAGTCTCATGGGACCGCTGTGATTCTGCATGGCGCTGAGTAAGGCCGCCCTCAACCCATAGATTCTATATTTGCGTTAACAGTCGTGGGAACACTGGCAACGTGAGCGGTGATACTGTGAAACGATAAAGACAGTCTTAATCCAGCCACAAACGATTTCCAAGTCATCCTGGTACATGTTTCTCTTTTCTTATCCGAAGCGTAACAGGACTTTCTCATAAAAAAAAAAAAAAACATTCAAAAGCGATTTTGGAATGAGAAATCTGTTGTGTTATCTTTCCTATCGACTTTCTGTGGCTGCACTAAAGCACTAACTATTTTTATATCCAGACATGCAGCCTTCAACGCCAATTTGACATTCCTTGTAATTTTAATGGACAGCAGTTTGCAGAAGAAGGCTGTGTCTTATCTGGATAGCTTCAGAGCCATCACTAGTGCATGAAATATATTCGCTGTTGAGAATACGGGCAACCATCAACTGTATAAAGGAATGACGACAACGAAAATTTGTGCCCGACCGGGACTCGAATATGGATTCACCGCGTATCGCGAGTGGTAGTCTTACTATTAGGCTGTGCGAGCTAGACTAATGCACATGCGCAAATTTCCAAATGTCGTCACCCTGTGTGTACAACCAGGACCCGTACATTTATTATGTATATTCTGGTACAGGGGAGACATTTTAATTAAAACTCTCTTGCCTAATGTCGGCGGGATACAGAAAATACTGCAGTGCCTGTGTTATTCAGAAGTACAATTCAAAGTTTCGTCGGACATGCGTTCATGTAACAATCGCTGTTGATTGGTTTCAGAAGGACCTGTGAAACAGTGTCCGCATACCCCTGTTCAGCGCCTCAGCATTCGTTTAAAACACTTAGCAATTGCTAGTACTCGCAGTTTGATGTACTTCATTGCTACTGTTTAAGCTATATTTCTCATTTTGTACTATGGGAGAAGCTATTTGACAGCCGTTCAGTAGGAACGGCGGAGTCCCTGTATTTTGAGCAATTTCAATTCAGCACACAATGCGAGCGCCAAATGCTGCTGCTGCTGCTGCTGTGCTTCATAACTCCAGGCAGACAGAAGCGCAGCAGCTTTGTCTTCGCAGGATTTCGCAGCAATTTTAGTCGTCAAACGTAATAATCATATTACGAAAGAAGAATCTGGTGATATTAAATTGGACCTGCCTGCAAACTTCGTTCCCGCTTGGTGAATAAATAACGACTGTTCTAGCACTTCGCTCCGTTCTGTTTGATCACGAATTTTTTAATATAAAAAGAGTGCTTAAATTAATTTGCTTCGAATTCCGGCGCTATACAATGTCGTTGTCTCATACAGAAGACACCCCACCCTCACGCACGCATCCCTCACGCCCTCTCACATCGTCACAATCAGCCATGCTCCCCGCCCACCCCCACCTTACTGTCTTGGCTCTTCCCTTCATGAAGCTGACCCTCTAAGACACACGGCACTTGCGCAATCCGCAATCGTAACCCTCGCCGTATATCCGACTCTCGGTTGTTCCATTCGCTTTTTACCATTCACGTAACACACCTTCAATGAGTTTCATGATACGATGACGTCTGACGCTAGAGATTGTCGTTTCGCCATTTTGCTTCTTTTTCTACTATACACGGGATTCAAACTGAAAAAAAAATCAATTAATCGCGGAAAGGAGATGAAGGTGTTTTAAAAGTGACAAGACACTAAGTGGCATGGTCACTCTGATGTGTACCGATCTGATGACGTGAAAGTTGAAGCAGCCAAATTTTTTTACTGGAAACAGCCAAATTTTTTACGTCGTTTCTAGATAAGTGCAGCCCCTAATATAATGCAGTATCTAAAATTCTGCCACAGCAAAATTATGTTCCTACTACATTTCGTTTGTGTATTTTCTTAAGAGCACGTGAACACAAGGTTGTAGGCCTAAAACTGAGACAGCAAAAGACTTGCACGTAAGATCAAATTTTACGTACTGTTTTTGTGTCCTACCTCTATCAAGTGACATTATTTTTCACTTTATTACTGTAGCGAGTTAAATTAATTCGCTTCGAATGCATCCCAGGAGTTATATGTGCAGATGGGCATGCTGAGCACAAAGTGGGAGAAGGAGATGGCTAGTGGGAGGGGGAGGATGAGATGGACACAGAAAGGGGTGAAGAGGATATACGCAGATAGAGGTGGGAGTAAGAGGTAGACAGAGAGAGAGAGAGAGAGAGAGAGGGGCAGAAGGAGATGAGGGGGGGAGAAAAAGATGGATAGACAGAGGACGCTACTATGGCTCCAGTATATTATGACATGTCTTCGTAAAACAGATCTGAAGATGGTCATTATAGACTGAAACCGGTAGCCTGACGACTAAAAATTTGTGACCATAGACGTGAAGTAAAGGAAATTTATTCTGTGTTCGGATCACTGTTCAATTCGCTACCACGTCGCAGCTTGTGAGACAGAGGATAGAAATAGAAATGAAACAGAAATGAAGGAAGAGGAGATGGAGAGGAAAAGGGACGAGGAGGAGAGAATTTAGTAGCGAGGGCAGGGGAGGACGTGGACAGAGAGAGGGAAAGGAGGAGAGCTTAGAAGGATATGGTCAGAGAGAGGGAAATGAGGTAGAGATGGATAGAGGCATTAGGAGGATGAAATGGACAGTGGTAGTGGAACAGGAGGTGGACAGAGAGATGGAGGGCAGGGAAGGTAAAGACAGAGAGAGAGGAGAATAAGATGGACAGAGAGAGGGGGTGGAGGTGACGTGTTCTATATACGTGCCGTACGCGTGCGAAACTGCGGGTAAAAGGCTAGTAAAAACAATAAGCAACACCGCAATAACGGCAGATCAAATGCTGGACATACATCTGTGTGTGTGTGTGTGTGTGTGTGTGTGCAATAAAATTGCCATCAGCCGCAGCGACCGACATGAATGCTTCAGCTGAATTTTTGAGGTTACTGCTGATCACGATGGAATTACCTGCAACATGGCGCCTCGATGGTGGTAAGTTATTCTTTCCTTCTGTAACGCACTTTTCACAGGTAGGAAGAAAAGTAGCTGAATCAGTTCGTCAAACTCTCCAATTACGCATATGTGACGTACTCGTCATCTTGTTCCTGTAAGACTGTCACGTGCTAGAAGAAATGCAATACTTACTTAACGCTCTCCCCACCCACTCAACGACGCTGTTCTCTGTTTACTTTTTCGGGCTTATCAATCACAGGAACAAAATTTTTCGGTGGTAGCACCTCCTGTAATGCAACTGCCCTGAATCTCATATTGAAGCATACGACACACAGCCTTTAAAGTATTATTCTACGCAACATATCAATTATTTTACCATCACTGAACATATTCACAATTATTATTCCTTTTTCTAATTTGTTTGGTAGAACTGTAGATGCTATCCCAACTGATGAATAATTTGTAATAACATAGTTATAAGTCTGTAACTGGATAAAAAAGAACCTGTCAAATTGAAAGGAAAGAAAGCTCGATCTTGTAGTGCAGTTATTTTCACATAGCATTATTGTTTTTAAAGTTCCAGAAGATAGGCACGGAAGTATCAAGAGTGTATAGTAATGTATAAGATAACGTACAAAGTTTCCTGTTGAACTAAAAAAGTTATCTTTGAGCGATAACATGTGTAAATCTTTGTAATCGAAATAATTATGTTATTTAGCAGTAAATCAGATTTCGTTGGAAATCATTGTTTACAGTTCACATTTTAAGGAATTTAAGTTTGGAGAACTCTTTATTTTACCAAATTATACACGAAGAAATGGGAGACATGGCTTAGCCACAGCCTGGCGGATGTTTCCAGAATGAGATTTTCACTCTGCAGCGGAGTGTGCGCTGATATGAAACTTCCTGGCAGATTAAAACTGTGTGCCCGACCGAGACTCGAACTCGGCACCTTTGCCTTTCGCGGGCAAGTGCTAGTTCTGCAAGGTTCGCAGGAGAGCTTCTGTAAAGTTTGGAAGGTAGGAGACGAGATACTGGCAGAAGTAAAGCTGCGAGTACCGGGCGTGAGTCGTGCTTCGGTGGCTCAGATGGTAGAGCACTTGCCCGCGAAAGGCAAAGGTCCCGAGTTCGAGTCTCGGTCGGGCACACAGTTTTAATCTGCCAGGAAGTTTCATATCAGCGCACACTCCACTGCAGAGTGAAAATCTCATTCTGGAAACATCCACCAGGCTGTGGCTAAGCCATATCTCCGCTATATCCTTTCTTTCAGGAGTGCTAGTTCTGCAAGGTTCGCAGGAGAGCGTCTGTAAAGTTTGGAAGAAAGGAGACGAGATACTGGCAGAAGTAAAGCTGTGAGTACCGGGCGTGAGTCGTGCTTCGGTAGCTCAGATGGTAGGGCACTTGCCCGCGAAAGGCAAAGGTCCCGAGTTCGAGTCTCGGTCGGGCACACAGTTTTAATCTGCCAGGAAGTTCCATATCAGCGCCCACTCCGCTGCAGAGTGAAAATCTCATTCTGTATACACGAAGAATACGTTTGTTTTTCGCCGAACGTGCTGCCACGCATAAATAACTTTGTACAAGTTTTTCTCCAATGTAAAATATAGAAAGTATTGTTTGTAGTAATACTGTAACTTGCATTGCCGAGAAGTTATGCCAGTGACCAAGGTTGCGACTGTCAGGAGGGAGCGCAGTCTCACTACAGCTATGACTCAGATACTTGTTGTTTTCCACACCGAATAGTAATAACGAAGGCTGGATTTAAATTTATCAGCGAAATAAAATCGAGTATGGCGAAAACTTCTGAATGAAACTGGAATATATGCACAAATACTTTTAAGTTATTATTTTACGAACAAGAACATTGTATCTCTTTAAGTTCGAAGAAAATAAGTATTCGAGTTACTTTTGTTCTACGATGTACGATTAACTGATGGTATATGGTAATTCTTCTTGAGATGATGTACCAATAAAATCACCAGCTTAATGAAAGCATAATCTTAATGATATCATAATTTACGTTTTTTGAAATGTAGCATAATTTTCCGTTGAAACAGTTGAATATTTACAATAGACTGCTAATACTTCATACTGTTCAACGGAGACAGTTCAATGAGAAAAGAAGCGTTCTAGCAGTACCAGGTGAATATTCGTTTATTTGAGTACATTAAATAGAGAAGTCCCCCCCATGAACCATGGACCTTGCCGTTGGTGGGGAGGCTCGCGTGCCTCAGCGATACAGGTGGCCGTACCGTAGGTGCAACCACAACGGAGGGGTATCTGTTGAGAGACCAGACAAACATGTGGTTCCTGAAGCCTTTTCAGTAGTTGCAGGGGCAACAGTCTGGATGATTGACTGATCTGGCCTTGTAACATTAACCAAAACGGCCTTGCTGTGCTGGTACTGCGAACGGCTGAAAGCAAGGGGAAACTACAGCTGTAATTTTTACCGAGGACATGCAGCTTTACTGTATGATTAAATGATGATGGCGTCCTCTTGGGTAAAATATTCCGGAGGTAAAATAGTCCCCCATTCGGATCTCCGGGCGGGGCTACTCAGGAGGACGTCGTTATCAGGAGAAAGAAAACTGGTGCTCTACGGATCGGAGCGTTGAATATCAGATCCCTTAATCGGGCAGGTAGGTTAGAAAATTTAAAAAGGGAAATGGATAGGTTAAAGTTAGATACAGTGGGAATTAGTGAAGTTCGGTGGCAGGAGGAACAAGACTTTTGGTCAGGTGATTACAGGGCTATAAATACAAAATCAAATAGGGGTAATGCAGGAGTAGGTTTAATAATGAATAAAAAAAAATAGGAGTGCGGGTTAGCTACTACAAACAGCATAGTGAACGCATTATTGTGGCCAAGATAGACACAAAGCCCAGCCCTACTACAGTAGTAGAAGTTTATATGCCAACTAGCTCTGCAAATGATGAAGAAATAAATGAAATGTATGACGAGATAAAAGAAATTATTCAGGTAGTGAAGGGAGACGAAAATTTAATAGTCATGGGTGACTGGAATTCGTCTGTAGGAAAAGGGAGGGAAGGAAACATAGTAGGTGAATATGGATTGGGGGGAAGGAATGAAAGAGGAAGCCACCTTGTAGAATTTTGCACAGAGCAAAACTTAATCATAGCTGACACTTGGTTCAAGAATCATAAAAGAAGGTTGTATACCTGGAAGAATCCTGGAGATACTAAAAGGTATCAGATAGATAATATGATGGTAAGACAGAGATTTAGGAACCAGGTTTTAAATTGTAAGACATTTCCTGGGGCAGATGTGGATTCTGACCACAATCTATCGGTTATGAACTGCAGATTGAAACTGAAGAAACTGCAAAAAGGTGGGAATTTAAGGAGATGGGACCTGGATAAACTGAAAGAACCATAGGTTGTAGAGAGTTTTAGGGAGATCGTATGGGAACAATTGACAGGAATGGGGGAAAGAAATACAGTAGAAGAAGAATGGGTAGCTCTGTGGGATGAAGTAGTGAAGGAAGCAGACGATAAAGTAGGTAAAAAGACGAGGGCTAATAGAAATCCTTGGGTAACAGAAGAAATATTGAATTTAATTGATGAAAGGAGAAAATATAAAAATGCAGTAAATGAAGTAGGCAAAAAGGAATACAAACGTCTCAAAAATGATATCGACAGGAAGTGCAAAATGGCTAAGCAGGGATGGCTAGAGGACAAATGTAAGGATGTAGGGGCTTGTCTCACTAGGGGTAAGATAGATACTGCCTACAGGAAAATTAAAGAGACCTTTGGAGAGAAGAGAACCAATTTTATGAGTATCAAGAGCTCAGATGGCAACCCAGTTCTAAGCAAAGAAGGGAAGGCAGAAAGGTGGACGGAGTATATAGAGGGTTTATACAAGGGCGATGTACTTGAGGACTATATTATGGAAATGGAAGCGGATGTAGACGAAGCCGAAATTGGAGATAAGATACTGCGTGAAGAGTTTCACAGAGCACTGAAACACCTGAGTCGAAACAAGGCCCCGGGAGTAGACAACATTCCATTGGAACTACTGACGGCCTTGGGAGAGCCAGTCCTGACAAAACTCTACCATCTGGTGAGCAAGATGTATGAGACAGGCGAAATACCCTCAGACTTCAAGAAGAATATAATAATTCCAATTCCAAAGAAAGCAGGTGTTGACAGATGTGAAAATTACCGAACCATCAGTTTAATAAGTCACAGCTGCAAAATACTAACGCGAATTCTTTACAGACGAATGGAGAAACTGGTAGAAGCTGACCTCGGGGAAGATCAGTTTGGATTCCGTAGAAATGTTGGAACACGTGAGGCAATACTAACCCTACGACTTATCTTAGAAGAGAGATTAAGAAAAGGCAAACCTACGTTTCTAACATTTGTAGATTTAGAGAAAGCTTTTGACAATGTTAAGTGGAATACTCTGTTTCAAATTCTGAAGGTGGCAGGGGTAAAATACAGGGAGCGAAAGGCTATTTACAATTTGTACAGAAACCAGACGGCAGTTATAAGAGTCGAGGGGCATGAAAGGGAAGTAGTGGTTGGGAAAGGAGTGAGACAGGGTTGTAGCCTCTCCCCGATGTTATTCAATCTGTATATTGAGCAAGCAGTAAAGGAAACAAAAGAAAAATTCGGAGTAGGTATTAAAATTCATGGAGAAGAAGTAAAAACTTTGAGGTTCGCCGATGACATTGTAATTCTGTCAGAGACAGCAAAGGACTTGGAAGAGCAGTTGAACGGAATGGACAGTGTCTTGAAAGGAGGATATAAGATGAACATCAACAAAAGCAAAACGAGGATAATGGAATGTAGTCAAATTAAGTCGGGTGATGCTGAGGGAATTAGATTAGGAAATGAGACACTTAAAGTAGTAAAGGAGTTTTGCTATTTGGGGAGCAAAATAACTGATGATGGTCGAAGTAGAGAAGATATAAAACGTAGACTGGCAATGGCAAGGAAAGCGTTTCTAAAGAAGAGAAATTTGTTAACATCGAGTATAGGTTTAAGTGTCAGGAAGTCGTTTCTGAAAGTATTTGTATGGAGTGTAGCCATGTATGGAAGTGAAACATGGACGATAACTTGTTTGGACAAGAAGAGAATAGAAGCTTTCGAAATGTGGTGCTACAGAAGAATGCTGAAGATAAGGTGGGTAGATCACGTAACTAATGAGGAGGTATTGAATAGGATTGGGGAGAAGAGAAGTTTGTGGCACAACTTGACTAGAAGAAGGGATCAGTTTGTAGGACATGTTTTGAGGCATCAAGGGATCACAAATTTAGCATTGGAAGGCACCGTGGACGGTAAAAATCGTAGAGGGAGACCAAGAGATGAATACACTAAGCAGATTCAGAAGGATGTAGGTTGCAGTAGGTACTGGGAGATGAAGAAGCTTGCACAGGACAGAGTAGCATGGAGAGCTGCATCAAACCAGTCTCTGGACTGAAGACCACAACAACAACAAATAGAGAAGTCACTATAAAGTACTTTTACATTTTAAGTATGTTCTTCTAGTGGCTACCACCACAGTGGGTTGTGGGCTGTCAAATCCCGATACACACGTTAACGAAATGAAAGCTCGTGGCACCATTGTTAGGACATAAATCGTTGCTTGTATTTGTTACCATGTGGACTCTATTAATTTCATCAGGAAACGTAGAAAATGTAAGCTCGCTTGGAGTGCTCAGTCACACAACACTCGGATATCAGTGACACAGTAATCGTTACGGAGGGCGAACGCAAACTGCAGTTTTTCTCCTTTCGTTGAGAAACTCATATCCGGGACTAGTTCCGATTGTTTGCAGTGCTCGCCCAATCTGCAGCAGGAGTGCCTGAGATGGCGGTTATTGGGGACGTGACACTGGCCATCTTTTCGACGACCCTCAGAATCGTTCTCTACCCTCTGTCTGGGTGGGAGCTTACGTAGCCGCCCTGCTCCTTTGTCACGCTCACATTTTTTTTGTGTGTATTGTTTGACCTCTAATATAGTGTTCAAGGCTTTTTACTAGCGGGAGACTATGTTTAGCAGCAAAGAAAAATGTAACCTTCCATGCTATCGTACTGTGATAAATAGATGGCAATATTGCGGGGCACAGGTTGTCTTCATAGTGCCCACGGGGTGTCCTGGCAGGGAAATCACGCAGCATGTTCCTGTTCTGAGGCCTTCAGAATAAGCCTCCAGGACGTTAAGTCCATCATGTTTGCCCTTTGATTCCTTCGCCAGTCCTGCCATATTGGATAACCAAATGTGATCTACAAAATACAGCCTGAAAGTCTCTTCCACTCCAGTCGTCTCCATAACAAAGAGGCACAAAGGGAGTTAAAGTTCTATTTGATGGGATAGAATTTCGTTCTTAAATACACTCCAAGACAAAAAAAGACGCATCAACAAGGAATTATCCGAACGAGACGAAAATCGGTAGATTTAATGTGCATGTAAAGACAAGCAAATGATTACAGTTCCAGAAAAACTGGATGATGTATTCAAGTGAAAGAGCTTCACAATCTGAGCAAATCATTAAGGGGAGTTAGAACGGTAAAAATTTGTTTTCACATTTTCGGATTTTTCTCATAAAATTTGCAATTTTCCGAAACTCACATGGGAAGTATTTTATTTGATTTTTTAAATATAATCTACACCGGTAGAAAATGTTAAAATTTTATGTGCATTACTTCAACATCTAATAAAATCGGCATTTTTTATATAGAAGGCTGAGGTTTGGTGTGTCATAAAGTTCATGTCCAGAAGAGGATGGGCAGCAAGTTGAGGAAGTTGAAACAAAGTTTGAGAGACAAGAAACTTTCTGATGGTAAAAACATAAGAGGCAGGCTGACAGACAAAATGATTGATGAACTAAAGCAGTATTATGGAATGGCCATTAGAAATAATACTGAGGATCTGTTGAAAATGAAGTAGGCAGTATGGGCTACCTTCTTCCACAGACTGTCAACTGCTGAAAAACCAGTACACCATCTTTGCCCTCCTGAACCTGATTCATAGTGCAATTACCGCAATGTCCAGTACTCAAACAGTTCATACAGCCACAAACATTCCATCCCAGCAGCAGCCATTGACATCATAAAACCTTTTTACAAAGAACTGGCAAATCCCGAATTACTGATGAAGTGTCTGCATGGTCAGACTCAAAATCCCAATGAGTCGTTCAATAATCTTATATGGGTTACCATAAAATGTTTTTGTTGGAATTAAGACACTAAAGTGGGGGTCAGTGACGCTGTAATTGCTTTTATGATGGCAGCATTGATAGCGTGAAAGTACTACAGCATATGGGAATTAATCCTGGAGCAAACTGTATCAGAGAACCTGAACGGATGGATAAGGTTCGCATTGATAAAGCTGAGTACGCAGCACGGTTGCCCACTGAGGAGTCCAGGAAGAAGAAAAGAAGAAAAAAATTAGAAAAAGATCAAGAAGATGATATACAGTATAGTGCAGGGTGCTTCTATGTGAGTAAAAATAAAAAAATAAGCATATATTAAGTGAGTTACAGTGTTTAGAAAGCTTAGAAGCCGTTCGTGAAAATTTACATTTTCGCTTACATCTTTTCCTAAATCTCAGAAACCACTTCGAGTAGAGTATTCAAATTTTCAGGGAGTAAAAACATACACATCCCGAGTCTACTAACTAAAAGAAGAACGTAATATTACGTACAATTAAAATTATTTAGGATAATGTACAAAAAGGTACACATAATTTAAACGCGTAGTTAAAAAATTGTATTTCCGAAAGCAGTGGCTGAAATGCAGTTATTGTAGTTCAGCAGACTCAGAACATACAGTTAAATGTCCTGCAAAAGTTTCATGTCAATGGCTACAGTGCTTCCTGAAATACAGGGAATCCAATTCACTAAATTTAACATTGTCGGGATAGGGCATTCCAACTCCCCTAAACGCGTTGGTTCAACTCTGGTCCTTATGCAAGCGCTCATTTGGCTTACCATTCATTTATAGAGCTATTGGATGTCCTCTTAAGGGATATCGTGCAAAATTCTGTCCAATTAATCTTAAAAATCCCGAGATGGTTTAAGGCCCTACCCATAATGCACCAAAAGTTCTCTGTTGGCGAGAGATCCGGCGATCATCTTGACCAAGGTAGGATTTAGCAAGCACCAAGACAAGGAGTAGAAATTCTCGCCGTGTACGTGCGAGCAATATCTAGAGAAAATGTAAGCCCAGCATGGCTTGCCATGAAGGGAACCAAAATGAGCCATAGAATATCGTAGGTGTAATGCCGTGATGTAAGGGCACCGCGGATGACAACCATAGAGACCGTGCTACTCCTGGTTGTCAGGCCGTATGGTGGTATTCCAGCGTGGTCCAGCGCGTCTCCAGAAACGTCTTTGGAGGTATAGGGGCACAATTCGAAGCGGGTCTCATCACTGAAGAGAAGTCTCTTCGAATCAGTGAGATTCCAGACCGAAGGGGAAAAAATTAGGCGAAAACATGCAAGTCGAGAGTACTGTATAAACACCAATACTGGTGGTAATAGTATTTTTAAGTCAAAGTAGGTGTGATCTGATTTCACTTATAACGTCACTGAATACCATTATCATCAGTATGGGCGATTATAGTCAACTGTCAAGCATAAGCACTATATGACGACAATGAATTACGTCTTCGTACAATAAGATACTTTTTTAAATAAAGCGTACGTTACAGTTTTCGATCGTCTTTCTGTGAACAGCGAGTAACGCTCGTTAGACGTGTGACATTATACGCCGTCAACAATCTTATAAACTAGTTTCTGTTGTAAGCTATAAAATTAAACGGCCAGAGCGAACGTCTTTCTTTCGACTGCGTACACATTTCCTTCCCTTTTCTATAGGATCTAAATAAGTTTGTAGTGAACTTTCCTTTAACTGTTTGATATCTAATTTAGTTAGCAGTGCGAGAACTCCATCGTTCAAGCCACATAAAACAGTCATTTGCATATCCGCATACGATTTGTTTTACAAGGATGGTGCACAAGAGTCGATGAATGTGAACCGATACATGTTTTACACCTACATTTAAATGTATACTCTTCCAGCCATCTCACCTGGGATTATTTCGCGAGGCATATGTGCGACGACGTAACTGTTCTTGGAACGTACGCTCTCGGAATTTCAACAGTAAATCTCACCTTTGTGCACAGTTTGTTTATTATAGAGTCTGTCACTGGAGTTTCTTGAGTATCTCTACAACGTCGTCGAGCCGACTAAACAATCCCGTCCCGCTCTTGGACGGAATTTCGCTGTTCCTTCTTTTAACCCTACTTGTTAAGGGTCTCATATCAATGAATAGTTTTTAAGAATCGGTCGAACGAGTGTTTTGTAAGGCACTGGTTTCGTGGATGAGTTACACTTCCTTAAGATACTCCCAATGAATCTCAATCTCGAATCTACTTCTCGTACTATTTGTTTTGTGTGATCATTCAACTTTAGATAGTCGTGGATGGTTGCCCCTAGATATTTTACGGCAGTTACTGTTTCCAGCGATTAGACGCCAATAGCGTAATCGCACAGTGGTCGATCTCTTCGCCTATTTATGAGTAATACTTTTCGTATGTTTGCGATCAGTGTCAACTGCCGAGCCCTGCACCATCTGTCAGTCCTCTGAGCGTCTTCCTGCACATCGCTACAGCCTTCTGTCTTCCAACATAGAACGGAATGACTGGCTCTGAGCACTATAGGACTCAACGTCTGTGGTCATAAGTCCCCTAGAACTTAGAACTACTTAAACCTAACTAACCTAAGGACACCACACACACCCATGCCCGAGGCAGGATTCGAACCTGCGAAGAGAACGGAATCTTCCGCGAATAGACTAACAGAGCATCCAACATTACCCACTAAATCCTTAACGTAAATTGTGGATAGTAACAGCTATGTAACACTTGCTTGGGATACTTCCGAAATTACTCATAGATTTTTCGACTCTGTTCGACAAATACGGTCTGATAGTCGGTAAACTCGTATTCTGTCCAATAAGCAACATGGTGGAAACGTGTCGAATGCCTTCTGGAACACAAGGAACACAGCATCAGCCAGAGCGACTTTGTCTACGGGGTTATGGATCTCGTGAAGGAACAGAGCAAGCTGAGTTTTACAGGAGCTCTGTTTGCGAAATCTATGCTGATTTTTATAGAGGCGATTTCCACTCTAAGAACGTCATAATGCGTGAACATAAAACATCTTCCACAATTTTCTACAACAGATGGAATCAGCTACATAGGCCTATCATTATGCGCGTCTTTCCGACGACCTTTCTTGTAAACTGGAATGATCTGCGCTTTTCTACAATCGGGAGATAACCCTTTGTTGCTCCAGTACGTATGATAAATTACTGCTAGGAGGGGTGATTACTGTTTTGCTGTAGTACCTATTCGCAAAAGCATCTATTACGTTTCCGGTTGCAGAAGTGTAAGACAAGCCATGTTCCATTCTCATCACTGGTCGACATTCTACAGCTTGTTGCTGCAACTACCCTTCCCTATTTTGTGCTATCTAAAATTTTTAGTCTTTTTTGGGGTTCTATAACTGAACCGATAAAAACGAAACTCATACGATCTCTTTGTTGTCTGTCTGTCTGTCTGTCTGTCTCTCTCTCTCTCTCTCTCTCTCTCTCTCTCTCTCTCTCTCTCTCTGTCTGTCCGACTATTGAAAACCCTTTTTCTCAGGAACCGTTGGAAGAAACGAGTAAACGTATCTACTTGAAATTTATGTCACATCTTAGGGTCTGCGCTCCCTTGGCGATATAAAAAAGTGAAGCTTCTAAGTCAATGCAATCAAATGATATGGCCATTTATGTCATATATATTGATACTCACGAACTCTCATCAAAACCTAAGCGGTACTTCCCATTGGTGTAGAGACAAGAAACAAGGTTTCACTGCTCAAGTAAAAGTAAAAATCCGAGAATAAAATGTTCTTGAAAGTCTTTTAACGACTGGAATTGATATCTTACCAGTATCAATGTCGGTAACAGGCAAAAGTCGTCAATATCCTTAGTTCGTGGAGTGGATGAACTGCTTGTATACATTTAGTTTGTACGGAACCCTCATTGCGCTAGTCCTTGTCGCACATGGCCACTTGTTTTTAATAGTCACTGTGAGCATCGTTTTCTCATTGATTCCTGTCAAAATATCTTCATCGGAGTTTAATGTAGTTCTGTGCCACAGTGGAACGGCAAAGCCGGCCGAAGTGGCCGAGCGGTTCTAGGCGCTACAGTCTGGAACCGCGCGACCGCTACGGTCGCAGGTTCGAATCCTGCCTCGGGCATGCATGTGTGTGATGTCCTTAGGTTAGTTAGGTTTAAGTAGTTCTAAGTTCTAGGGGACTCATGAGCACAGAAGTTAAGTCCCATAGTGCTCAGAGCCATTTGATTTTTGGAACGGCAAGTCGCGTTACAACAGTTTTTGTTGCTCTGTGATCACGAGACAGTGAACTACGTATTTGATCTCTATGTCATTAACGCTAGAGATAGAAACCTGTCTTATATATTCACGATGAAACTGCCTGGCGAATCTGAAAAGAAGAAACAAGAAAGAAAAGAAAAAATTATAATATTCCAGCCGTGTAATACAGTAGTAGCTCAGAATCTCGCTGGGACGTTACCATCTTATTACATTTATCTTCCGTTTTACGATCTCGAAGTGTAGCGGTTCTGGTCCATCTGGAACGTAGCAGTAGCGTTCTTTTACGGTTCGTCACGCTCATCAGCATATTTCCAAGTGGGTGGAGCACCATAATCCACTGGCTAAAAAGTAAACGAATGCTATGACATCTTATGGTTCAAATGGCTCTGAGCACTATGGGACTTAACATCTGTGGTCATCAGTCCCCTAGAACTTAGAACTACTTAAACCTAACTAACCTAAGGACATCACACACATCCATGCCCGAGGCAGGATTCGAACCTGCGACCGTAGCGGTATGACATCTTAATACGTTTTCATAGTTCGAAAGAAGTGTTCCAACATTTCCGCTTGACTATTTCCAATAAGACGTTCAGCTCACTGCCACAATCTCTCTTAGAAATACACGAAACGACAGCGATATTAACAAAGCATTCGGGAAGGAAAATATTCACAAAGCTAATAAATAAGTCCGCTATAGCTATCGCGATTAATGAGTTCCACGGGCAAAAATTAATCAATTGTTTTTTCCCTATTTTGTGTTTTAGCGGGGGGGCTCATACTTTGGTTGATTCCACAGAATTCTCGTTGTGGAATGTCGACCCTCTTAATAGTTAGCTTAGGGTCCATTCCAAATTAATTTTCACAGATGCGGGATAAAATTACTGTTCACAGAACCGAAAGCATGGAATCATTATGCGGATAATAAAATTTATTGCATGGTTGTAGATCTCAGTCTTCGACTTCTCACGCAAAATACGATAATCGTGACGTCACATCGGACCGTTTCCTTACACACCGAGAGGCGAACACGATACCTAGATATATTTTGCTGAACTCCGATAGCAAAATAGCTCTTAATTATTTGTATGTTGTTACACACACACACACACACACACACACACACACACACACACACACACACACAGCTCGTGGCGAGCCTTTGCAAAGATATGCTTTACAGGGAAGGGGAGATCAGATAGTGGTACAATAAGTACCCTCCGCCACACACCGTAAGGTGGCTCGCGGAGTATAGATGTAGATGTAGATGTAGATTTTGAGAAAATGACGTATTTTCACGGGAGAATAAGCAATGAATAATTATCTTCTTTAATTTTGTGGAGGCAGCGCAAACAGAAACTTTCAAAATGCGGTTTCGACAAACAAGTGAGCATCATCTAACTGAATACAGAACACAAAGAGAGGTCTCGTTTTGTTTTTATAATCGGAGTGCAATCCTTTCTTGGCCTATTCATGCTTGTCTACATAGGCAACACATCAGGTAAATTAATTATAAAATCTACCCGAAGTGGCTGTCCCTGTGGTGTAAGTACGAATAGAGAAAGAGAACAGCGCTCTCGGCCTATTAAACCTTGACTACTAGCTACTGTCGGCTGTTCAGGGTGGGCAAATAAAATTGGTCCGGAAGATACTTCATGCACCTCCCGATAGGAGGCTGCAGACGAAGTAAGTTAGGATCGCCTGTCATGAAGGGCATGAAATATTTTCTGGGCCAGTTTCATTTACTGACCCTTTACTTACGCTGACAACGCAAAAGATGTCTTACGTCACCGCTTACCGCATGCATACTTACCTATAATTTTAAAATTATTTTATCGTTACTCTCAAGTATAAATATTATAGATTGTACGAGTATAACGATTATTGTTGTCTTCTCTTCCTCAGGTATAGACAGTCTGATAGTGAAATGTCGCAAGAAAATACAAGAAAATTCGTTATTCTCACCTACATACCACCTCAGCATAAAGTAAGTAATTATTGTAAATTTTCACGTACAAAATCTAATAATCAAATGAAATACACTGCAACACTCATACGTTTATATTTGCCGTAAAACAAATCTATTGGTCAGACGAAACCTCCAGGTCCTTATATCCTGACGTTCTTGGAAACTACAATTATCATTTTCTGAAAGTTATCATTTCTGAAACATCCACCATAAAATACTGCAGAAAGATGATGATAAGATTGGTAATGTAACGGAAATAATATTTCCCACCCCCATCGTTCCGAAAGGTAGGTGGTTCTTATCCCCACAGCGATTCTTTCCAGTAAGTAAGTGATATGTATACCAAGTTTTGTACAAATCGGTCCAGTGGTTTAGGAGGAGATATGGAAGATACATACTCGTACATTCACACATACTACATACATATGTACGGATGCGTGGATTACTTCGTAACGAAGCCACATTGTTTGTAGGAAATGTATGGTTTTAAAGAAACTATGAGACTCTGAGAACAAAACGTCACCTCCTTAAGTATGCCATTATATGTATGAGTCATTTCTATAGTACGACAGACAATGATCACTAGTACGCTTCTAGCCATTAAAATTGTAACATCATGTAGACTGAGTGCAACAAAGATGCAATTAGCGTGAAGTGTACCACATGCTTGGATATCCAAATGACTAACACTTCAGCGTAACGTCATAAGTAGGCGAGAATAACGCCTTTCAAATTCTCTATACAAGGAAAAATTACGCAGCGGGCTTCTTATTCAGAAATCGCTTTGAATATTTTTCGTTTGCGAAAAATTCGCGTTCTGCTTCGGGTAATAAGGAGAAATGTATAATAGCAAGTGTCATAATTCACTAATCGTAGGAACGAGGCCATTCGAGATTAGAGTTTATCGCTCCACGATGTTACTGATCGCTTTGGTCAAGATCCCACGACTGTCAAGCGCATGTGGAATCGACGGGTTGAGGTGCGCGCCAAGCTGTATCTCAACAGCCCCACGTGACTAGCGCCAGAGAGGACAGACATGTGATTATCTACGTCGTCGAGAATTATAGAACTTGTGTCTGGAAATAGGTGCGTTTGTTGCAACGCAAGTATCCACTTGAGCAGAGTGAAAACGTGTGTAGACCTACAGACTGTCATCACGGGGACCATTGGTGCATTGCTGGAGAGAAAGAAGTTCGCTGACAATGGTGCAACCAACAACAATGGGGACAGAAATGGTATCACGTCAGTGTCAACTTCTTAAACGAGTTCTGGGCTCTGTGCACACCATGACGATGGACGTATCCCTGTGTGGAGGTTCCGAGAAGATCGAATGTTGCCGTATGGCATTCGTCTTAGCCACATACTCGTAGCATTTGGTGTGATGGTATGGGGTGTCACTGTGTACACAACGTGATTACTCCTCGTTCTCATAGCGGTTAATCTGAACTGCATGTAATCCATTTCTGATACGTTAATGCTATGTTTGATGTGTCGCTACGTTAGCTTTCAACAGGGCAACACAAGATTGCATGTCACCCGTGCTGTCGTGATCTTCCTCTGCTGTTGCCTTAGCCAATACGGTTCTCTCACCCAAAGAAAACATCTGGTCATCAGTGCTAAAAGACTGGTATGCCATGAGACGGGCACGCCATTCGCCAGCCACTACTCTGCAAACCACTGTGAAGTGCATGGCAGAGAGTACTTCTCACTGTAACTGTTATTAGTGCTTATCCCGTTCCGTTCACGTATGGTCCGCGGGAGGAATAAGTGCTTAAACACCTCTGTGTGCGCTGTAATTAGTATAATCTTTTTTCGCGCTACCTATGGCACGGTACGTAGGGAGTTTTACTATATTTCTAAATTCATCACCTACATTTCTAGGAATTTTCCCTGTCGTCTTCCACGGGAGAGTTCGCGTCTTCCTTCAAAGTCTGCCGTTTCTTCACATGCTCTGTGACACTCTTTCATGGATCGAACAAATCAGTGACCATTCTTGCTGGCCTTCTTTGTATATGTAAAATATTACGTGCTGGCCCTGTTCGGTACAGGTCCCAAACACTTGAGCAGTATTCCAGGACGAGTGTTTTGCAGGTGATCTCATTTGCTGACAGATAGTTTTTCCCTAGTATTCTAGCAATGAACCGCAGTCTGGCACTGACTTTACTTACTAGTGAACCTATGTGATCGTTCAATTTCATAACCCTAAAAACTGTTATACCCACGTATTTGTATAGTTCGCCGCCCGGGGATTAGCCAAGCGGTCTTAGGCGCTGCAGCCATTGCCTGTGCGGCTGGTCCCGGCGGAGGTTCGAGTCCTCCTTCGGGCATGGGTGTGTGTCTTTGTCCTTAGGATAATTTAGGTTAAGTAGTGTGTAAGCTTAGGGACTGATGATCTTAGCAGTTAAGTCCCATAAGATTTCACACACATTTGAACATTTTTTTTTTTTTTTGTATTAGTTCTTCGATTCCAACTGTAATATTTGAGTCATAGGTTACTACGTTTTTTTTTTTTTTTTCATTTTGTGAAGCACAATATTTTAAATCACTTACGGGAATGCAGCCGGGTGACATCGTTGACAGCGGCCGATATTTCGACAGGTTCACATTCTGTCATATTTAAGGCAAAACCGCAGCAGGTAAGTGTTTTGCTAGGGAGTTAAAAACATCGATTTTCTGAGCAATTTAGGAGAGATAAAAACACACAAACTCATACTGTCACCTCTGAGACCATCACACAACAAAACATGACTGACGTCAGAATTTATCGACCGTGAAAATTAATAACCAACGAGTGAGGTAGCATTAACTCTGTCCCTCTGCTTTTTGACAAGGGAGGGAGCAGGATTCCGGGCAGAATTTAAGCAAAACCACCATCTTGCTTATAAGTTTCTTCTTAATTAAAAGCCGGCCGGAGTGGCCTAGCGGTTGTTCTAGGCGCTTTAGTCTGGAACCGCGCTACCGCTACGGTAGCAGGTTCGAATCCTGCCTCGGGCATGGGTGTGTGTGATGTCCCTAGGTTAGTTAGGTTAAAGTAGTTCTAAGTTCTAGGAGACTGATGATCTCAGATGTTAAGTCCCATAATGCCCAGAGCCATTTGAACCATTTTGTTAATTAAATTTCAGCCGCTTCCATAATTACACTATCCAAATAGCTGGAAGTGCATCCCAGAATCTCCATATTGTTATATTCCATAGCATTATTGGTGCCAACATAGTGTTCTGCAGTAGCAGATTTGCTCGGCTATTGTAATCGTGTGTGGTGCTTATGCTCAGTACACCGGTCCTCCATAGCCCTGAAAATCTGACCAATACATGACATGTCACAGCTCCAAGGAATACGATAGTTATCAGAGTTACGTTTTTCAAAATCCATCTAAGGTTAAGCTGCTTTCAGATTCCGTAGAGGATCTAGTTTCGCGCAAGGCGGGTGTCCATGCTTCTCCTTGCAGTTGTGGCAAGTCATACGTTGGTCAGACTGTCAGGAGTGTGGAGCATGGTCGTTTTGAGCATAAGCGTCACACACGCTTATAACAGCCCAGCAAATCTGCTATTGCAGAACATTGTCTTGGACCGGTCATCCTATGGAATTTAACGACATGCTGGCATGCGCTACCAGCTGCTACCAGAGTGTTATTAAAAAAGCAGTTGAAATTAAATTAATAAGTAAACTTTTAAAGAGAAATGGAGAAATTTGTCTAAATTTTGCGCGGAATCCTGCTCTCTATCAAGTTAAAAAAAAAAAAAAGAAAAGAAAAGGAACCAGGTGGACAGTGTTAATGCTACCTCACCAGCTGGTTATTAATTTCCACCATCTATAAATTCTGACATCGGTATGTAATGTTTGTAGTGTACAGGATTATTAGTCTTCATTCGTTGTACAGACAATATTTTTACTGAATGAGTGCCTCATTGGCCAATGGTTAGATTACAAATTTCTGGTATTCAATCCTTGATCGGTCCTAGTATTTTGCTGTCATTTTTCGCTTCGTCCACCTCTGACGTTGACTTGTAGATGTGAAAAGAAAATGGAAGCTGCATCTTCATTTAGAGACCACGTTGAACTGTTTGTTCGTGCCTGTGTAAGTAAGTTCAAAGATTGGAGCAAGGCAAGGGCACATCAAATACGACCTAGTTAAGCACAGTGCTGTTCAAACCGACGTCCTTAATGAAGACAGCTTTTCAGGAATAGAATACTGCAGCACCTTCAATGAACATCATTTCCGTGCACCGCCCACTGAGCCCACAAATTCAGATAACCACCTTTAACGGTGTGTCCGTCACCAAATGGCTTTGAGCACTATGCGACTTAACTTCTGAGGTCATCAGTCGCCTAGAACTTAGAACTACTTAAACCTAACTAACCTAAGGACATCACACACATCCATGCCCGAGGCAGGATTCAAACCTGCGACCGTAGCGGTCGCCCGGCCAGAACCGCACGGCCACTGCGGCTGGCTGTCCATCACCAACTCTGCTAATTTATTACCGTTATTATTATTATTTTGAGTATTACTTATTCATGTGTGCATAGAATTTTGTGTGTACTCCATGCTTAGTAAATCTTAAGAAATACAATAGTTCCATGGGTGTAACTAACAGTTTTTCTTGGCCTGCGCCCAGGCGGAACAGGAAATCCCAGAAATAACGGCTGTAACAACACTTTTATTGCAGGGGGAGCTCCAATTCGCGGCATTTTAGCTGCACCACGAATGTATCCGAAAGCTCGGGTTATCTGATCTGACAATGTACGAATTAAATAAATACTTGCTGGCTCACCATCACATACCTAGGTAATACAAGCACTGAACACTTTTTGGATCTTTAATACTCGTTAATAAAATCACAGCAAATATCGATTCAACGCAGTTCTGTGTGTTAAACTACAAAGCTCTCTGAATATGCGCAGAAACTATTAAATGACACATGCTGCTCACAGCTTCATTAAATGTAGTCGCGCATTATTCCGCGTCTCAGTTTACAGAGTAAATATCACAAGCTTCATACTCGTGCGTTTTCATGTTAAAACATCACAGACTCATTATATCATTGTCAGCATGTCACGAAAACGGTATTAAGCTATTCGCTTGGTGTGTCTCATTAAAACCGAAAAAACAACACTGCGTGCGCACCGTAGGTTATGTCAACACACTGTAATAGTAGTGTCATTAATGCGGAGCAAACGTTTGTTGTCCTAACAATGCTGACTATGTCACGTATATGTCGGTGAAGTTCTCTGTTCCTTGCTGTGCACTCTTTTTTAACGTTTACTCTGCATCGACAGAAGTACTTTTGAGTTAATAACGGAATATAATGACAGAAACATTGTCATCGCTTCAAGATGCGGATAACTTAGTTGGTAGGTGCCTGACGAGGCATCTGACGCCCCCTTATTTTACATATATCAGTCTTTCTACTGTTTTCTCTAGTATCAGTCCCTTCATCTCCGCCTCTTTACAATGGCATCGTCCTCAACAGAAGTATACTCGTGAAATTATAATAAAATTCTATTCAACGCAATTCTGTGTTGTAAACTAAAAACCTCTTTGAATATGCACGGAAACTATTAAACGGCAGAAAAGTCGCTGATTGAAATCTAAATATGCAGGAGAAGTAGGTATTAGAGAATTTTTGCAATGAAGAAGGAAAATAATCTGTTTATTACGTACAAATGTTGTTATGTACCAACGTTATACAACATTAATCGTAGCAAAGAACAACATGAATCAAAAAATAATAATTTAAAGCATTAATGACACAAGAAACGTAGAAGTAGCTGAAGTCGGGGTTGGACAAGCAGCAGGTTATGTTAACTGTAGGAAGAAGCCG
Organism: Schistocerca americana; assembly: GCF_021461395.2. NCBI lineage: Eukaryota > Metazoa > Arthropoda > Insecta > Orthoptera > Acrididae > Schistocerca > Schistocerca americana. The sequence goes on along the minus strand of NC_060119.1, from coordinate 255,937,003 downwards.
GTCGGGGTGGCCGAGCGGTTCTAGGTGCTAATGTCTAGAGCCGCGCGACCGCTACGGTCGCAGGTTCGAATCCTGCCTCGGGCATGGATGTGTGTGATGTCCTTAGGTCAGTTAGGTTTAAGTAGTTCTAAGTTCTAGGGGACTGATGACCTCAGAAGTTAAGTTAGGTTAGGTTAGTGGTGTTTAACGTCCCGTCGACAACGAGGTCATTAGAGACGGAGCGCAAGCTCGGGTTAGGGAAGGATGGGGAAGGAAATCGACCGTGCCCTTTCAAAGGAACCATCCCGGCATTTGCCTGAAACGATTTAGGGAAATCACGGAAAACCTAAAACAGGGTGGCCGGAGACGGGATTGAACCGTCGTCCTCCCGAATGCGAGTCCAGTGTGCTAACCACTGCGCCACCTCGCTCGGTCAGAAGTTAAGTCCCATAGTGTTCAGAGCCATTTGAACCATTTGAACCAAAGCAGTTGTAAACAAGTTGAAATGAAAGTGTATAAAACAATTACCATAAAATTGAACCAAAGTAAATAGAGATACTAATAAATTTTGGGGCCACTAATGACCCCACGATATATCTATAGTAACTCTGGGTTAATAGCGCATCTAACAAAAGATCTACAAAGTTCGCATTAACAACTACCACCAAATACGGTCTCATTTTCAACGGAAAATGCTATGCACTATAGTATGCATTGGATAGATAATCAGATACTCGACCTCAACACTCATAGCACTCTTCCATTGTGTAAGACTCAACTACACGACAACGCGCATAATAAGGGAGAGCACAACGTTGCAGTATTCCTATAGCTGTGAGGTAAAATGTTTGCCTGTGAAGTCAGGGCTGCTTTGTTTCCGGTTCCAATCTACCGGATGCATAGATTTTTAACCGTTTCGTGACAGAGTTACGAGCAGTCAGATCGAAATAAATATGGAGAATTTATTTATCAATTTCTATAGTACTTCATTGTGGCACAAGACAACAAGTAAATACAGTCCGTTTCAAGCCCAGAATTAGTAATATCTTCCAGATCTGTGCTGATACAGCCACGCTGCTGCTGCTGCTACAGATGCCTTATGTTTCATTAAAACAGACTTTCGTTTCAAGCATATCATGATTATATAAATTTTTTGAATTAGTACAGTGCATATGTTAATAGCGTTGTCCGTTATTGAATTGAAAACAACAGTAAACTTCAAAGAGAAATTAATCACCAACAGTATATTGCAGTGGCACTCACATAGTTTTAGGCAAAAGTATTAAATCTTTAGCGAAAGTGACTGAACGTAGCATGTAGCACGCCGCAGTGTATTTTAGTAACAGTGGTGGCCGTCAGCGATGCTATGTCGATGTGTCGGACACAATAACAGATGCATTAGTGAGGCAAGGATAACTGGGCGCAGTGGTAAACCGTAATGTGCAGCAAAGAACGATGTGCACTCATGCTCATTAATTAAGGATAATGCTGATACATGGTGAAGCAACGCTCTGGTGAGCGGTTTGCGGGTTTAAATCACCTCGGGGTACGACCATGTGGTGCATTTGACCTGCGGTCGTCGCACCGTGGCGCTGGCAGCAGTCCACATACGCAAAGGTGTGTTGGTGCATGTCAGAGTACGGTGCAGCGAGGAACTGTGAAGACGTTTTCAGACGTGCTAATGGTGACTGTGTGTTGAAAATGGCTCAAAGAATACATATTGATGACGATATGAGGGGTAGAATACTAGAGCGACTGGAGGCTGGTCAAAAACAGCAGGTCAGCACGGGCCCTCCGTGTGCCACAAAGTGTGATCTCAAGATTATGGTAACGATTCCATCAGACAGGAAACGTGTCCAGGCGGTACAGTACGCGACGTCCACAGTGTACAACACCACAAGAAGACCGATATCTCACCATCAGTGCCCGCAGACGTCCACGGAGTACTGCAGGTACTCTTGCTCGGGATCTTACCGTAGCCACTGGAACAGTTGTCTCCAGACACACAGTCTCTGCTGTTGACTGCTGCAATTTCGGCCCTCTTGACACAGCTCTGTATGGACCACCTCTGTAGAGCATGGTGTGTTAACAGGTAGTATCTCTCATTAAACGAGGAGGTAAATAAAGTGGTGCTGCAAGAGACTGAGCAAAGAGAGTTCGATAGTTTAAGGGGTTTGACACCGAAAATGTCTAGGGGAGTACACAGGGACGCGCCTAAGTATTTTCATGTAGGGGTTAGTTTAGCGTTTGAACATGAAGAAAGCGATAGATCGACAAGAGTAAGAGATGGGAAACAGGTATTTACATCGAATATTAAGTGTTTTCGTTGCGGTCGAACGGGACGGGTACAAAGAGAACGTTACCAATTATGGAACCCACAGAATAACTGGAGTAACCGGGGTCGCCAACAATTTGGTGGAAATGGCACCAGAGGAGGTTTTGGTCAACGGCAAGGTTACAGGGATTATGGTAGAGGTAGTCCATGGAATAGGAAGCGTCCGTTAAACTTACAAGAGGAGCCACACGGTCACCGACAGGAGTTTCCGGTAGTATTAAGTTAAGTGAGAACGAATGCAGAGGTGGAATGTGCCATATTGAGTGTTTTGGATGGAGGAGAGTATTAAGTATTGTTGGACAGAGGAGCATATATGTCAGCAGCCTCAAGATGGTTCAAATGGCTCCAAGCACTATGGGACTTAACATCTGAGGTCATCAGTCGCCTAGACTTATAACTACTTAAACCTAACTAACCTAAGAACATCACACTCATCAATGCCCGAGGAAGGATTCGAACCTGTGACCGTAGCAGCAGCGCGGTTCCGGACTGAAGGGCCTAGCCTCAAGAAAATTGGTGCGTAGAAGGCAGTGGAACCCAACATGATATTATTAACTTTGGGTAGGGGATAATGACGTGCGACCATTGGAGCCAATAGTGATGAATTTTGCAGTTGTACAACGAAGTTTAGGCAATCCGTTGGAGTGGTATCTCATGTAAGCGAGAGGTACAGCATGATTTTGGGGTTAGATTTTCCGCATCAACATCATTCTATGACTGACCTTCGACAACGTATAGTGGAACTGAGCGGGAAGACAGTCCTACTAGACGAAATGGTGTCAATTTTGATCTGCCATGAGGAGTGTCTAGCATACAAGACGTCTACTTAAACCACGATCATTAGCTTTAAGGCTTGATTGCATGATTGTGTGTTGAAAAGCACCGGAAAATCACTATGGGTGAATGTGGAACCGAACTTACCAGCAGGTGTGATATGTGTAATAGAAACATTGTACGGTCGTGAAGGTTTAGATAAACGTGTCGTTTGCTGAAGTGCAGTATTGTACCCATACAGGAAAGGGACGGAGGGAAAGTTGTACCCGTGAGTACAGATAACTTTGGCGCCAAAGATGTAAAGTTGTTGAAGGTAACGTTATTAGCTACACTAAAGATTCATAGATGTTGCTCCTTTGCTATTTATGATGCAACATCATTCATTACACAGTACCACCGCATGCCTACTGCTTAAAACTCCCTGCTCACAACTGAAAGGTGTAAGCCCACCTAGTATTAACAGTTGTTAGTACAACCTCAGACCGTAGTTACTGCGGTGACATCGACTACAGGCCGAGAACAAACTCGTCTCAGAGCTTCGTGGGCGAACGGCGTATATTAAAAATACATTTGCGATTAATGGTAAGTAATACACTACGGGACATTAAAATTGCTACACCACGAAGATGACGTGCTACAGACCCGAAATTTAACCGACAGGAAGAAGATGCTGTGATATGCAAATGATTAGCTTTTCAGAGCATTCACACAAGGTTGGCGCTAGTGGCGACACCTATATCGTGCTGACATGAGGAAAGTTTCCAACCGATTTCTCATACAAAAACAGCAGTTTACCGGCGTTGCCGGGTGAAACATTGTTGTAATGCCTCGTATAAGGAGGAGAAATGCGTACCATCATGTTTCCGACTTTGATAAAGGTCGGAGTGTTGCCTATCGCGATTGCGGTTTATCGTATCGCGACATTGCTGCTCGCGTTGTTCGAGATCCAATGACTGTTAGCAGCAGAAGGGTAATACGGAACGCCGTTATGGATCCCAAGGGACTCGTATCACTAGCAGTCGAGATGATAGGCATCTTATCCGCATGGCTGTAACGGATCGTGCAGCCACGTCTCGATCCCTGAATCAACAGATGGAGACGTTTGCAAGACAACAATCATCTGCACGAACAGTTCAACGTCGTTTGCAGCAGCATGAACTATCAGCTCGGAGACCATGGCTGCGGTTACTCTTGACGCTGCATCACAGACAGGAGTGCCTGTGATGGTGTACTCAACATCATGATGGTCGCATCCGTGTTTGGCGACATCGCGGTAAACGCACATTGGAAGCGTGTATTGGTCATCGCCATACTGGCGTATCACCCGGCGTGAAGGCATGGGGTGCCATTGGTTACACGTCTCTGTGACCTCTTGTTGGCATTGACGGCACTTTGAACAGTGGACGTTACATTTCAGATGTGTTACGACCGGTGGCTCAACCCTTCATTCGATTCCTGCGAAACCCTACATTTCAAAAATGGTTCAAATGGCCCTGAGCACTACGGGACTTAACATCTATGGTCATCAGTCCCCTAGAACTTAGAACTACTTAAACCTAACTAACCTAAGCACATCACACAACACCCAGCCATCACGAGGCAGAGAAAATCCCTGACCCCGCCGGGAATCGAACCCGAGAACCCGGGCGTGGGAAGCGAGAACGCTTCCGCACGACCACGAGATGCGGGCCCTACATTTCAGCAGGATAATGCACGACCGTATGTTGCAGGTCCTTGTACGGGCCTTTCTGGATACAGAAAATGTTCGACTGCTGCCCTGGTCAGCACATTCTCCAGATTTTTCACCAGTTGAAAACGTCTGGTCAATGGTGGCCGATCAGCTGGCTAGTCACAATACGCCAGTCACTACTCTTGACGAATTGTGGCATCGTGCGAAGCTGCATAGGCAGCTGTACCTGTACACGCCATCCACGCTCTGTTTGACTCAATGCCCATGCGTATCAAGGCCGTTATTACGGCTATAGGTGGTTGTTCTGGGTACTGATTTGTCAGGATCTACGCACCCAAATTGCGTGAAAATGTAATCACATGTCAGTTCTAGTATAATATATTTGTCCAATGAATACCCGTTTATCATCTGCATTTCTTCTTGGTGTAGCAATTTTAATGGCCAGTAGTCCAGTAGTGTAATTCTGGCACAACATCATGTTGATACAATACTCAGTAGTGGTTAATTTTCACAGTCAGGTAATCACGTTGGTCATGTTATGAAAGAGCATCTATGTACGTGTTACCAATGGGGAAGTTATTTACATACCTGTTTTCGAGTAAGAACACTGAAGCTCCACACTGGACCGTTGGACAGGAAAGTCTGCTGTGTTGTCAGCAGAGACCAGACGTGTTGGAGTGTGCAGACTGCGAGACGGCAACAGAGGCGCAGACGCCGCTGCTCAGCAATTCGGAGTCACTACCCCTCGGGAGTGAACACCAATAGACCTGCATTCTTTCAAAACCTTGACGTTCCTTCAGACGCCTTTAAAACTAAGTTACAACACTGCGCACATAAACAACAAATAAAAAAACGCTTCAAAAGTAGACTACTTGCTGTATCTAGCAAAGCTATGTCCTGCCGTTCAGATGTTCCAGTTGAAAAAACGTTGGTAGTTACTGCCTGCTTGTGAGAGTTCATGCAAAGTCGACACACAAGTCAGAAACCACACAAAAATGGAAGAGAGTTTCTGGAGAGCAAAAACATCTCAGTCCGTTGGCAAAGCTTACAGCTGCCGAAGATACGAGGCCTGAAAGCTGTTGCGTTGCCTTGGCTTCCTATACCTACCTTGAGTCCCCCAGTGTGTGAAGCTCCCCTCCTCTGAGTACTTACGTGTGAGCTGCCAGACAACGCAGCGTGGCTGCACTGGTGGTGCAGAGCGCATAGACTCACCGTGAAGCCGATACCGACGGTGGCCGAGAAGGACCCGCTCTGGAAGCGGCCCGTGTCGAACTGCACCAGCAGCGACGTCTTGCCCACGCCGCTGTCACCCAGCAGGATCGTCTGTGGCAGAACACAACAGTCAGTTACTGGGAGGCAGCCGCAACGACGGCGCTTTCAGTAACTCTGTTATATCTCTCGTGATGCCAGACACAACTCAGTACATGTTCTCCGATGCCGATGATACAAGTATAGCTATCACACCTAACAGACAAGAATTAACTGGTGAAATTGTAAACGATGTTTTTCAGAAAATCATTAAGTGGTTCTCTGCAAATGGGCTCTCATTAAACTTTGACAAAACACAGTACATACAGTTCCACACAGTAAATGGAATGACACCATGAACAAATATAGACTTCGATCAGAAATCGGTAGCTAAGGTACAATATTCAAAATTTCTTGGTGTATGCATTGATGAGGGGTTGAACTGGAAAAAACACACTGAAGATCTGCTGAAACGGTTGAGTTCAGCTACTTATACTGTTAGGGTCCTTGCAAATTTTGGCGATATACATCTCAGTAAATTAGCTTACCACGCCTATTTTCATTCTCTGCTTTCATATGGCATCATATTCTGTGGTAACTCATCATTGAACAAAAGAGTGTTCATTGCACAAAAGCGTGTAATCAGAATAATTGCTGGAGCTCATCCAAGATTATCCTGCAGACACTTACTTAAAGAGCTAGAGATCTTCACTGTAGCCTCACAATATACCGGGTGATCAAAAAGTCAGCATAAATTTGAAAACTTAATAAACCACGGAATAATGTAGATAGAGAGGTAAAAATTGACACATATGCTTGGAATGAGATGGAGTTTATTAGAACCAAAAAAGGTATTACTAGATGCGTGAAAGATCTCTTGCGCGCGTCGTTTGGTGATGATCGTGTGCTCAGCCGTCACTTTTGTCATGCTTGGCCTCCCAGGTCCCCAGACCTCAGTCCGTGCGATTATTGGCTTTGGGGTTACCGGAAGTCGCAAGTGTATCGTGATCGACCGACATCTCCAGGGATGCTGAAAGACAACATCCGACTCCAATGCCTCACCATAACTCCGGACATGCTTTACAGTGCTGTTCACAACATTATCCCTCGACTACAGCTATTGTTGAGGAATGATGGTGGACATATTGAGCATTTCCTGTAAAGAACATCATCTTTGCTTTGTCTTACTTTGTTATGCTAATTATTGCTATTCTGATCAGATGAAGCGCCATCTGTCAGACATTTTTTGAACTTTTGTATTTTTTTGGTTCTAATAAAACCCCATGTCATTCCAAGCATGTGTGTCAATTTGTACCTCTCTATCTACATTATTCCATGATTTATTCAGTTTTCAAATTTATACTGACATTTTGATCACCCGGTATATATTCACTTATGAAGTTTGTTATTAACAATCCGAACAAATTCAAAAGTAATAGCGGTGTACATGTCTACAACACTAGGAGAAAGGATGCTCTTCACTACTCAAGGTTAAATCTAACTTTGGCTCAGAAGGGGGTAAATTATGCTGACACAAAAGTCTTTGGTCACTTACCTAATAGCATCAAAAGTCTGACAGATAGCTATATAGCACTTAAAAGGAAATTAAAAGAATTTCTTAATGGCAACTCCTTCTAGTCATTAGATGAATTTTTGGATATAGCTAGTGGGTAATTTCCCCAACCCCCCGAAAAAAAAGATTAAAAATATTAAGTGTCATGTAATATTTTGTGTAATGTAATATCTTCTATAGACACCTTTTATTAACCTGACACGTGCCACATCATTACGAAGTGTCGTATTCATGACCTATGGAACAAGTACTAATCAGAACTAATCTAATCTCCATCTCTCATTTATCGCCGACCTCGCTACAGAAGTGAAGGTCGTTAGGGCACTCAAAAGTGGTTGCACATAGAATAATAACTGATTTTATTCCTGGTAAAGGAAGAAATTAATATCCACCGAATTTGGGAGGCGAGTGATACAGGAGAAATGATATACACTTTTTAATCACAACAGTGTGCGATAAACATCATGGGTTAAATTCCACACTCGCTATCAGTGTCTCGTGGAATGGCAATATGCGACACAGTTGTCGAAGATACATCATCTGTCGGACGTTACTATCGTTGCCCCCTCTGTTCTGTTAGAGAGGAGGCGCCAATGTGCTTACGTCACGTTTCAAATTCTCTTTTCATTTTCATGATAATCATATACACGGTATTCCAAAAAAGTAAGCCAGGATTTGGAACAAGCCATACTGAAATACTATCCAACTGACAATAAAGTAACAAGGTTTTCTATATCTTGTCTTATGGAGCCAAACCCTGAGACGCGCAAAAACCTGAACCCTGACGTGCCGCCACTTTGACTCACATGTCAGTAGTGTGTTGACGGTGCAACAGAAGGCACATTGCATTCTTTGATACGCTGCGTTTAAATCAGTAGTTAGTGTGCAGCGTCGCTTTCGAAAAACTTATCCGTGAGAAAACACTTATTCTGGACAGACCTATTCGTCACTGGTTCAACCAGATTAGAGATACAGGAAGCGTGCTGAAAGACATTGACCAGGCCAGTTAAGACTAAGCGAAGTCGCAGAAATCCAGCAATCTTGCATCACAAGCCCGAAAAAATCTCTTGTTCGATAAAGTCGTTAGCTAAAGATGCTTAAGACAACACTCTGCAATGACTTGCATAAAAGATTACGACTTCATGCCTACAAAATGATGATTAGACAAGAGATAAAATCGCCCGAGCGCACAAGCGCACAAAATTTGTCAGTTAAGCGCTAAATGAAATTAATGATATTCCAAATTTCCTTAATTAAATGCTATTTTCAGACAAAGTACCATTCCATATACACTGAAGCGCCAAAAAAACTGGTATAGGCAAGCGTATTCAAACAAAGAGATATGTAAACAGGCACAATATGGCGCTGCAGTTGGTAACGCCTATATAAGACAACAAGTGTTTGCTGCAGTTGTTAGATCGGTTACTGCTCTACAATGTCATGTTATCAAGATTTAGGGAGTTTGAACGTGATGTTATTGTAGGCGCACGAGCGATTGGACACAGAATCTCCGAGGTAGCGATGAAGCGGGGAATTTCCCGTATGACCATTCCACGATTCTATCGTGAAAACCAGGAATCTGGTAAAACATCAAATCTCAGACATCGCTGCGGCTGGAAAGAGATTCTGCAAGGACGGAACCAACGACGACTGAAGATAATTGTTCAGCATGGCGGAAGTGCAACCGTTCCGCAGACTGCCGCAGATTTCAATGCTGGGCCATCAACAAGTGTCAGCGTGTGAACCATTCAACGAAGGCCCAGTCGTATGCCATTGATGACTGCACGACACATAGCGTTCCGCTTCACCTGTGCCCGTCAACACCGACATTGGACTGTTGATGACTGGAAGCATGTTACTTGTTCGGATGAGTCTCGTTTCAAATTGTATCGAGTGGATGAATGTGTACGGGTATGAAGACAACCTCATGAATCCATGGTCCCTGCATGCCATCAGGGGACTGTTCAAGCTGGTGGACGCTCTGTAATGGTGTGGTTGGAGTGATATTGGACGCCTGACACGTCTAGATACGACTCTGACAGGTGACACGTACGTTGGCATCCTGTCTGATCACCTGCATCCATTTATTTCCATTGTGCATTCCAACGGACTTGGACAATTGCAGCAGGACAATGCAACAACCCACAGGTCTACAATTACTACAGAGTGGCTCCAGGAACACTCTTTTGAGTTTAAATGCTTCCGTTGGCCGCCGAACTCCCTAGACACCAATATTATTGATCATATCTGGGATGTCTTGCAACGTGCTGTTCAGAAGAGACCTCCACCCTCTCGTACTCTTACTGATTTATGGACAGCAGAAACTAAACAACAATCTGGTCAACGTGTCTTTTTCACGCAAGATGGCGCCTTGTCTCATTATCACTTCGAAATGCGAACACACTAAACACCAGAATTCCAGTGTCTGGATATCCAGGGAGGCGCCTATTCCCTGACGTCCCAGAAGTCCTGATCTTACCGAACTGATTTTTGTGGGGCTATGTAAAGAACGCTGTCTCTCAAGAAGAGTATTCGAAATCTGGGGCATCAGCGGAAACGAATTTCGACAGCCATCACAACTGTAGCACCAGAGACGCTGGGCAAAGCATGGCGTGAAATAGAGTATCGTTTTGGTGACTGCACGGTAACAAATGAAGCTCCCATCGAAACTTATTAAGGTATGAAAAAAACTCTTTTTTCTTCAGTTTGACATTTTAACCGTTTCGTTATCTTCAACAGATTTTGTGTATCAAAGATGCGGCGTTCTTTGTAGAACACCGTCAACAGTGAAACCGCTCTATAAGAAAGATATTAGTCTTCCCTGCCTTATAAGCACACAATTCATATGTTAAACTGAGGACGTTCTGTTTCCAGCTGAAGCCGCTCACTGATGACTAGAGCCTGTACAGCTACTGAATTGCGCGGATGCTGATTGCTATGCTTCATCCGCTGTTTCTCGTAGTAACAGACATTTTCCAGAGGATTAAGTACGGATAATTTAACGGGCCAGACGAAGTGCGAAAAGGCGCCCGAGTTTGTCAAACGAGGAACGCCTGCATGCAGCCCTCTGAACACCGTTGTTGTCGTCTTGGAAGACTCGGGAGTCCTCAGCAAACTCATCATGAAGATGTACAAGAAAGGCCAACACTGTGTCACCGAGAATGTTGAAATAAATGTTCTGGTTCATGTTCATGGTAACATGAATGAGTGGGCCCGATTCATGGTACAAAAAACACCACCAAAACATCACGAAACCACCTACGTCCTAAACCATACTCTCCACACACCAAGGGTTAAACGACTCGTTAAATGAAAAGAGCCAAAAATCACGACTCTTTGGATGACACTAAATGCTTCCAGTCGGCTACTGCCAAATGTCTGTGTTCTTTGGCTCATTGAAGACGTGTGTCTCTATGTGCCGCTGTGACCACAACGGCCTTTCGCGAAGTACCTGACTCCAAATATACATTGCACTCAGTTTCCTTTACAATGTTTGCTGGTTAACTGGTGGAAATGAACCTTCATTAACTGACAGCAGCAGTTCCTGTTGGATTTTAAACCAGTTGTTGCTGGTAAGGCGTAACACTTGTCTCTAACCCCTCGCTATTGGAATCTTTCGTTGACCACGACTCCGCATTACATGGCTGCGAGTGGAACACCACTCCTTATAGACACACTGGACCATTTGCGCTGATACAGCAATAAACAGTGAACCACGTTCACAATGTGGTTCTAGGTACGTAGTAAAATAATAGCTCCTTTAAGTCATGTCTCCATGTTGATCAGTCGTATACCACCGACTCTATACGTTCTATTGCCACACACACACACACACACACACACACACACACACCAGTTCACTGCCATGGCTTACGTCATCTTTCGAGGGTCACATGACCTAGTGGCACCAGTTCTACACTGTCTTCTGAGCTTCAAAGCGACCAGTGTGGTTTTTCAGGAAGTGACTTACAGAGTTAGTCAAAAGGACTTTATAGCTTTGAAATCATATATAAATTTAATGAGATAACTTACATAATAATAGGTACATGTGTCAGGTTGTAGCAAGCAATTTCAAGTTTGATTCACGTAGTGCATCAACACCCTATTCCGCCACCAGGAGCGCCATTGGAATGGACAGTTAAAATGGCTAATTTTACTGATGCGGAGTGCGCTCACTGTGTGTTTTGGCTTTATGAAACGAACTCTGAAAAAACTGTTCAGCCCAAAATTTAGCACCGAATACGCTAAAAAAACCTCCAAGTAGGTCTACAATTTATTCTTGGCACAAGAACTTTGTTGAGATGGGTTGTTCACTGCGACGTTATAAATCACCGGGTCACCAGCGTGTTGATGAGTGTCTCGAACATGTAATGGAGAACATTGAATCAACGTGACGTGCCTCTCGCGAAACCGGCATTTCACAAAAGACTGTTTGGTGAGTACTGTGTAGATGTTTACGCTTGAAATCATACAGATTCACAATGGCGCAGCACATTACTGATGCAGACAAGAATGTTCGCGGGGAATTCTGTGTGGAAACGTTGCATCAGAGAGAGGACGACGAGACATTCCTGAACACAATAATCTTCAGCGATGAGTCAACATTTCATATCAGTGGCATGGTAACACGTATAACTGCAAAATATGGAGCAACGAATATCCACATGCAACCCTGAAACATGTCCGTGAGAGCTGAAAACTTTTTGCCTTAGCAAACTGAAAGTGAAAAATTCTTCGTGGAGAAACTATAAGTGCTATTGCGTGTCTGGATATGCTTGAAAACTTTTTGAATTCTACAGATCGATGAACATGACCGAGATCAGATGGATTACTAGCAGCATGACGGTAGACCTCATCATTTCCTCACGGAAGTTTGAGGTTTCCTCGACAATCGCTTTCCAGTTCGGTGGCCGCGAAGTGTTACTAACATGGCCACCTCGTTCCCCAGACTTGACACCACTGAATATTTTCCTCTGGGGTTTCATTAAAGACCGTGAGTATGCTCCTCCACTACCAAACAATTTAGCCGACCTAAAAAATCGAACCTACGCTGCCGTTACGCCAGATTTGCTGCAACGAGTGTGGGAAGAAATTAGTTACCGGTGAGATGTTTGCCGCATCACAGATGGCAGCCATAAACGACCAGAATGACAATCGACACTTTTACGTGAAACGTGAGGTTGCTTGCTACAAAATAACACATCTACCGATTCCGTAAGTTTTCTGAATAAATTTCTGCCATTCCAATGTTGTAAAGTCCTTTTTGACTCACCCTCTGAATTTTTCCCATTGAGTTTATTCTCACGAGCATGGCTGAGAAAGGTTTTCAGTATCTGAACTCAATTTTCTGGAGATGTTTTCTACAAAAAAAAAAAAAAAAAAAAAAAAAAACACTTTACAAACGACCTGTAGTAATGAAGAAGCAATTACTCCGTAGAAACGGCACTATCACCCTAAAAGTCGCTAATATACTTTGATGTTTGATATTCTGCAGTAGTTCGTACAAGTGGAGCAGTTTCGTGGGACCGCCGCCTTATTTTAATGGCCATGGCCCAACTGAATTTGGTATATTGTTTTTCAACCTGCTGACTAATTCGGTTACAGTGACATCTACGGTTCAACATTCAGTCCGAATTGCATGGTGATATTTATTGAATGCGTAACCTGCAATAAAATATCATCTTGAGTATTAATAAAAAGCTGCATTTAGTCCTTTATTTTTAGGTCACTATCAGTTTCATGGCACTAGGAGCCACATCTCAAAATGTTCGAATGTGTGTGAATTCATAAGGGACCAAACTGCTGAGATCATCGGCCCCTAGACTTACACACTACTTACACTAACTTATACTAAGAACAACACACACACCCATGCCCGAGGGAGGACTCGAACCTCCGGCAGGAGGGGCTACGCAGCTACATCTTCAGGTGAACATCTGCATAACAATAAATCAAGAAGGAATAACAACCCTGAGGCATGCACTGGTACGTTAATATTTTATAAAATTATTTTAAAGAAGACTAGCAATAGCAAGAAAAGCGTTTCTGAGGAATACAGATTTATTTGCCTCGAATATACGTTTAAGTGTCACGAAGTCTTCTCTGAAGGTATGTGTATAGAGTTTAACCATGTACGGAAGTGAAACGTGCACCATAAACAGTTTAGTCAAGAAGAGGATAAAAACTTTTGAAATGTGTAGCTATAAAGCAATGCTGAAAAATGGATGGGTAGATCGCGTAACTAATGAGGTGCTGAATATAATTATGGAGATAGGAAATTTGTAGCACGACTTGACTACAAGAAGGGATCAGTTGATAGGACACGTTCTGAGACATCACGGGATCACCAATTTAGTACTGGACGGAAGTGTGGGGGATAAAAATCGTAGAGAGAGACCAAGAGATCAGCACAGTAAGATGATTCAGAACGATGTAGGTTGCGATAGTTATTCGGAGACGCAGAGGCTTGTACAGGATCGAGTAGCACGGAGAACTGCGTGAAAACAGTCTTAGAACTGAAAACCACAACAATATTTTCAAAAACCGTTAAAATCTTTTACATATGTATATTGAAATATCTGTACTCTAGCAACTAAATATTAGAGTTAAATCTTTCGTAAAGTGATGCTCAACATTCGTTGTCCGTCAAAATACAACCCCGCTAAAAGGCGGTACGTCACTGAACGAAACCGCCTGATGCATAGATTCCAATCAAATCAAGAAGATTGCACACCGTATTGTTGAAATTTATTGAATATGATTACACGAATAAGTTTGCTTTAAACTACCAGAAGACACAATTTGTCATTTTGCACTTCAATAAAGATACTATATGAACCAAAGCAGAACACTACACTCAAAGTTCTAGATTTTTGGCAGCTTACATTGATAAAAGCGTCATTAGGATAATTATATTCAATAAAAATTTTCTGGGTTTGTGACCGCATTGTCAGTATATATAAAACTGCCGACTTTCTGTCCCTGTTGCAAGCGACCTTCTTCAGGGTGTTTTTCTTTATTGCTGAATGAGAAAACTTTGTTCCTCATGTACCAGCAGACAGGGCTGTTATCTAATTCTGATAAGCTGTTTAGGATGAAGGGGAAAGATGTCAGAAGTCTTTAATGGTGTTTTTAATATTTCTTTTCATTAGTGAATACCCGACGTTTTGATTAGTGTGTGCATTACTGCTTGTGACTGGTGGAAGTTGGCGAATGGATAACCAGGCGGCAGCAGTAAACAAAATCACCCTGAAGAAGGTCGCTTGCAGCTGGGACCGAACCGTCGGTAGTTAAATATTTATTGATAATGCAGTCACAAATAAAGAAAAATTTTATTGAATGTGACAATGGCCACGGAAGCTTACGTTTGTAAGGATAATTATAGTTTGGAACTTCTTAGGTTGAAACAATTTCTGCAGCATGAATAATACGAACTTTGAGGACATAGAATTTTATTATTATTATTATTCTTTCTTTCTTTTCTCAGACGTTATGTCTGGTCAAAAATGGAAAATGACGCGGACCTTGATCAAGCGTGACTTCCTTTTAACTGTACGGTGTATGTTATATTCCATTTAGGAACTTTCGGGTAATTGAACATGTATCAATAATTACGGATTTCTGTAGTTGTATATATAAGTTTGGATGTAGCTGTATTGCATTGATGTGCTGGTGGATATTGTGTGGTATGACTCCTGTAGTTGATAGTATAATTGGTATAATGTCAACTTTATCCTGATGCCACATGTCCTTGACTTCCTCAGCCAGATGGATGTATTTTTCAATTTTTTCTAATGTTTTCTTTTGTATATTTGTTGTATTGGGTATGGATATTTCGATTAGTTGTGTTAATTTCTTCTTTTTATTGGTGAGTATGATGTCAAGTTTGTTATGTGGTGTTGTTTTATCTGTTATAATGGTTCTGTTCCAGTATAATTTGTGTTCATCATTCTCCAGTACATTTTGTGGTGCATACTTGTATGTGGCAATGTGTTGCTTTATTAGTTTGTGTTGTATGGCAAGTTGTTGATGTATTATTTTTGCTACATTGTCATGTCTTCTGGTGTATTCTGTATTTGCTAGAATTGTACATCCGCTTGTGATGTGATCTACTGTTTCTATTTGTTGTTTGCAAAGTCTGCATTTATCTGTTGTGGTATTGGGATCTTTAATAATATACTTGCTGTAATATCTGGTTTTTATTGTTTGATCCTGTATTGCAATCATGAATCCTTCCGTCTCACTGTATATATTGCCTTTTCTTAGCCATGTGTTGGATGCGTCTTGAACGATGTGTGGCTGTGTTAGATGATAAGGGTGCTTGCCATGTAGTGTTTTCTTTTTCCAATTTACTTTCTTCGTATCCGTTGATGTTATGTGATCTAAAGGGTTGTAGAAGTGGTTATGAAATGCAGTGGTGCAGCCGATGTATTTATATGAGTGATTGCTTTGTGTATTTTGCTAGTTTCTGCTCGTTCTAGAAAGAATTTTCTTAAATTGTCTACCTGTCCATAATGTAGGTTTTTTATGTCGATAAATCCCCTTCCTCCTTCCTTTCTGCTTAATGTGAATCTTTCAGTTGCTGAAAGTATGTGATGTATTCTATATTTGTGGCATTGTGATCGTGTAAGTGTATTGAGTGCTTCTAGGTCTGTGTTACTCCATTTCACTACTCCAAATGAGTGGGTCAATATTGGTATAGCATAAGTATTTATAGCTTTTGTCTTGTTTCTTGCTGTCAATTCTGTTTTCAGTATTTTTGTTAGTCTTTGTCTATATTTTTCTTTTAGTTCTTCTTTAATATTTGTATTATCTATTCCTATGTTTTGTCTGTATCCTAGATATTTATAGGCATCTGTTTTTCCATCGCTTCTATGCAGTCGCTGTGGTTATCCAATATGTAATCTTCCTGTTTAGTGTGTTTTCCCTTGACTATGCTATTTTTCTTACATTTGTCTGTTCCAAAAGCCATATTTATATCATTGCTGAATACTTCTGATATCTTTAGTAATTGGTTCAGTTGTTGATTTGTTGCTGCCAGTAGTTTTAGATCATCCATGTATAGCAAATGTGTGATTTTGTGCGGGTATGTTCCAGTAATATTGTATCCATAATTCGTATTATTTAGCATGTTGGATAGTGGGTTCAGAGCAAGGCAGAACCAGAAAGGACTTAATGAGTCTCCTTGGTATATTCCACGTTTAATCTGTATTGGCTGTGATGTGATATTATTTGAATTTGTTTGGATATTAAGTGTGGTTTTCCAATTTTTCATTACTATGTTTAGGAACTGTATCAATTTAGGATCTACTTTGTATATTTCCAATATTTGTAGTAACCATGAGTGGGGTACGCTATCAAAAGCTTTTTGGTAATCAATGTATGCGTAGTGTAGCGACCTTTGTTTAGTTTCAGCTTGATATGTCACCTCTGCATCTATTATCAGTGGCTCTTTACATCCTCGTCCTCCTTTGCAACAGTCTTTTTGTTCTTCATTTATAATTTTGTTCTGTGTTGTATGTGTCATTAATTTCTGTGTAATGACGGAAGTTAATATTTTGTATACTGTTGGTAGGCATGTTATGGGGCGATATTTAGCTGGGTTTGCTGTGTCTGCTTGATCTTTAGGTTTCAGATAAGTTATTCCATGTGTAAGTGTATCAGGGAATGTGTGTGGGTCTGCAATGTAACTGTTAAATAATTTAGTTAGATGGGAATGTATTGAGGTGAACTTCTTTAGCCAGAAATTTGCTATTTTATCTTTTCCAGGGGCTTTCCAATTGTGAGTAGAATTAATTGCTTGGGTGACTTCATGTTGCAAAATTATCACTTATTATTATTATTATTATTATTATTCAGAAATATACAACGGGGCAACATCTTCAGGTAACACTTCACGTAAGCCAGTATTCAGTATATAACAGAAAATAGTCATTTGTAGGCCTCGTGCACATACATTTAGTAGATATCTGTTTAAAAAGTTGGATTAATACGTAATTAAAGCTTCACCGTATATTCTTTATTTGTTGCCAACAATGAATTCCAGTTAGTGAATAATGATCATCACAAATAGAACAGTAAAGTAAAAAGTGGATCTACATCAACCTCTAAACTGGACATCAGAACTAGCTACAAATGTGACCCATACTTTGAGGGGAAAGGTATTTAAATGCAAATTAACACATTTAGTTTTGACAATTCAGGGAGGACGTGGCTACTGTTACACAATGAGAATGTCTACCATCAAATAATGTAACCTGTCACAACGACAGAGTCATAAATAGCCAATAACATACTCTATAACACGATCCCTGAAAGTATGGCGTCTACTACGTCGTGATCAATCGCTGTACACAAAAATATAACAAATATCGTTATATACCCAAAGTAAAGGATGGAATTAAAAAAAGGAAAATGAAGTCGGTACGAAACTGAAAATCTTAAAAGGAATGGAAAATATGTAACTGTGGAAGACTTATATACAATCTAATATCACAACAGAGTGTGCACAAAATGTTGGAAAACTTTATTGAAAGACATTTGGAACGACATGTAGAACAGTTTGAGCTCTGGGTCAATCTTCAACAAGAATTTCGACGTTGTAAGCGCAACTTTTTTAGCGCACCTAGTAGTAGATATTCATCTACGTCAAACAAAGAATAAATTATATCGACTTAAGTAACGTTCATAACAAAATAATTATTTCTACGTTCGCTCAAAAACGGAGAACCTTACACCACTCCAAACACAGCCTCATCCCTAACCAGCTAACCGGCTGCTGCTAGTCGCCACCCAAAGGTGCGGACGACACAGAATGTTGTAGAAAGTCCATTAACTGTTCCCGGATAGCAGGCCCAAATGTTAAGGGCTAATAAGTGCCCAGTGCACTACATCCCTTGTGGTGGTCAGTCACGATCAAGTGGAAACTTCACGACGAGTATGCCTGATCTCACGTTCCTATGAAGTCCAACTTCTGGCCACTATCATATCCGAATGCCCCACAAATCTGAATATTGCAAGAGTCGACCAGCCGGCCAAAAGGGGACCACGATGAGACCCCTTTCAAACGCTGTCCGAGACTGTTAACGCTATCTCAAACGACTACGCGGCATCTCTGCGTGCTTCGCAGTGATCACTCAACATCTGATACCTCTTATATACTGTACCAGGCCTGGTAACAACACTAAACACAAAGAACACTAATGGACTCGGGTGGCTGTTCTATTTGTCACAGACAATTTCACTTATAAATCATTTGCATGCGTGTTGACGGTGAGTACATGTATGTAGGTACACTGACATCCGGCCATCCCTCCTGGTTGCTTCACTTTTTGTCAGGCAGTGTATATTCAAAAACAATAATCAATAGCCTCTCAGACCAGACATGCAGTTGCTGTTCTTAAATGTTAAAAATGACCAGGATACAAAATTTACTACACTGTCTCGAAGCCAAAAATTGATTGTGTTAGGAAACTCGTGAACGATATCAAGCCACATTAGACCAAAGTCAACAAAGAAGCTGTGGAATACTCAAATTTAGAAAGGTCTCTTGTAACACGAAAAGAAAACTGTAAACGTCAGTCAGAAACAAATCTGAAGTTGATGCCATATCACAGTAGAAGAAATACTGCAATGTACTGAGCAAAGACATTACGAGGACAAGATAGTCATGTCAAGCAATAAAATATAGACATTATGGGATACAGAGAAAGAGGAGACTATTAGAACCACAGACGCAGAGGAACAAGTTGCATTGGGAACAAATGATGCATTGGTAACACACGCGTGTGATGTTGCAAAGCTTTTGAACAAGCGTTTCATAACTGTTACTGAGGTGGGTTTTTTAGATTCGGTAGATGCTGCTATGAAATATCTCAGATCATAACTTCGCAAATATGGTTATGACCCTCACTATAGTAATAGATATCCAGAGTAAAGTTGCTGAAATAGTAAAGATCATAGCGGTTGTGATAAAACACCAGCAAAATTAAAGACTGTTCTGAGTTTAGTACCACAATACTACCAAATTCAGTAATTGACATCCCGACCCCGTGAAGGTACCGGATAAAGGCCATGAAAAACACGAAGAAATAATCGAGTACGGTGGGTGAGAAGGTTGACACAACAGGTCAAGTTGTGTGAATTCTATACATCGCAAACCACCTTACGATGTGTGGGGGAAGGTAATTTGTGTACCCCTGACACTTTTCCCCTTTCCTGTTCAGACCGTGAATGATTCGCGGGAAATACGATAGTTGGTAAGCCTCCGCGTGATCTCGATTCCCTCTAATTTCACGTTCATGGTCTTTTCTTAAGTTATACTTCCGAGAAAGCAATACGTTTTGTGGGTGACTACTCTAGAAACGTATGTTCTCGAAACGTTAACAGTAGACCATAACGTAACGCAGAATTCCTCTCTTTCGGTGTCTGCCACGGGAGTTGGCTGTGCATCTCCGTGACGCTTTCGCGTTCACTAAATAAATCTACAATGAAGCGTATTGTTCTTCTATGGATCGTCTCTATTCCCTCCATCAGTCCAGTCTGGTGCGGGTCCCAGATTGACGAGCAGTATTCAAGTATTGATCGAACTAGTGTTCTGTAAGCTATTTCCTTTGCTGATGGACTAAATTTCCTGAGGGTTTTTACAATGAATCTCAGTGTGGCATCTGCGTTACCTCTTATTAGTTTTCTGTGGTCCATTTCCTTCGAATCGCCGCGTATTCATACTACTCGATAATTAATGGATGTGGCAGCTTCCAGTGATTGTTCTACAATAGTATAATCAAACAATAATGGTTATTAGTGCATACTTATTGCCAATGCGCTTCATTTGTTTATGTTGAGGGCCAACTGCCAACCCCTCCGTCGAGCATCGATCCTCTGCTACAATTTGCTAGCGTTGCAACTTTTCTGTATACAACAGCATCATCCACAAAAAGCCTCATGAAACTTGTGGCGCTATCCACTAGGTCAGTTATATATACTGTGAAACGTAATGGTCATTCAACACTCCAGTGGGGCAAGCCCGAAGTAAGTGTTACATATGAATAGTTCTGTCCGTCGAGAATGACACGCTGTATTCTGCTTCCTAGTATTTTTACAACCAAATCACTCAGCTGGTCTGATATACCGTATGCTCTTATTTCATGCACTGGGCAGCAGTGCGGAACTGTATCCAGCGCCTTCTCAAAGTCTGGGTCTACTATTTTATGGGTCTCAAAAATGGTTCAAATGGCTCTGAGCACTATAGGACTTAACGTCTGAGGTCATCAGTCCCCTAGAACTTAGAACGATTAAAACTAACTAACCTAAGGACATCACATACATCCATGCCCGAGGCAGTATTCGAACCTGTGACTGTAGCGGTCGCGTGGTTCCAGACTGAAGCGCCTAGAACCACTCGGCCACAACGGCCGGGTTTCTGGTCTCGTGGACGAAAAGAGCGAGATTGGTTCTACACGGTCGTAGTTTTCGGAACCCATGCGCGTTCCTATAGGAGATATTTTTCCGTCTCCAGAAATTTTATGATATACCAGTTAAAACATGTTCCAAAACTGTGCACCAGACCGAGACCAGTGATTAGGCCTATAGTTTTGTGCGTCTGTTCGACTTCTTGTATGTTTCCTATTGCTAGGAGCACTTCAATCCTACAACGACCTACGGTACACTGCTGCTAGAAAGGGAGCAAGTTCTTTGGCATATTCGATGTAGAATTGGAAGTGTAGCACATCGCATCGCGTCTAAAGAAATCGGACGAGAGCAGACAGCTTCAAGCAGACAAGAGTCAGAGCTTTTATAATAGATGTCTGCTTACGATGGAGCAGGTCCAAGTAGTAACGCCTTAGGCCGAAAGGTGTCATCATCTTACGGACTATTAAATCCTAAGTAGTCAGAACAATATATTTTGGATAAAAATCTATATCTTGTGTGAACATTAGGTCTTTTATTAATCATTGCTGATTTTATGTGTTTAGTTATTGGCGTGAACGAAGATACGAGTACAAATTAACGTGACAATCGAGTATTATTATGTCTATTAAAGCTGTATGTAAGAACGTGAGAAGTATATTTCTGCAACGAGAGTGAGTCAAATGCTCAATGGAAGTTTTGTTAAGTTCAGTTAGCCAGTTTCTGATGTTGAGAAAAAAGATATATTTTACGGTAATTCAGTTATTTAAACAGTGACTTATTTTGATATTTGTGGGTTTCCATTTTTTTCTAATAAACTACTCGTAAAAGCTATTAAGTTGTAATTGGTCCGGTCTAAGGCACTGCCGTCAAGGACTGTGCGGCTGGTCCCGGCGGAGGTTCGAGTCCTCCCTCGGGCACGGGTGTGTGTGTGTGTGTCCTTAGGATAATATAGGTTAAGTAGTGTGTAAGCTTAGGGACTGATGACCTTAGCAGTTAAGCCCCATAAGATTTCACACTCTTTTTTGTTTTTTAGCAGTTAAGTCCCAAAAGATATCACACTTCCTTTTTTTTATTGGTCCATTGTAAAAGATGGTGGATACGGTAGGATTATAATGACACATCATTTCTCAGGCAGAGAGGAGACAGTTCTTCGCCCGTGTTTTGTGTAATAGGAGACTTGTTTTGTGGAGTCTAAATGGACTTCGGTGCTCAGCCATAATAATTGTAGCGTGTGTGCGTTAGGACCTCTGAGCAGGCGTAAAAATTTTACAGAATTATGATTTAAATTTTACCGTTAAGTAATCCCGGACGAGTGGTAAAGAGGAAGACACCATATTCCAGTTTTACTATGAAAATTTTGACTTTTGATCTAACTAATATCCGCATGGTGTGTTGTGCAAGTCACGACGGAGAATTGAACCTTCAAAGTGATCGAGATGCGGAATACTTGAACGAGCATTCTGTTACAGACAATCTGTTTTATAATCTTTTCGGTAATAGGTTCGGTTAAATACTGTACTCTGGCTGTTGTGAGTAACTGTGATTCAGACTAGTACGCAAAAAAATGGTTCAAATGGCTCTGAGCACTATGCGACTTAACTTCTGAGGTCATCAGTCGCCTAGAACTTAGAACTACTTAAACCTAACTAACCTAAGGACATCACACATATCCATGCCCGAGGCAGGATTCGAACCTGCGACCGTATTGGCCGCTCGGCTCCAGACTGTAGCGCCTAGAAACGCACGGCCACTACGGCCGGCACTAGTACGCATCTGATGGTCTTATGTATAAAGGAAGTAGCAATATATCGAAATTTTCACTCAAAAACTATCGACCGTTTAGTAACAGAGATAACCTGGTACTAGAAAACATTTGATGCAAACTGTAGAGACGTGTAATGCGATTGGTTCCACTGCAGCTTTTTCAGTCGAGATACATTTTTCGCTCTCACAGGGAAGTCGCAGACTTGTAACCCTCTCTTGGCTATCGTAAACCATCATAACTAACAGTACTCTACAGTAGTTTTCCTGGTAGCTTTGGTCAGTAAATGTAGTACCTGCATTCCTGTATATATAGCGCTTTGCATACCTATCTGGCGTTACCTCATAATGATCGCTTTCTTTACATATGCAATCAGCGATTTACTAGATTCCCCTAAAAACGGGAAGTGGCGAACAGTCTATAAACTGAGTGAGGGTATACAAAGAGTTGGGTACCCTATGGAACAGTTTTTTTCTACATAGCTATCCTCCTGTCTGTTACTCAAAAATAATCAGTATTTATAGGAAAACTAAAACTATTAATGGTTGATTCAGATTTTAGTCGAAAATTGTTGATTTGTAACGTGAAAGAGAGTATGTTGTAGTAAAAACAAAGAAAACAATACAGATTTATCATGTAGCGCTAGAAAACGCAATTTGTTCGACAAATATGTAAAACAAAAAACTCAGGACAAAACTATATCAAACACCGCTTCAATGCTTCGTCGAACTTATATAAAACATGTTCTTGTTATTCGTAAACAACTTTCGCATTCATAAATAATAACAGGAAACTCTTGCTTTGGATCACGATAAAGCGCAGTGGTTAAACACTGGACTCGCATTCGGGAAGACGACGGTTCAATCCCGCGTCCGGCCATCCTGATTTAGGTTTTCCGTGATTTCCCTAAATCACTCCAGGCAAATGCCGGGATGGTTCCTCTGAAAGGGCACGGCCGACGTCCTTCCCATCCTTCCCTAATCCGATGAGACCGATGACCACGCTGTCTGGTCTCCTTCCCCAAAACAACCAACCCACCAACGATAAAGAACATTCTATTGAGTACAAAATAACAACAATAATTATATATATTTTTAATATTCGTGTATGTAAACTGTACTTGCATCAAAAATAATTGCTTTGGTTGCATAAAACCGCAGAATTTACACGATCAATTAATTTTTATTATTCACAAATTGCAAGTCATACGAGGGTTGTCCAGAAAGTAAGTTCCGATCGGTTGCGAAATGGAAACCACAGTGAAAACCAGAAACGTTTTATTTGCAACGGTTAGGTACACCTTCCACCTACTTCTCTACATAGTCGGCGCTCCAACTGCGAGTGTTGTTGTGTTGTATCAACTTTCCAATACCATCGTCATAGAAAGCAGCCGCTTGTGCTTTTGGCCAGTTATCTGCACTGGTCTACAGCTCGTTGTCTGTGGAAAAATTTTGTCTTCATAGCCAGCGGTTCTTGTGAGCAGAGATTAGGGGGAGCTAATTACGGACTGTGTTGTGGGTGGTCAAACACTTCTCATCGGAAACGCTGCAGAAGCGTCTTCATTGCCCCTGCAGTGTGCGGCCGAGAATTGGCATGAAGAAGGATCTGCTCGACAGTTGTGTTATGTGGGCTGCATGAGACAGGCGAAATCTCTAACCAGGTCCTCATACTTGGCGGGAGACGCTATTTCCTACGCATCTTTACTGCTCACTGTTCACTCAAAACTGAAAAGAGCGACGCGACACGATCGACGGGCATACTAGACACACTGCCCAACACATGCGTGAAAAGCTTTCAGTGGTTTCCATCTCGCGACCGATCGGAACTTACTTTCTGGACAACCCTCGTATTCTGTTAGGATATAAAATACTCAATGGAGTAACACTGAACGATGTGCGGTTCTTATTATGTGCAAAAATAACAACCAAACAAAAAGAGAAAGAGATATCGTCGTTCCCAATTTCTCTCTTAAATATTCACTTATGTGTCTTTCTCTAACAATGCTACCAATATTACCAGTAATCCTAATTTTTACTAAATTGTTTATACACTGAGATGATAAAAGTCATGCGGCAGCGATATGCACATATACAGATGGCGATAGTATCGCGAACACAAGGTATAAAAGGGCAGTGCATTGGTGGAACTGTTGTTTGTATTCAGGTGATTCACGAGAAAAGGTTTTCGACGCGATTATGAACATACTACGTGAATTAATAGACTTTGAACGCGTAATGGTAGTTGCAGCTAGACGCTTGGGACATTCCATTTCGGAAATCGATAAGGAACTGAATATTCCGCTATACACAACGTTAAGAGTCTGCCAAGAATACCACATTTCAGGCGTTGCCTTTCATTACGGACACCGCAGTGATCGACGACCTTCACTTAAGTGCCGAGAGCAGCGGCGTTTGCTTAGAGCTGCCAGTGCTAACAGACAAGCAGCACCACGTGAATTAAGCACACAAATCGTTTTGGCACGTGCGACGAACGTATCCGTTAGAACAGTGAGGCGAAATTTGGCGTTAATGGGATGTGGCAACAGACGACCGCTTGCCTTTGCTAAAATTACATCGCCTGCAGCGTCTCTCCTTGTCTCGAAACCATATTTGTTGGAAATTACGAGGGCAGTTCAATAAGTAATGCAACACATTTTTTATCTGAAACAGGGGTTGTTTTATTCAGCATTGAAATACACCAGGTTATTCCCCAATCTTTTAGCTACACAACACTATTTTTCAACGTAATCTCCATTCAATGCTACGGCCTTACGCCACCTTGAAATGAGGGCCTGTATGCCTGCACGGTACCATTCCACTGGTCGATGTCGGAGCCAACGTCGTACTGCATCAATAACTTCTTCATCATCCGCGTAGTGCCTCCCACGGATTGCGTCCTTCATTGGGCCAAACATATGGAAATCCGACGGTGCGAGATCGGGGCTGTAGGGTGCATGAGGAAGAACAGTCCACTGAAGTTTTGTGAGCTCCTCTCGTGTGCGAAGACTTGTGTGAGGTCTTGCGTTGTCATGAAGAAGGAGAAGTTCGTTCAGATTTTTGTGCCCACGAACACGCTGAAGTCGTTTCTTCAATTTCTGAAGAGTAGCACAATACACTTCAGAGTTGATCGTTTGACCATGGGGAAGGACATCGAACAGAAGACTGTAACCATGACTTTAACGGCTGATAGTATGGCTTTAAACTTTTTCTTGGTAGGGGAGTGGGGTGTGGCGCCACTCCATTGATTGCCGTTTTGTTTCAGGTTCGAAGTGATGAACCCATGTTTTATCGCCTGTAACAATCTTTGACAAGAAATTGTCACCCTCAGCCACATGACAGCAAGTAATTCCGCACAGATGGTTCTCCTTTGCTCTTTATGGTGTTCGGTTAGACAACGAGGGACCCAGCGGGAACAAACCTTTGAATATCCCAACTGGTGAACAATTTTGACAGCACTACCAACAGAGATGTCAAGTTGACCACTGAGTTGTTTGATGGTGATCCGTCGATCATCTCGAACGAGTGTGTTCGCACGCTCCGCCATTGCAGGAGTCACAGCTGTGCACGGCCGGCCCGCACGAGGGAGATCAGACAGTCTTGCTTGACCTTGCGGCGATGATGACACACGCTTTGCCCAACGACTCACCGTGCTTTTGTCCACTGCCAGATCACCGTAGACATTCTGCAAGCGCCTATGAATATCTGAGATGCCCTGGTTTTCGGTCAAAAGAAACTCGATCACTGCCCGTTGTTTGCAACGCACATCCATTACAGACGCCATTTTAACAGCTCCGTACAGCGCTGCCACCTGTCGGAAGTCAACGAAACTATACGAGACGAAGCGGGAATGTTTGAAAATATTTCACAAGAAATTTCCGGTTTTTTCAACCAAAATTGGCCGAGAAAAAAAATGTGTTGCATTACTTATTGAACTGCCCTCGTACATAACTTGAAAACCGTGGCCTGGTCAGTTGAATACCGTTTTGAGTTAGTAAAAGCTGATTTTAGAGCCATGGACCGAATTTGTCAATAAGGCACCGTGCAAGCTGGTGGTGTTTACATCGTCCAATTAAACCGATCACTGACTGGAAATGGTTATGTGACCATTTGCAGCTATTCATGGACTTCATGTTCCCAAACAATGATAGAATTTTTATGGATAAGAATGCGCCATGTCACCGGGCCACAATTGTTCGCGATTGGTTCGAAGAACATTCTGGACAGTTTGAGCGAATTGTTTGCCCATCCACATCGCCCAACATGAATCCCATCAAATATTTATGGGGCATAATCGAGATGTCATTTCGTGCACAAAATCCTGCACCGGCAGCACTTCTGCAATTACTGGCGGCTATTGAGGCAGTATGGCTCAATATTTCTACAGCGGGCTTTCACAAATTTGTTGGGTCCATGCCACGTCAAGTTGCTGCACCACACCGGGCAGGGAGGTATCCCATGACTTTTGTCACCTCTGTGTCTACGCAGTGTGAAAAGTAACTGACCTACATCGCCCAAAGCTGCTTGTCTGCTGAATACTCTGCCCGTAAAAATGGCGCACTGTGCTCTGTTTCCTAGACGTTTTTCAGTCCAATCACACAACTCGTCTTATTTAATTCGCTTATATTTTGTTCATTAGGTGGAAGTGCGGATCTGTATCCAACGCCTTCTAGAAGTCAAGCAACACGGTATATTCATGCGCGCTGGTATCTGCTGTTTTCTGTGTTTCATAGGCGAACAGAGCGAGATGGGTCGCACACGATCGTTCTTCACAAAAGCCATGTTGATTCCTGTAGAGGATATTTTTCTGTCTCCAAAGAAAAGACACTACATTACGTGATCAAAAGTATCCAGACACGCCCAAAAACATACGTTTTCATATTAGGTGCATTTTGCAGTCACCTACTGCCAGGTACGCCGAATCAGCGATCTCAATAGTTATCAGACATCGTGAGACAAGAGAATTGTGCGCTACGCGGATCTCACGGACTTCGAACGTGGTCAGGTGACTGGATGTCACTTGTGTCATACGTCTCTAGGTGAGATTTCCACACACCTTAACATCCCTAGGTCCACTGTTTCCGATGTGACAGTGAAATTGAAACGTGAAGGGACACAAAAGCGTACAGGCCGACCTCATCTGTTGACTGACAGAGACTGCCGACAGTTGAGCAGGGTCGTAATGTGTAATAGGCAGACATCTATCCAGACCATCACACAGTAATTCCAAACTGCATCAGGATCCACTGCAAGTACTATGACAGTTAGGTGGGAGGTGAGAAAACTTGGATATAATGGTCGAGCGGCTGCTCATAAGCCACAAATCACGCCGATAAATGCCAAACGACACCTCTCTTGATGTAAGGAGAGTAAACACTGGACGATTGAACGGTGGAGCAACATTGTATGGAGTGACGAATCATGGTACAGAATGTGGCGAGCCGATGGCAGGTTGTGGGTATGGCGAATGCCCGGTGAAGGTCATCTGGCAGCAAGTGTAGTGCCAACAGTAAAATTCGGAGGCGGTGGTGTTATGGTGTACTCGTGTTTTTCATGGAAGGGGTTGAATCCCTTGTTGTTTTGAGTGGCACTATCACAGTACAGGCCTACAGTGATGTTTTAAGCACCTTCTTGCTTCCCACTCTTGGAGAGCAATTCGGGATGGCGATTGCATCTTTCAACACGATCGAGCACCTGTTCCTAGTGCATGGCCTGTGACGGAATGGTTACAAGACAATAACATCCCTGTAATGGACTGGCCGTCACAGAGTCCTGACCTTAATCCTACAGAACACCTTTGGGATGTTTTGGAACGCCGACTTCGTGCCAGGCCTCACCGACCGACATCGCTATCTCTCCTCAGTGCAGCACTCCGTGAAAAATGGGCTACAATTCCCCAAGAAACCTTCCAGCACCTGCGAGAGTGGAAGCTGTCATCAAGGCTAAGGGTAGAGTAACACCATATTGAAGTACCAGGTGTCCGGATACTTTTGATCACACAGTGTATAAAAAGCGTTCCAAACTTCTAGAACAGACTGGAATATAAGCCTATCATTTTGTGCGTCTGTTCGGGGATCCTGTTTGAAAACAGGAATGTTTCAAATGGCTCTAAGCACTATGCGACTTAACACCTTAGGTCATCAGTCACCTAGACTTAGAACTACTGAAACCCAACTAACCTAAGGACGTCACACACAGCCATTCCCGAAGCAGGATTCTAACCTGCGGCCGTAGCAGCAGCGCGGTTCCGGACTGAAGAGCCTAGAACCGCTCGGCCACAGCGGCCGGCGAAAACAGGAATGACTCATGGTATTTTTCCAATTATTAGGAATGCTTCAATCTTACAACGAACTACGATACGCTGCTGCTAGCAGAGGAGCAAGTACTTTCAGGTATTGGTGTCTCATCAGATCCAGTGGCCTTTCATCTGTTGTACGATTTCTCTCTCGATTGTTCGATTTCAATCTCGCGGTCACTTAAGTCGATATCTATCCTTTTTGTGCAAAGATTTAGATCAGGAATTGCACTACATTCTTCCTCAGTGAAACACATTTGGAAAAAGTTTAGTATTTCGACCTTCTCTTTGTCATGCTCCATTTCGATGGCATTATGGCCACAGAGGTTCTAGAGAGGTAGCTTCCATATCTTTACTAATTTAACATAAGACAAAAATTCCTTAGGATTTACTGTCAAGTCGCTATACAAAATTTTATTACCGAATTCACTTAAATTTTATTTCCGAGTTCACATGTGTTGATTCTGGTTTAGCCCAGCGTTTGTCTGGGAGGCTTTGCTGCGTGAATTTGAAGTGAAGCTCCTTTTGTATCGTGGCGGGTTTGTAATACGGCTGTCGAACCACTTTGGGTCTTTCTCATACCTGTAACTATGCTCGGCACATAACTTGAAACGGAGCTACCGTTGCGTCGGGCGACATCACACTCGCGGCCGCGGACAGAATGCACCTACTTTTGGCGATGCGCGTCCTGCTGCACAAATTACACGACACTCGGATTTAATCTGAAACTTTTATTGGCTGGTCCGGATTAATTCTCTGCTCTGTTACACCACCACCACTCCCACAGCTCGCAAAGGAATGGTGCCATTGCCCGTGAAGGATAGGAAAAATATCCTTCACGGGCACTGGCATCATCTCCTTGCGGACTGTGGGAGTCGTGCATTAAGTGTATCTGATGTGTGGATGACTGCAGTGGGTGCGTGTCATGTTTGCGTTGTACGATGACGAGAGAAGGGAGAGGGTGCAACTCAACGTCAGCATACAGCCTACTACTCTTGAATAGCGTCATGGAAGCCGCCAAGCTTATCTTCCCCATGCGATGGACGAATCACCATCAACTCTGTAGAATACCGTAGACCATTATAAGTAAGCATAAATTACAGTAGATTTTTTAGTGGCTTTGGTCTTCAAGGTCGTAGCCGCGTTACCTTGAGTTAGGTGTGTCGCATATCTATAGGCGATAACTCATAACAGTCGCTTTCTTTACGTATGCGACCATTGTCTTACTAGATTCCTCTAAAACCCGCAAGCGGTGAACCGTCTAGATATTGTATGAGGATATTTGAAGGGCCGGGTAACTTAAAGAATATTTTTGTTGTCGATAGTTATCCACCCGTCTGTTACTTAAAAGTAAACAGTATTTTCAAGACTCAGATATTTGAAACATCGTTTCAGTATTTCATCGAATGTACGTAAAACATGTTTCTTTTAATATTTCTTATGTGTGTGCATATGAACTGTACATGGATCAAAAGGAGTTGCTTTGGTAACGTAATAGCGGAAAAATTAGGTGCCTAAGTAATTTTTATTACTTACAAAACGCAATTTGTATTCTGTAAGGACATGAAACACACAATTGGCTAACACTGATGTGCGGTTCTAATTGTGTGCAAAACGAACCACCAAAATATACAAAAAAAGAAAAAGACAAACAAACAGAGAGAAGTCACTGGCTCCCAGTTTTTCCTATTACACGTTCATATGTGTTTCTTCACTACCAATGCTATCAGTGCTGTAGTTAATCCTACCATTTATTAAGTCATTTATGTACAGTACCAAAATTACCGGACCGTAGTTGTAGTTCACCTCAACTCTAGTCACTTGACGTCAGCCAATAATACACTAGGGGGAAAAATGGCTCTGTGCATTATGGGACTTAACATCTAGGTTATCAGTGCTGGTCGCGGTGGTCTAGTGGTTCTAGGCGCGCAGTCCGGAACCGCGGGACTGCTACGGTCGCAGGTTCGAATCCTGCCTCGGGCATGGATGTGTGTGATGTCCTTAGGTTAGTTAGGTTTAAGTAGTTCTAAGTTCTAGGGGACTGATGATCACAGAAGTTGAGTCCCATAGTGCTCAGAGCCATTTGAACCATTTTTTGAGGTTATCAGTCCTCTAGAACTTAGAACTACTTAAACCTAACTAACCTAAGGACGTCACACACATCCATGCCCGAGGCAGGATTCGAGCCTGCGACAGTAGCGGTCGCGCGGTTCCAGACTGAAGCACCTAGAACCACTCTGCCACAGCGGCCGGCCACTACGGAGAGATTTGGAATTGCATACAGTATACCGACGCAAAGTCTGATCATCAGCATCTTTACTCCACAACCTATCCTCCCATTTGCCAGAATAGTAAAGCGAAATCTGCAAAAAGCGCGTGCCGAACCCTGGCGGTTACCCATCGAAGCACCGACGTCGCCTTATGTTGCTTAACTTCGGTGATTTGGCGAGAGCCTGTGACATCAACGAAGCAAGACCGCTGGCAGATCAAAGTCAATATCGAAAAAGCCACTCAAATAACCCGCACTCAGATTTGCACGGAGACAAATGAGATAGTACTGGTACAATCATCCCTAACCAAGTCCATCACTTTCATTCAACACTGCCTCCAGCTAGCAAGTTGCTCCATTCTCTGCTCTGAGGTCTCAAATGGTTCAAAAGGCTCTGAGCACTATGTGACTTAACTTCTGAGGTCATCAGTCCTCTAGAACTTAGAACTACTTAAACCTAACTAACCTAAAGACATTACACGCATCCATGCCCGAGACAGGATTCGAACCTGCGTCCGTAGCGGTCGCGCGGTTCCAGGCTGTAGCACCTAGAACCGCTCGGTCATCTAAAAAGTCTACGTCCACTAAGCCACAACACTTGTAGTAGAGAGCAGAAAAGTTCCCAAGCAGAATTCAACACCAGGAAACAAAAACGCGCTTTCGAATACTTTCTACATTTTCGGTACCATTGATCATTGAGGTTTGTTAACTCCAGAACTGCGAAATGATAACCGCTTTAGAATACAAACTCCGCCCAGAGGGCACACGACTTGGCGCTTCAACCGAATGGACGAATTCCTCGGTTTGGCAAGCTTCACCCTGCCCCGGGAAATCATTAAAGTTTTAGGCCTTTCAGTTAGTCATAATTAGAAGTGGAATATAGGCATTCTTGTCGGCTATTTCCTGCTTGCAGAGATTCTCTAAGGTAATGTCTCCTGAAACCATCGATCATTCAGGCCGCATCCATTAGGAGGGTTATGGGAAGCCAGCCCATCGTCTTCAGCCGAACAAAAAACCGCATCCACTGCAACTGACCAAGGACACTGGAAAGCGATAAAGGGCGAGCACACATGGTTGACCAGGAAGTGATAGGTTACGGCCAGTCTAAGGTGTACCGTACAATAGTCTCGAGCTTTCTCCATTGCTGCTCAACATTTTGGGTCCTGGAAAGGAATTTATCATATTAATACCTCACGTCAACAGAAACACGATTTTTTTTCGCTCTCCCTGGCGCTGATAACCTCGTCGCCGATCTCCCCTAAACACAAGTGCACAGAAATATCTTCCTAATTGTGTTCAGTGATTCCCTGTTGTACGCTAACTGAGAAGGGTACCGCGCCTACTCGTCATCACCGATTTCGTACAAATTAATAGTGTACGCAGGGCTCGGCCTGAAATGAAAAGCGACACAGGTGGAATCTCTAGGTGGCCAAGCGCTGAGGAAAAAAATAGCTGTTTTAAGACACTTCGCGTAGGACATGAACCATTTATGGTAGCGTAGTTTCAAGGCAGCGGTTGGCGCAGCGGAATAAATGTGGAACGATAATCTGAGGGTCGCTGGGTCGAGGTTAGGTTAGGTTAGTGTTGTGGCTACGAAGGCTTTCCCGGCGTAATAATTGATAATATTCTTCTCGCGTATGCAGCCGGATCATAACGTCTTCATGACACAATATTTCCGCGGTCCATCTGGCCGCCATCTTCAGGTGAGAGTGCTGGTGCACGAATTCGCCGGAACTGACTTCCTAGCGCAAGCTGCGGCCCCTGTATAGGCCAGCAGAAGACCCACAACGCGTGCGCGAGAAGGTGCCGTAACTGCCCTCTAGCGCAGTAAACATACCGCGCCGCCAGTGGTGGAAATAGGCGGAATCTAGATATCGCTGTCAAAAATCAAAAAAAATTTTATTCCGACGATCGAAACACAGACCGTTGTTTTTTAATGCAGATAACACCGGGTCCCAAGTCTTACTTAAAAGATAGCCCTTGTCTCTATTAAGAAGATTGTCAGATAAACGAATCTCTATGGATTCTTTTAAAACACAGTCCCAATAGCGAGATGCAGGGGCAACCATTTGTGTCTTGTCATAGAGCATTCTGTGTCCTTCGGTGAGACAGTGCTCCGCCACTGCAGACTTCTCAGGTTGAAGCAGCCGTGTGTGCCGCTGATGCTCAACACATCGGTCCTGAATGGTCCGGATTGTCTGCCCAATATAAGCCTTCCCACAGTGGCAAGGGATCTTGTACACACCGGGCTTCCTCAAACCCAAGTCATCCTTTACAGAGCCAAGGAGCGCTCTAATCTTGGCTGGCGGACGAAAAATACTTTTGATGTGGTATCTTTTCAGAATTCTTCCTATCTTCGAGGAAATGCTCCCAGCAAAAGGCAGAAAGGCCACCGATTCGCTGGTATCTTCTGGTGGTTCAGGCGAAGGTCCATACTGGAAAGCACGACGGATCTGTTTATCTGTATAGCCATTCTGCTTGAACACAACCTTAAGATGGTCCAATTCTTGTGTCAAGCTTTCTCCATCTGAAATGGCATAAGCTCTTCTCGCCAACGTCCGCAGGACCCCCGTACGCTGGAACGATGGATGACAGCTAGAAGCATGCAGGTAACGGTCCGTGTGCGTAGGCTTTCGATAAACACTGTGTCCCAGTGTCCCATCATCCTTTCTGTACACCAGAACATCCAGAAACGGAAGCTTCCCATCAGTTTCCACCTCCATGGTAAACTTGATGCTAGGATGCAGGGAATTAAAATGATCTAGGAGGCGGTCAAGAGCTTCTCTCCCATGAGGCCACACCATAAACGTATGGTCAACGTACCTCCAAAAACAAGTTGGTTTTAAGGACGCCGTCTTCAGCGCCATGTCCTCAAAATCTTCCATAAAAAGATTGGCGACTATTGGGGACAATGGGCTCCCCATAGCCACTCCGTCAGTCTGTTCAAAATATTTGTCATTAAATAAAAAGTACGTCGACAGCGATATCTCGATTTCGCCTATTTCCACCACTGGCGGCGCGGTATGTTTACTGCGCTAGAGGGCAGTTACGGCACCTTCTTGCGCACGCGTTGTGGGTCTTCTGCTGTCCTATACAGGGGCCGCAGCTTGCGCTAGGAAGTCAGTTCCGGCGAGTTCGTGCACCAGCACTCTCACCTGAAGATGGCGGCCAGATGGACCACGGAAATATTGTGTCATGAAGACGTTATGATCCGGCTGCATACCCGAGAAGAATATTTAGGTTAGTGTTGTTTAACGTCCCGTCGACAACGAGGTCATTAGAGACGGAGCGCAAGCTCGGGTTAGGGAAGGATGGGGAAGGAAATCGGCCGTGCCCTTTCAAAGGAACCATCCCGGCATTTGCCTGAAACGATTTAGGAAAATCACGGAAAACCTAAATCAGGATGGCTGGAGACGGGATTGAACCGTCGTCCTCCCGAATGCGAGTCCAGTGTACTAACCACTGCGCCACCTCGCTCGGTCTGGGTCGAGTATCTATGAGTGATCTTTGTCTCTTTCTTTTCACTTTTTACGTTACTTACACCGCACGTAAACCGAAATAACGCCCATATACCGGTACTCATCAATATTTTCGTAAAAGGCACGAAAAGGGAAGGTAAATGAAAATTTCGGAGTGCAGATAAATTTTCAGGAACGTACTGTAAGGCGTACTCGAAAAATTCGTATATAAAAATAGTTTTATTATTTTATAAGTGCTTGCGACGATATTCGTGAAAAATAGAGGAAGCAGTCATTTTCTTGGCGTCTTGTGCATGTTATAAATGCTGTATTTTTGCAGTTACGTGGGGGCTTTAATGTTTCTACAGACAAAGAAACTTGGTTTACGTTCACAAAAGGTTCCCACTCATTTTATAGCGTGCCCAGCAAATCGCGTGTAATACATAATTTCACCTTATATTGGGAATGGGATGTATTTTTCTGTAGTCTTCTCGAGATAAAATTTATTTTTCTCCCTGTTTGGTCAAATTCTTTAACATTCTTACAGTTTACAAGCGAGGCATGTTCTGGGACTTTTATACAGACGTTTCTGCCTCTAACACTGTAAACAGGATTGCATTACGAGTGCATTTGGGCATTTGGGAGTAGGTAAAAAGGTGGAAATCACTTTCATTCTCCATGATGGCAATCCTTCATGTTGATAAATCTCGTTGTGGCTTTTTTTTTTCCTCCTCTCAATGAGTCAACGAACTTTGTTCTCCTACGTGCAAGGATTCATCACATCAGCAAAAACATTTTCATGTGAGGTGGTTGTAAGTTTCCCAGATTCTGATGAAGTAATGACGCGTACTCGTCCACCAAATTTTCCGTTGTCTTTCCATGGCTTTCCTGATAATATTAATATATACTATACGTTCTACATTGTTTCGGTTTATTTGCTATGTAACTAACGTAAAAGCTAAAGATAAAAAATATAAAAATGTTTTCCCAGGAGAACTCGAACTCTTGACCCTCAGATTACCGTTCTGTACTATTTTCAATGCTGTACTGTTTTCAATGCTCCAACCGCCATGTGTAAGTTACATTAACATAAGCCCATATAACAGAAGCCCGTACAACATATAAGCCCATATAACATAAGCCCGTATCTCATTCTACCCACTCCAAACATGCTTTTTATAAACTGGTATTCGAAAGTGCGTTTGTGTTTCCTGGAGGTCCGACGTATGTCATTTTCAACTCTAGCTAAGCCCTGCATATACAATAAATGTAGACGAAATTTCTGGTGACTAGTAGAGATTCCAAAGACAAGCAGTCCCATCTTCTGCATTCGTCTGAATCTTTCAGAAAGTTCGGACCTAGTCGTTTCAGACTATGGGTCCCGTGCTGGCTCAGGTGCACTTCCCGCAGTGTGCAATTTGAGACGTAATGGGACGGCCATACTGCCTCAACTCATTTTAGCCTTTCGAAATAAGTCATAACAGCGACGGCAAAATGGATCCTGCAGCGCTCAAAAGTATACTGTAGTTGCGTAAAGAGAAGTGAGTAATAGAAAAAAACTGTGAGTGGACAGTTGAGACGAGTAATTGTAATCCATTTAGTGCAACAGTATATTTAGTTTGGACAAAGTTTTCTAACTTCAGTACTGCAACAGCATTTCTTCTGGCTGAGAAGTAATTTGCGGGCTTAAGTATGTAAGAATAAAACAAATATATTTTTCAGTCTGAGAACAAAAATGTATTTTGTTGCAAACCCATGGTCTTTGATTGCAGTTGGCATTGACTGTACAAGCTTTTGTAATCCTGTGAGTTTTGACCATTCGTCCAGCAGCAAGCTGAGCCTTTTTTTGAGTAGCTTCTACAACGATCACGTCAATCCAAGGCATCCCAGAGGTCTTCAGTAGGATCTAGACCAGGGCTCTGGCTTCACCATTCCAAAAGTTTGATTTTTTACCTGAAAAGATTTTTTTAAATGGACCCCGGTGTGTTTTGAATTATTGTCATGGCAAAAGTACGCAACTTTGTGACACGTTCTTTCTCCCATGTGGAGTCACATTCTTATCTAACCCGTCACTGTACAACAAACAATAAATTTTGGCTTCTGTTTGGACTAGAGGTCCAGCCCCATGTCTAGCAAAGCATCCCCGCTTAATGGTCGGTAGCTGGTAAGCCTATTTTCTTTTGTCTTTTTGGTTTTTGTCGACGTACATACTACACACCGTCACAAGAGAATGCATTAAATTTCCTTCAGCACTGTGTAAAAACTTAGACCAACCTGTAGCATTTCTAGTTTGTTGTTTGTTTGCAAACTTGGCTCTGACCTTCCTATTTTTTTTAATTTATGAGTGGTTTACGTGATGGCCGGCAACAGTGTAAATCATCTACTACTAGGCGACATTTTACAGTAGAGATATGTAGGTTCCACCCATGACGCTACTCAGATCATCCTTAATTTATCGAGCCGATTTCCTTGGATCAGCAGCCGACTCTTTGCAAATCATTCTGTCCTCCCTCCTTGTTTTCTTTCGAGGAGGGCCTGACCCTGGTTTATTGTCTACTGGTTCATTCCTGTTTTTGCCGTCGACACCACACACGTATTAGTTGTTGTTACATACCACAGCCCCTATCAACGCTCGACTGCGACTTTCTATCTTTCAAAGCATGCAAACAACTTGTCTCACATCAAATGAGTATTATTTGTGTTTTGGCATGCTTCTAGTTGTTGCTGGAAATAAACAAACAGTGTCTGAATGCTTAAGTAACGATCATTAATAAATATCGTACCACCAAAGCAAATTACAAAATGCTTGTGAGCTAAACGTATATAGAGGGTAAACATTAATAAAACCGACAAACTGCAGGGACGGATTCGTGATTGGAAATGGAGGAAAAAAAGATGTTATGAACTTGTGTTCAGAAATGAACAGTGTGCGTGCAAGGACAACAAATCGGCGCGGAATACAGTACAGAGCTGCATCGAATCAACGTCGTAACAGACGTTCAAAGTGGTTTCCATGGGATGGGATGCACGCGTCCACACATCGCGTCATAGATTGTCGCACTCCTTCGCGCGTTCTGCCGTCTCTCGTCCCTCCGAATAGCGTCACAGGCGTGACGAATACGTTGAGGAAGGGTCTGCATATTAGGAAATGGTTCAGCATACATAACGCATTTCAGAAGCCCCCAGAAGTAAAAATCCAGGGTGTTATTTCCGGTGATTTAGCAGCCCACGCTATAGGGTCTCTGGGTCCTATTCAAGATGATGATGATGAGGTTTCTGCGAACTGTAAAGCGGAGACGGCCGGAGTGGTCGAGCGGTTCTAGGCGCTTCAGTCTGGAACTGCTCCACCGCTACGGTCCCAGGTTCGAATCCTGCCTCGGGTATGGTTGTGTGTGATGTCTTTAAGTTATTTAGGTTTAAGTAGTTCTAAGGGACTGATGACCTCAGAAGTTAAGTCCCATAGTGCTCAGAGCCATTTGTAAAGCGGAAGTGGGGTGATGATCCGTCATGCAGAAGACGCATAACCTGTCGTTTTGCCAAGGGCACATTCTCAAGCAGCTCAGGCAGAGTATTCAGCAGTGAGTCTAGGTTCATTCTTCGGTCGAGACGTTGTCGGATAGTAACCGGTCCAAGCATGAGGTTATTAAGAATCCCTGCCCACACACTGATGCTAAGCCGATGCTAATGAGACGCCTCAACCACTGACCGAGGATTGTCTGTAGCCCACAAATGACGATTCTGCAGACTGATGATGCCAGTTCCGGTAATGGTTGCATCGTTGGTAAGGAAGACTGATTACAGAAATCCCGTCATTTCGAAGGTCTGGACCAAAAACTTTCGACAAAATCCTTCCCATTGAGGGAAATACACTGCAGATAATCTGGCACGTATTGCAGGTAATAGGGATATTAGCGGTTGTCATCCAGATTACACATAATTGTACTTTGACTTACATTATGTTGCCTTCAGTTTGTACTAGGGTTGGTGTCATATCCTGTAGTACCTGATCCTCCAAATCTGGTGTATACAGTCCACCGCCTCCCTGCATGTTCGTCTGTATGAAAGGACCCATGAACACACAGACGCCCAAAAACAGCTTGAAATGTCATGTGATGTAGTTGGTGTCTACAAGAGTACTTGTTTTCGTATAGCAGTGCTGCCTCTCGAAGATTTCAATCTGCTTGGCTGTGCACAAACACCATCTCGGCTTGTTCCCGACATGAATACCAGACTATTCTGCTGCTTACACTACCCTACGTCAATCACACGGCCTGCAACACGCGAGGAAGGCACAGCACATAGTCAGAGCAACTTTCATACGTCAGGATCATCTACCGTGGCAATGATGCATTTCTCGATACATTTTAATAGGGCCCTTTTACCTCTAATTACAGTTAGGGATCCCGCCCTACAGTTAGTCGGTTTTATTAATGTTCACCCAGTTTACCAGGTGGCCCATGCAAACCGTCCTCTGTATTTTTATGTTTCTCGCATGCTTTAGTGCTAGAAGGGTTGCCTCGCACTGCTGTCCAAAAGGAAAGTGCACGCAAAAGTGAACCTCCATCGAGCCGTGCTGCCGTTCAAATGGTTCTGAGCACTATCCGACTTAACTTCTGAGGTCATCAGTCGCCTAGAACTTAGAACTAATTAAACTTAACTAACCTAATGACATCACACACATCCATGCCCGAGGCAGGATTCGAACCTGCGACCGTAGCGGTCGCTCGGCTCCAGACTGCAGCGCCTAGAACTGCACGGTCACTCCGGCCGGCCGTGCTGCCGTCTGCGTGCGTATTCCTCCTGCTTCCGCTCCAATAAGGTCGCGTGGACGTCTGTTTGTAGTTAGAATCAGATCCTACAGCCAAACATGCAGCAACTGTAATGCTACATCGATACGAATTGAACCATGGGGAGACCGTATCGCAATTTAGCTGAGGCCTGAAGGTTGTATTCACAATGTTTTCCGACGCGCCGTCTACCTGCTGCGAATGTTTTTACACGTACGGAAATGCTTTATAAGAACTGAGGGAGCATTTCATGTACAATGTATCCTGGGAAGACCAAACCGAAACGAAAACGGTGTTTCACGGAACGTTATTGAGTATTGTGGAGCACGTCCCATGCACGGTGTATGAATTCCTAGGGGACCGAACTGCTGAGGTCATCGGTCCCTAGACTACCGCACTACTTAAACTCACGCCAAGAACAACATACATACGTATCCATGCCCGAGGAAGGGCTCAAGCCTTCGACGGGAGGGGCCGCGCAATCCGTGACACGGCGCCTCAAACCGCGCGGCCATTCCGCGAGGCCCCATGCACGGTAAGCATAATGGAAATGGAAATGAAGTCCCATGCTTCTTGACAGAGCGTAGAGGAACGATGCGGGAGACCCGCACCGACATGCTAGGCAAGGTCCTAATGGAGGTGGTTTGCCTTCCTAGGACCGTAATGGGGATGAACGATGATGATGAAGACGACACAACAACACCTAGTCATCTCGGGGCAGGTGAAAATCCCTGACCCTGCCGAGAATCGAACCCGGGACCCCTTGCTGGGGAAGCGAGAACGCTGCCGCGAGACCACGAGCTACGGACCAAATGCATAATATAAAAACAATTAACGCGTACATACAATATAGTATAAACGAAGATGTTATCGGGCTACTGCATTTAGGTTGAAGTATTATTTGTACCTATAATAATAATAATATCGTTATTATTAATATTATGAAAGCCATTAGGTCTCGTCCAGTAATACCTATATTTCATCGTAATTGGGACAAGAAGAGCTGCAGCGGACAAAGGATTCTGGAGAAACGAAAATGCCATCCCTTTAAGCTGCACTACACCAACAGCGATATGGAAACAATTACCAAAACTGCGTATCATTCT
This sequence comes from Schistocerca americana, assembly GCF_021461395.2. Taxonomy (NCBI): domain Eukaryota; kingdom Metazoa; phylum Arthropoda; class Insecta; order Orthoptera; family Acrididae; genus Schistocerca; species Schistocerca americana. The sequence continues at coordinate 255,896,321 of NC_060119.1, read as the reverse complement.
GCACTCGTCTCGTAAGTAAAGTAGCCTTAAATCCGGATTTCATAAGGCACATTTTATGGGGAGATGAATGCTATTTCGCCAATGACGCCACTGTCAATGGACGCAATCTACATTGCTGGGCTTCCGCAAGTACTCATGGTTACGACCACATCACATGCAAGTAGCGTGGAGTGTTAATGTGTGGTGCAGTATTCTAGGAGACCATATCATTGGACCAGTTTATTTGGCTCCCTGACTAACTGATCGGCTGTATATACAATTTATACAGATTGAGCTTCATCTTGCGCGACTCCTGGAGACCTCCCACGTCAGTTAGCTGTGAGGCACTGGTTTCAGCACGATGGCGCAGCACCCCATTATTGTAGTGGGTGTAGGCATATCTCAACAATGTGTAACCCGAAGGGTGGATAGGTCGTGGTGGTTGCATTCGATGGCTAACGAGATCGCACTTGGATTTTCTCTTATGGGGTTATATCAAAGCCAGGGTTTAGGAAACTGAACCGAAGATCCAGAATACGTCATGCTCGTGCTTCAGTATCTGCAGAAATGTTAAGAGGTGTCCACGACAATACCGATAGGTGCTTATATCAATACATCCAACAAGGCGGACATGCATTTCAACAGTTGTATTACGAATAACGCAATTATAAAGATTTGTCGGTGTACAACATACGTTTAAAGGAACATCATTTATTATATTCATTGTACTTTATTGCTGTCAGAGATACGATAGCATTTATGTAACACTACTAATTGTGAAGCACCAATTGGTCCGTTATGTGTTGGTAATAAAATAGCTGTCATATGTTGATATGTCTTCAAATAGATAATTAGTATGTTTAGGCCCTTGTACATATTGATTTGGTCAGGCACAATCAGTCTTCTATACAGACAACTTTCTCGAACCCAGACATTGAACCCGGACCCCTCCTACAGCAAGTACATTTTCTAGCGACTAGTGATAGGACCAGATGAAGCTGTAAAGTGAAACTTTCTATCAAATTAAAACCATGTGCCACACCGAGACTCAAACTCGGGACCTTTGCCATTGTTAGTGTATGAGCTCGCTTGCTTACTAGGTAACCACAAGGGCGTGAAGTTCTTCATGGAGTGACACCGTTATATGCAACTGAAGATGGAGAGGAGGGAGGGAGCGCAGAGAGCGAAAGGAAAGGAAAGAGATTACTGATGTCGGCTGCACCGGGACATCACGCAGAATCAGCAGCGATGAGTGAAGTGTACCCGACCGGGATTCGAACACGGTATCTCCTGCTTAACCACCGCGCCATCCACGTCACTACCGAGCGCCACCTATCTGCAGTCCGTCTCCATTTCCTCCATGCTCTCTGAGGTTCCTGCAGGAGGAAGTGCTTGCACAACTGCACCGAAGGATATTGTTCCATTGCCCATTCAAGTGAATGTATTGTATCAATGTGTGGTATCTGATCTTTCGAACGTGTCTGAAAGAACAGAAACCAGGCATTCATACACTGAAGCGCCAAAGAAACTGGAATGGGCATGTGTATTTAATTACAGAGATACATAAACCGGCAGAATATGGTGCTGCTGTCGGCAACACCTACACAACTGGCCATTAAAATTGCTACACCACGAAGATGACATGCTACAGACGCGAAATTTAACCGACAGGAAGAAGATGCTGTGATATGCAAATGATTAGCTTTACAGAGCATTCACACAAGGTTGGCGCCGGTGGCGACACCTACAACGTGCTGACATGAGGACAGTTTCCAACCGATTTCTCATACACAAACAGCAGTTGACCGGCGTTGCCTGGTGAAACGTTGTTGTGATGCCTCGTGTAAAGAGAAGAAATGCGTACCATCACGTTTCCGACTTTGATAAAGGTCAGATTGTAGCCTATCGCGATTGCGGTTTATCTTATCGCGACATTGCTGCTCGAGTAGGTCGAGATCCAATGACTGTTAGCAGAATATGAAATCGGTGGGTTCAGGAGGGTAATACGGAACGCCGTGCTGGATCCCAACGGCCTCGTATCACTAGCAGTCGAGATGACAGGCATCTTATCCGCATGGCTGTAACGGATCGTGCAGCCACGTCTCGATCCCTGAGTCAACAGATGGAGACACTTGCAAGACAACAACCATCTGCACGAACAGTTCGACGACGTTTGCAGCAGCATGGACTATCAGCCCGGAGACCATGGCTGCGGTTACCCTTGACGCTGCATCACAGACAGGAGCGCCTGCGATGGTGTGCTCACCGACGAACCTGGGCACACGAATGGTAAAACATCATTTTTTTCGGAAGAATCCAGGTTCCGTTTACAGCATCATCATGGTCGCATCCGTGTTTCGCGACATCGCGGTGAACGCACATTGGAAGCGTACATTCGTGATCGCCATTCTGGCGTATCATCCGGCGTGATGGTATGGGGTGCCATTGGTTACACGTCTCGGTCACCTTTAGTTCGCATTGACGGCACTTTGGACAGTGGACGTTACATTTCAGATGTGTTACGACCCGTAGCTCTACCCTTCATTCGATCCCTGCGAAACCCTACATTTCAGCAGGATAATGCACGACCGCATGTTGCAGGTCCTGCACGAGCCTTTCTGGATACAGAAAATGTTAAACTGCTGCCCCGGCCAGCACATTCTCCAGATCTCTCACCAATTGAAAACGTCTGGTCAATGGTGGCCGAGCAACTGGCTCGTCACAATACGCCAGTCACTACTCTTGATGAACTATGGTATCGTGTTGAAGCTGCATGGGCAGCTCTGTTTGACTCAATGCCCTGGCGTATCAAGGCCGTTATTACGGCCAGAGGTGGTTGTTCTGGGTACTGATTTCTCAGGATCTATGCACCTAAATTGCGTGAAAATGTAATCACATGTCAGTTCTAGTATAATATATTTGTTCAATGAATACCCGACTATCATCTGCATTTCTTCTTGGTGTAGCAATTTCAATAGCCAGTAGTGTATACAGGGTGTTACAAAAAGGTACAGCCAAACTTTCAGGAAACATTCCTCACACACAAATAAAGAAAATATGTTATGTGGACATGTTTCCGGAAACGCTTACTTTCCATGTTAGAGCTCATATTATTACTTCTCTTCAAATCACAATAATCATGGAATGGAAACACACAGCAACAGAACGTACCAGCGTCACTTGAAACACTTTGTTACAGGAAATGTTCAAAATGTCCTCCTTCAGCGAGGATACATGCATCCACCCTCCGTCGCATGGAATCCCTGATGCAACCCTGGAGAATGGCGTATTGTATCACAGCCGTCCACAATACGAGCACGAAGAGTCTCTACATTTGGTACCGGGGTTGCGTAGACAAGAGCTTTCAAATGCCCCCATAAATGAAAGTCAAGAGGGGTGAGGTCAGGAGAGCGTGGAGGCCATGGAATTGGTCCGCCTCTACCAATCCATCGGTCACCGAATCTGTTGTTGAGCAGCGTACGAACACTTCGACTGAAATGTGCAGGAGCTCCATCGTGCATGAACCACATGTTGTGTCGTACTTGTAAAGGCACATGTTCTAGCAGCACAGGTAGAGTATCCCGTATGAAATCATGATAACGTGCTCCATTGAGCGTAGGTGGAAGAACGTGGGGCCCAATCAAGACACCACCAACAATGCCTGCCCAAACGTTCACAAAAAAGCTGTGTTGATGACGTGATTGCACAATTTCGTGCGGATTTTCGTCAGCCCACAAATGTTGATTGTGAAAATTTACAATTTGATCACGTTGGAATGAAGCCTCATCCGTAAAGAGAACATTTGTACTGAAATGAGGATTGACACATTGTAGGATGAACCATTCGCAGAAGTGAACCCGTGGAGGCCAATCAGCTGCTGATAGTGCCTGCACAAGCTGTACATGGTACGGAAACAACTGGTTCTCCCGTAGCACTCTCCATACAGTGACGTGGTCAACGTTACCTTGTACAGCAGCAACTTCTCTGACGCGGACATTAGGATTATCGTCAACTGCACGAGGAATTTCCTCGTCCATTGCGGGTGTCCTCGTCGTTCTAGGTGTTCCCCAGTCGCGAGTCATAGGCTGGAATGTTCCGTGCTCCCTAAGACGCCGATCAATTGCTTCGAACGTCTTCCTGTCGGGACACCTTCATTCTGGAAATCTGTCTCGATACAAACGTACCGCGCCACGGCTATTGCCCCGTGCTAATCCATACATGAAATGGGCATCTGCCAACTCCGCATTTGTAAACATTGCACTGACTGAAAAACCACGTTCGTGATGAACACTAGTCTGTTGATGCTACGTACTGATGTGCTTGATGCTAGTACTGTAGAGCAATGAGTCGCATGTCAACACAAGCACCGAAGTCAACATTACCTTCCTTCAATTGGGCCACCTGGCGGTGAATCGAGGAAATACAGTACATACTGACGAAACTAAAATGAGCTCTAACATGGTAATTAAGCGTTTCCGGACACATGTCCACATAACATCTTTTCTTTATTTGTGTGTGAGGAATGTTTCCCGAAAGTTTGGCCGTAACTTTTTGTAACACCCTGTATAAGAGAACAAGTGAGTCGCGCAGTTGCCAGATCTATTACTGCTGCTACAGTTACGAGACTTAAGTGAGTTTGAACCTCGTGTTATAGTCGGCGCACGACAGATGAGACACAGCATATCCGATGTAGATGAATTGTACCGTGATTAACAGGAATGCGGTAAAACATCAAATCTCTGACATCGTTGCGGCCCGGAAAAGATCCTGTAAGAACGGGACCAGCGACGACTGAAGAGGATCGTTCAAGGTGACAGAAGTGCAACCATTCCGAAGACTGCTGCAGATTTCAATGCTGGGCCATCAGCTAGTGTCAGCGTGCGAATCATTCAACTAAACATCATCTATATGGGGTTTCGGAACCGAAGGCCCACTCGTATGGCCTTGATGACTTCACGACACAAAGCTTTACGCCACCGGCATTGGACTGTTAATGACTGGAAACATGTTGCTGTTGGGAAGAGTCTCGTTTCAAGTTTTATCGGATGGATGAACGTGTACGGGTATGAAGACAACCTCATGAATCCGTGAACCCTGCATGCCAGTAGGGGACTGTTCAAGCTGATGGACGCTCTGTAATGGTGTTGGGCGTGTGCAGCTGAAGTGATAAGGGACCCCTGATATGTCTAGATTCCACTCTGACAGGTGACACGTACGTAAGCATTCTGTCTCTTCACCTGGATCCATTCATGTCCATTGCGCATTCCAACAGACTTGGCCAATTCCAGCAGGACAATGCGACACCTCAAACGTCCGCTATTGCTACAGAGCGGCTCCAGAACACTCTTCTGGGTTTAAACACTTCCGCTGACCACCAAACTCGCCAGACATGAATACTGTTAAGCATATCTGGGATGCTTTGCAGTGTGCTGTTCAGAAGAGACCTCAACACCCCACCCCCATCCCCTCGTACTCTTATAGATTTACGGACAGTCCTGCAGGACTCAAGGTGTCGATTTCCTTCAGCACTACTTTCGACGTTAGTCGAGTCCATTCCATGTCGTGTTGACATAATTCTATGTGTTCGCGGGGGACCTGCACAACGTTAGGCAGGTGCACCAGTTTCTTTGGCTCTTCGATGTACAACAGTTATGCGCGTTGTTGTATTGTGACTGCATGCAGACAATACTGAGAATAGAACACCTCAACGATAAAGTAATTCTTGGACGGCATTGCAGGTTACCTTGTGCACGGGCTGCTCGCCGAGGTCGTGCGCGTCCCTGGGCGTGACGGCGGCCGAGGCGGCGGCGGCGACGGCCGGGCTGTGCGCCGGCGAGTCGGCGTTGTAGAGGCGCAGCGCCTCGGCGGGCGGCTGGTAGTCGCGGTAGCCGGTGGGGCTGGGCGTCGCCTGGGCGGCGGCGGGCCGCGGCGCAGACAGCGCCTCGCTCTGGCTCTGGTCCTGCCCGGGGGACTCGAACACGTCGTCGCTCATGCTGTCGTCCGTCGCCAGCACCTGCGGCACGCACAGGCACGCAGCTAGCCGCACATCTCGACCACATCTACTGGTATGAAAAGCTTTTCAAATACCGCTACCAGTCACAAAATTTTGTGACTTCTAAATAATTTAACTAGCGACATTTTTAGAGGAGGCGACACTTCAGCATCGGGCAATAGTGTCATTACAAAAACACTTTAACGCAAGTGTATACAGATATTAAGGGAGGGGGGGGGGGAGAGGGGGGGGGGGGTAGGACGTCAAACGGACCGACTTGGGGCAGGAGAGGCACCACAGGACATTTTAATTTCCACTGTCTATACTTTTACAAAAAAATTCATAAAACTTTGTCAGCATGACCAGAAAGGATTCAGAATTTACACTCATAGCAGTGGAAGTTCGAAAACACAACGAAATAATTTTTCTTTACATGCGAATTTCATCATTTTTTTCACTTAGTAATGGCAGTATTTGTTGCTATAGGTACACTTTTCTTCATAAGTAAGAGATTCTTCGATGAATTGTGCACGGCATACAAACCATACTTAAAGGTGTATGAAACTATAGAATTTTCGAAATCTGTTAAAACCTGTGGTAAAAATTGAAGTAATTAACTATACAATTTGTGTTTTTCCTAAACATGAAGTTTTAAATATAACAGTTCATTCGTTTTTTCATAAATTACATAAATTCTATACACCTGTGAGTATGGTATGTATCATGTGCAAAATTCATCGAACAATCTCTCTAACTTATGAAGAAAAGTGTAGCTATAGCAACAAATGCAGCCATTAGTAAGCGAAAAAATGATGAAATTTCACAAGTAAAAAAAATTTATTTTGCTATGTTTTCGAACTTCCACTGCAATGAGTGTGAATCCTGAATCCTTCCTGGTGATGAATTTATTTGTAAAAGTATAGACACTGGAAATTAAAATGCCCTGAGATGCCTCTCCTGCTCCATGTCGGCCCGTTTGACGTCCTACCCCCCTTAATGTCTCTTTACATCACTGCTGTGATAATCCTGTGGAGACAGAGAGAGAGAAGGATAACCTAGTAAGAGGCGATGTCACTTTGTATATTGGTCTGCTGTTCACATGAAAATTTTCATGTGACACTGACTCACTTCCTTGTTGTGCTGCAGGCCATTGTGGCCGAGAGGTTCTAGGCGCTACAGTCTGGAACCGCGCGACCACTACGGTCGCAGGTTCGAATCATGCCTCGGGCATGGATGTGTGCGATGTCCTTAGGTTAGTTAGGTTTAAGTAGTTCTAAGGTCTAGGGGACTGATGACCTCAGTTAAGTCCCATAGTGCTTAGAGCCATTAGAACCATTTTTTGAACCTTGTTGTGCTGCGGCAGTCATATTGTGATGTATCCATTCCACACAGCACTGACTATTTCCACACAGCACTGACTATCATCAACATGAAATCTAAGTACTTTCACAACGCATATCTAAAAACAAAAGTGGCCCGCATCTCGTGGTCGTGCGGTAGCGTTCTCGCTTCCCACGCCCGGGTTCCCGGGTTCGATTCCCGGCGGGGTCAGGGATTTTCTCTGCCTCGTGATGGCTGGGTGTTGTGTGCTGTCCTTAGGTTAGTTAGGTTTAAGTAGTTCTAAGTTCTAGGGGACTGATGACCATAGCTGTTAAGTCCCATAGTGCTCAGAGCCATATTAAAAACAAAAGTAAACAAACTAACATGGCAACAGCCCGCCCGGCTAGCCGCGCGGTCTAACGCGCTGCTTCCCGAGTGGGAAGGCATGCCGGTCTACGGCACGAATCCTCCCGGCGGATTAGTGCCGAGGTCCGGTGTGCCGGCCAGTCTGTGGAAGGTTTTTAGGCGGTTTTCCATCTGCCTCGGCAAATGCGGGCTGGTTCCCCTTACTCCGCCTCAGTTATACTATGTCGGCGATTGCTGTGCAAACACTGTCTCCACGTGCGTGTACACCATAATTACTCTACCACGCAAACATTTGGGGTTACCCTAGACTGGTATTATGAGACGTTCCCGGGGAAGCGGGAAGGGGGGGGGGGGGCGGGAGGTTGGGATCCACTGGGGGCCGAACCGCACGATAACCCTGGGTCCGATGTGGGGCGGCAGAGGGGTAAGTAGACTGCTGTAGGCTGTAGGCTGTTGTGTGGTTGTGTACCACTGAGGCTACGGTAGGGACGAAGCCTCTCCGTCGTTTCTGGGTCCCCAATTCAATACAATATTGACTGGAATGTAGATATTAGAAGTTACTGAGTAACAGCACGTTTTGATAACTGTGAATGTCGTTGCGTTGTTATGTTTTATCATTTCTTAAATTAGACAGGTAGTGTTACTTGTGTGCCTTGTAGAATCGTTATGCAGGCACGTTCTTCTTAAATTGCATGCATGACTAAGTACTCTTCAGTTAAAACTTTACCTCTGTAAAAGGAATGCATTCGTAAAGTCACTTATAGTTGTGTGCTAGCTTGCTCACCCATGTCACAAATTTACATCAGGCTTTCTTTTAGTTAGAAATAAGTATTCCAAATTTTGTCTTGTTATAATTGTGTGAGAAATTATTTGTAACTAAGCATTCTGAAACTGTCTTATTATTGGTATTACTGTGTAGTAAATTATCTGAAATATTTTCAAATTCATTATTATTATTATTATAAACATTATTTTTCTTATTGCGTGAGGGAGCATTACAATAAATTTGCTGGGAATAATGAGATTTTGAAATTCCAATACAGAAATTATTAGTGGGGCTTTTTAAAACGTTGGTTGGTTTTTAATATTGTAATAAATGAATGTTATCTTAAATGAATGTCACACCCATTTCATCCTAGCTCTTCCACTCGCTGAAGTAACAATTCTACAGGCAGTGTTTGGACCTTTTTCATATACTCACACGACTGGTTTCCAGACATTCAATTTCGTTATCAAATGTTACATAGATTTGATCTCCCATGATCTCTCGACGTGACTGATTATGGCGAGCTTTCGGGTGTTCCACCGAGTAGTTATTTTCATTTTGTGCACGAATGACCTAAACGTTTTGTTCAGGCGCTTTGATTTATGCACTCTGTTTGGAGTTGATGCAGCGAGTACGCGTAACAGCAAAATTCGCGGCATCCGGCGGCTGGGCCGGTCGTCGAATTATTGTACATAAAATGGAACCAGTAACTCGGTGAAACATCCGGAAGTACACCAATGTTTGCACAGATTATTCGTTGGTTACACCAATTATTATGTTGTTTGTGTATAAATTACACAATGTGACTTAGCACAACTAAACGTGCCTTTGTTGTTGTGTCCTAACTCTCTATAAAACTCCAGGTATTAAAATAAAGTGCATATCTACACGAAGTGCGCATCTTCAACCCTCAGACTGGAGACGTTGTATGTTTCGAAACCGATCGTGTGAACAATAAACATTCAAATCTTAAAAGTCGCTGTTGACCGATAGTTTGAAGAAATTCTTGAAATAATTCCAAATTTTAACTTCCCTGATTTAACGTAATATTAATAAATCCATACATATTATTCCACATCTCCTTCCAAACCACTGGAGCCAGTTCAATCAAACTTGGTACATACACCCTTTCACTGTGGGGTGATATGACGTCATAAACATTGAGATGTGTAAAAAACTGCCTCATCATTTTTGACGTTTAAATCTATTACTCCTTCGCTACTAACTCTATTTGCAATACATTTCGCAAATAGTATCAATATATGCAGCTGAATGTACCTACACAAATACGTGTACCTACACAAATCGTACGACCTATAGTTCATTAGATATGACGTCATGTACACTGACAAGGGTAGCCCAGGACGTTGGGATCACGGACTTACGTCGGACTTTGTACATCTTTAGTAGGCCATTAAAACAACGTAATGTGCAAGCAGTAAATTCCAATAAAATCGCAAGAGAAGTTTTACACGTCTTTTACATAAGTCATGCATCTGTGTGTAGGTGCTAGACGCTAGAGTTCAGCGTGGTGAAACGGTTGGCGATCGAGATCAGTCAGATGAACATGTATGAGGCAACAGTTCGACTGCCGCCAAACCTTAATTTTTTGTAGTACAAGTGAAATTGTGTGATATTCAAAATATCTGCACCTAAATTATTCGTTCTTGCCACGTTAGCAATGTCTGACCGCTACGCAGATTAATAGCCAAATCGGGCTTGCATCTGTGTCTGTAACTCGAAGCGTCGAGTTCCGGGCACCTTACCAGATTGCATGTATAAGGGATTTCGCAAATCACGACAGGCATTCATTTTCAGGAAGGCTCTATGATGTTTTTTCAGTTATTTGTCGATAGTTATAAGGATGTTTGTTCTAATAGTTAAGTTTAATTAAAAATAGCAACTAATCAAATAACACGGAAGTCACTAAAAATTTCGTGCAAATACACGTGTTGCTTTAATTATATTACCTCTCAAATGTCATAAATTAAATAATATGACCACTGACGAAAAATATAGACTAAAAATTAATTTTTAGTGGCAGTCGAACCATCGCCTCATACACTTTCATTTTCCGGAGCTTGACCGCTAACCGCTTCACCACCATGAACTCCAGGGTCCGGTACCTAGGCACAGATACATTTGGTACATAAGTTTTCTTGCCATTTTCTCAGAATTGCCAGAGTAGTGCACTTTACTACTTGCACATTACGTTGTTTTAGTGGCCTACTAAAGTTGTACAAAGTTTGAAGTAAATCTGTGATCCCAAGGTCGTGGATTCCCCTTGTGATATACGTGAAAAATTGTCGCATCATGCATGAAGTTTTAATACACTTGTTCTTTACTACTAAGATACTCGCACAGTAGAGTCAAAGTAAGGAAATACCTAGCACATGGCAGCGCTTTTGAAGCTTTAACTACAAAGCGCAAGCGGCTGCATGGGAAAACAGTAGGCCGGCAGGTGTAGCCGTGCGGTTCTAGGCGCTGCAGTCTGAAACTGCGTGACCGCTACGGTCGCAGGTTCGAATCCTGCCTCGGGCATGGATGTGTGTGATGTCCTTAGGTTAGTTAGGTTTAATTAGTTCTAAGTTCTAGGCGACTGATGACATCTGATGTCAAGTCGCATACTGCTCAGAGCCATTTGACCATATAGAGAAGTTGCAGCATTAGAAAATTGTAGCGAAATGCAGGAAGATCTGCAGCCGATAGGTACTTAGTGCAGGGAGTGGCAACTGACCCTTAACATAGACAAATGTAATGTGTTGCGAATACATAGAAAGAAGGATCCTTTATTGTATGATTATATGATAGCGGAACAAACACTGGTAGCAGTTACTTCTGTAAAATATCTGGGAGTATGCGTGCAGAACGATTTGAAGTGGAATGATCATATAAAATTAATTGTTGGTAAGGCGGGTACCAGGTTGAGATTCATTGGGAGAGTCCTTAGAAAATGTAGTCCATCAACAAAGGAGGTGGCTTACAAAACACTCGTTCGACCTATACTTGAGTATTGCTCATCAGTTTGGGATCCGTACCAGATCGGGTTGACGGAGGAGATAGAGAAGATCCAAAGAAGAGCGGCGCGTTTCGTCACAGGGTTATTTGGTAACCGTTTTTGCGTTACGGAGATGTTTAGCAAACTCAAGTGACAGACTCTGCAAGCGAGGCGCTCTGCATCGCGGTGTAGCTTGCTGTCCAGGTTTCGAGAGGGTGCGTTTCTGGATGAGGTATCGAATATATTGCTTCCCCCTACTTATACCTTCCGAGGAGTTCACGAATGTAAAATTAGAGAGATTCGAGCGCGCACGGAGGCTTGCAGACAGTCGTTCTTCCCGCGAACCATACGCGACTGGAACAGAAAAGGGAGGTAATGACAGTGGCACGTAAAGTGCCCTCTGCCACACACCGTTGGGTGGCTTGCGGAGTATAAATGTAGATGTAGATGTAGACTGTTTCATAATGTCGAAGGTTTTTTTACGAATACGTGGAAACGAAATTTTGTCGATATTTCGCTATAAACAAAGTTCATTTTTTGTTTCGGTTCTGATAGGAAACTGGCGACATGAGTACCCGGGCAATGGAGGGTTTCTCAGCTGCTATAATACATATGTATCAGTACATTTCTGTGCAATGAAAGTTGAACACATAACTCGCAGTAATGTGGAGGAATACGTGGAAACTGTATGCAAATGGAAAGGGGAGTGTTACCAGATGTAAGTTTTATATTTCAGAGATGTTCAAAAGTGTGAGTTCCACACTACGTGACATATGAAAACACGACTGCAGCCCTGATATACTAGCGGGTTTCTCATTTGATTTATTGACGACGACGACGACGACAGCGCCAGTCGTGCACTGCTTTCATTGAAATCGCATACGAGCTGTTTTCATATCTGGCAGTCATATCACTCGAAATATTAATTTTCACTTGTCACTCATCTGAAGGCCGCCATTGCGCAAATGAAATGAAATTCTCAATAACGACGCTTTCGTCTGCCGGACGGACGCAAATGTACTCAGCTTTCATCAAAGTTTTTGCTAGTGATGAATTACGCTTGTCCATTCTCTAAAACCGCAACACTCGTTTCCTGATTTACCCAGCAGCCCCCAGTATGGCGAGCCCTTATGAACTTTTCGATAGACAACAGATGGTTGATGCACTTCCCTAGTCTAGACCTCTAATGTAGAAACGTATATAACGTGTCCAAGAACTAATACAGAATTGCGCTAAAATTACTTTCAATTTCTAGCCACTGGCCGTTGTGGCCGAGCGGTTCTAGGCGCTTCAGTCCGGAACCGCGCTGCTTCTACGGTCGCAGGTTCGAATCCTGCCTCGGGCATGGATGTGTGTGATGTCCTTAGGTTATAGTTTCATTATTTGATTGTATTGTATTGTACTGTATGTTAACCGGGGTCCTAGAAACGACGGAGAGGCTCCGTCCCTGCCTCAGCCGCAGCGGTCTACAACCCCATGACGACTACCACAGTCCACTTCACCCCTCCGCCACCCGACACCGAACCACTCTTTCAGGGTTATTCTGTGGCTCGGCTCCCGGTAGACGTGTCCCCCCCCCCCCCGGGAACGTGTCACACCAGATGAGTGTAACCCCGATGTTTGCGTGGTAGAGTAATGGTGGTGTACGCGTACGCGAAGAACTTGTTTGCACACCAATCGCCGACATAGGCTAGCTGAGGCGGAATAAGGGGAACCAGCCCGCATTCGCAGAGGTAGACGGAAAACCGCCTAAAAACCATCCACACACTGGCCGGCTCATCGGATCTCGACACAAGTCCACCGGACGGATTCTTGCAGGGGACCAGGAGCTCCTTCCCAATCCCGAAAGCAGTGCGTTAGACCGCACGGCTATCATTATCAGATTACAAAGACATCTCGTCATATGATGATGAAGACCGTGTTGGCACAGTACTCTTTAAGTAGACAGTTAAACACGTAGTGATTCGTTGGCTATTTCTCCAGCCTACAGTATACACTGCCCTCTGAAAATACAAAGTAGATGAGCGGCTCTACGGGATTCTAACCAGTCGATTCTGTTAGTACAGATGTCGTGTTCCTTCCTCAACAACACGTCTGACTTTCTTCGCCATCCTTCAGTCAGAACTTGTGCTCTCGTTGATCACAGGCCGTTAAACTCTCTCCTCCACTTTCTTATTCCTGCTCACAAAATTCCAGAAAATATGAAAATAAAGTGACATTTACATAGAAAATGCCTGCTAAAGAAACAATGCCGAATAATTTTTTTGTCGGCATATGGAGCACAGTAAATCAGGCGCCGCAACTGCACTGTTGTTTGCATTCAAATAAATGTGGCATTCGCACCAATATTTTTCTTTTAATTGCCACAACAGACACAACCTGTGTACTCTCACGACGGTAATATACAATGAGGTGACGAAAGTCACGGGATAGCGATATGCACACACATAGTCGGAAGTAGTATCGCGTGCACAAGGTAAAAAAGGGTGGTGCATTGCAGGCACTTCAATTTGCCCTCAGGTGATTCATGAAACAAGGTCCCAGACGTGATTATGGCCGCACAACAGACTTTGAACGGGGAAAGGTAGTTGAAACTAGACGTATAGAACATTTTGAGCCGTGCTGGCCACGGGTGATGTGTTGGTTTGAACCTTGACTGTTACTCTGCATTTGGTTTCCCACAGTTATTGCGGTTATGTTGTGGTTCTTCCTCTTCCTACGTGTGGCAGAAGCGGTGTGTATCACACCTTGTACTATCTTTGCTCTGGTGCTTATAGTTTCCGGCTAGTCAGTGTGCAGCAGTCGGTCGGTTGGTGTGGATCAGCCAGGACATCTCCGCGCGGCGCAGTGGGCGGGTCCCGCTGGCGTTCTCTACGCAGTGTCGGAGTGTGTGGGAGCTGTTCCGATTGCTACGAGGTTCGTGGCTCACCGACCCGGGAAATCAAAGTTGAGTGGTGATTTAATTACAGAAGCCAGTCTGTTCACAATGTGCCGCTGGTTTTCATGGTTGGCTGTTGGAGGTATTCCCGTGAGCAACAGCGAGTGTTCGAGTTTGGCCACCATCCGGGGGAGTTTAACTGTATTTTGGCCATTTGAAGTCCAAGTGCATCAGTGGAATTTTCTGCCTTTTGAAAATTTATTGTAGCTGTGTTTTTCAATCATGGGTCTTCAGCCGTCTTAAAATTAAAATTTATTACTTGCTAAGTCTTAGATAGTTTGGGCCTTCAGCCTGATTTAAAATTTTTTTCTGGATAAAGCCTTGCGCCTTCTGCCTCTTGAAAATTTATTGAAGCTTTGTTTTTAAATCATGGGCCCTCAGCCGTCTTAAAATTGAAGTTCCTTACTTGTTAAATCTTAGAGTTTTTGGGTCTGTAGCCTCATAAAAGAAATTGTTTAAGGATAAAGCCTTGGGCTTTCTGCCTTGTAAAAATTTATTGTAGTTGTGTTTTGAATCATGGGCCTTCGGCCGTTTTAAAAATTAAGCCATAAGAATGTGTGACATATTCAGTCGATAGCTAAGCATTGAAATTTGCGTTGTAATGTTTGGGCAACTAAATAAAGTTATACGTGTTCGAGTGTAACTGACAGCCGCTCATTTTTTGGCCCTTTTATACAATTCCAACTACCTGTTGTGTCCTGCGCATTTAACCAGGCGTTTCACATTTCATTTCGGCCGGCCGAAGTGGCCGTGCGGTTAAAGGCGCTGCAGTCTAGAACCGCAAGACCGCTACGGTCGCAGGTTCGAATCCTGCCTCGGGCATGGATGTTTGTGATGTCCTTAGGTTAGTTAGGTTTAACTAGTTCTAAGTTCTAGGGGACTAATGACCTCAGCAGTTGAGTCCCATAGTGCTCAGAGCCATTTGAACCATTTCATTTCGGAAATCATTAGGAAATGCAGTATTACGAAATCCACGGTGTTAAGAGTGTGCCGATAATACCAAATTTCAGGCATTACCTCTCACCACACACAATGTATTGGTCGATGGCCTTCACGTAACTACCGAGAGCGGTGGCGTTTGCAAAGAGTTGTCAGTGCTAAGGAAAGCAACATTGCGTGAAATAAACGCGGAAATCAATGTAGGAAGTACGATGAACGTATCCGTTAGGACACTGTGACGAAATTCGACGTTAATGGTCTACGACAGCAGACGACCGACGCGAGTGCCTTTGCTAACATCACGACAGCGACTCTCTTGGTGTCACGACCATATCAGTTAGGCGTTCAAAGACTGGAAAACCTGGCCTGGCCAGGTGAGCCCCGAATTCAGTTGGGAGAAGTTGCTGGTAGGGTTCGAATGTGGTGCAGAAAGCACGATGCCACGGACCCAAGTTTTCAACAAGGCACTGTGCAAGCTGGTGACTCCATAATGGTTTGAGCTGTGTTTACCTGGAATGGACTGGGTCCCCTGGTACAACTGAACCGATCATTGAGTAGAAATGGTTATGTTCGTCTAGATGGAGACCATTTGCAGCCATAGATGTACTTCATGTTCCCTAACAACAACAGACATTTCATGACTGATAATGCGCCATGTCACTGACACACAATTGTTCGCAATTGGTTTGAACAACATTCTGGATAATTCGAGGGAAGCACTTGGCCACCCAGATGGCCGGACATCAATCATGAATCCCGCCGAACATTTAGAGGGCGTAATCGAGGGGTCGGTTCGTGCACAAACTCCTGCACCGGCAACTCTTTCACAGTTATGGATGACTACTATTTAACTTCTTAATATTTTTGCCACCATGTAAAGGCTCTGTACGACTACTATTACCTGTGGTATACAATATCTGAGGTTTTGAAGCCGACGTGCACTAACATGGCAAGTTTCTAAAATTTGTTTATCTTACAAACTCTTTTTTCAGATAAATCTAATTAAAGTAAAACAGTAAGATACTCTTAATCGCAATCGTAATATTCAAATAATTGCAGCAGTTAATTATTTTACTAACCTTCATCAACACATGTACACTCCTGGAAATTGAAATAAGAACACCGTGAATTCATTGTCCCAGGAAGGGGAAACTTTATTGACACATTCTGGGGTCAGATACATCACATGATCACACTGACAGAACCACAGGCACATAGACACAGGCAACAGAGCATGCACAATGTCGGCACTAGTACAGTGTATATCCACCTCTCGCAGCAATGCAGGCTGCTATTCTCCCATGGAGACGATCGTAGAGATGCTGGATGTAGTCCTGTGGAACGGCTTGCCATGCCATTTCCACCTGGCGCCTCAGTTGGACCAGCGTTCGTGCTGGACGTGCAGACCGCGTGAGACGACGCTTCATCCAGTCCCAAACATGCTCAATGGGGGACAGATCCGGAGATCTTGCTGGCCAGGGTAGTTGACTTACACCTTCTAGAGCACGTTGGGTGGCACGGGATACATGCGGACGTGCATTGTCCTGTTGGAACAGCAAGTTCCCTTGCCGGTCTAGGAATGGTAGAACGATGGGTTCGATGACGGTTTGGATGTACCGTACACTGTTCAGTGTCCCCTCGACGATCACCAGTGGTGTACGGCCAGTGTAGGAGATCGCTCCCCACACCATGATGCCGGGTGTTGGCCCTGTGTGCCTCGGTCGTATGCAGTCCTGATTGTGGCGCTCACCTGCACGGCGCCAAACACGCATACGACCATCATTGGCACCAAGGCAGAAGCGACTCTCATCGCTGAAGACGACACGTCTCCACTCGTCCCTCCATTCACGCCTGTCGCGACACCACTGGAGGCGGGCTGCACGATGTTGGGGCGTGAGCGGAAGACGGCCTAACGGTGTGCGGGACCGTAGCCCAGCTTCATGGAGACGGTTGCGAATGGTCCTCGCCGATACCCCAGGAGCAACAGTGTCCCTAATTTGCTGGGAAGTGGCGGTGCGGTCCCCTACGGCACTGCGTAGGATCCTACGGTCTTGGCGTGCATCCGTGCGTCGCTGCGGTCCGGTCCCAGGTCGACGGGCACGTGCACCTTCCGCCGACCACTGGCGACAACATCGATGTACTGTGGAGACCTCACGCCCCACGTGTTGAGCAATTCGGCGGTACGTCCACCCGGCCTCCCGCATGCCCACTATACGCCCTGGCTCAAAGTCCGTCAACTGCACATACGGTTCACGTCCACGCTGTCGCGGCATGCTACCAGTGTTAAAGACTGTGATGGTGCTCCGTATGCCACGGCAAACTGGCTGACACTGACGGCGGCGGTGCACAAATGCTGCACAGCTAGCGCCATTCGACGGCCAACGCCGCGGTTCCTGGTGTGTCCGTTCTGCCGTGCGTGTGATCATTGCTTGTACAGCCCTCTCGCAGTGTCCGGAGCAAGTATGGTGGGTCTGACACACCGGTGTCAATGTGTTCTTTTTTCCATTTCCAGGAGTGTATATAATTCAGCATTTTCGCATTCACTACGATTTTACTTTTGCTTTACTGACTGGAAAATAACTTATAATATGCTGTAATTTATTTTTCTTGTGCTTCTTGATACTGCAGTTCATTTGGTGAGGTAAAATTAAATTAAATAACATACAATTTTGTTCACCGTGTTGATTTCCTTACCGTCCAGATTAATCTTTTTACCAACTACAATTCTGAGGTCCTTAAAAGCTGGTAAAAAATCCTACATTGTTATTGAGTACATATGTATAATTAAATTGTTAGACTAGTATATTCTTGTAACTTCAGTTAGTGTTAAAGGTAATTATGCTCCCCAATATTATGACAATAAGTAAGCTGAGCAGGAGTACTCCGAGGGTAGTATACAGGGAGAGTTTTAGTTTTAGAGAATCCAAATTTACTAAGTAAATAAGTATTTTTTACGTATCCGAAACCATTTTCCACGCAAAAATGAGAACATGGATTTTCTTGAATTACAGCGCCAACTATCAAGAATCAAAAAAAATGTTTATGACAAAATGGCTCTGAGCACTATGGGACTTAACATCTATGGTCATCAGTCCCCTAGAACTTAGAACTACTTAAACCTAACTAACCTAAGGTCAGCACACAACACCCAGCCATCACGAGGCAGAGAAAATCCCTGACCCCGCCGGGAATCGAACCCGGGAACCCGGGCGTGGGAAGCGAGAACGCTACCGCACGACCACGAGATGCGGGCTATGACAAAACGTACGTAGTTTTTTATGTAGAATCTCTTCTGCAATAAAAAAATGGAGATTCCTATTTGAAATTTTAAAGTTGCCTCTCGTCCCACCCACAGTGGGCTGGGGTTGCCGGCTGATTCTAGCACCAGCAGATGTCCCCCTCGAAATAATCAACTTTGGATTCTACACATTTTTTCATGTGAAGCTTATTTTTCGAGTTATTCTGGTTCGTCAACTTAAAATTTTCGCTCTGTGTATCACCAGTAATGAGGAGTGACATGTGAGTGCCTGACGAGGCAGACAACTCTGTTGTTGGAACGTCACACAAAATCCATAATGATAAAGACGAGCAAAAATCGAAAAACGCTGTGCCTAACAGATTTTGTCACAACTAACAATGAATTTTCTGCTATTGAGATATCCCATGAAACTCATTTTCATTTGAAAGGAGGTACACAATAAATTTTTTTATCTCCTTCGAAATGTACTGGTCATGCTGGGAGAATATTTCTCAATTACGTTTAAACTTGTATACGCTGCCCAACTATTTTATTTACACCATTGTCAACAACGTATCGATGCTACTTTCATCTCCATCAGTCACTAGCTAACGAGTCGTGTAAAATTTGTCTGTGAATACTTTGTAGCCGGCCGCGGTGGCCGTGCGGCTCTAGGCACTTCAGTCCGGAACCGTGTGACTGCTACGGTCGCAGGTTCAAATCCCGCCTCGTTCATGGATGTGTGTGATGTCCTTAGATTAGTTATGTTTATGTAGTTATAAGTTCTAGGGGACTGATGACCTCAGATGTTGAGTCCCATAGTGCTCAGAGCCATTTTTGAACCAATACTCTGTAGCGTCAGTTTGCTGCCATCTGCCTGTGGTGAAGCACGGCGTAAAACTGTTAGACCATTCTGTTCAGCTTCCACTGCATTTTTTAGCCTTAAGCCCTCACACGATCGACTTTCTTGTCCCACAAGGGAAGGCCACGACGTCGGGATCACGCATTTACTTCAAACTTTGCATACCTTTGTATGTATGTACTGAACTGGGAACCTAGAAACGACGTAGAGGCTTCGTCCCCGCCGTAACACTCAGTGGTACACAACCCCACATCAGGCCACAGCAGTCCACTCACCCTACCGCCGCCCCACACCGAACCCAGGGTTATTGTGCAGTTCGGCCCCCAGTGGACCCCTCAGGAACGTCTCATTCCAGGCGAGTGTAACCCCAATGTTTGCGTGGTAGAGTAATTATGGTGTACGCGTACGTGGATACACTGTTTGCGCAGCAATCGGCTACATAGTGCAACTGAGGCGGAATAAGGGGAACCAACCCGCATTCGCCGAGGCAGATGGAAAACCGCCTAGAAAACCATCCACAGGCTGGCCGGCACACCGGACCTCGACACAAATCCGCCGCGCGGATTCGTGCCGGGGACCGGCACGCCTCCCCGCTCGGGAAGCAGTGCGTGAGACCGCACCGCTAACCGGACGGTCTTGCACACTTTTAGTGGGCCATTAAAACAACGCAATGCGCAAGTAGTAGGGTGCACTATTCTGGCAATTCCGAGTAATTCGCAAGACAAGTTTTACGCGTCTCTTATGTAACTGAAGTATCTGTGCGTGGATGTCGGACGTTATAGTTCACGGTGGTCAATTGGTTAGTGTTCGAGCATCGCAGGACGGCCATGCATGAGGCGACGATTCGACTCCCGTTTAAAACTTCATAGTGTACATTTTGTGATATTCAAAAAATTTGAACCTACACTATTCGTTCTTGCTACAATAACAAAGTCTCACCGCTACACAGGTTAACTGCCAAATGAGGCCGCCTACGTGCAGCGCGAAGCGTCGAGGTGCAATGTAGTTTCGGGTGCCTTACCAGATTGCATGATAAGATATTTCGCAAATCACGACAGGCACACATTTTCAGGATAATTATGCGTTTCTTGATTTACTTTTCGATAGTTATAAAAATATTTTTGTTGTAATAATTAAATTTAATTAAAAATAGTAAGTAGTAAAACAACGTGAAATTCACTAAAACTTCAAACAAATACAGGTAGTTTATTTTAATTGTATTAACCCTCAAATGTCATATAAATTAAATAATTGACCAGGGATGAACAAATTATAGATTAGAAGTTGAGTTTCAGTGGGAGTCGAACTGTCGTCTCATACACGTTCGTCTTTCATTGCTCGAACGCTAACCATGAATTCTAGCATCCGGTCCGTACGCACACATTAGTTACGTAATAGACGCGTAAAACTTATCTTGCGATTTTCTCTGAATTGCCAGAGTAGTGTCCCTTACTACTCGCATATTATGTTGTTTTAATGGCCGGCTAAAGGTGCACAAAGTTTGAAGAAAAGCTGTGATACCAACGTTGCACCTTCCCTTTGTCAGCTGCAGCAACGCACCAGCGTTTTGTCATATGTATCGAGTATCGTCTGTTTCGAGTGCTCATTTTCGTTTAGACGTCAGCGCCAAAACTAGGTGTGTTGTGAGAGCAGTCTACTGTCCATCTGAATGGTGAAAGTGAGGTTATGAGGGACTTTCCCTTTTACGAAAAAAATCGAAATAGAGTAACAAAACGTTGAGACAAGCAATTATAACACCGGTAATTAATGACCGAAGCAGAATTCATAGTGAAAGTTCTTATCAAGAATCGTGTGGTAAATACGTTACACTCCCGAGTACTGAAGGAATAGGAAAAACGTTATCCAAATATTTCAGAGCACATACTTTTCTTTGCGCGACAGAATATATACTTCCAACACATCAAACAATATCTAGTAACAGCGTCTTTATGCTTTATCCTTTGTGTATTGTTTTCTTGTTAAGTACCAAATAGCACAGAAATTATTATTCTCGTCAAATAAGTCTGACTTTTTCACTATTGAAACTTGTGCTACTTTTCAATGTGTTATTAAAACAAATCAAACAACACAATAAAGATTAAGAAGACACGAAATCATAAAATTCATTTCTATAATAGCAGTGAGCTCGTCCACAGTTGATTAACTTCCGATGTTAGCAGAAGCCACCATTGTCCCTTGTTTCTACGGCTGCGCAGCGTGCAGCATACTCGAACTTTTAGAACTCCACACTATCTATAGACAGTTGACATCATAGACACACTTGACTCGTGATTGGCTGCTGGTTTACATATACGCACGAAAGGCGGTCGAACCCGAATAGCCGATTTTGACCAGAAAGTCGATTGTGGAAACGGCCTGTACACTTAACAGTGATAGTGCTGCTAAGAGGAAGTATTGCAGTTGAGATCGACCCTGCATCATATGTTTTACTATGTGAAAACAGAAATTTCCGAGAGAAGGTTTGGCTGGGTTAACTGAAAGAATCTGAGCCACATATTAATCCTGTTCCTTTGCACGTTTAGTTTAGCCTACTAAATACATTAACATTTCGAAACTTTTTATTTTACATCTCTATTTCCCTAGAATATCATGACATTTAAAAAGAGCTGCAACTGATAAGCATTTAATTGTATTTATGCGGACATATGAAGATGAACTTTGGTTTCAAACCGGTAATTGATAAAAATAATAAATTTGTGGTTGTTAGATGTGTTATAACATATTAAAAGGTACTGTCAGTAATGTTATATGATTTTTGCAGAAAGAATGAATAACAATGACTCTACTGTCAGACTGTCAGAAAAGCTAGATTGTCATAGATATGTGATACTCCCCTTGAGTCGCTAGTGTTCCTAGTGTGTGTGTGTGTGTGTGTGTGTGTGTGTGTGTGTGTGTGTGTGTGTGTGTGTGTGTGCAGTATAACCCACTGTTATGTGCATCTACATTGCCATTAAGTACAATAAGGGTGTCTAGATGACGAGTAACAGCTCATAGACAAAGCAGCAAAAAAACTCCTGATATTGCGACTTTTATTTCTTTATCAATAGATCCCTTGTCTTCCAGTGAATTATGGTGAGATGTGCTTCTTATCACTGACAATATAATTTTCTTCTGTTAGTTTTGGATCAGCCAGTACTTGCAGGTAGTTACGTATAAAAGACAGCTTGCTATTAGCGAGAGTTGCCTAACGTTCGTAGATTTCGCAGAAGTCACACAATTCTTCTTAACAGTACAAACAGCCTATTTTTTCCATGTTTTGTCCTCAGATATTACGACCAACTTTACAAAAAAGGTGGCGCATGAGCAAATCTTTCAAGACATCAAACAATATTTCATTTAAGTATCGAGTTGTTAAGTTATCTTTCAGTCTTTTTACCCTTATAATTTTATTGGAAAAATCATGTTCATGTACTATTAGATAACCGACTGAAGAGACATGACTTTCATTTTACCCGGGCCTTTCTGTTGTGCAACGAGCAATCAGTGACTTATTTTCTAGAATTACGTCGTTAGTAATTTCATTACAACCGTTCTTAACGTTCAAAGAACTTGATTTTCATATAACGTAAGGAAATAAATGCTTCTTGCACCACGATACATGGAGAAAATTGTGCAGATTTTTTACGTTAAACAACAGTTATCTCTGCTTCCTTAGGTTACTATTTCAAGTTCACATCGTCCATAACCTATATGGTTAACAGGTTTGGTTAGAATTAACTCTGTGATCGTCCAGATATGGTTCGTTTAACCAGAGAAAACAGACAATAAATAAAGTACGTACATCCACAAGTTGAAATAATCTTACGAATTAGTGTCCACTATCACCTAAAGCAAAACATAAGATATCTCAGAAAAAAGCGTTGCTTTATGTCTTATGCTACAGTAAAGATAGGAAACATCTTATTCCAAAAGTTTCATGTATGTATCTACACAACGAAAAACGTTTCAATAAACATACTTCTAGTAGGTCAGTGAAATAAATAGATGAATTTTCAAAACCTTTTACAACCTGTAAAGAAATCTTGGTTTTACTTCCCAAACATCCTGTCTGTTGAAGACAGTTAATAACACCACAGACAAACCTGCATAAGTACGTATCACTCCAAATTTTCATTTGCATTTTAAAAGCTCAAATCCTCTGTCTCGACTATCATTTTACTGTCGTGTACGTTTGTCAACGGTATGGAGGATAAAAATTTTCTTTCCGTCTTAGTCCTATCTTGTAATTTATTATGCGTTGACCAATCCGTACTACATGAACATAACAAGGTAGACCAGTCAGAGCGTACAGGCTTAATGCCAAAATATGACGTTATCATGTAAGTAAAACTAGTCAAAATGCCTACACTGAATACACTAAAAACTGCAGCAATGGATAGTCCTGTATCAAATTACCTGGAATACCAACTGCAAAATATACATTGGTCATATAGTGATCTGAGGGAAAGTAACGCCACAGTAGAAGTCTCCTAAATCGGTAACTTTTTGCCGTACACAAGAAATATTTCAAACAAAATTCGTTGTCCGACCATCCTCAGAGTGAGTCGCGCTTTGCACCTTGTCGTCAGCCTTGTGACTCACTCTGAGGATGGCTGAACGATACATGGCCGAAATATCAGTAAAACTCGTCGTGTTTTGAAAATAAAATCTGTCTTCTTACTCCCCTCAGACGTCAGTGTCCTTTACGGTCTTTAGAGGTCTACCTTAGATTTCTACAGGTGCGGCAGAGCGTAAGTACATCAGATACGATCAGATTTACAAGTCAATTTGCGATGTGAATGCAAAATTACTCGTTCCACATAATTAGGATTTATCGTGCACATGGTTCATGGAACATGAAACTAACTGACAGAAGCGTCCACGATAGGCAGGCGCATCTGTAAGTGCGTAACGCTGCCTCGACACTGGCCGTCCCTATGGAGAACACCAACACAAAGACATACTTCTGCATTTGTTGGGGATGTGTTATGGACTTTAGTGACATAAAAGTGAAACGTTCACTTATAAACAGAGACACTGGATTTCATTTAAATTATGCTTGAGATCCCGATCATTGCCTGGTGATCACTTCAGCGTCTCTATTTCTTATACATATTAGAGTCTAGCCTATAAATTCTCAAGGCAGCGAGGATGAAATACAGTACAGAAAGATAGAGGTAATCTGCAGCTCGTACGGAAAACAGAATGAAGTTACGAGAATCGAAGCCTACCCCTATGATATTCAATTTTTGAAAGTAAAACGTGTTTTCTTACTTCCCTAAGAAGTTAGTTTTCGTTTAGTGTCTCTAGATTCCTACAGGTGTGGCAGTACGTATGTATATCAAATTCGATCAGATTAGATTACCGTATTTACAAATTAATTTGTGATATGAATGTAAAATGAATCGTTCCACACCATTCGTATTTATTGTACAAATGATCCATGGAACATGAAACCAACTGACAGAAGCATCCACAATAGGCAATCGCATCTTCAAATGTGGAGGGGCAGACAAACGCGAGGTTAAAGAAATGGTGGGGGGGAGGGGGGGGGCAACAGTCCAGACATTTAACTGATCTGGCCTTGAGCATTAGACAACGTGGCACTGGTACGCTTGTGATGCGGATGGCTGATAGCGAGGGATAACTACAGCCGTTATATTACCGAGGGCACGAAGCTCTATTGTGAGGTTAAATGGTGGTGGCATCCTCTTCCTTAAAATATTCTGGGGGTAAAATAGTCCCCCGTTCGGAAACCGGAGTCAAGAGGAAACTGGAAAAACAAAACTGGCAATACACGGGATGGAGCGTGCAATGCTATAGGACCCCAAGTCGGGGACGTAGTCTAAGGAATTTAAAAAGGGAATGGGACAGACTGAAGTTAAATACAGTGTGAACTCGGGAAGTGAGGTAGCAAGAGGAACAGGACTTCTGGTCATATGAGTATAAATACAAAATAAAGTATGGGTAACGCACGAGTAGTTCTCATAATGAGTAACAAAGTAGGAAAACGGATAAGCTTCTGCGAACGCCGTAGTGATCGCATTATCGAAGCCAATACACTCACAGTAGCACAAGTTTGTACGACAACTAGCTTTGCAGTTGGGGCGGAAGTTGAAAGAATGTATGATGAGATAAAAGAAATTTTTCAGATAGTGAGTTTGGAAATCATGGAAGTAGGCTCTATAAATGAAAGAGACCTAGGAACAAAGAAAAGTTTCAAACTGATAATACAATAGTAAGACAGAGACTTTGAAACGAGACTGTAAATTGTAAAACATTACCATTGTCAGATGTGGCACCGACATAAGTTAAGGTTACGAAATAAAGATTAAAAGTAAACAGATAAGGTAGGTAACTGAAGAGACAGGGCCTGGGCAAACTGAAGGAAGCAGAGGTAACTGAGAGTTTCAGAAGGAGTATTAGACAATGAGTCACAGAAGCAGGGGACAGGAAAACAATAGCCTTGCGAGAAAATAGTGAAGGCAGTAGAGGATCAAATAGTCAAGACAGACAAAGTCCAGTATAAATCTTTGGATATCACCAAGACACTGAATCTAATTGACGTAAGAGGAACGAACACAAATGCAGCAAATGATGCAGGCAAAAGGAAAGGAACAATACACGTCTAAAACTTGAGACTGACAGGAAAGACTGAAAGGAGCGAGGAATGGATGGAAGGGCTATGCAAGGGAAACTAACAAGAAAACAATACTATGTAAAGTGAAGAGAAAATAGATGAAGATGAGTTTGGATACTTTATAATGCAAGAGGAATTTGACAGAGGAATGAAAAACCTAAGTGGAAACAAGATCCCTGGTGTGATAGATATATGAGGCAGGTGAAATACCCTCAGACTTCAAGGAGAATGTAATAATCCCATTACAAAGAAGGCAGGTGCTCGCAAGCGTGAATATTAATACATGATTAGTTTAATCGAGCTAGGGGAAGGTCAATGAGAGTCCCAGAGAAATGTCGAAACGCGTGATGCGATACTGACCAGATGACATTTTAGAGGCTTTTGTAGATATAGAGTAAGTTTTTGACAATGTTGAGTGGAATCCACTGTTTGAAATTTTGAAGGTAGCGGAGATAAAACACGGGAAGCGAAAGGTTATTTATAACTTATCCTGAAACCAGACTGCAGTTATAAATATTGAGGGACATGAAAGGGAAGCAGTGGTGGAGAATGGAGCGAAACAAGGTTACAACGTATCCCCTAGGTTGTTCAGTCTGTACACTGAGCAAGCCATAAAATAAAGCCGAGAACTAATTTGGTAACGCAGTTAAATTTCAGAGAGAAAAATAAAAACTTTGAGGTTTGCCAATGACATTAGAGTAATAATTGAATAGAATGTTAGTTCCTGGAAAGGAAGCTGTGAGACGAACTCCGATGAAAGTAAAATACTGTACTGGAAAGTAGTTAGATTAAAACAAATGATGCTAAAGGAATTAGACAAGGATATAAAATAATAAAAGTAGATGGGTTTTGCTATTTGGATAGCAAAAAATTGACGATGACTGAAACAAAGAGGATATATAAAACTCAGACTGGCTGCAGCACGAAAAGCAGTTTTGAAAAGAGCAATTTGTTAATATCTAATATCACCTTAAAAGTTAGGAAGTATTTCTTGAAAGTAATTGTCTAGAGTGTAGCTCTGTACGGATGTGAAACGTGCACAATAAACAATCCAAACGAGAAGAGAGTAAGAGATTTTTGAAATGGTGACTGAGATAAGTAGATTGGATAACTAATCATGATGTATTTTAAACATAGCTGCACAACAGCAACGTTTTCACGTAATAAAATTATAAACAGCCGACCAGTTGCAATGGATAAAGAAATTCTTTACCTAGGTTTCGACAAATATAAATTTGTCTTATTCAGAAGGTAACAATTTTACATAAGTAAGGACTAATGCACCATCGCCGTTTTTACGATTGTCGGCATAGATCCATGTGTCAAAAATAAAATGTAGCCCTAGAATTAGGGTTTGTCACGTTAATATAAAATAGCTCATGGATCTTGCACAGCTTACAACCGACTCTGATGGTACATTAGTCCTTACTAATGTAAAATTGTTACCTTCTGAAGAAGACAAATTTATATTTGTAGAAACCTAGGTAAAGAATTTCTTTATCCATTGCAACTGGTCGGCTGTTTATAATTTTATTAGTTATGATGTACTGAATCGAACCGGTGAGGAAAGGAATTTATGGCAAAACTTAAAGCAGGGATCGCGTAATAGGATAGATCCTGATGCATGAAGGATTTTCAGTTTGGTAATGGATGAAAATGTAAGGGGTAAAAACTGTAGAGGAAGACCTGGTTTGAAAACAGTAAGCGGATTCAAAGGGATATAGGTTGCAACAGTTAGGCAGAGGTGTAGAACCTTGCGCCGCGCGGGATTAGCCGAGCGGTCTTGGGCGCTGCAGCCATGGACTGTGCGGCTGATCCAGGCGGAGGCTCGAGTCCTCCCTCGGGCCTGGGTGTGTGTGTTTGTCCTTAGGATAGTTTAGGTTAAGTAGTGTGTAAGCTTAGGGACTGATGACCTTAGCAGCTAAGCCCCTTAAGATTTCACACACATTTGAACATTTTGTAGAAGCTTGCACAGAATAGAGTAGTGCGGAGAGGTGCACCGGTCGAGTCTTCAGAGGGAAGACATTTCTGGACAGACATATTTCGACAGCGTCTTTGGCTACGACAGTGCAGTCGCATAAGGAAAAAGCTTGGACCACGAGTCCTGTTTCGACTTATTTCATCACCTGATTACGTGTTGTGGAACAGATGATTCGTTTAGGCTATAACGGTCTCGCATGGCGCCGGTAGGTTGACGTGGGCGTGAAGCAGTACATCTACACCTACATTTATACTCCGCAAGCCACCCAACGGTGTGTGGCGGAGGGTACTTTACGTGCCTCTGTCATTACCTCCGTTTCCTGTTCCAGTCGCGTATGGTTCGCGGGAAGAACTACTGCCGGAAAGCCTCCGTGTGCGCTCGAATCTCTCTAATTTTACATTCGTGATCTCCACGGGAGGTATAAGTAGGAGGAAGCAATATATTCGATACGTCATCCAGAAATGCACCCTCTCGAAACCTGCAGTGCAGTGTGAGACCGACCTTGTTGGCCCAGGGCTGGCGGCGCACTCGCGGCGGCTTTGGCGGCGGGCATCCGGGGGGCAGGCGAACTGTAGCAGTAGTAGTAGTAGTAGTAGTAGTAGTAGTAGTAGTGTTCACAACAGGTGCTGAGCTAGTCGGCTCCTCGGCGGCGCTAGTGTTGCTGCCATCGGGGGCGACGCCAGCGTGCTGCATGGCGGCCAGTGCGATACTGGGCCTCAGACCGAGGCGCGACCAGCTGCAGGAAGGCTGTGGCCGCCGCTTCCGGACACTCGGCCACACCGCTTCCGTGCCATTACAGGCGCGTCGCTTTCTTTC
The DNA here is from genome assembly GCF_021461395.2 of Schistocerca americana. Lineage (NCBI taxonomy): Eukaryota > Metazoa > Arthropoda > Insecta > Orthoptera > Acrididae > Schistocerca > Schistocerca americana. The sequence continues at coordinate 255,867,486 of NC_060119.1, read as the reverse complement.
AACTGCTTTCTGTCCACTTCCCAGGTCTTGCTACTGTTGTTTTCGTGTTCCGTTCGAAGATTACTTTGAAACAGCCCTTTAGCAAGTTCGTTCTCTGCAACCTTCATCAGCTCCGCGTAGCTACTTCAACCCACACCATCGAGCCAAAACTTTATGACCAACTTAATCGTGTGACGGTCCATCTTTAGAACAATACGGAAGCGATTCTGCGTTGCATGCATTAGACAAGTCTTTGCTGTGTTACCGGAAATACACTACTGGCCATTAAAATTGCAGCCGGCCGAAGTGGCCGTGCGGTTATAGGCGCTGCAGTCTGGAACCGCGAGACCACTACGGTCGCAGGTTCGAATCCTGCCTCGGGCATGGATGTTTGTGATGTCCTTAGGTTAGTTAGGTTTAACTAGTTCTAAGTTCTAGGGGACTAATGACCTCAGCAGTTGAGTCCCATAGTGCTCAGAGCCATTTGAACCATTAAAATTGCTACACCACGAAGATGACTTGCTACTTACGCGAAATTTAACCGACAGGAAGAAGATGCTGTGATATGCAAATGATTAGCTTTTCTGAGCATTCAGACAAGGCTGGCGCCGGTGGCGACACCTACAATGTGCTGACATGGGGAAAATTTCCTACCGATTTCTCATACACAAACAGCAGTTGACCGGCGTTGCCTGGTGAAACGTTGTTGTGATGCCTCGCATAAGGGGGAGAAATGCGTACCATCACATTTCCGGCTTTGATAAAGGTCGGATTGTAGCCCATCGCGATTGAGGTTATCGTATCGCAACATTGCTGCTCGCGTTGGTCGTGATCCAATGACTGTTAGCAGAATATGGAATCGGTGGCTTCAGAAGGGTAATACGGAACGCCGTGCTGGATCCCAACGGCCTCGTATCACTAGCAGTCGAGATGACAGGCATCTTATCCGCATGGCTGTAACGGATCGTGCAGCCACGTCTCGATCCCTGAGTCAACAGATGGGGACGTTTGCAAGACAACGACCATGTGCACGAACAGTTCGACGACGTTTGCAACAGCATGGACAGTCATTTCGGAGACCATGGCTGCGGTTACCCTTGACGCTGCATCACAGACAGGAGCGCCTGCGATGGTGTACCCGACGACGAACCTGGGTGCACGAATGGCAAAAGTCATTTTTTTCGGATGAATCCAGGTTCTGTTTACAGCATCATAATGGTCGCATCCGTTTTTCGCGACATCGCGGTGAACTCACTTTGGAAGCGTGTATTCGCCATCGCCATATTGGCGTATCACCCGGCGTGATGACATGGGGTGCCATTGGTTACACCTTTCGGTCACCTCTTGTTCGCATTGACTGCACTTTAAACAGTGGACGTTACATTTCAGATGCGTTACGACCCGTGGCCCTACCCTTCATTCGATCCATGCGAACCCTACATTTCAGCAGGATAGTTCACTACCGCATGCTGCAGGTCCTGAACGGGCCTTTCTGGATACAGAAAATGTTCGACTGCTGCCCTGGCCAGCACATTCTCCAGATCTCCCACCAACTGAAAACGTCTGGTCAATGGTGGCCGAGCAACTGGCTCGTCACCTTACGGCAGTCACTACTCTTGATGAACTGTGGTATCATGTTGAAGCTGCATGGGCAGCTGTACCTGTACACGCCATCCAAGCTCTGTTCGACTCAGTGCCCAGGCGTATCAAGGCCGTTAATACGGCCAGAGGTGGTTGTTCTATTTCTCAGGATCTATGCACCCAAATTGCGTGAGAATGTAATCACATGTCAGTTCTAGTATAATATATTTGTCCAATGAATATCCGTTTATCGTCTGCATTTCTTCTTGTTGTAGCAATTTTAGTGGACAGTTGTGTATGTAGCGTCAAATATCTGCGCACAGGTTATACAATTGCAGGACAGTGGTTAGTGCACGTGGATGTGTTATCTGATAACGTTTCAGATGTATTATGTCGGGTTTAGATCAGGCGAACTTGGTGACCAAGACATTAAGTATTACGCTTTTGAAACTACGGAACCGCGGGCAGTTATCTTGCTGGAAGATGCCAGCGCCTTTAGGGAAGACGTCAGACATCAAGATATGCAGATGACCCTAAATAATGTTCACGTAGTCCACAGACGTCATGATGTTTTCAGTTATTACCACAGGCAGCATGGAAGCCCTGGTGAATATCACTCATAGCGTAGTACTGCCCGCCATCTGCCTGCATCCGTGACGCGTTGCATGTCTCGAACAGTCATTCACTCGGATGACTGCACACTGAAATCCTGCCACCGATTTGATGCAACAAGGAACGTGATTCACCAAGCGACGCGTTTCCAATGAACCACGATGGTCGCGTGCCAATTACAGTCGCAACGAATGATGTCGTTGCGTCAACAATGGAACGAATTGGGGTGATCTGCTGCGAATCCGTACGTTCAAAAATGTGCGCTTAACTATGTGATCCCAAAGAGCTGTGCCTGTACCATCACAGAGCTCTGCCATCGTATCAGCCACAGGTCGCCGTCTACCTTGCTTTACACAACGCAGGTCGTCGACTTCCACATTCTATGATGAGACGTTGCCTTCCAACACCTTCTCGGTCACCCGTGGTTTCACCACTTTCCTCATTCGCCTCTGTTTCCCTTACGTAATTTCCTTACCGCATCACATGTTCGCAACGCCACTAGGCAGTATTCAAACACACGGTGGACAGTAATCGTAATGTTTAACTCTCAACTTGCACGGTATGTTTTGGTATGTTCACATGGCCCTAATTCCGCTGTTTGTTCATGTTAATGTTCCGCTCTTCATCGTTCGTGTTTAGGAGAGTTTTATCAGCATTGGAGGGTGCAGTGACAAACAAAACTGCGACTTTACGCCGACGTACCACACCGACCATTACAGGACACATGAGTCAACATCACCACTTGTGGAGCGATTTTCATCACTAACCAAGTACCAATACCTGATTCAGACAAGGCCACTACTACGCTACTTCTCTGATCTCACTCGCCAACTCAAGCTTCTTAATGACAAGTGGATTGCAGGTTTCCGGGGCTAAATGTTAGTAGCATTTTTCTAATCAGTTATGATTCTCTTTCGGTGGCGAATTTTACTCTTCACACTTTCGACATTTTTTTAATTTTTTTATAATATTTGTAAATAAAGATTGTGAGGGCTTAGCAATCAGGATACTTTCAGCACATAATGGAATCGCTGCTCCAACACATGGATGACATTCGTCTTTAAGGAAAATCATATCCACGTTTTCGACTGTCGTACAAACACAATTGTGACTGACACTACGACCTTGAGAACAGATATCCTGTTTTCTGTCAGAGAGTAAGAATATTACTTCGTGCAGTGCCAAATGATATTTAGCTAATTGATTTAAAGAATTGAGAAATGCACTTTCTAAAGTGCAACAGTAACTATTATCAGCTGCTTAAATGTTGTGAGAGCGAACAAGGAACCGACTGCCGGACGCAATACCAAACCGCGATATTGCAGAGAACGGAAATTGTGAAAATACGTGCACTAAAAAACCTCATTAGCTTATCAAACGAGCAGCTTATCTTTACTTACTAAAGCATTGTTTTCATTTATAAACTGCATGCTTGATGCATAGGTTACCTCAATTTTTTGTTTACTTGTAAACGTTTCGCAATAACAGTATCGTTATTTGGTTTCGATTGCGACCTGTATTCTGTAGGCCACGTAAGACACGTGTTCCTGCACGGGTTTGGGATACAAGTACGATAGTATTCAAATAAACTGACCAGCTGGTCATTATGTGTATGGACCACGTTCAACAAACGGCACTTCCGTTAATCGCTATGCTGTTCCTTATCCTACATTTTATTGATATTACATGGCACGTAAAAAACAGTTGTAAATGATCAGCATGTAGCCATATTTTGAAAATTATTTGTCATGTGAATATAAAATGACTCGTTCCACATGATTACAATTTATCATGCAAATGATTGCCTAGAGCCTATAGCTCTACATGCTGAAACAACCTTATGGTATCCAACGTACAGATATTCCCATTTAAGTTTTTACACAAGACCAATAGATGGTGTAACAGATGTGCCATGTATGTTATTCTCATTTGTTACTGTCAAAAAAACTGCAGCTTAAAATTTGAAGGAGTAATTTATTTCCAGCAGGCGCTTAAAGAAACAGTATTATGAGAAAATGAAAATTTCACTTGAAAGATTTCCCTGTTTGTTTGTTTTTTTTTTTCATCTTCGTGAAGGCCTAACTCAACAGCAATGGTAGAGTGTCTTCGTGCAACTTCTTCTTCTTCTTCTTCTTCTTCTTCTCAGGTTTCACTAATCTATGTTCCATGGACAGTTAATCATTCTCATGCGCAAATTGACGGAAGGATGCAAGCACAGGCTGAAAGGCACAGATGTTAAAAAAATTTCGTGGAGCGGCAGAGAGATGGCGGAATAAATGGTTGATTAGCAGCCCTCGCTGGTGTATGAGACGCGTCGTCACCATGTGTGGGAGAGGTGGTTTTAAATGTACAGTGTGTATCATATCGGTAATGACTGATCTGTAACGATCGATGATGGCATTTTGCTACGATAGAAAGCATAAACCTTTATGATCTGTCGGGACAGTTTCAGGAAAAAGAGCATATGATATGCCCTGTGGCGCCTCGTTTGTTCTTAAATTTGGTACGCCGTTAAGACATCGCAGAACTTTCACGGATGTGGTTGCGGAGCAGTTTGAGTGTCAGCGCTCTAGGTCCTCGCGATATTTGCATGAATGCAGCTGGACGGTGGTCATTCTCAGATTCATTCTGTTTCGTGTGATAATCAGTTCTTCATATTTTTTCACAATTTCTTGTTAATTTGTTTATAATTAAAAGCACTAAATGTCGATTATTTTTCAAAAATTCTCATACAAAAAATTATATACTTGTAAATCCCGCCATGCTTACAGAGCCGTGGTTTTGCCTCACAGGCTGTGGCAAGAATGTTTGAGGAGGCATTGGAATTGCTCCAGGAGGAAGTTCCGTCTGATATTCTTACAGATAATGAAGAAAGTAATGACTCTGCAACAGTAGGTTCTTGAAGAACTCTAACTCAACACTTCACACGTCAAACCAACTAAAAATGACACCACACCTCACTTAAGTCAAAAACTGAATACTTTCACTTACTCTCCAGAAGCTGCAGACTTTTTTTTTTTTTAAGATAGCAGTGATAACAAGAAACTACTTTCAGAACAAAAGGGAAATGAGGGAATTTTCATTTGTAAATTAAATTCTAACCCAGAATCTCGGAGTTCTTAGCCAGATTTTATTTCTAGTCGTGTGTGATGTGAAAACCGTGCTATCTACAGTACAGAATTTAGACTTCATTTGAAGTGTTCTCCATGTAAGGTGTTTTTGTATGTCAGTGGAAGAATTTTTTTTCTTAATAGCACTTCTCCTGAAGTAATGCTATGTGATGACTATATCATTGTTACCTGATGAGACTCTCAGGCGTCTTTATGGAGAAAAGGACGATACAAAGGCTGAGAAAAAATATTTTCCAGTTTTCTTTCTACTAAAGTAATGTCCTACCTATTATAATGACATAATAAATTGAAAACTGCAAAGTCAGATAACAAAAATTTATGCCATAAAATGTTAAAGTAATGCATGGGCGAGTGAGGAACTCTGATCAGTCATTTTTATGGGGAGTGTTGCGTCATAGTCCAGGCGTACTTAATTCAAACGTTGAGGTAGCTGGAGGTGGTGCCTAATAAAAGAACCGGACTTTATGAGGTCCTAGATAACAGAACGCAGCATGTCATTCTCAATGGAGAGAAGTCTTCCGAAGTAAGAGTGATTTCAGGTGTGCCGCAGGGGAGTGTCATAGGACCGTTGCTATTCACAATATACATAAATGACCTAGTGGATGACATCGGAAGTTCGCTGAGGCTTTTTGCAGATGTGCTATTAATAGTGTTCCATAGATTTCGTGTTTGTTTTGAATACAGTCAGAGAGAGTCCCTTTAGTCAACCATAGTGCCAGTAGTGCTAGTGTTTGTTTTCAATACAGTCCAGAGACAGGTAGTGCTATTTTCATTGTTTTCCACAAGAAGTGGCTAGCAATCACAGTTTAGTCAATAATCAGCCGCCTTTAGTGAATTAGCAGTCTAGCTAAAAGTTGATTAAGTCTCTTCAGTAAATTGATTCCTTAGGATGAATAGGATGTGTGACTGCTGTGTACGGACGCAGGAGGAGCTGGCCACTCTTCGCGAACAGCTGAGCGTGTTGATGGCCGCGGTCAGCCGTCTTCAGGCTGCTGCCTCGGAGTGTAGCGGCAGTGGGGAGTCTGGTGCATCGTAAGGTACACCCCAGGTGTTACATGCTTCACCCACTGTCCCTGCTGTCGAGACATCTTCGCGGGTACCGGGCGCGGTTGGGCCAACCCCTCCCCAAGGGGAGTGGCGGGTTCAGCGGCGTTCGCGGCGGACGAGGCGGAGGGTAAATGTGGAGGCTGGCCTGTGAGTGGACATGTGGCTGCTCCTTCAGCAAGGTCCGAGCAGGCACACGGGGGGAGGGGTTTATTAGTTATTGGGAGCTCCAACGTTAGGCGGGTGATGGAGCCCCTTAGGGAAATAGCGGAAAGGTCGGGGAAGAAGGCCAGTGTTCACTCTGTCTGCTTGGCGGGGGGACTCATCCGAGATGTGGAGGAGGCCCTACCGGCGGCGATAGAGAGCACTGGGTGCACCCGACTGCAAATTGTTGCTCATGTCGGCACCAATGACTCCTGCCGTCTGGGTTCAGAGGTCATCTTCAGTTCGCACAGGCGGTTGGCGGAATTGGTGAAGGCGGAAAGCCTCGCTCGCGGGGTGAAATCAGAGCTAACTATTTGTAGTATCGTTCCCAGAACCGATCGCGGTCCTCTGGTTTGGAGCCGAGTGGAAGGCTTAAACCAGAGGCTCAGACGATTCTGCGGAGATCTGGGGTGCAAATTTCTCGACCTCCGCCATCGGGTGGAGAAATGTAGGGCCCCCCTGAATAGGTCAGGCGTACACTACACGCCGGAAGCGGCTACAAGGGTAGCGAAGTACGTGTGGAGTGCACATGGGGGTTTTTTAGGTTAGAGAACTCCCTCCCTAGGCCCGACAAGACGCCTCCTGAGACGCGGCAAGGTAGGAGTAGGCAAAATGCAACAGGGAATAACAATATTAATGTGCTAATAGTAAACTGCAGGAGCGTCTATAGAAAGGTCCCAGAACTGCTCTCATTAGTAAACGATCACAACGCCCATATAGTACTAGGGACAGAAAGTTGGCTGAAACCAGACGTAAACAGTAATGAAATCCTAAACTCAGATTGGAATGTATACCGCAGAGACAGGCTGGACAGTGAAGGGGGAGGCGTGTTTATAGCGATAAGAAGTGCAATAGTATCGAAGGAAATTGACGGAGATCCGAAATGTGAAATGATTTGGGTGAAGGTCACGGTTAAAGCAGGCTCAGACATGGTAATTGGATGTCTCTATAGGCCCCCGGGCTCAGCAGCTGTTGTGGCTGAGCACCTGAAGGATAATTTGGAAAATATTTCGAGTAGATTTCCCCACCATGTTATAGTTCGGGGTGGAGATAGACTGGGAGCCTCAAACGTTCGTAATGGGTGGGAGGGACAAAGAATCCAGTGAAATTCTTTTAAGTGCTTTATCTGAAAACTACCTTGAGCAGTTAAACAGACAACCGACTCGTGGCGATAACATATTAGACATTCTGGTGACAAACAGACCCCAACTATTTGAAACAGTTAATGCAGAACAGGGAAGCAGCGATCATAAAGCGGTTACTGCATCGATGATTTCAGCCGTAAATAGAAATTTTAAGAAAGGTAGGAAGATTTTTCTGTTTAGCAAAAGTGACAAAAAGCAGATTACAGAGTACCTGACGGCTCAACACAAAAGTTCTGTCTCAAGTACAGATAGTGTTGAGGATCAGTGGACAATGTTCAAAACCGTCGTACAATATGCGTTAGATGCGTATGTGCCAAGCAAGATCGCAAGAGATGGAAAAGAGCCACCGTGGTACAACAACCGAGTTAGGAAACTGCTGCGGAAGCAAAGGGAACTTCACAGCAAACATAAACATTTCCAAAGCCTTGCAAACAAAAATTACGAGAAGCGAAATGTAGTGTGAGGAGGGCTACACGAGAGGCGTTCAATGAATTCGAAAGTAAAGTTCTATGTACTGACTTGGCAGGAAATCCTAAGAAATTTTGGTCTTATGTCAAAGGGGTAGGTGGATCAAAACAAAATGTCCAGACACTCTGTGACCAAAACGGTACTGAAACAGAGGATGACAGATTAAAGGCCGAAATACTAAATGTCTTTTTCCAAAGCTGTTTCACAGAAGAAGACTGCACTGTAGTTTCTTCTCTAGATTGTCGCACAGATGACAAAATGGTAGATATCGAAATAAACGACAGATGGATAGAGAAACAATTTAAATCGCTCAAAAGAGGAAAGGCCGCTGGACCTGATGGGATACCAGTTCGATTCTACACAGAGTACGCGAAGGAACTTGCCCCCGTTCTTGCAGCGGTGTACCGTAGGTCTCTAGAAGAGCATAGCGTTCCAAAGGATTGGAAAAGGGCACAGGTCATCCCCATTTTCAAGAAGGGACGTCGAACAGATATCTCTAACGTCGATCAGTTGTAGAATTTTGGAACACGTATTATGTTCGAGTATAATGACTTTTCTGGAGACTAGAAGTCCACTCTGTAGGAATCAGCATGGGTTTCGAAAAAGATGGTCATGTGAAACCCAGCTCGCGCTATTCGTCCACGAGGCTCAGAGGCCCATAGACACGGGTTCACAGGTAGATGCCGTGTTTCTTGACTTCCGCAAGGCGTTCGATACAGTTCCCCACAGTCGTTTAATGAACAAAGTAAGAGCATATGGACTATCAGACCAATTGTGTGATTGGATTCAGGAGTTCCTAGATAACAGAACGCAGCATGTCATTCTCAATGGAGAGAAGTCTTCCGAAGTAAGAGTGATTTCAGGTGTGCCGCAGGGGAGTGTCATAGGACCGTTGCTATTCACAATATACATAAATGACCTGGTGGATGACATCGGAAGTTCACTGAGGCTTTTTGCAGATGATGCTGTGGTGTATCGAGAGGTTGTAACAATGGAAAATTGCACTGAAATGCAGGAGGATCTGCAGAGAATTGACGCATGGTGCAGGGAATGGCAATTGAATCTCAATGTAGACAAGTGTAATGTGCTGCGAATACACAGAAAGATAGATCCTTTATCATTTAGCTACAAAATAGCAGGTCAGCAACTGGAAGCAGTTAATTCCATAAATTATCTGGGAGTACGCATTAGAAGTGATTTAAAATGGAATGATCATATAAAGTTGATCGTCGGTAAAGCAGATGCCAGACAGATTCGTTGGAAGAATCCTAAGGAAATGCAATCCGAAAACAAAGGAAGTAGGTTACAGTACGCTTGTTCGCCCACTGCTTGAATACTGCTCAGTAGTGTGGGATCCGCACCAGACAGGGTTGATAGAAGAGATAGAGAAGATCCAACGGAGAGCAGCGCGCTTCGTTACAGGATCATTTAGTAATCGCGAAAGCGCTACGGAGATGATAGATAAACTCCAGTGGAAGACTCTACAGGAGAGACGCTCAGTAGCTTGGTACGGGCTTTTGTTAAAGTTTCGAGAACATACCTTCACCGATGAGTCAAGCAGTATATTGCTCCCTCCTACATATATCTCGCGAGAAGACCATGAGGATAAAATCAGAGAGATTAGCGCCCACACAGAAGCATACCGACAATCCTTCTTTCCACGAACAATACGAGACTGGAATAGAAGGGAGAACCGATAGAGGTACTCAGGGTACCCTCCGCCACACACCGTCAGGTGGCTTGCGGAGTATGGATGTAGATGTAGATGTAATTAATGCCGAAATTCCGTTAAAACTTAAAGCTTGTGTTTTTTGGTACTTTTTTTCCTTTTGACTCTAAAGTGTATGATGTGTTGTGTTTGTGGAGATTATCGGTGCACGTTGTTAGGAAGGAGCTGAAAGCGGTGTATTGACTTAACGGTGGTGTATGTCTTTCAGTCTATCGGTTCGAATTCGACTCTGGCTTGAGGCAGTTAGATAACTACATCTACGTCTACATGACTACTTTGCAATTCTTTCGCTCTATTTTTCTACTGTTCCACTCTCAGACACGCACGAGTAAAGTGAGCACTTAAATCTCTCCCTGCGAGCTCTGAATTATCTTATTTTATTACAATGATTATTTCCCCTTATGTAGGTTTGTGTCAACAAAATATTTTCTCATTTAGAGGTCTCCTCGCGAGATATACGTAAAAGGGAGCAATATACTGCTTGACTCATCGGTGAAGGTATGTTCTCGAAACTTTAACAAAAGCCCGTACCGAACTACTGAGCGTCACTCCTGTAGAGTCTTCCACTGGAGTTTATCTATCATCTCCGTAGCGCTTTCGCGATTACTAAATGATCCTGTAACGAAGCGCGCTGCTCTCCGTTGGACATTGAGTTTCCACGAAAAGATCTCGACGCAGAGAAAAACGCCTTTGTTTTAATGATTGGCGCCCCAACTCGAGTATCATATCAGTGAGAGGAAAGATTAGCTGGCTCCCACACAAGCATCGATTCAGTCTTCACGGCTCCAATAAAAAATAGATAACTCATGCGGCCTGTGAAAGATGATGTAGGCATCAGGACGCCAGCAGTGTATAAAAAACCGTGTGGGAGTGTACAGTTTTATGTCGGACATACTGAACGTACTATTCAACAGTGGTGTCCAGAGCACGAGAGGTGTTTTCATCTTCTGTACACTGAGAAATCAGCGGTAGTAGAACATGCCCTAGAAAACGGACATAATCCTGAATTCGACGAGACATCTGTTATTGCACCGATTAACAGCTTCTGGGATAGCGCAATAAAATAAGGGATCGAGATAAAAAGTGTAACAACGTCCTCAATAAAGACGACGACCTGTAGCTAAGCATGGCTAGCGACTTGGGCCATTAGAAGGCTGAAGAGGGCGCCGCAGTCGCGCAACGAAAACATTCCCTTTTATCAAGTGGGTACTAGAACCAGTGACGCCACAGAAGGCAGAGCGGCTGCATATAAGACAGCAGCAACCAAAAGAGTCACCACTTGAGAATGGCCGAGGAGCATTCTGCCGAAATTTCGTGGATTTTAAACCACTTGGCGCTGCTGGAAGTTCGAGAGAACTTTATCACTTTCTTCCTTGTTTCACGATATTACGTACAAAACGAACTGCCCTCCTTTGAACTTTTTCGGTGTTGACCGTCAATTGTATCTGGTAAGGATCCCACAATGCACAGCCGTACTGTAGCAGAAGACGGATAAGAGTAGTGGAGGCAGTCTCTTTACTAGACCTGTTGCATTTTCTAAGTGTTCTGCAATAAAACACAGTCTTTTGTTTGGTTCCCCACAACATTGTTCCAATTCAATTTGTTTGTAATTGTAATTCCTAACTGTTTGGTTGAACTGACAGACTTAAGAGTTGTGTGATTTATCGTGCAACCCAAATTTTACGGATTCCTTTTAGCACTCATGTGCGTGACCTCACACTTTTCATTATTTAGGGAAAATTACCACTTCTCACACCGCACGTATATCTTGCCTAAATCATATTGCATTTGATTTTGATCTTTTTATGAATCTACTGAACAGTAAATGACAGCATCATCTGCAAGCAATCAATCTAAGATGGCTGTTCATATTGACTTCTGAATTATTTTTATAGATTAGAAAAATCGTAACACTTCTCTGGGGAAAGCCAGATATCACTCCTGTTTTACTCGATGACTTTCCGTCAATCACTACGAATTGTGACATTTCTGACAGGAAATCATAAAATCAGTCGCACAACTAAGACGACAGTCCATACATACATAATCTGATCAGAAGTGGGAGCGCCGGCTGGAGTGGCCGAGCGTTTCTAGGCGCTTCAGTCTGGAACCGCGCGACCGCTACGGCCGCAGGTTTGAATCCTGCCTCGGGCATGGATGTGTGTGATGTCCTTAAGTTAGTTAGGTTTAAGTAGTTCTAAGTTCTAGGGGACTGATGACCTCAGATGTTAAGTCCCATAGTGCTCAGACCCATTTGAACCATTTGATCAGAAGTCACTTGTGATGAACAGAATCACAAGCCTTTTGGGAATCTATAAATATGAAATTAGGCATTAATTCTTGACTTTGTTACAGTGACAAGTTTAGCCACGTCTCGCGGGTGACAGGGATGGAGTACCAGTGCAAGTAATTAACTCGCGTCCGCCAATATATGTCTCGGAGTAAAATTGTGGAGCAGTACATCACGTAATTTCCTTTCGGTTTCCTGGGGTGAGAGCGAAGCTTTCTTTGACTGGAGTGTCTGCGTGACCAGAGAAATTAGGATTTTTCTGTCGCTTCTTGTACCCCAGTACAAGTGACTTCCCGCAGCAGATATGGAGGTGACGTGTGGCTAAATATGGATAACCAGAAAGTATGTGCAGGGCTGATTGTACCACTTCTAAGATTCATGGTTGGGCTGTGTGCTATGGTTGAGCTGTGCATCAACAAATTTTCTGTGAGTACTGGTCATGCTATCTGGGAAGCAACAGCGTAAACTAATCCCAGAACAGAAGTACGTTGTGTAAATGCAGGGGATCCCCATCGTGTGCTACACAGTTTCTGGCAAATGTTATATCTAGTTTTGAGTTTGGATGCTCTTTTTAATTGATGATATTTGTAAGTGACCATTCTATTAAGCTTGACCACTAGATATTTCGGGTGTCTGTTGTGTCTGATTAGCCTTACTTCAAAATATATTGTGGACTCCTTCTTTGCCAACTTGTTGTTTAGGTGAAACGTCAAGACTTTTTTCTTAGCAACAGTTGACTAAAACCTCCATTTACGGAAATATTACCCAATAGGTGACAAATCATTGGTCAATACAGGCTCGGTAACTTAAAGACCAAGTCTCATTACGAGTGCCCAGTCATTAACATTCTCCAATTATCTTTATGTGGTTTCAGGCACAACTGATATTTACAAACAGAACAAAAGAGGGGCCAGGAAACAAAAGAGAGGCCAAGAAAAATCTTTGTCACACTAAAAATGTTTACGTAAATGAGTTTTTTTCTACCCTTACTCATAGAGTAGTCAATTTTCAACATCGAAAAAATTCGCAGGGAGGTGAACAACCTATCATCACAATTGCATATCATCCGCCAATGCTAACAGAAATGGACAAAACTGCTAGCGACGATGAAAATAATAGCTTGTCATTCAAAGCAGCAGAGGAGCGTTGAATAACGACCATACTGCCGGAGAGGTGAGTCTATGCGGCGGAGCAGGTGTTAAGCCTGTGTTTATACAGCTGTTGTCGCCAGAAGTACAAACAGCGGTGACAGTAACAGCAAAGGCTTTCGACGGATAACTACAGTGATACAGTAGCAATGAACTAGTGATGAAAATGTTAAAAATTACCATAGTTCATGGCGCCAGACAGCGTTTGAAAATCAATAGTCTTTCACCTACGTTCAAGTTTGCCATTGAAGCTGTAATTCTATCAGATTGCAACGGGGCTCGGTAGGCCAGCTGGACAGACGTAACAGTGTATTGAAAAGATGAACATCAATATAAGTAAAACAAAGGTAACGTAGTGCAGTCGAATTAAATGATACGAAGCTGAGGGAGTTAAAGTAGGACATCAGCCACTAAAAGTTTCAGATGAGTTTTACCACTCGCGAAGGAAAATAACTGACAGTCACCAAAGTAAGAAAATGCAGATTGGCAGTAGCACGTAAAGCCATTCTAAACAAGAGAAATTTGTTAACATAGGATATAAATTTAAATGTTAAGACGCCTTTTCTGAATTTATCCATCTCAAATGTTCGAATTGCTGAAGTCATCGGTCCCTAAACTTACACACTACTTAAACTAACTGAAAGTAACTTATGCTAAGAACAACGAACCCACTCATGCTCGAGGGAGGACTCGAACCTCCAGCGGGAGGAACCGTTGAATCCGTGATATGGGGCCTCAAACCGCGCGGTCACACCACGCGGCTTTATTTGTCTGCGAGTAGCCTTGTATGGCAGTGGATTGTCGATTACAGACAGTACAAACAAGAAGAGAAGCTTTTAAAATGCGGTGTTACAGGAAAATGCTGAAAATTATATGCTTAGACAGGATAATGGAGCGGTACTCAGTTGAGCTGGGAACAGAACAGGACTAGAAGACAGGATCGGTTGATAGGATCCATCCTGAGGTATCAAGGAATAGTCAGTTTCCCAATAGAGTGCCGTGTGGGTGTAAGAACTGAAGAAGAAGCTAAAGATTTGCCTACAGATTGAAGTGGATACAAGTTGCTATAGTTATGCAGAGATGAACAGACTTGACAGGACAGACTCATGTCTAACATGAGAACCTCGTGGTTGGAACGTAGAAATATAGATCAGAGTGTTAGAAACATGACAGCAGGAATTATAAATTTAAAAAGGAACAGCTGGCGTAATCACAGCTTGAGAACTTTAAGTAAGTTCAGACAGCGAGCATCGCTAACCTCAAGAAATCTGTAATTACGCACAGAAAATTGGCGTGAGGAGTCCACGTTGGCTTACATACTCATCAGAGCTAGTAGGAAAAGCTTTAAGCCCAACACCGCTAAATGTCTATGGATTTAGCCTTGATTATTCTACAGTTTGACATACAGGTTATACTTTGGTGTTCGGATGGACAAGTTTTGACGAAGAAGCGACTGAATAAAGATTGAATTACAACATTATTGCAGTGAAACAGCGAAATAAACAAACTAAATCTGCTTCGTGGGCGGTACTTGCAACTTTCTTACATTCTGCAGCTCCGCATGATGTGTGACGCCCCACCAACCACTCCAAGCGACACAGAACGTAAAGTCAGCCGCCTCCGGAAACCCGCCGTCAAAGATGGCTGAACCTAAGTGCGACTCACTCCAAAAGAGTTACAGCAACGAAGTGACGAACAGCAAATTCACCACACAGCTTAGTGAATGAGAAACCTATCGAGCATCAATATATAGACTGCTCTACAAAACTTAAGGGCGAAATAGATAAAGTAACACAAAAACTACTCCACGGAAATGAAAGAAGGTGCGGATGTATGTTGTCAGAGGTCTTGCAGTCATACACAGATTGCTGGACGTCACATGACGTGAGATCAACATCACTAATATCACCAAACGGAGCAGGCCCCACAACACGAGGTAGTTAAAGGAAGGAGCAGTTTCAGTGCACTGTAGTGATGTTCTTCATTACAGTAAGGCCCGTAGCCATCATTTGGATGACCTCAAACGGAGAAGAATCATTGGGAAACTGGAATAAGGATGAAATGTGACGAATGTAGCCCATGAGTTTGGTATTGCTCACAGCGCTGTTTCACGTGCGTAGGGAGCGTCCCGAACCGAAGGATAGGAGGTGGTGAACCATGGCCAACTACAGCGGCAGGTGACATGATGCCACAGACAAGGAGCGATCCACGTTGTAACATTGGTTCAAATGGCTCTGAGCACTATGGGACTTAACAGCTGTGGTCACCAGTCCCCTAGAACTTAGAACCACTTAAACCTAACCAACCTAAGGACATCCCACACATCCATGCCCGAGGCAGGATCCGAACCTGCGACCGTAGCACTAGCGCGGTTCCGGACTGCGCGCCTAGAACCGCGAGACCACCGCTGCCGGCCCCGTTGTAACATTCCAGGCTTATGGTTACCACCCCTGCATTATGTATTACTATATCAATACTCTTATATATCCAGCTATAATTAAATTCAATTACTTTTCGATAATAGGAAAAAGGCTTTTAGAAGAATAATAGCAATATCAAACAATAGAAGTTACAATACCCTTTGTACCATAAACAATCAAAATCAGATTCAGGAAATTAATATATGGAAAATGTTTAGATAAAGGAATAATATATTTCGTTCTCATCGTCTGTAAATGGTAGGAATTAAATCTTGAACCTAATTAACAAAATATAGATAATTGATCGTTTAGCATTGTTAGAATGCTTATTTTTGCAATTTCAATATTAATGTGATCTTTGTGTGTTTAGAAAATGTCCCAAACTTGTTCTAGCATAGTAGGGAATATTATGAGTGTTTGATAATGTTCTTAAACTATTTCATATTGTAAATTATGTTTTGCCTTATTATAACCAGTAGTACATTGTAGGAAGAGTATAAATTCTCGGCCTATAGTATTGTTAGGGCAGATGAGTGTTGGACCCACTAGAGGACAGATCTGTGCATAGAGCTAAGTTCTTAGTGCTTGATTCAGGTTTGGATTTACAGTAGAGCAACTCATGTGACGGACGTTGTCTAAACCAGCATATTAGAACAGTGCAGTGACGGGTTATTTCGGAGTGTTAAACTATTCGTACTTTGTTGGGTATTAGTGTTGAACAATGCAATGGACCCCACATACGCACTTCTATCAAATTACTGGTTCAAATGGCTCTGAGCTCTATACGACTTAACTTCTGAGGTCATCAGTCGCCTAGAACTTAGAACTACTTAAACCTAACTAACCTTAGGACATCACACACATCCATGCCCGAAGCAGGATTCGAACCTGCGACCATAGCGGTCGCTCGGTTCCAGACTGTAGCGCCTAGAACCACACGGCCACTCCGGCCGTCGCAAATTACTGCATCTGGGCTATTTAATATCGCCAGTGTAGTATGTGCTACCATGGGTTAGCTGTAGTAGTAACAACGAGGCTTATTACTTACTTTACTTCAGTTGTGGCCCACTTCATTGTAGCGAAATTCATTATGATATCCTGCATTTATTGACCAAGCATATTTTAGCTCAGGTATGCAGTCGTCGTGGGACACCGAAGGCCAGATATTCACAGGTATTTAAACCATTTTTTAACTACTCACTAACCGGTGGGACGTTACAACGTCAATTAGAGGGTGTAATTTCAACCGCGTTTAACGCAACTGCAACGCACGCGATCTCACGCTACCCAGAGGTACGGTGACTGCATGGTGGTTTTCTCTTAACACGATGACCAGTATGTTGTGTTCCACTGGTATACGCACGTTGGAGCACAGTCTGCTTTGGGGCCAAGAGCGTAGGGGCAGGGGGGTGGGGGGTGGGAGGGGGGGTCAACGAGGAGTGGGCTCGCGTGTTCTTACTGAATGAGAGCAGATTAGCTTCAGTCTGCGTAGTGATTCTGGCCGTACCCTCGGATGGCGAGAGGTGGGACTACATAATACGCCATGGACATTGCCGAACATGATGGCCTCGGCGGTCCAGCTGTTATGGTACGGAAGCGGTAATGTTGCATGGTCGTACTAACCTCCAAATCTTTGAGCACTATATACTTACCGGTCAACATTATTGTAACTTTGTAGTCCTTTCCAATGTGCATATTTTCCGGGCTGCATTTGGCAAGCATTCATTTTTATGGATGACCAAGCGCGACCGCATCGAACAGTGCAGGTGCGGAATTCTTGCAACAAGAGGATATTAGGCAAATGGCTGACGTACTCGTTCCTCCGGCTTAAATCCCACGGGGCAGTGAGATGCATTGAGGAACCGTGTTGCAGCACGTCCACACTGCCACACTGCACCAACGACAATCCAGCAATTGTCAACCGCGCTGGTGGAAGAATGCGAAGCATTGCTATAAGAACGTCTTACCAGCCTTGTGGCTTGCATGCTGCACACCCTATTAACAAACATGGCCCGCCTTCCGTAATGTTAAATAATATTTTTGAAAACATTATCAGCGATCTTGTATTGAGCAGTCAGTTCAGCGTCATGGGTCGGCGGAGCTTGCTCCATGGACGTCCACCTGCCGTTCTGGAGTCTGAAGATGATCCTCCGATTAAGAGAAATTTGCGATCAAGACTGGTTTTTAATTATATATACTTAATTCCATAATGTTGCCGACCCTGCAAGAACTGACAGTCGATACTGAACGTGAATGCCTCTAGCCTACACTGAAGAGCCAAAGAAACTAGTATAGGCATATGTATTCAGAGATATGTAAACAGGCAGAATACAGAGCTGCGGTCGGTGACACCTATATAACACCACAAGTGTCGCAGTTGTTACATCGGTTACTGCTACTACAATGGCAGGTTATGAAGATTTAAGTGAGTTTGAACGTGGTGTTATAGTCGGCGCACGAGCGATGGGACACAGCGTCTATGAGCTAGCGATGAAGTGGGGATTTTCCCGTACGACCACTTCACGAATGTATCGTGAATATCTGGAATTCGGTAAAACTCAAATCTCCGTCAGTGCTGCGGCCGGAAAAGAACGAGATCAACGACGACTGAAGAGAAGGGTTGAACGTGACAGGTGTCCAATCCTTCCGAAAATTGCTGCTGGGCCGCCAACAAGTGTCAGCGTACGAAACATTCAACGGAAAAGCATACATATGGGCTATCGAAGCCGAAGGCTCACTCGTGTAGCCTTGATGACTGCACGAAACAAAGCTTTACGCCTTGCCTGGGCCCGTCAACACCGACATGGAACTGTTGATGGCTAGAAACATGTTGCCCAGTCGGACGAGACTCGTTTCAAATTATATCGAACGGATGGAAGTGTACGGCTATGGAATCAACCTCATGAATCCATGGACCCAGCATGTCAGCATGGGACTCTTCAAGCTGGTTGAGGCTCTGTAATGGTGTGCGGCGTGTGCAGTTGGGGTGGTATGAGACCCCTGATGTGTCTAGATATGATTCTAATAGGTGACACGTATGTAAGCATCCTGTTCCGATCCCCTGCATCTATTCAAGTCAACTGGCTTTCCGACGGGCTTGGGCAATTCAGAGGCGGGTTGCTAGATTTGTTACTGGTAGGTTTGATCATCACGCGAGTGTCACGGAAATGCTTCAGGAACTCGGGTGGGAGTCTCTAGAAGAAAGGAGGTGTTCTTTTCGTGAACCGCTACTGAGGAAATTTAGAGAACCAGCATTTGAGGCTGACTGCAGTACAATTTTACTGCCGCCAACTTACATTTCGCGGAAAGACCACAAAGATAAGATAAGAGAGATTAGGGCTCATACAGAGGCATATAGGCAAGCCATTTTTCCCTCGTTCTGTTTGGGAGTGGAACAGGGAAAGGAGATGCTAGTTGTGGTACGAGGTACCCTCCGCCACGCACCGTATGGTGGATTGCGGAGTATGTATGTAGATGTAGAATTTCAACAGGACAAAGCGACACCCCACACGCACAGAATTGCTACAGAGTGGCTCCAGGAACACTCTTCTGAGTTTAAACACTTCCGCTGGCCACCAAACTCCCCCAGACATGAACGTTAATCAGCATATCTGGGATGCCTTGCAACACTTTGTTCAGTAGATATCTCCACCAACTCCTACTCTTACAGATTTATGGACAACCCTGCAGGATTCATGGCCTCAATTCCCTACAGCACTTCTTCCGACATTAGTCGAGACCATGCCACGTCGTGTTGCGGCATTCTGCGCGTTCGCGGGGGCCTACACGATATTAGGCAGGTGCACCAGTTTCTTTGGCTCTTCGGTGTATTATCCACGTAATAATATGAATCAATCCGTTATTGTTCGATTATGCTATTACCTAATGTTTATTTAAAATTATAACAAGGACAAAGTACTTGGGAGTAATGGTCCGAAGTGACCTAAGGTGGAATTCCCGCATAAAACTAACTGTAGGAAAAGCAGACGCAGTTTGAGGTTCACTGCAAGAATATTAAGGGAACGTAATTCATCGATGGAAGGAGTGGCTTACTATACACTTAACACCGATTCTTGAGTACTGATCATCAGACTGACCCTTATCAGGTTCAATTAATAGGAGAGACAGAGAAGATCCTACCAAAAGCGACACATTTCGTCGCCGTGTCGTTTAGTGGACTCGAAAGCATTGTAGAAGTGTAAAAAAAAGCTCCGGCGGCAGATGCTGCAAGGGGGTGGGGGTTCGTGTAACACGCAGATGCTTACTGTTGCAACTTCGTGAGCCTCATTCCAAGAATATTCGAGCGACATATGACTTCGTCCCACATTCGTCTCGCGAAGTCACCACAACGAGAAAATCTGAGAAATTAGATCTGTTACGGAGGTTTACCCAGAATCTTTCCGCACAAGCACCACTGGCGAATGGAGCAGGGAAGCGAGGACGTGACGGTCGTGACAGAAGTACTCTTCGCTAAACTCCGTGACCTAACTAGTGAATTACAGATGTAAATGTCGAAGTATCCATTAAAAAAAATTAAACTTTGTAATATATTCCGAATGGCTCGCGAATGTGACATCGACAAATCTTTAGAATTAAGTAAACTAGGTGTGATACCGTGTGTGTCTTGGGTGTCTATGTCTGCAGTCAAGTTTCATATACGAATGAATTTTCTCTTTAGTGTCTCACAATCTATTTTAGCGTATTAAGTATTTGTCAGACAACCAAATAACCGTTGTCACAGTAATGTGAGACACAAGAAGTGGAAATCAGCGTCCATACTTTGATTCACTTACAGCAATCTTTACGTACCCCTACTAGCTTTGCCATACAATGCCAAACTCCAGAGGTGAAGCTAAGTTGCTGTTGAAGACGAGCAGATCCATTTTCTCCCGATCGAACAGCAATAGTTGTCAGTGATTTATGTGGACGGCATGAGAGGTATGCTCGGACGGTTCCTGCATCCGCGCCTTGGGAAAGATACTTCCTCACTCACGTCCCACTAAGCTAGCGATACGCCTCTCTCGAGACAGATGTCACGAGGCAATTAAGACTCAGCCTTTACTTTCAGAACTGAAAGTATCTGAAACGTTAGTAGATGCTCTGTCAGTGCATGCATGACGTTGGCGAAAGCACTCAGACAAAGCTACGACAGCTGCATTCCCCGTATCGACTCCACAGGGACCACCCATTTAAAATTTGACTGTACATCCACGATTTACATATCTTTAATTATTCAACTGATTAATACAGATATTTGATCTTTTGCACTGTAAATACTAATCTCCTAAAACCGTCAAATTTTAAAAAAATAATTATGATGTATTTTATGAGCTAATTTTACAGAGAGTACACTCTGAGTGATTGAAACAATTTAAAATAATATTTTTTGGATACAAGTAGATTTAGTTTTTCTTTATGAAATCTATTATATATATTTTTCCAGTTGCGATTACAATAATATATAATGGTTGAGAAATATCGCTTTCCAAGAACTGCGTTTCTACTAAATTTCACTGCCCTTTTTTTCCGCGGCTGCATCATTGAAGCCAAGTTTACCAGCTGTGTCGCGTTCTGTCGACGAGATAGAGGAATTTGACATTTTTCACCCATAATCGACCTTAAGTAGTTTTCTAACATCTTCAATTTGCTGAAACTGCGTACGCAATATGCTGCATACACTGGTATTGTAATAAACATCAAATTTCATTTTCTTTTGCTTCTCGTCAGCATTAAGAAGGTAACTAGACATTGAAAAAGTTAATGATTTGCTTTATGTTGCTAATACTTATGTCAATGCCAAAAAGCAATCCTTTAGTGAAGCAACCAGAAAATCCTCGATTCTTTAAAGAATCGAACTCCGGTCTATAAGACAGCTTCAGGCCTCTCATTACTTTACATGAGTTGATGTGTTACATATTTGACTTTAAGGATGTAACAATCAAAAAGTTTAGCAGAGCTTTGAAATTATGGTTAAAGTTTGTTGGAAGTCCCTAAGTGTTCACCTTATAAAACTGGATGAACATAGTCTGGGTAATTTGCTCCCCCTTTTAAGCAAAAGCTAGTTTTTCACCCATCTGATCGTTTATGACGTCATTTCAGCTGAACTACGTATCGTACAATGATATAATTTTGCAGGTACACTCAGTGATATATGTGGGTGCTGCCCGAACAGTGTGTTCCGAGATAGGGGTTAGGAGTGCAGATGTTATCAGTTCTACACTGAAAAGTACGTCCACCTTCTATACAAAGAACTATTTTTAAACGTATTACTTTTTTTTTAATTTTAAAGACCTGTTCCATTCATGGATGAAATTCGAGTAGACCTCCTGTTCTCCAGTGGCAGGTTTTAATATTTTGCGAAGAGATATCGTAGTAAAAAAATAATAAATTAAACGTCAAGCATGATGTTGAAGATTTACTGCATGAGGTGCGAAAATGTAAGCAGTGACAACCTTTTTTTTTCAAATAATGGTAAATCCACGACGGAATGTAACAATATTCTGAAAAAGATAGTTATTACTCACCGCAAAGCGGAGATGCTGAGTCGCAGATCGGCACAACAAAAAGACTGTCTCCGTGTTACCTTCTTTCTTCCATCATTTTGTTGGGGGAGTCAGCCAGAAAAAGTTTAGTAAAGATTTGAAATTATGTGCAAAGTTTGTTGGGACTCGGTAAGTTCACAAATACTAGATGAATAAAGTCCAGGTAGATGTGCGCCATCAGTACGCTGGCACAGTTTCTAACTGTAATACTTGTCTTACTGTGTTAAAATTTCAACGTGAGCTTACATCTCTTAATGTGTAGATTATTACAGCATTTTAAATTTTTAAATTAAGTCAATAATTACTCGAAATATTGAAAACCAAACTTTTGTTGTCCGTGGAAGCCGTTTAATCGACTATCTGCCGTGGTAGTGTGTTCCGAGATAGGGGGTAGGAGTGCAGATGTTATCAGTTCTACACTGAAAGGTACGTCTACCTTCTATACAGAAAACTATTTTTAAACGTATTTTATTTTTTAATTTTAAAGACCTGTTCCATTCATGGATGAAATTCGAGTAGACCTCCTGTTCTCCAGTGCCAGGTTTTAATATTTTCTCCTGTCGAGATTTCTACACAAATAACATGAAGTGATATGTACGACATTCCATCCTTCCACACAAAGGAAAACCAAAATTGTCACGAGGAAATTCCATGTAGTTTTCTAGAACTCTGAAACAATTTTCGTGTCAACTGTGGAAAAGTTGATAAATATATTAGAAACAGCAGCTTGCTTTTATTGTGCGCAGAGTTTTCCAGTTTATTAATTCAAGAAGAAAGGACGACTAGACGCTACCGCCCCGTCGACGAACAGATTATTAGAGATGGAATCCAAACCCAGGTTGGGGAAGCATGAGGCTTATCCTGGAATTACTGTAAGCGATTTACAGAAACCACCGGAAATTTGGATGTCAATGGCCGGTGGGGATATGAACACAGCTCTTCCGAAATGACAGCTTCGAATCTTACCACGGCACTTTCGGTACTGGTATTTCTGTTCAGCCTCATATTTAATTTGACATAGAATCGAGTCACAGATATAGTGACAGCATTAATGATACGTTACTTAATTGTGATACTCGAATGTGATAATTGACGGACGACTTCACGATTCAAAAAGGATATATTTTAATATTATAGTATCGCTACGGATTCGGAGATCCAAGTGCGAAAATATAATTTTTATAAGGAAGTTGTAATTAACCGATCGGTAACATCACATATGTTTATTACGAGGTTTTTTTAGGCCATGAAAGTGTAAAGCTGCTTGATATCGACCAAAATATTTGCAGTTAGGTAGAACTGGAAAACCAGGTTTCACGGTATTTATTGTATAATACAGTATGTAGCTCTCTTGCAGATATAAGTTACAAAGACAAACGTTTGCGACAGATCATTAAGCATGCAACATCAACAATTTACAAAACTAATATTAGCTGGATATGCAGAAAAAGAAAGTCAGCAGCATACACCAAATTATAGGTTTATGCGAAGTATTTTTGTGTGGGTAGCAGACGTCTAGTAAATTAAATTGGATATAACTTTTGTTGGGTTTCAATTAATAATAACTGAAATTATGTGCTTGAGAAAAATTTTCTTTCTTTTGAACCTTTCGGCACTAAGCTAACGTAAAATGTAGAATTTTCTGCATTCAGTGATACAGAGAGAAATAATTTGTCGTGAACTTCAGTTTCCTGCCTTGTACAACCTATCTTTAAGCAAAACACATTCATTGTTTTGAAGAACAAATAACTGGAATGCAAAGAAAGCAGTGTTGTCAGTGACAGATATTCTCGGTGCTCATCAGAAAAATAGCGAGATTGCAGTCGACAATGAAGCGTGAACAATGCCAATAATGAGCTGTATTACACTGAAAAATAGGAAATTTGAAAACCAAAGCATAAAATAAGCTTCTTCCACACATGAAAATTTGTGTATCGCGTTGGAAAACTGACATATAGCGCGTTAACAGTAAAAGACTAGATATTTCTTGATACCGGTATGTGACGGCACTTACAAAAATAACTAAAACTATATCCCTTTAACTTTCTTATAGACATGTAATCTGCGATAAGCAAATAGCTTCACACCACATAAAGGTATCTCAGACATCTCGTCCGGCAGACGTAAATAACTCACTGTACTCGGCAGAAGGCTCCAGCTGAAGTAGTTCTCACCCTCTAATGAAGGCACCTGTCGGCTCTTACGCCCTACCCTCTGGCGGCAAGCCTGCGAAGCTGTTGCAGCTCTGCTTTCGGCGAGTGCCGCGTGGAGCGCTAGCGCCGCACGCGAATTTGCGGGTCAACTTCTGCAGGTCAATCCTTTTCCTTGCGTTTATCTATATAACTTTTGTAGTGCCACAAAAGTTTCAGTAATTATACACTTATCTTTGAAACAACATAAGTTTATAACGACATTAAAATACTGTAGTAAGGGTGGTTTCCTTACAGTCTCGAAAAAGGTCATATTAAACGTGTCAGTGAAATTAGCTTGTGTTGGCTGCTGTAAGCCTCACACGTCTTGCAAATTAAAAACGTATCAAGGTATCTCTCAATACACCTGCAGGTGTTTGTCGGTCAGCAGCTTGTGTGAAGTTACTGCTAATATCATCTGCAAGGTCAATAATAGAACTGGGATTGTTACCATTATATGCTCAAAAATGAGCTTCTCTCACCAAGAATTTACAAAAATATGCACAATAACATAAAGAATATAACCTAAGAAAATCAAAAAGAGGTAATGTTGTGAAATAAAATAGTAAGTCAGTTTATGATAATAAACTATTTATTTAAGAATAAAATGCATATGAGAAGCAAGCTTAACTATGGAATGTGATGTAGTGTTTTTTTACTAACATTATCATAACATAATTATCCTATGATTTTTTGTGCATCCTTGCTTTTACTCAACCAATGAATTCTAAGTCGCAATATACAATGAATATCTTGTGCAAATTATTATGTAAAAATATTTCCTATTGTCAGTCAACACAGCCTTGTACTTCAACAAACTTCTTATTACCTCATCTGACACAAGAGGAGCATATTCAGAATGAACAATATCATTTGAATCTAAATATAAATGACTGAGGGTCCATTCTCCTCAGTCAGCCTATAACATAAGCTATTTTTACAATTTCTGTTATTATTATTATTATTATTATTATTATTATTATTATTATTCGAAACACTGATGAAGCAATCAGGCACAGTATTTATTGATTATTCCTCATAACTTTTGTCCAAGTGAGGTGTTACATGTCCGAAGTCCTGCAGTCTGTAAATCTAAACTGAGATAAAAAAAAAAAAAAACAATTTTCTTAGTTTATTGGAAACTGCGTACGTGGAAATAGTGCAATAAACAAAATAATAAAGTGGCGGACGTTTGAAACAAATATTTATTTTGTTGTGCGTTTTTGGTCATGTCTTTTGCAGTGACTAATGAATAAATTGAAATAAGAAAATTAGCCTGTTAGTCTTTGCAGATGTGCGCGGGGTACAACTCCGCCATATTTCGGAATGATATCTTTATTAGCGTGCCCACGATCCATTCCGTGAGCTTAAAATACACTGTATCTCAAACTGATGAAATGGATTGCGGCCACACTAATAAAGATATCCATCTGGGATTTGGCAGAATTACTTCTCGAGCATGTCCGTAAGGACTAGTACGCAAATTTTCTTATCTCAATTTATTCATTAGTTACCTCGAAAAAAACTTTACCAGAAGTACACAACAAAACAATATGTTACTTCGAAATGTCAGTTTATTATTTAGTCAAATTTCAAACAAATGCGATATTACTCCGTGTTCAAACACCTGATAGATTAAGAAAATTGTTTGTTTTTTGATTTCAGATAAGATGTGCAGACAGCAGGACATCCGTCAGTGACACATCTCATTTTGGCCACAGCAACCTCAAATCCTCGGATCAGACACTCAAATATGTCTGAATTTCTTAAGAAAGCAGAAAATGTTCGCCAAGTATCAATAAATAATGTGCAAAACGGTTTACGTTAGTTGCTTCATTAGTCTTGCCAAAAAACCGTAAAAATCGTTTACTTTACAGCTTGACTGACAAGAATGGACCAGTAAGAGAGAAATTTTCACCTAGCACAATCAGTGACATGGAACACAGTATATGATACCCTTCGATTTTTGTCAGCACATTTTCCATTTTCTTTGACACTTCTTTTCCTACTTTACCACAAACAGCTTCTAATTTATCGACAGTTTTTTCCACTTAGCATTTCAATACATTGTAGTTCTAAACTAGAAAACTAAACTCTGTCCGAATAGGTCTCGGAAGACCCTAACAGTATTGACCGACCGCCGTGTCATCCTCAGCCTATAGGCAGCATTGGATGCAGATGTGGAGGGTCATGTGGTCAGCACACCGCTCTCCCGTCCGTCGTCAGTTTTCGTGACCGGCGCCGCTGCTTCTCGGTCAAGTAGCTCCTCAATTGGTCTCACAAGGACTGAGCGCATCCCGCTTGCCAACAGCGCTTGGCAGACCGGACGGTAACCCATCCAAGTGCTAACCAAGCCCGACAGCGCTTAACTTCAGAGATCTGACGGGAACCGATGTTACCAATGCGGGAAGGCCTTTGGCACATTGGAGTTTTGGCAGTAAGAATTGCAACCATCAATCCCTAACCCATACCTTTTTAAAATAGGAGATAACACTAAGAAAATGTCTGCAGTTAAAAACTTAAATGCTGCAACACGTGATGGGTCCTTCAAAAATATCTTTTTGACACACCAAATAAATTTGTCTACATCACTTAGTTTATTGTGAGTCCTAATTAAGTCAACAATTTAAGCATAAGAGCAGAACAACAAGTTTCCGTTACATTTCAGGATCGATAAGACAATCGGGCAAAATCGCCGTGAGCATCTACAGTTACATGACTACTCTAAAATTCACAGTTAAGTGCTTTGAAGACGGTTCATCGAACCACTTTCTAGCTATTTCTCTACCGTTGCACTCTCGGATGGCGCACGTGAAAAACGAGCATTTAAATCTTTCCGTGCGAGACCTAATGACCCATATTTAGATGATCATTTCTCCCCACGTAGGTGGACGCCAACTAAATACTTTCGCAGTTGGAGGAGAAATTTGGTGATTGAAAGTTTACGGGAAGATCCCGCTGCATCGATAACGCCATTGTTTTAACTGCCACTTCAATTATCATACCCGTGACACGCTCTTCCCTATTTCGTGATGATACAAAACGAGCTGCCCTTTGAACTCTTACGAAGTCATCCGTCGATCCCATCTGATGCGGATCCCACACAGCACAACAATACTCCACAAGGGAACGGACAATTGAAGTGTAGGCAGGCTCTTTAGTACACCTGTTTCACTTTCGATGTATTCTGCCAATAAAATGCAGCCTTTGGTTTGATTTCCCCACAGCATTATCGAGTTGATCGTTCCAATTTAAGTAATTCGTAATTGTAATCCCCAAGTATTTAGTTGAATTTATAGCTTTCAGGTTTTTGCGATTTACCGTGTAAATTTATCGATTTCTTTTAGTACACATATGGATGACTTCACACTTCTCATACTTAAGCGTCGCCACTTTTAGAACTTTACTGGGATCTCGCCTAAATCAGTTTGCAGTTGCATTTGATCATATAAATGACTTCAGAAGACGGTAAGAGGCGTAAGTGGCAGCATCATCTTCAAACAATCTAAGACTGCTTCTCAGTTCATGTAAATCATGAACGGCAAAGTGCCTACAACGCTTCATTGGGGAACGCCAAATACTGTTTTACTCGATGACTTTCCATCAATTACTACGAACTGTAACACGAATACAGTAGCGCAACTGAGGCGACATTGAATAGGCACGCAATTTTTTAGAAATCGCTTGTAAAGGAACAATGTTAAAAGTCTTCTGGAAGTCTAAAACTATGGAATCAATGTGATATCCTCATGTTTCCTTTCTTGAGTATTGGTGTGACCTTTGTAATTTTCCAGTCCTTAGATACGGATCTTTTGACAAGCTAGCGGTTGTACATGATTGCTAAGCATCAGCACACTCTGAAAGGAATCCACCTGGTGTACAACGTGGAACAGAGGTTTTGCCGCCATTAACTGATTTAAGCTGCTTCGCTACAGGGAGGATATCTGCTTCAAGTTACTACTATTGACAGCTGCTGTTTATTCAAATTCTAGAATATTTACTTCGTCTTCTTTGGTGAAGGAGTTTCGGAAAATTGCGTATCTCTGCTTTAGTGGCACTGTCATCAGTGAAATCATCATTGTTACCGCACAGTAAAGTTACTGATTGCGTCTTGCCGCTGCTGTAGTTTACACAAATACCATAAGCTCTTTGGATTTTCTGCCGGATTTCGAGACCGAGTTGCTTTGTGAAAACTATTAAAAACAGCTCGTATTGAAGTTCGCTCTAAATTTCGTGCTTCTGCAAAACTTCGCTAATCTTGGAGTCGTTAGCGTTATTTTCAATTTGGCATGCGTTTTTCGTTTTAGGTGCCGTGGGGGATGAGTATCATCTCTTATTAATTAGTTTGGTATCCAAGGTGGTCCATTGATCGTGACCGGGCCAAATATCTCACGAAATAACCGTCAAATGAAAAAACTACAAACAACGAAACTTGTCTGGCTTGAAGGGGGAAACCAGATGGCGGTGTGGTTGACACGCTAGATGGCGCTGCCATAGATCAAACGGATATCAACTGCGTTTTTTAAAAATAGGAACACCCATTTTTATTATATATTCGTTTAGTACGTAAAGAAATATAAATGTTTTAGTTGGACCACTTTTTTCGCTTTGTGATAGATGGCGCTCTAATAGTCAAAAACATATGGCTCACAATTTTAGACGAACAGTTGGTAACTGATAGGTTTTTTAAATTAAAATACAGACAGTAGGTACGTTTGAACATTTTATTTCGGTTGTTCCAATGTGATACACGTACCTTTGTGAACTTATCATTTCTGAGAACGCATGCTGTTACAGCATGATCACCTGTAAATATCAAATAAAGGAATAATTGCTCAAAATGATGTCCGTCAACCTCAATGCATTTGGCAATACGTGTAACGACATTCCTCTCAACAGCGAGTAGTTCGCCGTTGTCAGGCGTTGTCGGTGGATCAAGATAGCAAATATCCTTCAACTTTCCCCACAGAAAGAAATCCGGGGACGTCAGATCCGGTGCACGTGCGGGCCATGATATGGTGCTTCGACGACCAATCCACCTGTCATGAAATATGCTATTCAATACCGCTTCAACCGTACACGGGCTATGTGCCGGACATCCATCATGTTGGAAGTACATTGCCATTCTGTCATGCAGTGAAACATCTTGTAGTAACATCGGTAGAACATTACGTAGGAAATCAGCATACATTGCACTATTTAGATTGCCATCGATAAAATGGGGGCCAATTATCCTTCCTCCCATAATTCCACACCATACATTAACCGGCCAAGGTCGCTGATGTTCCACTTGTCGCAGCCACCGTGGATTTTCCGTTGCCCAATAGTGCATATTATGCCGGTTTACGTTACCGCTGTTGGTGAATGACGCTTCGTCGCTAAATAGAACACGTGCAAAAAATCTGTCATCGTCCCGTAATTTCTCTTGTGCCCAGTGGCTGAACTGCACCCTACGTTCAAAGTCGTCGCCAACCAATTCCTGGTGCATTGAAATACGGTACGGGTACAATCGATGTTGAGGTAGCATTCCCAACACCGACGTTTTTGAGACTCCCGATTCTCGCGCAATTTGTGTGCTCCTGATGTACGGATTAGCCGCGACAGCAGCTAAAACACCTACTTGGGCATCATCATTTGTTGCAGGTCGTGGTTGACGTTTCACATGTTGCTGAACACTTCCTGTTTCCTTAACGTAACTATCCGGCGAACGGTCCGGACACTTGGATGATGTTGTCCAGGATATCGAGCAGCATACATTGCACACGCCCGATGAGCATTTTGATCACAATAGCCATACATAAACACGATATCGACCTTTTCCGCAATTGCTAAAGGGTTCATTTTAACACGGGTAATGTATCACGAAGCCAATACCCTCCGCACTGGCGGAATGTTACGTGATACAACGTACTTATACGTTTGTGACTATTACAGCGCCATCTATCACAAAGCGAAAAAAATGGTCCATCAAAAACATTCATATTTCTTTACGTACTACACGAATATGTAATAAAAAATGGGGGTTCCTATTTTAAAAAAACGCAGTTGATATCCGTTTGACCTACGGCAGCGCCATCTAGCGGGCCAACCATAGCGCCGTCTGGTTTCCCCCTTCAAGCTAGTCGAGTTTCGTTCTTTATAGTTTTTTCGTTTGATGCTTATTTCGTGAGATATTTGGTCCGGTCACTATCAATGGACCACCCTGTATATCTACATCTACATCATACTCCGCAAGCGACCTAATTGCGTATGGCGGAGGGTACTTTCAGTACCTGATCCCTCCAAACCTGTTCCACACGCGAATAGTGGGTGGGAAGAATCACTGTCGGTAAGCCTCTGTATTGGCTCTAATTTCTCGAAATTTCTCCGCGTGGTCAATACGCGAAATGCATGTGGGGAGAACTAATATGTTGTCCGGCTCTCCTGAAGACTGTTGTCCCGAAATTTTGATAGTAAATCTCTCCGTGATGCTCAACGTCTCTCTTGTAACGACTACCAGTGGAGTTTGTTTAGCATCTCCGTAAGGCTCTCTCGCCAGCTAAGCGATCCCGTGACGAAACGCGCCGATCTTCTCTATCTCCTCTATCAGTCCTGCATGATAGGGATCCCAGATAGGTGTACAATACTCAAAAATTGGGCGAACAAGCGTCTTACAAGTCACGTCGGTCTTGGATGAGTTACATTTCCTTAAGATTCTTCCGATGAATCTGAGTCTGGTGCCTGCTTTTCCCACTATCTATTTTATGTGGTCATTCCAGTTGTGGTAGCTCTGGATAGTTACACCTAGATATTTTACGGCAGATACTGTCTCCAGCTGTTTGTCATCAATAGTGTAGCTGTACAGTAGTGGATTTCTTTCCCTACGTATGCGCAATATGTTACATTTATTTACGTTCAGGGGCAACTGCCACAGCCTGCACCATTCATCAATTATCTGCAGGTCGTTCTGCAAATTTTTACAATCTTCTGGTGTTGCTACTTTGGTATAGACAACTGCATCATCTGCGAATAGCCTTAAAGAGCATCCGACGCATTCTACTAGATCATTTATATAGAGGGTGATTATAATTAAACTTTCAAAACGCTATAGAAATAATACCACTGGTCAGAATGACGTCAAATTGCAACGAAATGTTATCGGAGAGGGGGGAAACCGTGTGGCAGAAGAAAAAAAAATATGGTGAAAATTAAGCAATAGATGTCGCTGTATGGGTCAGAATTCGTAAATGGTAATACCTGTTATGCGCACGCCGGCCAGGGTGGCCGAGCGGCTATAGGCGCTACAGTGTGGAACCGCGCGGCCGCTACGGTCGCAGGTTCGAATCCTGCCTCGGGCATGGATGTGTGTGATGTCCTTAGGTTAGTTAGGTTTAAGTAGTTCTAAGTTCTAGGGGACTGATGACCTCAGAAGTTAAGTCCCATAGTGCTCAGAGCCATTTTTTGTTATGCGCACGACCCATTGAAGATGGTATAAACACGCCAGGTACACGGCTTTTGCTGCTTTCGCGTCTGCAGGATCGCGCTCTGCTTGTAAAACTGTAGTACAAGAATGATGACTGTGCGCACATTGCTCTGCGGAAATTCCGGAGACTGAAGGGATTGAAAAAAGGCGTTGGTCCGACGACTGCCGTGGATCTGGAGAAAATGGTCCAGAAATTCGAAAAGACGAGTTCTTTTGGTGTACATCCTGCTGGAGACAGTGGCCACAGCAATGCAGGAGGAGACTGGTGGTGGTGTGCAAACGTGTAGTGCATGGAGAATTGCTCGAACATTGGACATACCAGTGAGCACGGTGCGTAAAATCCTACGAAGCATCCTTCTTTGCTATCCAGTCAAAATTACCCATGTGCACGAGTTGCTTCCTTTTGACCTGTCAGAAAGAGAGACCTATGCTTTAGAATTTCTTGCTCTCGTGGAAGTGTGAACAATGATAGACCGAGGAAGATTTTGTGGACAGACGAAGCCCATCCGACAGGATATGTCAATACACAGAATTGTTGAATATGGGCAACGGAAAATCCCACACTCAAATCAACCAGTACCATTTCATCCTGAAAAGGACACTGTGGTGCGGGTTTACAGCATCATTTATCATAGGACCATATTTTTTCGAAGAGATAGGTACTTTCTATCCTGTTACCTATACTGTCACTGTAAGATCTATGAGTGTCTTTTGCGCAACCATCTCGTTCCAGTTCTCCAACAGCGTGAATGTGTGGAGGGGACCATTTTTATGCAAGATGGCGCACCTCCGCACATTGCAAATCCAGTTAAGCAGCTGCTGAAGCGCCATTTCGGAAATGCTAGAATTAACAGCCGCCATTTGCCTACAGCCTAGCCGTCTCGATCACCTGATCTCCGTATGACTTCTGGCTGTGGGGCTATCTGAAAGACGTTGTGTTCAGTGTTCCGATTGCAAACTGAGCTGCATTGAAGCCACGCATTGCGTAACACATTCTGAGCGAGACAACAGAAACACTTCGATCAGCTATGGACCAGCTGTTTCTCGATTTCAACTTGTTGCAGAACACGGTGGACAGCACATTCAACGTGTTTTGCGCCAGTTATATGGAAATTAATAATGCGATTTGATTTTGATTGATGCTTTTTATGCGGCTTTTTGGCCTCAGGACAATTAAACACCGATTTTCCCATTCGATGTGGTATGACCGTGCCGTGATGGATGGGCTCACGTAACGAAGAGTATCACACCTGTACATCCATTTGCACTGCGCAGTACATTTTGTTTAACGTCAAACGAACACTTTAGTCATTGTTATATGATTCATTTGTCATCTGTAGTCGACCACTATTAAATTATGATGCCTACAGCGTCATCTATTGCTACATTTTGTAACTATTTGTTTTTCTTCTGCCATACTGAAATGGCTCTGAGCACCATGGGACTCAACTGCTGAGGTCATTAGTCCCCTAGAACTTAGAACTAGTTAAACCTAACTAACCCAAGGACATCACAAACATCCATGCCCGAGGCAGGATTCGAACCTGCGACCGTAGCGGTCTTGCGGTTCCAGCCTGCAGCGCCTTTAACCGCACGGCCACTTCGGCCGGCCTCTTCTGCCATACGTTTTCCCCCTTCTCCGATAATATTCCGTTGCAATTTGACGTCATTCTGACCAGTGGTGTTATTTCCATAGCGGTTTGAAAGTTTAACTTTAATTATTATAATCACCCTGTAAATTGTAAATCAGCAACGGTCCTATCACACTTCCCTGTGGTGTTTCGGATATTACCTTTACATCTGTCGATTTAGTTCCGTTAAGAGCGACGTGTTGAGTTCTATCTGCAAATAAGTCTTGAATCCAATCGCAAGTGTGTTCCGATACGCCATAAGTTCGTATTTTTCTTTTTTTTCATTAAACGGCAATGCGGGACGGTGTCAAATGCCTTCTGAAACCAAGGGACACGGCATCAACCATAGCGCCGTTGTCCACTGCGCTGTGGATTTCACGGAAGAACAGAGCGAGCTGAGTTTGGCAGGATCTCTGTTTGCGGAATCAATGTCGATTTTTGTAGAGGAGATGGTCATTTTCCAAAAAATGCCATAATTCTTGAGCATAAAACATGTTCCATAATTCTAAGATTGACGTCAACGTTTTAGGCCTTTGTGTGGGTCTGTCTTACGGTCTTTCTTTCTTGACCTGCGCTTTTTTTCCAGTCGTTAGGTATCTTTCGTTGCTCAAGCGATCTACGATAAATTACTGCTAGAATGGGATCAAGTTCTTTCACATAATCTTCATAGAATCTTATAGGTATTTCATCTGGTCCTGACGCCTTTCCATTAGTAAGCGATTGTAATAGCTTTTCAGTTCCACCATAGGTTATCTCAATATCTGCCATTTGGACGTTGGTGCGACGATTGAAAGAAGGGACAGTGTTACGATTTTCCGCAGTGAAACAACTTCAGAAGACCGAATTCAGTATTTTAGCCTTCTCTTTGTTATCTTCCATTTCGGTGCCGGTGTGGTCGCTGAGAGAATGAATAGATGATTTTGACCCATTTACAGATTTTACGTACGACCCAAATCTCTTAGGGTTTTTAGGGTTTTTACTCAGGTCGGTTGACAACCTCTTACTTTCAAAATCATTGACGTCTTATCTCATTACTCTCCTTACGCTCATTTTCGCTTCATTCAGCTTCTGTTTGTCAGCTAGGTTTTTACTTCTCTTGAATGTGAGATGAAGTGCTCATTGTTTACGTAGCGCTTCTTTAAAACGGCTATTGAAACATGGTGGATATTTTCCATCCCTTAAAGCCTTACTCGGAACATACTTGTCTAGGGCAAATTGACCGATGCCTTTTAATTTTTTTCCATTTGTTTCCCACATCTTCGTCCTCATCACCGAATATTTGATGCTGACTGCTGACATATTCTGAAATTTGTATCCTGTCACCTTTGCTGGGCAAATATATCTTCCTACCTTTCTTAACATTCCAGTCAGGACCCGTCGTCATAGATGCTGTCTCAGCCTTATGATCACTGACACCTTCCTCTACGTTAACTGTATCGGTAAGTTCAGGTCTGTTTCTTGTCAGGAGGTCTAAAACGTTACCCTCACGAGTTGGTTCTCTACCTATTTGGTCAAGTTAATTTTCGGACAAGACATCCAGCGCAATGCACCAAATGCCTTTCAACTGCCGTCAATACTATTTTTCTGAATTCAAATCACATCTGTTCTAAGCTTACACAGTCGGTCCTGATGGAGACTGCCTCTCAAAAAGGTCTCAACCGAATTTTTATCTGCTTTTTTAAAACATGTGTACTTGCGTGTACTTTTGGTGGATTTGAACATTACAGTATTCAATCTTGCTACAAGAATCTTGTGGTCACTAATCCCTTTATCTGTCGTGAACCGTCCTCCCTGCTCGCAAGGGCTGCACGAAGAGCATTATTCGACATGGTGGCGTTGACGTTAGCGTTTCTCCGAGCCGGCCGCTGTGACCGAGTAGTTCTAGGCGCTTCAGTCCGGAACCAAGCGGCTGCTACGGTGGCAGGTTCGAATCCTTCCTCGGGCATGGATGTGTGTGATGTCCTTAGGTTATTTAGGTTTACGTATCCTAAGCCTAGGGGACTGATGACCTCAGATGTTAAGTCCCATAGTGCTTAGAGCCATTCGTTCCTCTGAGCAATAATCCGTAGGTTGCCGTCATCCACTGCAGTAGTAGGCCTTGGGCGGCCTGAGCGAGGCATGTCATTGACAGTTCTTAGAGAAGAACTCCATGTCCGAACAACATCGCTTTGGTTCACTCCGAGACGCCTGGGCACTTCCCTTGTTGCCACGCCTAGTGGCGGCGTGGTTTGAGGCGTCATGTCACGGACTGCACAGCCACTCCCGCCAGAAGTTCGAGTCCTCCCACGGGCATGGGTGTGTGTGTTATTCTTAGCACAAGTTAAATTAAGTAATGTATAAGTCTAGGGACCGACGACCTAAGCAGTTTGGTCCATTAGGAATTCACACACATTTTTGAACTTCCCTTTTTGAGAGCCCCTCCTGGCGAAAAGTGACAATGCGGATCCGATCGAACCGCGGTTTGACCGTCTAGGCATGGCTGAACTACAGACAACACGAGCCGTGTACCTCCTTCCTGGCTGAATGACTGTTCGGCTGTCGGTCCTCCTCCGTCTAATACGCTCTGCTACGCGTGGTTGTTTACATCTTTGGGCGGATTTAGTGATATCTCTGAACAGTCAAAGAGACTGTGTCTGTGATACAATATCCACAGTCAACATCTATCTTCAGGAGTTCTGGGAACCGGGGGTGATGCATAACTTTTTTTATGTGTGTATTACCGTCGCAAGAAAATGTGATGCATAGTGAGAGCAGGCAACATTCCGCATAGACCTCTTGCAGAAATTAAAATAACAAATAAACGGGTGTGAACTATGTTACAACGAAGGAATTCAAGTGTCAAAACTTCCAAAGCGAAACAAAAGAGCCATAACATGAGGTACGTATGTCTGTAGGTCCCTTACTTACACCTCGCTATTGCAAATGGACGCTATACCACGACACGTACACAAACTTGAATTCAGCAAACAGACAGGTAATAATTTTGTATAAAGAAATGTGTATCACGAGGGAGATTTGAACACTGATCCCCACCTTCGCAATCTACCACCGTGAGCACACAACCGCGATACGACAGTCACTAACGTCGCTCAATATCGTACATATTAGATTTGGATCGTTCACCGTTTCTGTTTTGCTTCTTTTTTCTACAGTTTAGTACACCTTCTTCCTGTCTTCATGCTTGATCTGTGTTCAGTTTTTGATGGGCTAACCAATGGGCCAAATTACCACTAAACCTGAGGGGGTGCGATCGGAAGTTTCCCTTATCAGTATTATTTGTTGTTAACAGCAATTTTTTTGGGGGGGAAATTTGTGGTAAGTCCCTAGGCTTAAACTAACTTGCTCTAAGGACAACACACACATCCAAGCTATGCCCGCGGGTGGACTTGAACCTCCGACGGGGGGAGCCGCGCGAACCGTGGCAAGGCGCCTGAGACCACGAGGCTACCCCTCGCAGCTTTAACAGGTCAAGTCTGTTTTCGCAACATTTCGCACTCCGAGTGTGCTCCGAAACCAGTTGTTCAACATAATTTCCTGAGAAATCGTTGCGGCATCATCGCTCCGACGGGGTGAAGATTCCCATTTCGTAGAACACCGCCTCCTGCGAAAGTCCGTAACTGCCTGCTGCACACCCACGGCCGACAGGAATCGTCGACCATTCAAGACCTTCTTTAAGGAACTGAATGCGTGATAATCGCATGGGAAGAGGTCAGTACTACAGGGCAGGTGCTCGAGTGCCTCCCACTTCAGTTGGCGTAACTTCTGCTTTACATTTGCGATATGGCGACGTGCGTTATCACGAAATAGCAGCATTCCTTGTCACACGGACCTTGGCGCACCATTCCAAAACGGTGGTCTCGGACAGGCATGCTGTCCTACACACATTCTCCAATCTCCAACTGATATCTATTGGTGTTTATCCTTCGTCAAAAAAATTTCAAATGGCTCTAAGCACTATGGGACTTAACATCCGAGGTCATCAGTCCCCTAGACTTAGAACTACTTAAACCTGTCTAAGGACATCACACACATCCATGCCCGAGGCAGGATTCGAACCTGCGACCGTAGCAGTAGCGCGGTTCCGGACTGAAGCGCCTTGGACCGCTCGGCCACAGCGGCTGGCTTATCCTTCGTCAGCCAATAAAATAATAAGAGCAGGCCGCGCGGGATTAGCCGTGCGGTCTCAGGCGTTGCAGTCATGGACTTTGCGGTTGGTCCCGGCGGAGGTTCCAGTCCTCCTTCGGGCATGGGTGTGTGTGTTTGTCCTTCGGATAATTTAGGTTAAGTAGTGTGTAAGCTTAGGGACTGATGACCTTAGCAGTTAAGACCCATAAGATTTCACACACATTTTTAAAATAAGAGCAGTTGATCCTGTTTGGACGCATTGGTACGAACGTCGCCTTAGTTGATGTTTCCGCATTTACCGCACGCATGTCGGAAAGTCAAGAATGCCACGCTGTTGCCTTGCCTACATAGCGGTGCTTATACACCCGCATCAAAGTCGGCCTACATTGCATACACACTGCAGGAACTCCCTCCAACGGACAATTTTTGTTGCCCCTTCTAAAATTCTTTTGGCAAATCGGCATCTTCACCGTATACGGTTAAACATCCATGACAAAGATAGTACATTTTCATGTTTAACGACTTCGAAACAAACAATGTGATACCCATAGATCTGTCGAACAATTTAGTAATAATGGAAGCCGGCCGCTGTGGCCGAGCGGTCCTAGGAGCTTCAGTCCGGAACCGCGCTGCTGTTACGATCGCAGGTTCGAATCCTGCCTCGGGCATGGATGTGTATGATGTCCTTAGACTAGTTAGGTTTAAGTAGTTCGAAGTCAAGAGACTAATGACCTCAGATGTTAAGTCCCATAGCGCTTAGAGCCATTTGAACCATATTTTTAGTAATGATGGAAAAAATTTCCTTTTCTAAATGTTCGCAGTTTTTTAGAAACCTTTCGCCTGTAGCAATTTCCAAAGTTTCCACAATGATATTTGCAATACAGCTTCCCACAAAGTCTGTGTTCTCATCAATTGATACCAATATTTTTTTAAAAATTCGCAACCCGTTGTTTGGTTTGTTGCATTGCTTTTTCTTAACTTCGGCTGACATAGTCCCTCCTAAATGTGGAAGAACCAGAAGAGACGTGCCGGTGTATTTTTCAAAGAAGTCACGAAAGTTTTGATGGTCCAGTTTGCTTAAGGAAATGTCAGCACTAAA
Organism: Schistocerca americana; assembly: GCF_021461395.2. Lineage (NCBI taxonomy): Eukaryota > Metazoa > Arthropoda > Insecta > Orthoptera > Acrididae > Schistocerca > Schistocerca americana. The sequence goes on along the minus strand of NC_060119.1, from coordinate 255,828,687 downwards.
TAAACCTGTGTATAGTTCTTCACAGAATGGTGGATAAGATTGGCATGATTCCGGCAGGAGCATTTTCTATGGTGTTTTTCTACTTTCAATCCGTTGCACTCCACGTTTGTGTTTTTCTGTTACCGCGTGCTCCTGGACGTTAAACAACCTCTCTGTAGTTATTCTCACGTGTCATATTATGCAATACATTTTTTTACTATCTGTCGTAAGTACTTTCTCACCGTATTGGGTCACGAACTGGTGTAATCTTACTTGAATACTTTCCTTAAATTTAGGTTTTTTAAAACTATAGACCACTACACACACCTCCGACTTCAGTACAATTGAATAACACAATGATTCAATTGTCCCCGAGCAACTCCCTGCTCATAGAGTAACAGTAGGCTACACTAACTCGCTGTTACGTAAGGATGTGGCCCATATTCAAAACTGAAACAAAATCGGGGAGAAAGGTAGATATTTGCCATTTTCCTGGAAACAAAACATTCTGAGAAATTTAATATGGAAGAAAGAAACTGCATGAGAAAGGTTCATTAGTTCCTCAAAGAGTAAAAATATAATGAATAAGGCCATTTACATACTAAGTTGTGCTCTTTCAGACAGAAATGGCCGTATACGCAGAAGTATGATTTAACTAATTACAGTAATTCATTTAGTTCTTCATAACAAACATTCAAAAGTATATAAGAAATACATCAGTCATGCTACCGAAAATTATGTGCCCTACCACAAAACTTCTAACTCTAGTCATTAATATACAACATTAAGAGCAGGGGTCCCAACACACTTTCCTGGGGCACACTTGAAGTTACATGTAGATCTACGGATCACTCTTCTTCCAAGAGATTTTCTGCACTGGAAACAAAATGTCTAACGTTGAGTACAATTTCCTCTCCTTTCAAAAAAGTTGTTCACATGGCTCCGAGCACTATGGGACTAAGCATCTGAGGTCATCAGTCCCCTAGACCTTAGAACGACTTAAACCTAACTAACCTAAGGACATCACGCACATCCATGCCCGAGGCACGATTCGAACCTGCGACCGTAGCGGTCACGCGGCTCCAGACTGAAGCATCTAGAACCGCACGGCCACGCCGGCCGGCCCCTGTCATCTCGACTGCTAGTGATACGAAGCCGTTAGGATCCAGCACGGCGTTCCGTGTTACCCTCCCGAACCCACCGATTCCATATTTTGCTAACAGTCATTGGATCTCGACCAACGCGAGTAGCAATGTCGCGATACGATTAACCGCAATCGCGTTAGGCAACAATACGACCTTTTACATTATTAATTCCGATTATTATTTCATAAATGAGTCCAGAAATAAACGTATTAAACAGTACAGGATTCCATAATTATTAATAGAAATCCTAAGTGTGCAAATTATTCGTAATTCCAAATGTTTCTAAAAAAAATAATTTTAACTGTATATTCACAACTAGTAGGTACTTATCGATCACAACACCGAGACTAAAGTATTTTATAAAGTAATTCCTTTTCATAAATTTTAGCTTTTAATATAACAATTGTGTTTGAAATCATACGAAAGTTTTCAGAAAAGCAACAGAGATAATACTGACCTGTCCAAAATTTGAATAATATTACTGGTATCGACTACTGCTGTTGAGGAAAAGTAATGCTAGAGGATGATGTCCCGTTACTATACTGCAGACACACCTAGCCGTAAAATATGTCCCCCGTAAAAGCGGCTTAGATCAGCATAATAGGTGCCTTTAGAAATTCTCCCTACGACACAGCAAGTTCATGTAGCATCCGGTTTCTTCATTTACGTTTTTCTAGGCTTATTGCTCCACAGGTTAATGCCTGGGAAGTGCATTCACCTTGCTAGAGCCGGTACCAGTTCATCACATTTCTCACACCTGCCCGCAGTGTCTTTGGTAACGACGAGACACTTCAGACTAACAGAATAAAGAAACAAAGAAACAGTAACAAATTGCTACCTAAACTTGTATATTTTACATGACCTATCTAAGGCATTTTACTATGTGAAATACAATATTATCCTACAAAAACAGAGGTTTTACGGAACTGATGATGTAGCCAAACAAAGGATACTGTCATGACCAACCAAAAAAATGAAGAAAGTTGCGTTCAATAATTCATTCAGTGCAAGCAGGGGAGATTCTTCTGAATGGACAGAACTCATTTATAGGGTTCCATAACGCTCAGACTTAATTCTACTATTGTTTCTCTTATGTGTAAAACATCTCTCATATAATATTCAGTAAGGAGAGTTAGTTCTTTTTTCAGATGACTGTAGTATTGTAGCCATTCCAAGTACATGTTCAGCAACAGAAGAAATGATAAATGATATTCTTAAAAGTATCGGTGAGAGGCTTTCTGCTAAAGGTCTCACTCTCAATTTTAACAAGACGTATCGTAGTTCTGTTCATCTACGGCTACTATGCGACTAATAAATGTAACTGACGACGAGAGAGTAATAAATTGGATAGGAACTTCAAAAATTTTAGTTGTCTATATTGATAACAATTTAAACTGAGAAAAACACATTCAGTAACTGCTAAAACAACTTAGTTCAGCCACAACTGAGCATCGAATCATTCCAAATCTTGAAGAGCTACAGATCAATTAGTTAACATATTCTGCATATTTCCATTCAACACTGTCATATGGAATAATGGTCCGCGGCAGCTCATCAATAAGAAAGGAAGTCCTCACTGCTCAAAAACGTGCTATAAGGCTAATATGTGGCGTTCACCCGCGATCATCGTGTAAAGATCTGTTTAAGGAGCTAGGCCTTTTGTCCACTAGTTCGCAATATATTTATTCCCTCATGAAGATTGTTGTAAACGACCCACTACAGCTAAAAAGGAACAATGCTGTGCATAAATACAATACCAGAAGGAAAAAGCAGGTGCACAATATTGCCACGAAAATTTTGGTCACTCATACAACGACATAAAACGTCTGACACACAGCGAAGTTAATTTCGAAAACAAAGTGCAAAAGTTACTCCTTGACGACTCCTCTTATATCGTAGAAGAATTTCTGTTCTCGTAATGTGTAATAGTTGGTGAGTAGAAATTAGTAATTCACATCTCTATCTACAATAAGTTTAAAAAAATTTTTAAAAAGTAGTTTAAAAAGGTCAGCTTGTTGCTATATTTACATATTCATGTGTAGTATAAACGTAAAATAATTCATTCCACGTCATTTCGGTTAAATCGTACATATGATTCAAAGAACATGAAATTAATTAATTTTTAATTTACTTCATTCGAGTGATGCCTGCATTACTGCTCCAACGTGAATCTTGGAAGACATATTTATTTCAACTTGAATATCATGTTATAACCAGTCCCTCCATAACATTTTTGTTAGGTATACAAGATGAGAGGATGCTTAACATGGTCATGATACAACCAAAGTATTATCGTTCTGCCTTGTACAAACTCCGTGTTTTATTTTTATTGGTTTTTTTCTCATATGATATCTCAGATAGTTCCGTTCCAAGCGTTTCAGATAAAATAGTTATCTGGGATATGAAGATGGCATTTATTCTTTCGGACGCGTCCGAGAGAACAGATGCCATTGGTAACCGTGCAGCTCTCTAGAATGAAATTACAGTTAAATCAATACCATTAGATGCTGACAGGCGTTGATATACATCAACTGGGACAGATGAAAATGTGTACCCCGACCTGGACTCGAACCCGGGATCCCCTGCTTACATGGCAGACGCTCTATCCATCTTTTTTTTTTTTTTTTTTTTTTAATCTCATTTTGTTCGCTTTTGTTCGTTGAATCTGCTCGGGGCGGACGTCGTAAGACATCCGTTTAAGTTCACTGTTGATCGAGTAACTCAGTTTTTTTTATTACAAAGGTACCCATCTGAGCCACCGTGAGCACAGAGGATAGCGCGACTGCAGGGATTTATCGCCGGCACTCTCCCCGTGAGACCCTCATTCTCAACTTATAATCCACACACTACGTTCGTAGTGCCCCTGCCCATTACACTCATTACTCGCGGCACACAATCCACCGAGTCGCGTAAGAGACATGTCCGAAAGAACAGATACCATCTTCATATATAGTTAAGGCTTACTGGCCATTGACCTTCTTCTTCTGTGCTGGATGCACACGCATTGCCCGAACTCTTACGGGACTCGGTAAGATCGTCTTCCGCGAGTAATGAATGTAATGGGCAGGGGCTCTACGAATGTGGTGTGTGGACATTAAGTTGGGAAAGTGGGTCTCACGGGAAGCGTGCAGGGGATAAATCCCTGCAGTCGCTCCATCCTCTGTGCCCTCGGTGGCTCAGATGGTCAGCTAGCACGGTAGCTCAGCGTGCTTGGTCAGAGGGTTAGCTACCCTCTGTAATAAAAAAAAACTATGTGAGCGGATCAACAAAGAACCTGAACCGGTGTCATTGGACGTCCGCCACGAACGAAATCATCGACCAAAACAAGAGTAAAATGAAATTTTAAAAAAATGGATAGAGCGTCTGCCAAGTAAGCAAGAGATCACGGGTTCGATTCCCGGGCGGGACACACATTTTCAACTGTCCCCGTTGATGTATGTCAACGCCTGTCAGCATCTAATGGTATTGATTTAATAGTAATTTCACATATGGGAGGACGACGATTCAGACACTCGTCCTGCTATCTAGATTTAGGTTTTCCATGCATAGCCTAAATCCCTCCAGGCAAATGCCGGGATGGTACCTTTGAAAGGACCCTTTTTTTTTTAATCCAAGCTTGTACTCCGACAGTAATGATCTCGATGTCGACGGAACATTGAACCCAATCTTTCTTCCTTCCTTCTGGATTTTTGGTACCCTTCCTTGCTCTTAATCGAGAATCTCGCAGTATTCAGTCACTAATGTCTCTGCTGCTGGGACATATTTACATAATTCCATATTGCCCTTCATTCTCCCTGTGTCTTTTACTTGCGTTTCGAGAATGAAATAACTCATAATTTGCTATCCTCATCGAAACGCATTTTGAAGAGTTAGTGAACGCTTACCTCCTTTCCCACATTTGAATAAGTTTCATCCTTTTTCATAGTATCTCCTAACAAAGCGCTTCAGAGACAACATTATTGTGCTATTCCTTTGTTGTGTCTAGCAATCCTCTACGGAGCTCGTAGCGCAGTATGTTAAAAAGTGGAAGTGAAAGAAGAGTCAATGTGGTAGAGGAATAAAGTGGATGTAGAATAGGAACAGCCTCCCTACACAATATTTTCATACTAAAATGACTGATAGAGAAGCGTATGGAGAGAAACGTTAAATGAAGGCTCACAACACTCTGTTCCTCCAAAAGACATTAGGCGTTTCTTAGCATAAGGAGACATTTGTCATGGAAATCTGCAAGATATAATTAGCTGTCAACGGCCAAACTAAAATGGAGATGAATATTTGTGATCTTTTCCAAATGTTATTATTTATAAAAATAAAAATAGTTCTCACTGCTCATATGAGTAAAAATAACATAAAATTGTTCCGCTTACCCGATCGTATGCAGTGCGGGTTGTACTGCTACGTGTTGTGAGTTTTTTCAAATTGCACATCGCTATTACCTCCGTAATTAAAGAAGTTGTTTCTAGGTCCACGAGTTCACTCCCGTAATTAAAAAAATCGTTTCTTGTCTAACAACTTTTTAACATCTTTGATCCGTTTTCGTGCAGTGTCTAATATTGTAATTCCCAAGATTTTACATTCTAACGAGTTAAGCGAACAACGATTCTTAAGTTGTGCATCTTTTAACGAAAGACAGGTGTGTCTATCTTTCAGCCATACGGTGCAGTTACGAATCACTAAAAGCTAAGAACCAAAAATGCCGTTTTTCCGAGCTCCTAGCTTTAGGTGTTCTGTCATTCAGCGCTTAATTTCTAAAACTGCAGGTGCCAGAAAGCACCTCTTAATCCATACCACCCCTCCCCCACCAGCCATAAAAATAACGATTCGATTTCTAAAAACTTGAGAAATCATTATGTACAAAATACTGTTCTGAAATTCAGGTTTAGAACACAATTTCTTATAATCAGAACAATAAAACCACAAGATAAACAGCAGTGTCACTTTCCCCCAAATTCTGCTCAATACACACACACACACACACACACACACACACACACACACACACACACACACACACATATTATTTATGTGTGTGTGTGTGTGTGTGTGTGTGTGTGTGTGTGTGTGTGTGTGTGTGTGTGTCTCCCACATCTCCTCCTGAAGCACTTCACCTATTTCAGCCAAACATACCCCGTACTGTCAGGCAACAATCTCTGTGGAGACAGAAACCACCTAGCTAACATAGATCAGGAAATATGACGTCACTGACAGTGAGATGAATGAAAAACTTCCGCATCATGCATGACATTAAAATTTATTACTCGTTATTAAATCTATTCACAATATATTTCACAGGCAATATCCACATATGCCCCCGAATATACCTACACAAACATATCGTCGACACACAGTTCAAGAGAAATGACGTCATAAACACTGAGATGAATGAAAAAACTGCCGCAGCCACATCATGCGTGAAGTTTTAATACATTTATTCTTTACTACTAAGATATTCTTACAGTCAAGGCAACTTATGTAAATCCCTCACACCTGGCAGCTCCTTTAACGGCTTTCAGCGGCGAAGCGCAAACAGCTGTAGAGGAAAACAATAGCTGCGTACAGAGCTATGAAGAGGCTTTGTCATAGAGACGTTTACGAACCCTCGTTGTAAACATACGAAGCAGCTGCGCCCAGCCTACAAAAGCTGGTCGGTATCTCTGTACGATTGTTTCATAATTTCAAAGGAGTTTTCACGAATACGTGGAAATGAAATTTTTTCTACATTCCAGTGGAAAAACAGACCATTTTTTGCTCTCGTTTCTAAAAGAAAAGTGGCAAAATGAATATCTGGACAGTGCCAGGTTTGTCAGCTAGTTAAATAATAAAGCATTTAGCGATGAATAATTGTGAAGATATTCCTGACTCATCGGGATCACGTACAGTTCCGACTAGCAGAAGAGTTACGAAAAAAAATAAAAATACGATGTGACATAAGACACGGAGTTAGATGTTTAGCAAATGATTTCAATGTCATTGCCTTCTCTCATTGAGCTATATTTCAACTGGATTGATTTAAGTTCATATTCGTTACAACAAATAAGCGACACATTTGAACATAAACGTCCCTATTATACGTCTTCACGAAACATTAAATCCGCATGTCATTTGTACCACAGCAGCTGATCGGTGCCTGCTGCTTGAGTTGATTACAATGCACGATCAAGATAAATACATTCCCCTCATTCCCCCCCTCACCGAACCTCTGCCATGACGTTGGTCACCGTTGTAACATTCACTGGTAATGGTGCAGCGGCGAAGTATATTTACGTCGCGATTTAATACACGTGTAGTTTTTGAAATCTCCCTGCCGACTTGCTCCCGTGAGCTAAAAAAGCAATGGGAGGTGGTGTTTCCGCAAGGCATTCCATGTGAATGACGCCATAGTTCTCCGACGCGGCTGGGACTTTTTCAGTTCTGGACAAATGTTCGTCATATAGTTTCATACTTTCCAGTGGCAAGTGAAATGATTTAAACAAAAACTTCAACTGAGGTTTTTATTTTATTTCATTGTGGTTTGTTGTCGGCGGTGATGATAGAACAATGAAATATTCTGTAGAGAGTGAGCTACCAATGGAGCTCCAGCTCTGGTTTTTTTCCCCTCTGAAGCACAGACTGATAAGCCGAAACATTAATACCGCCAGCTTAATACTTTTGCAACGCAATATAGCAGCCATTCCGGGCGGCATGGATTCGATACGTCATTGACAGGTTTCCGGAGGTAGGTGCTACCAGATGCTTCACATTTTAGCTCCTTCATTACCTCAATACCACCACTTTCCTTCCACCTTATCACACAGTCACTTACACTGCACTTTAACTAAGGCCCTGCTTCAGGTTAGCTGGTGAGTCTGAAATACGATGAAAACATATTACAAATCGAATAACAAAATCTCCACGAGGCTTTGTTGCCTAGAAAAGAAAGAAGTAATTTCTGCTGCCCTTCCGGTCTACATCTGAGCATCGAGTCAACTTTCCTAGCCATATATTATCAACAGGCGGAGCTTACAATCCATGATAACACTTTCGTGCCCTGAGGCACCGTAAACACTCACAAATATTCAATTTAATAAATCTGTTACTACTTACTAACAAAAATAAGTCAATAAATGATGCAACAGGCAAATAAATAGCAGTAAACTGTCTACAAAGTTGATCCTTGAGACTCATCCACGAGTCGCTTTAGGCGATAAGTGCAACGGGGGCTACCAGCAACCCGCACAACATGCATCACGGCGACGCAACGGTGTATCCGTATGTGCGTGTATTATTGAACCGGGGACCTAGAAACGACGGAGACACTTCGTCCCTGCCGTAGCCCACTGTGGTTCATAACCCCACAACAGGCTACAGCAGTCCACTCACCCCACCGCCGCCCCACACTGAACCCAGGGTTATTGTGCGGTTCGGCCCCCGGTGAGATCTTGACAGCGGATTTAGTGTGCTGGCCTTCACCTCGCATTTAATTGTAGGTTTTTGAAATTTGCCAATCGGTATTCACCAGATCCCCCACCTTAAGACAGACTACCTCCACTTGTTGAAAAAAATTCTGACTTATTGTGTAATATTCACAAAACATTCATCTCACTTTCACAGAAGTCATTTATTTTTAAGCTTCTTACTATTTCAGGTCACTCACATTAGTGATTTGAGAATAATTATTTCGTGCCATAGTCTCTTCCACAGTTTCTCTTCCTCAAGATCAAAGGAGAAAAAGGGGGGGGGGGGGAGGTGTGTGACGCCCGTTCTGTAACGGCTCCTTCGAGAAAAAAACACATCCTTCCTGGGATTCGCCTGCACAGTTTACTGTGGCCAGACACACGCACTCCTCTATGCCGTGCTATACGGTTAACTTGTCCGCTCGAAAGCATATCCGGAGATTACAGTTATTTTGTATACTGTTGCCATGTCATTAGCTTTCAACGGGTCACGCTATTCCCGTAAATTACGTGTTGGTGGTTTGTGGGCGTGGAGCTGGTGCCGGATAGCATCCCAAATGTGTTTCACCACAGTTCAAATCAGTGACTTTGGTAACCAACATATCAATGTAAGTACATTATCATTCTCCCCAAACCACTGTAGTACGAGTCTGGCCTTGCTACATCAACAGCTCTGCTCTCGGAGTTCTCTCAATTTTCTTCGAATTGACGCGTCTTGAAAACCGAGAAGATTCTGTTCAGTTAGCCTGTTGCAAGATACCATGGTCGTCGGGGAAGACATCAAGAATGAAGAGATGCAGACAGTCGACAGTAATACATACGTAGTGTAGTGTAGTGTAGCATGGTGCCTTTGGTTACTACCATATGTCCCACAGAAGCCCAGGTAAATGTCCTCAGTTGCATAATACTGCTCTCACGACGCGATGCATATTTAAAGCAGACTTTTGCCTGGATGAAGGTGTATCCGGACACGACCGCCCACAAGATGTACCAAGAAACGTGATTCGTCCGACTAGACAATCCACTGTCCAATCACAATGACAACGTGCCTACTGCGGTCGTTACTGATCACGTTATTGGGTCAACATGGGAACACTCAGGAGTCGTCCGCTGTGGAGCTCCATGTTCAACGGTGTCCTCTCCGAGCTCCGAAATTCTCGTGCTTTCAGCAGCACTGTATTCTGTCATCATATCTGCCCCATATCGCAGTCTGTTTTGGATCATAGAGCGGGCAATCCTCCTACCTCCATGTTCTGAGATGAGACGTCAGGGTCAAAATCTTGTCACCTACTAGTGGTTTCACCGCCGTTCAAACGCTTTCCATAGATTCTCACGACAGCTGCACGCGAACAGACGAGATGCTAATTCCCAGGCACCAGGTCACAACAGTCTGCCCTTCGTCAAAGTCTCTTTTATCAGTAGATTCCCTCATTTGCAGCCCGTATCACAGCCAAAATTATCTCATTTCTCGTCTGTTCCGCTTATATACTCTCCTTGTACGTCGGGTGCCATTCAACGTGGCGGTGGGCAGTGGTAGCAATGTTATGACTCCTCACTCTGTAAGCCGATATGTGCTCTGCTAGCAAAATTTACAGTGTCAGCTATGTTTTGAGTCTGACCCAGACCGATTCTCTTCGAACGACGAGAAGAACTTTTTCACTGCATAATGTAAACGTGTAATTTCGTACCACCAGACACACACAGCATATCTGTAGGCTTGATAACTTTAGTGCAGATGCACAACAGGTTCCTAGCCTCTCGCGGGAATACAGGACTTGGTGCGTGCAAGCAGGTGAATGGACAGTGGACGCAACTATCGAGTGACAAGTAGAGAATTTGAGTCGGGCGGGAAGCGTATCCGAATCGTAAGGCGGTTTAGGGTACCTCTCGCGTTAAGCGAGATAACAGGGTACGAGGGCCGGTGGGGTATAAGTTTCCAACTTTCACCAGTGAATTGTTTCGATGCCCGACGGCTAGCGTCGGACTTTCCTTCAAAAAAATATAAAAATCTTGTGATTTCATTCTGCTTGTCAAGTACGACATAGGGAAGAGCATAACACGTCACAATCATCCACACTCTACTTTTTCCGTCCGAAATTCCACACCACTTCCACTATACCGTTCACTTAAATACACTTTCTTCTACTTCGCGAACTCGTAATTAGCGTTTTTCCGCGATTTTACAGTACTTTCGTCGGAGCTGCTTTCAATGAGATGTTACTAGTTCAAACCCTCAGCCCCGACTTCCTTAGATTACCCCAAAGGCTTTGTTCCCAGCATAGATTGGCGCGTGCCTGCAATTTTCTGATTGGCTGATATCACAAACAGCAAATCAGGTTGCAGTATTATCCCGCGCTAACCCGCGCTTTACTTCAATGACCAATAATAGTAAAACATTTCTTTCTATGGCAATTGCTAAATAAATAAATTTAGAAAAGTATCAAATATAAAATTACTCCTTCCGCAATTACCGATTAATTTGTGTTCTACTCACAATTTATTAGTACCATAAACTGACTGCACATTTAATTATAGTAAATCCCCGGTATAGTTTAACTGGTACTTCGTGAACAAACAAAACAATTTACATTTACTTCTATTCCTCTTCACTCATACAACACTCACACTGCTAATTACTACACATATAAAACAATTATGCAAATACATCAAATATTAATCAAACATAACTTTACAACATTGTTTTGACTACGACTGCTAGCACTGTCTGTCAACTGCTGACCTCTGCCGTCTTCTAGTACAACTACGTGCAGCTCTGTAACTCAGGTCCAGCTGCCGATGACTCATGCCTATAACGATATCGTCCTAAAAAGTGACAGGAGCGATGCGAAGGCGCTACGACTCACTGGCTACTGATTGACATGTGCTGACGGTATGTAAAGTATGTTAGGAGTTGGTGTCTTTAAGGCACTACCTTTGGCTTTGAAAGCCCCACATTAAGAATTAAGGTGCAATGCCGTGACCTAACACTGCTATCGCGTGTGGAATTCCGTCACCACCAGAATCTAACAGACCGAGATCTGTTTTATATTGCCCAAGCCAAACAACCCAAGCTGTCTCCTCCACGTCCTGTTGCAAGACGGACGCACACAGCACATCCGTGTAGCAGGAATTGCTAAACGTAAGGGTCACCTCTGGATAAGCACCCAGAAATGAATACGTGAAAGTCATATTAATCAGATGTTTATTGCTACAAACATGCTCTATTTACAATTTCCGTTAGGAATCGCACAAACAAGTCTACTCCCTCAAGATGCAAATGTCAATTACAATTTTAATCACAGAACAGTTATACAACGTTTAATGGCTTTCAAGAAGTGCATGTTGTATCTCAGTTTAACCTTTTTCTTGCCACAAATATATGGTTGACGAGAAGACCCAATGACGTAAGAGAAAAATGTTGAATGTGTCGCACCTCACCAATGAAACAAATCACTTTAACCTACCACTGTCTCTCTGCAAAGCTGCTCATCTCGAGTAACTAGCGCCTATTCGCATCTTCATCTCCGTATAGCTTACTCACCCAGTGGTTGCGTTAGCAGGTCTGGAGCCGGCACATTCCACAATTTCTCGGTTATTTATTACACTAATGGCCCTTAAAATTGCTACACCAAGAAGACATGCAGATGATAAACGGGTATTCATTAGAAAAATGTATTATACTAGAACTGACATGTGATTACATTGTCACGCAATTTGGGTGCATAGATCCTGATAAATCAGGATCCAGAACAACCACCTCTGGCTGTAATAGCGGCCTTGATACGCCTGGGCATTGAGTCAAACAGAGCTTGGATGGCGTGTACAGGTACAGCTGGCCGTTCAGCTTCAACACGATACCACAGTTCACCAAGAGCAGTGACTGGCGTATTGTGACGAGCCAGTTGCTCTGCCACCATTGACCAGACGTTTCCAGTTGGTGAGAGATCTGGAGAATGTGCTGGCCAGGGCAGCAGTCGAACATTTTCTGTATACAGAAAGGCATTATCCTCCTGAAATGTAGGGTTTCGCAGGGATCGAATGAAGGGTAGAGCCATGGGTCGTAACTCATCTGAAATGTAAAGTCCACTGTTCAAAGTGCCTTCAATGCGAACAAGCGGTGACCGAGACGTGTAACCAATGGCACCCCATACCATCACGCCGAGTGATACGCCAGTATGGCGATGAAGAATACATGCTTCTAATTTGTGTTCACCGCGATGTCGCCAAACATGGATGTGACCATCATGATGCTGTAAACAGAACCTGGATTCATCCGAAAAAAATGACGTTTTGCCATTCGTGCAGCCAGGTTCGTCGTTGAGTACATCATCGCAGGGGCTCCTGTCTGTGATGCAGCGTCAAGGGTAACCGCAGCCATGGTCTCCGAGCTGATAGTCCATGCTGCTGCGAACGTCGTCGAACTGTTCGTGCAGATGGTTGTTGTCTTGCAAACGTCCCAATCTGTTGACTCAGGGATCGAGACGTGGCTGCACGATGCGTTACAGCCATGCGGATAAGATGCCTGTCATCTCGACTGCTAGTGATACGAGGCCGTTGGGATCCAGCACGGCGTTCGATATTACCCTCCTGAACCAACCGATTCCATTTTCTGCTAACAGTCATTGGATCTCGACCAACGCGAGCAGCAATGTCACGGTACGATAAACCGCAATCGCGATAGGCTGCAATCCGACCTTAATCAGAGTCGAAAACGTGATGGTACGCATTTCTCCTCCTTACACGAGGCAGCACAACAACGTTTCACCAGCCACCGCCGGTCAACCGCATTTTGTGTATGAGAAATCGGTTGGAAACTTTGCTCATGTCAGCACGTTGTAGGTGTCACCACCGGCTCAACCTTGTGTGAATGCCCTGAAAAGCTAATCATTTGCATATAACAGCATCTTCTTCCTGTCGTTTAAATTTCGCGTCTGTAGCATGTCATCTTCGTGGTGTAGCAATTTTAATGGCCAGTATAGTGTATTTCATCTGGTGATTGTACAAGAGAAGAAATCTCCTCAGATGTCGTGCTGGAACAAAACCTCTCGTTGTCTATTTTCAAAAAGCTAATTGCCCCTTTTATAGAAAAGAGAAAATTCGCAATTCAAGTGCCGGCCTACATTGTGTTCGTTCGCATTAAGGCGGTTACCGGCGCTTTTCGCTGTAAGGGAGTGCATTCTCCTCGCCAGCCGTTGATTCTGCCTCCACGGGGTCTCGGCGCCTTGAAGGCTGCGGCACTTACGCCCCTATTGTCCCCTTTGAGACGAATTTAACCTTGGCCATACAAAAACTGTGGTGGCGATGTTTTTTCTCCCATGTCTCTCTTCACCAAAATCCGTCCTAAAATTACTATCTTCAGACAGTCCTGCACATGACTGGCATAATACACAAAACTGCGCGAATGCAGTGAGCAGTGATTAGGGTACAGTTGTAGCTAGCATCATCACACACGAAGAAAAGTCGCAAAAACAAGAAAATAGTCTACAATTTCACTTGTTATACAGCACCTACAGTCATTTCATGCAGGTAATAACCACGTGGAGGAATTAAGGCTGAAATCTAAGTCAATAGCGTATCAGGCTATTTAACAGAGTAGATGAAGGTGGTAGAGATTCCCTCGGGCGCGAGGAAGGTAGTAGGAAGCTTCTGAAGAAATCTCACAATGGGTACAAAGTGGACGATAAATCCGGACGCAGGCGGATGTTTACTCACCTGCTCTCGCCTACAAGAGACAGAATGCGTACGACGTCAGTAGGTACTACACTGTCCACATATCTCCCGAAAATATAGGAAATTTTTGACTATGTTAACGCTGACAATAGCGCAGAAATTACTGAGCCCAACTCGTTGACGATAAAAAACCAAAATCGATGATAGTAAAACAAAAATCGAAATGTTGAGTACTGTCTTCGAAAAGAAAACTAAATTTTTCATTCAATTATCTTCCCACTGGAAAAAATGGCAGAGTAAATAGTGAATTGAAAAACAACTGAAATCGATAAGCGTTGACAAGGCCCGAGATCCTGGCAACTTTCTGTCATGCTTTACATATAATTTGCAGATGAACCTGAATTATATATTGTTTTTGTTTCACTTCAGCAGGAGTTGTTCCTACTAACAGGAAAAAGCAAAGGTCAACGCACATCGACCAAAATTTTCCAGGAAAGAGAGACCATCACTGGAGTGCCAGTGTCAGTGGACTGCTAAATCACCACCTTCGACTGCATAAACTCACTAGCTGATTAAAAAAGTTTTCCAGTTATATACACTCCTGGAAATTGAAATAAGAACACCGTGAATTCATTGTCCCAGGAAGGGGAAACTTTATTGACACATTCCTGGGATCAGATACATCACATGATCACACTGACAGAACCACAGGCACATAGACACAGGCAACAGAGCATGCACAATGTCGGCACTAGTACAGTGTATATCCACCTTTCGCAGCAATGCAGGCTGCTATTCTCCCATGGAGACGAGCGTAGAGATGCTGGATGTAGTCCTGTGGAACGGCTTGCCATGCCATTTCCACCTGGCGCCTCAGTTGGACCAGCGTTCGTGCTGGACGTGCAGACCGCGTGAGACGACGCTTCATCCAGTCCCAAACATGCTCAATGGGGGACAGATCCGGAGATCTTGCTGGCCAGGGTAGTTGACTTACACCTTCTAGAGTACGTTGGGTGGCACGAGATACATGCGGACGTGCATTGTCCTGTTGGAACAGCAAGTTCCCTTGCCGGTCTAGGAATGGTAGAACGATGGGTTCAATGACGGTTTGGATGTACCGTGCACTATTCAGAGTCCCCTCGACGATCACCAGTGGTGTACGGCCAGTGTAGGAGATCGCTCCCCACACTATGATGCCGGGTGTTGGCCCTGTGTGCCTCGGTCGTATGCAGTCCTGATTGTGGCGCTCACCTGCACGGCGCCAAACACGCATACGACCATCATTGGCACCAAGGCAGAAGCGACTCTCATCGCTGAAGACGACACGTCTCCATTCGTCCCTCCATTCACGCCTGTCGCGACACCACTGGAGGCGGGCTGCACGATGTTGGGGCGTGAGCGGAAGACGGCCTAACGGTGTGCGGGACCGTAGCCCAGCTTCATGGAGACGGTTGCGAATGGTCCTCGCCGATACCCCAGGAGCAACAGTGTCCCTAATTTGCTGGGAAGTGGCGGTGCGGTCCCCTACGGCACTGCGTAGGATCCTACGGTCTTGGCGTGCATCCGTGCGTCGCTGCGGTCCGGTCCCAGGTCGACGGGCACGTGCACCTTCCGCCGACCACTGGCGACAACATCGATGTACTGTGGAGACCTCACGCCCCACGTGTTGAGCAATTCGGCGGTACGTCCACCCGGCCTCCCGCATGCCCACTATACGCCCTCGCTCAAAGTCCGTCAACTGCACATACGGTTCACGTCCACGCTGTCGCGGCATACTACCAGTGTTAAAGACTGCGATGGAGCTCCGTATGTCACGGCAAACTGGCTGACACTGACGGCGGCGGTGCACAAATGCTGCGCAGCTAGCGCCATTCGACGGCCAACACCGCGGTTCCTGGTGTGTCCGCTGTGCCGTGCGTGTGATCATTGCTTGTACAGCCCTCTCGCAGTGTCCGGAGCGAGTATGGTGGGTCTGACACACCGGTGTCAATGTGTTCTTTTTTCCATTTCCAGGAGTGTATTTCTTTCAATGAGCAAATAAATGGAAGTTTAATTGTGCCGAAAATGGGAAATAAGTTCGGTAATCCAACAATTCGTTCTCAAAATCCCACATTTCATCATTAACAAACTATCACTTACTTTTCTAAGCAAAGACGATTATTTCTTTTGCATTTGAGACCTCATCTAATTGTACTAAAAGCATTGTGTAGTATACGTCATTTTGTGCCAAGCCCACATGTATTTGCTTCACTACGCCTAATCTCACATTCATATCTGTAAACGAACTGTTGAGCCATGCCAGCACGACTCTGGCGGTCGATATCGGAGAGGTTTGCGGCCTGTAGCTGCAGCAGTAGCGCTGGTAATCTGTTAATATGTGACCGAGTGGAAGTCGGCAGCGCTGACCTAGGGCCCTAGAGAAATACGCACCCCCTCCCCAACCCCTCACCCCCATACAACAGCAGACTTATGACGTCAAACGAGTCGCTTGCTCGCCACAATTCGCGAGCTCTGCTTTGTGCAGGGTCCACAGGAATATAAAATGTAATTGAGAACGTACCCAGTAGAGGTCAAGAATTATTTAAACTCGTCTGAAATACACTGACGGAAACAAAAAAATTGATACTCCTGGAGAGACGACGTCGATTTTGATCCGATGATGGCACTGGGAGAAGTAGATGCAGTGATAATGGTTTGATCGTCGTCCGCCAATAGACAGCGTAGTAAAATAGCTACCGAAGCGCCTTCTGCCTCTATCCTTTAGTAGGGAATCCTCACAGCCACAATGGTCAGTGTGGTGCAAACGTGTGAAGCAAGCAGGCAACCGTGAGAGAGAGGCGGCCTCGTGCTTTTTAAAGACAACAGTGCTAGTTTGAAATGGGTGAAACTGCTGCCTTCCGAGCGGCGGGATGATCCTTTTGGAGAATTTCTACGCAATTTTCATGTGCTGCGTGATTCGTGCAACTATGCTGGTATCAATGATCACGAGAACATCTCACACCCGTAGACGAGGTTCTGGACGTCCACTCAGTATAGAAGCCTGCCAGGATCGTCGTATTCTAAGGGCAGCAATGGCAGAACGTAGAACTAGTGCACAACGTACAGATAGCACAGCACAGAGAAGACTGCTATTGATCAAAGACGTGTCAAAACAAACCGTTGCGAACGGGTTAATAGCAGGGGGGATTACGGATACACACACTTCCAGCTACTCAAACCACAACAACGATGTGCACGGCTCGACTAGTGCCGTCAGAGGATCACTTGGAAGATGGAATGGCGCGCTGTGGTCTTCAGCCATGGGAGCAGATTCTGCCGGCACACAAGTGATGGTCGTTTTCGCGTATAACGTAGACCTAGTGAACGCTGTCTCGTAGAGTGCATTCGTCCAAGACACTGGCCCCATCTCGGGCCTTATGGTCTGGAGTGCGATAAGCTACAACTCTCGTTCACATTTGTGTTTCTGAAAAGGATACTAACCAGCGTTCTGTATGTGCAGATCCGTTCTTTTATCGTTCTTGCAATAGGAGGGTGACGTGTTGTTCCAGCAGGATAATGCTCGCCCACATATTGCCCGTGAAATGCAGTGTGCTTTGTAAGACGAAGAGCAACTTGCCCGGCCAGCACGATCTCCGGACTTGTCTCAAATCGAGTACCTGTGGGACATGACGCGACGAGAAGCCACTCGTGCGACTCATCAACGAACAACTCTTGCAGAATTATGTTAACAGCATAACATACGCCAGGACAGTATTCGCTGTCTGTACGATCTACTGCATTGCCACCCGTGGAGACTAAACCATGTACTAATATCGGTGTTTCAGCATAGACCGATGCCTGATACCTCAGAACCGCTTGTGCTGTTGATCTGTACACCTAATCATTACATGTACTCCATACAAACAGTAGATCTTGAGTGAAATGGAAACTTATAAACGGGTGTAACAATTTTCTTCCGGCAGAGTAGTTTCTCGCTTCCCACCGGAGACGGCTGCTGACATTCATAGGATCTGTAGTGTCACGTTCTGTGACGTGCGCGCTGCAGCCAGTCTTTTTCGTGGGCCTCGCTTTGACCTCGGTGACGACCCGCCACGAACAAGTAAGGAAACACGTGGTTCTCTGCAGTGCTTTGGATAGCGGCCGGCCTCTGCATTGAAGTTGGAACATGAACCGATGTTAGTAGTTGACATGCATGCGGGGCTGTCAAGTTGACGATGACTCAATAAGCCAGGATATCACCGGCAGATAACCACGACCAATAGCAGCCCCCATTCGAAGTAGTATGAATAGAATAAGCAAGCAATACTCACTCGACACCACCCTTTGAAAACCATTATCTCAACTTTTCTCTAGCTTTTACTAATCCAGCTTCGAAACCTTTCGGAGTGGCAACGTATATGAGGGCAGAGGCCGTTATGGTCTGGCGCAAGCATAAAATTTTTCGGGTGACGAGTCTAGGGAGTTGTAGAGTTTTTGTAGGACTTCGTATACTTAGCGAATTTTTCAACGGTTGCGCTCATTTGCACAAGATAGCGATGTTAGACTCGGAAAACTTCTGTTTCGGTTCAGCAATTTCGCTCTTATCTGCAGCACTGTAGCGAGACATGCGAAATTTCAAAATTGGTTCATAGACTTTGAAAAGTTATCCACGACAGACTCCTTAAATTTGAACAACAACTTGGTGTGCGAGACTTAATGCATTCCTGATCGATTTCACGAATTTATCTCTCATTGCATTGACAGTAGTAAGCAAGGTTTGAATAAACTCTTTCGCTGCTGAACGGTACCCTGCTGGTCTTAAGTGAATTTATTCATTACACCAACGATACCCCGGAATGCAGTGGAGTGAAGTTTCAGGAAGTTAACACAACGATGGGTGAGTAATGCGACAGTTATGTGGCCGTCCGATATACACATGTAAAGACAACTTCATAAAGCCCTTGACAAATACACAGACGCATGTAAACGTAGGCTTCAGGGGCCGTTGTAACAGTTGATAAAATTCTTCTGGATTTGAGGCTGCATTGTAATTATAAAATTCCGACGTTTCGGCGATTATTGCAAGACGCCTTCCTCAGGGTGTATTGCTAACATCGGAATTTTGTAATTGACAATGTGGCCTCAAACCCATAAGAATTTTATTGACCAAATACAGAGGGAGTTTAGACAAAGAATTTAGTGCACCGCTAACATATCCCAAGCCATCAAAGAATCGTCACATAATGCAGGAAGTGCAGGAAGAGGGAGGGGGGGGGGGGGAGGGGGAGGGATAGGGTTGTAGAGAGAGACATAAGCTTGAATACAAGAAGCAGATTTAAATGGACGTAGGCTACAATAGTTACTCGTAGGCACAGAGGTTTCCACAGGACAGACAGCGTAAAGAGCTGCATCTAACCAGCCCTCTGACAGAAAACCACAATAACAACAACAGTCTCCTGATTGGTTTGATACGCCAGCCACTTCTTATTATCCTTTGCCAACCTCTTTACCACTTAAAATGGCTTCGATTCTTTGTTGGATTTATTCCAAACTCTATCTTTCGCACTCTACGACTCCGTCAACCAATAAAGTCTTCTCTTGATATCTTGACACACGTTCTATCGTCCTGTCACTTCCTCTAGTCACCGCCTCCTACATATTCCTCATCGGTTCTCCGTAGGACGTCTTCGTCTCATACCTTATCATTCCCATATATTTTTTTCTGTATCACGTCATCTCAGAAGCTTCGACTGTCCTAATTTTTCTTTTTTCCGCAGTCCATATTACAGCTCCACACATTTCTGTGCTCCAGATGTACATTCTCGGAAATTTCTTCCTGTAAGTAACGCCGAGGTTTGATAGTAATGGATTAATTTTAGCGAGGAACACGTGTGTTAATCTACAGCTTATGAACTCCTTGCCCCGTCCGTCACACGATTCTGCTGCCGAGGTTGTAGAGCTCCTACACATCGTTTGCAATGTACTCTCCAACTCTCCGTACATAATTCCTTTTTCACATCGGAAAACAATGGCCACAACTTTCCCCTTTGATGAATCAACGATTTCATTGATCGAGATTCCGTAATTTCGCGTATTGCCTTGATTGCTGTTTCGTTTCTGCGCAAATTTGAGAGGATCCGCGTTCCACTCAGAGAATAAAAAAAAAATGTGCGCATAAAGTCAGTTTAATTATTATTGAAACAATACAAATATTTCAAATAAACTCATTTTCGCATTTCGCATAGTTAATTCGCCATGTCCTCTGACGAAGGCGAGAGTGTTGTGCCCTGGAACACTCGTCAGCCTTCCGCCACTAACCAGAACTGTAATAGAAATTTAATACACATTCTTATTCCATTTTTAAATGATAGCATTCAGTTTATTTGTACTACAATCTTTTCCTGAAGTTTCAAAACTTACTCTGGAAACGTTAATGGTCATGTAACTAGGAAAAAATATTCTATTCAAATTTTCAAGTGTTTCAATCAAAAATTACTTGTCAATACTGCATTTCGTAGTGTATTTGTTGCATTGTCACTGTACAATGCACCAAAAATCAGTATCTGAAATCAAAAAATGGTTGAAATGGCTCTGAGCACTATGGGACATAACATCTGAGGTCATCAGCCCCTAGAACTTAGAATTACTTAAACCTGACTAACCTAAGGACATCACACACATCCATGCCCGAGGCAGGATTCGAACCTGCGGCCGTAGCGGTAGGGTGGTTCCAAACTGAAGCGCCTAGAACCGCTCGGCCACACCGGCCGGCTAGCTGAAACCAAATTAAAAAGAAGTACTACGCAGAAAACTGTAAAGAAAATAGAGAAACTCAGTTTATTTGCAGATATCACGAGTTCCATTTCGAGGTAGAAGATCGTGAATTGCAGACGAAGTGTGACTGAAACTTCTACACGTTACACAACTAGCTTTGAAAATATACAGAACTTTTCTCAACTCAGCAACTTAAAATTTAACCATATCCTCTAAATATCTTTCGTGGTATCTTTTTTTTTAAATTCTTTATTTCATAACATAATAATAATAATAATTATACAAGATTGACCCACCACCTTATTGATTAGTGGGTCCTATGTTTCTACTTTATACAATTGCAGCTTCTACATTACACTTAATTACAGACAGTTATGCGATTAGTACTTAGGCAGACTACTTTTTATTTTAAGTTGGCGTTATTTCTAGTTACTACAAAGGGTTAGTGCTAACTGCCTGCAGCGTTACAATCGTGCCAGTGTAATTATATAAACCTACTTGGAAGCCCTGCCCATAGAGCTAATCCCTACGGGCGTGCCCCTGGCACAGGGCAGGTAGGGTGGTTTATCGCTGCAGGTTCCTAATTTACTATCTTATTCTAAATGCCTAAATCTACTTCCTATTCTACGTCATGGTTGGTGCGTTGTCACTATTCGGGATCACGCCAGTCCCCCTAGTCCCGGTCGTGGCGGATTCCAACTGTGAAGTCGACCTATCCACGAACGGGCGGTATGGGACTGGAGCTATGGTCGCAATCGGTGTTTTCTATCTAACTAGGCTTGTAGGTCTCTCAAAAAAGTTTTTAATACTTTTTGTGATACCTCGTTTGCTAGCATGTTTAGTCTTTGAAAGGTCTCCTCTTGTCTCAAAAGGTCATAGGTATTTGTATTTGGTAGCTGTCGTCTCAGTGTCCCGGCTACATCATCGAAAAGGGGGCACTCGTAAACCACATGGTCAGGAGTACCCTCCGGTGCGCCACAGTCGCACTCAGGCGTCGCCCTTTTCCCAAACCGACTTAGATAAGTCGGATATGGGCCATGACCGGTGAGAAAATGGAACAAACCCCTTGTTGGCTCAAAATACTTCATTTTTAGTCGTTCCTTGACGTCCGGTAGGAACTGAAAGGTTCTTCTACCAGTTTCGTCCGACTCCCATATCTCCTGCCATAAATTTATCCCTCTTTCCCTTATCTCCCCTTTTTCCCTGACTATTGCCCCCATAATTCCCTCTACCTTGGTGTTAATACCCTTTCTGGCCCAGTACCAAGCGGCCTGTTCCCTAATCTTAATATCTAAGGGGCAGAGCCCCATTATGATTAGCAATGCTCCACCCGGAGAAGTTCTATAAGCTCCCACGGACCTTAATATCATGTTCCTTTGTACTCTCCTCACCGTCATGGCAGGCATCACCCTCGTGAGCCTGTGAGCCCAGACTCCTGAGCCGTAACCCACTATTGATGTAAGTATACTGTTGTGGTAGAGCTTGATTAAATGAGGCGGGAGGTGGAATCTCTTGTGTCCTATAGAAATCAAGTTATTTAATAATTGTAGGGCTTTCTGGGTTACGGTTTCTATGTGCCTTGCAAAGTTCCACCTTTCATCGATGATGATTCCTAGGTAGCGCGTTTCTCGTCTCCGTAGAACGGGCGTACCGTCAATTCTCACAGTCGGGTTCCTCGTTAATTGTCCTTTAAGTAGTAGGTAAGTCGACTTGGTTGGTGAGATCGTCATTTTGGTGTTACGGCACCATAGTTGTAGTTTATTTAGTGCTCGCTCTATTTTAGGTTCTATAACCTCGCGACTTCGGCCGCCGACCAGCAGGAGGAGGTCGTCAGCGTAGGCTATCACCTCTAGCACTTCTTCGCTCTGTTGCAGGCTTTCCAGAAAAGGCTCCATGTGGATGTCCCAAAAAAGGGGACCCAACACGGAGCCCTGGGGGCAACCCTTGGTGATGGTTTTCCGGACTTTCCCGCTAGGGGATGATAGCCATACCTCCCGGTCTTCACAATAGCTCCTCAACCACCCATATAGCAGCCCTGGACACCCCTTCTCCCGAAGACAGGAGAAGAGCGAAGGCCACCACAGGTTGTCGAAGGCGCCACTGATATCCACCATGATGCCAACAACATACTTACACGGGGCTGAGCTGCAGACCTCGGCCGCCAGGGCGATTGCATCCGATGCCGATCGCCCCGGCCTAAAACCGAATTGCCTGTCGCTCATCCCCTGCAGCATGCGGTGAGCAGTCAGTCTGTTCGCTAACAACTTTTCAAGGAGTTTGCCGAAGCCGTCCAGCAGGCAAATGGGCCTGTAGGACTTGGCCTCAGCAGGGTCCTTCTCGGGGCCTTTCTTGATGATTACCACGTCTGCGGTTTCCATGTTTTAAGAAATTTCCCTTGTCTAAGGCATGCATTATAAAGATGTGTAAGTGGGGCAACTAGTTGTGGGGCCAAGAACTGCACCACATCCGCCACAATGCCGTCTGGTCCGGGGGCTTTCCCTCTCTTTAGGGACTTGATAAGAGCAGCAACTTCCTCTTCCGTGAAGGGGAGGACCGCTTCATTTACGTACCTATGAAGGTTTTCATTTCGTAATTGACGCTGCTCTTCGGTGTCATTATTCCTGTCATCGTCAGGCAGCAGTGACTGAAGGAGGACCTCAGCAGTTTCCTGCCAGGATTTCGTCACTCCCTCGCCGTGCCTGAGCGTTGATATCATTGTTGGGGAGCGGATTTTCTCCCTCACCAGTCTATATGGTACACCCCAAGGATCAAGGGCCAGCTGATTAGTTACAAAACTTTCCCAGCTGTTTATTCTGGTCTTCTGTAGCTCTTTTTGAAAGTTGTCCTTTGCCTTCCGGTATAACTGTAGCCATCTTTGCTTTTCCCACCAGACGACACTGCGCTGGTAGTGCTTCCTCAGTCTTCTAACAGACTGACGTAGTTCTTGCAGCTCGGCTGACCATGGTGCCGGTGTGGCCGCCACGGCCCTCCTCCTGGTTGGTACGGCCGCCTTAATCGCCCTCGTTACTGCTCGTACCAGTCCCTCGGCTCTGTCGTCCACGTTGAAGTCCTGTCGTGCGTCTCCTTCTGGTAATGGAGGAATGTCGCACTCTCTGGCTAGGCGTTCCCAATCTGTTTTTCTGAAATTTCTTTGCACCTCCCACCCCATGGCCCAGCGGCACTCTCTGCCTCCTACAGTGAAAGTGATTAAATTGTGATCACTGGTGGTGGCATTGTCTTCCACTCTCCACTCTTGTAACATATTCGGCGTGATCAGCGTCACGTCTATGTTGGTGCCCTGTCCTCCTCCAGCCACGTAGGTGGGGGGATTACCTGGTCTGTTTGCCACCACCAGTTGAAGAGCCATTATCGTCTCCTCTGCTTTAGCACCATTTTCATCCCTTGTGCCACTGTACCATAGGGGGGATTTGGCGTTTATATCGGCAGTTATAATGATTTTGCGTCCCCGCAACGCCGTGGCCACACTCGCTAGGTGATCTAAGTGTTGTTCAATTCTATCACCGTACTGAAAGTGCATATTGATGATGATGATAATTCCGGAAGGAGATTGTATCTCCACGACGTTGCAGTGACTATTGGAATATTGCGACAGAGGTGTTGCACGCAGTGCGGTGTTTGTTATCAAAGTAGCCACTCTGGGGTTGTCCCCGCTGCTGGCAATTTGCCATGTTGCGGCAGTGAACTCAACTTTTCCAGCCAGAGAGTACGGCTCCTGTAAACAGAGTATATCTAGTCTTTTCTCCACCACTTCCTTTCGGAGCTCCTGCATTACTAGTCGACTGTTGTGAGTATTTAGTTGTCCAATTTTTATTCTAGTCGTCATGGAAAATAAGTATGTATGTGGTCATGCGGCCAGAGTTTGTTCCAGTCATATGCCAGTCGTCCGTTTTCCATCACTGATTGTTTGTAAATTTCATCTAAATCAAATTTTTCTCCTCGTCTGTCAAACACTTTTTTGAGTAGGTCTCGCAGTGCTCCGAAGTCAGTGGGGAGGTTCACCGACTTTAATTGTATTCTGTCCACGGCCTCCATCACCGAGAAGGTTACCCTTCGTCCGTACTCATGTCCTACTCGGACCACGTGACGCAATGCAGTGGTCAGGTCGTGGTATCATTTATAGGTCCCACGCCTTGGGTGTCCTACAGTTGGCAACGAAATTGCTTGTTTCCGTCTGACGCCTATAGCAGTTACATTGTAACTCGCGGACCCATCGGTGTACGGCTCCTGAACCACGCCTCCTGTAGGCCCGTACTATGAGCGCACTCCACCGCTGCAGTACAGGACAGCCGGTGGCAGCCAGATAGACCAATTTGCACTTGGAGCCTCTTCTACGAGGGTTGGAACTTTAATAGTGGCAACTATTTATTTACAGCTCTTACGAAATAGATACGCGTTTCAAAGTTTTACTGTCCTTGAAAGTAGTCACCAGCATTGTATATAACCCGTTGCCAGCGATGTGGAAGTCGTAGGATACTCTTAACAATGCCAGTTGTGTTCTCAATTCGAAAGGCGCGGTCTATTGCCCGAAGAATTTGTAGCAGTTCTGAAGCGAATGCAGTGAGGCGTTTCAAAAATGGTTCAAATGGCTCTGAGCACTATGGGACTGAACATCTGTGGTCATCAGTCCCCTAGAACTTAGAACTACTTAAACCTAACTAACCTAAGGACATCACACACATCCATGCCCGAGGCAGGATTCGAACCTGCGACCGTAGCAGTCGCGCGGTTCCGGACTGAGCGCCTAGAACCGCTAGACCACCGCGGCCGGCAGTGAGGCGTTTCCTTTATTTTAGAAATCGAGTTGACTTCACGAGGGCTTAAGTCAGGGGAGTGCAGTAGGTGGTACAGCACTTAGGAGCCCCATCAGTCAAACAAATCAGTAACAGCTTCCACTTTACGTGCTTGAGCATTTTCCTGCAAAATGATGGTCAGGTCCTGCAGAAAGTTTTATCACTTCTGTCTCTATGCTGTTCATTTTTGGAACGCAACCTGTGACCAGCTTAGAGACAGAAGTGATGACACTTTCTTTTCCCCATGTCCTTGACATAAATGTTACCAAGTATGGTACTCGTACGGTAATTATTTTCCGAGTTGTAACGTGTTAAACAGGGAAAGTTTGATTATAGCCACCATGTATATTATACAGCACTTAAATACGCAGAACTCTTAATATTTACAGACCCTGCACGAAACACAACCTCATGCCTTACAACAGAAACAGTAGAAAATGCTAAGAACTGGTTATGCCAGTTTCTGTTGCAGATTCCTTAATTTGATTTCAAAATCAATTACTAGCTTTAAAACCTATCAGGAAACAACATGCGTTCCTGGGTACACTATTCTCCAGGTACAACACTGTCGCCTAAGCACGGCGTCAGTTATTACATATAGTTTTAACTGCCCATGGTCCAGTGTCATATTATCCAATTTCTCGGCTTTTTATTTGTAGCTATATGTTTTGAGACGTTCTTTGGATAGATCATTTTGAAGGTAAGCACTATATTTCAATTCCACCACCCGTTTCATATGATGACAATGAATAAATGGATTTCGCCAACCGTGAGTGAAATTCTGTTACAGTTTATGACAGCGCAGTATCCCACTTAACCTAGCTGATTGAAACGCAAACAACATCAATTAGTTAAAAAATTAACTGTTCGGCAGATCACGTTGCCCCTTGACTTAAGCTACTGGGCAAGATGCTACAACGTATCGAACCTGCTTTAACAATATCAACGCCATAAGAGTGCGAACTGGAACATTTACACGTCACCAGGCCCTCTTGATGCTATGAGTATGGTGGAACAGGTTAATTCCACCTGGCAGAATAAAGTGAATACTAACCAAACTGTCTTGAGTTCGTTTCTGACAGTGGGCGTTGCCGTGATTTCAGCAACTATAACCTTCCAACATACTTAGACAAAACGTTTGTTGAAGAATCTGACATGTGAAAACAGAGGATAAAAGGGGTTACTATAAATAGTGTAGGCAGACTGCACTATGTATATAGTACTATACAGATGAAAGGTAGTCAATAGTAAAACGAAGCTATGTGCAGTAAGTGTCATCTCCTGACACAGGATAGAGCAAAGATCAGTCTGAATTTCCAAGCGGTGAGGAGTATATGAAGAAAGACAAATTCCCAATGTAGGCTGGATGATGACTTGGATCAGCGCCAAATACTGTCACAGTGCATCTACGGGAGATGCGGATTTTGGGACTCGACTGGATTCTTACAGCAGGAAACTCATGGAATTCAGTGGTCTATTTATTTGTGACCAGACTAACTCCTACACTGAAAGCTAATCCTAAACAGTAGAAAAAGTAAAGGAGGCAACTGGTTGCACAACAGAAGGCAGTGACTGAAGGCACGGGGTGGGTGTTAACAGAAATAGCGACCACTAGTAGTACCTTAAGTACAAACTTGGGAGCAGCTCTCCAAGTGAGAAAAATGACATATCGGAGCTTAACGAGGCTGGTCGCGAGCGGCACGGAGACGGCGCCGCAGACGCCTGACTGAGAACTCCCTCTATACAAAACCATGAGTTTTTAAAGAATGGTAGCGGCACACCGTTTCAACCTTCCTATAGTCGAATCACCAATCCACAATCTTCGGCCGATCTAGCGAGTCGTTCTGCACCTCGAGGTCGCCTCTGGCCAACCACATTTAGTTTCCTTCCCTACTCCTACTCGGTACATAGGGATGCTTCTGTATTGTTCATTAACAAACTACAAGTCTGGTATCAACAGCGTTCAGCTGAAAGCTAGACGTCACTGCCACTCCTATTATGGCCAGCAACAACAGTGTTTTAGGTCACTTGGAACCGTCCTCCGCCCTTCTGTGGGTGGGGACGGCTGTAGCGGCACTCTAACCTGCGTAGAACCCTGACG
Source organism: Schistocerca americana (assembly GCF_021461395.2). Classification (NCBI taxonomy): domain Eukaryota; kingdom Metazoa; phylum Arthropoda; class Insecta; order Orthoptera; family Acrididae; genus Schistocerca; species Schistocerca americana. The sequence continues at coordinate 255,800,795 of NC_060119.1, read as the reverse complement.
TTGCAGTTCTCTGAAGCAAGTACCAAGTTCACTGCCTCTGCTAAGACGTGCCTTTTCGTGGCCATCTTCTACAGTGAAGCCTTAGGACAGCGTCTACGTGGTGGATTGAGTTACCATTAAATTGTCTGAAGTCAGACTTCTCTGCTGGGACAGCTGCCCAGAGCGTCTGCAATTTGCACTGCTACCACTTTTGCCTGCTCTCTGATTTCCTACCTTGGAGTGCCCTAATGGCTCCAAATAGCTTTAAGCTTAACAACGTACAACTGATTATGTCGTCAATATATGACGTAAGGAAGAAAGGTCAGAAAATCGCCACTAATGTATCACACTGAAAATAAATAAATTAACAGGAAGAAAAATTGTTACATTTAATGAACATCATTTCTCAATAAAATCTATGAACTCCGAAAATTAAAAGAGCACGTGACCTTGAACAACGAACGTTCCAGGACAAGTGAGATCTCTTGACAAGGAACGTATTTATTTGGAATTGAAATGAAGTCTACTGTTATTATCAGTAAATCTAAAACCTTCGCACACTCATGTTTTCCTGTGTTCAACTATATGTTAAATCACACTGGGTATTACTTTGTTATGGGTTTTAGTCACATTATTACACTACTGGCTATTAAAATTGCTACACCACGAAGATGACGTGCTACAGACGCGAAATTTAACCGACAGGAAGAAGATGCTGTGTTATGCAAATGATTAGCTATTCAGAGCATTCACACAAGGCTGGCGCCGGTGGTGACACCTACAACGTGCTGACATGAGGAAAGTTTCCAACCGATTTCTCATAAACAAAAAGCAGTTGACCGGCGGTGCCTGGTGAAACGTTGTTGTAAAGCTTCGTGTAAGGAGGAGAAATGCGTACCATCACGTTTCCGACTTTGATAAAGGTCGGATTGTAGCCTATCGCGATTGCGGTTTAACATATCGCGACATTGCTGCTCGCATTGATCGAGATCCACTGACTGTTAGCAGAATATGGAATCGGTTGGTTCAGAAGGGTAATACGGAACGCCGTGCTGGATCCCAACGGCCGCGTATCACTAGCAGTCGAGATGACAGGCATCTTATCCGCATGGCTGTAACGGATCGTGCAGCCACGTCTCGATCCCTGAGTCAACAGATGGGGACATTTGCAAGACAACAATCATCTGCACGAACAGTTCGACGACGTTCACAACAGAATGGACTATCACCTCGGACACCATGACTGGGGTTACCCTTGACGCTGCATCACAGACAGGAGCGCCTGCGATGGTGTACTCAACGACGAACCTGGGTGCACGAATGGTAAAACGCCACTTTTTCGGGTAAGTCCAGGTTCTGTTTACAGCATCATAATGGTCGCATCTGTGTTTGGCGACATCATGGTGAACACACATTGGAAGCGTGTACTCGTCATCGCCATACTGGCGTATCACCCGGCGTGATGGTATGGGTGCCATTGGTTACACGTCTCGGTCACCTCTTGTTCGCACTGACGCCACTATGAACAGTGGACGTTACATTTCAGATGTGTTACGACCCGTGGCTCTACCCTTCATTCGATCCCTGCGAAACCCTAAATTTCAGCAGGATAATGCACGACCGCATGCTGCAGGTCCTTTAGGGCCTTTCTGGATACATAAAATGTTCGACTGCTGCCCTGGCCAGCACATTCTCCAGATCTCTCTCCAAATGAATGCGTCTGGTCAATGGTGGCCGAGCAACTGGCTCGCCACAATACGCCAGTCACTACTCTTGGTGAACTGTGGTATCGTGTTGAAGCTGCATGGGCAGCTGTACCTGTACACGCCATCCAAGCTCTGTTTGACACAATGCCCAGGCGTATCAAGGCCGTTATTACGGCCAGAGGTGGTTGTTCTGGGTACTGATTTCTCAGGATCTATGCACCCAAATTGCGTGAAAATGTAATAACATGTTAGTTGTAGTATAATATATTTGTCCAATGAATACCCGTTTATCACCTGCATTTCTTCTTGGTGTAGCAACTTTAATGGCTAGTAGTGTACTTTGTACCGCATATGTCACAGAATCTTGTCCATCACAAGTTACGAATGTGGTTATGCAGTCATCTCATACTTTAACCACTGTGGACATCAACAGAGCCAACAGGGAAGTTAGTTAATCACATCTGCAGCTCGCGGGCGTTTTATGAATATACTGGCTTCCGCTCACAATTTCTTTTACACAGACAAATAATCATATATATCTTATTCTTGATCGAATGAGAATTTTGGCGTTACTACAAAAACCAATTCGGAACAAATATTTATCGAAATAACTGCATATAATGTCCTAGAACAATGTTGTCGAGTTCCATTATTGTCGTTAGATCTCCGGTTGTTTCTATTGTCCCGTCCCTCTACAATGTTTTCCAGTTCTCGAATGTCCGGGGAAGGAAGGTCTTTGCAAGATATATGGAAGAACCGCGTTACTGTAGTGACGTTGGGAAGGGGGGCAAGGTAGAAATCAGCTAGAAAGTGGTGGAAAAGAGAAATGCATCTCCACAAGGAAAATAAGCTTCACAAGACATGAAAAGCAGATAATGAACATTTTGGAAGGCAAGTTAGTGTGAAGGAAGGACAGAGGGAGACCCGGGAAACAGTTCTTCGAAAACACAAGACTGTCAAAAGTTGGAAAATGGGACAACGAAGCAAAGTATGTCAGCGACAAAACCTATCATTTATAATACGACGACAATGTTGATCATGTTGCCATCTTGATTCCTTGCTTTTATTTATCGTTGCGGATCACACCATGGATATTTGTTAGTATATTAGTTTGTAGTGCACGTTTCAGGATACCGAGCTAATAGTAGCAGAAGACCAACTGCCATCACTGAGGAATAAAGTATTTATTGCACAGAAGCGTGTAATCAGAATAATAGCTGGAGTCCACCCAAGATCATCCTGCAGACATTTATTTAAGGATCTAGGGATATTCACAGTAGCTTCTCAGTATATATACTCTCTTATGAAATTTGTTATTAACAACCAAACCCAATTCAAAAGTAATAGCAGTGTGCATAACTACAATACTAGGAGAAAGGACGATCTTCACTATTCAAGATTAAATCTAACTTTGGCACAGAAAGGGGTGAATTATACTGGCACTAAAGTCTTTGGTCACTTACCAAATAGTATCAAAAGTCTGACAGATAACCAACAAGTATTTAAGAAGAAATTAAAAGAATTTCTGAATGACAACTCCTACTCCATAGAGGAATTTTTAGATATAAATTAAGAAAAAAAATATTAAAAAAATAAAAAAAATAAAAAAATAAAAATAAAGAACACAAAAAAAGTAGTTATATTAACTTAAGTATGTTGTTAAATTAACCTAATTATGTCATGTATTGGAAAATTCGACTCGTTCCACATCATTACGAAATATCGTATTCATGATCCATGGAACTAGTATTAATCTAATCTAATCTAATCTAATCTGGGATATACGGAGCTAGTCCGCGTTAGCTTGTACAATACTCAACAAAAATGAATCTCATTAACTGACAGCAAACATTTCTGACACTTGAGAGTGAAAGCGAACTTGAAGGAAATACGAGTCTGGACTAATATTTGCCCTCCAGTTTGCGTAAACATTTAATTTCACCGAAATTAAGTAGAGTTTTGTATTACCCGCTATAGTTGCCTCTGGCAGTTGAAGTGAAAGTTGGTACACTTCAAGGGGTCCTCCCAACGGTCTGAACAACTTAATTATCTCCAGTATCAAATGTCGTACTCTCTCCTTGTAATGACCAAAGTAATCAGTGCGAAACTTTCTGACACAATGAAATTGTGCCGGATTTGTTCTCGAACGCGTATCCTTTCAGTCGCACGCTTTATTTCTTCCTACTGAGCTACCCTGGCATCGCAGGGCTACCAGTCCGTTAACAGAAAGTTCACACAGAGTTTGAAAGTAGGAGAGAAGTACTCGCAAACTGACGGCTGAAGCGAGCCACGAGTTGGTTAGACAACTCAATAGACAAGACCATTACCCGCAAAAGGCACGCGTCTGGACTAAAATCCCAGCTCGTTAAACAGATTAAAGCTCTCGGTAAGTTTCAGTATATACTCCGCTACAGAGAGGAGAAACTCAACACGGGTAAGAACAAACAAATCCTATGCGGCAGTGAGAATAGCAGCAGTATCGTGAAAGCAGCATAAATGTTCGTGTACTTGACACCAAGGACCGAGTCAGTGTACGTTATCGGTCATCTACAGAAATTGTACGTTCAATAAACATGATTAACAGTTCTGAGACTAAAATTGCATAGGTTCGTGACTCATTCCGCCTATGACTGAAGAATTTTTGTATTAACGTCTTAATGTATGGGAGTGTCACCTTCAATAGAATTACGCCTACTAAACGTCGGTAACAACTGAAAAACCTTGTAGTTAAATGTCGCATTGCCTTGGCGATATCAACTGCTGATTTACTATGGAATTCAGAACTGGCCTAAACATAATGTATATGTCTCCCAACGAGCTTACTGATTGCTTGAATGCGGATATCACGATATTGTACAACCACGATTTGCCTTGTACACCTTAACATGTTAACAATGCCCAACATCGGACTGACTTTCTGTGGTTTGTGATTCGTTCTCCTCCCCTCCCTGTGCAACGATTACGTGCATTATTTCTACAGTGAAAGATAGACGAGGGGTGATAGCCAGTATAGGTACAAAAGTTATCAAAAAAACTGCGAGAGTATTTATGTGTGGTCGAATTGACAGTCAGTCGTTTATACTCTACTTGATAGACGGACAGAGAACGGTAAGTTCATGCCCGATGAACGCAGAACTGTTTTTAAAGTTCAAATGTAACTTACAGTGAAGACTAGTAGATACGAAGTAAAGCATGCAAAGACCAAGTGTACTTTTGTGATCGAGTCTAAGAATGTTGCAATAGCAGGGATTGCTTCCCTCTCGCTGCAAAACAGAATGCGGGTAAATTGATAGAGATAACGTCGCGCATTCGTAAAAGGGCTGTGCATGAAGTCAATAATGATTCCGCACTAAGATCCTCGGGAATTGCCTGTGAGAACATTATAAGAACTTCTGATCGTATGGTAGTTCAAATTACAGCTCCCAACCATGATCAGAATCACCCTGAAACCGAAGATAGCAGGCAGAGAAGCCAAAGACTGAACCCCACATTTAAAAACTTATTTGGGATTCTGCCATACTAATTTTTGATTGCCGCACATACGAATGAAATACAATGAAATTCTGTAGGTAGAGCGGGTTATTAATGACCCACTGTAGAGTCGGGACCCATCTAGCCAAATACCAGCCAGGCTGATGGAGAGGTAAGGGAGTCCTAGGCGGCAATATTTTGAAAGGTATTTGCAGCTCCAGCAGTTTTCTTACAATAAAGAGCAATCTTCTGAAAACTTCCTGTCAGATCAAAACTGTGTGCAGGACCGAAACTCACACTCGGGACCTTTGCCTTTCGCGGGCAAATGCTTAACCATCTGAGCTACCCAAGCACGACCCATGACCCGTCCTCACAGCCTTAATTCTGCCAGTACCTCGTCTCCTACCTTCCAAACTTCACAGAAGCTCTCCTGTAGAACTCGCACAACTAGCACTCCTGGAAGAAAGGATATTGCGGAGACATGGCTTAGCCACAGCCTGGGGAATGTTTCCAGAAAGACATTTTCACTCTGCAGCGGAGTGTGCTCTGATACCAAACTTCCTGGCAGATTAAAACTGTGTGTGAGACCGAGGCTCGAACTGGCGACCTTTGCCTTTCGCGGGCTAATGCTCTACCACCTGAGCTACGCAAGCACGACTCACGACCCGTCCTCACAGCCTTAATTCCGCCAGTATCACGTCTCCTACGTTCAAAAACTTCACAGAAGCTCTCCTACAGACCTTGCAGAACTAGCTCTCCTGGAAGAAAGGATATTGCGGAGACATGGCTTAGCCACAGCCTGGGGGATTTTTCCAGGATGATATTTTCACTCTGCAGAGGAGTGCGTGCCGATATGAAACTTACTGTCAGATTAACACTGTGTGCGGAGGAGACGAGGTACTGGCGGAATTAAGGCTGTGAGGACGGGTCGTGAGTCGTGCTTGGTAGCATTTGCCCGCGAAAGGCAAAGATCTCGAGTTCGAGTCTCGCTCCAGCATACAGTTTTAATCTGAAAGGAAGTCTCATATCAGCTCACACTCCGCTGCAGAGTGAAATTCTCATTCTGGAATTTTAATTTGATTCTGGTGTAAGGCAAACATGTCTCAGACGTAAAGTATGAAAAAATATTTTCTTCAGGCAACTGTTAGCCGGCCGTAGTGGCCGAGCGGTTTCAGGCGCTACAGTCTGGAACCGCGCGACCGCTACGGTCGCAGGTTCGAATCTTGCCTCGGGCATGGATGTGTGTGATGTCCTTAGGTTAGTTAGATTTAAGTAGTTCTAAGTTCTAGGGGACTGATTACCTCAGAAGATAAGTCCCATAGTGCTCAGAGCCATTTGAAACTTTTTTTTTTTTCAGGCAACTGTTAACAGCATCAGTATATTCGGAAAAATTCATGATGAACACAGTGTTGTCTCGTAACCTACTTATTCACGACCGATTTCTGTAATACACCATTTTCACAGTGCTGTACACATAAGCGAAAGGAAAGAAAATAAAATAGAAAAACAGTAATAGTTGCAGCTGTAATTTTTTTTTAACTTTATGTTTAGTTTCGGGTCGAGACCTATGTTCAGATCATCCCCACGGCCAAAAAGGTTTTTAAATTCACTGTTTTGAATTCAAGTCAAAATAAGTATGGTAAAAACAGAGTTTTAAAAATGAAAATAAAACTTCCGTCGTGCCCACAGTCTGTACGCTCTGTAACTGTACATTTGCACTTCGTTCTACGTATGTGTTTGTTATCTTCACATGGTTCTTATACACTCCTGGAAATTGAAATAAGAACACCGTGAATTCATTGTCCCAGGAAGGGGAAACTTTATTGACACATTCCTGGGGTCAGATACATCACATGATCACACTGACAGAACCACAGGCACATAGACACAGGCAACAGAGCATGCACAATGTCGGCACTAGTACAGTGTATATCCACCTTTCGCAGCAATGCAGGCTGCTATTCTCCCATGGAGACGATCGTAGAGATGCTGGATGTAGTCCTGTGGAAAGGCTTGCCATGCCATTTCCACCTGGCGCCTCAGTTGGACCAGCGTTCGTGCTGGACGTGCAGACCGCGTGAGACGACGCTTCATCCAGTCCCAAACATGCTCAATGGGGGACAGATCCGGAGATCTTGCTGGCCAGGGTAGTTGACTTACACCTTCTAGAGCACATTGGGTGGCACGGGATACATGCGGACGTGCATTGTCCTGTTGGAACAGCAAGTTCCCTTGCCGGTCTAGGAATGGTAGAACGATGGGTTCGATGACGGTTTGGATGTACCGTGCACTATTCAGTGTCCCCTCGACGATCACCAGTGGTGTACGGCCAGTGTAGGAGATCGCTCCCCACACCATGATGCCGGGTGTTGGCCCTGTGTGCCTCGATCGTATGCAGTCCTGATTGTGGCGCTCACCTGCACGGCGCCAAACACGCATACGACCATCATTGGCATCAAGGCAGAAGCGACTCTCATCGCTGAAGACGACGCGTCTCCATTCGTCCCTCCATTCACGCCTGTCGCGACACCACTGGAGGCGGGCTGCACGATGTTGGGGCGTGAGCGGAAGACGGCCTAATGGTGTGCGGGACCGTAGCCCAGCTTCATGGAGACGGTTGCGAATGGTCCTCGCCGATACCCCAGGAGCAACAGTGTCCCTAATTTGCTGGGAAGTGGCGGTGCGGTCCCCTACGGCACTGCGTAGGATCCTACGGTCTTGGCGTGCATCCGTGCGTCGCTGCGGTCCGGTCCCAGGTCGACGGGCATGTGCACCTTCCGCCGACCACTGGCGACAACATCGATGTACTGTGGAGACCTCACGCCCCACGTGTTGAGCAATTCAGCGGTACGTCCACCCGGCCTCCCGCATGCCCACTATACGCCCTCGCTCAAAGTCCGTCAACTGCACATACGGTTCACGTCCACGCTGTCGCGGCATGCTACCAGTGTTAAAGACTGCGATGGAGCTCCGTATGCCACGGCAAACTGGCTGACACTGACGGCGGCAGTGCACAAATGCTGCGCAGCTAGCGCCATTCGACGGCCAACACCGCGGTTCCTGGTGTGTCCGCTGTGCCGTGCGTGTGATCATTGCTTGTACAGCCCTCTCGCAGTGTCCGGAGCAAGTATGGTGGGTCTGACACACCGGTGTCAATGTGTTCTTTTTTCCATTTCCAGGAGTGTATTTTGGGGAATACGATTTTAACTGTCTGGATGATTTGGAAGTGGGTTCCGAACCGAAACTAGTCATTAAGTAAATAAAAAGGGAAAATTGCAACTTTGGTTGTTTTTCCATTGTGCTGATCGACACAACTTGCTGCCCTGTAATTACTCCAGCATGCTCGAAGTTCTTAAAGGAAAATAGTGACTTCGAAATCGATATACAGTTACACAGGAAACCTTAATCGGAGATTTAAAATACTTACGAAAAATAAGTTTCACAAAAGGCAACTTCACATGACGTTCATGCTCTTAAACATGAAGTGAAGAACATTGTTGACATAGAAAACGTAAGAAAAAATAAGTGCACAGCATGACGGCTCTAGCTCAAACTAGAAGCGTGATCAAGGTGGTCGCAATGCTAAGCCGAAGAGCCTATGGACAAAGACATTCAATGTATAAAGTGAACTACGATATAATATCCTCACAGAGAGGAATACAATCAGTGGAAAAATAAACTAGTAATCAAGAAAGGATTGTAAAGATCTATAGTTTTTATGTACTTTTTAAATGCAAGTCAAAATAAGATAACACAAACAGTGATATAAAAATAAAAATTACGTCGTACCGATGATGTATCTTAGAAGCCAGAACCTAAATTTCGTGGAATGGAATAAGAACCAAACTTTACATTATGGCTGCTACTTAGTATTTTCTAGAGGGTTTGCTTGATTAAAACATCTTGCCGATGTTTTTATAACACTTTTTATTGTACTTATTTTGACTTGTATATAAAAAATGTGTACTGAAACAGTATATTATTAAAATCCTGCTTGATTTTACCTATTTTTCCATCGATTGTAAACCTCTCAGTGATGGTATTACGCTGTATTTCACTTTATACTTAGGTTGGTTTTGCCTACAGGGTCATTGTCTTAGCTTTGTGACCGCTTTCATTACACTCTTTTGAAATACTGCTAAAATGCTGAGGACTCACCTTTTCTTACGTTTTTCAGGTCATCTATGTTCTCCATTTCATATTTAAAAGAATGAATGTCATGTGAAGATGATTTATCAAATATATTTTTCCTAAGTATGTAAAAACGCCAGTCATGGTTTCCTGTGTAAATTGTATTCCGATTTCGAAGCTCACTATTTTCTTTTTGTTTCTCTTACGTGTACAGACCTGTGAAGATGCCCTATGACTGAAACCAGTTGTGAATAAACAATTTACAAGGCAGCACTGTGTTCATCATGCATTTTTCCGAAAAATATATGTCAGCGTAGCTTGTCCCAGATTTCACGTTCGTGCCAGAATAAAGCCGATGACTTGCTCCATATTTTCAGTGTACTTGTGATGCTGCGGTCGGAGCAAATGCGACTTCTGAAATAAGCCACTCTGACATAAAAAATAGTCAAACCAACTCAATATAAATAAGATGCCAAACCTTCACGATATTCTTATTAAATTTTACATTGAATACACTGCGAAATTGACCTCTTTCCTTGCTTAATATGTTAATGATCTGTCGCTTTATCTTGTTCATCATGTCAGTTCAAATCAGAATTTGGTATAGTTTGTGATAATGCGTCACTCTTATTTCGAACCCGCAAGGCAAGAAACGGTAGTATGCAAGTTCATATCATATCGCGGTAGACAGCAGAATCAGCAAGATCAAACTGATCACAGTGGCCAAGATAGGGCAACTGACGACGGGAGCAAATAATGTAATCTGGAATATACCCTAACTAATTAAAAGCATCGGGACAACTATTCGAGGAGAATAGTGTTGGGCGTGTCCGCGTCCGTCCACCGCATTCATGACGACTTGAGTTCCGCTGGCAACACTTTCAATCAGGTGTCTCAATGCTTGATGAGGAATGTCGGTCCAGTCTTCTTCAAGAGCAGAAACTAGAGGAGGTGGTGGCGTTGAATGCGGAGGTGTGGAGCGAAGTCCACATTCAAAGTCATCCCAAAGATGTTGCTTTATAGATGTCGCTTTATGACAGGGTGCGTTGTCATGCTGACAGAATCATCGTCTCCGAATCGTGTCTCCAATGTATGCTGTACACAGTACGGAAAAAAGTTCATATCCTTCCGCATTTAGCATTAAGTACATTATGGACATCACAGCCTCACCACGAAACACACCCCTACACCATACCACCACTTCTTCCGTACTTCACTGTTGGCACTACACAAGACGGCAGGTATCATTCTCCCTTCCACCGGATTGCCACAGGCTATAAAGTGATTCATCACACCAAATCACTCGTTCCCAGTCACCCACTGTCCAGTGGCGTAGGTCATTATCTCAAGAGCCGCTTAGCGTTGACAACAGAAACGAGTGGATTATGAGAGGCTGCTCGATCATCGCACCCCACCATTTTTATCCCACTACTCAGTCACTGTGCTGGCTGGATTTCTGGTAGCACACTAGTGATTCAGAATTTTTACAACCCCCCTCGCAATACTCAACAGATCCTGTCCGTCAGTATCCTAGGTCAACCTGGTCTTGGTGAAGATGTGATTGTTCCTTCGCGTTTCCACTTCACAGTCACGTCACTAACAGTCGACTCGAGGTAGAAGTGTCCTGATGGATTTCTTACTCAAGTGACATTCAATGACTAGCACAGCACTGACCTCTCTTGATCGTCCCCGTTTTGTTGTTGCCGTTTGTCTACTAGAAACTCAATATTCACAACCCCGTTTTATATTGTCGTGACATATACTGGTCAATTCCGCATTACATAAGGGTTGGTTCAAATGGCTCTGAGCACTATGGGACTTAACTGCTGAGGTTATCAGTCCCCTAGAACTTAGAACTGCTTAAACCTAACTAACCTAAGGACATCACACACATCCATGCCCGAGGCAGGATTCGAACTTGCGTCCGTAGCGGTCGCGCGGCTCCAGACTGTAGCGTCTAGAACCGCTCGGCCACTCCGGCCGGCAACATAAAGGTGTTCGGATATATTTGTACGTTCTGTGTATATACAGATGTTTTCATAATGAAAATGAATGTATGTAGAACATGTTTTTCGTAGAACTGTAAATGTTTGAAACTGATAGAATCTGACCAGCATGTGTAAAACACAAATACTAATATTTCTTACTTCAATATGAAAGGTGTTCATTGCATTTAAGTCCAGTGTTTTTGGAATTTTCAGACTTGAATAACACTGACAAGAAACTTTATTAAGATAAGGTAACAAAGACTGAAGGACTACGTAGACGTACGCCGTTTTTACGCACCGAAGAGTCTAATGTGGATACGCTTCACAAAACGACGCCCTGAAGACTGCTTTGTCTCCGATGAAACTTTCTGAGACCGACGACACACGAATACTCGGAACAAGAAGAAGTTTCATAAAGGATGCAATGGTAAAAGCTGAAATAGGAATTCTGAACCTAGGGTCGGCTGCTTATTGTCGCAGAAGCCATGCACTGCAAGCGTTTACAAGTCGACACAAAAGTGGCTCACAAAAGTGGCTCTCACACTAAGTAAAGTGCATATGGAAACTAAAGATAATGTGTTTAGTGATATGATTTGTATTCCTGAGCGCTAAACAGCGAGGTCGTCAGCAGCGATTGTGTTTAGTGACCAGTGATTGAAACAAACGAATTTAAGTTGAGTAATATATATTTTACTGATATTGAATGACCTCTTCTGCGTTAAAGCTCCCTTGGCAAGATTAAAATTATCTAGCGACAGAATTGATTTTCATGTGCTGTATGTTACGGACAGCCATATTCAAATCACGTCCTTAGGAAAGCTAGGGTCGCTTGTATATGATGACTATGTGTGTTGAAAAGCTTAGAGGTGATGTATACGACTTGTGAACGGAGTGCTGTATGAAGTATATCAACAAGAGGTAGGCAAAAAAATAAAATAAAATAAAATAAATAGACTTCCAGCTCTTCTGCAAAAATGTGATTCTCTCATTACAACAAGAGGCAGTGACACGTCTCTACAGTCGTTCACTCTGAGATATACTTATTATTATCATGTTAAAGCTAGAATAAAATTTTCACTCTACAGCGGAGTGTGAGCTGATATGAAACTTCCTAGCAGATTAAAACTGTGTGCCGGACCGAGACTCGAACTCGGGACCTTTGCCTTTCGCGGGCAAGTGCTCTACCAACCTTTTTTTTTTTTTTTTTGTAATCTCATTTTGTTCGTTTTCGTTCGTTGTATCTGCTCGTTGCGGACGTTGCAAGACACCCGTTTCAGTTCGTCGTTGATCCATTAACTCAGTTTTTTTTTATTACAGAGGGCAGCTAACCCTCTGACCGAACACGCGGAGTTACCGTGCCGGCTCCAACTGAGCTACTTAAGCACGACTGACGCCCCGTTCTCACAGCTTTACTTCTGCCAGTACCTCGTCTCCTACCTTCCAAACATAACAGAAGCTCTCCTGCGAACCTTGCAGAACTAGCACTCCTGAAATAAAGGATATTGCGGAGACATGGCTTAGCCACAGCCTGGGGGATGTTTCTAGAATGAAATTTTCACTCTACAGCGGAGTGTGCGCTGATATGCTAAAGCTACATTGGTAGATATATAGATTTGGTTTACAAAGCGAAATAGATTTTAAATAGTCACTGCTGGTTTACTTACTGTAATTAACGTCAGATTGTGCTGACTGACATGTTTTCTACATAGTAAAGGCAGTACATCAAGTTTGCCTTAAATAATGAATGAAGCTAATCATATGAACTTAATTAAATCATTTACTCTCAAAAATAATACTTTGTGTTGCTTTTATTCATACAAAAGAGAGTAAGATAAAATTGCATAAAAAATAGAATAAGATTACGAAGTGTTTACTGCAAAAGAGTCACACTTGCAGTACATATATTTTGCCGTCTAGTTTCGAACCGACTGGTTCATTCTCGGGTCTGACCTACTGGGGCTCCACTGAAAGTGCTGATCTTATTGACAACCAACTAAAATTGGTAATAAATGAACCACACAGTGACGGTAGATAAACGTCACAATGCATATACGGTCACTATATCAGTCAGAATACGGAAGAGTTTGATTCCGACTGGTGCAGTGAGCGAATGTATATTGTGGCATCTGTCTACCGTCCCTCTCTGATGCATGTATTGACAATTTTAGATGCTGTCAATAAGATCAGGCACTTTCAGTGCAGCCTCGGTAGGTCAGGTTTGAGAATGAACCAATCTCTTCGAAACTAGTCGCCAAAATACGTCTACTGCTACTGTGACAGACGTGTATTAAACGCGTCATGAAATAACCGGCTGCGTTCCTAAAATAATGTTGAAAAAAATGCATAATAGAATAACATTAGCTGCTGGCGGAATATTGTTTCGTGGACCCTATTAAATAATGGGTAATTCTTTTATCAGGGACACAATCAAAAAACTACTGAACTGTGACAACAGAAATATATGTGCTGAGTGGTGTGCTGTTCATGATTGTAATATGCAGTCTAAAATGTTTTAAATAATATTTGTCATTAAGAACACGCTGAAATGGTTTCCTTGGCTTTCCATGGCTGATGGTGATTGCAATCACGAAATCAGAAGATGCGTGCTGCTTGGTAGAAAGGCAAAGTCAAACCTTAACAAGCTTTTAAGGAGTAGAGATGTAACTTTAGCGACAAAGATCTATATTGTAAGGGCTATGGTCTTTCCAGTGGTGATGTACGGATGTGAGACCTGGACCATTAGAAAGACGGAACAGCGAAAAATAGGCAAGTGTTGGAAGATGCTTCTTAGAGTCCCATGAACTGCAAAGAGAACGAATAGTTCAATAATAGAGCAAATAAAACCAGAATGCTCCCTAGAATGTCTGATACTAAAACAAAAGTAGACCTACTTTGGACACATCGCGAGGAGACATGTTTCACTGGAAGATCAGGACAGAAGAAACTGTCATGTTTTGGTTCATGTAGTCATGAAGAATCGGAATCGACTAAAAGAGTAGAGAGAGTTTATTTCCTTCATAAGAGATTTGGCAAACGATGTTAGTTATGGTGACTCATTTACTTCTACCAAGTGTTATGGGGGAATACGAAGAGTTGAGCGTCACACTCCATTCAGTAATTTTTGATGGCTGAATTTTTGAGGAAGAAAGAAGGTAATTTGGTGAAATACAACGCGATAAGGAATACAATCAGCAAGAAAATCAGAGAAGCCAAAGCTAAGGAAAAAACTGAATTATGTGCAGGACTTGAGCTTTATCAGAGTAGGTATGATGATTTTAACGCGCATCGGAAGGTCAGAGAGGCAATAGGAAAATATCGCAAATCAAACAGTGGAAAGCGAGTAGATGACAATGGCAACCTCATAATCAATAAGGAAGGAAAAAAAAGAGCGTGGGAGAAATATCTAGAACAGTTATTCAAAGATGACCAGAGGAGACAAGAACCAGAGATACTAGATACAGAGGGACCAGATATCCTAGAAAGTGAAGTGGAAGCGGCCGTACATCAAACGAAAGAAGGAAAAGCAGCTGGGTCAGATGGCATACAAGGAGAATTCCTCAAACTACTCAATAAAGAAAAAGTAAAAATGATCACAGAAATATCTATAACAGTTATTCAAAGATGACCAGAGGAGGCAAGAACCAGAGATACTAGACACAGAGCGACCAGATATCCTAGTAAGTGAAGTGGAAGCGGCCATACATGAAATGAAGGAAGGAAAAGCAGCTGAGCCAGATGGCATACAAGCAGAATTCTTCAAACTACTCAATAAAGAAAAAGTAAAAATGATCACAGAAATATCCAACCACATTTACACATCGGGCAAAATCCCTCCAAAATGGTTTACATCAGAGTTCATTGCTCTACCTAAGAAACTGAATGCCAGAGTACATGGTGACTACCGCACCATCAGTTTAATGAGCCAACTGATAAAACTGCTTCTTAAAATTATCAACAAGCGCATATACAAGATTTGTGAGACCACATAGCACCCAACCAGTTCGGGTTTCTACACGCAGTTGGCACAAGAGAAGCGGTATTTAGTGTACAGGTAATGTTCCAAAGATGTAGGGACATCAGTTGTGGTGTATTTGCTTGCCTCACTGATTATCAGAAGGCATTTGATCGTGTGAAGTGTGAACAAATGATAGAAGTACTAAAGAAAACAGGAACTGATGGAAAAGATCTAAGAACAGAACCGAATTACACTGGAACCAATCGCAGGAGATAAAGTGTCGCAACGGAAAGTCGAGGAGTGTTTTCAACTCCATGAGCTCAGCCTGCAAGAGTCACGATCTTACCATGTGCTATGTCGGCGGACCTAACCGAATCACGCGCGCCCTGCCGTCGCTCAGCCCGGCCGCGCATGCGCGGTGGTCGGCGTTAGCTTCACGTCGCGGCCGCCGGATGTTCATGGCGTTATCTCCGGCTGAAGAGGTCGCGCCATTCAATAGTTCTTGCCTGCAGCTCCCTTTATGTCAACAAGATATAACGGGAGCACAGACCTGACACCACGGCCACTCGCTCCTGCTCGCTAGCTGTGTTAACATCGAAGTGTTATTGTATAGATCTTATATGACATCTTTGGGCTTAGAACTTAGTTACGATTTGTGAATCGTATTGTGAACTTAATTACGTAGCTACTTGCTATGAGAGCAATAGACGGTGACTGCTTCATTGTGGAGAATAAAGATAAGTAATCTTTCTGATGGCTGGCGCCTTACTTTGAGACTAATCTTTTCTCAGCGATCAGATCTTGCGTCACACCCCGGTCACGTCCTGCTATCAATTCCAACTTATGTTTGTCACTTGTAATGTGACAACATGGCGTCTAGTGAATGCCAGGCATAGTCAAGGCGCAACGGTAGAGAAAGTGGACGCTTATGCCATCTGTGGGCCAGAATCGAAGGCAAAGCGGAAGTGCTTCCGCCTGGTGGCAGCTAAATTACAGAACACTGTGCAGGAAACAGTGTCTGGCTTGTGCTGCACTCTGACAGCGAAATAACAAAAGAATTAAACTAAATAATATTGTTACGTGTTGTAAAAATATAAATGTAATATTACTTTAATATATGAAAATGACTGTAATTGAATATTGTAACGCTATGGTATGTTTAATTGTAAATAGAGAACTTGGCGTAATGTAAAATAATGTTTAGGTGTGGGGGAATCCCCGGGAATGAGAACAGTGTACAGGTTGGCGCGTAATATTGGCGGTAGAAGTAAGTTGGCATAGCTCTGAGGCAGAACAAGTGTTAATTGGTGTAAAAGTGACTGCCGGTGTGTGCTACGGTAACGTTGCTAACAGACCATTTAGAAGTGAGCTGAAAACAGATACGGACTTCGTTTATCGTATGGCTACAAGCTAAATTGACACTAAGGCTTGTAAGACGCTGTATTTCGACAGAGATGGTCTGTGAGCAGCAAAATAGTACGGTTTCCCGCTCTGAGGTACATGGCACTGCATAGTGCAACGCTGTGTTAATTCCGACGAGTTGCTTGTGCCAAAGACGAGGTATGAAGGGACCAGTAGCTGCATCCAACTGCGTATTGTGATCTCAATAACTGATGAGGCCCATTGCTGAGCTCACTTCGGCAGAAACGAAGTAGAAGTTGTCTTACAAGAGTATTATTATGAACAATGGTGGTTATACCGACGCCATTACCAGTACATTTATATTTTGTGAATCAGTTTGTGTAATAGTCAAACCAAGTTCTCTACAGTGTGTTAAGTTTGGAGGCAATAACAATTTTGTGGTTTAAATTGCATTCCTCGAGTGCAATCAATTATTTAAAGGAAATAGCTCATTATTACCCCATATCCAGTAACTTCTATGTGCTGCAACATCAGTGAGTATCGGCGTAGCTATATTACAAGAGAAAATAGTTGGAATTAACGTCGAAATTGCCAGCAGTCGCCGCTTCATGCAACGGATTGAAGATGCCAGGAACTGTGCCTCCTTAATTACTATCCAGCTCGATCTGGATTTTTCAGTACATTGCCATACTCAAAAATTATTCAGTTCCGTCCGAGCAACGTGATTCTCAGTTAGTGTTTTCAGTAACTATATTGCCAATCAGATCTATATTGTTCTTTAATTAAGCGTTCAAGGAAATTGCTGCCACCACAGTACACATTGTGCCTTCAGCACAATGCAAGCTCAACATCATTAAATTCAGTGATTACAATTTGTGTAGTTTACATTAACCTAAATCAAGTTCAAGTGATTATCATGTGTGTTTATGTATTGTGAAACGATTTCAGGCTGTGGTATTGTTTTAAATGAATAATGTTCTCCTGCTAGGCAATATCCAACAAACAGAATTAAGTGCTCCCTGTTCAGTCACTTCAAAGAGATTATCAGTGATACTAATAATCAAATATAGACGTAAAAATAAGTTTGTTACGCGCCATTATCATTAGTTATTCCAAAAATTCTGTGTAGTAGTTGGGTCACCATAGGGTGTCTATTCAAACCTATTAGACGCGAGAGCCGCTTTCTGGAAGTCTGATGCCACTCAGTCTAGTAATAATACAGTAAAGTCTGGTAGTGGCATCGCACACTCCAGGCAGACATAAAAGCATGAGCAGAAAAATGCTTTGTGTTCTCAGTTGTCTTGTACGATGTGGAAACCTGGACCCTTACAAAGGCAACCACTGCCAGACTCCAAGCCCTTGAACTCTGGCTATAGAGGAAAATGTTCAGAATATCATGGACTCAAAAAGTGACAAACGTCGAGGTTCTACGTCGAATTAACAAGAGCCCAGAGCTGTTCAGCATCATCAAGTGTCGCAAACTACAACAGCTTCTCCGCCTCATGAGGAATCAAGAAAGATGTGAGCTGCTTCAACGTATCCTGCAAGGAAAAGTCGAGGGAAAGAGACCTCCGGGACGAAGAAGAATTTCCTTGCTCTATAACCTTAGATCTTGGTTTAATATTAGCTCTGAAGAACTGTTTCGCGTTGCAATTGATAAAGACTGAATAGCCATGATGATCGCCAATGTCCGAAGCGGACAGGCACACTAAGAAGAATAATAATTTTTGATTTGTACAACTGTAAAATACACTTTGTCAGAGTGAATTATTGTAAAATTCTGTGATCCCTTTAAAACCTTGTAGTGAAATCCGATCATATTTTATCTAATGAAATATGAAACAGAACTGTTTGTCCTTGTATGATCAAAAATTTGTTTTACAATGAGCGTTGTAACTAGATTGCTCTGATCCGGAATTTGGACACAAATTTCAAAATCCTGGCACCAAGACATGTCCCAAATAAGCAGTTTCTACATACTCATGCAAATACATACTTCGCAAGTCACCATATGGTGCATGGCGGAGGGTAGCTTGCAAAACTACCGGTTATACCCCTTACTGCTTAAGTCACAAATGGAGTATGGAAAAACGACGACCTATGTGCCTCCTTTAGGGCCCTAATTTCTTTTGACTTCGGGCTACATTGGCAGCAGCAGAATAGTTCTGCAGTCAGCCGCATAACCCACTTCTCAAATTTCTCTCGGTAGTGTTTCGCGAAATCCCCCCCCAGGAATTCCCATTTGAGTTCACTAATAATTTCCATAATACTCGCATGTTGATCCAACCTACCACAAACAAATCTAGTCGCTCGACTCTGAATTGCTGCGGTGTTTTCCTTTAATGCGACCAGGTGGGGATCCCAAACGCACAAGCAGTACTCAAGAATGGGTCGCTTTAGTGTCCTATACACAGTCTCCTTCACAGATGAGTCACATTTTCTAAAATCTCAGCCAATGAACCAAAGTCGACCAGTTGCCTTCCCTAATATGCTCGTTATATTTCGTATCATTTTGCAACGTTACGCCTTGATATTTAAGCGACGTGACTGTCAAGCAGTACACAGGTAACGCTATATTAAGACATTATGGGATTGTTTTTCCTACCCATCTGTGTAAACTTACATCTTTCGGTGTTTAGAGCTAGCTGCCATGCATCACACCAACTAGAAATTATACCCAAGTCATGTTGTATCCTCCTACAGTCACTAAACGACGGCATATTTTCGTATACCACAGCATCAACAACCAACAGCTACAGATTCCGGCTCATCTCGTACGTCAGATCATTTATGTGCAAGTATACAGAGAATAGGAGCGATTCTATCACACTTCCGATTGGTACTTCCGATGGTATCATCGTCACTGATGAACACTTGCCATAGACGACAACACAATGTGTTCTGTTACTTAAAAAGTTTTCGAACTAGTTATTTATCTGGGAACCTATTCCGCATGCTCAGACATTCATCAACAGTCTGCAATGGGACGCATTGTCAAACACTTTCCAGTAATCTAGGAATGCTTGTTGCTCTTCATCCATGTGAGAAAAGTGAAAGCTGAGATTTCACGGATGATACTTTCCAAATCCGAGATGGTTTGTGGACAGGTGCTTTTCTGCCTCAAGGAAATTTATTATTTTCGAATTTAAATTGCCCTCAAGAATTCTGCAACAAACCTATAAGGATTTTTGTCTGTAATTTTGAAACGCGTCAGCGAGATGTCTGCCTGACTTGTTTCATGTGATACTAATTTCCGCCACTCTCATAAAAAAAAGTTGGCCAAGTGATAGTAGAACTCGCGCTCTGAGATTTCCGTACAGACTTTACTATTTATGTAGCTAGTTCATTCAGTCCAGGAATCGAGAATTTTGACGATTTTTTAGTGTTAGCAATATAGATACTGGCACGGTATCCATTCTAGGAATTCTAAGATTTTCAAGACTGTTTTAAATTTAAGTTTAAATTTTTTGTGTACTTTCGCATTTGCTATTGTAATATGATAAGTTCGAGAGAGTTAAAATATGACACATAAATGGCAGTACGTTTTGATTGCACTGGCATTGTTATATTCGGTGCTTGTACATGAAAGTGAACACGGTGAGAAGTCATTTTACTACTACCAACATTCAAATAACAAAACACTTTATTTAAGAGAAAATGAAACTTGCATTTAGCGCTCTCGACTGATGTGACTGGTGTAACCACACGTGGAACAGTATACACAGATACAATTTTTCATATACAAGAAACAGCCGTAGGCACAGAGTTGCGTAAAACGACCAGTCTCAATCTTGAAGTCTAAGTGTCTGAATACATCTAGAACACCACTTGTACGTAGGACATAAGTTGACACTCCGTCTAAACACATGTCTGTCAGTAACTCAGCAGAGCAATGAAACGTCGATTCCGTACCCTGGGGGCGGAAACAGAACAATAGGTAGAAAGCCCAAGTTGGAATCAACAAAGAACTATCTCTTCTGGGCCCTTCGCCCGTATTTCATAACATGTACACAGCGGTGGCCTTTGCCAACACCAGGTAGTGTCGCTCTAGCCTCGTCTGGATTTGTTCTGCCGCCGATGCTGCGTGGGAGTGCAGCATCTTTGCGGTAGTCGACCTCAGTGTGACACTATCGATATCACCGCAGAAGGAGAAGCTCAAATGTTTTACACTATAAAGGGCGGTAGTCCCTAGTTTGTGGCATAAATTTCAACTTGACAAATCTAACTGTTCCTGAGAAAAGAGTTCTTAAGAGACGGATGGACATGGTCGTTTAAATTAATGACACAGGAATATTTTTTGTGATATAATTACAAATGAACAATTTTCGGCTTTATTTGATTCCACTACACGATAAATCACACAAATCTAAAGGCTGTAAACTCAGTTAAGTATTTAGGAATTACAGTTACGAATAATTCAATTTATAAAGATCACATAGATAATGTTGTGGGTAAAGCGAACCAAAGGCTGCGATCTGTTGGCAGAACGCTTAGAAAGTGTAACTGGTGTGCTAAAGAAACTGCTTACGCCACGCTTGCCCAACCTCTTCTGGAGTACTGAGGTGCGATGTGGGTTCAAATGGTTCAAATGGCTCTGAGCACTATGGGACTCAACTGCTGAGGTCATTAGTCCCCTAGAACTTAGAACTAGTTAAACCTAACTAACCTAAGGACAACACAAACATCCATGCCAGAGGCAGGATTCGAACCTGCGACCGTGGCGGTCTTGCGGTTCCAGACTGCAGCGCCTTTAACCGCACGGCCACTTCGGCCGGCTGCGATGTGGGATCCGCATCAGATGGGGCTACTGAAGGACATCGAAAAAGTTCGAAGAATGGCAGATAGTTTGGTATTATCGCGAAATATGGGAGAGAGTGCCACGGAATTGATACGTGACTTGTGGTTGCAATCATTAAAAGAAGGCGTTTTCCGTTGCGACAGAATCTTTTCATGAAATGTCAATCCCAGTTTTATCCTCAGAGTGTGAAAACGTTCTGTTAGCGTTCATCTACATAGGTAGAAACGATCATCACGATAAAATAAGAGAACAAAACTTTCAAAGAAAGTTTTTTAACTGCTTGTTTTTCCCAAGTGCCGTTCGAGAGTGGAACGATAGAGAAACGGCTTGACGGTGGTTCGATGAACCCTCTGCCAGGCATTTACCCGTGAATTGGAGAGTAATCCTTTAGATATAGATGTACTGTGATAACTTCTTGCCAAATGTCATGATTCTCCGTCAACGAGAATCAGTCCATAGGTTTCGATGAGATAGTTTGCGAATGTCAAAATATCAATATCTTTTGATTTCATTGACTTATAAGCTTAAATTTTTTGCACCGTCAAGGGACCGTACATCTTAGTATGTGACATAAATTTCAACTTGATACGTCTCTCCGTTCCAGATAAAAAGGGGTCTACACAGTCAGGCAGACAGAGGGACTGTGAAGTAATCCTGCAAGAAACTTAAAAATAACAGAGCCGGCCAGAGTGGCCGAGCGGTTCTAGGTGCTACAGTCTGGAACCGCGCGACCGCTACGGTCGCAGGTTCGAATTCTGCTTCGGGGATGGATGTGTGTGATGTCCTCAGGTTAGTTAGGTTTAAGTAGTTCTAAGTTCTAGGGGACTGATGACCTCAGAAGTTAAGTCGCATAGTGCTCAGAGCCATTTGAGCCAAAAATAACAGAAATTATTGCAGAAGATGAGTACTTAAAACTTCCGGGCTGATAGGCCGTTGTCGAAGTATAAAACTCTCCCCTGACGTTTCGACTCCGACTGCGGGACACATCCTCGGAGCTCCGCTGTACCTCCAAGGATGTCTCCCACAGTCGGAGATGAAGCATCAGGGGAGAGTTTCATACTTCGACCACGGCCTAGCAGCCCGGACGTTTTAAGTGAAGACAATACCGGCCGTGAAAGCTTACATTGTATGAGAAGACAAGTAGTTACCATCTTTCACATTGCATTTTGTACTAGCAACTAAGATGCATTTCTCCGCAGAGGCTATGTTTCCGCATTATAGTTAATTTTATATCCGAAAGCTATTCTGATTCCCCGCCTAGCACGGACAATGATATGTCAGAGGTAATAAGGCTGCGAGCGGCGGCTGCGGGCCGTTATCGTAAGGCGCGCCATCGCGTCAAATTGCGCTATCCAATGGTGGCTGTTTGCTGGTGAGCCTGTGGCCCAGGCTCGTGTCGCCCCTCATTGCTCGCTGTACATTTCTAATTGGTTGTATTTCGCCATTGCAGAAGCAAATTTACTCTGTTTTCCGGTCTCGGGTGTTACTGATTTGGAACTGTTGTATTGCTACGTCGACTCTGCTACGTCAAGGACTTGTTAGTGCTTCTCAGTCTATAGTGGACTTAATAGGAACGTTTGTTCGATTCTTTGAGGTCTGGTGTACCCATCTGAGCAAGTGACGATGAACAGTCTACCTACGCCACACAGGATAGAAAGTTAAATTTCTCTACGGAGAGAGAATGATGAGAACAACCGTTCCGGCACGCAGGCCGCCGTCGTGACAGCTTGGGCGGTGCCAGCACGAGGCCCTTTTGTTTACTTATTTAAGTCTCAGGGGAGAGACTTCTAATGCCAGTCAC
Organism: Schistocerca americana; assembly: GCF_021461395.2. Classification (NCBI taxonomy): domain Eukaryota; kingdom Metazoa; phylum Arthropoda; class Insecta; order Orthoptera; family Acrididae; genus Schistocerca; species Schistocerca americana. Next base: position 255,777,604 of record NC_060119.1, on the reverse strand, counting down.
CACTCCACACATGGGGAAGGGTGACAGTATGGCGTCGGGCTGGTGAGGGCCACGCCCAGGCGCGTTCCTCTTGTTTCAAGAGGACAATTGTCGGTTCCATTTCAAGTTTACTGAGAAAAGGAACGCGCCAGATTGGCTGGCGCCACACCGGTTGGTTGCAGACAATCTTTTCTTTCTTTCGTGGGAAAGTCACTTATTCTCAAAATTCTCTTAGAGGGGGATTTTGAAGAGTCGATCTCCGCTTATCTCATTGGGTGGCTACTGGTTGTGCGTTTTGAGTGGTTGATACAAGTCTCCACGGGGACGATACGGAGAGCTTTTGGACACACTTGTCATCAGACTCTAGCGGGCGCACATTTGAACTCTGGTTTGTGACGGTACAAACCCCCGTTACTAGATGCATATTTCTAGTGTGCAAGGATTGCTTTGTGGAGAGCGAGTGCGCTACCTGGTGCGCGATTCGCGGAAGTGCGTGGCGCACCCGCCCGAGATTTGCAACGCTCTCCGGCCCGGGTTGCCACGTGGCCTGCAGCTTGCGGCATTGTTTGGTTTTTCGCGCGTTACGCGGAAACTACATAACTTACGGTGAAGAGCGATACAGCAGTGGATTGTGGTCAGCAATATGCACCTTCTGAAAGATCGATTTTTATTTCAAGTCACGAGACGCAATAGTTATAGTAACCTCAAAATCGGTTAACATCACGAATACTGAAAGATTAATAAAAATAGTAAATAACAACTTACAGGGATGAGCGAGGACTCATTAAAAACGTTTCGTCATAGCAGATCAAGTGCCGTAGTTTTCATTGTTTGCAAATTATTATTAACATTTATCGCCCACAATTAATTAATTATTATAGATATGAAGATTTTGAGCAGCGCAATGTGTAGATCCCCATAGATTACGTCTAAAAACGGTGCTATATGCAGTTCTATGTTAAAACTTTGTAGTACAGATGTCAACAAACAAATTTGCGCTAAGTGGCGAAATTTTGCAAAAACTAAAACTTGATTTACGCGCGATAGAATAATCCTAGAAAATAATGTAACATAGTAATTGGGGTGTAAGTTTTAGCGCGGTTCCGATGGTGAATTTATTTCTGTCGAGAGATGTATGTATCAAAATGTGTAACCTTAGCTGGTGAGATTGGTACCTGCCTAACCAAGGGGGTGACGTCCGAGCCTATATAAGCGAGAGGCCATCTTGGCTAGGTCAGTCGTTGGTCATTCGCTTTGGAGGGTGGGTGGCAAGCAAGCCCCACTTGAGGGTGGCCCATGTGCTCGTTTGAGAATTCTTTTTCGCGCCGATTTATTTCGACAAAGAGTAGTTTTTAATAGTGCAAGTGTGCAAGCATATATTTGGTGAAGTGGAAGTGCTACAATTATTTGTGTGAGTGCGATTTACGAGGTATACATCGTCGTAAGTGAACATGTGGCGAACTGTGATTTCGCGCCAAAACTTTTAGATTAAAGAGGACAGTGGAACTTGTGGTTCTGTTCGAATTGATTGAATAACTTTCGATTATAGCAGCCTACATTCCTGCTATTGGGGGCTCGGAATCAAATTATTATTAAAGTAAAACTGTAAACCGTATCACTAGTGATAATTTCATTGTGTGAAAGAAAAGGACAACGCCAATAAATAATGATTGAACTGTGTCGTGAAAAACTGATTTTAATATAATAATCGCCTAATGCTTGTTCTCTAGCTAAAACTGTACTTATGTCTGAGTGAAACATTGATTCAAAACTATACCAAATGAGAGGGTGTGGAAGTGTACTAACGCACCAAGTGTGGAAATCACCCCTGAGACTCACGTGAGAGCCAAAATTTGCAATAACATTTTTTAACCAACATTTGTATATGCATTCGTGTGAAAACGCTGCAACCGCACTTCATCTCTTCTTTATTTACCGCCCCGTCGCAGGCTTCAGATTCCGAGGGGAGCGGACAGTCAGCAGCGGTTTGCACAGGACGCAGTCTCTGCCTTCAGACGCTGACGCCGACTATTCGTCTGGTAAGTGCTGCTTCGCTTACTGATGACTCACAGTGGCTGCAGGATGAGAATGGTGTCTGTTATTTCGGACATATCCGAAAGAATTTTAAGTCTCCACAATAAAATTATTCTGCTGCACAAAAGCGAATTTTTCCTTGAGCGTCTTATAATGAAAAGTTCTGTAGAGCACATTTTGATGTACGTGATGGAGACTGTGATGATGATGAGGTCCCGTACTCCGAGGAGTGTAGGCCCGCACCGCCGACTAGGGAAGGTCCTAGCGGAGGTGGTTTGGCATTGCCTTCCTGCGACCGTACTGAGGATGAATGACGATGATGAAGACGACACAATAACATCCAGCCATCTCGAGGCACGGACAGTCCCTAATAGCGCCGGGAATCGAACCAGGGACACCGTGCGCGGGAAGCGAGATCGCTACCACAAGACCAAGCACTACGTAGCCCTTTTCACCGCTAATTTAACAGAGGCAGTGTAGCTCCCAGTGTGCTACATGTGGCGAGCGCAGTGCACAGTGCGAGGCAGCTGTTGTGTACTCACGCTGGGTGGCGGCGATGTGGGCGCCACGACGAGCATGGAGCTGGCGGACGCGTCGCTGGCGGTGCCCGTGGTACGCATCAGCTGCGGGCGGCCGAGCAGAGCATCCCCGTACCTGCAACACGGCGCAGCAGCGCGCGGTCAGCTGGCACAACGCTACATACGCCTCTAACGCCTATACAGGGTGTTACAAAAAGGTACGGCCAAACTTTCAGGAAACATTCCTCACACACAAAGAAAGAAAATATGTTATGTGGACATGTGTCCGGAAACGCTTACTTTCCATGTTAGAGCTCATTTTATTACTTCCCTTCAAATCACATTAATCATGGAATGGAAACACACACAGCAACAGAACGTACCAGCGTGACTTCAAACACTTTGTTACAGGAAATGTTCAAAATGTCCTCCGTTAGCGAGGATACATGCATTCACCGCCCGCAGCTCGTGGTCGTGCGGTAGCGTTCTCGCTACCCGCGCCCGGGTTCCCGGGTTCGATTCCCGGCGGGGTCAGGGATTTTCTCTGCCTCGTGATGGCTGGGTGTTGTGTGATGTCCTTAGGTTAGTTAGGTTTAAGTAGTTCTAAGTTCTAGGGGACTGATGACCTTAGAAGTTAAGTCCCATAGTGCTCAGAGCCATTTGAACCATTTTTTTTGCATTCACCCTCCGTCGCATGGAATCCCTGATGCGCTGATGCAGCCCTGGAGAATGGCGTATTGTATCACAGTCGTCCACAATACGAGCACGAAGAGTCTCTACATTTGGTACCGGGGTTGGGTAGACAAGAGCTTTCAAATGCCCCCATAAATGAAAGTCACGAGGGTTGAGGTCAGGAGAGCGTGGAGGCCATGGAATTGGTCTACCTCTACCAATCCATCGGTCACCGAACCTGTTGTTGAGAAGCGTACGAATACTTCGACTGAAATGTGCAGGAGCTCCATCGTGCATGAACCACATGTTGTGTCGTACTTGTAAAGGCACATGTTCCAGCAGCACAGGTAGAGTATCCCGTATGAAATCATGATAACGTGCTCCATTGAGCGTAGGTGAGAGAAGATACTGACGAAACTAAAATGAGCTCTAACATGGAAATTAAGTGTTTCCGGACACATGTCCACATAACATCTTTTCTTTATTTGTGTATGAGGAACGTTTCCTGAAAGTTTGGCCGTACCTTTTTGTAACACCCTGTATATTACTATGGCAGGGGCTAACTACATTGACAGAAAAAAAAAATCGCAGCGCCAAAAACTAATTACTGTAGAAAAAAATTAGGAAATACATTTGTCTAGCTAAAATATTTAAGTGATTAACATTGCAAAATCACAGGTTAACGTAAGCGCGAGATAAGCCATTGCTAATGCGAGGTCCTGCAACATTAGTAACCGATGTAACTATCAGGGTGTTGAATGCAAGCATGCAGACATGCATGAATTGTGCTGTACAGCTGCCGGATGTCAGTTTGCAGGAAGGAGTTTCACGCTGTTGGACTTGATCGGTCAATATTGTTTATTCATGACGCGGGAGTTATCGTCAGATGATGTCGTGCTAGATAGGAGACAAATCTGGTGGTCGAGCACGCCAAGACAATATGTCGCACTCCGTAGAGCATGTTGGTTTACAAAGCGATATGTGGACGAGCATTATCCTGTTGGAAAACACCCCCTGGAATGCTGTTCACAAATGGCGGTGCAACAGGTCGAGTCACCAGTCTGACACGCAGATTTGCAGTCAGGAAGCGCGGAAAAAGCACGAGATTGCTTCTGCTATCATATGAAACCACACCTCACACCACAACTCCAGGTGGAGGTCCAGTGTGTCCAGCACGCAAACAGTTTCGTTGCAGGTTCTCAACTGGCCTCCTCCTATTCAACACACGGCCATCGGCAGCACCGAGGCAGAACCACCTTTCATTAAGAAACACAACAGACCTCCACCCCGCCCTGCAATCAGCTCTCACTTGACACCACTAACGTGGCAGATGGCGGTGGTTTCGGGTCAGTAGAACGCACTCTACAGGGCGTCTGGCTCGGAGCTGTCCTTGAAGTAACGTATTTGTAACAGTTTATTGTGCTAAATGCTGCTCAAATTGCTGCTGCAGATGCAGTACGATGCCCCACAACCATACGCCAAACATGATGGTCTTCGCTCTTGGTAGTGCCAAGTGACCGTCCGGAGCACGGACTCTTGCTCCCATACATTCCCCTGACCACTTCTGACAACAATCATGTACAGTGGCTAGTTTCCTGCTACGTCTTTCTGAAGTATCACAGAAGGAACATCCAGCTTCTCGTAGCCCTTTATATGACCTTGTTCAAACTCAGTGAGTTGTTGATAATGGCGTTTTTTGTCGCCTTCAAGGTATTCTTGACTGACATCAACTCACCATGTCAAAGGTAAGTAACGTTTAAGATGGTTACAACGTGTATTTAAAGCAAATCTAATTTGTATCCTCATAATGGCGCTACTAGCGCCACTCTTATGCGACTGGCGGTAAATTTGAACAGACATCTCCCAGAGGTAAATACACGCCTAGCAACTTTTGTTTATGTCGCACAACTCCGTTTTGGCGTTGCGTTTTTTTTCCGTCGTCGCTTTTATGATTCATAGAGATTCGTCCAATTTCACAAGATTATATGTCCTACATAAACGGAGATAGGTATTTGGGGTGATCGTTAACTTACGTAGAGGTCTGTAAAGTTTTTATTTCAATCCAGCTGACTTTACAAGCACAAACAACCTTGCGGTGTTTTTTACGATTACGACGATTATGAGAGGACTTCAAAAGGTAAGTTACGCATTGTCATTGCAGGTCAAGCAACTTTTATTGAACGTTGTACTTCACTTCAAAGTGACAAGACACACGACACTAGATTTCAGCATAGTCACCACAGCCGGTCGATGTGGCCGAGCGGTTCTAGGTGCTTCAGTCTGGAACCGCGCGACTGCTACGGTCGCAAGTTCGAATCCTGCCTCGGGCATGGATGTGTGTGATGACCTTAGGTTAGTTAGTTTTAAGTAGTTCTAAGTTCTAGGGGACTGATGACCTCAGAAGTTAAGTCCCGTAGTGCTCAGAGCCATTTGAACCAGCCATTTAGTCACCACATCACTGTAAACAATGATCGGTATGTTCTACCAGTCGTTCAGTTTCTCGACGGTAGAAAGCCTCTCCGTCACCAAACCATTCCAGCGTCCTCTGTGAACCTTCTCACTGTAGCAAAATCTCTTGTCCCTCCTCTCCACCCTCCTTCTCATTACAAATATTCTTTCAGCTTCCGAAAAGATGTAAATCTTGTGGTGCAAGTGGTGCAAGATATGAACTGTGTAGCGGGTACTTCCAAACCTCCCATCTATACACTGAACCAAATAAAAGTGGCGCGGACGAGTGGATACGATTAGACGCGAATGTATGCATATAATCATACTCCGTGACGCGCACACCAGTTCAGAGCGTATAGTAGTACGGGCTGTATCAGTGTCGGTGGAGCAGTGCAAAGGGTGCGATGGTACTCACAGGGGAGCAGCGAGTATTCCTTGCGGAAAGTTACGTGCCAACAAAGTCGTTGGCCTGCCATAACAATGCGTAACTTACGTTTTGAAATCCTCTCGTAATCGTCAAAAATACCGCAAGGTTGTTCGTGCATGCTTGTAAAGTTGGCTGGATTGAAATAAGTTGTTTGCTGAGAAGTTTAATGGTGTCAAAGAGCCAGCAAAGAGTGTCATACAACGTTTAGTCCGAAGAAGGCGACAGACAGGATCTGTTTTGAATAAGTCAAAAAACATTCCACAACGTACCCGCAGACCAGAAAATATGGCTGCAGTTCACTAGAAAATTCTTCAGAGTCCTACAAAATCAACCCGACGCCTGTCGCAAGAGACCGAGTGTCTGTTGTTCACGCATTAAAACCAGCAGATGCTCCTCAGTGCCTCCAGTTTTGTGAGTGACTGTTTACCGAGATAACAAAGAATGTCTTGGAGATAGATCCGTTCTTTATATCTGATAAAGCCTGGGTTCACCTGAGTGTATATGTCAACTCACAGATTCTGGACAGCGGAGAATACTCATAACTTCCACGAAACACCACTGCATTATCAGAAAGTTGGTGTTTGATGCGGAATGTCTATGTGCTGCATTATTGGTACCATCTTCTTTCACGTGATGCTGACTTCCGTGCATTACATTGCCAACAATTTGAAACCATTTGTGGTACCATTAATTGAGGAGGAAAAGACCTACAGTTAGTTCTAACAGGATGGAGCAACTGCCCATACAGCCAGCCGAACCTTGGAGCACATTTACACAGCCTTTGCGCCTGACACTGTTGTTAGCAGAGGTCAGTCTGGTTGCGGTCGAAGGTCACCTGATCTGTCAGTGTGCGATTATTTTTCGTGATTAGCTCTAAAGTCTAAGGCGTATCGCAACAATCCTCATAGTCTTCAAGAACTGCAGCAGAACATTTCGGACGAGACTGCAGCAATTCCAGCAGTCCAGCTTCGATGTGCCTTCAGCAACTTGCTGACCAGGGCCCAAAAGCGCCAAGAGATGAGTGGTGGTAACTTTTAACATCTGCTACAGTCAGGTTAGTACTGCATTTCCTTTCGTGTGCTGTGTTCTTGTACCCTGGAGCTCTGTTCTCCACGCCACTTTTATTTAGCACGTCCTGTAACATGCTCAAGAAAAGTTTGTGTAGGGCGCACCGTGCGAGGTACTGCACTGTCGTGCAGGGGAACAATACCACTAGTTAATTTTACATGCCTCTCGACATTTTTATGGCGGTGAGCAGCGATGCTGACATTACTAATCGTCGTCAATGTTTGTTACCTTGCCACGAACTCTGTATACACAACTCCTTCACAGTCGAAGAAAATGGTGATAATGACTTTCCTCGCTGATGACAAAATTTTTCATTTCTTCCGCAGATCCGATGAGGTACGTCTCCATTCCGTACGAGATCCCTTTGCTACAGGTGTGAAATGGTGGACACACATCTAATATACATTTTGGAAATTATTGCCTTCAGGGAAGTCCAGAGACGTCATAAATTTTGCGCCTTTGTGTGCAGGCGACAGCGAAGCAGGAATCCGATACTGCAGATTGTCTCCGGCGATGGAATGAACACTGCCTGTTGAGATGCATACCTGCTGAACAATGTCCGTGACAGTCACACAGCGACAGCTGCGGCTCTGTTTCTTGATTGTCTAAGCACTGTGGTCGATGTCGATGGCCGCCTTTCTCCAACAGCATCACCGACGTCTGTGTGACCTTGGTCAAATGTTTTGCAACATTTCACTACAGCTGGACGCGACGTTGCGTTATATCCATGCACCCCCAAAATTCCACAGTGATTGCGTGTGCAATTTAGACATTTCGTCCCCTAGAACTACTATCCCGCGTGCTTCAGCTTTGGAGTACGTATCCAGTTGACGCCCCATCTCACTCCCATACTGTAAAGGATCTGTTATCCGTACAGCAGCAGAACTGTGTCTGCCGGAAACGCAGAACATGCACCTTTTTCTGAAAATGCATCACTCTTGTTGCTCAGACGTCTTAGTGAGGCGTACTTTCTGAAGTCCTTACGTATGTTAAAAGCAATGTCTTCTTTAGCTGAGTGGTCAGCCCGCCCCGAACAAATTCAACGAACAATGTAGATCAAAATGGGATTTTTTAAAAAAGTGGTCAGCGTGACGGACTGTCAATCCTAAGGGCCCGGGTTCAATTCTCGGTTGGGTCGGAGAGTTTCTCGGCTCAGGGACTGGGTGTTGTGCTGTCCTAATCATTATCATTTCATCCCCATCGACGCGCAAGTCACCGAAGTGGCGTCAAATCGAAAGACTTGCACGCGGCGAACGGTCTTCCCGACTGGAGAACGTAGTCACACGATATTTATTTTAATGTCTTCATTAACCGTTCACAAATGATTAATGTACCCTCCACTGGGCACAGGACAAACATCCAACGATAGTCAAACTCGCCCTATACTTTCGCGACGTGTCTGAAATTACGGCATTCACTGCTGTTGCTAATGCGGCGACGAAGTTCACCCGAAGTTGGTGGAAGGGGAAGCACATATCATGACAGTGCGGAATCCGTACAGAAAATCTTGTCGGCCAGTTGTAACTGAGTGGCACATGTTGAAACCACGAGCAATACCTTTAAACAAAGTGTTCCAGACACTCGAGAGGGCCTTGAAGAAGAGAAAAGTGCGTGTAAAATTTGTCCCGCACACCTTTCCTGCGAAACCGACGACGTGTGGAAGCCTGCAACGACTTGCTTAAATGCGAAACGCCGACAATTCTTTTTTCGAAAAAATCATCTCAAATGACGAGACTCCGTGTTATCAATGCGAATACACCAAAAAACGACGAATTCCAGAAATTCACATTAAGGGTCAACGCTAAGACGACATTACTGACTTTCAGACCTATGTGAGGCACGAGTTGAAGATAATCACAAGAACGACTTTTCTGACAGTTTCACGTGGCTTTACGGATGTTCTGTGCGTTGTAATCAGATGGAAAGAGACTATGTAGAACACCTGAAGTATTAAAACTACTAATCCAGTTATGAAACTACTTGGAATCTTTGAAACGCTCTGAAATGTCCTTTAGCCACAAGAGATCTTGAGCAACGTTTATGAATTTCTGGAAACAGTAAAGGAGGCATACTATCACAAAATGTTTGGCTGTCCTCACCGTTCTCGGTGATACGATAAGTTCTTGACCTCTGGAACCGAGTCATTCTTGCCAGAACCCACCGATTCGATGTATCGGCGTTTTTGCTGGGGCCTCCTTCCGAGAACAAGATGCACACTGGCGCACTTTTGAAAATTTAAGGTGAGTATTTCGCGCTCTTATCGCCGTAATTCTCATCTTGGAGACTGAACAAAGTTGCCTTGATAGATGGAATCATTCACGGGTGTGCTGATGGGTGAACGGCGGGGTGTAAGTGCAGCGTTCCCTGTGCTTGTTTTCATAGGTAAGTGGCGTCCTCGTTGCACTGGTTGCAGTCAGGCTAAAGTCGTCGTCACGATTAAATTCGTTCTCTCTCTAACGCTCTCTAACGCTCCATTTAAATTGGCATAGTGCTGTTCCTAAAACCCGTACGTTAAGTCTATATCCTGACCACACGTTTCACTGCGTTCATCTTCGGATGATTTTGTTCATTATTTGAGGCGTCCATGTCATTCTTGCTCTTTTACCCGTTGTTTAATTGCATGACTTGTGTGCCCTAGATACACTTTTTCACATGCGCACCAATTATCGTATCTTTTAGCGATCTGTAGCAGCTCTGGTTCGCCCTTGTTCTGCCTTATCATATCTTTTATTTTATGGCTACTTGAGGAGATAGACTTTTGACCTTATGAGAGAGCATCTTCGCGACGCGATCGGTCACACTTTATGCACAGCAGCAACACTAGTTGCTGTGGTGCTGTGTCCTCCTCCTCCCTCATTTTACGTTTCCGAGCTGTGCCTATTGACTTAGCATCATAGCCGTTTAATGCCAACGAGTTTCTTAGATGTATTAATTCTTCTTTTACACTCCTGGAAATGGAAAAAAGAACACATTGACACCGGGGTGTCAGACCCACCATACTTGCTCCGGACACTGCGAGAGGGCTGTACAAGCAATGATCACACGCACGGCACAGCGGACACACCAGGAACCGCGGTGTTGGCCGTCTAATGGCGCTAGCTGCGCAGCATTTGTGCACCGCCGCCGTCAGTGTCAGCCAGTTTGCCGTGGCATACGGAGCTCCATCGCAGTCTTTAACACTGGTAGCATGCCGCGACAGCGTGGACGTGAACCGTATGTGCAGTTGACGGACTTTGGGCGAGGGCGTATAGTGGGCATGCGGGAGGCCGGGTGGACGTACCGCCGAATTGCTCAACACGTGGGGCGTGAGTTCTCCACAGTACATCGATGTTGTCGCCAGTGATCGGCTGAAGGTGCACGTGCCCGTCGACCTGGGACCGGACCGCAGCGACGCACGGATGCACGCCAAGACCGTAGGATCCTACGCAGTGCCGTAGGGGACCGCACCGCCACTTCCCAGCAAATTAGGGACACTGTTGCTCCTGGGGTATCGGCGAGGACCATTCGCAACCGTCTCCATGAAGCTGGGCTACGGTCCCGCACACCGTTAGGCCGTCTTCCGCTCATGCCCCAACATCGTGCAGCTCGCCTCCAGTGGTGTCGCGACAGGCGTGAATGGAGGGACGAATGGAGACGTGTCGTCTTCAGCGATGAGAGTCGCTTCTGCCTTGGTGCCAATGATGGTCGTATGCGTGTTTGGCGCCGTGCAGGTGAGCGCCACAAGCAGGACTGCATACGACCGAGGCACACAGGGCCAACACCCGGCATCATGGTGTGGGGAGCGATCTCCTACACTGGCCGTACACCACTGGTGATCGTCGAGGGGACACTGAATAGTGCACGGTACATCCAAACCGTCATCGAACCCATCGTTCTACCATTCCTAGACCGGCACGGGAACTTGCTGTTCCAACAGGACAATGCACGTCCGCATGTATCCCGTGCCACCCAACGTGCTCTAGAAGGTGTAAGTCAACTACCCTGGCCAGCAAGATCTCCGGATCTGTCCCCCATTGAGCATGTTTGGGACTGGATGAAGCGTCGTCTCACGCGGTCTGCACGTCCAGCACGAACGCTGGTCCAACTGAGGCGCCAGGTGGAAATGGCATGGCAAGGCGTTCCACAGGACTACATCCAGCATCTCTACGATCGTCTCCATGGGAGAATAGCAGCCTGCATTGCTGCGAAAGGTGGATATACACTGTACTAGTGCCGACATTGTGCATGCTCTGTTGCCTGTGTCTATGTGCCTGTGGTTCTGTCAGTGTGATCATGTGATGTATCTGACCCCAGGAATGTGTCAATAAAGTTTCCCCTTCCTGGGACAATGAATTCACGGTGTTCTTATTTCAATTTCCAGGAGTGTATATTAGCTTCTTCACTAACACAATGTTATTGCAGCCAGCGCCCTGAGAATTTTTTATTTTTGTCCAGGGATGAGTTGAGAATCCGCATCCAAGTATCTCACTATATTTGTGGGTATCCTTTCAAGTTTATGTACTAATTTTCCATTGGGTTGTCTGTAGAGTAGGACATGATTAACACTAAACCGCAACTTTCTTTGTTTCCATGGTGAAACTGCTTTTAGGATGGATGTTGTAGGAGTTGCGTGGCAGTACTGAAGCGTTGCTCTCCGTGTGGCCAAACTATCGTCCACGTAACGAAGCCATGCATATTTTGCAATATGCTGGGGGTGTTCCCCCTGAGGGGTAAAATGAAATTTACTGAGGCGTAAAGACGAAAGATTTCAATTGTGTTCCTATCACGAAATTAAATTATTTCTGAAGTATCGCTATTTCGTAAGTACTGATTACGTATGTTACCGATAATTAATTTTGTTTATTTCAAATAGCGGTATTAATGCGTGAGACGTTGTGGTGGGGGTTACAGCTTGTGCAACTATTGCATGAATATCTGCCTCAAGTAGTCCGCCCACTACACTCATACTTTGCACCACGGATCTATGACAGGAAAACTGAGACAAACATATTACATATGATTAAATATTTCATGAAAATTCCTTCTCCAAGTTGAAGACAGTTCCCATAGTAGGCCAGAAGTTGCTTCATTATTCACTTCGCAATAGTGAACGAACTAACAGCACGGCGATAACTACACAATGGCTAATAAATTGCTGCAGGCCCTATATCATTATTATTATTATTATTATTATTCATCGCAATGGTCAGATACAAACCATTGCCAGCCTGTAGTCTTCCAATTTTTATCATTCCAGAAGCAAGGAGTCAAGCAGTCAACAGATTTACGAGCAGTAAGTATAATACACATATTTTAATTTGGTTGATTTTAAATGGGAATGCAGGCTATGGGTGAAGCAAGACTTGCTAGGGAGAAGAGTGGTGTAGACGAAATATGTAACAAGTATCTAGTTCAAAATCAAATGGCTCTGAGCACTATGGGACTTAACATCTATGGTCATCAGTCCCTAGAACTTAGAACTACTTAAACCTAACCAACCTAAGGACAGCACACACATCCATGCCCGCGGCAGGATTCGAACCTGCGACCGTAGCGGTCACGCGGTTCCAGACTGAAGCGCCTAGAACCGCACGGCCACACCGGCCGGCAAGTGTCTAGTCTCAGTATCGATAGTTATTTTTTATTTCTGAGGAGAAGTTGCAGGCAGAAACCGCTATGTAATGAGAATTCCTTCGTAATTCTAAAACAAAGATTTTCAGAAATAAGCAATACCAATGGTCTCGCTGACTAATTAGTTCATGCTTTAATAAAACACTTACGAAAACTAAATATAATTTATGTTTCATCATTTTAAAAATTGAATTGTTCAGAGGAACTTCATTTTCATTCTAAAGTTTAGTTGGGCACTCATGTTGATGATGGGGAGTTCTGTGGGGCCGGGGAAAGGGGGTGGGCGGGTGGGGGGGGGGGGGTGGCATGGAGCGGGGTGATTTAGCTAACATCAGGGATAATGGTTTGAGAAAAACTGAGAAGCACTGCAGTAGTGACGCGGATAAACAAAACATATTTTCAGGTGGCTCGATTTAAAAACAAGCTGGATCCGAGAAATCGAAAAGATTGGAAGTAATCAACACAAAAGCACAAGAAGCAACAGAAAGAGATATTTTCAGAAGAAAAGTTTCAGATGTACGAGGATTCCACGGAAGAGGCAATAAGGCAAAAGGTGTGAAATGGTTCGAAGAAAGAGCAGCGCGCTTCGTTACATGATCATTTAGTAATCGCGAAAGCGTTACGGAGATAATAGATAAACTCCAGTGGAAGACTCTGCAGGAGAGACACTCAGTAGCTCGGTACGGGTTTTTGTTGAAGTTCCGAGAACATACCTTCACCGGGGAGTCAAGCAGTATATTGCTACCTCCTACGTATATCTCGCGAAGAGACCATGAGGATAAAATCAGAGAGATTAGAGCCCACACAGAGGCATACCGACAATCCTTCTTTCCACGAACAATACGAGACTGGAATAGAAGGGAGAACCGGTAGAGGTACTCAAGGTATCCTCCGCCACACACCGTCAGGTGACTTGCGGAGTATGGATGTAGATGTAGATGAAGACCTAGCGTAAAGACGAAAGAATATAGGAGGAAAAGGCAAAGATTAAATAGAAACATTTGAAACTGTCGCGTAGCCCTTTTCTGACAGAGCGGAAGGAAAAAAAGAGACACACAATTTTCATCTCAGTTCGGCTCTCGCCTCTAAGTCGACTTCTAGCTCACATTTGGGACGGCAGAAAGAGATATTTTCAGAAGAAAAGTTCAAATATACAAGGATTCCACGGAAGAGGCAATAAGGCAAACGGTGTGAAATGGTTCGAAGAAAGAAGTAAGAGACCATGCGTAAAGATGAAAGAATATAGGGGAAGAGGATATTGTCGCGTAGCCCTTCTTTGCGAGAGCGGAACAGAAAAAAAGACACACAATTTTCATCTCAGTTCGGCTCTCGCCTCTAAGTCGAGTTCTAGCTCACATTTGGGGCGGCAGAAAGAGATATTTTCAGAAGAAAAGTTTCAAATATACAAGGATTCCACGGAAGAGGCAGTAAGGCAAAAGGTGTGAAATGGTTCAAAGAAAGAAGTAAGAGATCTGGCGTAAAGATGAAAGAATATAGGAGGAAAATGTAAAGATTAAATGGAAAGATTTGAAATTCTCACGTAACCCTTTTTTGCCAGAGCGGAAGGAAAAAAGGAGACACACAATTTTCATCTCAGTTCGGCTCTCGCCTCTAAGTCGAGTTCTAGCTCACATTTGGGACGGCTTGCAAACTAATCGATGAGGCGGCTCTGAAAGCGTTCCGCGCTGTCGGCACACGAAGCGCAGCTCCGCCCTCTACCCACCACCTACCGCCAGCTACACGGCGCGCCTGTTTGCATAATGCACCTGGCCAACTCCGCCAGCAGATAAGCCATTCCTAGCGACTGACCGATGTCCGAGCAATGAATTAATACTCACCTGCGGGTCAGGCTAGTCTGTGGCCTGACGTCATTATATACAAAACCCACAATGGAAATTCGTCGCCATATTCTATTACGTCACATTTTACGATCCCCCATTCAATAACGGTTCTCTCTCTCCCTCTCCTTCTCTCAGTTTCTCTGTCTCACGGCACACACACACACACACACACACACACACAGGCATTAAATTCCGTGTGCGTTCTTTTGGCCAATATAAGACTGGAGAAGTACAGTAGCATCAGCTTCCTGAGACCACCATGCGCCTGAAAAACGTAAGTGCAATTTTTGCACTATTTTGCTTGTCAAATATGCTGGGGGATCAAGCGAAACACTTATACACTACTGGCCATTAAAATTGCTACACCAAGAAGAAATGCAGATGATAAACGGGTATTCATTAGACAAATATTTTATACTAGAACTGACATGTGTTACATTTTCACGCAATTTACGTGCATAGATCCCGAGAAATCAGCACCCAGAACAACCACCTCTGGCCGTAATAACGGCCTTGATACGCCTGGGCATTGAGTCAAACAGAGCTTGGATGGCGTGTGCAGGTACAGCTGCCCATGCAACTTCAACACGATACCACAGTTCATCAAGAGCCACGACTGGCGTATTGTGACGAGCCAGTAGCTCGGCCACCATTGAGCAGACATTTTCAATTGGTGAGAGATCTGGAGAATGTGCTGGCCAGGGTAGCAGTCGAACATTGTCTGTATCCAGAAAGACCCTACAGGACCTGAAACATGCGGTCGTGCATTATCCTGCTGAAATGTAGGATTTCGAAGGGATCGAACGAAGGGTAGAGCCACGGGTCGTAACATATCTGAAATGTAACGTCCACTGTTCAAAGTGCCGTCAATGCGAACAAGAGGTGACCGAGACGTGTAACCAATGGCACTCCATACCATCACGCTGGGTGATACGCCAGTATGGTGATGACGAATACGCGCTTCCAATGTGCGTTCGCCGCGATGTCGCCAAACACGGATGCGACCGTCATTATGCTGTAAACAGAACCTGCATTCATCGAAAAAAATGACGTTTTGCCATTCGTGCATCCAGGTTCGTCGTTGAATACACCAACGCAGGCGCTCCTGTTTGTGATGCAGCGTCAAGGATAACCGCAGTCATGGTCTCCGAGCTGATAGTCCATGCTGCTGCAAACGTCGTCGAACTGTTCGTGCAGATGTTTGTTGTCTTGCAAACGTCCCCATCTTTTCACCAGGGACCCAGACGTGGCTGCACGATCCGTTACAGCCACGCGGACAAGATGCCTGTCATCTCTACTGTTAGTGATACGAGGCCGTTGGGATCCAGCACGGCGTTCCGTATTCCCCTCCTGAACACACCGATTCCATATTCTCCTAACAGTCATTGGATCTCGACCAACGCGAGCAGCACTGTGTCGCAATACGATAAACCGCAATAGCGATAGGCTACAATCCGACCTTTATCAAAGTCGGAAACGTGATGGTACGCATTTCTCCTCCTTACCCGAGGCATCACAACAACGTTTCACCAGGCAACGGCGGTCAACTGCTGTTTATGTATGAGAAATCAGTTGGTAACTTTCCTCATGTCAGCACGTTGAAGGTGTCGCCACCGGCGCCAACCTTGTGTGAATGCTCTGAAAATCTAATCATTTGCGTATCACAGCATCTTCTTCCTGGCGGTTAAATTTCGCATCTGTAGCACGTCATCTTCGTGGTGTAGCAATTTTAATGGCCAGTAGTGTATTTTACGCTAAAACCGAAACTTTAGAATGACACCTGCTTTTGCAGATTTGTTAGTAACAGCTATGGTGCATTATTGCTGATGCTAAAGGTACTTCAAAACAGAAAAATTACTTGCAACAGGTAAGTACCATATAGGTTCATGTATTAGAAAGTCTCGCTTTGCGTCTCGACAAATATCTAGTTGCAGCGCAATATAGCGGTAGTAAAATAGTGCTTGTTTCTGTGGCTGCATGACCTATTTTTAAGAGATAGGTGTCAGATAATTCAGCAGTGTGCGATTATAAAGATCTGCAAAATGTTATGCTTATTACAGGGCGGTCAAAATGTGAAAATTTATTAGTAGCACCTATGACAAATAAAATTATTACATGGTATTAATTTTTAATTTCCCTAAGGACGTATGAACATTACCCAGATTTTACCACAAAGTTCCTAAAAATATTTTAAAGTGTAATAAATCGATAATGTGTTGTATGCCATAATTGGCTCACAACGAAGCCGTTTCACAATGCTGCCTTAGAGTAACTCATTAAATCAGAGAGCCAGCCCGCATCTCGTGGTCGTGCGGTTGCGTTCTCGCTTCCCACGCCCGGGTTCCCGGGTTCGATTCCCGGCGGGGTCAGGGATTTTCTCTGCCTCGTGATGGCTGGGTGTTGTGTGCTGTCCTTAGGTTAGTTAGGTTTAAGTAGTTCTAAGTTCTAGGGGACTGATGACCATAGATGTTAAGTCCCATAGTGCTCAGAGCCATTTTTTTTTTTTTGCAGAGAGCCAGGAATAGGATAAAGCCCGTAGGAAACCTAAAAAAAGAGCGACGGCTTTCCCTTTTTTTCCTATAGTAAAAAAAAGAATAGCTTTCATACTTGCCAAGAACAAGCAAAGAGCCCTTGCGTTTATTTCTCCTAAGCATTTAGCCAAGTTCACTGCAGATACCAAGTGCAAATTTTTTAAGATGCCAGTGAGCCTAGCGAACGTTTGAACGACATCTATAGAGCTCATGGACTAGCATCGCAGCCGATAGATTGCCGTGTGCGTGGTTCGATTCGCGGCCGCATCGGAAATTTTCTTCTCTTGGAGTCTGGGTATTTGTGTTTTCCTAAAGACTTCGTCACATCTTCATCGCACAGACGCACAAGTCACCAAAGAAGCGTCAAATAGAAAGACTTCTATCTGGCGGGCGAACAACACGAGATGGTGTCTGTTGCCACTAATGTCATACGATCGTTTCATTTTCAAGACACACAGGAATTAATTACATCAGCTGCCACTGGGCATTTATTTACACTACTGGCCATTAAAATTGCTACACCACGAAGATGACGTGCTACAGACGCGAAATTTAACCAACAGGAAGAAAATGCTGTGATAATGCAAATGATAAGCTGTTCAGAGCATTCACACAAGGTTCGCCCGGTGGCGACACCTACAACGTGTTGACATGAGGAAAGTGTCCAACCGATTTCTCATACACAAACAGCAGTTGACCGGCGTTGCCTGGTGAAACGTTGTTGTGATGCCTCGTGTAAGGAGGAGAAATGCGTACCATCACATTTCCGACTTTGATAAAGGTCGGATTGTGGCCTATCGCTATTGCGGTTTATCGTATCGCGACCTCCAATGACTGTTAGCAGAATATGGAATCGGTGGGTTCAGGAGGGTAATACGGAACGCCGTGCTGGATCCCAACGGCCTCCTATCATTAGCAGTCGAGATGACAGGCATCTTATCCGCATGGCTGCAACGGATCGTGCAGCCACGTCTCGATCGCTGAGTCAACGATGGGGACGTTTGCGTGACGACCAGTCACTACTCTTGATGAACTGTGGTATCGTGTTGAAGCTTTATGTGCAGCTGTACCTGTACACGCCATCCAATTTTTGTTTGACTCAGTGCCCAGGCGTATCAAGGCTGTTATTACGGCCAGAGGTGGTTGGTCTGGGTACTGATTTCTCAGGATCTATGCACCCAAATTGAGTGAAAATGTAATCACATGTCAGTTCTAGTATAATATATTTGTCCAATGAATACCCGTTTATCATCTGCATTTCTTCTTGGTGTAGCAATTTTAATTGCCAGTAGTGTAGACACAGCGCAATATATCGGTAATAACATAGCGCTTGTTTTTGTGGCTGCATGACCTTTTTTTAAGAGATAGGTGTCAGAGAATTCAGTATTGTGGGATTATAAAGATCTGCAAAATGTTATACTTATTACAGCGTGGTTAAAACATGAAACTTTATTAGCAGTACCTATGACAAATAAAATGATTATACGCTATTAATTTTCTGTTTACCTAAGGACGTACGACCATTAACAAGATTTTTACCATAAAGTTCCTTAAAATATTTTAAAGTGTAGTAAATCGATAATGTGTTGCACGCCATAATTTGGCTCACTATGAAGCCGTTTCACAATACCGTCTTAGAGTAACTCATTAAAGCAGAGAGTCGGGAATAGGATAAAGTTCATAGGAAACCCAAAAAAGAGCGGCGACTTTCCCTTTTTTCCTTTAGTAAAAAAAAGAATAGCTCTCATACTTGGCGCGGCAAGCAAAGAGCCCCTGCGTTTATTTCTTCAAAGCATTTAGCCAAGTTCACTGCAGATATCAAATGCAATTTTTTTAAGATGCCAGTGAGCCTCGTGAACGTTTGGACGACATCTGTAGAGCTCATGGTCTAGTGGCTAGCATCGCAGCCGATAGATCGCCGTGTGCCTTGTTCGATTCCCGGCCGCATAGGAAATTTTCTTCGCTTGAGGACTGGGTGTTTGTGTTTTCCTACCCACTTCGCCACGTCTTCATCGCACAGATCCAAAAGTCACCAAAGAGGCGTCAAATAGAAAGACTTCTATCTGGCGGGCGAACAACGCGAGATGGTGTCTGTCGCCACTACCATACGATCGTTTCATTTTCAAGACACACAGGAATTAATACATTATCTACCAGTGGGCATTGATTTAAATTAATGGGGAAAGTTTAGTATTTGTGCTGGATGGGATTCGAACCCAGGTCTCCCGCTTACTAGGCAGTTGCGCTGGCCACATTGGTCTCTGCAGTTGCACGGACTACCCTAGCACTCCTTCCATCAGACCCAAATTCTCAACTTATGCACACATCCTCATTACTCATAGCATTCCACTGAGTCCTTTAAGATTTTGATCTAGGCATGCATCCACACTTAAATGATGATTGGCCATAGTCGCCTTAATCAAATATGCAGTATCTGTTGTTTTGGACGTGTCCAGAACAGACACCACTTACATAATTAAGGCGAGGTTGGCCAATGATCATTTCAGGGCGGTTGCACACCACACTCGGACTCATAGTGAATTTGCGGAATGCCACGAGTAAAGAGGATAATGATCAAGGGCACTACATTAGTAGCGTGTGGATAAATGGAGAATATGGTTCTGATGAGAAGCGTGAGAGCAGTCCATGCAGTGTCTGGATGGCGCAGTGGTCAGCGCAACTGCCTAGCAAGCAGGCGACGCAGGTTCAAATCTTGGTGCGGGACAAATTTTCAGTTTTCCCACTGATGTAAATCTATTCCCATTGGCAGCTAATGTCATTACTTCCTTTGTGTCTTCATTCATAGTGGCTGCAGGATCAAAACTGTGTCTGTTGTTCTGGACACGTCCGAACGAACGGATATCACAAATACGTTTCATTTTCTTCTGTACTAGCGAACTAGCGATGCAATGATATTCAAAATCTGCTTGACGCTCAGGGGCAGACCGTACGTCACCCCATAGTCCCGTGACGATTGAGGCAATGTTTATTGGCGACAAAAGTTCTGTTCTGCCCATCGAAATGCTCACTCCACAGCTAATCCTATTCTGTGGTCAGGGTGCTTTCGTTCATACAACTCAACTACTGCCCTCATGTGTCTTCTGCATCCTCTATAAAGAAGCAGAATATGCAATTTCTCTTAAGTTGTGATGGACATTCCTTTTTCAAATGAACAATCTCTCGATACACACGAACTTCACAAGCAGAATAGAAAGCTACATTTTCTCTGTTGCCCATTCATACGGATATCACGGCGGTATGGTACGCTGTTTCCCCTGTTATCTGACGCTGCGTATCTACGGATTTGGGTGTGAAACCAAAAATATCCGCATAACTGGCTGTTCAAAACAAATCCTAGGATCTAAATACTGTAAATTATCCGAAGATACTTATTTATTTACTACCAGCAGTTCAAAAACCTTCGATAGTTGATTAATAAAATAAAGAAAATTTAAGATTGTGGCTTTAATGCTTGAATTATTCTACCTAGTTCCCCTCCAGTGAGTACTACGTACAGAACGCAGAACGTTCGTACAACCACTTGAAACTGTCAGAGAAGTCCTTCTTGGAATGTTGAGCAAGTCGGGCGGCACGTTGGCTTGCTGTCAAACCGTTGACACTTCACGTGGATTTTTGCACTTTTTCTTTTTGCTGCAGGTTCGTATTGATAACACCGAGTCTCGTCACAAGTCGTGATTATTTTCCAGAAACGAATTTTCCGCATTTTTCATGGGAATCAAGGCACTCATCCACGCGTTATTGTTTTTGTTCTGGAGTCAACGTGTGCGGGACAAACTTTTCACAGGTTTTATCTTCTTTCAAAACGTTCTGGAAAATGTCTTGAACACAGCCGAACTTGAGATGTTGCTTCATTGTGATTTGTGACACAGCAGCATTGACACACAACGGTAACAAGTGCACTACTTAGCACTGTCTGCTCACAATTTACTGGTTGAATGAACATCTTTTGTTTACAATATGAGTTCAAGCTGCCACTGTAGCTTCTGCAGTGACGTCGCTTGTACGCGAAAAATGAGATCATTCTTGGTACTTACTGGAAGGACGGTGTATACTTGTGAAAATCACTTGAAAAAGTGTAGCTGGTACCAATATATTTGTAATTAACATAGCTACTGCGGTATATTATACGTCGATTAGTGAGAACTTTATAAAGTTCAACTAGGTATTAGCAGAATTACAGTACCTTAGGTTCCGGAAACGTTTTCCGCGAACAGTTTCTATACACCAATCTGTTCCGAAATTGAGTATATTCTCAAGAATCCGCTGAAACGATCGTAGAAATCCGCAAGAAACGTAATCAATGATATCTAGCAACTTACATCTCGATTAGAGTTCAGAAAGACTCTTTTTAAAACCAATAGTTGCTCATTTCGTCTAGGGATGTTGGCAAAGAGTGCATGTACAATTATTACTGTCAGTTACAGGAAAATATTATACATACTCGTAGCTTACACTTTCGTTTTGTTACTCTTTGATTGCCTACTCTCTTGCATGGTTTATTATTCATTGGTATGTTGTATTGCCTATATCGACGGAAATGGTTATGAAACTGAAATCAAGTGAAGAGATTATTACAAAATATAAGGTGTTCCACAAGAAAGACGGTAATACAGATCATTCTGAAAGGGAATCTATTTATACACATATGCTTTACTCTTAATAGTATCCAAGATACAGCTGTACACAGTTTATGATGTACGAAAACGGAGAATGTCGCATTACATTAAAACACCAGTAGTTGTGTTTTGTTGTCACATTCATTGTACGTCTCCCATCCATAAATGTTATGACCGTATTCAGTGACCCTTGTTCGCACTTTAAGTGTATGTGCATATTTCAAAAAAGGAAGTGGCTAAAGTATTTTAATAGCATTCCACCAAAGAGAAGCATGCTGTCCTGAGAATTTGAAATACCTAAGACACGTTCTCAACGGTGATTTTTCTATTGTCAGTGTACGATGTAGTCAATCAACACCATATAGCGCCATGAAGCCTTAAACGGGTGTGGTATGTAAAATGAAAACGAACCAGATAGACAAAAATAAGAAAACTGTTCCCTAATTCAAAAATTATAGTCATAAGGGTTCAAAAGTTATCCTACAGTAAGACGAGTCGGTCAACGCCCACATGGAAAAAACCTATGGGGATGGATGGGGAATGTAACAGCCCACATTTTGCCATTACTTTTGAGTACGCTGCAGAAATTGGGCTGGGAATCCCTTACTCCTCCTCTATACAGTCCTGCTCTCTCTCCGTTCTGTTACCATACTGTCACGTAGAAGAAGGTGTAATTAGACGAATGACGAACACTAACTTCAATTAACGAAGGTTTATTCAGCACTTGCACATACAAGAGCGCGGAGCGAACTCGCACCGGACAAAACACATACAATATATATAGCTACAGATCATTCCAGTACAATGATTATTGCCATTTGTGAATACTTCTAGAATGTACTCGAACCGAATATAGAAATTAAAATTGTACAGTCCAGGTGAGTTTTGAACTCACGACCCTCCATACAACAGTTTAGTATCATAACGACGGTGCTACTCAGCTTCTTCTGCAACATTGCTCCCTCCTTAATAGAACAGCGTCTCGGTGTTAACGTCCTCCTAGTCCGGGTAAGAGTCGTAAGTCCTGCATACCCCGACTCCCGATGACTGATGCTCGCCCTGGGGGTGATCTTAGAACTTCTTTTGCCGCTACGCTGTTCGTCACCTTTCCGCTTGTTCCCTGTCGCTGGAGCTTCGAATTTAGCCCGGGTGGCAGGATCCTTGTAGGGCTTCATACGAAGGACGTGGACTGTATCTCTGATCTCTCGTCGTCTCGCGTCTGGGTCGAAATCTTCATAAGTAACAACTGTCTTACAACCTTATAAGGTCCAAAGTAGCGCCTGAGGAGCTGCTCAGAGAAACCAACCTTCCGAACAGGAGTGAAGATCCAGATGAGGTCACCAGGCTGATAGACAACAGGGCGGTGGCTTGCGTCATACCTTCGGCGATCGTTTTCCTGAGCCTGCAGCGTGTGGAGTCGAGCTAACTGCCGAGCTTCCTCAGCTCTGGTTAACACCTGGGCGATATAGTCGTCGTCTTGGAAGATGTACAATGAATGTACAATGGAGCCTTGAAGATAGACAGTCGTGGCCGTCGATTTCCTTCAGACGAAGAGATGCACGCTTGGGAACATTCACTGTCCCGTAGCCAACCGCAGACATTTCTCCAGGAAAGCACTGACCGTCATTCCTCACAGTGGAATAAATGTATTAACAGGTATGGCGATTGCTTTCAAAATAATGTACACTTTACTTATCTTTTTTCATCAGTCTCGTTTTCGTTCGACTGCTCCACACAAACTGCCTGTAATGTTCCCAGGGCTTCATTTCGTTGAACTCGCCTTAACGTTGCATCACAAAGTGGTCACAGTGTAATAAGTTGTTCTTGAAATTGCTGTAACTTCAAATTAGAGAGTCGGATTATAGTCACGAAATGGAGGCCTAGCAACTAATCCAGAACCAGTAATGTAATCCGTCCAATTAGCACTTTGCAGTGAGTTGGGCAGAGGTCCTGAGCCACCATTACAATCGGTCCGATTTCGATACGGAAGCAGAACTCAGTGCAAGATCAAAACTCTGTGCCTAAAATCTAGCTGTTAAATTTGTAACTAAATGATATTATGATGAAAGATTTCTTCGTCAGCTAATTGTATACTTATCACTAGTTATACAAGCTTCTGTAATATTTATTCATCTTGTCCACTGATTTTCGGCGTAGCCCTACAACATGATTGTCAGAAAACAACTACCATCTTCTACGAGAATAGCATACTCCTGAACCACTTAGAGACGTTGGAGCCGAAAGGTGTAGTTCAAACAGCCGTAGAGTAAGAGTAATCATTTGTAGCACAACGAAGACATAGCGCAACCAAGACACAGCGCAAACATTTCAACTGAAGTAAAAGTAAAGAGACCGCTAGCAATTGCAGTTCCTTATTAACTATTAAATATTCCAACATCTTTGGAAGTATGATCCATACTCTGCGATCTATTTGTGTTTAGGTGTAACAGTTTTGTATTATAGCTTTTTTTCCTGATGATGAGACCATCCGTCGAAACAAGTTGGAATATTAAATAATTTCAGTAAATTAACAAAAAGACTTGTGACTGAAAACACTGTAAATTTTAGCAAATCGTCACGGACGAAACACAGCTAATATGTCTTTGAGTTTTGCGCAAACGAATCAGAGTCTGAGTTATTAAAACTAAAATGAAATTGTAAGTGAGGAATTGTCTCTGTTATAAGTTAGAACTAACATGGATTTACACATAATCATGAAGAATTACTTATAACTGCAGACAGAACTTACATGTAAGCAAAACATTCACGTCTATAACCAGATTAAAGAACACAACTGGCTGCTTCAGTCACGTTCAGTAGCAAAAAGTTACTTCAGTACGATGCGTTTCAATAGCATGCTGTCATCTTCGTTCACTCGTCTGTTCATTACACATTATTTTGTGTAACTACATACGACACGCGGACGATGTTTTCGTTATTGTGTGTTCCAGTGAAGTTAGATGGCGAAGTTGTATGGAGTGAATAAACGTTCCAGTTTCTGGCACATAAGTCACTAGACATAGATAATAACACCACTTATATTCTACGAAGCTGTGGCTATATGTAGGAAGTAGAAATACACCTTAAGATGGCAGTATGCTGCCGAACAGCGTGGTACTACAGTAATCATTACTATTAGACAACACTGAGTCAGCAAATTGTATTGTTTCTAAAGTTCGTGAGACAATCGCAGAAATCAATCAGAGCCACATGGCATGGATACATTCACGTATACCCTGAACCCTGATATTTGGTGGAAGTTACTTCGGGTACCACTACGTATCAACTCAGAAAAAATTCAAATCAAAAGAAAATAAATGCAACACACAGTGTGAGAATAGAATAACATATGTAGTAAGGAAAATTTGGACACGTGCTTGAAACATTAATTGCAGTTTACGGAATGGAAGCGATCAATGAAAATCGGGTAAAGCAATGTCCCAGATATTTATTGATCTCAATACCTTCCAATAAGTACGGTCTTCGTTTGGCAAGTACAGGACATAGGGGCAGTGTGTAGTACCTAAAAATTTCACTCAGTGTCTCTCTCTACTTACATTTATTCGCTGCTTATTTTCGAGGTTTTCTGCTATGTCTGATATTTATTCTGAGGTTTTAAAATGACTCTTTTGCTTGTAGCGTCTATTGCAAATTATTTCCTCTACATGCTGTCGTCTTCGACGACAATAGACGATCATTTGATGGAGAAAAGATATTAGAGCTAAGAATGTAGGTAAAGAGAAAGCCGAACCAACGCTTCTCGCAACTGCAAGAAATCTACATGAAAGTTCTTGTCAGATGCAATATGTAAACATCTTTAAAACGACAGACAAAATGACTTTGTAAGCAGCTCACAAAAAAGTGGTTTATTTGTTTAGCTGCACTTCTTTCATCGCGTGACTCCCTCCGTCGGAGGTTCGAGTCCTCCCTCGGGCATGGGTATGTGTGTTGTCCCTAGCGTAAGTTAGTTTAAGTTATATTAAGTAATGGGTAAGCTTAGGGACCGATGACCTCAGCAGTGGTCCCATAACACCTTACCATTTCCAATACTTCTTTCAAACCGCCTGAATGACAGTACATATCTGGTGTGCTCACAATCACCCAAGTCGCAAAGCGTTACAATTTGTGTAGATACATGGAATTGAATTTCTTTGAAGTTTTTCTTAAGATACAAGAGATAATGAAAGATCTACAAAACAACAGTAAGTTTTATTAACGTTTTTCTTGCTGCATTTCTGCCCGGGACTATACAATATTCAGGTTAATAACAGATCTTCTGGTAACAGTCACTTTCTAAAACCTAGTTTAATATTTCACTTCTAATTTATCGCTTGCAGCCATCTGTGACACACGCGATGCAAGAAATCGTAACATAATGTCGAAAAACGCAAAGGTAGTTACAAATAATCAGATTTTATGCACAGAAAATTTTTCAAAGCTTTGTGATTCCTTCATCTCCAAGAATTTTATACATCCATGCCCAGTTTTTTTTTCGGGCCCCTTGATGTCACACTGAATCACAAGTATTTTGGACAAGTGATAGTCACTCGCATCGGTTTGCCAAACACGTGTTACCAGAAGATAAACATTTCTTTTTAGCGTTAGTCATCTGGCGGAAATTATCATCTTGTGTTGGTCAGTACAGCGGTTTCGGCAGGTTGTCGATCAATTCATTAATTAATCTGGTCAGCTGTTGAAAACTGAATCACGCTTTACGGAGTACCGGATTCTTCGCTTGATGTTTCCACGTACTGTTCGAGCAAATAATGCTGGCAATTCAAATAAAAAACTTTGAGATACGACTTGCGATACCTCTGCCCGCACGAAAACAACAACCGGAAACCGGAAACTTTTCGGAAACAGCGACGTTTGAAATATGCGAATATGTAAAACCAAAATTTTTCGAAACAATTTAAATGACAATAGCACTCAATGCAATTTGATATGACCATAATGTTTTTAACAGACAAGAATCCCACTTGAATTATTACAGGCTATTAACAAAATGTAAAATAACGAAATCCATAATTTGCAAATTTGCTTATTACAATAATTAATTACCTTTTTAGGAATTCATAGCCCATTAAAGAACTTAGCCTATTGACTATTTAGGATTCACTTCAAATTTTGTCAAACATGCTGGGTTGAATTGTCGTAATTCTGAGTTTCCAAACATACTTCAATTGTAAGACTACTAAAATGTTGTATTCAAAATAACTACCTTCGTCAAATTACTTATACAGTTAAATGCAGAAAATATCAATTGCATTTATATGATTAACGGTCATTCAATAAACTTAGAATCAGTTCTTGAACATCATCAACACCTGTCACGTTTTTAGCACAAATATTGATTTTTGTTCATTGCCTACGTAAGGTGGTCAAAATATGACCTGTCATTTTAAACTGGAAGTAATTTCACCATTTTTGATACTCTGGCTCACACTAATAGAGACTGTCTTGATTTGAATATGAGCGGACGTATGTTAGAGGTGTTCGACTATGCTCTAGTATTGCACAATTGTGGCGTCTCTTGTGAAATGTACCGTCGAGACATAGTCTTGTAGTGGTATAATTGGATCGCTGTTACTGGATTGTACGTCCAGTGTTTTGTATTGCACTTTGAAAATCTTTACCATAACTGCACTGAACAGATTATGATCTTGAAGAAATTAACAATGCAAATTCAACATCGAGAACAACGTTGTGAAACAGGATAATTAAAGTTTTACGAAGTATTTCGTATTTCTCACAACTATGGATTATATGAGCTGAGTGTTTCTGAAGGTGAAAGCTAAACCCAAACCCACTGAAGACACCAGTCCCAACATTCTATCTCAGCAACAATTGAGAAAAACTAATGTCTTCGGATAGTACTCGGAGACAACGTATTACAACGGAAAAGCAATACAAAGAGCCTGATTGTCACGTTGAATATATCACTTACCTACCTGCAACATCTACGGAAATCAGTTTCAAAAGTACAGAGCCGCAATAAAATATTCCAAAAGCTAAATGAGGAGCCGACACAAACACTCTGACAAAATTCTTTTGAAGGTCTTATGAGACCAAACTGCTGAGGTCATCGATCCCTACGCTTAAGCACTACTTAATCTAACTTAAAATAACTTGTGTTATGGACGACACACACACTCATGCCCGAGAGAGAACTCGAAACTCCGACGGGGGGAGCCGCGCGGACCGTGACACGGCGCGTTAGACGGTGCGACTACCCCGCGTGGCACACACTGACACAGAGCATCACTGCCTTTCATTTATTCATCAGCTGAGTACAGTTCAGTTGTTTGGTTACACAGTTCCTACATCAAGTTAGTGGACGTTCATCTGCGAAGTGCCGAGCCCGTTGTATCTGATCCACTTCTGCCTACACCTGTTCTGTGGCTACCGGCTGGAAGCAATACCACTCCACCTTACGTAGACGACTCTAAACTCTCACTCAATAAAAGACAAGAATACAGAAAAAAAAATATCTCTCTTTCCATACATGGAATCATTCATCTAGGTCCAATTGAATTCAGCAACGATCATGTTGAAATCTCGTCAACCTCATCGGCGAAGAGAACACTAGCTCCTCAGAATTCAACTGTGGAATTCTCATTGCACTCTTAGTGTTACCGCCATTGTTTTTAATTTCCCTAATGGCTGTATTGACTTCCGAGAATCACTTCTTTTCACAAACTGAGACTCGGTCCCGAATAAAACAGTGACCCGAATACAGAATAAATTTCCTTTTTTTGTCATCAGACTACCGGTTTCGGTCTGTAATGACCATCCTCAGTCTATTCTATAAAAACATATACATTAGGACATGGTTTTATAGTACACGTTTTTATAGAACATGTACATTAGGACATGTTTTTATAGAACAGATCTGAAACCGGTAATCTGTTCACAAAAAATTTGTGACCACAGACGTAAAGGAAAGGAAATTTAATATTTTGGCTTAGCTTTTCTGCACTTCCTACATATTTCATTTCAAAGTGACTTGTATTTCTGTAGTCCTGAATTTCCCTAAAACATTTACGTTCGTCAGTTTCCAGGTTGCTTAGGTAATTTTTGGAAAATAAAATAGCAACATAGGAGTTTGAAATGCCAACGAATTCTAGGAAATTACAAGTTCTATTTGACAGAGAACACACTTGAGTCGCCCCCTTGAATGATATGCTTGCGGACTGATCGGCTGCAGTAAGGTAATGCCCCACACACCGGCTGTCCGCATTTGCTGACAACAATGAAACTGACACGCTTCTTGCCTCCACAGGTAAAATTGGCATATCAAAGGGAGACAAGGAAGGCAACAGAGAAAGGGGAATAGCCTGCGTAAAGAAAAAAGAATTTTAAAAATCACTGACTTCTCTGATCAGGGGGTTTCCGCTAACAAATAAAAACAGCATTCCTCTCATTTACACGCTCGCATAGCCGTAGTCTGGGTACCTGTGGCCTGCGGTCGTAGTGCTAACAAGGGGAGGCCGCCAATTGTGAAATTCAGATTCGATTCATACTGCTCATAATAAAAGCTCATGGCCAGAGGTGTAATGTGGCAAAGCACCAAGATGCACTTCTAAGCCGTTGTCGAGAAAATCGACAATTAAAAGAAACCGTTTCGGTGAAATACTCTCTACGATTAATAATTTTCTACATTGTCGTGGCGCAGCGGTAAGCGCTCGGGTTCGTAATCCGAAAGTCGCCGGATCGAATCTCGCGCCATGCAATTCTTTTATTATTAGTTTTTTGTAATTCAAACATTAATGAATTGCTTATGCATGTTGGTGAAGGCGGATCGCTCTCCAATTGTACCGCCTCCATTTTTCCGTTTGTTTAACAGGGTGTACCAAAGCTCTCACGTCCGCACTGATTTTCGACGATGTTATAAGTTGCGCTAGAGACCGCATCTACCTTCTTTCGAAGTTAGCAGGCAACTACGCTGTTATGCGGCGGCTCGTTTCGGCCCATTCAACATCTGTCCTTCAAGTGTAACGAGCGAGTAACGGAGTTTATATTTCATACCTGCCACAGCAAATTTGTACTCGTGGGGTCTCTATTCTAATTCGAATGTTTGACTTACGCTATACGTATTCGTTTCGGAATATCGTTTCTACGTCTTCCGTTAACTATACGTGGTTAATATTATGAAGACAATTAATAACATTTGTGAAATACAACTTTATTTGCGGAAAACATAACGATGTTCGAAATCGCCAGTTTTTCCACGACAAACGACTTTCAACAACTTATTATATTCATAATCGTTGCAACTGATTGCCGGGAATTATATATATATAATCAGTGCGGACGTGAGAGCTTTGGTACACCCTGTTAAACAAACGGAAAAATGGAGGCGGTACAATTGGAGAGCGATCCGCCTTCACCAAGATGCATAAGCAATTCATTAACAGTTTATATATATATATATATATATATATATATATATATATATATATATATATATATATATATATATATATATATATATATATATGAATTACAAAAAACTAATAATAAAAAATACTGCATGGCGCGAGATTCGATCCGGCGACTTTCAGATTATGAACCCGAGCGCTTACCGCTGCGCCACGACGCTGTAGAACATTGTTACCCGTAGAGAGTGTTTCACCACAACGGTTTCTTTTAACTGTCGATTTTATCGACAACGGCTGAGAAGTGCATCTTGGTGCTTTGCCACATTACACCTCTGGCCATGAGCTTTTATTATGCGCAGTATGAATCGAATCTGAATTTCACAATTGGCGGCCTCCCCTTGTAAGTGAAACATTGATAATTGTGAGTGTAACATCTGTACGTTATTAATCGTGTAACTTATGCTAAAGCAATGTAAAGGGTGATTAAGAAACGTTTACAAACTGAGCATACAACAATGATCAGTAATCAGATAGGAACCGGAGGTCGCAAACGTAGTGAGGGGGCGCTGCGCTCAAGAGAGGGCGTTGCTATAGAAACACAGGCGGAGCGCACGCAGACCGTCGTCATTCACGCAGTGGAAACGTTGGGAGTAACATGGATAGCTACACCTACGGCAAAATGGCTAAGATGCAGTTGATTTATGGCGCGGCCAGCTGCAGTGGACGAAAGCCGTGTGATTATATCGTGCAAAACATTCCGATAGAAGGGTGCTGTGCCACACATCATTCGCCACTTTGCATCGCCGATCATGTGAAACCGGCTCGCTTCATGTGCACAAGTTGGATGCACGGCGCAAAGAAATAACAGGAACAGTTGCGACGGAAGAAAGTGTTCTCGAAAGGGTGCAACGTACCCCGTCAACAAGTAAGCGAGGTGTATCCCGCGCCACTCATGTCCTCCAATCTACCGTCTGGCGTTTTGTACACGACGAAGTACTGCATCCGTTCCATTTCCAACGCGTTCATGCATTGCAAGCGGGAAACTACGTATAATAAGCAAAAGTTTGCGTGGTGAAAAGAGTGCATTGAAGGCCTCAGAGAGCCGGAGGATTTGTCTGATGATCTGATAGAAGAAGAAACAGGAGTCGATAGGGAAGTTATAGGTGATCCACCATTACAATCACAATTTAAAAGATCTTTGGAAGATTAGCATGAAATAAGGCAGAAGGGATAGATTACATTCCATCAGAATTTCTAATATCATTGTGGGAAGAGGCAACAAAACGACTATTCACATTGGTGTGTAGAATCTATGAGACTGGCGACATATCAATAGACTTCCGAAAAAACGTCATCCACACAATTCCGAAGAGTGCAAGAGCTGACAAGTGCCAGAATTATCGTGCAATCTGCTTAGCAGCTTATGCATCCAAGTTGCTGACAAGAATAATATACAGAAGGATGGAAAAGAAAATCGAAGCTCTGTTAGATGAAGATCAGTTTGGCTTTAGGAAAGGTTAAGACACGAGAGGAGCAGTTCAGTCGTTGCGCTTGATAACGGAGGCACGGCTGATACAAAATCAAGACGCGTTCGAAGGATTTATTGATATGAAAAAAGCGCTCGTGAATGTCAAATGGTTCAAGATGCTCGAAATTCTGTTGCAGACCAAAGCTTCGTAGCTGTTGTTCTCTTCGCCGATGAGGCTGCGTTCTCACTCAAGGATGTGGTGAACGTTGACAGTCTCGAAACGTGGGCGCATGTGAACCCACATGCTACTTGTACGCATGCCTCACGACGCAAATTTACCCTTAACATGTAGGTTGGCATAGTCTGTTTAACTGGACCGTATATTCTCCCGGACTGACTTAATGGTCGCGCGTATCTCGTATTTCTGCGAGATACACTAGCAGGGATGCTGAGTGATGTTCCCATATCTATTTGTCGCCGCTTTTGATTTCAGCACGACAGTGCCCTCGCGCATTTCAGCAGACAAGTGAGGGCACATCTACAGTCAACCTTTCCCGGCCGCTGGATTGTTCGCGGTGGGCCACTCGTATGAACACCCCAATCGATTTTCGCCTGTGGGTGTATCTGAAGTGCCTAGTGCATGAAACATGTGTTACATTCCCGGAAGACCTAATGAGCAGGATTCTAACGACAACAGGATGTCTTCGAGATACACCAGGTATCTTTGAGAGGTTGTGACGTTCAAAGTTGCGTCGACGTCCGGCGAACCCAACCCTGGATCGCTGCCTGAGCAGGGCCAGGCAGAACTGCGTTAATTCTCAACAATTGAGGATGGCTAAATTCTCCAAACCGTGACAGCAGTAAGGCGGTGTAGATGGCACCACATATCTCCAAGGGCTGCCCCTTACGTGCTTTCGAAGATACCCTAGAATAACCAAATCAATCTATTGTGCGTTTAGATATTATTCGTTTCGCCGGCCGGGGTGGCCGAGCGGTTCTAGGCACTACAGTCTGGAACCGCGCGACCGCTACGGTCGCAGGTTCGAATCCTGCTTCGGGCATGGATGTGTGTGATGTCCTTAGGTTAGTTAGGTTTAAGTAGTTCTAAGTTCTAGGCAACTGATGACCTTAGAAGTTAAGTCTCATAGTGCTCAGAGCCATTTGAACCATTTATTATTCTTTTCGTATATTCATTTACTTGTCTATAGTTCCTGTCTCCATAGTTCATACTGTACAAGGGATCGTGTAAGAGAAACAGATGCTAAATAAATTAATGAAGTGCGACAGTGTCTACGGGCTTCTTCAGCACCTGGGATCGACCAGCAAACATTGCTGCATAAGTTAGCCAAAGCCAACAAACCTCTGGGCCGGGCGGGGCCAGGGTATTGTGCCAGCAAAGCCCTTTGAATGCTGCCGGCCGGCCGCAACTAGACTTGCAAAACAGCGGCCGCGCTGAGGTGTGGGGAGTGTTGACCTGCGTCCCTATCGACTGCGGAGCGGAGCGAGGCGAGGTCAGGACCCGCCCACGCCACACGTGCTGACGTGGCAGACGTGCACCGCCCACAGCAGGGCGCAACAAGTACGCCGTACGTTACCCTGCCATCTCACAGCCCTCTGTCTCATTTTGCTTATCATTCGTTTTCGTTCAGTTTCACGATGCGGAGCTACTAACGTTTTCACTACGTATATTTAGAGTGTTTATTATCAGCCGTTCAGTACGTTTCTATTCAATTAGATTTGCTAACGTGTCAGTTACAGTTAATAAAACAGCTTTATGAATACATAAAAAGTAGGATGAGTAGAGTACAATCTTATATATATATATATATATATATATATATATATATATATATATATATATATATGCTTGATCTATTACACGAGATTGCTGAAAATACTGGGCTAAAAATATCCTATGACAAAACCGAGTATATAGAACACAAACATAATACAGAAAAGTTTATGAAAACAACGTATGGAAAAATTAAATAGAGTTGATAGATTCAAATACCTGGGGGAGTGGATCCAAGCCAATGGACTGGATAACACAAAAAATAAAGAAAGAATAAAAAAGTTAGAATTCACATACAAATTTACACAAAACTACTACAATAAGAAATCAATATCCATACAAGCGAAGATTAAACATTATAATTCAGTTATTAGTACACAAGCAATGTATGGATCAGAGTGCCTAACACGGAATAAGAAAGGTGAATTAAGAGAACTAGAATAAAGAGAGAGAAAAATACTAAGAAAAATTCAAGGTCCTGAGAAAAACAAGGAAAATAGGTGGATTAAAAGGAGAAATGAAGACCTATACAAATATACAGAAAAGATCACAGATACAATGAGGAAGGGACGGCTAAAATGTTATGGACATTTAAAAAGAATGGATGAAACACGGATTAAAAAGAAAATTTTTAATTACGTTAGTAAGCTGAAAAAAACTGTAGGATGGATAGAAGCAGTAAAGAAAGACGCCAACAAAATAGGTGTTACAGAAGAAATAATAGGTGACAGGAATCACTTTAGGCTACTTACAGAAAACGCAAACTATGAAGAAGATGAGCCAAAACCTCGACCCAAGAGAGTGTGGACAGATGAGCAGAGACTAGCAGTTGGCGAGAAAATGAAGAAGTATTGGGAAGAACGGAAGAAAAATAAACACCATAAGTCTTAAGTTGTATGCTGTCCATAGCTGGCCAAATTCATATATATTTGTGTGTGTGTGTGTGTGTGTGTGTGTGTGTGTGTATGTGTATTACAGTTGATATTAATAACTATATTACTGTGCAGACATTTACACATTAATCGCCTGGTCTTAGAGCTTACAATTACTTATGGCTATTTAAGCATTGAAACTACGCTGAAGCGCCAAAGAAAGTGGTATAGGCGTGCGTATTCAAATACAGACATACGTAAACAGGCAGAATACGGCGCTACGGTCGGTAACACCTATGTAAGGGCAATTGTTACATCGGTTGCTGCTGCTACAATGGCAGGTTATCAAGATTGAAGTGAGTTTGAACGTGGTATTATAGTCGGCGTACGAGCGATGGGGGACAGCATCTCCGAGGTAGCGATGAAGTGGGGATTTTCCCGTACGAACATTTCACGAGTGTACCGTGAATATAAGGAATTCGGTAAAACGACAAATCTCCAACATCGCCGCGGCCGGAAAAAGATCAAGCAAGAACGGGACCAACGAAGACTGAAGAGAATCTTTCAACGTGACGGAAGTGCAACCCTTCCGCAAATTTCAGTGTTGGACCACCAACAAGTGTTAGCGTGCGAAACATTCAACGAAACATCATCGATATGGGCTTTCGGAGCCGAAGGCCCTCTGGTGTATCTTTATGACTGCTCGACACAAAGCCTTACGCCTAGCCCGGGCCCGTCAGCTTCAACATTGGACTGTTGATGGCTGGAAACATGTTGCGTGGTTGGACTAGTCCCGTTTCAAATTGTATCGAGCGGATGGACTTGTACGGTTATGGAGACAACCTCATGAATCAACAGATCCTGCAAGTCAGCAGGGGCTGTTCAAGCTGGTGGAGGTTCTGTAATGGTGTGGGGCGTGTGCATTTCGAGTGGTATGGGTCCCTGACACGTCTATATACGACTCTGACAGGTGACACGTACGTAAGAATGCCGTCTGATCACCTGCATCCAGTCACGCCCATTGTGCATTCCGACGGACTTGGGCAAATCCATTAGGACAAAGCGACAACCCACACGTCCGCAATTGATACAGGGTGGTTCCAGGAACGCACGTCTGAGTTTAAACACTTCTTCTGTCCACCGAACTCCCCAGACATCAACATTATTGAGCATATCTTGCAACGTCCTGTTCAGGAGAGATCTCCACCCTCCCCTATTCTTAGGGATTTATGGACAGCCCTGTAGGATTCATGGTCTCAATTACCTCCAGCACTATTTCAGACATTATTCTATACCACATCGTGTTGCGACACTACTACGTGACCGGCCGGCGTGGTCGAGCGGTTCTAGGCGCTACAGTCTGGAACCGCGTGACCGCTACGGTCGCAGGCTCGAATCCTGCCCCGCGCATGGATGTGTGCGATGTCCTTAGGTTACTTAGGTATAAGTAGTTCTAAGTTCTAGGGGACTGATGACCTCAGACGTTGAGTCCCATAGTGCTCAGAGCCATTTGAACCACCACTACGTGTTTGCGGGTGCCCTAAGCGATACAGCTTCTTTGGCTCTTCAGTATATTATAATTACTTACAGCCATATAAACGCGTAACTCTAATTTGATATTGCAGTATCAATGTTGTACAGATGTACGATGCAAAGTTCCTTCGGACATGCAACATTGTTCACTACTGGCGATTAAAATTCCTACACCACGAAGATGACGTGCTGCAGACGAGAAATTTAACCGACAGGAAGAAGATGCTGTGATATGCAAATGATTAGCCGTTCAGAGTATTCACACAAGGTTGGAGCCGGTGGCGACACCTACAACGTGCTGACATGAGGAAAGAGTCCAATCGATTTCTCATACACAAACAGCAGTTGACCGGCATTGCCTGGTGAAACGTTGTTATGATGCCTCGTGTAAGGAGGAGAAATGCGTACCATCATGTTTCCGACTTTGATAAAGGTCGGATTGTAGCCAATCGCGACATTGCTCAGCATGGACTATCAGCTCGGAGACCATGGCTGCGGTTACCCTTGACGCTGCATCACAAACAGGAGCGCCTGCGATGGTGTAGTCAACGACGAACCTGGGTGTACGGATAGTAAAAAGTCATTTTTTCGGATGAATCCAGGTTCTGTTTACAGCAACATGATGGTCGCATCCATGTTTGGCGACATCGCGGTGAACGCACATTGGAAGCGTGTATTTGTCATCACCATACTGGCATATCACCCGGCGTGATGGTATGGGGTGCCATTGGTTACACGCCTCGGTCACCTCTTGTTCGCATTGACGGCACTTTGAACAGTGGGCGCTACATTTCAGATGTGTTACGAGCCGTGGCTCTACCCTTCATTCGATCCCTGCGAAATCCTTCATATCAGCAGGATAATGCACGACCGCATGTTGCAGTTCCTGTATGGGCCTTTCTGGATACAGAAAATGTTTGACTGCTTCCCTAGCCAGCACATTCTCCAGATCTCTCACCAACTGAAAACGCCTGGTCAATGGTGGCCGAGCAACTGGCTCGTCACAATACGCCAGTCACTACTCTTGATGAACTGTGGTGAACTGTGGTATCGTGTTGAAGCTTCATGGGCAGCTGTACCTGTACACGCCATCCAAGCTCTGTTTGGCTCAATGCCCAGACGTATCAAGGCCGTTATTACGGCCATAGGTGGTTGTTCTGGGTACTGATTTCTCGGGATCTATGCACTAAAATTGCGTGAAAATGTAATCATATGTCAGTTCTAGTATAATATATTTGTCCAATGAATACTCGTTTATCATCTGCATTTCTTCTTGGTGTAGCAATTTTAATGGTCAGTAGCGTATTTCTCCACCGACAATGGGCAAGCGAGTTCCAGTGTCCCCTGTACAGGAATATACACAATAAATGTAAAAGTACAGGTTTTTGACACATGGTTGACGACGTATGGATTTTGGGTCTGGCTATGAAGCGCGCTCGGATGATACAATGGTAAGGCGACCCTCGACATAAGCGTGTAATCTGGGTTCGAGTTACGGTCCGGCACAAATTTTCATTGTTGTTATTCCGTTACACAGCTGACGGTTGTCCACATTCGCAGCTGCGAATAGATTTCTTATATTTTTTGAAAGGCATCATGTTTACGCCAGTGACTGTTAATCTTTTTATTTCCACTATTGCAATTTCGGCCTTAGGCCATTATCAAGTGCAGATGAAATACTAAATGTTTATAAAATATTTTACAAAAAAACGTTGTGTATTCTGACATTTTTGTAAAATATTTGATAAACATTTTGTATTTCATCTGCACTTGATAATGGCCAAAGGCCGAAATCGCAATAGCTGAAATAAAAATTTTAACAGTCACTGGCGTAAACATGATGTCTTTAAAAAAAATTTTGATGACTGTGAATCCCAGTTATGAAATTTAGATTTCTTATAGTTCCAATCGTATGATTGTTGGAAACAATTTACTAAAATGTACAGCTACTTAAAGCACAATTTTTGAAAATCACTCTCCACGAATAAATCAAGTGTGTAAAAATCCTTGCTCTTTTAGCAAAGTTTTAAAAACTTCTTTAAACATACCTAAGGCAATCAAGTGAGCTGTTTTTGGCAATTTTTTTGAAGAATTTCAGCCTCATATGTTCGTGCAAATAGCGTGTGTGAGAAATTGGTGGGTTTGGTACATCTATCATAGCGTTATTTCTTGTATTGTGCAAACGAACATTCTTTGATAGTATGAGTTTTTGTTTAAATTTGCTACGGAATAAATTAAAGAACTATAGATGTAAACTCTAGGGACTCTCATAATGTTAAGTGATGTGAACTGGTATATTACCGTTATTGACCATATCTGTTCACCTGAGTGACTGGTCACGTAAGGCTTAAGAAAATTGTCCAGAGTGTTTTCATTAGCTAATCTAATACGAAGTACATTGACAGTCATTAATCTGAAACAGCAGAAAGACTGGTGCACAACGAATCTTTAGACACACACATCTGGCAGCGTTCACTGGATTTGTCGACCTGGAAAAAGCGTTCGATAATGTAAAATGGTGCAAGATGTCATAAATTTTGAGAAAAATAGTGGTACGATGTGGAGAAAGAAGGGTAAGACACAACATTTACAACAACCGAGAGGGAACAATAAGACTGGAAGACCAAGAACAAAGTTCTCAGATTAAAAAGATTGTAAGTGTGGGTTGCAGGTGTGCAGTCTTTCGCATCGACTTTTCAGTCTATACATCGAAGAAGCAAAGATGTAAATGAAAAGAAGGTTCAGCAGTAGAAATAAAATTCAAGGTGAAAGGACATCAATGATATATTCACTGATGATATTGCTATCCTGAGTGAAAGACGAATTAGATGATCTGCTGAATGGGATAAACGATCTAATGAGTACATAATATAGATTGAGAGTAAATCGAAGAAAGACGAAAGTAATGAGAAGTAGCTGAAATGAGAACAGCGAGAAACTTAACATTAGAGTTGAGGATTAGGAGGTAGACGAATTTAAGGAATTCTGCTACCCAGGTAACAAAGTAAACCATGACGGTCGATGCAAGGAGACCATCAAAAGCAGACTAGTACTGGCAAAAAGGCCAATCCATGCCAAGAGAAGTCTACTAGTATCGGGCTGTGGTCCTACAGAAGAATGTTGAAAACTGGGTTGATTGATAAGGTTAGGAATGAGGGGGTTCTTCGCAGAACTGATGAGGAAAAGAACATACGAAAAACCCTGACAAGAAGAAGGTACAGGATGATTGGACATATGTTAAGACATCAGGGAATAACTTGTATGGTACTAGAGGGACCTGTAGAAACTGAGAGATTAGATAAATTTCTTACTACTGTTACTAGGTATTCTCGTTTCTCATAGTTTGTGTGTTTATTTTTTAAAGCTATTTATTGCTATGGAAGTGACTTCAGCTGAGAAGTTCTGCTACGCCTGACTGCTACGCCTTGTCTATGTATTTATTGCAGTGCATTTCAGACAGTAGTTTTCAGGTGTGAAAGAAACTGACAGTCAATGTAACGCTAGTCTGCTACAGAACAAGATGATTCCTCCAAGGAGAAGGGAAAGGAAGAAAATTCCGATTAACTTATCGAAAAAACTATCCCGAAATTTGCTAGAACCTAATTATGGAAATCACGACAAACCTAAATCAGCGTAGTGGCACTGGAATTTGAACCCACTACCCAGAATCTTAATCACCTCGCACTTTGTATATGTGTAAAATATTGAATAAATTTGCATCGTCGAAAACACAGACGTCTGTCAGAGGCAATATCTGTGCTTCCACCATTCCAAGTACGTACTAAGCTCAAAAAATTGGCCTAACGTACAGTTACAGTAATGAGAAAGGAAAACCATAATTGACAGTCCCATTACGGTCTTACACGGCTTGGCACTCGGTACCAGTCCTGCATAAAGCAAATTGCCTTCACGCACGAAAGTAGGCGTGGCAGCACACTCATCCGGTGACGAACGACAGTCGGTGTCCTGCTGACGTGAATCAACGCGACAGCTAATCCTGAAGTGTGTTTTGGGTTAGGCTTCGTACCGAACTGTCTATATAGGAGTCCTCCATCTGCTGACAGCCGACAAAAACCTTTTGGCTGTTGTTTCCTGACAAATCGGAAATTTCAGTCTCATAATCACCAACATATAGCACGAATTGAGAATTTGAGACGAAATAAGTATTCTAAATTAAATGTCATTTCTGGATTACTACTTCGTGAATAGTTTGTAATATTACGTTATGACCCAACGAAACTACTTTTGTCCGGCCATAACTGTGGGTTCTTTGATTTCTCAGTGAGTTGACACATAAACTCTAACTCATGAAATATTAGTTCACTTCATTACATTAATGAATAAAATATTGGCTTAACTTTGACATACTTCTTTGTCACAGGTATACTGGATAATTTACAACTGTCATTGATTATGAGAACATCACTTTATGCACACCTTAATGAACTGTTCTCTTGAAGTACAGTCGTCGACGTATAAAACAGTACAAGTTCATATGAGGCTTTAACAACTCACTGACCGTTCACTATAATGTTGACTGATGCAGTTGCGGTCTTGAACTGGTGGACTGTCTCGCTAATGTCTGTGGTATCGATTCGCGTTGCAGACTTTTCAGTGGCACCGCGATCTCTGAACGATACCATACATAACACGTACACAGGGTGTGTAGACGCGAGTAGACCATCAGGTACTCAGTGCCTGATCTGTCGCTGATGTGTGCAGTGGAAATATTGGAGGGCAGCCACCACGAGAAGGTAACTGGATGACAAGGCGTAAAGTCACAGGAAGTGTTGTTTCAAATACGGATATTTCTCGTACCTTGGATTTTGTTGTGGTTTTTCACGCATGAGGAACAAGTATAGACACGAGATCTGAGTATTCTGTTGCAGAAAACTATGTACTGAACTTGGCAACACGTCGAGAGCTAACCGACTTTTAATGTTGTGTTAGGAATTGTAGAGTAAAAACCCCCACAGCCCAAACTCCTTCAGCATAGGACTGTGCCAACAGAGGCCAGCGCAAGGTGTAAACGTTTGGACTAAGTCAGTTACCAAGTGTGCGACATTGACGCTTCCTTGCGTGAGAGCGAGCTAGCTCGGCGGAAAAGTGTAAGACAAGTGCACACCTAAGTGCTTTCAAATGATTCAAATGGCTCTAAGCACTATGGGACTTAACATCTCAAGTCATCAGTCCCCCAGACTTACAACTACTTAAGCCTAACCAACCTAAGGATATAACACGCATCCATGCCCGAGGCAGGATTCGAACCTGCGACCATAGCAACAGCGTGGTACCGGACTGAATCGCCTAGAACCGCTCGGCCACAGCGGCCGGTGAAGTTCTTTCGTTGTCCTCATAATATTAAGTAATGTGCACAAGATAGGATGCAACAACGCCTATTATTGATATGATGGAGTGTTTACGGCACAGAAAAAAATCCATTAAGATAACCTCGTGGAGCCAGAGACTGCTGACCACTCGTAATAAATTGGTTTGATTCGGTAATTACGTATGACGTCTCACAGCAAAGCCTCTCCACAATCCGATATAAATACGCGGACCATTTAGTTTAGTGGCACTCAATCACAAGGGGAGATGGCATCCTTGTCATTCTCTGATTATTGTATTGCAACATCTTGTGTACGATTATTCCAGTATTGTCACACTGGCATATTATAGTCTCACTGCCAAGCGAGATGACAACAGTTTCTTAACCACAGTCCAGGACTGCAGCTGCCACTGATGGGTCGCCAAGTGGTCCACTAACACTATCATATTTCGAGGCATGAGCTACTCTGGTACTTCAGTTTCGTAGAGACCAGCGGGCTCGCCTAACCAGCAGGTCAGGATCAGCATACATTACGTCAGATTTCTCAGCATCCAACACTGTCGTCAATCTGGTGGGACAATGAAGGCAGTGACCAGAGACGGATTGAGCACTCTCAGCGTAGCGTGTGAATAAATTACACACACGCACACACACACACACACACACACACACACACACACACACACACCGTGGTCACTCATTCTTTGCAGCGATTTGCTGCATGGGAAGCGCCTGGGGTTTGGTATGTGGGCAACCCGCCAGACCGCGAGTCGCCGGCCAATGCTTTCGCCGACGCAGTGACCTCCGGCTGCTTGACTCTGCCACTGATGACAGCAGATACCGCTACAGCCTACGTCGCCATTGCCAATCGCTGAGGCCACAGCTATGAGATGCATACTGAATCATAAACTGAGTAATAATCAAACTAGTATGAGATTTTCACTCTGCAGCGGAGTGTGCGCTGATATGAAACTTCTTGGAAGATTAAAACAGTGTGCCGGACCGAGACTCGAACTCGGGACCTTTGCCTTTGGCTGGCAAGTGCTCTACCACTGAGCTACCCAAGCACGACTCACGCCCCGTTCTCACAGCTTTACTTCTGCCAGTACCTCGTCTCCTACCTTCCAAACTTAACAGAAGCTTTCTTTCTGAAGTGCTAGTTCTGCAAGGTTCGCAGGAGAGCTTCTGTAAAGTTTGGAAGGTAGAAGACGAGGTACTGGCAGAAGTAAAGCTGTGAGGACGGGGCGTGAATCGTGCTTCGGTAGCTCAGCTGGTAGAGCACTTGCCAGCCAAAGGCAAAGGTGCCGAGTTCGAGTCTCGGTCCGGCACACAGTTTTAATCTGTCAGGAAGTTTCAATAACCAACCTTCCTTCATTGGCATCCAACAACGTCCTACATTTTCTCAGGCCACATATCCTGAGAAAACAGATGGCATTCCTTCTCGGAAGTGAGGGACTCCAACAGTGGAATAATGATCGATGCAAGATGTATGGGTCTTAGCATTTAGCAGATGACACCAGAATTAGTATCTACGACTTCCAAACTATCTGGGGTGGATTTTCAGTGTCACAGTGGCAATGTTTCCACATGCATAAACCGCCCTACATATCGTGTGTGTGTGAAATCTTATGGGACTTAACTGCTAAGGTCATCAGTCCCTAAGCTTACACACTACTTAACCTAAATTATCCTAAGGACAAACACACACACCCACGCCCGAGGGAGGATTCGAACCTCCGCCGGGACCAGCCGCACAGTCCATGACTGCAGAGCCTTAGACCGCTCGGCTAATCCCGTGCGGCTCCCTACATATTGACCACAAGTGTTTGATAACGTACATGATGTTGTCCCCGCAGAGCCGTGTGGGGCGATCGACAGCCTGCTGTG
The DNA here is from genome assembly GCF_021461395.2 of Schistocerca americana. NCBI lineage: Eukaryota > Metazoa > Arthropoda > Insecta > Orthoptera > Acrididae > Schistocerca > Schistocerca americana. The sequence continues at coordinate 255,734,577 of NC_060119.1, read as the reverse complement.
AGTCAGATCAAATGAGTGTGGGATGTCAGAATCCCATTTACAACAGGATTGTGCGGAGGAAAAAGCACTGAATAGGATTCAGCAGACGATGACCGATCGCGTGTATAATGTTTGCCCACGATTTTGTGCCACTGCTTATTCCGTTAATCAAATTTTTAAAATCATAAATATACTTAATGTAATAATGGACAACGTGTATTATAGCGAAGTTTTCACTCACTAGTGGCAAGAGGATGAAAAACTGTATTAAGTATTAGAATTAGGAGGTTTCTTTTACCTCATTTGAACGTTTTGCAAAGTGTGATTAATTTACTCAACTTCAACTCCTATAATACTACTTGCAGAAAAAGATTGAATCATGATTATGAAGGACGGAGAATGACGAAAATTATGAGGCGCTGATGAGTATTGTTACTGAACTACAGTTTTTAGCCATTTTATGTTAAAATGCTGTTGTTCAAAGGCCATGTTCTGGAAGAGTAGATTGAAAATATACACACTCCAGTGACATTAATGAGACCACAGGCTATGTTCGACGTCAACGTACAATCACTACTCACAGGCGACATGGGCAGCACTAGCAGTGGAGTGTATATCAAACGTGTCGACGAAGAACAATGCAGTCGTTATCGCAACGCGGAGAAAGAGTGATTTATCTGACGTCCAAAATGGCATAGCGCAGAAGTATTTCCGAAACAGCTAAGTTCGTAAACTATTCGTATGTGCATGGCAAAATGGCGCCATCCAAAACTGGCACCAAGACGACTGCGGTGCGCCACGGATCACAGGTGACAGGGGTGAACGACGGCTGTAGAGATGTGTGAGGGTGAATAGGCGTGCAGCTAGTGAGCAACTGAATTCCCAGATGAACCAAGAGGCTATGAACAGCGTCTACTCAACGACCGTACGCTGCTCTGTATGACCCTTTGCAGTTGGTGCTTGGTCATGCTCCCATGCTGACTGGTATTCATCGGCGACAAAGACTGGAATTTGCACACCGGTAACGCAACTGGGCGTCGTCGGAAAGACGACAAGTGTCCTTTTCAGATTAATCAGGTTTTATGCTCCATCAGACACGTGGCCATAGCGAACAACCTCCAAAATTGCTGAAAGATCCAGGCCGGAGGGCATTCCCTGGGTTCGAAGAACACCATGTTGAGTTTACCATAGTCACCTGGTCACCAAACTGCTCAGATATCAATCCAATCGATAAACTATGAGACCACCTCTATCGGGTTGTTCGCACAGTGGATCCTCGACCGAGCGACGTAGCGCAGCAGTCCACGGCGTTGGAGTTTCCATCGCTAGGTCTCTTGCACAATCTCACTGACACTCTTCCGACCAGTCTCGCAGCAGTCCACGTTACAAAAGAAGATTATCAGGTTTTTAATAGGTGATCACCTATTTGTGACTGGACAGCGCTGGTGAAATGAGAAAATACATGGCAATAGAGCAGTTTAAGGGGGGATATAACGTGAACATTAACAAAAGCTGGAAAAGGGTTATAGAATGTAGTCGAATTCAATCAATTAATGGTGAGGGAAACAGATTAGGAAATGAGACACTTAAAATACCAGGCGTTTTGTTACTTCGGCTGTAAAATAACGGTTGATGCCAGAAGTAGAGAGGACATAAAATATAGAAAGGCAAGAAAATCCTTTCTGAAGAAGAGAAATTTGTTAACAATGAAAATAGATTTAGGTGTTACAAAGCTTTTTTTGAAGGTATTTTCCTAGAGTATAATCTTTTATGGAAGTGAAACTTGGACAATAAACGGTTAAGACAACAAGTGAATAAAAGCTTTTGAAATGTGGCGCTACAGAGGAATACTGAAGAGTAAATCATGTGACTAATGAAGAGGTACTGGACATAATTGGGGGGGGGGGGCGAGGGGAAGAAGTTTGTGGCACAGCTTGACTAAATAAGGTGTCGGTTGTGCCTGTTCATAAATAACTTTTCTGCCACCGGTCACGATTTTCTTTTATTCATATTGTACATGATGCGTTTCGGAAAATGATCATCATTTTCGAGAGTATTGTACTATGCCATTTTTACGTTATATTTTCTACGTGTGAGGTTCTGCTTTGTTTTGTTGACTTTAAGTTTCCTTGTGGTCTCTCACATTTTAAACATCACATGCATTCTTCAATGAAGAGTATTTATTGAGAATAACTTACACAACTTTTCACAGTCTCAGGCTTTCGCAAAATCATTTACAACAGACAAACTCAAAAGACATCAGTTGATGAAACCTATTCTGAGTCATCAAGAGATCACTGATTTAGCATTGGAGGGAAGTGTAGGACGCAAAAGTTGTAGAGGCAGACCAAGACATGAATACAGTAAGCTGGTTCAAAGGGATGCAGGTTGAAGAAATTATACAGAGATGAAGAGGCTTGCTGCATGGGACCAACTTTCAGACTGAGGACCACAATAATAACAATAACAACAACAACAGACAGCAACTTCGATGTACATCGTTTTGTAATGTTTGCGTTAAGTAATATGACAGAGTCTTTAAAGATTTGAGACACTATTCGGAAAACTTTATTACCGCATGCGCAACAGTTTTGAATTTTGATCTTTTAGCAATTGCATGCTAGAACTTTATTTTCTTGATGGGGATCGCGATGACTTTAAAAACTGTTCGTGTGTGTGAAACCGTGTATGAAAATTAAGTGAATTTAACGAAACTTTGGTGAATTAGTGCTGGTCTGGAATTTTTATTAACTTCAGTAGATCTGCAGAGATTTTCATGATTGTTTTTGTTTGTAGAAGCCACGCTTGGCTCAGTGGTTGAGTGTCAGAGTACTGTTTGATGTCTATTTTTATCCGTATCTTATGACTTCTTTCACCTAAAGCAGTGTTTGATAATGTCAAAAATTCCAAGATACGCCGTGATTTGGAATCCACAATATACTGTAACTACCCACGAGAACTGTATATTAAGTCAGTTCAAAGATCTTTGGAAGTCAAGGACATATAACCTCCAGTATGGGCATGCCTAGTAACGCTCTGTGCCACTCAAACCAACCTTCAGGTGAAGGACAGTTTAGCTCTCATGGATAGATGTTTCACAGACGATATAGATGCAACGTAATCACATCAGCGCAAACAGTAAAGAACGAATACGACCTCACTTCTATTTACGACTGATACGAAATGGACTTCATACTAGCGGCAACAATGTTGCGAATGAAGGAAAATCTATCATGTGTCACGAGGGAAATAGCGTTCTATTATGACAGTCTCACCAGTCTGATCACTGTCATCTTAATCTCACTTATCTCGTTGCTCATGAGGCCAACATGTATCTTCCACCACTTACAACCCATCCAACAAAGAAAGTGCAATAAGCTAAGCGAATATACTGTACAACTGTATACCAAAAAAATCGCATAATTATGTCAGTAATCTGTTGTAAGACGGTGTCTGTAAAAGTAATTTCAGATTTACATAACTTAGGTAAAGCTGTAGACAGTGCCACTATCAAAGTCTCATATTAGAAATGAAAGATGAAATATTATCATAGTGCCACTTAGTGAATCGGTATTATCCACATAGTGAAGTTTACACTATTGTAAATTCTAGAAAGTAGTAAGCATATGACATACAGGTTAGATTTTCGATAGACAAAGGCTATTATCTTTTTCCTCTATCTTTTAAATTAGGTCTACAAGTATGAGACAACTAGATAAGTTCTGCATTATAAACAGTATTTTAAATGCAACACTTCTTTTAGTATGAAATATGCATTTAATACCAGTTGCACAGTTTTAAATACTAGATATTAAATAACATCTCTACCTGTCCCATGTTACTTTATCTATAGTTGCCACAGACTGTTTTTACCTGGTGATAAGAAGCCGAAAAATACAGCAAATTGTTTATCGAAAACAGTAAGTCTCGCGCCCCAGTCCTCCGATTGAACTGAGTCGTGTCCCTAATGGTCTCATCGTCGATAGGACATTAAAGCCAAATTTTTCTTCTTATGCTTTAAATTTTACAATGCTAAAATTGCGTGAAAAACTGCGAAGGTCATCACCCTACCCAAATATAACAAATTCTTCAATTCTAAGCGACATCTCCCGGAGGTTTTTGAACATTGTTCTTCAAAGAAAGGAGATTTTTAAATGAGAGGTCTGTCATCTGCTGTGGTTAGGCTGGCGAAAATTGGGTTCTTCAGTCCACGGAAAAATTGACATCTTACGTAAGCGCGGAAAAATTTGCTGGTGACAGTTTTCATCCTGAACACTCACTCCGTCTGCGACGGCTAAGTACGAGCAGCTTGGCAGCTACTCACATCACGAATTGCGACAAGAGATAATGAGCTTTCTTCGCCTAATAGAAACGTTCATTTTAGCAAAGAGAGTGTAAAATACTGCAAAATATATTCTTTTGTCTTAGTCCCTAGGAATAACCACCTGCTCATTGTCAGAAAGTAAAATATTGCACCCTGCGGTGTTTTCTCAGCAACACCTCAACACCTACTAACGTGTAACGTACTTACACACGAAGGTATAGGGCAGGGGGTAATAGTGATGACCTCTACGCCTGTAAGTGATTTTGAAAAAAAAGACAACTTTTTGTTAAAGAAGTTCGCCTACAGCGCATACTGTTTCTGGTAGCGAAACAGAGACGTCCGAGTCCTTTCAGCACAGGAGAAGACTTTGAAGTCGCAAACTAAATTGTGACAGACATATGGAAATGTTTCTGCGGAGACAGCAGATCCAGCGAAACTCACAACGACTGGAGTTTCAAAGAGGCGTTTTCTTTCCTCACGTCTCACTGGCAGTTAAACTTCGTCTTGGTGTCTCGCGCGAATCATTGAAAGCTGGCATATCGTGAATCGGCGTCTCCATTTACTCTCGGCTCTAGCACCGTCTGTCTCGGAAGAGTAGATTTTTCGCATTATATGGAGTGGTTTTCACATCTAGTTTTACGATACGATAATTTTGTCAGTAGAAAGTAACGTTCAACGTACTATGGTCAGTGAGATCATTAGACATGGAGCCCAATTTCATACTGTATAATGGTGGAAAAGAAAATTGCCCGTGTCCTTTTCAAAGGAAGCAACCCAGCGTTTGCCATAGCGATGTATATGGAAACAACTGAAATCCTAAATCTGGGCGGTCAAAGGGTTATTTTTAATCACTCTCTTGCCGAAGCGAGCCTTGTGACAAACTCCTCGGTCGATGGAAAAGCTACAGTGGAAGCTTTTTCAGGAGATAGAAAAGGGAAAACTCAAATTATTGTAGGTGCTACGCCGTAAATATCTAAAGAATTTTAAGATTATTGTCGTAGTGGTTGTAACACTCGATCATGTATGGCGGATAAGAGGCTATTTTACTGTTATGTTATTTTGTAAATGATCTATGATACACAAAATGTGTAACTGAGTAAGTTTAGCGACTTTTAAATACATGCAGCTGACTTTCAGTGGGTCCAGTCTAATCCCATAGTGGCTTTTAGCTTTATCTATACGCGAATTTCTTGCTCCTGCGCTCCTTTTACATGAAAGCACGAGCTGTGGTGGAACTCCGAATAAAGGATCTGGCTCGCAGCCAAGCTTTCGATATATTTTCTGGCCTTACTTCTGGTGCACGTGAGGTTTTTGTTCACAGTTCGATAAGGGAACTTTTTGCCGCCATATTCTGATTGCCACTTCTACAATGGCGTGTTGAAAAGTAGTGCCTCCGAATTTTTCATGAAAAGACTCTCTAACCTTTTTAAATAAAACAAACATTATTAGCATTCTACATCTTTATTTTTCATATCTGCATATTTATTTCTCAACATAGTCACCCTGGCAACGAACATATTTCTCCCAACAGGAGACCAATTTCTTAATACCGTCACTGTGGAGTGTTTGACATGGTTGACGGAGTCACAACCTCACCTCTGCCTGCACCGCTTCATCACTATCAAAGTGAAATGTTCGAGGGTGTTTTTTAAGTTTTGAAAGCAGATGAAAGTCGGATGGGGGCCAAATCGGGATTGTATGGAGGATGACCTGACAGTGAACCCAAGGCATCGGATTGTTGCAGACGTCGCAGACCCAGTGTGAGGTCAGGCATTGTCGTGCTGAAGGAGACGATGCTCCATGTGTGGACGAATTCTTCGAATTCCAAACTCGAATACAGCACATTGTTTCTCACGTACCAACACAGTTACCTTACACACGGTCATATTCGACGCCACAATTCGGAGCCCTCCAGAGGCAGCACTCCGTCTTCAGGCCCATCGGGACCATCCCACCGCCGCGTCATCCTCAGTTTAGGATGCGGATAGGAGGTGCATGTGGTCAGCACACCGCTCTCCTGGTCGTTATGATGGTTTTCTTGGACCAGAGCCGCTACTATTCGGTCGAGTAGCTCGTCAATTGGCATCACGAGGCTGAGTACACCCCGAAAAATGGCAACAGCGCATGGCTGCTGGATGGTCACCCATCCAAGTGCCGGCCACGCCCGACAGCGCTTAACTTCAGTGATCTCACGGGAACCGGTGTATCCACTGCGGCAAGGCCGTTGCCCTCCAGAGGCAGAGTGCTACAAATATGAAAACGTGAGGAACAAAGATGTGAAACATTAATAACGTTCGTTTTGTTTAAAAAGATTTAAGAGTTTTCATATAAAAAATTCTGAGATATTACATTCCAGCTTCTCCTCTTATTTCCAACTAACATCAATGGCGGAATATATCATTTTGCAGCTTATGTTGAACATCTAATTGTAAATGGGAAAAAAATTAATCGCTAGGGAAACTGTAACAATTATTATTATAAGTATATAACTCCCCTTTGCCTTTATGCAGTATTCATTTCTGTTCTCCCCAGCGCAATTGCATGTCCATGTATTTTGCATCCCACGTACCTCAGACACGACAATCACAAACACACGGCCGGCCGTTCTGGCCGAGCGGTTCTAGGGGCTACAGTCTGGAACCACGCTGCTGCTTCGGTCGCAGGTTCGAATCCGGCCGCGCACATGGATGTTTGTGATGTCCTTAGGTTAGTTAGGTTTAAGTAGTTCTAAGTCTAGGGCACTGATGATCTCAGATGTTAAGTCTCATAGTGCTTAGAGCCATTAGAACCACTTGAACAAACTCACGCTACATCATGAAACGACATCCACCTTTGTCACTCCGTTTACTTGTACCACGTATTTGCTTGTATTTCAAGCATCAGTTCTCTTAGAGCATAGATATGTAAATCGTTTCTAAAATTTTCAGATCCTTTCGCTGAAAAATACTCGCGCCGTTATTGTAGCTGACCTAATGGATCTATACCTGGTTTTTGACCGGTATAAGACTAGCAGCGTAATTTGATGATGCAGTTGCTCAGCTGGGCTGAAACGGACACTTTCTTGTGCGACAGAAGAGTGAAATGCAAATGAACTCTGTTCTAAGCAATGCACCATTTCCCTTGTATTAGTGATCAACTACGTTATATTTCCTGTGATATCAAAAACCGGAGGGAAATACACGGCAAAGATACTTTATAGCGTAATTCGAAAGATGCTGTTTTGTCCATTGCCACGAGTAAGCAGTGGATACAGTCTTTGTCTGACCCTGAGATGATTGATGAAAGAAAATTTACGTGCTACACTCGTGAAGAGCTGAAACTGAACTTTTACACAAAAGGCAGTTATCAGCAATGACAGACAGCATTTTTTGTGTTCATAAATTTATCAACCAGAGAATCGTCTGCATGAGATATGTGTCGTAACTGAAGATCCTCCGCACACCATTATAGTTAAAACGGTTCTCCGATATTAGAACTAAGACAGAGGACAAGGAAAGGATTGCCCCGTAAAGCTATGTGGCCTGACTACGTGCTCCAGCTTTTGCAAATAATACAAATGTATGAGTGAAATGCTACATATGTCCTCTTACAGAAACACCGGTGAATTAAATGTCAGGAAACATCAACAGTTCAATGCAGTTTTGACAATAATTAGAACATACAATTCGGAACTTGTCATAGAACTCTGCAAGATACAACAATATTCTACTCAAACAAGGAGACATAAGAAGTAAACTGTATTATGGTTTCGAGATCACAACTTAAAATTAGTAAAGAGCATTAGTTCAGTTACATTTGCAGTGTGCACCACCAGCGGAAAAATGCTTCTATCGGCGCACAAGGACGGCGAATATGCTCCCGTTTATTAAAAGACTGACTGAAAAGTGGGGCACCAGCTGCCTCATTTTACCTTCTGCAGCGCATTTAAAATTTTTCCCAAAAATTTAACTTGCAAACGTCTTCAAGCTCTTTCTAATATGCAACTCACCTCTCATTCACACAAGCTCCGCTGACTGCAACTCTCTCACATCGTCTATCTAGTCCGTCTCTGTAAGTCGCTCACATCCACCCATCCTATTTGCCCACTCACACTCACTCATTCAGCCCAACTCATTGTCACTATCTCTTTGCGTCACCCTTTCACTGCCTCCCGTTCTATCCTACTACTACTGTATCTTCTCTCTGTCACTGTCTATCTCTTGCTCCCTCTTACTGCTCCTTGTGAGTTAACGAGCATTTCGCTCTCATTTAAGTATATGGCCGAAACACTCAGCCCTCAGGAATTGTGAAACGAACCCCGTCGTCCGGGACCCTGTGCCACAAAGAGCACAGATTCGCCACAAGATGCGGAAATTCACAGGCGTCTATTATGCTGAATGAGGCCTAAGCGCTGTAGTGTGCGATTGAGAGACAAGAACCTACTTTCTAGGGAAACCCCGTAGGAGCCGTTTGTTGCAAGGAAGACGTAGCAGTGTTAAATATTGTGGACCTAAGATCGGCCATAAAGGGAAACATTTATGAAAATTAATTAATTCTGTTGTAATTCAGGGAATGAAGCCACGGTAATTTTAATCTACCAACCTTCATAAATTTTCATGGTGATCCCAATAAAACTTGAGTATTGAACATATCTATAATAGTTTAGGATTTACTGTTAAAGTGAAATTAACAAGTTTTGTAACAACGACCTTAATGCTAAAATCTGAACGCTTTGGTCGACATTTCATATAGAAGCGCATCCTTAAATTGGCAAATGTTGTAAATATCAACTCTGTAACTTCATTTGTTTAAAAGATATAGTAAATTTAAATTATCAGTATTTTCAGTTAAACATTAGATTATCATTTCCTCCACACAAAACACAATGAACGATGACAGCATGTCACATTATTGAATCGTTAGGTAATAGAACATTTGCTGTAAAGTTTAGTGCATAATAATTACTTTTGTTCTTTCTTTATTTATCAGAGAGCACATTGGTGCAAGGCTACTGGCCGTGGCATTCAAAGCTAAGAAGGAAATTGTGTTGGTTTTATGTAAAAGAATTTAACGTTTATTATTGTTACTTTATTTAGAACCTTTGATTATTTAAAAATGTTAAAATGTAAAACAATGTAGAATAAGCTGTAGCCAATCAGATGGACGGCTTAAGGGCAGAGAACTGCACTAGCTAGTTGAGCGACGATGTTCGGCACAGCGGAAACGTGGCCTGGGATGGGCAGAGGCAGTGCTGGTGCAGACGCGAAAGCGGTCAGTTCTGGTCTAGACACCAAAGGGTACAGTGCTGGTGGAGACGCGAAACCGTACGGTCGGTCTTTAGATAGCTAGGAAGTGAAACGACTTTGAAAATTTAGCGTTGTGTGGTATCGCAGGACTGAGTCTCTGAGCGGTGAACAGCCGCGCGCCTGGTGTGAAGTCTTTTCGCGTAGTTAACGAGGAGGAGTATTGGACTTTTAATTCGCGATGAGATTGTGAATGATCGAACTCTGTCAAATGGATATGCGCTCGAGTCTAACAGTAACTCTAAACACGACCACTTCCGCCGTTAGTTTGTTTTCTGAATAAACATTATTCTAACCAAATCGCAACTGTGTGGCCTATATCATTAATGGGTCGTTATTTAGTTCCCGATATTATTATTAGTGTTATTATATGTTTTATTAACTTTGTATCTCTCAAACTTGCCATCAGCCACACAATTTAACCAAAGTGTCACAAGTGTCTAATTTAGGGCGTACAATGCGACACGTGCGGTTCAACCACTAGACGAGTTGGAGCCAAGACATTTCGACAAAGAGGAACCGCATGTGAGCCCCAACATCTATGGGATGTTAGCCCTCACACTATCTTATTCATTCAATCCCAAAACTTCTATTTCTTCTCACTGTCACTACCTCTCCATTCCTCATTGTCATTGTCATAGACTATCTCTCATTATCACTGGCCCTTATGCATTTCCACTTTCTCCTTCTCTACATTCCTCTCCCACTGGGACTGTCTCCTTCAGCACAGTTCTATCTCTGTCAGCTATGTTCCATTGCTACTGTGTCCCATCTTTCTCTCACACTGCCATTGCCTCCCTCGCTTTTTCTTTACCTCAATCACTGTCTACAACATTGCAGTATTTATTAATTTTCCGTCTCTTTCGCACTGTCACTGTCTCCTACTCTTTCAGCATAAAAAAGCGCGAATATGCTCACATGCCAAGATTTTTGGGAAAAATTTTAAAGCCGCTGAGCAGGGCAGAAAGAGGCAGCTGGTAATCCAGTTTTCACGTATTTGTATTTTTTGTGCTACTTTAGGAGCATTTTTCCGTTGGTTCCCTTCTTTTCCCTGCTACAGGATGGCATGTCACTCATACGAATAGAACGTTAAAGTTCTGTCGTATTTTGATATAAGAACGAAGTCTTTCGCGACGCCACTGAGATGTACAACATTCACGGTTTTTTTACCGCGTCAATTCGGGATAAAATCTCGAGCTTTCGACGATAGCGTCCATCGTCATCCCCAGGAGCAACTGACTGTCTTCACTGAGGCCGGGATGGCCTTTTATAGCCCATGGACGGCTTCACATTGGTTGGCTTGTGACTGGTCGGCGATTGCGTACTGCTGACACAGACAGTGTCAATGTCTGCGCTGTATGCGCCACCGCTTCCGTGGGAACACAAACACAGCAAGGAATGTCCCTGCTGCATCTCTGCATCGAACGCTCGTTTCGATGCACCGCTTAGAAAATATCCGCTATCACGATTAAGGTTCTTCTCGCTCATTCTTATTTCAGGCCTTCCACGAGGCCACCACAACATCAGTGAAAAGAGTCAGTTGCTCCTGACGACGACGATGGAGGCTATAGTCGAAAGCTCGAGATTTTATTCCGAATTGACGCGGCAAGAAAACCGGGATGTTTTACATAGTATTTTGATAGTTCACTTTAGTGAAACTGAAATAAGGCAACTCTATATAATTTTACACTTCAGACCGGATTTTGTGTGCACAAAAATTTTTCACGCGGTTCAGTACTGCAATATGGGGTTTCCAGGACCTTTCTGATGATAACGGAGACGTTTTTCAGAATTTTTCTCCGTGCAGCTTCACTTTATAAACTACGTTTCGGCCTCAGACCGGATTTTGCGGCCTTATTTTACGTGTTCCTCTGTATCTCGGAAACAGACAAACATGTCGAGAAAATTTTCAATATTGTTCGAGATCGGAATGTTAGAAATATATCTTAAAACTTTCAGCCATTTGCTGTGCATAGCAGTCTTGGAATCCGCGGATCGGTTTTGGAACCCAAAAACCATGTTTTTCGAGTTTTCTCTGGTACAGTCCATGAGCTAAATGTTGCCTCCATAAGCCCCTTAATGTACACCGTACAATACATCCAATGCAAACAGAACCAACGGATTTTCTACGTCTGTCTAGGGTGGAGGAAGTGTACAACATTCAAACTTTGGTCTTGTACTGTAGGATGGTTACAGTAAGACGATCCTTCTGTTGGGTATAAGAACTGTTCTTAGCCAAAGGGCTATCCAAAACCACTTGACCCTATACTTCTGTCACCAATAGAACCAAAGATATGAACCCCGAGAAACTCGCATTTTTGTGCGCGATGTTTTTAAATACATTAGGTAGCGCTGGCTGAGGCATCTACACCGATTGATGCTATACGTTATTTTATTTTAACTTGTGACCATTAAAATTGTAGCACCAGGAAGCATAGAAACGAAACATGATTTATTGTGCGAACGCAATATAATGGGAAGAATAGGTAATTAAATTTCCGAGTCATTTGGGAGTATACAGGGTACGAAATTCAATGAACAAATCTGTCATCTCTGACAGTAACCGTGGTTGTAACCCCATTGGACTCCAAGTCAAGCAGTGCGTGGGGGACAGATACGGGCACGTTATTCCATGTTTGTTCACCACTGGGTCGGAGTTCATCACTTGTAGTGACTGGCGAGTTATGGCGTACTACTCTCTCGGCAGCTCATGACATGCTGCGCAACATAATTATAGCGTCTCTTTCTCGAAATCCCGCAATGGTTTTATCTTCCGACGCAGAACTTTCTATTGTAAAAGTGCAAAAGCTTTCCACCCTGCCGCGTCACCCTCGGGCTCGGAGACGATTCACAAAAGGTGTCGACACACACGAAGAAAAGGCCAGATCTCAAAAGTTCACGTGACTTGTAAAGTGGGTTAATGGTGTCAAATTTCCACAACATTTCACCACAATCCTGCCCAGAGCCACCGTAAATGTGTCACACGATGGGAATGTACTCACATTCCTTCTTACGCACATTTCACCCCTTCTTTTGAAGTGTTCGCGATGAATGTCCTAACTGCGACGCCCAGCCCTAACCACGCAGTTTTCTTATCGGAGGGCGCAGGAATCATTTCAGATACATCGCCGCTAAGTATCAACACTAAAAGGCCTCTAATGTACAGGGTGGAAACACTAGTGGCCGTTCCAACTAGTTCTACGAAATTTGAACATGATCCGAAGAAGCAAAGGGTGCTTATGCTTTCGCGGCCCCGTGTGGCGTCATCGTGGGGTGGGGGGGGGGGGGGGGCGGGGGGGGGGGGGGGCACGATATCGGCTCATACTGAAATGGCAAAGTTTGCCACCCGCGTACCTTCGCTGAGCACTTTAAAAATGTAGCTGTACAGACACAACCAGTCATTGATTCCTAGGCGCAAGTGAGGCAGGTAATCATTTCGAGGTATAGATAACAAATCCGGATTTCTAGTACAAAGGATAAATTATACAGACATCCTCGTTGCGTATGAATTAATTTGATATACAGGGCTACATTTCCACAACGTAATATCCTCCTACTCCCTGACTTACATTTGACCTACGAATGGACGAATTTACAAGTGATTTCTTGCTAGACACTGACCCCTGAAGGTAAGACATAAGCAATTTGGCACATACTACTGCGGCGAATTGTGATGAAAAAGAATTCATTTTCTGCGCGTTTTAGTGACATTGCATCCAGAGAAACAGAGTGCCTGACTTCTTAGTAACATAACAAGGAGAACGCCGAGAACTCGCAGAGTAGATTGTGTATGACATCTGAAAGTGTTACCGGCGTAGACAGCACTTCCAGCGAAACTGACATGGGGTAGGAGTTCAGAGACCCGTTTTCTCTCTTCGTTACTCTCTAGCCGTTAAACTACAGTTATTTCAATATTGTCTGAGTTGAAATGAGAATCGCAAGAAGCACTACGCGGCATAGTTTCGGAAGGCTTCAACAATTATTCCTAACAAATGGTAGGGTAAAGACATTAGGCCTGCTGGTCACCATTTGAAAGTGGTGCTGCTTTTTTTGTTCTGTAAACAGGAAACATGTTATTGCCTATACCTAGTCACGGTTGAGTTCCCCCGTACACCGCTATCTGTCTCTCACAGCGTTCTGTTTAATCTCATTGATTTTAGCTTCTCAGTATGTGATGCCGTTTGCCCTTTTCTTGCTGCGACGCAGCTTTTATACAGAGGCACGAACCGTTTGTGTAACTCCGACAACAGCCCCTGGCTCGCAGCCAAGCGTTCGATACGCTTGCTAGTCTTACTTCCGATACACATGGCGTGCTCACTGACAGACAGCGCAATGCTTTGCTAGCATATTACGACTGTGATTTAAATTTCCAACGAAAATCAATAGTGGAATACATTAATCTCCACCTGATGTCCATTTTAGTATCAAAATTAGCCGCTGGGAGTATTGCAGTAGCATTTATTACACAAATTCGTAACCGTTCGTTGTCTTTCTGCATTACTAATTTATTTTCTAGCCTGCATATCTGTATATTGGATTTGCGTCCGCTACAGGTGAAACATTACTACCACAAACACAAGTTGTATCATGAAACCATGATCACCGGTAATATTGCATTTACCTAGAATCGTACAGTAATTAATATTTTAACTGTTAATTTTCTCAGAGGAGACACAGGCATTTCCCTCGTAAATATTTCACAATGTCTCGTTGCAAAATATTTTTGCCACAAAGCTGACCAAATTAAACTAATCGCGAAGACGACGGTCCAAACCCGCGTCTGGCCATCCCGATTCAGGTTTTCAGTGATTTCCCTAAATCACTTGAGGCAAATGCCGGGATGATGGTTCTTGGCCTTCCTCATTCTTCCCCAGTTCGATGGTCCCTTCCCCAAAATCAACCAATCAAGCTACACTAATCAGGTCCTTTATACCCAAACGAGCTTTGATAGAATTCGTTATCCCAATTTATCTGGGCTTTTCAGTATTTTGAAACGAAGGCTACCTCAAACCAGCCTGCAAGAAATGAGCTCGATATGATATCAAATAATGGATCAGTGAATTTTATTGCATTTCCATTTCTGGTTTTCGGAAAATAAAATTGAATACATTACCGCATGGAAGTAGACTTTATGAAAGCACCAATGCATTTCGTGGTGACTGCTAAGGCGGAACAGTAAAAAAGCAGTGACTAGTGATTATATGAAGTTAATAATTATAATGTTTCACAATGTTGTTTGTTCTTCTCATAGGCTGCTTGCTCAGAGTCAGTAAAATATAAAACAATTTGCAACCTTACACAGCAGACTGAATGATACAACATAAACATGAAAAAATATTATAAATGTACGTAAAGTCTAATGCATGTTAAAATGGTTCTACTCACAATATGTCAACCAGATGGCCAGCATCACAGCTATCTACTGACTGAAGAGTTACGCATAAGTTCAGGAGGGTCTCACCAGTCAGATTAGTTGCGTTTCTGTCACACATAAATGGCCGCTAAGTATGCTGCTGTGTTTATTACGGTGTGTCCCATATTTGTACGTTTATGAGTCTTGCGTCACCATGCTGACCAGTTTTCAGTGTGAAATTTCTTTTTACATATCTTTCATTAGATTTGAAGATGACCAGCGATCGGTCTATATGGCAAATATTGCGAAGCTACGAGTATTGTCCAGAAAGTAAGTTCCGATTGGTCACGAAATGGACACCACAGTGAAAACCCGATGAAGCTTTGCACAAATGTGTTGGGTAGTGTCTCTAGTATGACCGTCGATCGCATCAAGACGTTCTTTTCAGTTGTGAGGGCACTTTGAGCGAGTAAACGTTCCTAGAACAACAATGTCTCCCGCCAAATAGGAGGGTCCGCTGAGAGGTTTCGCCGTAGTGAATGCAGCCCACCTAACACAACTGCCACGCACTTGCTTCTTCATGGCAATTCTCAGCCGCACTCTGCAGGGGCAGTGAAGACGCTCCTGCAGCCTTTTCGTCGGAAGTGTTGGATCACCCACAACACACCCCTAATTGCCTCGTCCTGAGTATCATCTCTGTTCACACTAAACGCTGGTTACGAAGACAACACTTGTGTACAGGCTACGCGCTATAGACCATCGTAGAGAATTATCGGAAAGCACAGGCGGCTGCCTTCTAGGACGATGGTGTTGGAAATTTGGTATAATGCTCCGACAAATGCCTAAGTCGGAGCGGCGACTATGTAGAGAAATATCTGGAAAGTGTAGCTAACTCTTGCAAATAAAATATTTCTGACTTTCACTGTGGTTTCCATTTAGCGACCAGTCCGAACCTACTTTCTGTACAACCCTCGTATATATTGGCTACATCAATGAAATAAACTTCATATAAATTGGTAACAAGAATTTCTCGACTACAAGGAAGTGTGATAATTTGCAAAATTTCAATTATGTAAGTAAACTGATAAGGAATATAAATGCATACGTGGTGTCTGTTCTTTCGGATATGTCCAAAAGAATATGCACAGTTTCTATCCCACAGCCATTATGATTCAATCAAGATACAAAGGAATTAGTGACATTAGCTGCCAGGGAGCACTGATTTAAATCAATGGGGAAATTTGAAAATTTATGCCGGACCGGATTCGAATCTGGTTCCTACAGGGATCGGCGAAGTGCCGCGAGTAATCCATATAATGGGCAAGGGGCACTACATTCGTAGTATGAGGATTAGCATCATAAACTAAAGGCTATGCCTTGTCGATTTAGCCACGTCCCTCTCTCCATTCTCATCCTCTGTGAATTGGGGTCTGAATTTGGGTCTGAAGGGAAGCAAGCTAGGGTAGTCTGTGCAGTTGCAATGACGACTGAGTCCAGGTGGCTTAGTGGCCAGAGCATCTTCCTAGTAAGCAGAAGGGTCCGGTTCGATTCCTGGCCCGGTACAAAAAATTATTCAAATGGCTCTGAGCACTATGGGACTTAACATCTATGGTCATCAGTCCCCTAGAACTTAGAACTACTTAAACCTAACTAACCTAAGGATATCACACAACACCCAGTCATCACGAGGCAGAGAAAATCCCTGACCCCGCCGGGAATCGAACCCGGGAACCCGGGCGCGGGAAGCGAGAACGCTAGCCCAGTACAAATTTTCAACTTTGCCCATTGATTTAAATCATTGCTCAATGGCAGCTAATATTATTAATACCTTTGTGTCTTGACTGAAACCGAGCGAGGTGGCGCAGTGGCTAGCACACTGGACTCGCATTCGGGAGGACGACCGTTCAATCCCGCGTCCGAACATCCTGATTTAGATTTTCCGTGATTTCCCTAAATCGCTCTAGGCAAATGCCGGGATGGTTCCTTTGAAAGGGTACGGCCGACTTCCTTCCCCGTCCTTCCCTAATCCGATGAGACCGATGACCTTGCTGTCTGGTCTTCTACCCGAAACAACCCTCTTGACTGAACATAAATGTGGTAGCGGAAACGTCTTGATTACAGCCGAAATATTGGATTAAATTCCAAACTTCTCCGTAGTATCTCATTAAGTGTGGGAATGTGACTCTTGATGGTGGTCCGTCAATCGGAGGGCGACATCAACACCACCAGTCTTTTGATGCTGTACGGGAGGAGTTGGCTATGTGTCGGCTCCTACTCTCATCATCGTACAAAGCAAACATGACACTGCGCTATACACACACATGCCTTAAAGTAGCCTATACTCATAATATGCATTTACGATACAGCTCTGATATTCTGCGGCTAAGGGGCCATTGTGAGAACGGGAAGAAAACCCTTTCCGATAAGACCTCTGTACTTTACCGCCTAGCAGTGCTTGTACCACTCTCTTTCTTTTTGCCCGAATCGTGGCTACAAAGGAAGCACATGAAGCTAAAACCCAACTGAAGCTCCAATTTTAAAAGTTCAACCTTGAAAGCAACTGGTTGGTAGCTGTTTGTAGTGTTGCTGCCATTACGCTTCCAAGGTTCATTGACAGATGACATTCTGCTCTAAAATAAACAGCGTTTGTCCGTTGATGAATCTTGCACAGTTGACTGCTGTGTTTACTTGGGGGACAAGTACTAAGCGACATCTTTTGTTCTGGCACGTTGCCAGACGGTACAGAATGTGTGTATGAAGTGAAGTGAAGTTATGAAGTGGTGGTCGTTATACTCAACGTGATATAACTGGGACTTACGCCGCCTTAATGCCCAGAGTTTGAGCTCCTCCTCCCATAAAACAGGCGACGTTGCACAGTGAGACGGTAAGATGATTTGTCTGCCTCCCGTGCAACCATCATTAAGGGTAGTAAAGGGCTCGTAAACGAATTCCCTCTGAGACGTTTTATTTCCTGATCCAAAACACCCAGCGTCACAGATACCGTGTTACTGAGGGGTAAGAGGGTGCTGCATTAGTAAAGCGCGAGCAGTAAACGTGTGTTTATTGTCTTGCCTTCTTTCCTTGAGAACAGATTTTTCACATCACCGTTCTAACCCGTCGTTCACAGATCGCTATACGATAAATATCGCTGCTTCATGCCTTTTTTATTTCGGCCATAAAGAGCAGGATCCTCTTCAATATACAGACTGCCCCAGAATGTTGCCACAAACTTCGAAGGGTTAGTGTCTCGAGGAACAAACTGAGGATAGGAATTCGCGTCCGGAAAAGTCATCCAACGACGCTACAGAGTGTCGAAGTAATTCCTACAGCAGCATTGACTTTGTACGCTGACGGATCTTAGGCGGAATGTCTCGCAATGTTGTTTGTTATTCAATGATCGTGGCTGATTGTTACTATCGGCAGTGGATAAGATGGAGCTATATGCTACGTAGACAGGCCTTGTCTCCTATGAATGCGATGTAATGTTGCTGTGATGGATGACGGTTTCAAACATGGGTTTCTATCTGCACTTTATTATACAGTAAAAAACATCGGAGATTTTAGAAAACATCGGAGATTTTAGACGGTTCCAGGAAAAAAAGAATCCGCGGATGGAAAACTGAAACCATCACCCAACAGAGCATCACATTCATAAGAGACAAGGCATTTCTGCGCAGCAGCTAGTTTCGTCTTCTCCACTGGCGATCGTGCCGACAAGTCACGATCACTGAGTAACAAACAAGGTTGTTAGGCATTTCGCCTGCGGTCTGTCAGCGAACAAATTCACGTTGGCTGCCGAGGCGGTTGCCTAGTGACAGGCGCTGGTGCCTAAAGCTCTGATATTCTGTAGCGTCGTTAGATTACGTTGCCGGACATGGGTTTCTATCCCCAATTTATTCCTCAAGACACGCTCTACAACACCTCTGTGACAGTGTGTATAATGTGGAAAGATTGACATCTCCATTTCCCTGTAGTTTTCTTGAAAGGATTTTGCACTTTATTTCAACTTTTATTCGGTTTTGTTGCATTTAGACGTCTTTCACTGTGATTTTATGAGGAAAACACAAAATAATAAATAGATTGTAATGTGAGTCGCTTAGGAAACCCTAAAGCTGTAACGAGAAACACCGTTACTTCTGTATCAGACTAAAAGTCGTTTTTCTCGGAAACAACATCGTTTACCCGGAATTTTTACGTTCAACCCTCTTTGATGTGACGGGACTTCTGAGTCCCACTTTGAAAAAATAAATAGCATAAAATACTCTCTTTCGTTGCGAGCTCGCTGCTCTCTCTTTATTCTTAGTTGGTGCACTGTTAATATATCGCAGAACTTTGACGGATATATTATCTGTGGCTATAGAGCAGTTTTAGTCTCAGCACTTGCAGTCCGCACGCTGTTCGATTGCGTGTTGTTGAATGTGGGTCATTCTGTTCTTGGTTTTGAGTGTTTTCTGTGATACTCTGGTCGTGATGTTTGTCCCCAATTTCGTCGTTAGTCTATTATTTTAACAACTGTTTAGAACCACAAATTATTGAAGATTATTAGAAGACTTTCACATGAAAAATTCTGCGCTTGTCCCGTCAGGTCTATAGTTTCAAGTTTTTGCATTACAGGCCACAGAAAGGAAGTGGAGTTACTCTAGAGGCTTCCACCGTCTAATATTAATACAACAATTTAGGAAAGCAGTAAATCTGAAATAAAGTGCGTTCTTAAATAATTAATCCGAACGTGGCAATTTATCGGCCAAACAAACAATAAATGACACCACTTCAAATGTCATCATCAACAGAACTTTACATTTATTCTCTAGAATCTGAAGAAATTGTATTTGAAGATAGCAGTGGCAGCAAGAAATATCTGTCAATTATTTTCAGAATAAAAGAAGACAGAAGGGATTTTCACTTTCACATGAGATTTGAACCCAAAATCTTCGGGGTCATTCCAAATTTCATTGCTAATCGTGGAGATGTGAAACCTGTGCTACCTACACTATAGAATCAAGAACTCTGTGTTCCCAATTTAAGATGTTTTTATGAGTCAGTGAGACAGAAAATTGTTCTTATCAAAACCATTTCTCAGAAAGTAATGTTTATCGACCGTTATGACCTGACGGTTCTCTGAAGCCTCTTTGTGAAAAAATGAAATATATCCCAGAGAGATGAATGTTATTCACTCAGTAGATGAATAAAAACGCTGTACTACAGATCCCAGTAAGGGGAATCATGGAATGGAGCCCCTGTAGCCCCCCCTCCCCCCTCCTTCTTGTCGATGCCTATCTCTCTGTACACTTGCAAATACGCCCGCTTGAACATGCTTACCGTAGTCAAGCGTAGGTCTCTCTTCACAATTTTTACCCCCACATTTCCCTCCATTACGAAACTGACGATTTCGTGATGCCTGGGAATGTATCCTATTAACTGCTCCTTTCTTTTAGGCAAGTTGCTCTATAAATTTTGTTCCCCACACAGTCATGTTAATCACAAATTGGCCTCCTCTACACATGCCTATTATTTTACCCTTAAACAAGTGTGATAAATGCGATCATGAGTGGTCATGTGTGATTGCTGTTTATTTTCCTCTGAACATTTCAGGTGGAAAGACTAGAAGTAACCTCCTATGATCTATGTTTCTGGCAATACATTTAAGCGAAATAGCTTAGTGTCAGCTTCTGCAATAAGATACACCGGAGGTATTAGGTGAAACTCTAATCGCTGTGTGCACCAAACTCTGCAATGCGGATCACTTGTGTTTCACTACATGTGTGTGTGTGTGTGTGTGTGTGTGTGTGTGTGTGTGTGTGTGTGTGTGTGTGTGTATGTGTGTGTGTGTGTTTCTATGTTGACTGTCAATCTGGAGAAGATATTCATTTTTAAAGAAGGTAATTTACTTGCACCAGGTAAAATTACTTCTCATTTTCACAAGAGACACAAATATCTTGTGAAATTATTTGCATAGAGTCACATTATCTGAATCAGTACGACCGTTCAACTTCTCATGACAAGACTCAGAGTAAAACACAACACTGAAGCTTCTTGACTGTTATCGACTCGTCTAAAACAGTTTGAAAGTAGGATTATTACACAACTGAAACAAATATGCATCGTTAGGGTTGGAGATTCTACCCACATATAACTATGTAGCTATTTCTTGAAAAAATTAGCTTTCATGAGTATAAATGGTGTATCTGTGGAAATTTAAATGTTATCACTATTCTCATGAGAATATAGGCAGCTTACACCAAGTACTGCTGTTTTATCTACGAGAGGGGCATTAGACATAGAAAACACCCATATATGAAGAAAAATTGGCCAATCAGATGCAGAACGCAGTTAGGAAACAAGAATGTCCTTCGTGTTCCGTCAATTGATCGTGACAAAGTTATCACGTCACCGATTCACATCAAGCTGGGGCTCATGAAGAATTTCATAAAGGCACTAGAAAACGATTCTGATTGTTTTCGATACCCGTACAACAATTTTCCGAAGTTGAGTTATGCGAAAACGAAAGAAGCAGTATTCTTACGTTCACAAGTAAAGAAGATAATTGCTGACACCGCTTCCAAAACTTACAGAATGATACTGAAAGAAATTCATGGGTAGCATTCAAATCAGATGCAGTCAGTTTTATTGGAAATTATAAATCTACAGTGTATGTAAATGTTATGAAAAAGTGCGTCAGTGGGTACAAACAGCTGGATATCAACATGGCCCTCAAAATTCATCTCCCCGATTCAACTCTTGACTTCTTCCCCGAAATACTAGGTTCAGTTACATACATGATGATCGTTTCTACCAGCGTACCTCGGTGATGGAGTAATGGTATCAGGGTCGATGGAGTGCAGCGATTCCGGGTGACTACTGCCGGATACTTCAGCATGAAATGCCGAATGCTCAGCACATACTCACGTGTATAGCCAAGAAATTCAAATCAAACCACCTTAGATGAAAAAATTGTTTTCAGTGTGCATGGATTTTGTGTGTTTATTATATCTTGAACTAGATATTACTATCTGAGCAAGTACCAGTTTTTTTATTACTGTTTTATTACGCCCTATGACATTTATCAAAAATAGTCATAAACAATGTGAGTTAGTTCTCTTTTTCATACTCATCTGAAACTTAATTTCCCAAAATCACTGAGGTTTTTTTTCAGTTTTCCATTAATTTCTTTAGCTTTCTAGCCAGTCGTTGTCTTCGGCTGTCATCGACTGCTTGTTTTCTATACATTACTTTAGCCTCGCCATACGTGATATCCAAGGTTTCTGTCAGACTTCGTCCAGTAAATTCTTCCCTTCATTGTTCATATAATTTATCTAAGCTAGAGTCAAACGGAACAACGTCATCAGCAAAACGAAAATGGTTCAGAATCGTTTCATTAGCAACTGCTCGATGAATTTTGTGCCGGTGATGCTCCCTAGAGTCCAATCATTTGAAAAACAGAGGCATGACCACTTTATTCGCTCACGACTTGTTTCGTTAATACTATCATCTCCTGGTCGAAATATTCAAGTCATACTGACTTCCTACGGCGAACTGTTATGATCGTGTACCGTGAAGCATTAAGCACTTTTGTACACAGGTCATAGATGCGCCGGTAGTTTAAAATGGTTCAGTAAGATTAGTCTCAAACAAAAATTTTATTTAAAACTATTTAACAGTAGATTTAAACTGCACAGCTCGATGCACCGAGGGAAGCATAATATCAGAAGAAAAAAAAATATTTTTGGACCCCATGTTCTATATTTTATGCTCATACTTTACAGGAAATTATTTGAAATCGATGTGTGCTATGTAAACGATAAAATCTTCTCGGGTGACCAGCCGAGTGCTGGCGTCATCTTGCCGCAAAGTTTCAGAGCGTTTCGTATCCGTCATCTTCACGCGAAGTGAATGCCATTATTCTAGGCAGCGGTATTACACTTGGACAAGAAAGCGCAACTGAAACAAAGATAATAGCACTACCTCAGAGCATAAACAGAGAGATTACTTGAGATATCAAAGAAATTCACGAAGTTTTTGACTCCGGCTACTATACTGAGGCTTCATCCAATGGAAGAAAAGTATTTTCTGGAGGATATTGAATATCTACTAGATTAGAAATCCTCCCCAAAAGGAAGCAACACTAGCTCGAAATTTCACTAGATTTGCCGCAACAATTCCGGAATCTAGTTGAAGTAAATTATTTAGCGTTGCTACATAGTTCATTACTTAACTTTCTTCGTCTGCAGTAAGAGCGCCTCCATTATACCGTGCTTAAAAAAGGTATGCTACTGCGAGTATAAATTTGTTCCACAGCAGATTATATAACAGCAGAGAAAATTTTACTCTCCTTCATCACTGCCTGTATGTTAGCTGACGTCACAGTAAAAAGGTCATATGGATCCTATACAATAATACTGTCGTTTTACGCTGATGCTGTAGCGTCATCTATAGGTTTCAGTAACCGCAGCGAACTTTTCATTGCCATGTTATTGATAACGTCGGTGACAGTATCCACACAATACTGGACAGTTTCCTTTTGTTCTCCAGGACGAATACTCAAGGAAAATACTAGGTCCGGAGTAGTTACGATATTAACCACACCAATGCCTGTCACATCCGTCAGGTGATCCACAATTAATGCCGGCGAATGTGACTTCTCCACGTTCTGCATAATAGTTGTCCGCACACGTAGGGATTCGGTATTCAGAAAGCCACTTTCAAACTCATGGCTCTTAGAGGACTCAAAATGTTGTCGTATCTTCTGGATGTCATCTCGCCAGTATTTGGATTTTAACAGATTTTACAGCTGCGACCCTGTTGCATACATTGCTCTAGTAAATATATTCGTCAACTTCTTCGTCTATGGCAGTTATAGATGGAATAGCAGACGATGTTACGGGCAACAGTACATCAGTCAATTTAGATGCGTCTATAGACCACAACGTCCTTGGTGATGTAGAAGGTGTAAACTCAACACTGTTCCTTTCAACTGCTGTTTCTTTTGCAAGTGCCTCTTTGGTTCAAATGGCTCTGAGCACTATGGGACTTAACATCTGAGGTCATCAGTCCCCTAGAACTTAGAACTACTTAAACCTAACTAACCTAAGGACATCACACACATCCATGCCCGAGGCAGGATTCGAACCTGCGATCGTAGCGGTCGCGCGGTTCCAGACTGAAGCGCCTAGAACCGCTCGGCCACACCAGCCGGCCGCAAGTTCCTCTTTCTTTCTTGTCGTAGGTTCTAATAAAACGATGTCAATTAATAGATTGTGGATATACCTTGTCTGCTTTGAGATACTGATGCAACCACGATACCAGTGCATGATAACAGAGCTTGTCGAAATACCTACATCTCGAATGTTCTCCCATCCACAATTCGTGTTTCATACTGATTTCATATACTGTCACGAGGCCGCATCGCTACACAAGGATTGATAACTACTGTGGCCACAGACACTTCCACAGATTTATATGCCTGCACAGTAAGTAAACGAGTGCATCATCGGATCGATTGTTCTACCTCAAGCACATTCTAGCTCTTATTCGAATACCGAGAGTTTCCCCGCCTGGGGGTGTTTCGCTACCTCAGGACTCATAGGTCTTGCGGGTTGCAGCAATGTAACAAACCAAATAAACCTAACCCAAAACCGTTTCAGATTATGCCTATTGCAATTGAATAATTTGATACTGTATTTTTACATCTCTGTTACATGTAGATCTATTATCAAACCAGTATGACTTGATTATGCCAACAGGAAGGTAGCAGTATTCTCGAAACTGTTGCGAGTAAATAGATTCATATTACAGCATCTTACTGGTCATGATTTTCTTTTAAGAAACACGTATTCTGTTTTCTTTTTCCCAGTTTATTGATATGTAGACTTCTTCTAGAGCTGCTGAGAATAGTTATAGTGACGTGGCATTTGTTCTCCTGATTCCCCTACAGTCATGGGTTTTCCAGTACCGTGTACAAAGTTATTTGAGACTAACTGCTCGTGTGTTACGTATGTTAACTCTGCACTTCCTTCACTACTACGTGTTTTTGTAATTCAGTTTTCCAGCTATCTTACGTTTGCTCAGCTGTAACAGCCGGAATGGCTTCAAGTAGTCCCATGGACAAAATGTGGATCACATAAAATTTCGCAATATGTAGTGTTACTCATACAGTCCAATTGCAACTACTAGGCACTTACTACTAGACGACAGCAACAACAACGTCATTTCGTAAACATCATAACCAGTATTCAAAAATGGGTTCAAATGGCTCTGAGCACTATGCGACTTAACTTCTGAGGTCATCAGTCGCCTAGAACGTAGAACTAATTAAACCTAACTAACCTAAGGACATCACACATATCCATGCCCGAGGCAGGATTCGAACCTGCGACCGTAGTGGACGCTCGGCTCCAGACTGTAGCGCCTAGAACCGCACGGCCACTCCGACCGGCCATAACGAGTATTCTAATCGATAAGTGTCCATCGTACACTGGGGTGACGAGTAATGGGATAGTGATATGGACACATACAGATGGCGGTAGCATCGCGGACACAACGTGTAAAAGGGCAGCGTATTGACGGAGCTGTATTTTGTACTCAGGTGATTCATGCGAAAAGGTTTCCGACATTATTAGGCCACACGACGGCAATTAACAGACTTTGAACGCGGATTGGTAGTTGGAGCTAGACGCATGGGCCAATTCGTTTCGGAAATCGTTAGGGAATTCTATATTCCGAGATCTACAGTGTCAAGAGTGTGCCAAGAATACTAAATTTCAGGAATTACTTCTCACCACGGAGAAAGCAGGAGCCGACGGCCTTCACTTTACGATCCAGAGCAGCGGCGTTTGCGTAGAGTTATCCCTACTAACAGACAATCAACATTGCAGGAATCAATGTGGAACGTATCACGAACGTATCCGTTAGGACAGTGTCATGAAATTTGACGTTAATGGGTTATGGCAGCAGACGACAGACACGAGTGCCTTTGCTGATAGCACGACATCACCTGCAGCAACTCTCCTATGCTCTTAACTATATCGGATGGATCCTAGCCGTCTGGGAAATCGTAGCCTGATCAGACGAGTCCCCATTTCAGTTGGCAAGAACCGATGGCAGGTTTCGAGTGTAGCGCAGACCCCACGAACCCATGGACCCACGTTGTCAACAAACCACTGTACCAGCTGGTGTTGACTCCATAATGGTGTGGGTTGCTTTTACATGGAATGGGCTGCTTCCTCTGGTCCAACTGAACCGATCATCGACTGGAAATACGAGGGTTATTCCAAAAGTAAGGTCCGATTCGCCGTAACTATTGAAATTTGGCGCCAATGACAAAACACGCATGCGCGCCGACTCCTGGCAAGCCTTGCGGGTCAAACGCCGCCATTCGCTTTGTTACTGTTGCTGAGTGTAGTTCACAGTGTCACTTTACAATGTTTAAGACAATTGATCAGCCCGCCGATTGTGAAGTAAGGGCAGTGATACGGTTTTTGTC
This sequence comes from Schistocerca americana, assembly GCF_021461395.2. NCBI lineage: Eukaryota > Metazoa > Arthropoda > Insecta > Orthoptera > Acrididae > Schistocerca > Schistocerca americana. The sequence continues at coordinate 255,708,160 of NC_060119.1, read as the reverse complement.
TGCAAGAAACAATTCAGCGGCGGAAATCCATCGGCAGATTACTGAAGTGTACGGTCCTAACATAATGAGCGACAGTAAAGTGCGCAAGTGGGTGCGAGCTTTTAATGAAGGACGGGATAATGTGCACGATGAACCACGGTGTGGCCGACCATCAGTGATTTCAGACGATTTGGTCAATGCGGTTGACAAAAAAATTCGTGAAGATCGCCGATTCACTATTACAGACGTAGACATGCATTTTCCGAATGTGAGTAGAACAACTTTGTACAGAATTGTGTTTGAACATTTGAAGTTTCACAAATTGTGTGCCCGTTGGGTTCCCAGGCTGCTTACTGAGCCCCAACGAATGAAAAGAATGGCTTTTGCTCTTGATTTTTTGGAGCGATATCATAAGGAAGGTGACAGTCTTTTAGACAATGTTGTCACAGGGGATGAGACATGGGTTTCTCACATCACTCCAGAGTCTAAACGTCAGTCAATGCAATGGCGTCACACGTCATCGCCAGTCAAGGTCAAGGCAAAGCAGACAATCTCAACACGTAAGGTTATGGCGACTGTGTTCTGGGATAGACGTGGAGTATTGTTAGTCGACTTTATGGAGAGAGGAACAACGATTAATAAAGCCGCCTACTGCGCTACCCTGACTAAACTTCGATGTGCAATCCAGAATAAGCGACGTGGTCTTTTGTCGTCTGGAATCTTGTTGTTGCATGACAATGCCAGACCCCACACTGCAAATGAAACGCAAGCTCTGATCAAGAAATTTGGATGGGAACAGATGGACCATCCTCCTTACAGTCCGGACCTGGCGCCAAGTGATTTCCACCTGTTCCGTTACTTAAAGGAGTTTCTCGGCGGCAAGCGCTTCGACACAGATGATGAAGTGAAAGAAGCAGTTAAGGACTGGTTATCGTCACAGGCGGCCGATTTCTATAACATGGGCATTCAAAAGCTTGTTGAACGATGTGATAAATGTTTAAATAAGTATGGAAGTTATGTAGAAAAATAGATAAAGATGTAAGGAATGTAAATAAAACAATTGTTTTGAAAAAACATTTTAGTTTTGATTTATTTTTTTATAACCGGACCTTACTTTTGGAATAACCCTCGTATTTATGTTCGGCTACTTGGAAACCATCTGCAGTCATTCATTGACTTCATGTTTCCAAACAACGACGTAATTTTTATGGACGACAATACGCCACTTCACAGTGCCACAATTGCACGCGATTGCTTGGATCAACGTTATGAACAATTCGAGCGAATGATTTGGCCACACAGATCGCACTACATGATCCCATCGAAAATTTATAGGAGGTAATTGAGGGATCAGTTCGTGTACAAAATCCTGTATCGGCAACACTTTCGCAGTTATGACTGGCTATACGAGCAGCTTGGATCAATATGTCTGCAGGGGAGTTCCAAAGACTTCTTGAGACCAAGTCATTTCGATTTGCTGCATTACGACGGCCAAAAGGTGTTCCTACATGATATCAGAAGGTATTCAATAGATTTTTTCGTCTCAGTGTATATTCTCTGACATGATAAATTACTGCAAATTACCTCATATTGATCCAAGGACAAGTCATCTCTATTCTACGCCTTTGCTAAGAGAACAGTGAGAACATATTTTTCTTTGTTGTTGCCACGTGGCTACGGGAATATTACTGGCTGTTCGCTCAGATACACCCTCCCTCATCGATACCTCTCCTCAGTGTAGGACTCATTTCCCCAAGAAACCTTCCAGCACCTGATTGAACCCCGAATTGCTCTTCAACAGTGGGAAGCTAGAAGGTGCTTAAAACATCAATGTAGGCCTGTGCTGTGATAGTGCCACGCAAAACAATGGGTGCAAGCCCCCTCCATGAAAAACACTGCCACACCATAACACTACCGCCTCCGAATTTTACTGTTGGCACTACACAAGCTGGCAGATGACGTTCACCAGGCATTCGCCATACCCATACTCTGCCATCGGATCGCCACATTTCGTACCGTGATTCGTCACTGCACACATAGCTTTTCCACTGTTCAATCGTCCAATGTTTACGCACTTTGTACCAAGAAAGGTGTCATGTGGCATTTACCAGCGTGATGTGTGGTTTATGAGCAGCCGCTCGACCATGAAATCCAAGTGTTCTCACCTCCTGCATAAGTGACATAGTACAGGCAGTGGATCCTGATGCAGTTTGGAATTCCTGTGTGATGGTCTGACTAGATGTCTGCCTATTACACATTACGACCCTCTTCAACTATCAGCGGTCTCAGTCAGTCAACAGACGATATCGGCCTGTACGTTTTTGTGCTGTACGTGTCCCTTCACGTTTCCACTTCACTATCACATCGGAAACAGTGGACCTAGGGATGTTTAGGAATGTGAAAATCTCGCGTACAGACGTATGACAAGTGGCACCCAGTCACCTGACCACGTTCGAAGTCCGTGAGTTCCGCGGAGCGCCCCATTCTGCTCTCTCACGACATCTAATGACTACTGAGGTCGCTGATGTGGAATACCTGGCAGTAGGTGGCAGCACAATGCACCTAGTGTGAAAAACGTATGTTTTGTGGGTGTCCGGATACTTTTGATCACATAGTGTAGTTATTCCCTTTCCTGTTTCCCTCGAAAGTGTAGTGAGGGAAAAATGAAAAGCTCACCAGACAAAAAATTACTCACTCCAGGGTGCATACACGGAGGAATCGTTAAGCCTTTACAGATGGCGCAGCGATCGAGTCAGGTGATCAACAGCGCACGCACTGCTTCCACCGTGAGCGTAAGGCAGTAGCGATTAGTGAGATTCATATGTTTCAAGGAGGCATTGTACGTGACATAGTGACGAAAAGGAGTAATAATGTTTTCCCGTGCCTATGGCCATATGTGAGGATGTGGTTCTGTTGGCGTTTCGCGGCTCGCTGTTCGACGTCTCTAAAAGCAGTGGCGTAACACACGTGGACACGAAACAAGATTTGAGAATTTTGGTCGGAAAAAGATTCTGATAGGGACAGGAGAAGCTTATTATGGCTTGTAAATCGAAATCGCTTCCAACCCCGACAAAAATTGCTTGCAGAGAGTGAACAGAGGTCTGTCTCCGCCTGCCAGCGAGAGAGCATTGCGACAGGAACTGCAAACAACGAACATTTGGAGTCGGTCACCTCGGAAGAGTCCAACGGTAACACAGGTGCATAAAGACGACAACAGGAAAGTTCATTAGTCTGAAAGGGCATATAATTGGTTTTCCTAACACTATCCCCAACAATCTATATTGGCCTGTAAAATCATTTGAATTGAACCCCACAGAAAACGTATGGGACGCGTTGTTTCAGTAGCTAAACGTGGACACCAGCATCCCGCAATTCGAAGGAACTGTGCGATCAGATTTTCAGCGAGTGGCTTAACCTGGATGCAACGCACATGCAAAACCTCGTGGACTCATTTCCTAACCGAATACAGGCAGATAACAATTCCCGTGGCAGAATTACACGGTATTATATGATGTTTGTAATGATTTCTCCGGGTGTGACCAATTTTTTGTCCGGTGTGTTTCTATGGCTATGCACGAGAGCTAATTTCCCTTATTTCTTCCTTAAAGTCCTTACGCGTGATGAATGTTTGTGGCTGCAGAACCGTTCTGAAGTTGTCGTAAAAACTGGTCCTCCGAGTTTCCTCAACAGCATTTATCTAAATCATCGTCTTCATCACTCCAAGTATATCATCCGCGGGCACAGAGCGTTTCCGTGACAGTCTCGTTCTAATGGAACCAGTTAAGAAATCTAGAAGCACATAGATGGACTGTTTCTGTATCTTCCTTTAATCCAGTATTGTGGCGATCCCAACCACTCCAACCTACAGTATTTTCAACAGAGTTGTTCCTGCGTGCTACATATAAAAGCGGCAAAAGTTGTTGATAAGGCTGTACTTAAGAAACTCTGTCGAATAAGAGGCAAAGAGCGCAAGGGCGCCAGGTAGTTGTGATCCTCACTGGGAAATGCGAGGAGGAGCTACCTAGCCCCTCCCCCTCTGCCCCCCTCCTCCTGGAAGTATCAAACTCAGCGGAAAACTGGCGAGCCGCCACAGGGCTTCCGGAGTTTGATGGCCGTCCGGAGATGTCGGCCATAAAGTCCACACTGGAGGCAGCTGCGTGCACAGCAACCCACAGCGGGGCCACGCCCTTCACAGTTACACGTGTATCAGACAGATATTCCAAGAAACTACTCGTTTTTAGAAACAAAAATAATCTGCTGTTGTTACACTACCCGGTGATTTACCAATTAACGAGGCTATAAATTTTAAGGTCAATTTTATGTGTTTTCTCTTACTGAGCCAGAAACAGTAACTAGGATTGTTTGCTTTTTAGTTCCTTGATACCCATCCAGCTTTAGATCACATCGATTTTCATTTCTACAGTGACCATCAATTAATTTTCACGTCGGTGAGGCGTGCGTTCTCCTTTATCAGAATGATGCGCCACTTAAGAGGATTTTTACACATTTCAACAGAGCAGTAGGTAGTAACTGAAAAAAATCATTACCTTCTCTTTCTGACCATGCTTCGGTAAGGGTCTAGCTTTCGTTATTTCTTTGCCAGGCTGGTTACGAAATATACTGGCATATGCTGGTGCGATATCATCTAGTACTAATACTTGTATGTGATCATAACATACGTACGGCTCTCCAGAACCATCCCGAAAAGTCTAAGTTTTCTATTCCCTATCATCCTGTTCCACGTCATCATACCATTCGCTAACGCATCGTAATATCACTCCGCGGAGTTTAAATGAAGTGTTGTTTACCATTAATGTTCAGTCAGATGCCATCGGATTCTTTTGTTTGTTGTCGTATCTTGGTTTACCCATATTTTAAGAGACTCATTGACGAGAATTCAGCGACGATAGTTTTCTGTATGGAGCACTATTCCAAGTGAACTATCTGAGGGAAAACAAGTACGGTTTGTCTATCATAAGCGGCAGTGATGGAAACGTAAACAACTGTAGTGTAAAGATAAAGGTGTCCACAAGGGATGTCAGGGGACTACAAAGTTCTTTTTTTCCTATACAATTCATATAGAAACCTGGCATTGCCTGGATATTCATTTTGCTGATTTCCTATTAGAAACAAAAAGAGAAAAATGAACTGTTTTTACAGTGAACTATCGAAAAAATTTAATTTCCATGTATTCATGATAACTTCTTTGAAATAATGAAACAGTCGTACAAGGAAATATGAATAAGGTACAAATGTTTAAGTGCAGTATCCAAATTAAGAAACATGATCCGAGACTACTTGGACGCTGGCCACAGCTTCTTCGCTATCAACAACGCGATTTTGTAAACTCTCTGCGGCAAAACATCTGTAGGTGGCCACCGTTTTCGCTTACCCAAAGTGTTGCATTGTGTCAGGGATTTCCTTAATCTGACTCGACTATACGATTGTCTTAGTCGTAAAGAATAAATGTGTTGAAAGTTCATGTATGATGGTACAGTTTTTCACGCATTTGATTGTTTATGAAGTAGTATCTACTGATAAACGGCACTTAGGTGGTTCTTACGCCCACAGTGATTGTTTCCTGGCAGAGGAAAAAATGTACCAAGTTTGGCTGAAATCGCTCCAGTGGTTCAGGAGGAGATGCGGAACACACACACACACACACACACACACACACACACACACACACACACTGTGCATGCATACCTTTCTGTAATACATCAGTTCATATTTTCCTGTCGATTTTCTGGGATTTAGATGAAGATGAAATGGGAGACATGATGCTGCGTGAAGAGTTTGACAGAGCACTGAAAGACCTAAGTCGAAACAAGGCCCCGGGAGCAGACAGCATTCCATTAGAACTACTGACAGCCTTGGGAGAGCCAGGCCTAACAAAGCTCTACCATCTGATGAGCAAGATGTATGAGACAGGTGAAATAACCTCAGACTTCAAGAAGAATAGAATAATCCCAATCCCAAAGAAAGCAGGTGTTGACAGATGTGAAAATTACCGAACTATCAGTTCAATAAGCCACAGCTGCAATATACTAACACGAATTCCTTACAGACGAATGGAACAACCGGTAGAAACCGCCCTCGGGGAAGATCAGTTTGGATTCCGTAGAAATGTTACAACACGTGAGGCAATACTGACCCTAAGACTTATCTTAGAAAATAGATTAAGGAAAGGCAAACCTACGTTTCTAGCTTTTGTAGACATAGAGAAAGCTTTTGACAGTGTTGACTGGAATACTCTCTTTCAAATTCTGAAGGCGGCAGAGGTCAAATACAGAGAGCGAAAGGCTATTTATAAGTTGTACAGAAACCAGATGGCAGTTATAAGAGTCGAGGGGCATGAAAGGGAAGCAGTGGTTCCGAAGGGAGTGAGACAGGGTTGTAGCCTATCCTAGATGTTATTCAATCTGTATATTGAGCAAGCAGTAAAGGAAACAAAAGAAAAATACGGAGCAGGAATTAAAATCCATGGAGAAGAAATAAAAACTTTGAGGTTCGCCGAAGAGATTGTAATTCTATCAGAGGCAGAAATTTACCTGTAAGAGCAGTTGAACGGAATGGACAGTATGTTGAAAGATGAACATCAACAAAAGCAAAACGAGGATAATGGAATGTAGTCGAATTAAGTCGGGTGATGTTGAGGGAATTAGATTAGGGAATGAGACACTTAAAGTAGTAGATTAGTTTCGCTATTTGAGGAGCAAAATAACTAATGATGGTCGAAGTAGAGAGGATATAAAATGTAGACTGGCAATGGCAAGGAAAGCGTTTCTGAAGAAGAGAAATTGGTTAACATAGAGCATAGGTTTAAGTGTCAGGAAGTCGTTTCTGAAAGTATTTGTATGGAGTGTAGCCATGTATGGAAGTGAAACATGGACGATAAATAGTTTAGACAGAAAGAGAATAGAAGGTTTCGAAATGTGGTGCTACAGAAGAATGCTGAAGATTAGATGGGTAGATCACATAACTAATGAGGAGGGACTGAATAGAATTGGTGAGAAGAGAAATTTGTGGCACAACTTGACTAGAAGAAGGGATCGGTTGGTAGGACATATTCTGAGGCATCAAGGGATCACCAATTTAGTATTGGAGGGCAGCGTGGAGGGTAAAAATCGAAGAGGAAGACCAAGAGATGGTTCAAATGGCTCTGAGCACTATGGGACTTAACTTCTATGGTCATCAGTCCCCTAGAACTTAGAACTACTTAAACCTAACTAACCTAAGGACATCACACAACACCCAGCCATCACGAGGCAGAGAAAATCCCTGACCCCGCCGGGAATCGAACCCGGGAACCCGGGCGTGGGAAGCGAGAACGCTACCGCACGACCACGAGATGCGGGCGACCAAGAGATGAATACACTAAACAGATTCAGAAGGATATAAGTTGCAGTAAGTCCTGTGAGATGAAGAAGCTTGCACAGGATAGAGTAGCACGGAGAGCTGCATCAAACCAGTCTCTGGACTGAAGACCACAACAACAACAACCGTAATAAGTTTTTCAGTGTCAGCTGCAACATGTAGTTCTCATAGTATGACAAGTCTCGAAACTGGACATCTTATTTCAACATAAAAAAGAATGGAAAACCTGTACTATTCCTGCCCCGAAAAAATTTCTGCGGACACCCATATGTACAGAGGTGTTATATCCATTGTATTCGTTGTGAAGTGCAGTGAGAAAGGCTTTTTCTGACACAGGCACCGCGTTTATCCACTGAGTGGATTTACTGCACAGGCACCGGTAAGCTTCGACGTGCTGCGTGTAGCAGGAGCCGCGACGCCGTGTGGGCGCTTCCCCTCCCCCAAACCTCCCGCCTTCCCCTCAACTCGCCCCTCCGCCAGACTATCTGCGAGCCACGCTTTCGCCCGGGCGAGGTAAGCTATTTATAGGACTGGCGGCGAGGGTGCGGGAATTCGCCAGCTAAAGGCGATGACCGCAGTTTGGACTAGCACGTGCTCTGTACCGGCCGTTTTACAAAAACACACATTCACAAAATCGTAATGTATGGGAATATTAAGGAATCTTACAAGAGGAATCTCACTAGATGATGACGTATAATTGTAAAAGGTCGGGTGAGACGGGAAGATTTCAGTTAGATTACATCATGGTCAGACAGATATTCCGAAATCAGATACTGGATTGTAAGGCGTACCCAAGAGCAAACATAGACTCAAATCACAATATAGTAGTGATGAAGAGTAGGCTGAAGTTTAAGACATTAGTCAGGAAGAATCAATACGCAAAGAGGTGGGATACGGAAGTACTAAGGAACGACGAGATATGCTTGAAGCTCTCTAAGGCTATAAATACAGCAATAAGAAATAGCTAAGTAGGCAATACAGTTGAAGAGGAATGGATATCTCTAAAATGGGCCACCACGTAAGTTGGAAAGAAAAACGAGGTGCAAAGAAGGTAACTGCGGAGAAACCATGGATAACAGAAGAAATACTTCAATTGATCGATGAAAGGAGGAAGTACAAAAATGTTCCGGAAAACTCAGGAATACAGAAATACAAGTAGCCAAGGAGTGAAATAAATAGGAAGTGCAGGGAAGCTAAGACGAAATGGCTGCAGGAAAATTGTGAAGATATCGAAAAAGAAATGATTGTCAGAAAGACAGATTCAGCATACAGGAAAGTCAGAACAACTTTAAGTGACATTAAGAGAAAGGGTGGTAACATTAAGAGTGCAACGGGAGTTCCACTATTAAATGCAAAGGGGGGAGCGGACAGGTGGAAATGATACAGTGAAAGCCTCTATGAGGGGGAAGATCTGTCTGATGTGATAGATGGAACAGGTGTCGCTTTAGAAGAATTTAAGAGAGCTTTAGAAGAATTTAAAAGAGCTTTGGAGGACTTAAGGTCGAATAAGGCAGAAGGGATTGATAACATTCAATCAGACGTTCTAAAATCATTGGAGAAAGTGGCAACAAAACGACTATTTAAGTTGATGTGTAGAATGTATGAGTCTGGCTTTCGGAAAAGCGTCATCCACTCAACTCCGAAGACGGTAAGAGCTGACAAGTGCGAGAATTATCGCACAATCAGCTTAACAGCTCATTCTTACAAGAATAATATACAGAAGAATGGAAAAGAAAATTTAGGATGCGCTAGATGACGATCAGTTTTGCTTAAGGAGAAGTAAAGGCACGAGAGAGGCAATTCTGACGTTGCGGTTAATAATGGAAGCAAGACTAAAGAAAAATCAAGACATGTTCATAGGATTTGTCGACCAGGAACAAGTGTTCGAGAAGGTAATATGGTGCAAGGTGTTCGAAATTCTGAAAAACGTTGCGGTAAGCTATAGGGAGAGACGGGTCATGTACAGTACTTACAGCAGCCAAGAGTGGGCGACCAACAACGAAGTGCTCGTGTTATAAAGACTGTAAGACAAGGATGTAGCCTTTCGCCCCTACTGTTCAGTCTGTACATCGAGAAAGCAATGATGGAAATTAAAGAAAGGTTCAGGAGTAGGATTACAATTCAAGGAGAAAGGATATCAATGATACGATTCGCTGATGACATTGCTATCCTGAGTGAAAGTGAAGAATAATTACATGTTCTGCTGAACGGGATGAACATTCTAATGACTACACAGTGTGGATTGAGGGTAAATCGAAGAAAGACGAAGGCATTGAGAAGAAGTAGAAATGAGAACAGCGAGAAACTTAACATCAGGATTGATACGAAGTAGAGGAAGTTACGGAATTCTGCTACCTAGGCAGTAAAATAACCAATGACGGACGGAGCAAGGACGACATCAAAAGCAGACTAGAAATGGCAAAAAGGGCATTGCTGGCCAAGAGAAGTCTACTAATATCAAATATCGGCCTTAATTTGAGGAAGAAATTTCTGAGAATGTCCATCTGGAGTACAGCATTGTATGGTAGTAAAATAAGGACTGTGGGAAAACCGGAACAGAAGAGAATCGAAGCATTTGAGATGTGGTGCTACAGACGAATGTTGAAAATTAGGTGGACTGATAAGGTAAGGTATGAGGAGGTTGTGCGCAGAATCGGAGAGGAAAGGAATACTTGGAAAACAATAAGAATAAGAAGGGGCTGGATGATAGGACATCTGTTAAGACATGATGGAATGACTTCCATGGTACTAGAGGGAGCTGTAGAGGGAAAAAACTGTAGAGGAAGACAGAGATTGAAATACACTCCTGGAAATTGAAATAAGAACACCGTGAATTCATTGTCCCAGGAAGGGGAAACTTTATTGACACATTCCTGGGGTCACATACATCACATGATCACACTGACAGAACCACAGGCACATAGACACAGGCAACAGAGCATGCACAATGTCGGCACTAGTACAGTGTATATCCACCTTTCGCAGCAATGCAGGCTGCTATTCTCCCATGGAGACGATCGTAGAGATGCTGGATGTAGTCCTGTGGAACGGCTTGTCATGCCATTTCCACATGGCGCCTCAGTTGGACCAGCGTTCGTGCTGGACGTGCAGACCGCGTGAGACGACGCTTCATCCAGTCCCAAACATGCTCAATGGGGGACAGATCCGGAGATCTTGCTGGCCAGGGTAGTTGACTTACACCTTCTAGAGCACGTTGGGTGGCACGGGATACATGCGGACGTGCATTGTCCTGTTGGAACAGCAAGTTCCCTTGCCGGTCTAGGAATGGTAGAACGATGGGTTCGATGACGGTTTGGATGTACCGTGCACTATTCAGTGTCCCCTCGACGATCACCAGTGGTGTACGGCCAGTGTAGGAGATCGCTCCCCACACCATGATGCCGGGTGTTGGCCCTGTGTGCCTCGGTCGTATGCAGTCCTGATTGTGGCGCTCACCTGCACGGCGCCAAACACGCATACGACCATCATTGGCACCAAGGCAGAAGCGACTCTCATCGCTGAAGACGACACGTCTCCATTCGTCCCTCCATTCACGCCTGTCGCGACACCACTGGAGGCGGGCTGCACGATGTTGGGGCGTGAGCGGAAGACGGCCTAACGGTGTGCGGGACCGTAGCCCAGCTTCATCGAGACTGTTGCGAATGGTCCTCGCCGATACCCCAGGAGCAACAGTGTCCCTAATTTGCTGGGAAGTGGCGGTGCGGTCCCCTACGGCACTGCGTAGGATCCTACGGTCTTGGCGTGCATCCGTGCGTCGCTGCGGTCCGGTCCGAGGTCGACGGGCACGTGCACCTTCCGCCGACCACTGGCGACAACATCGATGTACTGTGGAGACCTCACGCCCCACGTGTTGAGCAATTCGGCGGTACGTCCACCCGGCCTCCCGCATGCCCACTATACGCCCTCGCTCAAAGTCCGTCAACTGCACATGCGGTTCAAGTCCACGCTGTCGCGGCATGCTACCAGTGTTAAAGACTGCGATGGAGCTCCGTATGCCATGGCAAACTGGCTGACACTGACGGCGGCGGTGCACAAATGCTGCGCAGCTAGCGCCATTCGACGGCCAACACCGCGGTTCCTGGTGTGTCCGCTGTGCCGTGCGTGTGATCATTGCTTGTACAGCCCTCTCGCAGTGTCCGGAGCAAGTATGGTGGGTCTGACACACCGGTGTCAATGTGTTCTTTTTTCCATTTCCAGGAGTGTACATCTAGCGAATAATCGAGGACGTAGGTTGCAATTGCTACTCTGAGATGAAGAAGTTAGCACAGGAGAGGAATTCGTGGCGGGCAGCATGAAAACAGTCTGAATACTGATGACAAAAAAATGGATTCTGTGATATTTCGATGACCCAAACATCTACGTCGTATTTAGTGACGTAGTTTTCACGATGGATTTATTGCATTGAAGTTTCTCGATGCATTTGTCGTGGTAGTTCTCTATGAACAGCCGAGCTTTGCGGAATATCTACCTCTTTCTTCCACAGGAAAGCGATAAACTGAATGTCGAAGAAGCCAGGGAATCACACAGATGTTAATGATGTACTAGTGGCATCTGTGACCATAGATTACATTGTAGCCAGCTATGAAACGTTATCCGCAGCGTCTTAGTTTCCACTGCTAGGTATAATAAATCAAGAATTTATTAATTTTAAACAAACAGACCAACGTATAATAGCTTCTAGGACTTGTAGCAAGTACTGAAAGCTGCGATGCAGGGAGAGGAGAGATTTGTCTGTTTCTTTGGTTGATTTTTAAGCGTTTTAAAATCGAAATCGTTCTTCCTGGGGTTGCTGTTGAAATCAGAGGGTGACTAAAACCTGGATTATAATTCTAATATAGAGAAAATACTTTTAAATTGAATCTCTCTCTCTCCGTCAAACCGTTCTCTGATCTTATGAAAACTGCTTAAGGACCAAGTACGACTGACAAAAGCGCTATCGCACAGGTGGCATCTTAACGTGCCTTTTCACTGCTAAATTACCGCATAACAGATTTTTATTGCCCTACTCTATCTTTAAATACCAATCAGTGTATTTTGAACGTTTTAGATAATGGATTATCTTTGCATGACACGAAAAATCTGGAGTATTCTTCCAATTAGTGTAAGGCCGCATTATTAAATGGGCAAGTGTTAATGTCCACTTTTGCCGACTGTGTCCAGTTCAAAGAGCACCAGTATTTACAAAAACACATCAATCAGGAGTACCTGGAAAGGCACTATTTCTGGAAAGGAGGTTTATCTTACAAAGTACTGGAAATATGAAGTAGCCAGGTGGCACCGTGGGGGATTTCAACAACTGAAGAGTGGAAATGAAAACGTTCTAAGTGTCAAACCCGAGTTTTTTCAGAAGAATGAATCTGTGTTTGTACATAGCGGATTTGCAAGCAAGGTATAGAGAAAGTATTCTGATACCACAACATTACGCTGGTAACCGCATTACTCTTTTCTTCCAACAACAAATGTAATGTAAACGTGAACAGCCGGCTGAAGTTGAGTCCGGCTGGAAAACGATAACAGCGCTATTTGTGTAAATAAATAGCGTTATTAACAGTGGTTGGTTTCTGTTTTCTCTTTTTCATGAATAAACTTGAATTTTTTACACAGACACCATCTCCACGATCACAAAAATGACAGTTTTCGACAAAATAACAGGTAGAAATTTTGTTGCAACTGCCATTAATAATGATGCTCTAAGTTTTATGTTAATACACTAACCTGTGAATTAATAAAATCATTTCCCATATACCGGTTGCAACAAAAGAAATTAAATATGATAGGATATAAAGTAGTTCAAAAATGGCTCTGAGCACTATGGGACTTAACATCTGAGGTCATCAGTCCCCTAGAACTTAGAACTACTTAAACCTAACGAACCTAAGGACATCACACACATCCATGCCCAAGGCAGGATTCGAACCTGCGACCGTAGCAGTCGCGCGGTTCCGGACTGAAGCGCCTAGAACTGCTCGACCACCGCGGCCGGGCGATATAAAGTAATTGTGGCACATAGATTATTGCTATTCACAGACAACATACGTAAATTCTGAATCTTGAAAATTCCTGGATCATAAAATTCATGAAGGTAAATACAAGTTTGAAATTTATCAAACGCACTAGGTATAAATTAATCTGTGGAAATCTGGAATACGCTACGTCACAAATTACATAAATTCGCCAACAGCTAGAAAAATTCAGAATGTTGTTGCTGTGGTCTTTAGTCAGCGGACTGATATGATGTAGCTTTCCACGCTAGACTATCCTGTGTGAGTTTCTCCATAGCTCTCCACATCCAGCTCAACCTGCTCACTGTAATCAAGTGTTGATCTCGGACTACAATTTTTACCCATCGCATCTCTCTCTACTACCAAACTGAGGATTCCTTCACGCCTTACGATGTTTGCTATCACCTGATTCATTCTTTTAATCAAGTTGTGCTACAAATTTCTATTTTTCTCAATTCGATTCGTAACTACTCCTTTGTAATCCGGCGAAGTCATCTAATCTTCAGCATTCTCCTGTAACACAGCATTTCAGTAGCTTCCACTATCTTCTTGTCCGAATTGATTTCGTCCACGTTTCATTCCAGCTGAAGGTGACACTTCAAAGAAATGCGGTTCGAAAAGAATACTCACATTTGAATTAATGTTTGTTGGTAACTACTTTGAATTTTGTATCCTCTCCATTTTGGCCATCGTCAGTTACTTTGCTCGCCACACAGAAAAACTCTTCCACTACTTTTACTTCCTCATTTCGTAATCTAATTCTCTCATTATTTGACTTTATTCCACTACTCTTCTTTTACTTTTGGTGACATTCATCTCGTGAAAATCGTGGCGAACCTCCTTTTTCCCGGCGTAGTGTAGCAACTCAACGTAGCATGGACTCAAGATGTCATTGGGAATTCCCTACAGAAATATAGACCAATGCAGCCTCTATAGCCGTCCACAGTTGCGAAAGTGTTGCCGGTGCAGGATTTTTTGTACGAACTGACCTCTCAATTATACAACACAAATGTTTGATGGAATTTATCCCGGGCTATCTTGGTGGTCATATCTACACGTACGTGATTACTCTGCTATTCAAAATAAAGTGCTTGGGAGAGGGATCAGTGAACCACCTTCATACTGTCTCTCTACCGTTCCACTCTCGAACAGCGTGCGGGAAAAACGAGCACTTAAATCTTTCTGTGCAAGCCCTGATTTCTCTTATTTTATCGTGATGATCATTTATTTCCCCCAGTAGGTGAATGCCTACAGAATGTTTTCGCAGTCGGAGGAGAAAACTGGTGATTGAAATTTCATGAGAAGATCCCGTCGCAAAGACAAACGCCTTTGTTTTAATGATTGCCACTGCAACTCACGTATCATGTCTGTGTCACTTTCTCCGCTACTTAGCGATAATACAAAACGAGCTGCCCTTCTTTGAAATTTTTCGATATCATCCGTCAGCCCACCTGATGCGGATCCCACACCGCACTCCAGAATATGGCGGCAAACGTGGTGTAAGCAGTCTCTTTAGTAGACCTGTTGCACCTTCTAAGTGTTCTGCCAATGAATCGCAGTCTTTGGTTTCCTCTACTCACAACATTATCTATGTGATCGTTCCAATTGAGGTTATTTGTAATTGTAATTCCTAGTATTTAATTGAATTTACAGCTTTCAGATTTGTACGACTTTTCGCGTAATCGAATTTAGATGAGGAGCAATAGAGGGCCTGCAACACTTCTTTGGGGAACGCCGGATATTACTTATGTTTTACTCGATGACTTTCCATCTACTGCTACGAACTCTGATCTTTCTGACAGGATATCACGAATCCAGAAATGAGACTCACGTTTTCTTTGAACTGTTCAACAACTTTATCTTGTGAGTCGGGGGGGGGGGGGGGGGGGGGGAGGGGGTTCGCTAAAACGATCCAATTAATACTTTAGTCTGATTGTCAAGTATAACCTTTACCCACCTATTTCGCAGGAACTATCTACTTCAATTTCTCTACAAGGTAAACTACGTCTGACAGCAATAAATACTCCACCGCCAACTGTATTTAATCTATCCTTTCTGAACACTGTTAGAGCGTTTGAAAAAATTTCGGATGAACTTATTTCCAGCTTTAGTCAGCTTTCTGTACCTATAACTACTTAAGGTTCTGTGCTTTCTATTAGGTCTTGGAGCTACGACAATTTACAACTACAGTACCAATCGTTTCTGCAACTACTTTACTGTGTTTTACCTGCCTCTGTGGTTTTATGAGGCCCTCTATCATAAAAAACCGTCCAGTCCGTTTCACACGGCCCCCGCTACCCGTGGGGCCGCTTCCTGTGTATAGTGGACTCCTGACCTATTAAGCGGAACCCGGAAACCCACCACCTGATGGCGCAAGTCAAAGCATCTGCAGCCTACACGCTCACAGAACCGCCTGAGCCTCTGAGTCAGGCCCTCCATTTGGCTCTGTACCAAACAGTCGGTCCTGTTGACGATGATGCAGATGGTGAGCTCCGTCTTAGTCTCGCAAGCAATACTGGTAGTCTTTACCTTTTCCGCTAGCCAGAAAACAGAGAGAATCTCCTCCGAGCCAAAGCGACAGACGTCATTGGTACCGACATGAATGACCACCTGGAGTTGGCTGCACCCTATACAAATCATTCGCTAGAATTGTCCAGAATGTTCTTGAAACCAATCGCGAACAATCGTGGTCTCATCAAAGGGCTCATTGTCACATCCATAAAAAATTCCAACGTTGATTGGAAACACAAAGTCCATGAATGGCTGCATATGGTCTCCAAGTAGCCGAACATAACCATTTCTAGTCAACGATCTGTTCATTTCATGTAAACACAGCCAACATCATCATGGAGCCACCACCAGCTAGCACAATACCTTGTTGACAACTTGGGTCCGTGTCTTGTGAGGTCTGCATCACAGTCTAACTCTACTATCAGCTCTTACCAGGCGAAATCGGGACTCGTCTGAGCAGTCGTCCAGCGACCAACCGGTATGGTCACGAACCTACGAGAAGTGCTGCAGGCGATGTCGTGCTGTTAGCAAAGACACTCGCGTCGGTCTTCTCTTGCTATAGCCCATTAACGTCAGATTTCGCCACACTGTCCTAACGAATACGTTCGTCGTACGTCCCACATTCATTTATGTGGCTATTTCACGGAATGTTGCTTGTCTGTTACTACTGACAACTCTACGCAAACCCCGCTGCTGTCGGACGTTAAGTGAAGGCCGTAGACCACTACCTTCCCCGTAATGTTTGAAATTTCGTTTTCTCGGCACACTTTTGGCACTGTAAATCTTGGAATACTGAAGTCTCTAATGATTTCCGAAATGGAATGTCCCATCATAGACGCATGGGCTCCAACTACCATTCCGAATTCAGTGTGTTAATTTCCGTCGTGCGGCCATAATCACGCCTGAAACCTTTTCTCATGAATCACCTGAGTATAAGTGATAACTCCGCCAATGCAGTGCCCTTTTACACCTTGTGTACGCGACACTGCCGCAATCTGTGTGTGTATGTGTGTGTGTGTGTGTGTGTGTGTGTGTGTGTGTGTGTGTGTGTGTGTATTTGCTGTCCTATGGGACGTTGTATTGGGTGCAGATGCAGTATTGCATACAATACGCTTCGAGAGGCGAATGTCAAAAGAAATCCAAATGCAGCGGCGAAATGAAACTAGATTCGCGGGTAAATACGATTTTCCGCCGGATGCACCTAGTCCATAGTATAGACAACAAAAGCTAAGAACAAAGGCATACAATTGAGATGCATGACGAGTCGGGTAGTTGGAGACGAACGGCAAACACTGGGGAAGATGAGGTACACAGCAGCCGGGATTTACATTTAGATTGCTGAAAAAGCATGAGCAAGCAGTAAAGCGGCACACCCAAGGAAAATATTTTGATAAAAAACAGTGGAGATACAGCAGCAGGACAGAGGATACTTTTTTAAGATGAAATATGTCAAGCACTGCTAAAAAAAAAAACACAGTTACTACCTCGCAGCACAGTCCTGCAGCATTTTCAGAGTCTCCTGCAATAATGATATCGACGTAGAGTTTTACGAACAGTTTACAACGAGCATTTGGCCTTTGCCATGGAGCACATTTTCCCTTCTTCTTCGCCTTATTTTGCTTCCGAGGCAGCAAATTTCCTTCACGTTGCCTAGTACATGGACCACAATTTTAACAGTTTTTACCCCTAACCCCGCGTTAATATTTTGTTTGCTGCTTTCCAGTAGTTTCGTGTTTCTTTGTTTATGCTCTCACCTATAAAGCAGTGATTAACTTGTGTTTGTTTTCAATAGACATATCCCGTTCCTTGCACAGAAGTTGATGGTAAGTGTAAGCTAAGTCTGAGCCCTTCTTATGAACGCAACACTTGGTGTTAACGTGATCTTGTCGTCTCTTTTACACTTACGTGGCTTCGATTTGTATTTCTCAGTATTTCAAAGATATTACTACAAACCCAAGGTGGATCTTTACCGTCCTTAATACCTCTCCGTGAGATTTATTTGGGTCAAATGGCTCTGAGCACTATGCGACTTAACTTCGGAGGTCATCAGTCGCGTAGAACTTAGAACTAATTAAACCTAACTGACCTAAGGACATCACACACATCCATGCCCGAGGCAGGATTCGAACCTGCGACCGTAGCGGGCGCTCGGTTCCAAACTGTAGCGCCTAGAACCGCACGGCCACTCCGACCGGCCGAGATTTATTTGTCCACCGTGTGATAGGTGGTATCTTCCAACTTATGCTGCAACTCAAGTACTATTTTGAACTGGAGGTAACCGTTTTCTGGTCGTTATTTGAGCTATACGTTGCTGCAAGTGACAAGCATTCCATCATTGCTAATTCTTGTCTCCTTGCTAATAGAGTTTACGAGGTAATATATGTTCGTTCCAGCAGACTCAAAATACTTCTCTAACGTGCTGAATGCCGAATTCATCGTTCAAGGCAGTTGCCGGAAAACGCTTGACTAGAGACCTTGCCGCAGCAGTTAATGTGTAACTACCCAAGCAGTAGCCGGCAAGTTAAAGCCGTCTTCTGTTTTGGTCACGTGGTCGGGGTTATTCCCTGTATGAGCTTATTCCCATCCCACCCTATTTCTCGTAATTTTATGTGATTTCAGAATCTGGTACAAGAGATAAGTTTCACAAAGAGTACATCTAAAACAGAATTTCTGAACCGTGTGCTTGTCGACCAAGATATGCCGATTATTTACAACTTGAGATCAGTTACTCAAATCTTCAGGTTGCTAAATGAAACACAGAAGCTCAAATCTCGGTCTATTTGTAGTTATCTAGAACAATAACGCTCTTGATAATTGCTCCGTTTACAGTCTCTCTGTTCGCAATGATCCAGTACTATCTTCGATCTTTGATCAGAGGTTGCAGAAGTGCGTAGCAGAATCAAATGTTCTTAATAATTTTAATTCACAACTCCCTATGATGAGGTCTGCTCCACAAAATCGGATACGTAAACTTCTGGGCGACATCCCACAGGCGAAGTAATGCCTTGCAGCTCCTACAGGAAGTACTAGAAATATACCGTAGAGGTATGGTCCCGCACGGTCAAATGGTACCAGGGACCAAGACAATGTACTGTTCTGCCTGTTATCCAACTTAGACAGTTTATGAAAGATTATGGCTGACGAAATTAGTCAACTGCTATACTGTCTTCGTTATTTATTTTATTCTTAATAAGTCTCAATGGTCTAATCCTATTTCTTCCACAAGCGACCTAATATTCTGTTTACGTTCATGAACACTACTCGTCCTCGGAAGTCGGTTCTATCTTTCTAACATGTCTCACATCTTACTTAAGGTCTGCAGGCCTCAGATTTCTCACCATCAGTTCCAACTAGGTCTGGACCTAGTAGCACGTGCACAATGAATTTTCTAAAGAGAAGCAAATTCTCAGGCTGTTAATAACTAAAACTTTTACACTCTCATTTTTGTGTTTTGTTATCAGATTTTGCACTTCGTTTATCAGCTGACAAACGTCATAAACTAAATATATACGTTCCACACTTGTTTTGCCAGCCGAAAGTAACTCTATGGTTAACCACAGCACATCAACAAATCTTTATAGTATGGCAGAGATGGAGAAATATGGTCACGGACTCTATTTGCTTTAGAACTTCCACTCACCGAAAGCCCTGCCACGATACTGCTGATGATTCGCTATGCTGAGCCCCACTACTAGGAACAGGCGCCACAGTTTTCTGCCAACACAATGACAGCGGAGGATAGTTTTGCAGCTCGTGGTACATTCATAGTCGGTGCCAAATTGAGCCACGTGTAAACGCACTCTGAAATTAGGTTGTTCTGAGCGTGACATATTCCGGAGGATTACTTCACAGGTGTACATAATGGATGACTTCAGAACAGAGAGGTCGTTAAAGACTGATTACGAAAGGAAGCGCGTGGTCTGTCGTCCTTGTCGCATGCGTTGTAAAATGTTGAGGATGTTAGTGAAATTCAAGTCCTAATTTGTACCTCAGCGTGAAGCCAAGATGTGACGTCGCATCTGTAGAGGCTGAAAACTCTCCGGAAAGAACTCAGAAGAATATTTCACGTGCTGTCGCTTGCACTGATACTGTGATGCCTCGTATAAACATTCCCTAAATAAAATTGATTCATGATACTTAGTATAGCTACCGACACAAAACAACGTGGGAAATTAGGCGGACAAAAGGTACGAATGATCACACAACGCACATTTGGAATCGAACCCACGACAGAATGGTTACTAGCAGCTGGCTTCTCCGAACACGTTTAACAGAGATGGCACTAAAATTTTCAACAAACAAAAATAGTTTAATTGTGAATGTACATCTATAGAGGGTCTATAAAAGGGAGATATGAACCTGCAGGCGACAATATAGAAATGGAAGAGAACGTAGAAGAAAATGGGAGATCATGACTGCGAGAAGAATTTGGCAGAGCACTGAAAGACCTAAGTCGAAACAAGACTCCAGAGTAGTCGACACTCGGTCAGCGCTACTGATAACCTTGGGAGAACTAGTCATGTTAAAACTCTTCAAGCTGGTGTGCAAGGCATGAAACAGGCAAAATACCCTCAGGCTTCACGAAGAATATGATAATTCCAATGCCAAAGAATGTAGGTGGTGACAGGTGTGAATATTACCGAACTATCAGTTTAGCAAGTCATGGTTGCAAAATAGTAAAACAAATTCTTCACAGAAGAATGGAAGAACTGATAGAAACCGACATCGAAGAAGGTCAGTTCGGATTCCGGAGAAATGTATGTACACGCGAGGCAATATTGACCCTACGATTTATCTTAAAACATAGATTAAGGAATGGCAAACCTACGTTTATACAGGGATAAAATACACGGAGCGAAAGGCTGTTTACAAACCAGGCAGCAGATATAAGAGAAGAGGGGGCATGAAAAGGAAACAGTGGTTGAAAAGGGAGTGAAACAAGCTTGTAGCCTATTCCCGACGTTATTCAATCTCTACAGTGAACGAGCAGTAGAGGATATTGGCAATGGCAAGAAAAGCGTTTCGGTAGAAGAGAAATTTGTTAACATCGAATACAGTTTTAAGTGTTAGGAAGTCTTTTCTTAAAGCATTTGTATGGAATGTAGCCATGCGTGGAACTGAAACATGGGTGATAAACAGCTTTGACAAGAAGAGAATAGAAGCGTCTGAAATGTGGTGCTACAGAAGAATGCTGAATATTAGATGGAGAGATCACATAACTAATGAGTCGGCACTGCACAGTATTGAAAAGAAAATAAATGTGAGGCACAACCTGACTGGAAGAAGGAATCGGTTGACAGTGCGCATTCTGAGACATCAACGGATCACCATTTTAGTATAGGAGGGAAGTGAGGGTGCTAAAAATCGTGAACGGAGGCCGAGACATGAATACAGTAAGCAGGTTCGGAAGGATGTAAGTGGCAGTAGTTGCTTGGAGGAGGAGGAGAAGACCAGTGTTTAACGTCCCGTCTACGACGACGTCATTAGAGACGGTGTGTAAGCTCAGGTTAGGGAAGGATAGGGAAGGAAATCGACCGTGCCATTTCATAGGAACCATCCCGGGATCTGCCTGAAGCGTTTTGGGGAAATCACGGAAAACCTAAATCTGGATGGCTGGACGAGGGTTTGAACACACACACACACACACACACACACACACACACACACACACACACTTACATTCACACAATAGCTCCCTTGTAGTCAAGATTATTAATCGCACAGCGAGGTAACTTCTTGTCCTCTGCTGCTTTCACACCCCTTTGACGATAAGTGCTGGTGTCTTCACACATAGCGCGTCGATAATAATGTCGTATCAGTTAGACTCGAGAGCGCAGAATAACAATGCTACACGTGAGGACATCCAAAACGTAAGCTTACGAACTTGTGCAAAATAGTACCAATAAACAGCAAATAGGAGTGTTAGCAGCTGCTTTCGGACTCAACTACCGAAAAAGCGGGCGTTTCCGTAACTGTTGTTCGCTGTGCGTCTTGATGCAGTTATCCACTGTTGCGGTTGTGGCTTCGGTCTGTATCTGCGCGCGTCTGAATTAAAGACAGCTACTGTGTCCAAGAGAGCACACCTACCGCGAATGGAATATATGGACGTGTCAAGTGACTGAGATGGTTCAAATGGCTCTGAGCACTATGGGACTCAACTGCTGTGGTTATCAGTCCCCTAGAACTTAGAACTACTTAAACCTAACTAACCTAAGGACATCACACACATCCATGCCCGAGGCAGGATTCGAACCTGCGACCGTAGCAGTCGCACGGTTCCGGACTGCGCACCTCGAACCGCTAGACCACCGCGGCCGGCGACTGAGACTTGGTCAGACCTTTTACGGCCGTCAGCAAGACAATGAGCAATACTCACAGTTTTAGCGCAATTAATGACTGGTATACGACGCGTGGACACTCAGTGCAGACTTCTCACATGCCACATTGTCGATGACAGCTGTAGGCCCAGGTAGTGAAGCGTCCCTCAGCCTCCTCTTTCTGAAGACTGAGATATTTCAATAAGAAAATTTCTCAGAAATTTTGCACATCTTGAAAACTGCGATGAGAAAGAGAAGGCTCCAGTGACGATGAATAAAAGTTTGTGTCTTATTAGACAAAATGCTGTGCAGTACTGTATGATTATACGTCAGCATGTATTTATGAAGGTGACAGACGATGTCATTTTCGGTGGCAGTTGACCGATCAGTCTGACAAAATTCTTACGTCAGAAGTAGGCGATAATGAGGAAACGGCCGGCAATAAATCTCAGGGTGGTTCTGCTTTGTAATAAGAAATGAATAACGAAAGAACGCGTAAAGTCTCCGGTCGGTATACCACCGAACAATCCGCCCTCAATATTTTCAATGTGGCCACTATAAACGAATACATATAAAATTCATTACATTGAAAATGAAGAAGGAATAGCGTTTTTAAATAAATGAATTCTGTATCGAGAACACAATATCATTTATTTCGACCCAATGATAGGAATTGGCAGTTACATGTTCACAGCTCGACATAGAAAAAGGTGCAGATATACAGAAGAAAAAATTGAAGACTTCCGTTCATCAAACAATTGCTGAGTACAAATAAACCAATTTCTGCGTCAGTCAGTTGATTATTTTGCCACTACGCGTTTCGATAGTTCACACCGTCATCTTCAGGCGAAGAACTGTTTGTTTACGAAGTTGGTGTTGCTGAAAAGTGCAAATGTCTCTTCACAGTAAAACACCAAGAGCAGTGTAGGTTACGTTGCGTCAATTGCTGCTGATGAAAATTATTTATTATATATATATATACTCCTGGAAATGGAAAAAAGAACACATTGACACCGGTGTGTCAGACCCACCATACTTGCTCCGGACACTGCGAGAGGGCTGTACAAGCAATGATCAGACGCACGGCACAGCGGACACACCAGGAACCGCGGTGTTGGCCGTCGAATGGCGCTAGCTGCGCAGCATTTGTGCACCGCCGCCGTCAGTGTCAGCCAGTTTGCCGTGGCATACGGAGCTCCATCGCAGTCTTTAACACTGGTAGCATGCCGCAACAGCGTGGACGTGAACCGTATGTGCAGTTGACGGACTTTGAGCGAGGGCGTATAGTGGGCATGCGGGAGGCCGGGTGGACGTACCGCCGAATTGCTCAACACGTGGGGCGTGAGGTCTCCACAGTACATCGATGTTGTCGCCAGTGGTCGGCGGAAGGTGCACGTGCCCGTCGACCTGGGACCGGACCGCAGCGACGCACGGATGCACGCCAAGACCGTAGGATCCTACGCAGTGCCGTAGGGGACCGCACCGCCACTTCCCAGCAAATTAGGGACACTGTTGCTCCTGGGGTATCGGCGAGGACCATTCGCAACCGTCTCCATGAAGCTGGGCTACGCTCCCGCACACCGTTAGGCCGTCTTCCGCTCACGCCCCAACATCGTGCAGCCCGCCTCCAGTGGTGTCGCGACAGGCGTGAATGGAGGGACGAATGGAGACGTGTCGTCTTCAGCGATGAGAGTCGCTTCTGCCTTGGTGCCAATGATGGTGGTATGCGTGTTTGGCGCCGTGCAGGTGAGCGCCACAATCAGGACTGCATACGACCGAGGCACACAGGGCCAACACCCGGCATCATGGTGTGGGGAGCGATCTCCTACACTGGCCGTACACCACTGGTGATCGTCGAGGGGACACTGAATAGTGCACGGTACATCCAAACCGTCATCGAACCCATCGTTCTACCATTCCTAGACCGGCAAGGGAACTTGCTGTTCCAACAGGACAATGCACGTCCGCATGTATCCCGTGCCACCCAACGTGCTCTAGAAGGTGTACGTCAACTACCCTGGCCAGCAAGATCTCCGGATCTGTCCCCCATTGAGCATGTTTGGGACTGGATGAAGCGTCGTCTCACGCGGTCTGCACGTCCAACTGAGGCGCCAGGTGGAAATGGCATGGCAAGCCGTTCCACAGGACTACATCCAGCATCTCTACGATCGTCTCCATGGGAGATTAGCAGCCTGCATTGCTGCGAAAGGTGGATATACACTGTACTAGTGCCGACATTGTGCATGCTCTGTTGCCTGTGTCTATGTGCCTGTGGTTCTGTCGGTGTGATCATGTGATGTATCTGACCACAGGAATGTGTCAATAAAGTTTCCCCTTCCTGGGACAACGAATTCACGGTGTTCTTATTTCAATTTCCAGGAGTATATATATATATATATATATATATATATATATATATATATATATATATATATGTGTGTGTGTGTGTGGTGTGTGTGTATAATGTTATAGTAGGGAGCTGGGAAGATGACAGTTCCTTACTGATACGTCCATATCGATATACAGTGTGAAGACAAACTTCCGCATATAGACATCGGCATGCGATTTCTCATCCAGATTCAACACAAACGTTTACCTAGTGAAATCAAATTGGGTGCATTTTCAAAACACACGTATGCCAACGAGGAGCTGGCAGCACTGTCACAGCATGCAGCGCAGTGGGGTGTCCAGAGGAAGTTATATCACCCCGCACTATCGTACCACCTGTCGTAACTCACTGAGTAGACCTGGGACATCAAACCCATGTCCACCAAGGAACTATATTTCGAATTCTCATCAGGTTCTTTTTTCTTATTTTTTAGATGTGCATTCCCTAGTTTTAGTGGTTTACAAGCAGGTCATCATTTTGTAACATGACAATACCCTGCCACATGACAGTTGGATCCGTTAAACTCCATGCAAGTGTTTACCAACTGTGCAGTGAAAAACCGTACCTGGTCCTGTCAAGTTCATGTTGGGCAGCTTCCTAATGGAGCACACAAACGATGAATAATGGTTCAAACGGCTCTGAGCACTATGGGACTTAACTGCTGAGGTCATCAGTCCCCTAGAACTTAGAACTACTTAAACCTAACTAACCGAAGGACATCACACACACCCATACCTGAGGCAGGATTCGAACCTGCGACCGTAGCGGTCGCTCGGCTCCAGATTGTAGCGCCTAGAACCGCTCGGCCACCCCGGCCGGCCAACGATGAATAAATCGATATACTTTTTGTGCTGCATGGAACCTGTGATCAAGTTGCTGCTGCTGCTGCTGCTGCTCGCGGGTATGCTGCAGTGTACCATCGCGAAAAAAAAAATTTTTTTTCGTCGCCTGAAGCAACGCCTTCGGGAAACCGGTAATTGTTGTCCACAAGTAACGGAGTCCAAGGACTAGAGGTACTCCACAAACAGAGGACACGATTCTTGAAATCGTTCACTGGTCACCTCGATGAAGTACCTGTGATATGGCAAGGCAATTCCAAATAAATCAAAAATAGGTTGTTGAAGTGTTGCACAACGAAGAATTGCATTCATATTATAACACGTTAACTCAACACCAGCGGCCAGAAGACTGCATTCTACGAGTACAATTTTTGTGAATGGCTTTTTCATCAAGTGGAAGACAACGAAATAAATGACGTGATATGAACTGCCGGCTCTAGGCTTCACTTGTGAAGGTATTTTCGACCTCCACAACAGCCATTGCTGGTCGGAACGCAACCGACATGTCAGCCGTGAACGTGGCTTTCGGGCACACTTTGCCATAAACCTGTGGGCTGCAATCGTGCTAGGAGTGCTTTTAGGACCTTATCTATAGCCAGAAAAGTTGAATGCGCCCCTGTATCGTACGTTTCTTTGCAGTATTTTGCGTGACGCATTAGGAAACTTTCCTCTTGGTGTTTCGTGATAGCTATGGCTTCGTTCAAATGGCTCTGAGATCTATGGGACTTAACTTCTGAGGTCATCAGACCCCTAGAACTTAGAACTACGTAAACCTAACTAACATAAAGACATCACACACATCCATGCCCGTGGCAGGATTCGAACCTGCGACCGTAGCGGTCACGTGGTTCCAGACTGTAGATAGCTATCGTTTGGCATGATGGTGTATCGCTGTAGCGATGCAAGGGGTACCAAAATTGTCATAAAAGTCCGTAAATTACTCAGCTGATAATATTTTTCAGTACTGGTATTTCGTTTATTCCAAGCAAGCATCAATTCGTCACGTCATCGTCCAAACATGAGTTGAAAGTAATCTGAATCTGTTTTAGCAGACTAATAGTTTCCTTCACGGGATAAAATTTATTGATTATGAAATAAAAGTTCTTGAAGTTTATTTAGAATAGGAAATGTTTAATTAGTAATTGCATGCCATATTTTATCTGTTTAATATAAAGGTGTTTTGATTTTTGTATGCACGTAATAAGTGTGAATTTATGTACGGCTTTTACTCTTAGACGAGTTACCACTTAGAGTGCTAAAATTGCGTTTGTACAGTTCGCTGACCTGTGCGGTAAATTTCATTTTGTGATTTTGAGCCGAATAGAGATAAATCCAGTTTCATTTAGACTTTACGCGAGATAGACACATCACGTTATTAAAAAAAGTCGTTTAGCCCATCAGGGTAAATTGAAACCTGAGCATTCGATTTGAAACACGTTACACGCTAGCGCATGACTGAGCTTTCCATTAAATCGCTTATAACAATTGCAAACGTGCTTGGACTTAATGCACGAAGTTTGAAATTACTTTTGAAGACAAATACTGATTTTTGATAAAAACGAACCGAAAATATGATCTAGATATCGAGGTTCTGTTTTAATTAGGACACATACCACTTCGTTGATCACGTTGCTTAGCAACACTGTAATGCAGATCAATTCATTCATTAGAACTATTTGAGGCGTAATAAGTCCCATTACACATACAAACTGTTACACGGAATTTTCTGATCGAATGAGAGTATAGGAGTGTTCTTTTCCAGAAATGCCAATAAACCAGCGGTTTCAAAAGTTAAATTACCAGCTGTTGTGTAACTTCATTGATATTGCAATACACTGAAGAAAACTATGCTTATTGATAAATGAACATTAATTGCAAGTAGATATTGAATATTCACCAACAATTCCAAGCAACAGTTCACATCACAACCAGTAATAAATGCCAATACAACTGAACGGGCATTACTTCATTAAAACAGAGTAATCAGCTTCCAATTCTAGGATAAAATGTACCAGGTGGAATTATTAAAATCTTGTGGAAGTTTAATAAGGTTTATCTGAACCCTTCTATCATACATTATTATTTCACATTAACTGGACAGATTACTAGTCGGAAACGAATTCACCCGCAACAGACTGGCATGAATGTGCGCAACTATTTAAATGAAGCACTTCCAGGGAAAGGGATTTGTCGTGGCAGCCCAATGTTCTGGCCTCCACGTTTCCCGGACCTGAATCCACCAGATTTTTATTTGTGGGGACATTTAAAGGAACAAGATTATAGCAGTCCACCCATAACTCACGTGCATACCGCTTTGGCAGTGATGGGTGCAGGTGTGTTGTGCTGGGTCCAGCAAAGTGTAATATACCGAGTGGCGAGGTGTCTGCAAATGCAAGATGGTCGCTTTCAAAAATCTTCTCTAAAGTGAACGTTGTTCGTACGTGTACGTACCGGCTGTATAGGGATAAACCTGGATCTCAAACGGACAGAATGGGATTATTGTCCGTACCATTATGTGGCATCTAGTATACCTATTGTATTTTTTGTACCTCATTGGATACAGGCGATGTTTCTGTACCCACTCTTACTTTCTATTGACTATACCATAATGTGGAATCTAGTATACCTATCGTATTTTTTGTACCTCATTGGATACAGACGATGTATCTGTACCCACTCTTACTTTCTATTGGCTTTCTTTGCATCATGGACGAAACAAATGTTTGTTTACGTCTGTAAGACGTTCATGTTATGTCTGAAAGTTTAAATAAGGGTAATAGTTACAGAAAGAAGTACACAAGATACCGGGTTCTGTAGGTTTAAATTGGATGCAATTCGATGGTTTAACTGAAAAAAAAAATTGGCGCGAACGCTAGTCGAACATCGGCGAGTCTACATATCCGTTCCCCATGGCATTGCCTCTTCTGACTGAACGAATAGGACTGCTCTGGAACAGCGCAGAGTTCATGCTACCTGTTCCTGGCCACGCAGTTACAGCACTGCCAGAGCCCCGTTTTATAAATCGAATTTCTATTAAACCTACTGACGGGCCTAGGTTTTGCTACATACAGTTTTGTCTTTAATTGGGTTCAAAAATGGTTTAGATGGCTCTGAGCACTATGGGACTTGACAGTTGAGGTCATCAGTCCCCTAGAACTTAGAACTACTTAAACCTAACTAATCTAAGGACATCACACACATCCATGCCCAAGGCAGGATTCGAACCTGCGACCGTAGCAGTCTCGCGGTTTCGGACTGAAGCGCCTAGAACCGCACGGCCACCGCGGTGGTCTTCTTGAATTTGGAGGAGGCATCGCATACCGACAGCCACGTGCGGTATTTTTTTTCCACTCTATATTTTGGGTAAGATGGAGTTCTTTGGCACGCCGAGGAAATCGTTGCTTCTGCAAGGGCGGTCTTGAGATGCCGCACAGTGGCGAAATAGAAGACAAGGGCTTGGACGGTACAGAGGGCAGAAGTCTGCTAGTTGCCAGGAATAGCTGGAGCAGGACACCGGAGAATGTCGATGTTGAAATGCGGAAGGGTTTTCTGTTTGGAGGATGTGGGTAGCTACATCTAAAGTCGTCGCTTCTTCCGGCCGTGTCCAATTCTGATGTCGAACTCTCGATGTTGTGGAGCCATATTCTAATTCCTCCACGAAAGTATTTTATCGAGGTGTACCTATGAGAGGCTATGTGGCAATTACCGCCATCATCCAACGAAATTTAATGGTGAACTCCTTTCTGCTGTCTTGTACAATAATTGAGTTGTACTAAAGGTGAGTGAACTTGTTCGCTGTCGTGAGAGTCCAGCTGCTCCAATATTTGTGTTTTTCTTTTATTCAAATTTCTAGCGAGTACCAGCGGTAACTTGGGTGTGTTTTGAGGGATCTGGATGTCCTCTAACTATTCCACCACCTGGAAAGTATTTTACCATATCCGGCTTTTGGCACTATATTAAATATGCACTGTTCGCCGAGGAGCAGTGTAGTGATTGTTTATTCATTATTTACGCGGTTATGTGATGCTAAAGATGCCAAAATATTTCCTTATTTTAAATGATACGTAATTGGTTAAAGTGCTACTGCATGTGTGATAACATTGTTTTCCTATGTTTTAGAGCTCTAAAACTTATTTCTGTTTTATGCGTGTAATACTAATGGAACGTCCTGTCGTGACTGATGCCGAATGTAACTTAACTTCCAGCTTCCAGGCACAGTTTCAGGGCTTGGTCTTGCCATTGTTTGTCGGCATAAAATCTGGGTTTAATTTAATCTGCATCAGTGAAAGTCTTTTTGCACTAAGTTTTAATTAATGGGGTGGTGGAGCATTTGTTCTCATTATTAGCGCCTTTAAGATTGATATTGCATCCTTTCATTTGGTCTTTCGTGTTTTTAAAGGTTTTTAATGCTACGCTACCATTATGTTGTAGCCTGTAAAAGTACCTTAATAGCAGCGACTTCTGATACAGTTACTGACGCCCCTTTAAATTCTTGGTGTGAAACCGAGCGAGGTGGCGCAGTGGTTAGCACACTGGACTCGCATTCGGGAGGACGACGGTTCAATCCCGTCTCCGGCCATCCTGATTTAGGTTTTCCGTGGTTTCCCTAAATCGCTTCAGGCAAATGCCGGGATGGTTCCTTTGAAAGGGCACGGCCGATTTCCTTCCCCATCCTTCCCTAACACGAGCTTGCGCTCCGTCTCTAATGACCTCGTTGTCGACGGGACGTTAAACACTAATATCCTCCTCCTCCTCTTGGTGTGAAATTGTAATCTTAAGCCCTTGGAGCTTTAAATAAATTTTCATTTTAAGTTTATGCTTTAATTAATAACGCTTTAAATATTTGTATGAGTCTCACACTATCAAACCTTTTATTGGTGCTTTTCCATATTAAATTATTTTATGCATTGTAGACAGCTCGATAATATTTTATATTTGCTCAACCGAATAATTAAATTTGCTCAGTTTGCCAACGTGCCCCTTATATAAACTGTTAGTGTACAGTTAACGGTGGACTCACCCGCTTACCACTCCAGGATTCCCGTATCTTTAACCATTTCACCTATTTCTTCCTCTTCTACCAAAAATATGCAAGTAATTTCTTGTCATCACTTTTAACACAACACAAATGCCTAGGATTTAAATAATAGTAGCGATACAACATGTAAAAATTTTAAATATAATAAATATATAATATAATAATAATTAACAATATAATAAAGAATATATATTATAATAATATAATAAATATATAAATAAATAATATATTAGTGCTTAACATGTATATTTAACTTGACTCACAGGAAACTGCAGTTAAGGGAAAGAACATAATTTTAAAAGCGTTCGGACGAGAATCTGAGTCGTAGATATGTCAAGCAAGCAATTGATTTAGGATCTATAATACAAATTCTCGCAGCTTTGGCTGTGTCATCATTTACGTGCTGTAAAAATGATCTATGCACCCACTATTGTCAGTATTTTACCTGTGAAAAAAAGCCTGCAGATTACTGGTACACGAGTGTTCAGGGGATACTGTTTCTTCTCAGTCGATCGGCTTTCATTCGAGATAGCTAGTCTTTATGAAATTTTTGTGCAAGGTCTTTCCCTTCCCGCTTTGCTTCCCTCGACTACTCGAGGTTTGGTCGTTCACCCGTGGACTCACGAGATGTGTTGTTGATACCATGGACGGTTGGCATGTAATGGGCTCCATTACCTGATTGAAATGTCTTCTGCAACCGGCTAGATAACAATCGCATCCACTTGGACTAGGCTTCAGATGAACAGCTGAAGCCGCGCTTGATTAGCCGAGCGGTCTCGGGCGCTGCAGTCATGGACTGCGTGGCTGATTCCGGCGAAGGTTCGAGTCCTTCCTTGGGCATGGGTGTGTGTGTTTGTCCTTTGGATAATTTAGGTTAAGTAGTGTGTAAGCTTAGGGATTGATGACCTTAGCAGTTAAGTCCCATAAGATTTCACGCACATTTGAACATTTGAACAGCTGAAAAGCATCCTAAGCAAGGGTTACAATTTTCTATAGTTCTTCACCATCTTAGTTTTCACCCTAATCTCAGAAAGCCCTAAGAAATTCTGGTCATATTTAAAAACTCTTACTGTCCAAACATTCATGGACGAGACCGCCTGTTATTGAGGACAACGATCCAAAACGAGAAGTGCTAATCTTTGTTTTCCAATGGTCCTTTATAAACCAACATCCAGGAGAATTGTCCCAATTTAATTCTCATACCACTACGAATACGAGTGGTACATATATTAACGTCAATGGTGTTAAGAAACGCAAGAAAACGCTAAAACTGAACAAAGCCCTAGGGTACAACAACAGTACCCAATTTGCGGCTGAGTTAGTCCCTCTTTTAACGATGATACCCCGAACAAGAAACCGTGCCTAGTAGCTGAAAGAAAGCACAGGTCACACCTGTCTGCAAGGAGGGAAGACGAAGTAATTCGCAAAACTATAGTTCAGTATTCTTGGCATCCATTTGTTGTAGAAACTTAGAATATATTTTAAGCTCACACGTAATGAGATATCTCGAACAGAATGCTGTCCTCCGTGCCACGCGTCACTGATTCCAGATACATCGATTGTGTGAAAACCAGCTCGCGCTTTTCTCAAACGACGTCCTGAAAGCCGTGGATCAAGTGAGTCAGATGGATGCAGTGTTCCTTCACTTCAGAAAAACATTCGACTCACTACCAGACATACGCCTGTTATCGAATTTATGATTGTATGGCGTATCAAGCGAAATTTGTAACGGGACTGAGGATTTCGTGGTAGAAAGGACGCACATGTTTTCTTCGATATAGAGATATCAACTGATGTAGGGACATCTGGGAAAATTATGTTGGGACACTTGCTGTTCATGTTGTATATTAATGACACTGCAGGCAATATTAATATTAATTTCACATTTTTCGCAGATGATGTAGTTATCTGTACCGAAGTTCCGTGTGAAAAAGTTGCACAAATATGCTAGCAGAACTTGTTAATATTGGATTGGTGTGTAAGTTCATAGCGCTTTTCCATAAGTTTAATAAACACAACAGATACAACAGAGATATCAGTACTCAATAATATATTCTCTTGCAATATTTACAACAGTATGCTAACGCTTGGGTAACTTTTCGATTCCGCCACTCATAAGAATCACTTGCTTTTGAAACGAAGAACTCGTACATGTTCGGAGCGATTTTTTTCAGAAGAGGAAGTTCCTTGAAGCTTGTTCGATAGAGCGGAAAAGGGAGAAAATTTGAGGGCGCAAGATCAGGTGAATGAGGTGGATGCAAAATGATTTCTCAACCCAACTCCTGTATAGTGTTTTCTGTCAGTTTAACAGAATACGGGTTGGCATTAAAGTGCACTATCATCCTCCTGCTCGTTGGACTGCGTCTGCAAGACGTCTCAGTGATCGTTACACCTCGGGGAAGCAATTCGTAGTACACTACACACTACCGCTATTCCACCAGACGTCTAACATTACTAACAATACCTTCTCTGTATGAGCGCCGATTACGGCGAATTTCTGCATTGTTTGGGCTCAACCATTCCGTTCTTTTCGTTTTAGCATACAGACACCATTTCTCGACACCAGAATATGAATGATCGGTGTTGTTCACGAACCAATTAATGACGAGCAAGCAGAGATGTACGTTTGGCCACCCGCTGATTTTTATGATTTTGGTTTAGAGCATGCGGTACCTATACACCCGATTTTTGAACCATCCTCTTTGCATGAAAATGTCGCACGATGGTGGAATGATCACAGTTCACCAATTCTGTCAGTTCTCCAGTACACTGATGAGGATCATTGTGGATTAATGCGTTTTAACGATCTTCGTCAAACCCGGAAGGCATTCCCGAACTTGAAGAGTTACCAATGCCAAAACGATCCTCCTTAAAACGAGAAAACCGTTTTCTTACCACGCTCTGTTTAAAGGCATTATCCCGAAACACGGCACAAATGATTCTGGCTGCCTCCGCTGTTACCACCCGTTTATTGAACTCTAACAGAAGAATATGTCGGAAACGCTCCGAATTCTCCACATGCTACTTCATTTTCTAGCATCCACAGTTCCACTCACTATCTCCAGATGACAAAATGATAATATGTAAATTCAAGTAGCAACAGTGAACTACAGATAATAAATGACAATCGATAAATAAACACACATTAACTGGTATATCGTCATGAGAAACAAAAACGCTACCTCGTGAGGGGAATACGGTCACTTCCCTGACAAAGTAAGATGTATCAGCAGCTAGAACAATGTGAGATATGCAGAAAGGCTGCAGCGGAGTGTTAAGTTTGATTGAATTAATACAACAACGGTTTTTATCGATGTCGATAGAGGTTCAACTTTATTGGAATTGTAACGGACGAAGTATCCTCGGCCTGCACATGGGTGCTCCTGAAGTCCCTTTCGGATTAAGTGTTCTGAGCAAGCTTACTTCCAACATTCGACTCGCAAGTCGCCAAAGTGGTGTCAACTCGAAAGACTTGCACCAGACGAGCTGTCTACCCAACGGGAGGCTCTAGCCACACGGCACTTCCAAGATATTAACATATCTGACTTCCTTCTGGCGCTTCTACTACAATTTTGATCCGTTATCCTCTCTATCGAATAATTCTTGTAAGCGTACTTAGTTTCCGGTGGAAGTATGTCATCTGTAAATCTTGGCACTGTTATAGGTTCTCCTTGATCATTTATTCACGATCGAACTTTTCTGTAACTTTCTTCATCACTTCTCCGCCAGACAAGTTAAACATTTGAAATTTTGGAAAATTTGTGGTAAAGTTTTATGGGACCAAATTGCTGAAGTCATCGGTCCCTAAGCTTACACACTGTTTAATCTAACTTAAAGCTAACTTACGCGAAGGACGACACACACACCCACGCCCGAGGGAGAACTAGAACCTCCGATGGAGGGAGCCGCGCGGACCGTGACAAAACGCCTAGACCGCGCGGCTACCTCGCGCGGCCTAAACATCTGAGGTCAAACCTGCACCCACGCCTTCTATAGACAGAACTAAGAAATTATTTTTCTTAATATCCCGCTTTTGTTTTCGCGGATATTGCCAGTACATTTCAACGTGCAACATAGAAAATTATTTCGAGTTGTCATCTTGAATTGAAAGCATAGCTTGCCATGGAGCTAGGAGGAGAGCAGATTTTGGTACTCACGCTGGTTACTGGGCTGAGCGTGCCGTGTGCTTTAATAACGCTGCGTCCAGTACGTTACACATACTTTCTATGAATCTGATTAAGAACTATTCAGTATTAATCGATCGTCTTCATACTTAGTATACCAAATTCCATGGATAACACAACCATACTATTAAAATTTCAAATGAATAATTTCAACTCTTCCGGAGAATAACCGTGCTAGTATTGAGAAGCTGAGTTAGTTACTATAACGTATTCATCTTCAGTAACACCTGAAACTACAACCAAGAGGACAGGTTCATATAATCAAATTTTCTGGAATTTTCGTTAGTTTCATTACCACATATTTTTGACGCAATATAAAGTATTTTGGAAAATTGTTATTTCATCGTATTTTGGTTGCGTGTGTGTTTTAGAGAGAGAGACAGAGGCAGAGAGAGAGAATGGAGGACATATGCAAAGTGAAAAGTGATATTTTATTAAAAATATGTAAATTTGTGCATGAGAAAGTTCTTGTGCAATAAGGGAATTTGTGACGTATGTCTAAGCAAGCTTAATTTTGTAGAAGACAGACAGAAGGAGCGTTGAGTATTAAATTCATTGGTAATTAATTTTGTGGAAAGTAATCATATTTTTTTTCACTAAACTTTATCGATTTCGGATTTACGAGATTTCTAGTCCAAATTACTTGTGATAATCTGACTGGCTGACATTAGAAATACCGCGAGTATAGAAGTGCTCGAGATGATCTGATTGCCTGCTTAACATACTATCCAATAGGAACCAAGCATTTCCCGCACGTTTGAGTAGGGTTTTGTGCCTCAGATCTGTGAGTCGAGATAGTGGCTCGGGAGCTGTCTGCAAGTAAACACCTTTTTTATCGGTTCTCTTTTACCTGACGAAAAATGAGTACAGTATAGAGTATTTTGTGAAAGTACGAGCATTTTGAGTGGCTGGTTTTACGAGAGATGCAAGTCGTATATAAACTCCGCGTGGCGTATTTCATGAAGTTTACGAGACATTATGGCGAACACTTGTTTACAGGAAGCCTACGGAACGACTGAAGGTATTAACCCGTAAGTAGTCGTGGATCAGTAAATGTTTAGCAGGCCTAAAATATCGGGTTGTTGTAAATATTTTCTGTCTGCTTTGGGATGTGAACTTGTAACAAAGACAGTAACACTGCATAGTTGATGTCGAACGCTCGATAGTTTAGCTAACTTTCAGCTACTGCTTATCGACTGGGGTTATGTCGCCTTTGCGTGGTAGGTATTAAGTCGAATTTTCGTCAACGCTGCTCTTGCCGGTTAAACCAGGGGCAGACAATCTGAAACCCATCCATGTAGGTGGACTGTTTAATGGGGAGAGAGATTAACCCGCCCTGCCGAAAAAGTTTTTTTTTCTTTTTTCCCCCTCGCAAACCCGTAAACCTTATTCCAACTGACAAGGCTTCGGCTAAATCCGCAAAAGCGACGAAAAGCTTCTCTTTCTTCTTCGCCTTTGTTCCGCATCGGCGCAAGGTCGGCATGTTACTATGAATTGTTGTTGTTGTGGTCTTCAGTCCTGAGACTGGTTTGATGCAGCTCTCCATGCTACTCTATCCTGTGCAAGCTTCTTCATCTCCCGCTACTTATTGCAACCTACATCCTTCTGAATCTGCCTAGTGTATTCATCTCTTGGTCGCCCTCTACGATTTTTACCCTCCACGCTGCTCTCCAATGCTAAATTTGTGATCCTTGATGCCTCAGAACATGTCCTACCAACCGGTCCCTTCTTCTTGTCAAGTTGTGCCACAAACTCCTCCCCAATTCTAGTCAACACCTGCTCATTAGTTACGTGATCTACCCACCTAATCTTCAGCATTCTTCTGTAGCACCACATTTCGAAAGCTTCTATTCTCTTCTTGTCCAAACTGTTTATCGTCTATGTTTCACTTCCATACATGGCAACACTCCATACAAATGCTTTCAGAAACGACTTCCTGACACTTAAACCTATATTCGATGTTAACCAATTTCTCTTCTTCAGAAACGCTTTCCTTGCCATTGCCAGTCTACATTTTATATCCTCTCTACTTCGACCATCATCAGTTATTTTGCTCCCCAAATAGCAAAACTCCTTTACTATTTTAAGTGTCTCATTTCCTAATCTAATTCCTTCAGCATCACTCGACTTAATTCGCCTGCATTCCATTATCCACGTTTTGCTTTTGTTTATGTTCATCTTATATCCTCCTTTCAAGACACTGTCCATTCCGTTCAATTGCTCTTCCAAGTCCTTTGCTGTCTCTGACAGAATTACAAGGTCATCGGCGAACCTCAAAGTTTTTATTTCTTCTCCACGGATTTTAATACCTACTCCGAATTTTTCTTTTGTTTCCTTTACTGCTTGCTCAATATACAGATTGAATAACATCGGGGAGAGGCTACAACCCTGTCTCACTCCCTTCCCAACTACTGCTTCCCTTTCTTGCCCCTCGACTCTTATAACTGCCATCTCGTTTCTGTACTAATTGTAAATAGCCTTACGCTCCCTGTATTTTGCCCCTGCCACCTTTAGAATTTGAAAGAGCGTATTCCAGTCAACATTGTCAAAAGCTTTCTGTAAGTCTACGGAATCCAAACTGATCTTCCCCGAGGTCGGCTTCTACCAGTTTTTCCATTCGTCTGTAAGGAATTCGCGTTAGTATTTTGCAGCCGTGGGTTATTAAACTGATAGTTCGGTAATTTTCACATCTGTCAACACCTGCTTTCTTTGGGATTGGAATTATTCTATTCTTCTTGAAGTCTGAGGTTATTTCGCCTGTCTCATACATCTTACTCACCAGATGGTAGAGTTTTGTCAGGACTGGCTCTCCCAAGGCCGTCAGTAGTTCTGATGGAAAGTTGTCCACTCCCGGGACCTTGTTTCGACTCAGGTCTTTCAGTGCTCTGTCAAACTCTTCACGCAGTATCGTATCTCCCATTTCATCTTCATCTACATTGTCTTCCATTTCCATAATGTTGTCCTCAAGTACATCGCCCTTGTATAGATCCTCTATATACTTCTTCCACCTTTCCGCTTTCCCTTCGTTGCTTAGAACTGGGTTTCCATCTGAGCTCTTGATATTCATACAAGTGGTTCTCTTTTCTATATGGAATGGTTAATTTAATGTGAGGCCTGCTGCCCTTCCTGACGCCACTCCATTACCTTACCCTGTCCCCCCTTTCCCTCGGGGGGCGGTGGTGTTACCCAGTGCAAGGGTGTGAATGTTTTCAAAATGTTCGCGAATCGTGCAATTGAGGCGAGACTTGAGTACGAAACGTGTGTTTACGGAATGTTATGTGGGAAAGCGACGGGCTTACCGGTACACCAGAGCTCGTCCCGTGGCACGGATTGGATTCGAGGCCGGAACACCTCGCCGTTCCGGAAGCGAGTTTTTAACATGCACGGCTATCCTGGTGGGTGATTAGGATTTCACTCTTTTACTTTCTTCTTCCTCTTATTTAAAACCCAAGGTCAAATATGATACTGTGGTACAATCCGCTTACTGAACCAAAACTATCATGTCTTCAGTTCTCTGATTTTGCGGCACTTTATAAATATTGCAACGACTGAATGCGTGAAATGTGAAAGCGATCATCCACTAGTTGCCTCACTTGGTAGTGCTGATTTTAATTAATTAAGTTCAAATGGTTCAAATGGCTCTGAGCACTATGGGACTTAACATCTGAGGTCATCAGTCCCCTAGAACTTAGAACTATTTAAACCTAACTAACCTAAGGACATCACACATCCATGCGCAAGGCAGGATTCGAACCTGCGAACGTAGCGGTCGCGCGGTTCAAGACTGACAGTTATCCAGCTATAAGGTGCCATCGCCGTTGAGTAGGACATCGAGACATAAAAATTTGTTCCTTATCGAGTCGCTTATGTCAGTGGATTTCCCCATCTGCGGATCTTATCGTCTCTGGTCCGATATATAATACTTTCCTTTCCGTGTCACGTGTCCGCAACTCCACCAGGCGGCATTTAATCTCGTGATGAGCAGTGGTTATTATACACTCCTGGAAATTGAAATAAGAACACCGTGAATTCATTGTCCCAGGAAGGGGAAACTTTATTGACACATTCCTGGGGTCAGATACATCACATGATCACACTGACAGAACCACAGGCACATAGACACAGGCAACAGAGCATGCACAATGTCGGCACTAGTACAGTGTATATCCACCTTTCGCAGCAATGCAGGCTGCTATTCTCCCATGGAGACGATCGTAGAGATGCTGGATGTAGTCCTGTGGAACGGCTTGCCATGCCATTTCCACCTGGCGCCTCAGTTGGACCAGCGTTCGTGCTGGACGTGCAGACCGCGTGAGACGACGCTTCATCCAGTCCCAAACATGCTCAATGGGGGACAGATCCGGAGATCTTGCTGGCCAGGGTAGTTGACTTACACCTTCTAGAGCACGTTGGGTGGCACGGGATACATGCGGACGTGCATTGTCCTGTTGGAACAGCAAGTTCCCTTGCCGGGCTAGGAATGGTAGAACGATGGGTTCGATGACGATTTGGATGTACCGTGCACTATTCAGTGTCCCCTCGACGATCACCAGTGGTGTACGGCCAGTGTAGGAGATCGCTCCCCACACCATGATGCCGGGTGTTGGCCCTGTGTGCCTCGGTCGTATGCAGTCCTGATTGTGGCGCTCACCTGCACGGCGCCAAACACGCATACCACCATCATTGGCACCAAGGCAGAAGCGACTCTCATCGCTGAAGACGACACGTCTCCATTCGTCCCTCCATTCACGCCTGTCGCGACACCACTGGAGGCGAGCTGCACGATGTTGGGGCGTGAGCGGAAGACGGCCTAACGGTGTGCGGGACCGTAGCCCAGCTTCATGGAGACGGTTGCGAATGGTCCTCGCCGATACCCCAGGAGCAACAGTGTCCCTAATTTGCTGGGAAGTGGCGGTGCGGTCCCCTACGGCACTGCGTAGGATCCTACGGTCTTGGCGTGCATCCGTGCGTCGCTGCGGTCCGGTCCCAGGTCGACGGGCACGTGCACCTTCCGCCGACCACTGGCGACAACATCGATGTACTGTGGAGACCTCACGCCCCACGTGTTGAGCAATTCGGCGGTACGTCCACCCGGCCTCCCGCATGCCCACTATACGCCCTCGCTCAAAGTCCGTCAACTGCACATACGGTTCACGTCCACGCTGTCGCGGCATGCTACCAGTGTTAAAGGCTGCGATGGAGCTCCGTATGCCACGGCAAACTGGCTGACACTGACGGCGGCGGTGCACAAATGCTGCGCAGCTAGCGCCATTCGACGGCCAACACCGCGGTTCCTGGTGTGTCCGCTGTGCCGTGCGTGTGATCATTGCTTGTACAGCCCTCTCGCAGTGTCCGGAGCAAGTATGGTGGGTCTGACACACCGGTGTCAATGTGTTCTTTTTTCCATTTCCAGGAGTGTATTTTTTATTGATCAGCGCTTGTAATAACTAAGAAGGCACCTCATTGGTTCATGATGACTTGTTTGTGTGTTGACATTCTGTACCTCGCAAATATCTCGCAGCTCGTAGGCCTGGATATGCGCTGCCCACCTACTCGTTTTATCACTTTCCACTCTTGCAACGCTTTGGACTATCTCTCGTCGCCAGTGGAGACATCGTCCGAAGGCACGAGTATTGCCGTCGGTATATGGCGAACATGTTGCTTTCTTAAAGCGGTTTAGCAGCGGCTGCACGTTCACAAAGTTGTGTACTTCGTGCTCTGAATACTGCCGTGCTATATGCTAAGCCGAACGGAGGGCCCTGTTTTGTATTCTCTGAAGTCTGCCGATGTAACTGTCGTGGCGTTCTCTCATACAATAACAGCGTACTTCGCCCCTTCTGCGCAAGTGACAGAGCACCAAGTAACTTACGGGAAATGTGTAGCTACTCAAATAATGGACCAATTGGTAAAGAATTGTCTCATAAATTTTGACTTTCCCAGAATACAACTACTTGAGCGCGACCACGGTGCGCATATTTGCAAACGTACTTGATGGACTCTACGGACTTGAGTATTTAACCGTAGACCTACTCAGTTTTTTTTTTAAATCTGAGCTTGAGGCATAGAGTTCAAATGTTCAGATATGTGTGAATTCCTAAGGAACCAAACCTGAGGTCATTGGTACCTAGATTTACACATTACTTATGCTAAGAGCAACACACACGACCATGCCCGAGGGAGGACTCGAACCTCCCTGACATAGCGCCTCTAACCGTGCGGTCACTCCGCACGGCAGGAGGCATACAGCCATCATCCATATATATAAAAGGCAATGTCGTGACTGACTGACGAATCATCGTTCAGGCCAAACCGCTACGCACAGAAACTTAAAATTTAGAGGGGGTATTGATCCCGTACAGTAGGCGTCGTTTAAGAAGGGATTTTTCGAAATTCAACTCCTAACTGGTTGGGAATGAAAGTTTTTTTTTATTGTCTCCATCAAGTCAATTTTGTAGCTAGAGCTACGAAAAGTGGTACTTGGTTTCCCGGTCAAAAGTCAAGAGAAACGTTTTTCAGCAGTTTTAAAAATTTAACTCTTAATGGTGAGTGATAGTGCTTTTTAATAAATCACTATTAAAGAACTACTTAAGTATTTTTAAAGCTCCATCTACGAAAACTGGTATTTGACTTGCCAGTTATAAATAAAAATACGTGTTTCAGGAGTGAATAGGAGATGAAAATTTTCATGAAATTATTTCATTATGAAAACGGTTTCAAAGCAAAATATAAGAAAATTTGTGTTCGACTTCTCTGTTACAAATAAAAACGCGAGTTTCGCTACTTTTGAAAATTCATTCATAAGGGGATGAAATAGGGGTGAACAATTTTAAGAAAAATTTCGTGATAGTAAAAAAATTTTAAAGCTAAATCTATAAAAATTGCTATTTCACTTTTCGGTCGTATAAAAAAAAGGATGAAAATTTCTACGGAAATTTATCCACAAAAACGCAAAAGGCATGACTGACAAATATCTTGAACTCCGGCTACCACAATCGCTTTTTGATGAAGAGTACACTTGGAAACGACCGTGCTGCCGTGGACTTATTTAGCGTGGGAAGTTTACAAAATGTTACAGTTTGTGAACAACATTAAAGTTAGATTTTAGAAAATTAGAGAAGGTCTGCGCAGATCGTACACACTACGTGAGCGAAGCAGCGTGCACTAAGATAGTCATACATGTTGTAAGTAGGCTGTTTAGGTTTTTACGTTGGTAACGCCACGTAGCGCTCTGTATGAAAATCATTGACTGTGCTGTGTGCAGTCTGTGTCTGGTTTGCATTGTTGGAATATTTGCTATTGTAGTGTTGGGCAGTTGGATCTGAACAGCGTGTAGCGTTGCGCAGTTGGAGGTGAGCAGTGGTGGATGTGGGGAGAGAGATGGCAGAATTTTCAGAGCGGACGATCTGGACGTGTGTCCGTCAGAAAAACGAAATTTGTAAGACCGGATGTCAAACTGAATGACTTTTGAACACTATTAAGCTAAATACATTTTTTGTTCTCCGTAAAAATCTTTCATTTACTAACTATATGCCTAGCAGTAGTTAGTGCCTTCAGTAGTTAGAATCTTTTATTTTGCTGGCAGTATTGGCGCACGCTGTATTGCAGTAGCTTGATTAACGAAGATTTTTGTGAGGTGATTCGTGAAAGGTATAGGTTATTGTTAGTCAGGGCCATTCTTTTGTAGGGATTGTTGAAAGTCAGGTTCCGTTGCGCTAAAAATAGTGTTGATCAGAATAAGTAAAGAGAGAAATGTCTGAGTACGTTCAGTTTTGCTCAGCTGTTCGAATAACAAATAACGTAAGAGGTTTACCAGCACAGTAATTCATAAATTTTTCTAAGGGGATGTTTCAATATAAGGTTTAACATACTGAACAACAACGTATACACATATAATCAGTAAACAAATATTATGCATATAATCAGTAAATATAATGTTACAGCAGAATTATATTAGAAGTTGTCCTGTTCTTCCAGCAAAGAGGAATATAAAGGGCGGTATACCCAGACGCCTTTCAAGCAGAGCAGTATGGTGACACATGTCGACAAACATTTAATTCGTGCCACGTCCTGCCTGCCGTGTCCTGCCTGTAAATCGATTTTGTTTTGGGGAACAGGTTGTAGTGCTCGTACCACCACTCTATGTTTCAGCATCCTTCCCAGCATTTTCTGTACGCAGCTCTGTAGCGTTATTGGCTTGTAAGAATTTGCCTCATCGGGTCATTTACCACGATTTCATATCGGCACCAACATTCGCATTTTTGCTCGGCCATGAAGTATCTTAAGGATACCGAACGGAACGGTTTACGTCTTTTGAAAAAGTAAAAAGTGAAATTTCTAGCAGCTGGCGAATTAACTTTGGCGTCGAAGTCACCATCGGCCAAACCATGTCTTTATATCTAACCTTGTTGGTTAGTGAATGTATAATAATGAGAGAGGATCTGGCATAGATTTAAAGGGCTCCGTGTCTACCATAAGGATATCGTTGATATATCAAAAAAAAAAAAAAAATTAAAAAAAATAAAAAATAAACTCCGTGATTAGGTATATAAATTGAAGGTGGAAAGGGAAAGAAAGAAAAGGAGATGATCACTACTGTCAGCTGTATATAGTTCCCGTGATTAGGTCCGGAGCACCACGTGATGTCGACCGGCCGCCATCTCATCCTCTGCCATCAAGAATCATTCGGATATGGTATAGATCTACATCGATCAGCACGCCGCTCTCCCAGCCGTTGTCGGCTTTGCAGACCTTGGAGCTGCTAATTCTCACTGAAGTAGCTCCTCACGTCGCTTCACGACGCTGAATGGACCCCCTCCAATTCTTCCGCCAAGGAAAACTCTCTGGCAGTAACGCACTGGAATCCCAGCCCACATGGCGCTCAGGCGGCATGCTGACCACTCAGCTATGGAGGCGGAGTGATATGAGATAGAGAAAAAACATGTTTCACTAAAACCTATTTAGAGAGAGCTCGACCTCATGATGAGGTATACTCAACGGACAAAATATTAGTGGCTCCCTTACAAGAGCACACAGGTCGCTTTGGGACGCAGTAGACGGCGTGGAAATGATACCAGGGGGTCATTTGACCCTCCATCTTTGACGTAAGTCATGGTAGTGATGTCGTGGGTATGTACCTGACGATTGTATGGCGTCATCACAGTAAGAGGACTCGATGGAGGAAACATAACGGAATGGCAGAAAGCAGCTGTCGTGTTCGGGCGTGTCCGCGACCATATCGTCAATGAAGTTGCCCGATTTGTAGGTGTATCAACGCGGACGGTCCAACGTGTGTGCAAGGAATGCCGTACCACTGACAGCCGTGTAACACGGCGTAAGACGTGGATGAGCATCGTGTCTTGTCGATGACTACTGCATTCAAACCTGACAAGATTTGCAGCTGTCAGAAAATGCAGGTCCATCTCAGCCACTTTCAGAGAGAGCATTGCGAAGTGAACTGCAAGTAATGACCATTAGGAGTCGAGTAACTCGTCACAGCCCATTGCTAAATTACTTAGAATAAAATGTTTCAAACAAATACAAATGCAGATACCCGATGTGAACAAGGTACTAAGGTACTTCTAGAACCGAACAAGCTACTATCAAGAGTCGGACAGACAAGTGCGCAGGTCATATAGTGGCACAATACTGTATCCTGTGGGGACTTCCAGGACCACCAAAATTATTCTGCCTTCGTAACTGCTTTTGCTCACATTTTTTAAATTGTTGTTTTAAGAAAACGAACGCATCCGAGAGAACGCCGCCGGTCGAATCGGAGTTTCTTTATGACGACCAAGCGTTGTATTTCCAGGATTTGTGTTGAACGTTAGTAATGTCGTAGTATAAATGAATTTCAACATTTTCCTGCAAAATTACAACTCAAACACTTCATTAATATACGTGTAATTTACTA
This sequence comes from Schistocerca americana, assembly GCF_021461395.2. Classification (NCBI taxonomy): domain Eukaryota; kingdom Metazoa; phylum Arthropoda; class Insecta; order Orthoptera; family Acrididae; genus Schistocerca; species Schistocerca americana. The sequence continues at coordinate 255,663,593 of NC_060119.1, read as the reverse complement.
TCATGTACATCAATCATATACATCACCTCCAGCATTTTCTTTTTGTATGTATATATTGCACACTACCTTTTAGAATTAGTCAACAACTCTATATTTCTCTTCTTGCCTCTGAAGAGGTATAGGCTTAAATCGAAGAATGAGCCAGTCACTGTTACCTCGTTTCACCATACATATTTTCTGAAGAACGGTTGAACATTTTAAAAGAGAGAATAAATGTGCTCAAAATAAATGAGGAGAGAGTTCGTTGTGTATGATGTGCTTTAGTATTGTTTCGGTGGCAGATTAGTATAAAACTCGAAAGGGATCCTAAGACTGCTATCAGCTTCACTACAAATGAAGTGCAAGCACAAAATTATAAAAGATTATTAAGGGAACAAACCACTACATTCTGCTGCCTGAACTGTAATGTCACCACTTCTGCTCACAATGACGACTTACATCTAATAGCAGCCCAGTTTTCTGCAGTTCTCATCCGAAGAGGATGTAGAATTTATTTAATCACAAAAATATGAGAGGTAGTCATAATGTTTTAATTATTACTGGAAGAAATCAAGATGTAAAAAGAGCTTCATGATGAAGTTGGCCCTAATTTACTTCGTATTCACCGTTTAAAAAGACACATATCTCCCAACGATGGCTTAAGGTGCTGAACTTGGTCGTAGAAGAATGTATTTTGGCTGTTCAGAAATAGTTAAAATCCAGGGATGAGGAAGAGGGTGAAGACAAAACTTGATCACCTAAGGAAGCAGCATTTGTGACTGTATCCCGTGCAGAATGAATTGGTGTAATGGTATGGAGTAAAAAATCCGCTTTGTATAGCTTCCCGGGACCCTCCACCCTAACAGACCTCTGTCACACAGCCAGAAGATTTGTGTAGTACGATGGTACGACGATCTACCCTTTATCCTTTATTGCGAACGTATTCTGTTAGGACTGCACCGGATAATTTCCACTACTTGCATTGCACCTTATCTCGGTGTCATACCACACCCAGCACTTATCCTCTGAGATTAGGCGGCTAAGGCAATTATCTGGATCAGCTTACAATATTTCTGCTGTTATCAGAGTTTGGCGGGCTTCTTGAGTGGCTATGAGCGGTAGGGACTGTGTACCATTTGTCTAAGTGCCCGAAGTTCAAGCCATGAAAGGCTTTAAATATTCATCTCAAATACAGGAAACAGGAAACACAATCGAGTGGAAAATTAGCGTGGTAATAACCTTTGTCTTTAACAACAAAACAAATCACGGAAAAAATACAAAACACCGCCTGGATTCAGAGGGGCCATTAAGCACCGGCCGACCGACCGCCTTGTCATCGTCAGCTAATGGCGTCATTTGGGTGAAATATGGAGGGACTTGGGATCAGCACCTCGCTCTCGCGAGCATTGTCGGTTTTGCACACCTTGTAGTCTCTATTTCTTCTACACGACCGTTTTCCCAAACTGTCACCTAACTAATATAAAATCAAATTTAAAAAGCCTAAACGTATCAGAATAATTAATCCACATCAGCTAATGAGATGTATATCAGTCCCTGGGGTTTCTACTACCTAATCAATGCTGTGTACATGTTTACTTGTTTAACTTAAATACGAGTCCACGTAGGTGATACACACATCAAAAAAATTTTTGCATCACCTCGGTTCCGAGAGTTCCAGAACCTATACAAACAATTGGAGTAGACATCAACATAAACATTTCCGCCCTTTTTAGTGTTCATACAAACCACACATTTCAAGTTGTACCACCCCACAGCGAGACCTTCAGAGGTGGTGGTCCAGATTGCTGTACACACTGGTACCTCAATTACCCAGTAGCACGTCCTTTTGCATTGATGCATGCCTGTATTCGCCGTGGCATACTATCCACAAGTTCATCAAAGCACTGTTGGTCCAGATTGTCCTAGTCCTCAACGGTGATTCGGCGTAGATCCCTCAGAGTGGTTGGTGGGTCACGTCGGCCGTATATATCCCTTTTCACTCTATTCCAGGCATGTTCGATAGCGTTCATTTCTGGAATACATGCTGGCCACTCTAGTCGAGTGATGTCGTTATCCTGAAGGAAGACATTCACAAGATGTGCACGATGGGGGTGCGAATTGTCGTCCATGAAGACGAATGCCTCGCATATGTCCTGTCGATATGGTTGCACTATCGGTCGGGGGATGGAATTCACGTATCGTACAGCCGTTACGGCGCCTTCCACGATCACCAACGGCGTACGTCGGCCCCACTTAATGCCACCCCAAAACAGCATGGAACCTCTATCTTGCTGCCCTTGCTGGACAGTGTGTCTAAGGCGTTCAGCCTGAGCGGGTTGCCTCCAAACACTTCTCCGACGATTGTCTTGTTAAAAGCATATGCGACGCTCATCGTTCAAGAGAACGGGATGCCTGTCCTAAGCGGTCCATTCGGCATGTTGTTGGGCCCATCTTTACCGCGCTGCATGGTGTCGTGGTTGCAAAGATGCACCTCGCCATGGATGTCGGGAGTTAAGTTGCGCATCATACGGTCTATTGCGCACAGTTTGAGTTGTAAAACGACGTCCTGTGGCTGCACGAAAAGCATTATTCAACATGGTGGCGTTGCTGTCAGGTTTCCTCCGAGCCATAATCCGTAGGTAGCGGTCATCCACTGCAGTAGTAGCCCTTGGGCGGCTGAGCGAGGCATGTCATCAACAGTTCCGGTCTCTCTGTATCTCCTCCATGTCCGAACAACATCGCTTTGGTTCACTCCAACACGCCTGGACACTTCCCTTGTTGAGAGCACTTTCTGGCACAAAGTAGCAATGTTGTCAAGATCGAATCGCGGCATTGACCGTCTAGGCATGGTTGGACAACACAAGTCATGTACCTCCTTCCTGGCGGAATGACTGGAACTGATCGGCTGTCGGACCCCCTCCATGTAATAGGCGCTACTCATGCATGGTTGTTTACATCTTTGGGCGGGTCAAAGAAAATGTGTCTGCGATACAATATCCACATTCAACGCCTATCTTCAGGAGTTCTGGGAACTGGGGGGATGCAAAACTTCTTTTGATGTGTGTATATTGAGCTGCAAGTCTGAGAGCCTGTGCGATGTTGTTCTAGTTTAGGGTTCAAATGGTACAAATTGCTCTAAGCAATATGGGACTTAACGTCGGAGGTCAACAGTGCCATAGTCATAGAACTACCTAAACCTACCTAACCTAAGGACATCACACACATCCATGCCCGAGGCAGGATTCGAACCTGCGACCGTAGCAGGAGCGCGGTCCCGGTCTGAAGCGCCTAGAACCGCTCGTCCACAGCGGCCGGCCGAGTTAACGGGGAACACCAAGTGTACTGAGCCCTGAATGGGTATTTGAACTGAGAAGGAGGTGTGCTAAGGTAGTCCGTGCCATTCTGCAAAGCCACTGTGCCATATAGTTACATTTGATGAATTAATCGTTGTTCTTGTTTAGTTTTGTAACTGCATGTTTCGTCACTCATTGCTGTGGAGGCCGAGTGGACACCATTCCAGTCTCCCTGGTAAACTCCGAATCATACCCGGGCCTTCTGCAAGGCAGTCAGCCGTGATGATCATTCAGCTGCAGAGGACGACGTGCAAACCATATGGGTGGTACGAAACTTTACCGAGCAACGCCTGCTATCGCCTCGACGGCTGCAGGTGAGCGCCGGCGAGCTAGGCTGCCAGCAGAACCGGCGTGACGGCCGTGCGTACCAAAGGGGCAGTGCGTCGGTGGGGGTGTGTGAGCGGCCTCTGCTCTGTCCTCCACGACCTTCGGCAGGCGTCGGGCAGCGGCAGGCGGGCAGGGAGGCCTAGCGGGCCGCGGCCGGGAGGGATCAATACGCAGCCGCAGCCGCGGGTCGCCAGCCAACGCCGCCCACGCAAACAGCCCGGCACAGTCAGCTCGCTGCAGCGCGCCACTCTCTTGGGCGCACCTGCCGCCTCCTCGCCTCAGCCCTCCCTCACCGCCCACGCGGCGCCTGCGCTATTAAGCTCGATTCACTCTGAACGTCAGCGGAGGGGAACGGCAGACGACGACGCCTTCCAATGGAGGTGTGTTCGCACTGAATGGAACGTAAACACGACGTCACTTTATTTATCCCAGAACCGAACGGTTAAAGAAAAGGTATGAGTGCGATAAAAAAAATGGTTAGGTACCAATAGGACTCGCGCACTGAGGGTTACATATGAATTTGATTATGTGTACAGAGACTCCATCCATTCTGGAAATCGAGAATCTCTAGGACTTTTGCCTGTTATCGACATTGATGCTGACAAGAATCAGTCTCATTAATGAGGTTTTCACTCTGCAGCGGAGTGTGCGCTGACATGAAACTCCCTGACAGATTAAAACTGTGTGCCGGACCGAGATTCAAACTCGGGACCTTTACCTTTCGCGGGCAAGTGCTCTACCAACTGAGCTACCTAAGCACGACTCACGCCCCGTCCTCACAGCTTTACTTCTGCCAGTACCTCGTCTCCTACCTTCCAAACCTTACAGAAGCTCTCCTGCGAGTCTTGCAGAACTAGCATTCCTGAAAGAAAGGATATTGCGGAGACATGGCTTAGCCACAGCCTGGGGGATGTTTCCAGAATGAGATTTTCACTCTGCAGCGGAGTGGTAGGGCACTTTCCCGCGAAAGGCAAAAGTCCCGAGTTCGAGTCTCGGTCCGGCACTCTGTTTTAATCTGCCAGGAAGTTTCATCGGTCTCATGGATTCCTAGGTAACCGAGAGTGAATTAATTTCATGTCTGAAGTCAGATACAGTAACTATTTTTGTTGTGATAGAAATTAACAATTTTCGTATATTTTCCCTTATTTTTACTGCGAAACCTTGCTCCTTGCCAGATTTCGTGTTTCTACATCAAGGGGAAGTAACCACAAGTTTTTAATGAGTTAGTTTGCTAATATCGAATGGTTCAAATGGCTCTGAGCACTATGGGACTTAACATCTGAGGTCATCAGTCCCCTACGACTTAGAACTACTTAAACCTGACTAGCCTAAGGACATCACACACATCCATGCCCGACGCAGGATTCGAACCTGCGACCGTAGCGGTCGCTCGGTTCCAGACTGAAGCACCTAGAACCGTTCGGCCACAGCGGCCGTCACGAGCATCGAAAAATGTAACATAAATGTATGTTTTGATCATATTGACTTATAAGTTGCACTTTTTTAAATCACCAAGGGACCGTAAACCTTAATATTTGACACAAAATTCAACTTAATACGTTGCCAGTTCCTGAGAAGGAGGAGTCATAACAGACAGACAGACAGTCGTATAACAAATTACAGTTTATTTCGCGTGATATAATTACGAATTGAAAAATTTCGGCTTCTTCCCTTTGATTGTACTGTGCAGCATTGCTTCTTGACAAATTTTACAATCCTAGGTCAATGGGAAGTACACTGTAGGTTTTCATGTGTAAGTTGGTGAATGTCAAAGTATCTTATGTAAATGACCATATCTCTTGACCTCATTGACATAGAGGCTAACTTTTATTACAACGCCAAGGTACCATAGACCTTAGTATGTGAAACCGATTTCAATTTGCCATATCTGAACGTTCCTGAGAAAAAGAAAACGGTCTTAAGAGAAGGACAGACAGACGCAAATTTCATGATTCTTGTGTAACGGGAAGTACTGTGTAGGTTTTCATGAGTGAGTTTGCAAGTATCGAAATTTCTGCCACAAGAAAATTTCTGCCATAAGTAACTGTATCTTTTGATTGCTTTGACTTAGAAGCTTCACTTTCTTACAACGCCAAGAGATCATAGGCTTAATATGACAGAAATATCAATTTGATACATTTACCCATCCTGAGGAAAGGGGTCTTGAAAAGTCGGACGGAAGGACAGAAAGGCAGACAGGGAGACAACAGACTGATCCTAACACAGGACAAAAAAGTAGTCACCTCAAGAAACGTCACGCTAATACCACGTAACACCGCTTCTAACCTTGATATTAGTGAGGAATAGAGTACATAAATATCTTCTGGAATCCAGCTGGAACCAGTCGTTGGTGATTAGACACCGTAGAGCTACCAAATTATGGGGGTATTCGTACTTCTGTTCACTTGCAGTTCTTAAATAAACCCAGATATTTTATACAGGAATCACATTGTGTGCCAAGGCTGATTTTAAGGACCACTCGAGAACAATAAGATGACTATTCATCATACCAGGAACATACACAGATACGACAAAAGACATGGGATAGCGATATCCACATATACTCATTGCTGTTTATCACATGCACAAGGTATAAAAGGACAGTACATTGGCGGAGCTGCCGTTTGTACTCTGGTCGTCGATGTGAACAGGTTTCCGACATCTTTATGGCTGCAGACTTTGAACGCAGCGTGGTAGTTGGAGCTAGACGTGTGGGACATTCGGTTTCAGAAATCGTAAGGCAATTCAGTATTCTGAGATCTACAGGGTCAAGAGCGTGTCGAAAATACTGCATTTCAGGCAGTACCTCTCAGCACCGACAACCCAGTGGCTGACGGCCTTCACTTAACGACCTAGAGCAGCGCTCTTTACGTAGAGTTGTCAGTGCTAACATACATGCAACACAGTGTAAAATAATCGAATAAACCAATGTGGGACGTACAACTAACGTATACGTTAGGACAGGGCGCCGAGATATGGCGTTAATGGGCTTTGGCAGCAGACGACCGACGCGAGTGTCGTTGCTAACAACACAACATCGTCTGCAGCGCCACTCCTCGGCTCGTGACCGTACCGGTTGGAACCTAGACGAATGGAAAACAGTGTCCTGGTCAGATCAGATTGCAGTCACTAAGAGCTAATGTTAGGTTCGAGTATGGCGCAGACATCACGAAGCCATGGACCCAGTCTGTCAACAAGGCAGTGTGCAAGGTCTTGGTGGCTCCATAATGATATGAGTTGTGGTTACATGGAATCGACTGTGTCCTTTGGTCCAACTGAATCGTTCATTGACTGGAAATGGTTTTATGTTCCGTTATGTGGAGACAATTTGTAGCCATTCATAGACTTCGTGTTCCCATGATAATGTGCCATCTCACAAGACCGCAAGTGTTCATGGTTTCGCCGGCCGGAGTGGCCGAGCGGTTAAAGGCGCTACAGTCTGGAACCGCACGACCGCTACGGTCGCAGGTTCGAATCCTGCCTCGGGCATGGATGTGTGTGATGTCCTTAGGTTAGTTAGGTATAAGTAGTTCTAAGTTCTAGGGGACTTATGACCACAGCAGTTGAGTCCCATAGTGCTCAGAGCCATTTGAACCATTTTGTTCATGGTTTAAAGAACATTCTGAACAATTAAAGCGAATGATTTGGCCATCAAGACCACTCAGCATGAATCCCATAGAACATATGTGGGACATAATCGAGAGATCATTTTGCACACAAAGTCCTGCACTGGCAACACTTCCGCAATCGTGGGCGGCTATATTGGCAGCAGGGCTCAATATTTCTGCAGGACACGTCCAACGACTTGTTGAGTCCATGTGACGTCGAGTTTCTGCACTACGCCATTGAAAAAGAGATCTGAACCGACGTTAATAGGTATTCCATTGCTTTTGTCTTCTCAGTGTATGCGTGCAGCTTTGTGATCTCGGCTGCTGTTATCTTGAAGATAGAAGCGTTAACAATTTACTTATCACAGAGATGAAGAAAGGTCAACACTTGCTCAACGATAAAGTTGAAATAAACATCTTGGTTTATGTTGATGCCTACTTGCGTGAGCAGTCCCGAATAACAGTACCAATAACACCCCAAAAACGTCATGAAACCATCTGCATCATTTGAAAAGAGGCGAAATCGTGTCTTGTACCACACTACATGCTTTCAGTCACTCGTCCAGTTTTAGTGTTGTTCATATTGAACACGTGCAACTCAAGGTGACGCATTATGCAATAGTCTCTGGCGAAGTAACCGATCCCAAATATCCACTGCTTGCGATTCCCTTCGCAATTTCGGTCAGAAACTAGTCACTGCGGACTGAATTCGTCGACAGGAAATTCATATTGGGGCTGAGCCCGATTGTCATCGACAATGCGTGATACTTGACTCCGGTTCCTATCGGTTTGGAAGTTTGGATTATTTTAGGACCACTGTTCTGAAGCCGCGTTACAAAAAAGACGAAACATAAGCACACCGCCAAAAGGTTGTCACCTCAGGAGGCACCACGCTAATACCTTGTAACACCGCTGGCGGAGTTGATAATGACCTTTATTTGGCGAGGAGCGGATTCCACAAGTTTCTTCGTGTATCCCATATCCATGTGAAGCTAGTTGGTGATTAGATCCCGTAAAGTTACCAAATTATGGGCATGGTGATTACTACTGTTCACTCGCAGTTCTTGAAAGTCCCAGATATTTACTGATCGGGTGAAGTAGAGGGACAGTTGAGACGCGGTAGGGTACTCGAGTGTCCGTTACACCAGAAACGTATGCGTCCAGCTCTGTGATGCAGCTGTCGTCAGAATGCAAGATGAGTGTGTCAACAGTATACTTTTCGTGAATATGTAGAATAAAGGTCAACACTTGCCCATCTACAAAGCTGAAATAAACATCATGGTTCACGTTCACGTAAATCTGGGGAGGGGGGGGGGGGGGAGGATCCAAGTTGTGATGCGGCAAACCCCACAGAACATCATGAACTGCGCTCCCCACATGCGGAGGGTTTAACACTTCTGTGGGATGGCGGTGCACTAGACGACTTTGGTCATTGAAAAAGAGGCAAAATCGTGTCCCTTTGGACCACATTACTCGTGTCTAGTCAACTATGGTTTTTGGCCCACCTCCATGTTCTGTTGTGAGCAATGACCTCTGCGTGATACTCGACTCCAAATACCCATTGTTTCCTGTTCCCTTCGCAATGTTCGCTCAGAAAGTCGTTGAGATTAAGATCTATTCACTGACACAAGCAATTTTTTTCTTGTTGGGAACGAATTGTCACTGACAAGGAGTGAAACTCGTTTCCAGTTCCTGCCGGTTAGGACCTTCCCAGGACTACTGATCTCACGCCATGTTATATGGCAGCGAGTGGTACACCATTCCTAGTAGACGAGTTCGACAGTCAGCTTTGATACAACAACAAATCGGACAACTTTGTGTACCGTATCGACTTGGGCACGTCCAAACACGACAGATGTGTGTTCTCTTCCTGACACGTATCCACCTTGACTCACCTTACTGCCATGATCACATACTATGGATTGGCAAATACAAATCATTTCACTTTCGTAATTACGTGATAGGGCATGTGACCACATGGTACCAGTCCCGCCTCGCCTACAGCGTCAAGAATCGATCAGCGAGCTCTCATAAATGGTGACTAATAGTGTGTCCATTGACCTTTCGCAGAGAATACCGACTGCTACAGGAGTGTTGTTTCGAGTTAGATCTTACTTCTTGCAGCATCTTATCTCCTATCTCTTCTTCATCAATCTCCTTTTTTCCATAATATTATCTTCAAGTAGGCATTCATGTCATAGTGCTTCTACATATTCCTTTCACACTTCAGTCTTCTCTTGTTTGTTTATTATTGGCTTGTACCTGGGTTCTTGATATTCATACACCTATATTTCGTTTTTCCAAACGTTCTAATATTCCTACAGGCGGCATCTGTACCTACAATAATCTTACCTCATTCCACTGCTTTGCATTTCTTCTCCAGCCAGGAAGCTTTGCTGTTTTGCGCCTTCTGCCTGTATTTCCTTTCTACTTGCTTCATTTGCTGCATTTTTATATTTTCTCCATTCGTCAGTTAAATTTAATATCTCATGTGTTATTTAATGAGTTCTGCTGGCGTCTGTGGCTCTTTGACCGTCTACTGGCTTCACGAATTCGCCTCTGAAAGTGACACATTCTTCTTTTATTTTATTCGTTTTCCCTGTTTCACTTAATCGTCACTCAATACTCTATGAACGACCTCTGTTTCTTTCAGCTTAGGCAGGCACCATCTCCATAATTTTCTATTATTCTGTAATGTCTACGTTTTGAATGTGCAGTTCATAACCAATAAATTATGTCGTTGTGGACATCTGCTCGTGTAAGTATTTTGCAATTTAAAATCTGATATCAAAATCTCTATCTTACCTTTATGTAATCTCCCTTAAACATTCTGGTCTCCCACGTCTGTTCCAGGTACAAAACCTTTTTTTCATCATTCTTAAGACAAACTCTAACACCAATTAAACTTCGCTCCTTGACAAAATCCTACCACGAGGCTTCTTCTTTCACCGCTTTCCCCCTGTCCATGTACTCCTGCCATTTTCCATTCTCTTCCTTTCCCTACTATACTCGTAGAATTCCAGTCTACAAAACAATTAAATTATCTCAATAATTTATTTTAGTTCATCATACATACTTGCAATCTCTTCATCATCTGGAGCGCTAGTAGCCGTATCGATATATCGATTCTATCCATTGCTCTTTTTAATTCTAGAACATACCAACCCGGTTAAGTGATCTAATATTCCATATTTCGACCCGCAGAACGCAAGTTTTGTTTTTCCTGATGATGACATCTCCACCCGAGTGGAGGACCACGTTACCTCTAGAATATTTTACCCAAGACGATGTTATCATCACGAAGCAAAACATTAGAGCTACATACCCTTAGGAAGTATGACAGCTGAAGTTTCCCCCTCCTTTCAGCCTTTCGTAGCACCAACACAGCGAGGTTCTGTTGGCCAATGCTACAAGGCCATATCATAGAAGCAGTCTTGGGAAGTTAACTCGACAACCCACACGCAATGGAAGCATAACAGGCCTGACAGTATGGACAATGTCATTATACAAAAAGGAATTAGTCATCATGACATCACAGGGCAATAGTTACTGAAGTTAATAAATCCATCAAGAAGGAGAGTTTTTATGCTGAAGTGTCCTACTTACCTAATGTACGGGCATCATTTAATTCCAGCCGGCCGGAGTGGCCGAGCGGTTATAGGCGCTACAGTCTGGAGCCGCGCAATCGCTACGGTCGCAGGTTCGAATCCTGCCTCGGGCATGGATGTGTGTGATGTCCTTAGGTTAGTTAGGTTTAAGTAGTTCTAAGTTCTAGGGGACTGATGACGTCAGAAGTTAAGTCCCATAGTGCTCAGAGCCATTTCATTTAATTCCAATATGGCGAACGTAGAGGCATTAAGGGCAAAGTTTATGCTGGTTTCAAATGGCGCTCTGGAGAAGTATGTAGCAAATGTGTGGAACGAAGACGGAAATATCCAACGTGATTTAATAACAAAATTCGAAAAATTCTGAGGAGATAGACTGTTGCGCCCTAGGTTCAAAAAAGAAAACGTTAGCAGAAATTCGTGCTTCTTTAGAAAGATCGAGGCCGAAGCTTGGAAGTTCCACCGTCATACGTTATCTGACGTTCTTTCAGAGAACCTGAGGAAATTCTGGTCCTACACAAAATCACTAAGCGAACAGAAGGGTTCTGTTCTATCACTGGTCGAAGAGTCTGATGTGGCAATAGTAGACAGCAAAAATAAAGTTGAAGTTTTAAATTTCGCGTTTAAAGAAATCCTTCACGAAAGAAGATCGTACGTACATGCCATCGTTTGACCGTTGCACATACTCCCATTTGGAGGACATAGATACAGACATCTCTGGGGTCGTGAAACAACTGAAAGAGTTGAAAGCAAATCAGTCGCCAGGTCCGAATGGAATTGCAATGCGATTTGATAGGGAGTACTCTACAGCATTGGTCCCTTACTCAGCTTGCATCTATCACAAATCTCTCGTCCAGTGCAAGGTCCCAAGCGACTGGGAAAAAGCACAGGTGATCTTCAGCATATTCTGAGCTCGAAAATAGTAAGTTTATTTGCGACAGAAAAACTTCTTGGCATGGATTTACCATTTAGAAAGCGTCGGTTGTTGGCAGCTCAGCTTACCCGTTCACCGCTCCACACCCTGCAAAGCATGGATGACACGCACCAGGCCGATTCTTAGATTTCCCGAAATCCTTTAACACAGTGTCCCGCTGCAGAGTGGTCAGAGCATGCGGAGTAGGTTCCCAGATGCGAGCGTGGCTCGACGTTTTCTTAGGTAATACAACACAGTAAGTTGCCCTTGACTGTTAGTGTTCATCAAAGACAAGGGTGTCGTCAAGAGTACTCCATGGAAGTCTTACAGGACCACTCTTATTCTTTATATACGTAAACGACCTGACAGACGGGACAATCAGCAATAACCAACTGTTTGTTGGTGTTACTGGAGTGTATGGAAAAGTGTTGTCAGCGAGAGACTGTAAGACGATACCGGATGATTTGGACAGAATTTCTATTTGGTATATTGAATAGCAACCTGGTCTAAATGTAGAAAAGGTAAGTTAATGACGAGAAGTAGTAAAAACAATCCTCTAATGTTCGAATACAGTATTAGCGGTCTGCTACTTGAAAAAGGCAGCTCGATTAGATATCTAGGCGTATCGTAGCGTCGCGATATGAAATGGAATGAGCACGCAAGGTCGCTAGTAGGGAAGGCAAAAGGTCGACTTCGATTTATTGGGAGAGTTCTGGGAAAGTGTAGCTCATCGATAGAGTACAACGCGCAGAGAGCAGTAATGTATTCTTGTTTGCTGCTCGACTGTTTGGGGCCCTGACCAGGTCGTATGACACTGAAGCAATTCATAGACGTGCTGACAGATTTGTTACCGATAGGTTCCATCAACACGCGAGTACTAGCGTGATAAATGCTATTTCAGTCTTTCTCGGCGTATTCCACTGATGAATTCTTCTCGAGTTATCAGCCGAGTGGTCGCGTCGTGTTCTCGCAACGTTTCAATGAGTTTCGTACCCATCATCTTCTGGCGAAGTGACTACTTGAAACGTTGCGACAAGACGACGCCACCACTTTACTAGCATGATGTTTCGATAACTCAAATTGGAACCCCCCGTGTGAAGACTACGTACTTTCGCGAAACACTATTGAGAAAATTTAGAGAACTGGTGATAGTACTGAAGTTAATAAAGCCATCAAGAAGGAGAGTGTTTATGCTGGAAAGATTCGATACCCAGTTCTTAGCATCCTGCTTACCTAATGTATGGGCATCATTTAATTCCAGTATAATAAACGCAGAGGCATTATGGGCAAAGTTTAACCTGGTTTCAAATCCCGCTCTGAAGAAGTATGTACCAAATAGGCTCACTACAGTATTACTGCCGCCCACGTACATTTCGCGTAAGGAAATATACAATACCTAATTGGAGTGTGGTAGAATTTCTAATTACAAAAACTGAATTCAAACTTCAGTTGCAATGTTTTATTTATTACTTAAATTCACAAAAGGGCAGTTGGGTACAATAATTCGACATCACGAAATAGTATTGGATAATAGCATACTTCTATTACGACAAACATTGATACAATTACTTATAAAACAACGGTGGCAAGATTGCACTATGAATAATAAATGAAAACGTACTGAATCTGAATAACAACCATGAAACTTACCGAATGAGGCTAGTGGGTACGATGTTATAAGAAGTCCCTGATACCACGTTTATCACAAAACGTCTCTAGTAAGCCAGGCGAAAGTTTAGAAAAATGAAATTATGATCACCGACTGAATGTAACCCACGTTGTGATCGCGCCAGAACTTCTACGCAGACTCAACAACCAGTTATACTATCTGCAATTGCATGACGTGCGTTTGCGCCACCAACGGAGCCGCAACCTTAAATTGCGTTGTCCTTCTGCCTGCGCCGTTCATCAGCGCGAAATTTTCTATATCCGGAATGTGCGCGGAAGCTACTAAATGAAAGCCAAATTGTAGACGACTTCACTCCCTGAGCGCCTACCGCGAAGTAGCCCACTTCATCTCTCTTCGCTTCTTCACTGCAGTGCTCGGTATTACAATTCCGAGCAACTCCAGCGTCAGTCAGAGGATACGCTACACAGCTTCCGCCGACGAGATTCCAATAACAACGTTACTGCCCCTCCCGACCGTAAATTTTTAGAATGACCCAGTCGGCGATGCACCGGCGCCAGAGAATCAAGCACCCAGAAATTTTCTCAGGCTCGGCTTCAAGGCTTCGTCTTCCACCCCCATGGAGCAGAAAACCCGGCATCGCCACAAAGTGGCTTCCCATGCAACACAGAAAGATGTAAACTCAAGAGATCGCTTTTCATCCAGCACTCCAGGACTACCCGCTCATAGAAAATACACTGCCGGAAACAAAATTAGTACGCCCATGTAGAGTTTTCCGATTCACTCAAGATTTATTGTTGCAGCAGTGTATGTCGAGTAAACGAAATGACAACATTTACAGATCAATAGCACACGCTGTTCCGAGGTACCAGGTATCGACCCACTCTGAAACACCCATATTAGTATCTGATGTAGTCTCCACGGGTGGCAATGCAGTAGCTAACTCTAGCATCCGGTCGATCGTACAGTGGACAAATACTGTCCAGGGATAAGTTATGCCGCACCTGCTCGACCTGTTCACGTAGTTCGGTAAGAGTTGTCGGCTGGCAAATCTGACGAGTCGTTTCTTGTCTCATCATAACCCGCACGTGCCAGACTGGAGGCGAGTCCAGAGATTGTGCTACACATGGAAGTTGCTGCACGTCTCACTTTCCTGGTCCAAGAACGGGAAAAGAAAGGGTCTAGAAACTTCTGTGCGTCTGAGCACTCGTCAGCGTAAAACGCCGAAGGTGAACGAGCGTTGTAGCTTACCGCACCCCAGGTGTGTTCGAACTCATTCTGCGAGACAGCGCTCACCTGGTTTACGTTGTACGCCCAAGCGACTTTCATTTGTTTCCAGGCAGAAACTGCTTTCATCTTCCAAGTGATCCTTTGACGGTACCAGTCGAGCCGTGCACGTAGATGCTGTGGCTTGAGTGGAAAACAAGCGGTTCGCCAAAGTTCGTGTTGAGATGTCTGCGCACACAAGGCTTCTTATCTGTGCTGTGGTAGTTGTACGATCAGCCACTGCTGCCCTAAAAATACTCGATCCCGGTGGGCGTCTGTGCTGTGTGGGAATCCAGAACGGCGTCTACTGGTGTGAGAGCGTTCACGTGACCATTATCAGTACCCCTACTATCCTCCAGGTGGCATCTGCCTTCATAGGATCAAAATCGACGCCGGAATGTGAACTCGGAAAACACTAATTGGCCGACTGAAGTGAAATTATCGTTTTCTTCTACGTTTCTAGTCAGTCTGCCTGCCTCCACAACCACAAATCTCGCGTATGGCCAGAAAGTTGTCCTCATAGCGTTCCTTCTAGTGTCAGGTAAGGGACTGTCCGCATATCATTTGTCGTCTAGAGGTTGAAGCTCCTCCCCTCCCCCCCTTCCATCATTTTTTTTCCCTGCCTACCCTCTCTGCCTCTTCACCCCGCCCCCGAGTCCTTTTGCATTCCCCTCCTCTGCCTTTCCCCACTCCCTCTCACGTCTGCCCAGGCCCCCCCCCCCTCTTATGAGTCATTATCCTCCATCGGCTCCTTCCCCACCCCCACTCCGCCCCCCCCCCACTTCGTTTTCCTATCCTTCTCCCCTTTTCTTTCCCATCATCTGTCCAGGTTCCCCCCCCCCCCCCCCCCCCGTCGGCCCTTGGCTGTGGTGTGTCATAATTGTGCCAACTTTTTAGTGCGGTGTTCAAGTGAGTATTCAGTGTTGTGTGTCTTTCCAAAGTGTTTGGAACAGAAGTCATGCTGTCGCTGGATGTGGTTTTTATATCTCTTGCGAACAGAAACAGGACTGTCGCTGTGTTTTTAATTGTCTGTCTATTATTTTACTTGTCTGCTTCCTGTGTATTTTATTAACATTACCAACCCTTTCTTTATGTTTTAAGTTCCACAATTTACCGACATTTTACCATTTAAGTCACCAATTTTATCGCCTACTTTTATTATTTATTATCTTCATTTTTTAAAACAAATTCTGTAGGCTGAAGAGCAGCGTACTAAGCTGCTTCCAGCCCGCCTCCTTTGGGGGTGGGGGAATCGAAACTCAATAAAGGAAAAAAAAAAAGGTTGAAGCTCCTAGGCTGATCTTAACCTATCCCCCTAACAGTTCACACAGCTACCCCGAACCTAGCTACTAAAAACATGCTCTGTAAGCACTGAAATGAGATGAAGTGAAACTGTGGATGGATCACAGATAAGTTGCGGTTACCTGTTACATTCGCGAACTCAACACGAGAGAGACTAAACTACCGTTTCTATGCTCATATAGAACCCAGCACAAACGTACAACTGTTAGTACTGCTATGTACTAATGCAGCTCAAATATCATTAGCAACGAAATAAAAATTTAATTAATTTTATATAATTAAAAGTGCCCCAGCTAACATTCAAGATTAAAAGAAGACAATATATTATTCGTTATGACACCTGTATAATATTAGAAACACTGTCACAGTGAGACTACAGTTCATTGAGCACGAAACCACTCACCATATTTTTTATAATGGTTGCGTCATCAGAATTTTGTGGGGGGTTGGGTTGTTTGGGGGTAGAGACCAAACTGCGAGGTCATCGGTCTCATCGGATTAGGGAAGGACAGGGAAGGTAGTCGACTGTGCCCTTTCATAGGAACCATCCCGGCATTTGCCTGGAGCGATTTAGGGAAATCACGGAAAACCTAAATCAGGATGGCCGGACGCGGGATTTAACCGTCGTCCTCCCGAATGCGAGTCCAGTGTGCTAACCACTGCACCACCTCGCTCGGTTTTGTGGGAGGACATGAGGGAATGAGAGGATATTTACAAATGTACTACGAGAGCAAGTCAGATAGTCTTTTCTCCTTTTTTTTTAGCCAAATTACGCCCGTGAATGCGAAGCCAACATATCCTTTCGCAGCGTTGAACCTTTCTTGGTTCGTGCCGGCCTTATTTACTGGCAGCACCGCCGAATTGCGCTATTGTCAATTGTTAAAGATGGCGGTTGTGCTTCACACGTCCACGGTGTTAGCGCAACGAAGTATGATTATGGAGCAAGGGAGGAACACCCACCTAAAGGGAAATGCAGCCCACGCATGGGGAAAACTGTTTCGCTTTGAGAACTGTGAGGTGGTGGTGGTGGTGTGAATTCTACAAAGATCATGAAGTCTTGCATGACAATGAGCGGTCAGGGTGACCGCGTTCGTCGCTGACTGACAGCATTTCCGGTATGGATGGAATGGTGAAAGCAGAACGACGTGTGCACGTCACGGTCATTTCCGAGGAGCTTGGCATATCATATGACACTGCTTATGACATCGTTCATGCGTCCTTAGTGTACTGGAAAGCTTCATGTCGGTGGGTGTCTAAGCAGTTGGATGATATGATGGAAAACAAGCGATTGGTAGCGTCACTGTATCAACTGGAACGGTACTCCAAGGAGGGTGAAGGTCTCCCAGACTTCACTGTTACTGGTGATGAAACGTGGATACTACATTTCACGCCGGAATCGAAGCATCAGAGCATGATGTGGAAACATCCGGATTCGCTGTGGAAAATAATAATAATAATAATAATAATAATAATAATACGCTCAGCGCCATCTGTTGGGAAAGTGATGTTAACGGCTTCCTGAGACAGCTGCGGATCGCTCCTGCTGGCTTTCATGCCACAACGTGCGACCATGACCGACACTTATTGTTCCTCATTGTCACGTCTGGAGGTCTGCCATCAGCAGAAAGCAGCGAGGGATTTTCGATGTGAACAACGTGATTCTGCTCAGCGACAAAGCGACCGCTTGTGGCATTCACGACTGCCAAAAAGGTCTGGCCATTTCACTGGAAGATTCTTGACCACTCACCATACATTCCAGACCTCGCCTCTAGTGCTTTCCACGTTTTCCGACGGCTGACAGCGATTCACAAGTAACGATAAAGCCAAGACCCTAACCCGAAGGCAGTTCCATAGCCAGCCAGACGAATTCTACCCCAGGGGCATCTCTAACACAGTGTTACTATGGGATAAATGTGTGAACTATTTGGGGACTATGTGGAAAAGCAGTATAAGATACGTATAAGGATGTATATTTGTCATTACCTGGGTGTACCTTACCCTAGCTAATTAAAAAATAGGAGCGAAGACTTGCCGATTTGCCCTAGTAATTTACTTGGTCTCCACTACCATTGTTCAATTTGAGGATTTATTGACTTAGAATTACTTTCATCTAAAAACGTAGTAAGATACTGTAGTGCCTGTATTGTTAAGAAGAACGATGCATTGATCCTTCAGACATGCATGCATATCCGAACGAATAGGCACTGCGACGACTAGAGCCGTTATGAAATACACTACTGGCCATTAAAATTACTACACCACGAAGATGACGTGCTAAAGACGCGAAATTTAACCGACAGGAAGAAGATGCTGTGATATGCGAATGATTAGCATTTCAGAGCATTCATTCACACAAGGTTGGCGCCGGTGGCGACACCTACGACGTGCTGGCATGAGGAAAGTTTCCAACCGATTTCTCATACACAAATAGCTGTTGACCCGCTTTGCCTGGTGAAACGTTGTTGTGACGCCTCGTGTAAGGAGGAGAAATGCATACCGTCACGTTTCCGACTTTGATAAAGGTCGGGTTGTAGCCTATCGCGATTGCGGTTTATCGTATTGCGACATTGCTGCTCGCGTTGGTCGAGATCCAATGACTGTTAGCAGAATATGGAATCGGTGGGTTCAGGACGGTAATACGGATCCCAACGGCCTCATATCACTAGCAGTCGAGATGACAGGTATCTGATCCGCATGGCTGTAACGGATCGTGCAGTCACGTCTCGATCCCTGAGTCAACAGATGGGGACGTTTGCAAGACAACAACCATCTGCACGAACAGTTCGACGACGTTTGCAGCAGCATGGACTGTCAGCTCGGAGTCCATGGCTGCGGTTACCCTTGACGCTGCATCACAAACAGGAGCGCCTGCGATGGTGTAGTCAACGACAAACCTGGGTACACGAATGGCAAAACTTCATTTTTTCGGATGAATGCAGGATCTGTTTACAGCATCATGATGGTCGCATCGGTGTTTGACGACATCGCGGTGAACGCACATTGAAAGCGTGTATTCGTCATCGCCATACTGGCGTATCACCCGGCGTGATGGTATGGGGTGCCATTGGTTACACGTCTCGGTCACCTCTTGTTCGCATTGACGGCACTTTGAACAGTGGACGTTACATTTCAGATGTGTTACGACCCGTGGCTCTACCCTTCATTCGATCCCTGCGGAACCCTACATTTCAGCAGGATAATGCACGACCGCATGTTGCAGGTCCTGTAGGGTCTTTCTGGATACAGAAAATGTTCGAATGCTGCCCTGGCCAGCACATTCTCCAGATATCTCACCAATTGAAAACGTCTGGTCACTGGTGGCGGAGCAACTGGCTCGTCACAATACGCCAGTCACTACTCTTGATGAACTGTGGTATTTGCATTTCTTCTTGGTGTAGCAATTTTACTGGCCAGTAATTTACATTAAATGTAGCCGCAGTTGCGAATGTGAACAACCATCAGCTGTTTAAGGGAATGACGACAGTAAAAAGTTGCACTGGGCCAGATAGATGTCCAAAGGAATATTGCATCGTTCTTCTTAACAACACAAGCACTGCAGTATCGTAATTATCCGTCGGTACCACCGAGTGTGGTGGATCAGTGATTAGCACACTGGACTAGCATTCGGGAAAACGACGGTTCAAATACGCGTCCGGTCATCCTGATTTAGATTTTCCGTGATTTCCCTAAATCACTTCAGGCAAATGTCGGGATGGTTCCTTCTAAAGGGCACGACCGATTTTGTTGCCTGTCCTTCCCTAATCCTGGCTTGTGCTCCGTCTCTAACGCCCTCGTTGTCGACGGGACGTTAAACAGTTATCTCCTTCTCCTCCTCCGTCGATACCAGAGAGAGACTTTGAATTAAAATGTCCCCACCTGTATTGGCATTATTTAATGTACGTACAAGAACAGGTTGTGACTCAGGAACATTGACATACGAAGCTTGGGTCTCGCCATGTGTGGTAAGTGGATAACCAAAGCAGTTAAGGCGACCACTCACCCAAAGCGGGAAATCCGAATTCGACTCCCGGTCTGGCACAAATTATCATTGTTCTTCCGTCACACAGCTGATGGTCGTTCATAATCGCAGCTGCCAATACATTTCATGTAAAAACACAAACTGCATTATCTTACCAATCTCCAGTTTCGTCTGGACTATCAACATGACAATATATAATTTAATGAAAACTGTATCCGTGCAGGAGGCACATTCATGCTCTACAGAGTACAGATTGATATCACTTCCCAAAGTCTAGACCACTCACAAAATGTGCATATACTGGATATCATCAGTTCTAGATCCCAGTTTGATAAGGAAATAACGATAAAATGCAGTCACCAGACGCGAAACGAACTTGAAAATTCTGAGCTATGCAATGCAAACACGAACGCTAAATGCTACAATTACTCGAAAATCGCTAAAGCTGCAAGCTGCAGCCGTGCACTGAACGGCAATTCTCCAACGAACGAGATACGTTCAGCTGCCGTGTGCTCGACCATAAATCGACAGTTCCACATCTAAAGTTAACCCCGACTAGACTGTGTCCTTCACACTTCTCAAAATTACCACAGGAGGGAAGCAAATTGCATGGTTTGCCACAGTGGCAACTGAAAATTTCCTTCCCTGTTCCTGTTTACAGGGAAAACCTGCAAGATTTTCTCATCCATCATTTGTTGTATTCTCTGATAAACTGAAGTTGGCAGAATGCCAGCCCTCGCCTTATGATTGATGGAAACACATCTGGGCGCGCAACTGCAGACCGCTTTACACACTGTAAAGGAAATATAGCCGTGACCCTGTTTCCTACTTCCGAGACTATCTACAGCTTTGTTCAAATCTCTCAGAACTTCTCGCGGCTAACACGGCTACGAAAGGCGCTTTGGTAGCTCTCTGGCTTAAGAGAGACTCAAAGCAGCTTATTCGCGCGGCCGCTCCCGTGAGAACTTCTGTTGGGAAACTACTCGGAATCCCGCTATTGCCAACCCACTGCCGAGGTGATACACACGCTTCGCCACATTCCACAATCTAAGAAAATATGAGCTAATAGCCACAATTCACATGCCCTACTTTCCCATTCAGATAGTTTACCATAATGTAACATAAAATATTTATAGATACCATCGGTGACCGTACAGCTCGTTAGAATGAAATTACAATGAAATGAATACCCCTAGCCGCATACAGGCGTTGGTATAAGTCAACAGGGACAGTTGAGAATGTGTGCCCCGACGGGGATTCGAACCCGTGATATCCTGCTTACATGGCACTCTGTCCATCATTCATTTCATTGTAAATATTTATAGGCCTACATGTTGTCACTGAGTGACATGTGACAAACCAGTGTCGTCACACCACGTCTTGATCCCTGCGAGTCAGTTTAGTCATAATCATCAATAGTTAATTATTTCCCAAATTATCATATCATCATTAATATGAGAGAAGGCAGCCTATCGCCAGGCAAACGCATCTCATCGGCATGTTGGCTTACAGAGTATGTATGTGGAAGTAGATGCGGAGGAACCTCGTGCTAGGCAGGCCTCTCCACAGGTACCCCTTCTATTTCATAACATCTACAGTATGGCAGTCTGTGCACGCAAGCCATCCCATCGTGACAAGGACTGTGGTTGGAGGTGGGACCAATGACTCCTGCACACACTTTGCTAGACTCGACATTGTTTGCTCTGGCCTGACCTTAGTTCCAGTGGCTTTTTGCCGCCCGAGAAATGCGAGGCTAGATGAAGGAGAAACAGGGATTAAAATAGCTGGAATAAATGTAAACAACCTCAGGTACGCGGATGATACGATCCTGTTGGCAGAAAGGGAAGAAGAATTGAGAACACTCTTGCTGAAGGTGAAAGACGAATGTGAAAAGGCCGGTCTTAGACTGAATGT
Source organism: Schistocerca americana (assembly GCF_021461395.2). Classification (NCBI taxonomy): domain Eukaryota; kingdom Metazoa; phylum Arthropoda; class Insecta; order Orthoptera; family Acrididae; genus Schistocerca; species Schistocerca americana. The sequence goes on along the minus strand of NC_060119.1, from coordinate 255,641,720 downwards.
GAAGAAAACGAAAATTATGGCAACTACACCTAACGATTCGTGGGATATAGCAGGAGAAATCATCGAGATAGTGACCACATTCAGTTGTCTCGGTTCCCAGATATCTGCTGATGGCGAATGCAGCTATGAAATCCGGAGACGCCTGTTGCTCGGTAGACAGGCGATGTCAAACCTTGACAAGGTTATAAGGTCCAGAGATATAACACTAACAACAAAGATCCGTATTGTGAGGGCTATGGTCTTTCCAGTTGTGATGTATGGATGTGAGACCTGGACCATTAGGACGGCTGAACGGCGAAGAATTGACTCCTTCGAATTGTGGTGTTGGAGGAAACTTCTTAGAGGTCCATGGGCTGCAAAGAGAACCAACAAATCAATATTGGAGCAAATAATTCCAAATTTCTCCCTGGAAGGTCTAACGTTAAAACAAAAGCTGACCTACTTTGGACACACAATGCGAAGGCATGCCTCGCTGGAAAAAATGGCTCTGAGCAATATGGGACTTAACATCTATGGTCATCAGTCCCCTAGAACTTAGAACTACTTAAACCTAACTAACCTAAGGACAGCACACAACACCCAGTCATCACGAGACAGAGAAAATCCCTGACCGCGCCGGGAATCGAACCCGGGAACCCGGGCGTGGGAAGCGAGAACGCTACCGCACGACCACGAGCTGCGGACACGCTGGAAAAAACATTAATGCTGGGGAAGATTGAAGGAACTAGAAAAAGAGGACGTCAGAGGATGAGATGGATCGATGGCATCACAGAAGCAATGTGTTCCAACCTGGAAGGTCTACGGGAGAAAGTCCAAGACAGGAAAAAGTGGCGTGATTTGGTTCATGGGGTCAGGAAGAGTCGGAACCGACTAAACGAATAGAGAGAGAGAGATATAACCTAAACTACTCCAGTCGAAATGTTAATTCATGAGAGAGTGCAACGAGAGAGACTTGAATCTAACGCTCATGGTGGATTTAGTATTATACATTGAGGTGACAAGTCATGTGATACCTCCTTATACGGTGTCGAATCTCCTTTCACCCGCTGTAAAGCATCAACTCGGTGCGGAATGGACTCCACAAGTCGTTGGAAGTTCCCTGCAGAAATATTGAGGCATGCTTCCTCTACAGCCGATCATAATTGGAAAGTCTTGCCGGGGAAGGATTTTGTGCACAGACCTACCTCTCGACTGTCACTCGTAAATGTTCGATGGGATATATGTCGGGCGATCTGGATGGCCAGAATGTTCTTCAAACGAATCGCGAAAAATTGTGGCCTGGTGATACTGCGCATTGTCATCCATAAAAACTGTTTGGGAAAATAAAGTCAATGAAACATTGAAACTGGTCTCCAAATAGTCCAATATAACCATTTAGCCGGCCGGTGTGGCCGTGCGGTTCTAGGCGCTTCAGTCTGGAACCGCGTGACCGCTACGGTCGCAGGTTCGAATCCTGCCTCGGGCATGGATGTGTGTGATGTCCTTAGGTTAGTTAGGTTTAAGTAGGGGACTGATGACCACAGATGTTAAGTCCCATAGTCCTCAGAGCCATTTGAACCAGCCGTAACCATTTACAATCAATGATTGGATGACGTTGGACCAGAGTACCCAGTCCATTCCTGCCCACGCCGCTATGGAGCCACCATCAGGTTGTCAGTGCCTTGTTGACAACCTGCGTCCATAGATTCGTGGAGTCTGCGCCTCAGTCAAACCCCAGCATCAGCTCTTAACAACTGACATCCGGACTCTTCCGACCAGGCCTTGTCTAGCGCCCAACCGATATGGTGACGAGCCCAGGACAGGCTCCTCAGGCTATGTCGTGCTATTAGGCACTCGCGTCGGTCGTCTGCTGCCATAGCCCATTAATGCCACATTCCGCCGCACTATCCTTACGGATATGTTCGTCGTGCGTCCACATTGATTTCCAGGGCTATTTAACGCAGTGTTGCTTTCTGTTATGACCGAAGACTCTACGCAAACGACGCTGTTCCCGGTCGTTAAGTGAGAGGTAATGCTTTAAATCTGGTATTCTCGGCACACTCTTGACTCTGTGGATCTCGGACTACTTTCCCTAATGATTTCCGAAACGAAATGTGCGATGCCTCTAGCTCCAACTACCATTATGCGTTCAGAGTCTGTTAATTCCCATCGTTCGGCCGTAATCGCATCGGAAAGCTTTCCACATGAATCACCTGAGTGCAAATGACAGCTCCTCTAATGCACTGCCCTTTTATACCTTGTGTATTCAATACTACCGCCATCTGTATCTGTGGATACTGTTATTCCATGACTTGTCACCTCAGTATATAATCTAGCTCACCGATGAGTTTAAATTGAGATTTTAGCCTGTTTCTGCACTCGGCGAGGTATATAGTAAGCTGGTTCCTCATCTTCGGTTCATAAATGCAATGCACAACTATGACGAGAAAACATAAAACAAAATAGCTATACAGTTGAAATACAGGTGGTATGCGAGACTTTTTCCCTCAGTTAACTGATATTTGGGGTGACGGAAAGAGCGTCAGGCCACATAATTAAAAATATTTGTTTTAATGAACCAGATGGTTCAAATAGCTCTGAGCACTATGGGACTTAACATCTGAGGTCATCAGTCCCCTAGAACTTAGAACTACTTAAACCTAACTAACCTAAAGACATCACACACATCCATGGCCGAGGCAGGATTCGAAGCTGCGACCGTAGCAGTCGCACGATTCCAGACTGAAGCGCCTAGAACCGCTCGGCCACACTGGCCGGCAGGTTTTAATGAACCCTACAGCATTGGGACGAAAGTTCATATATTCTGAAACTGCTACATTTTTAAGGGCACATATCTATTACGTCAGAGATTACAGATCACCCCAGAAATTATATCTAACCACTTGTTACCTCTGTCTGAAGAATCGCTCCAATAAAAAAGTAGTATTTCTAAATCTAACTGAAGAACCTGCAGAGAAGCAAAATTCTAGAGGTAGTAGCTGTAAGGTTGGTTGGTTGGTTGTCTGGGGAAGGAGACCAGACAGCGTGGTCTTCGGTCTCATCGGTTTAGGGAAAGATGTGCAAGGAAGTCGGCCGTGCCCTTTCAGAGGAACCATCCCGGCATTTGCCTGGAGTGATTTAGGGAAATCACGGAAAACCTAAATCAGGATGGCCGGACGCGAGATTGAACCGTCGTCCTGCCGAATGCGAGTCCAGTGTCTAACCACTGCGCCACCTCGCTCGGTGGTAATAGCTGTCCTCTGTTCGTAGTCTTCAAGACCTCCTCAGGGTATTTTACACTTATAAACGATACTTATCTGCGAAATTTTACAGATGATTAGCTGCAGCCAGTAATGCATTAATGCTCTTAGACTGTTGCTCGATACGTGGGGATCATTTCCAACTACAATGGACAACAGGAAAGATTCAAAAACGTTATGGTAAACACGGTTCAGAATTGGTCACCACTTTGTTTTAAATGTTCCTTACGTCTCATCATGCAGTGACAGGGACTGGGACATAAAACAGATAACTGGACAGACGTGTAGCTATTTAGTCCCAGCAGGAAATTTTTACACCTTCTAATGGTGTTGGCGATATTTAACACAAATCTTTGAATGTAATCTCCCGAATTTTGTAACCAACCCTCGTATTTGTGATACGGTCAGTCATGTCTCTTGAAACGCGAAGTATGATTTCAAAAAAAAGATTATCTCCATTTGCAACTTAAAGACGTTCAGGACTGCGAATGTCGAACAACGGCCTCTTTAAGTTAAGTAGCAAATACCGTTTCCTTATGGTATTACCAACAAGTTTATTTAACAAATTCTGTTCCTTTACGAGAAGAAGGCTAAAGCTGTACATCCATTGTCGTAACATTATCGAACATGCTACGAGTCAGGAAACAGAGGTTCGATAACGGTCTTACATAAAAGCAACACAAATTTCTTCTCCGAACCTTCACAGAAACAAGTTATGTCATTGAACATATTCATCGTGAACTGAATCTCATATTACGATGATTGGTAGTCGATTTGTGGGAGGAAATTGGAATTTTCAGATAAAATGTCAATTCCTATAGCTTTTCAGTGAACTAACACATCATAAGTTCTCGTTTGTAGTATGATGTGTCAGCCAGTGGTGGATCAGGAAAGTTTTAAGTACTGACGCACAACCTAACAATTTCGACATACATTAGCGTATGGCAGAAGCTCGCCACTTGAGCTCGGCTGAACTCTCCCCCGTTTTGTACTGTCGTTGGAGTAGAGTAAGACACTCCGGTATCTCATTCAGTGACCGTAAACAGCGCTTGCCACTGATTGAATCGTAATATTTTGAGGCTTGATGAAGGACTTTAGACGTTACCAGGAGTAATTCTGTCTACGAGAACCACATGGCAGTAAATTATTATTATTTTCGAATGAACTTCCTCCGTCTGTAGCATAGGTCACTTACGCACGCCTGTGTGGAGTCGCTCTACTCGAAAGTAGTTGGTTCGTTTCCTGGCGGCGGAAGAAATTACCGCCGCTAGCATTGGCAATGGAAGAAGAAGAAGTGGAGTGATGTTTCTGATCCCTATACATTGCGCCATTGCCTCGGGTTAAATGGTAAATCTCTCCTCAGTGTCTCATGGAGTGAGAACGGCATGTGATGCTGTTGACGGTGATCCGTCCATCGCATTACGCCGTTATGGGGAGGTTTACTATCTTTTGGTTCAACAAAATCGATTTTTAATTGCATTTTTGCATCCATAAAAGTGTTTAGAATCCACCCCTGAAACGGTTTTCCGAATACAGAACGGAAATGTTTGTTATTCGCGGTTGAACAAAAAAGTGCACCCTCCTGAAATCGGCCTTTTTCAGGCACCAGTTTTTTTCTTTCGGAGGACGAGTTATTGTACCGGTGCTTGGGAGGAAACGCATAAAATTTAATGAAAGTTTGAACGCGTGTGTTTGGAAGTTAGCCCCCAAGCATTTGCATTCTGGTGCGAAGACTGTGCAGATTCCGACTTTCCTGGCAGTGAGCAACTTCAACGAAGTGTATTCAGCAATTCTGAAGACCATGACAACGATGGATGTCAGCCTGGGACTCTATTCGACGCAGTTCGCCAAGCATTCGGACGACCACCGGATACAAGCGGTCGTAAACCGCGTGTCACCGGCCGTACGAGCGGCTATGGAGCAGCGCAGGATGGCCCAGATCGAGCAAAACGCTCTCCGTGAGGAAGAGGAAGGACTAGTTTATGGACCCGGAATAGCAGATGGAACGTACGTTGCATAATATTGCATTATATGTAATCAAAACTTCAAACACGTTTTTCTCGAAATGACTTTTTTTATCGCACGATATGGTAACTTCAAATCTATGGAACCGATTGGCATGTTCCTTTGTTTCCGACGAAGCTAACTATATTGTCTAGGAGTTCTACCACTTTTATTCCGATCCATCAACTACAAATGTTTTTACTTGGCCTACGAATTCGAAAAATCGATGAAAAACCCCTTTTTTCAAAAGGCCGCCATTTTGTTTCCTATGGTCCAAATAACTTAAGCGAGGTACAACTTCTAAAGAATCTTATATACTTCGCTAAGTCAACTCAATTTTGATTTCAGACGAGCCGGCTGCCCTGTGACGTACCGGGCGTGGAGGTCGACATCGAAATTATGCTTCGTTCCGACGGCACTTCGGCCTTTGCTCTTCGACATTTCCGGCGAAAAAATTCTAGTTTGTATAGGATGTATCAATAAACATTCTGACTAAATTTGACATTGATATCTATATCACATCCCGAGCAAAAATTCTCAAAGAACATGCTTTTTTCGGCCTAAAGATAGTAATCCTCCCCTTAAGCTCGGCGCTCACGTTGATGCTCTCTGGCACAAGTAGGCTATTTACCAGCACCAAATGTCATCCTCTCCGTTTTTTCATCATCATATCACACAAATGCGACACTACGCTAGAAATGCAAACATTGTCGTCACGTACACTCAACAGATACAATTTAGACCCAACTCTCACTCACAACGACGGAAGGATACATTGAGCGAGAAAGAAGAAAACAACGTCCACTTATGGCAGTGAACCTCTACCTCTCCGGTCTTCCAGACAACAATGCCATATGACTGTTTCTTACTTGTTCATAAACTGAGGCTCATTTAGAGTGTTAGATTTCTGAGAAGCATCCACTGAATTGTTTGGGAAGTTCGTTGAACTTCAGATCTGTTATTGACGAAAATCTCTCTCATGAATCGTGTAAGGTGTGAGGCAAATCCAACACCTTCCATGAAAACCCTGACATAATAAGCAAATCCAGTAGTATGTCACATAGCTCCGAATAAATCGTGACATTAAATTAACCAAAGTAATACGAGTAACGAGTGAGCAAATGGAATACCATAGACTAACACAAGAATGCCTAAATGCATGTCATACCTTCCCACCGTGAGACAGACGCAGTTCCGAGGGGAGAAATGAGAACAGAAGCCGAGAGCAGGACCGTGTTAAGGCCCTACGATAAGGGACGGACACCCACGTCGCCAGCTAACTGCTAGGACCACCCCCCAGCCCATGTTAAAAGCTAGAGCCCTCCAGAAGAACAGTATAGATGTTACGATAACACTAAAAGGACCACACCAGCTGCAGATTTTAGCGTGAGACTTTTTCGCGTCTCTGTTATGTTGCAAACTTTAAAAACATTGCCCCACCACGAAAAGTATTACGTTTCTCATTGGATAGACAGAATTTTTGTAGGCAGAGCTTAAGGTTAACATTGAGACCCTGATTGGTCAGATGAAACCACAGACAGATAGTTTTTTTTTAACCAGCTTCGGTAAATTGTAGTAAGGAGAAGTTAGGAGAGAGTTGCTTCCGAGACGGCGAGGTGAGCGGAGCTGTGCTGCCCGCCGCCCCCTGACGAACACCAACAAGGTAATGAACCATGCAATGCCGCATAACAGCGCATAAAGCTTCACTCAGAACTGCAGACATCTCATCTGTTACACCCCCTTTTTGCGTAATACTAGTGTCGATCGTCAATTAAAGCTTATGGTGTTCACATTTGCCACTTGAAGTAAAAATCTGAAACGCGATGATTTTTCTGTTATATAGTTATTGAGAAGCCACATCAGCCACTGTAATTTACGACAAGTTAGAGAAGTAATTAAAGAGGGACACTGTAGACCATTTTGATAGTTTTCTCTTTTGTGAAACTTAATTTAAACCTAGATTATAGATGTGATATGGCATAGGTCATCCTTCGATCCATTGTAGAACTTGGAAACCCATTCAGGGAATATTCGTTCACATTTTTGTTGAACGCAGTTGGTTTTTACCATCCTGTATTAAAACATTTCCTTTTATCAATAGTGCAATTTATAAACAATGTTTTGTGAGTAGAATAAAATTTCCAATGGTAAACTTAACTGCTTTATCGACGTTATTTTACCAGCTAACTAAAAATAGGAAATCCTTGAACCCCTCCCACTAAATTTAGTTAGTATTAAGATTCTTTTACAGGGAGTGCAGTGGAGCTGACGCTGAAATCATTAAGTATTTGGTTATATCATCGCTAGTCTCACTGAACTCTTCTGAACTCTACATGTCACGTGTGGTCTGGCGTCTCCTTACCAGCAACAGGTCCCAGGTTCAAACTAGTCAATTCCCTAAAAAAACACGCTCAGAGCGTCGTTGCGCGAAAGTGGTAGGGAGACACGATGTAGAACAAACAGACACCATGCAGAATGCTAGAAAATGGCGACCCTGCCAGGATGGTAAAATACCGTGATTGAAGGTCGACCACATGCCTAACTAGATCAGAAAAATATCCTGTTAAAAATTTTTCGTAATAAAAAAAATTCTTTTGATAGGCATAAATAGTTGAAAACAGTAGCTGCAGCGATAGATAGTGAGACATTCTAGCAGAGACAATAGCATAATTAAGTTATGTATTTTAAAAATTGTTTGGCCGTGCGGTTAAAGGCGCTGCAGTCTGGAACCGCAAGACCGCTACGGTCGCAGGTTCGAATCCTGCCTCGGGCATGGACGTTTGTGATGTCCTTAGGTTAGTTAGGTTTAACTAGTTCTAAGTCCTAGGGGACTAATAACCTCAGCAGTTGAGTCCCATAGTGCTCAGAGCCATTTAAAAATTGTTAGAATTAAGTTTTCTCCTCAATGCAAGCGCACAGCTGGCGGATACATCGTTGACAAGTTGGTTCTGACCCAACAAGTAAGTGAATGGATTGTCAGTCTTGGGTATAATAAGTGTCAAGTCGTGTGAACAAAAAGTTTATGAAACGCGTGAGATCGTATGAGCGCATGTTGACTCGAAGTAGGGCGCGTGAATTGCTTTTAAAACAGAAAATAAGGGATTCGGAAAGATTAGCAATGGCAGATCGAGACCTTGACCGAATTGAGGTAGAGACCCAGCATGAAAATGGACAGATAATAGAGGACAGTACAACAGACGATGCAGTATCGCGAGAAATAGGACAGATAACGCACCATAACGAGGATAATGTACGCCAAGGCACAGAAAACCTAAGTCAGCATACGACAGAGGAGCAGGAAAGTAGAGAGACAGTCGATGAGGATTCTAACTTGCGTCTTGAATACGTAGAACCCATAGTACAAGTAATCAGAGCTCCCTCACCACAGAGTACAAGGAATTCGAGCAGAAACGTGTCACCGCACAGTTCAATGCAATCGGTTGCAAACCAACACTTGGGCGAAAACACAGAGCGTAGGACGTCGGAAGAAAACGCAATAGGACCCACCAATCTGGCAGAATTATTACAACAAATTACGGAAACCATGACAAGGCAAAATAAAGACATAGCGAACCAAATTCAAATTCAGAATGCAGAAACCACGAGACAAATGCGTGCGATTAAAGAACAAAACAAAAAAATTCAGTTACACCTAAGTCATATTGAAGACGAGGCAAAAGAATCTCGAGAAGTGATAGGAAACTTAATAACAGGTCACAATCAATTGAGAACAGATACTGGCAAGGTACAAGCGGACGTACAAACATTGCGTAATGACATTCAGGAAATTACTAGACAAGTAGCAGGTACAGCGCGTGAAATTGTTGAAAACAGTGTGTTACACAAACGTATCACAAAAGCAGCGCTGAAAAGATATGATAACCGCATAGTCAAAATAGAAGCGCAAACGAAGCGACAATTCAAGAAATTGCGAATAGAGTTGTTGCAAACTATTGAAGAGCGTAGTGAACAGGATCGAACAAGCACAGAGTCTGCAACCACATCCGTATCTGTAACAACACCGGGAAAACAAACAATTAACAAAGATATTACGCATTTGCGAATCCAATCACAGGCGGAAAGTAACATACGTGAAATCAGACAGCCTGCACAGCAACAAACACATTTTGAAATTCTTGATGAACAAACGTCATCACAAGCACATGCGGAACCACAAATGTATGTTTCAAGACAGTTTGGATCGTGCAATGAAGCAGCAAGGTTAGCCAGACAAGATACCGAACCAATACCTGACAATGGAAAGCCAGGTCGCGAAGAGTACAGTGCAATGCATTCAGCTACACGTTCACAACCGATGGAAGAAAATTATTGCGTACCACTCCAACGATACTACGCAAGGGTAGGCAAAAGTTACAGTGGACAATATCCAATGGATTTACCACAACCGGAAAGAATGACGGGAGAAATGATCAGAAACAAAAGTGGCGAAGAATCGCGAATTTCATATGGAACTATGACGAAGTACGACAACGGTCATTTCCTCACAGTCAGAAAATTTCAACACTTTCGAGAAGGAAACTCGTTACATCCACGAACTTTTATTGATCAATTCCGAGTAGGATTACCAGAACACTAGACGCTAGCACACAAATTAGACTTTATATGTGCACACATGTCAGGAATAGTCGCAGAAACCATGCAGAATATTGCAGCGACATGCCGATCGTACGAAGATTTCAGAGAGAAGTTTCTCTCACGATATTGGTCCAGCGAAGCACAGAACAGAGTGAAGTACGAATTATTACAGAACCCATATTTTGAAAATTCAGGAGAGAAGAGTCCCGTGAAATTTTTCGAATTAATGGCAAAGAAAAATCAATGCTTAGATGTACCATTTAGTGACGGAGAGTTGATTAAATTATGCGCGATGAAGCTACCATTGAAATACCAGCAATCATTAGTAGGTCGCAGAGGCAATGACGTCGAAGCATTTAAAGGTATTCTAAGGGAACTAGAGTTCGTATTTTCGGAAGATGACGCAAGAAAAAGACGAAGCGCACGTGAAAACGAAAGCAAAAAGCAGAGGAATCCACAAGACACAGTACGAAGAAACAATGATTACGAATCATGTGATAACTTCGCACCAAGAAACGACAATAGATTTCAACAAAGAACCGGTTATGGATTTAGAAGAGAATATGGCAATAACTATAATTCACCCAGGAACGGCAACAACTATTACAGTGGGAATAATGACAACCGGAACGGGTACTGGGGAACCAATAGACTGACAAATTATCAACAAAGAAACCACTATCAACAAGCTGAACAAGAAAAGAGAATACAGATAGAAGAGGTGGGGGTAAGACCACCAAAACCCGATTAATGTTCGAATTGACAGCTAAGCGCCCATGCCAAAGAGAATGACGCACCGACCCAGCACAATTAAAGCACCTTGAACAGAGAAGTAAAAATCTTATCACGAGAAGAGATGAAGGAAGAAACAAATCCGCAGGGACCAGGTGAAAACGAAGACAAGAAAATAACAATATCGTGTTGGGACGAAATTAATTGGGAGAATACTGACGAGGAAGATGAATTACCGGAAGGCATGCACAACGAATGTAGGAGGAAAGGACGAAGTAATGAGTATTGCAGAGCTATTTGAGATGGAAACCAGGGAAAGCGAGTTCAATGAGGATAATGCGCAGTCGACAGAAGTTGAAAATAAGTTACGAGTGGGCACACAACCCAACGTATATAATGAAGGAAGTTATGAAGCGATAATTAGAGCATTTAGATGCGATTATGTAGAAGTAGCGACGAAGAAGGAGGAGATAGACGAGGATGAGGAAAAAGTAGAGGATGTTGAAGAAAGCGTAAATGAAGGAAGAAATAGAGAAGAGGAAATAAAAGGGAGAGAAGTAGCAGTCGAAGCTTATCCTACAGAAAGTTCGAATTCACAAGGGAAATTCCTAAAAAGACTCGTGTATGATTCAGTGGAGGATTGGTTGATGCAAGAAGAAGAAGAACAGAACCAACCCTTTCAAATTCAACCAATTGTGAAAGCCATGGTAAAGCATATCCCAGTCAATATTGTAATTGATAGCGGAAGTGAACTGACTGCGATCTCAGAAAATTTATTCATGCAGTGTAATGCCAATGAGGAATTGCCAGTTCTGAAAACACGTAAGATTAAAGTAAGAGGTCCTATTAGAAACAATGCAGCGGAAGTTACTAGACAAACAAGGTTAACTCTTTCGTGTCAAGGCCAAAAGATCGAAGCCAACTTCGTGATTATACCTAAACTAACTGTAGATTTGATTGTAGGTGCAGATTTTTTAAATTAGAGACGAGTTATAATAGATATGGGGAAAGGTAGCGTAACATTCGGGAATGTCACACTTCTCTTTGAGCAAAAGCTAAAATTAGAAGAAATACCAGTTATAAACAAACAATTAAGAATGACACGAGATAAAGAGGATGAAGAATTAGAATGGTATGCACAAAAGGGGGAATCGCCTCAACTCATGTTAGAAGTCTATAAAGAAATCGACGAAAAATTGCAAGAAGTTCAAGGTATTTCGGAATACAGTAAAAGAGAAGTAGAGGGTATTTTACGAGATAAAGCAGAGGTACTTTTACCTAAAACTGGCAGTATTAAACACTTTCAGTACAAGTTTGAAGTAAAACAGCACAAACCATTTAGAGTGCCACCCTATACAAACCCATTAAGCTACAGGAATAAAGTATTCCAGGAGATATCTAAAATGTTAGAAGACGATATTATTGAACCAGCTACCTCCACATATAACAGCCCGCTCCATATTGTACAAAAACGAGTTGGGAGCATCAGGTTAGTGCTTGATTCCAGACAGATCAACACAATCATAATCACTGAGACAGATCACCCAGAAAAATTAGAGGAATTGATACAAAACTTCACTTTTATTTGGATCGACTCTCTCGCAACACCACGCCTATGTGCATTGACTGGAAAAACACGCCATGGGTATGGGATCAACAAGCCAATGAAGAATTTTCAAAAGTGAAAAACGCACTAGCAACAGCACCGATTTTAGCACATCCTAATCTAACACAAAATTTTTGTATGGCCACTGATAGCGCGATTGATTTACGGAGTAGTTTCTGGCAAATAGAATTGGCCCCAGAATGTAGAAAATTTACAGCATTTATCGTATTCGATAGATGTTACCAGTTTAAACTATTGCCATTTGGTTTAAACATAACATCAGCAGCGTTTATTAGGGGATTTAATACTATATTCAGTCCTGAAAATTTACAAAAGATTACTTGTTATTTTGATGATGTGATTATAGCAGAACCCTCTTGGGAACATCACAACGACACATTAAATCAGTTTTTACAGATCATGAAACAGTATGGGGTCACAGTAAATATAACAAAATCCAAATTTGGAAGGCGAGAGGTCAAATTTCTAGGACACATAATTTCAGAGAAAGGGGTAATGCCCGACACAAAAAAACTAACGGCAATCAAAGAATTCTGTACTCCATATAATTAGAAAACTCTCAGAGGATTTCTAGGTCTCACCGGATTCTATGAAAAATTTATTTAGATCGACTCTCTCGCAACACCACGCCTATGTGCATTGACTGGAAAAAACACGCCATGGGTATGGGATCAACAAGCCAATGAAGAATTTTCAAAAGTGAAAAACGCACTAGCACATCCTAATCTAACACAAAATTTTTGTATGGCCACTGATAGCGCGAAAACAGGTTTAGGAGTTGTTTTATTCTAAGAATACGAACAGGCAGGGCCAAGATCATATAGAACAACTGCATTTGTCAGTCGGGTACTCACAAAAAGCGAGAAAAACTATTCAGTCACGGAGCTGGAAGCATTGGCCATTGTATGGGGCTTCCAACGTTTTCGATACTTCCTATTCGGAAGAAAAACAAAAGTATACACTGACCACAAAGAATTAGAATTTCTGTTATCAGCCAAACTAACTCATGGGAGGTTAGCCAGATGGATGTTAATACTACAAGAATTTGACTTCACTATTACACACATACCAGGACCAGCGAATGTACCTTATCAGACGCTTTATCACGATGTCCACAGGGTGCATCCAATAACATAGGTTTGGAAGCAGCAGAAGACCAGTTTACAATGTACTATATGAAACAAGTACCTTTCGAAAACTACATTACGACAGCATTGAAAAACATAGGCAAAGAACAGGACAAGGATCCCGAAATACTAGGAATCAAACACAAGTGGAGAATTAAGGATTTTCTAGACATTCGACAGCACTATCTCGTAAAAAACAATGTTTTATTTTTTAGACGAAATGTTGCAACGAATGAATGGTTAATTTATATCCCAGATAAGTACATATGGTATACACATTTAAGTAATGGCCACTTTGGACCAAACAAATGCTTTTTAAAAATAAAACAAACAAGCCATTTTCCTAATATGGAAAGACGAATTAGAACAGTATTAGTCAAATGCAAAAAATGTATGAGAGCTAAACACGTCACTTTCCAAACCAAACGACCTATGTTTCCAATAATCCCTAAAAGATTTAAACAAATAGCTGCAACAGATTTGATGGGGCCCCTCCCATGCACAAAAAATGGATATATTTTCATATTTGTCGTTTTGGAACTTTTTTTTATTCGTGTCAGAAGCACCATGGATACAGGAATATAAAAAAATGAATAGCACACAGAAAAAAAATTAATTACAGGCATATGAAAATATATATAAATATATATATACAAATATGTGTGCACAGAAACAAAATGTTATAGGCATTTGGCCCATAAGCGGGCTATGTCGACAGCATTTGGGGTTGCCAACATCAGATCCTCTAAAGTGCAGTGTGAAGGACATTCAGGGCAGTTATACATGTGCTGGGTCGTCTGCACCTCTCCACAGTCGCAGAGATTAGATGTAGTAGAAAATCCCCACTTCAGAAGGTTATCTCTTGACTGTGCAGTGTTGGTGCATAGCCTGTTTAGTGATCTCCAAACCACCCAATCCTCATCGTAACCTGGTGCCAATTCTTCCTTTGGTTCCATCCAGTGCCCTTCTCCCGACCGCTTTCATCTCTCCACCCTAGATCCAGGTTGGTCGCTTAAATCTTCGGTTGCTCTGAGAAAACTGCGTCTAGATTTCAAGCGTTTGGTGGCTGGCTGAGTTTTGTGGAGGGGGTGGCTCTCTGACATCTCAGCCCTCGCTCTTTCACTATAGGCTGCCGCTTCTCTTCGCACTGCAGGAGGTGCAATCCCAGCAAGATGGTAGAGCTTGTCTGTTGGCGTCGGTTTCAGACATCCAGTGACGAGCCTGCAGGTCTCGTTCAGAGCAATGTCGACCTGTTTAGCGTGGGTAGAGTTGTACCAGACACTGCTTGCATATTCGCCTGCTGGGAAGCAAACTGCTAGTGCTGTGGTCCTCACTACCTCTGGCTGTGCGCCCCAGGAGGAGTTCGTTATTTTCCGAAGAATATTATTTCTGCCGCTCACCTTCATTTTGGTGTTAATACAGTGCTGTTTATGCGTCAGAGCCCTGTCTAGGGTTACTCCTAGGTATTTGGGGTTAACGCAGTGTTCGAGGAGTGTGTCCTTCCAGAAGACACGCAGCTTACGGGATGCCTGCTTGTTACGGAGATGGAAGGCGCAAACTTGTGTTTTGCTAGGGTTCGGCTTGAGTTGATTGTCGGCGTAGTACTGACAGAGCATGTCTAGCGCGTCCGTGAGCTTTGTCTTAACATCCTCAAAGGAGTCACCCTGTATGGCCATAGCACGGTCATCGGCGTAGATATAGTTTTCCGTACCAGCTGGCAGTGGTTGATCGTTGGTGTATATGTTAAAAAGTAAGAGTGCCAGTATGCTGCCCTGAGGGAGACCATTTTTCTGGGCCCGCCACCTGCTATGCATCCCTTGGAATTCCACAGAGAACCTACGGCTCTCTAACAGACATCTAACTGTGGATGTGAATTTAAAGTCCCTGGTAATGGCATACAGCTTCTTCATTAGCAGACGTAAGTTGACGGTGTCATATGCGGCTGTCAAGTGTATAAAGGCGACACCGGTTATTATCCGGTTCTCATAGCCGTCTTCAATCAGCTGCATGAGGTTAATTACCTGAGATGTAGTGCTTTTCCCTGGGCGGAAACCTGCTTGTTGGGGGATTAGGTAGGGTTCTATGGCACTGGAGAGGCGATCCTGGAGTATTCTTTCAAAGATTGTAAAGATATGGCAGAGAAGTGATACGGATCGGAAATTTCTGGGGTCATCAGCATTTTTGCCTGGTTTTAAAATGGCAATAACTTTAGCCTTCCTCCATATTGTGGGAAACTGACCTGTTTCCATGCAATTGTTAAACAGTTTCAGTAGCCATTGTTTAACGTTGTGACCAAAGTGTTTAATCTGTTCAACAAAAATCCCGTCCAGGCCCGGGGCCTTCCTTAGCCTGCATTTCGCTATGGCTTTGTCCAGATCTGCCATTGTGAGAGGGGTGGCCAGAGTTGAATTTTCTTGGTGTTCAATCCTGTCTATTTTGGTCTCCGACTTCCTGATTTTGGTGTCGGGTTTCCCATTCTTGAGAAGCTGGTGGGCTATTTGGTCAGCTGTGACGGGAGCATGTCCTGGAGAGAAAGTTGGGTCATTGTTGAGACGTTTAAGGAGTGTCCAGGCTTTGCTCCTTTTCGTGTCCAATTCCTCTATTGTCCTCAGCCATTTCTCTCTCCTGGTTTTAGTTAGTGACTTGGTTAGCTGCTCGCCCGCAGTGATAGTTTCTGCGGATAGAGGGTTTGTGTCAAACAGTGTCAGATATTGCTGCAACTGATCCTCTAATTCTGGCGTAAGGCCTTCAACATAATTGCTTCTGCATCCACTAAGGATCGATTGCTTGGAACACCACTGCACAGCCTTCACGAACTTGTCATAGAATCTTGGTTCAGGTAGTAGGTTGTTTACAGAATCTTCCATGAGGTTTTGAAAGGTTGACCATTCTGCTTTCTTAAAATTGTACCTACGGCGAAAAGGTACGCTGTGGGGTTTAACAACAGATGTGATCTGGCACATTATTGGACGGTGCTGGGTGTTTGGTATTGGTGAGCAAACTCCTTTTGAGCATTGGGACGTTACTTGGCTAACAAAGATGAGGTCCGGGTTATAACCTCTCCCCCATCTGCCACTGTTGTAGGAAGCAGGCAGTTTATTGTCATGTATCAGTTTTAGATTGTTTAGCTCGGCCCAGCAGATCACAGCCGTGCCATTGTCGTCGTCTTCTTGGTAGCCCCACTGCGTACTGTGGCTGTTGAAATCACCGATTACAAAATTAATTCTGTCTTTATTAAAATTGTTTACGTTGAAGCTGGAAAAGTCCACAGTTGGTGGTTTGTACACTGATGTAACAGTGCAGTCACTAAGTTCAATGGTTAGCACTTCAGTATCATTGATGTCGTTTATACTGCTTGAAAGGATTTGTTTGTTTGGCCTGGTAAAGATTGCGCTGCCATACTGTCAGTGTGGCGTTTCAGCTACTAGTCGCATGCCGTTTATCTTGGGTCTTTTGAGTGTGCTATCTCTGTGAGTTTCTTGTAGACACAGAACGTCACATTTCTCTTTCTGGCAGAGGTCTTGCAGTAGACGTTCTTTGCATGCAGACAGGCCTTCAATATTTACAGAGATAATCGTCAGTACTGGGCCTGATAAGGTCCTTTTCTGTAGGATTGTCATGTTGCTTCTGGAGTGAAAGGATCAGCCGGTATACAACCACCCAGGGGACGCCCGAGTATGTATATTGCATTCACATACTCTTCGTGGAGGCTCCTTTCTTGTCCCCCGTTTTTTAATGGAGTCAAGGTAACATATTTAGAAGTAAGTTCCAAAACTTCGGCAACAGGTCTTACTATAAGTAAAGCATTTAGACAAGATTTTCTCAGACAAGTAGGTCGAGTGGAACGAATAATTTCGGATAATGGCCCACAATACAAATCAGTGCAATGGCAGAACATGTTAAAACAACACAAAATAAAACCCATCTACATATCTAAGTACATACCTAGCATAAATCCAGCAGAACGATCTATGAAGGACATAGGCACTTTATGCCGATTATATGCAGGCAAAAGACACAAAACTTGGGCTATATACCATAAAGATTTTCAAGAAGTAATAAATGAAATGCCACCTAGTACTACACTACTACCTCCAGTTACTGTACTTAAAAATATTGAACCCCCAAACATAACCAGAGAAAATGTTAGATTTCCTATTGTACCACGTAGACAGCACAAACAAGTCATAGCAACAGCACACTCCAACATCAGAAAGGCAGCCATTAAAAGAAAAGAAAGAGGAGATAGAACAGCAATTAAAAGAACATTCTCAGTAGGCCAGAAAGTATTGGTAAAAACACACCATCTCTCCAGCAAACAGAAACACAAAACACATAAGTTTCACGCTGCATACAAAGGACCTGTCATAATTAGCCGAATTGCTCATGATAATGCTGAGGAACTAATGAACCCAAAAAAAGGCAAAACCTTATGACTTCACCATGTGAGCCATATCAAAAAGTTTGAAGATTAATTTTACTACTGGTAAATAATCAGCAGAATATTTCAAGATTATGTTGCAGATAAGATCGTCAGGAGAAAGAAGAATGAAGGGAGAGGAAGGTGGGAAAAAGAAAGTAGTTTCAATAAAAACAAAAACAAAAATAACACCAATAGTACCATAGATTAAGGTGAAGGGATAAAGTGTAGATAGTCTAACAGCATGAAATACTAAAATGCTATACACCACGACACTACACAAAAATAAAAAACGAATTTGAGGATTCTTGTAGACGTTAAGACTCAAAATATCTTAGAATTGTAACATAGAAAGGGCTCCGAAATTTGTAAAGCTTTTAAGAAGGCGTAAAACAATGTAGGTACTAGACATATGTTAGATGATCGTAAGTAAAACTTTTTGTAAGAACCATTGTAAAAACTCCAGCAAGGACGAGATGCAACGACCCACAAGTTGCAACGCGAGAAGTATCAAGAAAGGAAAGGACGTAATTAGCAAGACACGATTCCTACAAGGCAGAAGCATCAAGAGAAGGGAAAGGACAGCGAGACCAACAGAAGGCCCTTGTAGCCAAAGTGGGCAGTAAATAAATCTGCTGCCAAACTGAACCACAGGGTGGAGGAACCCTGCTGGGACAGAACATGGAACCACACAGTGGCGGAAACCTGCAGAGACACGACAGGACACCGAACGCCAGAAGGGTCTCCGAACGCCCCGACTCAGCAGAGAGAGCAAAAAACGGCCCGACGAGAAGACCGCTTGGGCAAGCCACTACTGGCAAAAAAATATGTGTAAAAGTCACACTACTGCTATTAAACAGCACGCTGATGCACGAAACTGAAGAAACCTTCCACAAAGTAAAAATGACATGCCCAAACAATTTATCAAACTGTTACTAAGAGGAGAACTTCAAAGCGACTAGTTATCAATAAATATTTGCATATCCTGCCCAGAGAAGAACCAAGAAGCAAGTAAGAAGCAGAGAAAAAGCACGAAGAACAGAAGTTGAAGATTCGCAAGATTGAGACCAAGAAAGAAGATGGGTGAAGAATAGACGACATTCCTTCCCAAATCCCTAACCTACTGTAAACTAGTCGTCTGCGAAGTATTACAACGAAAAACGACCGCTTTCAGCGACACATAACGATGACTTTCACGCATACAAAGCCAGTAAACCATGAGATTCTGCACTCACAGCTCCATTCCATTATGGGACCTCCACAACAGCAACACACACTTGCAAAGCCAACAAGGAACGACGAACGAAGCTGTACATCAAATACTTGCCCACATCCATCTCGCTCAAGTCCACCATCTTCATGCAAAAAACATTCACCAACCTCATGCTTAAACATTCATAGGATTGTGTGAGTGTGTGAAATCAAATTATGTGATGTAAGAATTGTGCAAAAGAAATGTGTGAAAAACTAAATAAGTTAAGCACACCGGTCAGCTAATAAACTACAAAATAACAGTAATTGACTATGGACTTAAGTAAAAAATAGACTATCGATAAAAATAAGTCATTAGTTCTGAAATGGACAGTATATAAAGAACAAAAGTAAGGCATAATTAACACTAAAACTATATGCCACTTATTTTCTCCTCATAAAAATAAAAGAATAACTATATTTTACTTATTTTCTCCTTATAAAAACAAAAAATAAAAAATTATCTTGTTGGATGTTTTCCTTTTTTTTTTTAACATTGCCAGCCAGTATGGCTGAGCAGTTCTAGGCGCTACAGTCTGGAACTGCACGATCGCTATGGTCGCAGGTTCGAATCCTGCCTCGGGTATGGATGTGTGTGATGTCCTTAGGTTAGTTAGGTATAGGTAATTCTAAGTTCTAGGGGACAGATGACCTCAGAAGTTAAGTCCCATAGTGCTCAGAGCCATTTGAACCATTTTTTTAAACATTTGTACCATTTGTTAGGATAATATCTCAATACCTGTGTATGTATATTTCTTTGTCAAAGCAATTATTGGAAATAATTCTTATTTGTTAGTGTAACAAAGTTGAAATGAGTGTCTAGAAACAAAATCATTGTACTTGTATGTGATATTTAGAAAATGTGTCAGGAATAGATTTTACTTAATTACTACATTTATAAAAACAATATTTCTAAGAAAATCGATGTGAAAGACTCCTCACTTTCAATAACAAACTTCTTAAAAAACAAACTTCACAATTAAATAAAGAAAGAAAATAATTAAAAAAATGATTATAATAGAATAAAAATATTCTTCCCTTGTCAATATAAACATATTTTTGATAATAATGTGGAAGAATATAAAAATATAAATTAGTAATACAAACTAGCATAGAACAGAATAATGTGGCTGAACAGTAGGCAACAAAATTTAGATAACGGCATAATTTTTGACTGGCTTAGACAGAGATTCAGTCATTGCCTAACTTCAGTACAAAAATTAAGTTCGATGGGTGGTGATATGTAAGGTGTCAGGCAAATCCAACACCTTCCATGAAAACCCTGACATGATAAGCAAATGCCGGCCGGTGTGGCCGAGCAGTTAAAGGCGCTACAGTCTGGAACTGCACGACCGCTACGGTCGCAGGTTCGAATCCTGCCTCGTGCATGGATGTGTGTGATGTCCTTAGGTTAGTTAGGTTTAAGTAGTTCTAAGATCTAGGGGACTTATGACCACAGCAGTTGAGTCCCATAGTGCTCAGAGCCATTTGAACCATTTGATAAGCAAATCCAGTAGTATGTCACATAGCTCCGAATAAATCGTGACATTAAATTAACCAAAGTAATACGAGTAACGAGTGAGCAAATGGAATACCACAGACTAACACAAGAATGCCTAAATGCATGTCATACCTTCCCACCGTGAGACAGACGCAGTTCCGAGGGGAGAAATGAGAACAGAAGCCGAGAGCAGGACCGTGTTAAGGCCCTACGATAAGGGACGGACACCCACGTCGCCAGCTAACCGCTAGGACCACCCCCCAGCCCATGTTAAAAGCTAGCGCCCCGCAGAAGAACAGTATAGATCTTACGATAACACTAAAAGGACCACACCAGCTGCAAGTTTTAGCGTGAGACTTCTTCACGTCTCTGTTACGTTGCAAACTTTAAAAACATTGCTCCACCATGAAAAGTATAACGTTTCTCATTGGATAGACAGAATTTTTGTAGGCAGAGCTTAAGGTTAACATTGAGACCCTGATTGGTCAGATGAAAACACAGCCAGATAGTTTTTTTAAACCAACTTCGGTAAATTGTAGTAAGGAGAAGTTAGGAGAGAGTTGCTTCCGAGACGGCGAGGTGAGCGGAGCTGTGCTGCCCGCCGCCCCCTGATGAACACCGACAAGGTAATGAACACACGTGATGCCGCATAACAGCGTATAAAGCTTCACTCAGAACTCAAATGGCTCTGAGCACTATGGGACTTAACATCTGAGGTCATCAGTCCCCTAGAACTCAGAACTACTTAAACCTAACTAACCTAAGGACATCACACACATCCATGCCCGAGGCAGGATTCGAACCTGCGACCGTAGTGTCGCGTGGTTTCAGACTGAAGCGCCTAAAACTGCTCGGCCACTACGGCCGGCTCACACAGAACTGCAGAAGTCTCATCCGTTACACCCCCCTTTTGCGTAATACTAGTGTCGATCGTCAATTAAAGCTCATGGTGTTCACATTTGCCACTTGAAGTAAAAATCTGAAACGCGATGATTTTTCTGTTATATAGTTATTGAGAAGCCACATCAGCCACTGTAATTTACGACAAGTTAGAGAAGTAATTAAAGAGGGACACTGTAGACCATTTTGATAGTTTTCTCTTTTGTGAAACTAAATTTAAACCTAGATTATAGATGTGATATGGCATAGGTCATCCTTCGATCCATTGTAGAACTTGGAAACCCATTCAGGGAATATTAGTTCACATTTTTGTTGAACGCAGTTGGTTTTTACCATCCTGTATTAAAACATTTCCTTTTATCAATAGTGCAATTTATAAGCAATATTTTGTGAGTAGAATAAAATTTCCAATGGTAAACTTAACTGCTTTATCGACGTTATTTTACCAGCTAACTAAAAATAGGAAATCCTTGAACCCCTCCCACTAAATTTAGTTAGTATTAAGATTCTTTTACAGGGAGTGCAGTGGAGCTGACGCTGAAATCATTAAGTATTTGATTATATCATCGCTAGTCTGACTGAACTCTTCTGAACTCTACATGTCATGTGTGGTCTGGCGTCTCCTTACCAGCAACAGGTCCCAGGTTCAAACTAGTCAATTCCCTAAAAAAACATGCTCAGAGCGTCTTTGCGCGAAAGTGGTAGGGAGACACGATGTAGAACAAACAGACACCACGCAGAATGTTAGAATCGTGAACTAAGAATAACTGTAGTTTGAATCATTACATATGTAAGGACTGAGATGCGGGATTACTTAGACAGATCGTGGCAAGGACTTAGTGAAGACGTTTACTTTTTGCCACTTGTCTAGCTATGAATGTAATGTTACATGAGTGTCTACGTTTTGTACATGGCTGTAATAAGTCTGTAACTCCTCACGTAATGAGTTACAGAGACGCGCGATCTTTAATAGTACGCCACAAATATTTGTCATGATAATATGAAGAAGCAGCGCTGCTTGGTAAAGGAAAGTGACACTGGTTAAAGCTCAAAGCACAACATTTTTTTAAACATATAAAAATTAAGATAATAATGCACCACAGCATGTAATTCAGCTGGTATCATAAAGCAAATTAAGTGACGCTTGTGGGGCATCTTATACCCAAAGAGTCACGCAACAAATTTTATATTGTTATATGCACATCCCTGTGGTCATTGTAGTCGACGCTTAATGCTGCATCACAACTATAGACAATAATCAATATTACAAATGACTGCTCAGCTTATTATTTCTTCTGCTTCCCTTTTATTACGGCGAGGAACTTATTTTCTGCAGCCTTGGAGAGCTCTTTCTAGCTGGCTAAGGTAACAAAGAAGGTTTCAAAATTTAATATTTTTTGGGAAACATCGATCTATTAAGCTATATAAAATCAGTGAAAAATCAGTCTAGATCGAGACGGTTATTTTATTAAAATAACCAGTTTCGACCACCTTCAGAACAGTAACATAAGCAGAAGTTGACGATGTCTAGGTCAGTAGACCTCGGTCTACACACTCTCGGAAAAACAGAAAGTCGAGAAAAATAGCTGCAAAAGAAGCAATAAGAAGGCTATTTACGACTATAGTGAAAGTATGATCTTTCGGAGTGTAACAAGTATCGGTTGCAACCTCTTGTAAAAATGCAACCGCCGCTCAGCGGCATAGCCTCGAAAGTATCATCTGCCGTTAGCTTAATTTCAAATGAAAATAAGAATAGGCAAAAAAAAACTTGCCGTCAGTACCATGATACACCAAAGGGTGAATTTATGCCAGATGTGTTGGACATCAATAGCGACACGCACACGAATACAGGACAGTGAGGCTGCATTATAAATGTCATTCAGAGGAGAATAGTCTTCAAATATAAAACACATCACGCGGAATAACAACAGCTCTCAAAAACTGGCAAACAGTGCATAAATTATCACAGGTAAATGCAAGAACAATTCTGGCAGTCATGGGGATAATAATGAAATAAGAGAAATTCGTCTCAAGACATACTGGGTAATGAGGAGAGCGAGAGAGAGAGAGAGAGAGAGAGAGAGAGAGAGAGAGAGAGAGAGAAAGAGAGACTGACAGGTCACGATTCAGAGCCAGGAAAATGTTTGAATGATAATCTGTTCAAAGTCTAAGAGCAGGACTCTGGTAACGTGAAGTCAAAAATGTCTCTGAGCACTATGGGACTTAACATCTGTGGTCAACAGTCCCCTAGAACTTAGAACTACGTACTTAAACCTAACTAACCTAAGGACATCACACACACATCCATGCCCGAGGCAGGATTCGAACCTGCGACCGTAGCGGTCACGCGGTTCCAGACTGAAGCGCCTTGAACCGCGCGCCCACACCGGCGGTAACGTGAAGAAACGAAATACCGATACAACAGGACCATAAACACATGTATTTCGATGTCGTGTCATTTTGCTATATTTTTCTCTGCTTAAAATAATTACGCTATCGGAACAACAATCTTTTCTACTAACCTGACAGTGTGGGATAGCCGTTCAGTATTCAAAGCGCAGGTGTGGCATCTCAATGAAGCGACCAAAGCAAAGATTAACAGAATAATATGCAAATCTGACTACAGCCATTTTTTCACTTTCAACATATCTTCTATGCTTAAGCACTCTAATATCGAACGCCACTTTAACTACATTCTCAGACGATAAGGTTGCTATGCCAATGTGATACCTGCCCTTTGCCAAGCACATCTAAACATAGATGAGATGTAGAAAGTTGACTATATAGCACAGAGTGAAATCTGATGATGAAATAGCGATCTTGTAACGTCACATGTGGTTTACAAAATCAACGACCCTTCTCGCGTAGGGCTTCTTTTGCCTATAAAAGTACGCATTGTAAGTAGTGATATTTAAATATGTGTTGTTCTGCTCTTGTTATATGGATATTTTGTCTCTTCGTTTTACCAAATTTCCTCTCTTAGACCTTGAACAGGCGATCATTTAAAAGTCTCTCGTCGTAAGATAGGCAGATTCGCAGGCAAATGGCTCATACCGCCGTTTTTGGGATGAGCAGTTTATACTGTAATGCCGTCGTCACATGGGACCCGGCATTCAACGTGCAACTGTTGACTTGATCTCCACCTTCACATTAATTCTCTATTATTCCACTCTCGAACAGCGCGCGGGGAATACGAGCATCTATATATTTTCGTGCGACCTCTGATTCGTCTTATTTTATTATAATGATAGTTTCTCCCTACGTAGGTCGGCCTCCCCAAAATGATTTCGCTTTAGAAGGAGAAAATTGGTGAGTGTAATTTCGTGAGAAAATCCCGCCACAACGAGAAACGCCTTTGTATTAATGGTTTCCACCCCAAATCCTGTATCATACCCGTGACATTCCCTCTCTATTTCTCGATAACACAAAGTGTGCTATCGTTCTTCGAACTTTGTTGATGAACTCCATACACCCTATCTGGTAAGAAGCTCACACCGCGCAGCAGTACTCCAAAAGAGGATGGATAAACTTAGTGTAGGCGGTCTCTTTAGTGGATCTCTTGCATCCTCTAAGTGTTCCGTCAATAAAACGCAGTCCTTGTCTGGCATTCCTTGCAAAATTTTCTGTGTTCTTTCGAAATTGAAACTGTCCGCAATTGTAATTCCTAGCTATTACGGCCATTAGATTTGATTAATTTGTGGTGTAACCGAAGCCGAACGGATTCCTTGTTGGTGACGTCACACTTTTCATTATTTAGGATCAACTGCCAATTTGGAGGCAGCGTGGTCAGGCTGAACGCCGTAGACACACTGCCCAGCGAGGGCAGCACGATGGAGGTTCCCTGCTGTTTTGGGGTGGCATTATGTGGAGCCGACGTACGCCGTTGGTGGTCATGGAAGGCGCTTAAAAGCTGTACGATACGTGAATGCCATCTTCCGACTGATAGTGCAACCATATCGGCTGCATATTGACGAGACATTCGTCTTCATGGACGACAATTCGCACCCCCATCGTGCACATCTTGTGAATGACTTCCTTCAGGAAACGACATCACTCGACTAGAGCGGCCAGCATGTTCTCCAGACATGAACCCTATCGAACGTGCCTGGGATAGATTTAAAGGGCTGTTTATGGACGATGTGACCCACCAACCACCCTGAGGGATCTACGCCGAATCGCCGGCAAGGAGTGGGACAATCTGGACCAACAGTGCTTTGATGAGCTTGTGGATAGTATGCCACGACGAATACAGGCATGCATTAGTGCAAGAGGACGTATTACTAGGTATCAGAGGACCAGTGTCTACAGCAGTCTGGACCACCATCTCTGAAGGTCTCGCTGTATGGTGGTACAACACGCAGTGTGTGGTTTCCATGAGCAATAAAAAGGGCGGAAATTTCCTGTACAGCTTCCGGAACTCTCAGAACGGAGGCGATGCATAACTTTTTTTGATGTGTGTATGTTCCAGAATCCTGCTGCATATCAACGTTAATGACGTGGGCCTGTAATTTGGTGGATTACTTTTGTCTTTCTGATGTAACCTGTACAAGTTTCCAGTCTTTGGGTATGGATCTTACTTAGAGCGAGCGGTTGTATATGATTGTCGAGTACGGAGCTATTGCATTTGCATATTCTGAAAGGACCATAATTGGTATACATCTGTACCAGAATTCTGGCCTTTCTTAAGTGATTTAAGTTGCTTCTCTACTCCGAGTTTATCTATTTCTAAGGTACTAATGCTGGCAGCTGTTCTTGATTCCAATTCTGGAATATTTATATCGTCATTTTGTGAAGGAATTTCGCAAAGCTGTGTTTAATAATTCTTCTTTAGCAGCACTGCCATTGACAGTATTTTCATTGCCATCGCCCAGAGAGGCTCTGATTGTGTCTTGCCGCTAGCATACTTCACATACGACCAGAATCTCTTTGGATATTCTGCCAGGTTTCAAGGCAGAGTTTCGCTGTGGAAACTATTACAAGCATCTCGCATTGAAGTCCGCGCTAAATTTCGAGCTTCTGTAAAAGATCGCCAATCTTTGAAATTTTGCCTTCTTTTAAATTTGAAATGCTTTTCTCATTCTTTCTGCAACAGTGTTCTGACGTGTTTTGTCAGCTCCGTCTTTGACAATTTATTTGGTATAAATCTCTCCATTTCTGTTGATATTGTTTCTTTGAATTCAAGCCACATATGGTTTACACTTACGTCGTTAATTTGGAAGGAGTGAAGACTACCTCTCAGGAAGACGTCAGGCGAATTTTTATCTGCTTTTTTTTATTTTTCGTTAATTTGTGATGGATTTGGGAAATACCGTATTCAATCTCTCTATGACAACAATGTATTCACTAATCCCTTTATTCGTGTTTATGCTCGTTATTAGCTCAGGACTATTTGTTGCTAAAAGGTCAACTTTACTATTCGTATGGGGCCATGAACTTACTGCTCGAAATAATTTTCAGAGAATGGGTTCAGCAGAATTTCAGCCAATGTTTGATGTGTACCTCCAGATTTAAATGTGTATTTTCGCAGACAATTCGAGGGTAAATTAAAGTCACCACCAATATACCTGTATAAGTAGGGTAAGTGTTTGTAATTAGACTCAAGATTTCTTTGAACCTTTCAGCAATTGTAACATCTGAGTTGGGAGGTAGATAAAACGATTTAGTTGTTATTTTATTCCCGTTGCTAAGAATGACTTCCACCCATTTTAACTCATAACTACTTCAATTTCGCGACAAGATAAAGTACTCCTAACAGTAACAAACATGAACAGCCAGATGTATTTAGCCTACTTTTTCTGAACACCGTTAGGCCCTTCGCAAAAATTTTGGCTGCTTTAGCCAGCTCTCAGTGCCTATCACAATTGTAGCATCAGTACTTTCTATTATCGCTTGGAGCTCTGGTACTTTCCCAACACAGCTATGATAATTTACAGCTGTTATACCAATGGTTTCTAGATCTATGTTCTTCCTGTGTTCGACTTTCACCCTCTGATACTGAAGCCATTTTTGTGTTTCTCCGAGACTGGAAAAACACACAGTTTGTTTACGAAAAGGATGGGCGCAAAATTCTTAAAATGGTTCAAATGGCTCTGAGCACTGTGGGACTTAACATCTGAGGTCATCGGTCCCCTAGAACTTAGAACTACTTAATCCTACCTAACCTAAAGACATCACACACAACCATGCCCGAGGCAGGATTCGAATCTGCGACCGTAGCGGTCACGCCGTTCCAGACTGAAGCGCCTAGAACCGCTTAATAATTTCCACTTTTTAGTAAGAACCTAAAGTCGTTATTTTTTTAATCACTGTTTCTCTTCAGCAGCAAAATATTTAGAGCACGTGAAATACGAGACTTCAAACAAGAAAGTGCAAAACACCTTATTGCAAATAGGGCAAGCTCTCTTATAGATAACAAACTCATTCCTGAGGGAGACCACACTTATATTTACAAGACGTCAAATATTACAGAACATATCTCTATTAAATTAAGAGGAAGGTCCCAGAACCATTTAGAAAATGTGAAAGTAAATAATTTTTTACATATACAGGGTGTTTCACTAAATGTGTTTGCCTCTGTAAGTTACGAAGTAATAGCCGACGGAAATATTTATTGCAGTAGGTCACCATAAGAAACGTTACACTGTCTGCGGAGCTATGAAAATAGTTTATTGAGTTATTATCCAAAAAGTTACAGCAAAAATAATTTTTTAAATGGCACAATAGTTATTTTTATCATGCACTGGAATCAGTAGCACCAGCTCTGTGTACATCAATTTAAATTACATTCCTATCACTTTTAATTTGGGAGCTACAATCCTTCAAAGATTCAGGCGCAGACACCACACGCTGTACACAAGATATGGCTGTGTGGTGGGTGATGGATGTTCTGGGGGTGGAAAGTTGATTTAAATGAGATGTTCAAATGTGTGTCCATGTTCCTGAATGCACAATGCAATGCGTCTTCTAAAGGATCTGCGGACGAGATGTAACC
Organism: Schistocerca americana; assembly: GCF_021461395.2. Lineage (NCBI taxonomy): Eukaryota > Metazoa > Arthropoda > Insecta > Orthoptera > Acrididae > Schistocerca > Schistocerca americana. Next base: position 255,613,332 of record NC_060119.1, on the reverse strand, counting down.
GCCGTTGTCACGGAGCAACATGCGTACTCCATGCGCTGGTTCGGATCATCTGGGGATGTGGACTCAGTGACATAAACACGATGCTTTAGATATCCCCACAAAAAGAAATGTAATAGTGTTAAATCGGGCGACCTTGCGGGCTATGAATGAGGACCATGGCGCCCCAACCACCTTCCTGTAAACCGATGATTTCATCCCCAAGGGTTCCACGCCATACATTAATAGACCACCTACGTTGGCGGTCGACAGGTCGTACCCACCGAGGATTGTTTGCGGTCCAGTAGGGCGATTCACTGCACCATAATTTGTGAACGTGGACTCATCAGAGAACATAACACCTTATAAAGACTCCAGCGCGAAATTATGCATAGCCCATTCGCAGAATGTAACTCCCGCACGGAAATCGTTCCCATGCAGTTCCTGGACCAGTGACAGGAGGTATGGGTGAAACCTGTGGCCGTGTACTATACGCCATACAGATGTGAGACTGACACCAGCGACTGCAGCAACGGTTCGTAATCTGACATGAGGATCGTGGTGTACTGCAGGTAAAATAAACACCTCCGTCTCCACACTTCTTGCAGTTCTTCGTCTGTTACTGCTGCGCATTACCAATCTGCCTGTTTCCCGAAGTCCTCGTTCACCATGTAAGAACGTAATGGCTGCCGGAGCTCTTCGCCTAGGATATCTCACGGCGTACGCCATGGTTGCTTCAGTAGCATCGTGTCGGGACTCGCCGAGTATCTGCAACATATCAATGTACTCGTTGTTCGCGTATGCCATCTTCATCCGATGTCAGTAGCTGTGGTATATTGAGCCCCGTTTGTTTGTGTGGCTCGAACTGTCGAGTATACGGCCGTGTGCGGCGACAGTCGGCTGTCTAACAGAGCATCGAGGAAGCTTCTCGCTTCGTGACACCGGCGACGTTACAACTCGCCCGCACCACATTTAGAAGGCGCATTGCGTTATGCGCAGCGTGTGTGGTATCTGCCGTGAAACTTTGAAGGGTTGTAGCTCCCAAATTAAAAGTGATAGGAATGTAATTTAAAATGATGTATACACTGATTCCAGTGCCTGATAGAAACAACTATTGTTCCATTTAAAAATTGTATGTTTTTGCTCTTTGGATAATAACACAATAAACTATGTTCATAGCTCCGCAGACAGTGTAACATTTTGTATGGTGACCTACCGCAATAAATATTTCCGTCGCCTATTACTTCGTAACTTACAGAGGCAAACACATTTAGTGAAACATCCTGTATATGGCGAGACAGGATACACACCTCACAAAGCTTCGTAACTCCTCTCCGTTCATTACAATACACTGAATTTTCGTCACGTATTAACTCGTCTTGTATGTCAGCAGTGCGTGGTCTCGTGGTTAGCGTTGCTAAAACTCTATCGCGGGGTGATGGGTTCGATTCCCGGCCGGGTCGGAGATTTTCTCCATTCAAAACTCTGTGTGTACGTTATATATATATATATATATATATATATATATATATATATATATATCATCATCATCACGGTGCAAGTCGCCGAAGTGGCGTCAAATAAAAAGACATGCACCACGCAGCTGAACAACCTCAGACAGGGTCTCCCGACCAAAAATGCCATACAATCATTTCATTTCCCCAGAAAGGAATTCCCAGTCAAGAATGTCATAGGCATATTTCATGTCTTATATGTTATCAACTGGACATTTAATGGCAACAAAACGTACAAAGAAGAACACGTTTTTGATGGATCGTTGATGTGCCGATGTCTTGAAACGGCATACTTTCACAACAACCAATTTGTAACATGCTTTGTTTACTTTCCGTATCCGGACAAGTACATCTACGCTCTCTTCCTCCTAAATTCTGCAGATTTAATAGGCCCGTCATTGCACAAAAATAGATCGTCCGCTGTGCAAACAAACTCCATCCGTTGGCATATGAGCAAATGTTCAATTGTCTGTGTTTCTCTAAATTCACACCGGTCATCTTCCGAGCAGCCCTAGTTAACAGTGTTTACTTTGCATTTTGTAACTCCTATTCTTTGCTCTCCGTGTATTATACTGCAGTTTCTGCCCCTGGGCGATTTCCTCCTCGGAGAGCAGGTTTGTATTTTGCAGAGAGTCCAATCGTAAAGATAGGCGGACAGTCTCAGGTCAGCCTTCTAGCGGTACTGTCCTTTGGATGAAGCTCTTCCTTGACTTAAGACGAGTTTTTGATGGTTGTCCATTAAGTGCCGTGGGTCGATTTGCTGCTTTTTCCTATTTCACTGGCTACTTTGCGTATGGTATTTCATGATGCTATAGCCGCAACAAGGGGGAGATGGTCTAAATTACTATAACATCTGGACATAAAACAGAACAGTGGAAGTGCGTGGAAGCTAACGAAAAATCTTCGCAATGATCCTACGAGACCGCCGTTGATTGAAAACATCACTCCGATCCACGTAACGCACCAACTGCTACTGAATGGCAAGACAAGTCAGAAGGTGACTAGGCTGAATCTCAAACGAAACGTAGGAGGAGAGAGCGAATGTCTGGAAACTTCATCCTCACACGAAGAAATGGGAAGAGCAGTGCCAAATCTGAAAGAAAATAAAGCGGCAGGCCCTGATGACATACGAACCGAACAAAAAATACGGTTTGGCCCAAAAACTAAATATCTATTGAGCAAAGAGAAGTCTATCAATATCAAACATAGGTTTTAGTTCGAGAAAGAAGTTTCTGAGAATTTATGTTTAAAGCACAGCATTGTTTGGTAATGAAACATGGACTGTGTTAAAAACGGAACGGAAGACAATCGAAGGATTTGAGATGTGCTACTATAGAAGAATGCCGAAAATTTGGTGAACTGATAAGGTAAGGAATGAGGAGGTTCTCCGAAAAATCGTCTAGGAGAGGAATATATAGAAAACATTGACAAGAAGAAGGGACAGCATGATAGGATATGTGTTAAGACATCAGGCAATAACTTCCATAGTACTAGAGAGAGTTGTAAAGGGTAAAACTGCAGAGGAAGACATACACTACTGGCCATTAAAATTGCTACACCACGAAGATGCCGTGCTACAGACCCGAAATTTAACCGACAGGAAGAAGATGCTGTGATATGCGAATGATTAGCTTTTCAGAGCATTCACACAAGGTTGGCGCCGGTGGCGACACCTACAACGTGCTGACATAAGGAAAGTTTCCAACCGATTTCTCATACACAAAAAGCAGTTGACCGGCGTTGCCTGGTGAAACGTTGTTGTGATGCCTCGTGTAAGGAGGAGAAATTCGTACCATCACGTTTTCGACTTTGATAAAGGTCGGATTGTAGCCTATCGCTATAGCGGTTTATCATATCGCGACATTGCTGCTCACTTTGGTCGAGATCCAATGACTGTTAGCAGAATATGGAATCGGTGGGTTCAGGAGGGTAATACGGAACGCCATGCTGGATCCCAACGGCCTCGTATCACTAGCAGTCGAGATGACAGGCATCTTATCCGCATGGCTGTAACGGATCGTGCAGCCACGTCTCGATCCCTGAGTCAACAGATTGGGACGTTTGCAACACAACAACCATTTGCACGAACAGTTCAACGACGTTTGCAGTAGCATGAACTATCCGCTCGGAAACCATGGCTGCCGTTACCCTTGACGCGGCATCACAGATTGGAGCTTCTGCGATGGTGTACTCAACGACGAACCTGCTTGCACGAGTGGCAAAACGTTATTTTCTTCGGATGAATCCAGGTTCTGTTTACAGCATCATGATGGTCGCATCCGTGTTTGGCCGACATCGCGGTGAACGCACATTGGAAGCGTGTATTCGTCATCGGCATACTGGCGTATCACCCGACGTGATGGTATGGGGTGCCATTGGTTACACGTCTCGCTCACCTCTTGCTCGCATTGAATGCGCTTTGAACAGTGGACGTTACATTTCAGATGTGTTACAACCCGTGGCACTACCCTTCATTCGATCCCTTCGAAACCCTACATTTCAGCAGGATAATGCACGACCGCATCATGCAGGTCCTGTACGGGCCTTTCTGGATACAGAAAATGTTCGACTGCTGTCCTGGCCAGCACATTCTCCAGATCTCTCACCAATTGAAAACGTCTGGTCAATGGTGGCCGTGCAACTGGCTCGTCACAATACTTCGGTCACTACTCTTGATGAACTGTGGTATCGTGTTGAAGCTTCATGGGCAGCTGTACCTGTACACACCATCCAAGCTCTGTTTGACTCAATGCACAGGCGTATCAAGGCCGTTATTACGGCCAGAGGTGGTTGTTCTGGGTACTGATTTCTCAGGATCTATGCACACAAATTGCGTGAAAATGTAATCACATGTCATTATAATATATTTGTCCAATGAATACCCGTTTATCATCTGCATTTCCTCTTGGTGTAGCAATTTTAATGGCCCGTAGCGTATAATACATTCAACAAATATCTGAAGACGCAGGCTGTATGTGATACTCTGAAATGAAAAGGCTGGCACTAGAGAGGAACTCGCGGCGGGTCGCATCAAACCATTCAATAGACTGACCCTCCCATCCCCAACCCCAAAAAATAGCAGATTTTGGAAACATTTTACATTCCCAAACTGTGGAGGAAAGAATATGTAAACATGAGTGGTGAAGTCCTTGCAGCAAACATCAGCCGATTCATTGTTTGGGTAGTAAGAGAGCCGGTGTCGGTACGTCTGACTGTAGCACCGGCGGCAACTAACGTACCTACGGTAGGCAGCTGACAGAGCCTGCGTATGCTGAGACGCAGTGCTGCCAATTGTCTGTGTTACAGACCATCCGAAAAATATTTTCTTACCAGGAGACTTCAGTGTCAGCCTTCTGGCATTTCATTGTTCACTGTTACTGACATCCTAGTTCTTTGTGTACAGCACTATTGAGAAAGAGGAAAATTCTACTGAAACATATGTAAGGACACAAAATACATCTTTCAAGCAAGAAACAGGCGAGGACACCCTACCGTGGCTATGTTATAACCGCATAAAACGAAACACAGTATTTTCGAATTATTGATACACCAAGCACTGATAACATGCACACTTATACGGAATGTCAGAGAGAAGTTATATCGGATGTATCACTGGATTATTTGTATGGAGTGTAGCCATGTACGGAAGTGAAACATGGACGATAAATAGTTTGGACA